>NW_026575043.1:25580625-26958750 GCF_905146905.1 Nyctereutes procyonoides
AGGGCAGGAGAGGGGGCGCCCCCCGCGGTTGAGGGACGACCCACAGGAGGTCCATTAGGCCGCAGGACGGTGGCTCCACGCGGCGTTCAAGGCCTCTGCCCACAGAAGCTGACCAGGGACAACATCCATTTAAGCCCGGATCTCGGGAAACTCCCAGCTCCCTCTTTTCCAGACTCCCCCACCGGTGCTCCGCAGAGAACGTGGGAACGCGATTCCTTTGGAGGCTCCGAGGCACGAGCAGAGGCCGCGGCTTGGTGCTGGGGCAGAGGCGTGAGAGGGGGCAGTGAGACCCGCACGGCGGGCACCTGTTGCACCTGTTGCACCTGTCGCAGGGCAGGCCCTGCGGTGGCTCCCGGGCCTGGCCACCGGCGGATGGGCTGGGGCCTCGTGGGAACGCGCTGCCCTTTGCCCGCCCCACTGTGACCCAGGGCAGTGACGCGGGCACCCTGGCTCCCTGCACAGAACGGCTGGGACCCGGGCTTCGAGGGCGCAGTGTCAGGGCAACCCGGCCACCTCCCGCCTTCACCTGGCCCTGGGCCTCGTGCCGTGCACCTGCCGCCCACCTGCTGCCCACCTGCTGCCTCTGTCCCGGGGCATCAACCTGGCACCCACCGGCTGCCTCCGTGCCATGCACCTGCCACTCACCTGGCGCCCATCTGCTGCCTCCACCCTGGGCGCCCACCTGCGGCTTCCATCCCCACGCTGGTCCCATGGACGCAAAGCCATGCAGACTTGGGGGAGGGTGCCCTGGCATGTGGCGTCTGCACCCTGCGTTTGCCCCGCTTGCCCCCCGTGCGCCCCACCTGCAGGGAGGGGAGGCAGAGACGTACGCCAGGCACCTCCCTCCCACCCTGGTCACTGCCCCAAGACCCGGCCTCCTCCCAGACACCTGCAGAGCCACCAAGGGAGGGACACGGGTTCGGTTCCCTCTGAGCAGCCCTTGTGGCCGCGCGGGTCCTGGGGCACTCAGCGGGCCGGTCGGAGCGCCCCATGTGGGCCTCCGGGGAGGCAGGTGGGGCTGCGGGCCTGCAGGATGCTCCCTTGAGCCACAGAGGGCGCAGCACGAGGTCCGCAGGCAGCGGGGGTGTGCAGAGCAGGGTGGGCCTGGCCCAGCTTCCCGGGAGCCTCCTCCCAGCCTCCGGGGGGGGCCTCCTCCCGCTGCCCAGGGCCTCCCCTGATGGCCTCTCCTCGCTCCCGTTCCCGGCCCCATTGGGAAGACGCCAGGTGGAATGCCAGTGGGTCCCAGCCAGGCCCCGGGGACCAGGGGGTCACGGAGAAGGAGGCGTGGGAGTGAGACTCATGGTTCACCGAGGGGTGGGCAAGAGAGGGAGACACCAGACAGGCTGAGACCCGGACAGCAGCCGGTGACGAAGGAGTGACATTCACGAGGGAGGGTGTCACGTGTGTCCTGGGGATTGGGCTTGAGGCGCCAGAAAACTACCCGGGCAGGTGGTCCTGTAAAGAGCCCTTGGGTTTCACCCTTGGAAGCAGGTTCAGGGGGCTAGGCGGGTTCGCCCCGGCAGGCGGGGGGCAGCGGGGGACTCGCTGACCACTAAACACGGCGGGCGTCTCCGTTGGCAGCAGGCCTCTACTTGCCCCCCAGACTTGTGGGCTTGGAGCAGTAGGAGGTCAGGAGGAGCTCGGGTTCCCCGAGCACGGACTTGGGTCACTTCCCTCCCGGAGGTTTATCCAGTGAGCCGTGGAGTGGCCTTGGCGGGACTAACCAGGCCACGTCCTTCAGGGCCGCTGCGGCGTCCTGGGCCCTGGCAGGTTCCCCGGGCCCATGCCATTCCCGGGCAGCACCGCCCGTCGGGCCCATCTGTGGGGTCCAGGCGGCCGCCCGGGAGGAGTCTCAGCAGGTGCCACTCTGGCCCAGGGCCCCGGCCACGTGCGAGGGAGCCACCCCGACATCGGGTCTGCAGCTTACCACGTGGGGCCCCCTGATTGCCCCGCCAGCTTCTGCTGTCACCTGCACAGGTGAAGCTCACACCTCGGCCCTGGCTGCGGAGGTGAGCATGCTGAGGTCCGCGGGCTTCTACAGGTGCCTGCTGTCAGCAGAAGGAGCCGACGGTGAGAGCCCCGGCCACGTGCCTCAGTGTGAAACGAGTCCATATGATTAACTGAGAACAAATCAGCCTCGTTAACAAGTCCTCTGTCTGGAAAACTCTTTGCGGCTACCTGTGCTTGCTCCCTGCCTTTCACGAGGCCTCTACCCAGAGGCCACCGAGTGGGGGATCCTCCGATCCAACACGTGGATGCTTGCCTGATGCCCACACGTCGCTCTCCATGGCCTACTTCTGTTACCTGTTGACGCTGTTGATGGCTTGTCTCGACTTAGCACAGCGCGAGCCCCGTGGAGGTCGGGACTTTGACACCCTTGCACCTGGCACCTCCAGCTCATACAGCACTTTCCACCCATATTAGATACTCCGTAAATGTTTTCTGGCTGAATGAGTAAATGATCATTAAAAAGAGAAAATTCAAATAAATAAATAAATAAATAAATAAATAAATAAATAAATAAAAAGAAAATCCGTACCCATTTAAATGAGACCGTATGACACTACATCTATATGAGTGAAAAAAACACATCCCTCTAGAAAGCAATTGAAAACCCTTCAAAAATGTTCATCTCAGCATTTGTTACTGTAAAACCTGGAATCAATTTAAATGTCTAATCATTGGGGAACAATTAAATACGCGTTCGCACATTCACACAGTGGGGCGATTTATTTATGAAAATTTGTGTTAATTTGGGGGAAATGCTCATGAGTTCAAGTTAAGGGAAAAAGAGCAGAATGCAAAATCGTATGCGTGATACAATCTTAACTGAGAAAAAAGCACAAGAGTTAGGGAAAATCCCAGCGTGTGTGGTGAGGTCACACATTATTTATATACGTTGTTTTTATCTCCACCTTTTTTCTGACATTTGTACTTTCAGGGGCATAGAAAGATCTTATAATCCAAACCGTAAAAAAATCTCTTAAGGACAGAAAATTAACACATATTGATATTGCCTTACCGTGTTGATTTATGCCCATGCTTGACCTTGACTTTCACTGAATCCCTCAATCTACGCCAGCCTTCCATTTTCCCCCCTTCTTACTAGAACATTCATTCCTTAAACGCATCTTTGATGTAAATCACTCCTATTTTCACATATGTGTCTTTTTTTTTTTTCTGGATGGCTTGCAATCTGGTTTGGGTTGAAGCTCTTGGCAGGGAAATATAGAACTCCATTGTCAAAACCCGAAGAGGATATTCTGGGTTAGGTATTTTGGGGAAATACAAATATATATTAAAGCGTGGTTCCTCCCCTCAATAAATTTTCAGTTGAGCAGCTCTCATTCTCTGGTCTTTACCTTGGAGGAACTGTTTTTATTAAACCACCAGTGACATTCTTTGGCAAAAATCCAATGGCCTCATCCCTTTGCTGAGCCTCTGGGCCTCTGAGCTCCGCGGCCCGTGCCGATCAGCTCCTCCTCTGTGACATCCCACCCAGTCTGGTCTTCGGCAGCATTTTGTACCCTTGATCGTGGCTTTCACAATCCTTCGGGCTTTAACTTGAACTCCTTTCCTGCTTCTCAGAATCTTCTCTAGGCCTCACAAGACTCTTGAATCAACCCTGGTTATCTGACCAAACACTTCAAAGATGTTTATCTTCATGACACCAATCACTCTCATAACCTTGGGCCCAGTGGCCTCAGCTGCCCTCTTCCACCAAAAAATAAAATAAACCTCAAAGTTTGCCTCCAACCTCTCCCATACCCCCGTCCCCTAATGATTCAAGCGCTCTGTCTTTAGCAGGAAAAGGCAGGTCCCCGTGCATCCGGGAATATTCTCTTCACAGCCGTAATTTAACCATTCAACCACAGCTCTCAACTTCCTCTTCCTGGACTTATCCTTTCTGCCCTCCTCACCTTTAATGGTGATTAAAACATCTTCTTTGCACAAGATCGTATCTCAGAATACGTGTAATATCTATTTTTATTTTTTTATTTATTTTATTTTATTTTTATTCACTCATTCATTTATTCATTCATTTTTATTTATTTTAAAAACCACTTTATGGAGGCATGATTGACATGTAAGAAGCTATACCTACCTAGTGTACATAACGTGAGTTCGGGGGTTCGCATAGGTCTGTGAAATCATCCTCACGACCCAGGCTATCAATGCATGCCTCAGTTTCCAAAGTTCTCTCTCATCCCTCGTTAATATTATTAGTATTGCTATTTTGTAGGAAGAACACTCAGCATAAGATCGCCCATCCTCATAGCCAAGCTTCGGTACGCGGGACAGTATTATCAGCCATAGGCCCCGTGCTGGGCAGTGGATCTCCAGAACTTCCTTGCCCCGCACAGCTGAAACTTTGCCCCCTTTGGCCATCGCCTCCCTCTATCCCCCTCCTCCCAGCTCCTGGCAATTGCCACTCAACTTGCTGCTTTTATCAGTTTTACTATTTTAGATTTTACATATAATTGAGGTCATACAGCATGTGTCTTCCTGCATCTGGCTTATCTCACGTAGCCTAATGTCCTCCAGACCCATCCATGCTGTCACAAGAGGCAGAACTTCCTTTTTCTAAAGCGGAATAATACTCCATTGTGTGGATATATATCACGTTTTCTTCATCCATTCAATATAGACATGTTTTTAATCTTGGATTTGTGTATCTCTCTTGTAGTATCCTACTTCCCCCTAATAAGTTCTGAGGACAAGAGTTGTGTTTTCTACGGCTTTATTACTTTCCTCAAGACTTAAAATAGTGGTCTGTACAAAGTAAGTTACTTGATAGGAAAAATGAGCATTTGGGCAATTTTTCAAATAAAGGTCATTTTTTTTCAACCTGCTATTACGACAAATAAGATATTTGGGTTTGCACTATCTTAACTGTCCATCAACACTGGCCAAATTCAGGTGCTTTTTCTCTGATACTTCATTTTAGCCCTATAGAAACATCAGAGATACGTTTTACCTGATTCTCAAGGTTTCCAGGTGATACCCAACTCCTGCCAGAGTTTAAGAGCATCTCCTTATACAACTCTTCCTTTTTTTGTTTTTCAGAGAGCAGATCACCAAAACTGTGGGGTTTTTTTTATTTTACATTTCCCTAGTCTTTCCTTGTTTTTCATGCCCTTGACACTTTTGATGGTACGAGTCAGTTTGTAGAACGTCTCTGATGTTTTCTCATATAATGAGGTGGTGCGTTTTTTCGGGGATCCCGCAGAAGTAATGCTGCACCGTCCTTGGTGCATCATATCAGGGACGTGTGAGCTGATAGACTTCCTTGGTGATGTTTTCTTAAAGACCATGTGAAGGTGGCTGCAGAGTACCTCCACTGCAAAGTTACTATTTGTCTCTTTCTAACTGATCATTCTCCTTGAAGAAATAAGTTGAGACTGAAAAGATCCTGTTTCTTCTCAGGCTGGGCCCAGTGATTTTTGTATCTATCAGAGAATCTTGCTTGCCATGATTATTACAATCAGATTAGTCTATTGGTGATTTTGTATTTCCCTCATTCCTTCCATATTTGTTAACTTGAATCCTTATGTAAGGAAGAGTTGCTCTTTCTCTGCCATTTATCTGTCCATCAACCTATCTACATCACTATAGACTCAGGAATATTTATTTTTTTTCTGTGGGTTAGAATACATTACTTCTAATTTGTGGATTGGAATCCATCGTTTATTTATGAGATTATCCATTAATCTCAAATTATTCCAATTTGGCCAATGGCAGCTCATTCAAATTGTCTCTTGTGCCTTCCCTTCCTTTTTCAAATACTTTCCTATTTTCTGGCCCCACAAGTCTCAAGTTTATTTTGTATTTTCCCTGCTCAAACCCTGGAATCAACCACTTAATCTTTTTTTAAATTTAATTCCAGTATAGTTAACATATAGTGTCATATTAGTTTCGGGCGTACAATATAGTGATTCAACAATTCCAAACATCGCCTGGTGCTCACCACTATAAGAGCTCTCCTTAATCCCCGTCACCTACTAACTTTCCCTCACCTCTTTCCCCTGGGAACCATCAGTTTGTTCTTTATAGTTGAGTCTGTTTGTTGCTCTCTCTCACTCCTTTTTTTCCCCTTGTTGGTTTGTTTTGTTTCTTAAATTTGCATATGAGTGAGGTCATATGGTATTTGTCTTTCTCTGACTGACTTATTTCATTTAGCAGAATATTCTAGTTTCATTCATGTTGTTGCAAATGCAAGATTTCATTCTTTTTTTATGGCTGAGTAATATTCCATCACATATTGGAATCGAACACTTCCCCACAAAATGCATCCCTACATTTTAAAATTTCTGCTACCAATCATAGTTGCATTCCATTGGTCAACTTTTTTCATGGAGACTTTGGCCCCAGGAGAGCGGGGAACTTGCTTGTCTGGTCATGGCTACCTTCTTACCACCTGAAACAGCCCCTGACACAGGTTAGGAGCCCACTCTCATCCCCTTTGGGGACTTCTCTTTACTCACCAGAGAGTTCTGATCACTGGCTGTCAAAGAAATTGGTGACTTTGAGCAATTCTAGTTTTTGCGAGCCTGGAGAGGCTGAAACTAGGAATCAAATCTCTGTGCTCATTTTTCTAAAAATCGTTTTTAATGCAACAGAATCGAAGTCACTCCACATACTCGAATGCTACTTCAAGCAGTCAGGAAAGAGGGATATGTTGTAGAATATCTCAGTAACTAATCATAAAGTTTGGTATTTAATGTGCGGTACTGACACAAATCTCAAGGAATTCATTGGCAAACACATGCCAAATTTATAACCAGGCAATGAGCTGTTCATTCAGGTGGTCAAGGATGTACAAGAGCATTTGGAATAAGAGTGACTCCAGAAAACAAGGTATGAACCATTAAAGCTGCTGCTAAGTATTGTTGTTAAACTCATCTAAAATAGAGTACTTTAAAATCTATCAGTTATCTTTGCCATTGGCAAAACATTCTAACTAAATGAACTTTTCAAAAATAAAGTCTGAATGGCATAAAATAGGCCAGAACATTCTCTCCATGTGCCATTATTGCATTGTTAAACCAAGGAGATTCACTGCTTGGATTCACAACCATCGATGAATTGTGGCATATTATAATGTAAATAATAGTTCCTTAAACCTTACAAAGAGGAGCCAAAGGTTTCAGCATCTTACACAATTGGTGTCAGTCCTGGCTCCCAACTCATGCTTAAGGTAACGACTAGGAATCTAACTGAGTTTTCAGTCTCACCTTCAGGAGGTAGAAGTAAAAAAAAAAAAAAAAAAAAAAAAAAAAAAAAAAAAAACAGAGTTTGAAGACACACCCTTGAGTTCAAATCCCAGCTCTCCCCTTACGAACTATACTTCCTCAGGCAATCATTTAACTTTTCAGTCATTTGTGAAATAGTGATAATAACACAATTCCTTCATTTAAATCTTATTCATTAAGCACCTACTATGTGTCATGTTGTATGCTAGGTGTGGTCATGAGTAGCAGGCAAGACAGGTGAATTCCTCCTCTTATGGGATTTGCATTTTTTATATTAATATAGACCTGGGGATATTTATTTTATTTTATCATATTATCATTATTTTTTTTCTTTTCCCAACTCTTCCTGTTCTTGCCATTGGGAGCTCCATCAGGTTGACTTCTGTGCCCTTATGTTATGTACCCAGCCTTTTTAAAAGTGATTCCTTCTTTTCTGACTCCAGAGGAGGAGAGAAAGTGTTACATGAACAATTACAGTAATAGTACCACCATGCCTGAGGTGCTTTCACCTAACAGGACTGACTATAAGCTAAGCCTATGGGGTGGGGAATGGGCTAGGAGAATGTACCACGCACAGGGGAGTGGACGGAATGTGCAGAGGAACTGAAAGAAGGATGCAGGCTGAGTGCTGGTGGGGCATGTGGCTAGAGGACAGCTATGTGGGCTAGATGCTTCAACGGGTGTTGTAAACTAAGGAGCTCAAACTGAAGCTACTAAGAGTTTGAAACAGGGAGATTTTTTAAGATTAAATTAGATTACATCTACTATAATGTTTTGCACATAGAAAGTATTCAATATGGGGTGATGATGGCTATCATTCTGCCCCCATATCTACTGACAATGGGGCTACCACAGTTGCTGTTGCTGCTGCTATTACTACTACCACTACCACCACCACTGCTACTTCTACTGCTACTGCTACTACCATTGCCATGGTCGCTGCCATTACTGCTACTGTGACTATTACTACTTTTATGCCTTAATCCCTATTTGGGATGCTATCACCAAAGCTGTATTTTTTTAAGATTTATTTTCTTTATTTTAGAGAGAGAGAGAGAGAGAGAGAGAGCACATGAGTGTGGAGAGGGACAGAGGAAGAGGGAGAGAATACTCAAGCAGGCTGTCTCCTGAGTGTGGAGCCCCATGCAGGGCTCGATCCCATGACCCTGAGATCATGACCTCAGCCAAAACCAAGATTCAGACGCTTAACCGACTGAGTCCCTCAGGAGCCCCCCCAGAGTTTTATTTTTAGTGAACTCTGTATATCTGAAGGCCTCTAAATTGAATACCAACCAGTCCACAACCTCCTCTGTTAATATATAAGGAACTTGTTCAGATGCAATGGATATGATATGTGGGTCAGAGAAGTTGGTCTGAGGTCCTTCCCGACTAGAGGGAGCTCCAATCTGGAGAAAACTGGTCCAGACATGAAGTCAGGACTCTACCTGAATGTTTATTACCATGTCTGTCTTTGGTCCATGAAAAATTGATTTCAATCCAAATACTTTTGCTCATTTAGTAAGCATGTGTTGAGCATCTATCACATGCCAAGTACTATTCTGGGGGCTGGCTCCCTCAGAGCTTTCACTGTTAGTAAGCAGAGTATGAAAGGGGTCTCAAAAGAATAGATTAGAATATCTATTTGTTTTAATGGTGAACTCATCCCTAGCCTAGAGAGTGACAATGGCCCCACTTGGGCCATCCAGGTGGCCCTGATGCTTCATGATCCACACAGGGGCTTCCTAACAGGAGACAGGCCTCCTGAGGCAGAGGCTGGCAGTGGCAACCTCCATGGGGACTATCACAGTGTACTACAGGGACCTCCTTAAGTGGACTCACAGGCAAAGTCTTCTGATGTTAAGCAGGCAACCCCAGAAAGAACTATTCACAAAGAACCTACGAATGAAAGAGAGTAGTAAAAAAGAACAAGCAAATAGAAAAATAAAAAAGGCAAAGCCTGTTTTTTCCCCCTGAGTACAAACTCCTGGTCAGCTGCCTTTTCAGATTAAAAAACGTTTGGTGCTAATACGACAAGCTCTGACAAGAACTCAAATTTGAGAGTCTCAACATACCTTTTTAAAATATAGTTGCATATAAAATAAAATAAAATAATAAAATAAAATATAATATAAAAAATAAAATAAAATATGATAAGATAAAAATAAAATATGATAAGATAAAATAAAATAAGATAAGATAAGATAAAATATGATAAAATAAAATAAAGTAAAATAAAATATAGTTGCTGTAGACTGAATGATTGCGTCCTCACAGGATGCATATGTTGAAACCCCAATGCCCGAGGTGATGGTATTAGGAGGTGGGCCCTTTAGGAGGCGATCAGGTCATAAAGGTGGAGCCTTCATGAATGGGATTAGCATCTCATTAAAGGAGACCTCAGAGACCGTGTCTTATAAAAGAGAGCCCGGCCCCTTGTATCATGTGAAGACATAATGACCCAGGAAGACGGCTCTCACCAAACATCAAATCTGTCTTAAAGAAACGTAAGAAAAAATGTTCATTGTTTAAGCCAGCTAGCCGGTGGTAGTTTGTTGCAGAAGCCAAATAAAGGAATGCACTGTCTCTCCCCGCCGAACCCGTCACTAATACTGAACCTCCTACTAGGTACATGGTTTACTCTAAGATCTCAGCCAGGGATCTCAACCCTGGTGCAGGGAATGGGAAGTGTAAGTGGAAATTCTCTCCCCTCGACAGAGAGGCACCGTGCAGAAGTTTGAAGTGCACAGGCTAGAACGACCTCAAGCCTATACTCACTGAGTGTATGATTCATTCGATGACGCTTATGCCAGGCAATGTGCTGGACGTTGGGGGTGCTGAGATGCATGGACGCCTTCCCCAGCCTCAGGGGACTCTTACATTTGCACACTCAGGCACTCATGCTGCATAATACAGTGGACAAGTGCTATGCAGGAAGGTCCCTGCAGGATGAAGCTCTGTGGGTGCAACAAAGGATGTGATGTGGAAGCAGAGAGGGTTCAGGGGATGAGACGCTAAATCCTAGAGGAGAGGGACTCAGCGGCTCCCTCTGAGCAGGCCACGCGGGGGTGTCAGCACGCTCAGGGGCAAGGATGCGCTAGTGTGCCCAGCAGAGTGTCCCGGGAGGGACGCTGCAACCTGGGGGTTGCTGACAAGGGCACACCTTTGTGGCCCCCAGAGTCTGCCAAATTGTCCCACATGCACCCCATTGCCCGTGGGCCACACGGCCCCTCCCAGGGAGCTGAAGGACCGTAACAATTGAACTTCCCAGAAATTACCTACAGACCCTTTTTTCCAAGTGAATCTCACTGTCCCGGGAAGGAGAGGGCCACACACCTGCGTGAACACTCTGGCTTCACGGGGAGCCACGTGCCGTTTATCACCCCAATCCTACCCCAGGTTCCCCCCAGAGTCGGCCACAACCGTGACTCGGGCCCCTAATTCTCTTATCTATTTCGAGCCTTTCTATGTCCGTCTGTGAAGAACAGATAATATTTTTGCTTGTTTTTAAATATTACAGGTTTGTAACATGTTCTTTTATGGAAAAAAGTAAATATGACAAAATATTAAATCACCAGTTCTTATAGTGGGAACCTGGCTATTTGCCATATTGTATTGTGTATATTTTACATTTCTTTAAAAAAAAAAAGCCAATAAAGCGTGGGTACCCCAAGTGGCTGATAGCACTGCTCCTCGGCTCCATCCCATTCAAGCTTCAGAATCCAGACTTTCTAAACAACTCCTCTGGGGCATTGACACAGGGGCTCACTTACCAGGGTAGGGTGACTGCTGTCCACAGAACCCATGTCCCGGGGGCTGTGGGGACCCGTGCCCTCAGGACCTGTGCTCTCTGGGTTCCCATTGACCTCATGCCCGCTCCATGAACTCGTGCCTCATACCCCATAGCAACGGGGCTCCTATGCTGCATGTTGCAGGGTCAGAAGACAAGCCTAAGGGGCAGACCACACTCAGTAGGAGTCTTGGCTGCACAACTTCTAATTCTGTGACCCTGATCCAATGTCCCAACAGACTGAGAATGGACATATCAGTACTGACATCACCCTGAGTGGCCAGAGGCTTATCAAATCCTTGGCAGGTTGGTGGGACCGTCTTCCTCTATCGATCATCCTCTGGGATGGAGCAAAAACGAAACAGGCCTAGTTTCCCTTCAGGACCAAGGAAAGTACCTCTTTTTCCTAATGCTAGTGTTACGGGGCTTAAGAAAACTTTTGTCAGAATGTTGTGTGTTTTTTCAGTGGAGTAGATATTATATAAACACAAAAGAGCGTGTTCTCTCACTTTGAGGTGCAGGAAGCGAGTCTGCCAAGCATTGGATGACTCGACCATATTTCACCATCTAGAATTGACGTCACTTTTCCCTCCCGGTCACACTTTAGGTCATGGTATGGCTCCAAAGTTGGGAAAAACATTTCCTGAGTACCATTGAAAAAATGATAGTAATTGCAATCCTCTTGTTTAAAAAATAAAATGTTTCCAAAGCGGACCTAGGAATGGAAAGGAGATCACAGAAGGTGGGCTTGGAGGGGACGAGGTCCAGGGAGCGGGAACTGCGGTCACGACGGGGCCAAGCTTCATCCAGAGGGACGGCTTGGGAGCAAAGCTCTAAAAGTAACAGTTTCCAACTGACCTGAGAGTTTCTGGCTCCCAGAGACTTTTCAGTTTTCTGTTGGAGGCAAACATTTCCCAGGGGCACAGAGTAGCACCCTGATGGAAGAACAGGCACATTTTTAAGGGGAATAGTGGGAACAACAAACAACTGCTCCCCTCTGAGGTTCTGAGAGCTTCATCCATTAGTCAGTTCTGGAGAGAGATGAACACAAATAATTCTCAGAACACTTCCCTTCTCTCATTACTGAAAATCAAAATACTTATCTCTGGAATCTTTTTTTTTAATTTTATCTATTTATTCATGAGAGACACAGAGAGAGGCAGAGACACAGGCTCCTCCCCTGCGGGGAGCCCAATGCAGGACTCGATCCCAGGACCCCAGGATCACGACCTGAGCCGAAGGCAGACGCTCAACCACTGAGCCACCCGGGTGCCCCAGACTTTTTTTTTTAAAGGGAATTTAGGGGAAGAGGCCTTCACTTCCATTTCTTTCTTGTAATTACGTATCCTTGAGCTGGAGAAAGAGAGAGAGGAGATTAAGTGGAAAGTCACAATGCAGGGGTTATGCGCTATTGTATGAGGTACAATTTGACCTGGTATTTCTCAAGAGTATTTGAATATAAAAAAAAAACCTTAAAAAATTAAAAAATTAAAAAAAAGAGTATTTGAATATGCAGATCCATTGATCCCAGGTAGCATTTCTGGAAGATAATCTCAAGGAGAAAACCACTTAGACTTGTAAAACTATTGCACGAGGGGAGTTTCGTACATTCCAGCCCCCTGTAATCCCTAAATTCCTTTTATGGAGATTGACGTTCTTTTTTTTTTAAGATTTATTTTATTTATTTGAGAGATTGAGCGGGGGCGGGGGGAGCAGAGGGAGAGAAAGAATCTCAAGCAGACTCTGCACTCAGTGCAGAGTCAAACACGAGGCTTGATTTCATGATCCTGAGATCAAACCTGAGCCCAAACCAAGGGCTGGACTCAATCTGCTGCACCGCCCAGGTGCCCTGGAAATTTCGTTCACCTCTCACTAGTAATCACATTTGTCTTGTTTGCTGCGGTATTCCTGGATCTTGAAGACTGCATGGTATATAGTAGGTGTTGTTGAGTGGAGTGAATAACTGAAAAAATTGGCTGCGATCTCAATGTCCAAAAAAGCACCAACCTCTTCCCACAATTTAGCACAGAGTAGGAACACATGGGCGTAAGCAGAGGGGTCGCACGTAAGATCTTGGAATCCTTTTCAGAATGAAGGACAGCAGCTCAGAGGAGCGACTGAGCATCCAGAAGGCAAGAGGCTGTCTAAGCTCCTCCGCGGGACTAAGCTCCTCCGCGGGACAGAAAGCATGGTCACGGGACAGCAGGGACTCCTAAGGTCATAGGTGTCCCCTGTACTAGTCTTGGTGTCAGTCTTTTGTATTAGCCCAAATCCAGTCTTTAGCAGGCTTAGTTGGGCTTAAAGAACTGAGGCTGAAGAAGGCCCTAGAATTTCAAGTACTAAGAAATCAAGAGGTCTTGACTTGCTAAAGGTTAGCTTCATACAGATGGCGTTGGCTTGATTCCTTCCTCAAAGGCGTCATTTGCCCCGTTGTCGGGCTGTGAGATCTACTTGTCTTTTCTAACCTCACAACAGGGTTTTAAAAAAAATAAGCCGAATAGATGATCGTAATGAATCAGTGTGGTGTTTGTGATGATGATGCAGAACTAGACATGTTAACGAGAATTGTCAACCTGTACCGCCGGGTAATAAGGTCTGCGGAAGACAGTTTTTATATGATATCATTTATCTAAGACTCTACCAACTGTTCATCTACCTGCGCATGTACATATGTGCATACCTGTCTGTCTACCTAGAGAAAGAACAAGAGAAATTCTTATCTCTAGGTGAAGAAATGGAGATAATTCTTACTTTAAAAAATTTTTCATGGGCATATATACTATTTCAGGAATTAGCATAGGTCATTTTTATCTTCAGAGAAAAACTCCAGTTTTATTTTCAGGAACATACACCCCTGTGTGCACACACAGCGACTAGGGTTTATCATATTCTTGGACCTCCAATTCGGGTGGGCCATCAGATCACCCAGTTGAATCATCTGTGAACGGTCTTGGAATGACTCCGCTTCCATGCGGAGTTACATCTTTTTTCCTTTCACAGACTTTGTTTTAGGACAATTTTAAATACACAACAAAATTAAGAGGAAGGTGCAGACAGTTGCCATACGCCTCTGCTCTACCCACCAACACGCCCCGTCACAATGTTACGTACGTCATAGTTAGTTGACACGTGGCGGCCAAAGTCTGTGGCTCACAGCGGAGTTCACGCTTGGTGTCGCACATTCTATGTGCTTGCACAAGTGTATAATGACACGTATCCCCCTTTATACTATCACAGGGTGTCCCACTGCTCTGCCCATTTATCTCTCCCCACCCCTGCAACCGCTGATCTTCTTATTGTTCGAGTTACCTCTCTTTAACCTCAAAATTTTCTTTCGTATTGTTTCTCTCTTTGGAATTTGGATTTAGAAAAAGCCTGGTTTCAAGCTGGGCTCTGCTCCCAGCTGCGCGGCTCTGAGCAAATGACTAAGCCTGTCAGAGCATAAGTGTCCTTTACTCTAACGCAGACACAGAAATGTCCCTGGCGGTGAGGAATAAATGTGTCCCGAGGGCTGACGGTAGTGTATGTGAGTATGTGAGTCTGTGCACACACAGGTGAGTATGTAGCTGTATATGTGCATATGTTTTTGCGTGTGTATGTACGCTTTGTGTGTGCAGCTGTGCGTGTGTACACCTCTGTGTGTTGTGTACACGTGTTGTGTGTGTGTACACATTTGTGTCTGCATGGGTTTTGCCCTCGCTTTACTTCCGCCGTGTACTTCTGATGTGATTCAGCATTAGTGTGAACCAGAGGTGTTCATGGGACGCGGGTGTTGGGTGTGAGCCCGGGAACCCCCACTCCGGCCCTCGCCCCGGCAGCACGCCCACCGTGGCCCAGCCTTCTCTGCCCCTCGACGGGCAGGGCCGCACCACCACCCACTGGCACAGGAGAGGGTCGAGTGACCCCACCGGGGCAGCCCAGACGCCACCGTTCCTTTGTCCAGTCCCCGAAGGTGCCCTCTGCTCAGTACGCTTACTGACTCGCAGCACGTAGGTCTCCTCTTGTGTCACTAGGCTCTGAACAGAGACTCTGCTTCCAATTCATCACCACACAAAACTCAAAAGGCCTCAGAGATAGAATTCCACCTCTTGGCATCTCAAATACCCCAGAGGGAAAAAATCAAGCCGCCAGTGAGTCCCTGGTTTCAGATAAAACAAAATATTTTAATTCAGGCTAATTTCTTCTTATTCCCAAGAGGGGTTTTATGCACCAAATGCTGGGTGATAAGAATCCTTTAGTTTTGTTTTTTTAGATCTGTTTTCTTTTGATCTCTGCCCCCATGAAAATTTTATGTACCAGTGTTAAGAATAACATAGTAGATTCAAAATTCTGGAGTCGAACTGGCAAAATATGAATACAGTGCGTGACATTGGAGGTCACACCACAAAACTGATGGTGCAATTTGTTAAGTAGGCGATGTACTTTATTAAATGCTTTTGTTATGAACCTTCCAACCGTTCCTGCAGCTTCCTGGGAACTTATGCTGTATAAGTCATCGCCATTTGCTTCTTTTCTGTTGCTAAATTTTCGCAACCAGATTGTATTGAGATCTCAACCAGGAAACAAGAATTGTGTACTCTTTCCTTGTCCTTCAGTGCAACCTACTGAATAATATTTTAGGAGATTCTAGAGTTTGCCCAAATGGTAAAAAAAAAAAAATCCATTTCACAAGTGAGTCCATATATTAAACATACATAAAAATCAGATGAACAGAACCCCAAAGCAGAGACACACCACACACATCAAAGGGAGGGTTTCCACTATGCAACATTTGGTTTTAACCATGTCCCCTGATGGTACATGAAAATTCAGTGAACTTTAACTCCAGGATTCTCAGTTTTAGCGCCAGACATTGTGGTAATTCTGTGTCGTGGGGCTGCCCTGTGCACTGCAGGCTGTCCCGCTGCATCCTGACCTGTCTCTACCAGAGGCCATATCAGCTCCCGTTTCAGCCGTGACAATCAAAAATGCCTCCAGATATCCCCGTCAACCCTGTGTAGACCCTCTGGTCCCATCACCAGCGATCAGCCCGTAACTCCAATAAAAAAAAACAAACCAGGTTATTCAATAAAAAGGAAAGAGACACCATGACATGCTGTATATACCATGGAGGAATCTCAAAAACTGTATGGGAGGTGAAGGAAGCCAGACAGAAAGGGCTACAGACTGTATGATCCCACTTACGTGAAATACGCTGCAAAGAAAAATCTATGGAACAAAGGTTAGTAGCTGTCAGCCTTGGGGTGAGAATGAGGTGACTGCACGGGGCCATGAGGAATCTTACCCGGATAATGAAAATGCTCCGAATCTGGATTATGCTGATGGCTGCACAACTTGGTAGGTGTACTAAAAATCATTGAATCGCACACTTTAGATGGGTGAGTGTACGTAACCTTGACCTCAATGAAGCTGGGGGGTGGTTTTAAGCATGAAAAAAAGAGGAGGATAAAATACATTGCAAAAGAAGAGAAAATGTGAGGAAAACCCAACCCCATAGATTTCCTTTGACTATGGGAAGGAGTCTCCTAAAAACAGAGAGATCAGATTCCCCACATTCAATCAACCCAAATGACCGTTAGAGCAAGCCACAATATTTTCGCCGCCCAGACAGCTGCAACGTCTGTTAGCACCTGATGCAACTCAACAGGCTGTTTAATTAGTTCTGGTGTGTGTCTTTCTATGGAAAATAATGTGCACGCATGGTCACCCATGTTCAACATGGCAAGGAAGAGGACAGGGTGATTATTAGGGGGTTTGTCTTATAAGACGTTCTATGTTTTCTGTGAGCATATAAAATAGTTCTCATTCATGATGAAACATGCCTCGTGAGACATGGTATGTGAAGGGGAAAAAGGTCTGAAACCACCCAGAATCTCCCTGTTGCCCACTCAAACCTTTGCCACAGTGAAAACACACACACACACACACACACACAACAACAACAACAACAAAACCAAAAAGCAAAAACCACCTCTTCTTTGGTGGACATTAAATGACAGCTGTTGCTGTTATTCAAACATATTCTGGGGACTCTTTTATTGTAAAAGGGACAGCACATATCTCCCTGGAGGATGCCCAGCAGCTGATTAAATTAAATTATTTACTGTACAAAATATGCACTCTCTGCTCAGAGGCCTAGTCTTTTTCAGGGGGTTCATGACCTGTCTGGAGTGTAAGCAAAGGGGGCGGGGGAGACGTCCCTGGTCAAGTTCTAAATACTAACTGGGCCAAATATACAACCCGAAGTGAGGCAGCACTTGAAATTTCTAGAATCTTCAGCTCTGATGGAGATAAGAAGAGAGAGAAGTGGGTTAGACATGTGGCCTTTTAGGTAAGTTATCCCAGGACTTCAATCCGGCAAGGTTTTGGATAAAGGAAGGTATTGACAGTAAATTCGTTCTCTCCGCCCACTCCCCGCGCCCCCCCCCCCCATTCAGCTAGAAACTGTGGGAACATGAAAGGGAAGAGATGATTTCAGTAACTTTAATTTCCCCCAAAGGCCACACACAAAAGACACTTTCTTCTTTTAATAACTCGATATGTTACAGAACATTACAACTCTGAGAAATTCGGCCCCTGTTTTCAGGACTAGTAAACTGAGGCCCAGAGAAATCACACTCAGCTTGAGCAAGAAGGCAGCCAGGAAGGCAATACGCCCCGTAATGATACCTGCCAACATTTCAAGAACAATATTTAAAACGATGAATAATTCTGATTAGGCCCAATTTGCAAACCGGAAGCTGAGAGCAGAGAGGATGCGGATCTACTCGATTAAATCCCACCAATTTCCTGGAAAATGTCATGTAGAACATTCTCTTTGATTTTTGCTGGCGACAGGCACCAAAGGATCATCAAGACAACATGTTTGTCCCATGCACGGTCTGTGAAACGTACACACCACTTTGCTGAGTGGGATTCAGGCAACAAACATGTTTTAAAAATAAGCACCTCATAAAATATGGAAATAAGGAAAGGGTGACGTTGCTAAAGAAGGTCTAAAGGTTTTTTTCACCTTAAATGTCACAACTTTTTTTTTTCCTTTGTCACTTAGTAAATACAAGCATCAGAAATAATTTTGAAAAGTTTTCTTTCCACGTATTGACAGTTGTCATGTTCCATGATCAGATCAAAAAGCGTATTGTTTGGACAAAATAAAATCCCGGTTACCTAAGTGGCGTAAGTTAGGCTCTTTTCTGAAAATGTAAGTTGTCTTTGACTTCCAAAGACCATCATAGTATCTGTTGTTTTAACCTTAGGGTCTTGAGCTTACAGAAACCCAAGCGTGGGTGCTGCCTCATGATCTTGACGGCGTTTAAGAAAGTCGGAGAAGCAGTCACCGTTATACTTAATCATGGTCTTTTCAAATATTTACTCGTCATCTCTCTAAAATGGCTGTCACAGGGCGGCCCCGGTGGCTCAGCGGCTTAGCGCCGCCTTCGGCCCAGGGCGTGATCCTGGGGGCCCGGGATTGAGTCCCCATAGGGCCCGCTGCATGGGGCCTGCTTCTCCCTCTGCCTATGTCTCTGCCCCTCTCTCTCTCATAAATAAATAAAATCTTTAAAAAATAATAATAAAATAAAATAAAATGGCTGTCATAACTCCTTTTCAGTTACCCCATTGCTTCTTTTCCTCACTCACTTTTCTTTGGAAGAAGTTGCTTCATTTCAACGGACCTCTTGAGGCTTTTTTAGAAAAGCTTTAAGGCAAAACAATTCTCACCTCTGGGCAAGAGATGAACTCTATGGCTTTTTCTTGTTTTTAAGGTTTATTTACTTGAGAGAGAGAATGCACGAGTAGGGAGCGGGTCAGAGGGAGAAGGTGAGAGTGTGACAACCCCTCCGAGTGTGGGTCCCAAAGTGGGGCTGGGTCCCAGGACCCAGAGATCATGACCTGAGCTGCACCCAAGAGTCGGATGCTTAACCCCCTGAGCTACCCAGCCGCCCGTCTTTGAGGTCTTGCAGGTGCAGGTGTACTGACTCACAGCTGATGATTTGGCGTTAGGCGGAGCGGCTGTCACTGGTCCAGAACCTTCTTTCTTATGCAGCTACAATGTGACCTGACCAACGGGAGGCGGTGAGCGTCTTTCACTCCCCCTCACCGACCCCCAGGAGCACACGGTACTCCCTCCGTGCGAGCACCTGTTCCTGCACACGGACAAATTCCTCCCTCTCTGCAGGTCCTGGGCCACCCCTTCTCCCCCATACAGCTCCCACCTCGCCCCTTGCTCTGTCCCGCATTCTCGCCTCTCTGAGTTCCTACAGCCGGGCCCCTCCTGGCTCTTCCAGTGGTGTTTCTCCCAGACTGACTCCAGGTCTGCCTGCTGCCCCCCCTCCAGTCTAGCGGCCACCGCAGGTTTATCCAGAGTGGATCCCGCAAAACCAAATCGGATCCACAAGCCTCAAACACAGTATCAGACTAAAAAGTCCTCGAGGAGAGGGATTTTCCTGCATAAACGTTTCCTGTGGGGACAACACTCCCTCATAGTCTAGTTAACTGTGGCCTCTTTTATGATTCATTCCTGCTTCATTAATTCATAAATCAATCCATTGAGAACCAACTATGTCATATGATAAAGTTGCCTCAATCTCTGTTTCTAAACTATTTTGGCAGGTTATCTTTGTGTTTTGCTCGCGCGAAGAGCCTGTTGCCCGTTGGTTCCAACACGGTGTAGTGCAAAGAGCACCGGACTAAGAGTCAGAACTGAGTTCCTTCTAGACCTGGATCTGCGAGTCAGCCCACGGATGCTGGTAATCCCACAGGTTTGTTGGGGGGAAAAAAATAAATCAATATATGTGATGGAAAATATACAACCTTATAAAAATTGACCAAATCAATGTAGTTTTCAGGATTTTATTGTAGACTTCTTTTATTAGGGCGGGGGGGGGCAAATTTTCATGATCTCAGAAAGAAGCTGTTAGAAAACCTGGACAAAAAAAAACACACACAAAAAAAAAAAAAGAAAGAAAGAAAACCTGGACAGTCTACACTTTTGGCACGAAACCTGGAGAAAAGATGTAAATTAAAATAGATGTGTAAAAAATAATAATAATAAATAAAAATAAATAAAATAGATGTGTGTGTATAAATCTATGTATATCTAATTAAATATGTGTACAGTGTATGAAAAATCCACTTATCTCTGGATATACTGTGCGTACGGCCGTCTACCAAAGGTGCTTCGGGTCTGAATTGCGCGTCTGGGTGGGGACCTGGGCCCTCCGGGTGTTGGCTCAGGGCCCTCGCTCACATCCTTCAGTGTTAACTCACATCTTTTCTAGAGAGACGGGATTCCAGTAACAGACTCTAAAAGTTGCTTTAAGCAGCCGTTTCCCCGGGTGCCGTGAACTTTGTTCAGAGCTGGTTTCACAGCAAACAATCAGCATCGAACTCTTCTGAGAAATGAGTGCAAATTGTGAGAAAGGCAGTGAATGAGGAAATCCAGGAAACAGAACAAGGCTATCAGATAGCAACTGCATGGATTTGAGTGAAAGGTGACAAGGTCAATGATGTTCTAAGAAATATATATAAAAAAAAATCTAAAAATCAGAGCCACAGGAAGAAGCCAGACATACGTGGATGGGCTCCGGCTGGGGCTGCGGATGCAACCAGGGAAGGAGACCCTGCAGCAGGCCTTTCCTTTGCCCCCAAGGGCAGCCTTCAGCCCTCTCAGGGGGACGCGTGGGTTCAGCCGGGCAGGAGTCTGGCCCGAGGCTGCGACGCCGAAGCGCTAACCGGATGGAGCCAAGAGGGCCTGGGAACTTGCCGCACCCAGGCAGGCCAGCGCGTGGAGCAGGCACGGCGGCGACGGGCAGGGGACAGGTGCAGGGGCAGGGGTAGGGGCAGGGGCAGAGGCCGGGAGGGCAGCCCCGGGGTTCCGGGCGTCCTGCATGGGATGCGGCCCTGCAAGCACCGGGCTGCTGAGCTGCTGCCAGCCCCCGGGGAGGACGTGGCAGGTGCACCTGCCCCAGGCGCTGAGGTCCGCGGGCCGGGCGCGTCCTTCCCCACGAGAAGGTGGGCCTGGCGACCGTAGGCACCGCCAGGACGCATTTGCAGACTGCGGGTCCCGCGGCTCACAGATGCTTAGATTAGGTTCCATGGGCCCCATGTCTTTGGGGGCCCAGGGGCTCGGTTGGCTGGGGGCTGCCTTCCCCTGGGGTCCCGATTCCGGGCCCTGGGACGGATCCCGCGGGGGCTGCTCTCCTCGTCCCCCATGCTCCCGTCAGCTTGCGTGCACGCTCCCTCGAATAAATAAATAAGATCTTTCTAAAGCGAGGTGCCCTATGATTTTTTGCAACCGAAGAAGTAGCCTTAGTAAAGGGTACGTACACCTGGTTACTTCACATGTGACCCCGTGAAATAATAATATCGGGGGAGATGGTGATTGAAAGACACACTAATGACAAAGAAAAGGGACAAGCTCAGCGTCCACTGGTCTCTCGTGCAACAGAACTTCCTCCAATGAGCCTTCGTGGGAGCAGCAAGCAGCGTTCTCGCCCGGCCCCCAAACAACCCACGTGATCTTTAGTTATTTTTGAAGAAAGGACCAGAAAAAATAAAGGAGACGTGTGAAGGGACACCTGCTGGCTCTGCGGGTGAGCGTCTGCCTTTGGCCCAGGCTGTGACCTCCCAGAAAGCGCGTGACCTGACCGTGGCCGCTTCATTAGCTTAGCCTCCGGGAGGAGAGGCGACCTCGAGCACACCCGAGTCGGGCTGCTTGCACCCGAGCCTCGCTCGGCCGCTTGCTGGCCCTGAGCCCGGGCAATGCCCAAGGTACCCAGAACTGGGCTCCTTCACCCGAAAAATGGTGGCAACGGTCAGATGCATCGCGCGGGGTTGCCATCAGGAGTGATGTCGTGAAGAGGCTTCCAGGCCAGCGGCCCTCCCACACTCACGGTGCCCCTGCTCTCCAGGTGGAAGGTGTTCAGGACTCGAGAGGCCTTTCTAGACACAGAACGCCCCCCAGGAAGGTGGTGGGCCACTCTGGCCGCCTCGGGGCCACGACGCAAGGTGCCCTCCGGCACCGCCCGGCCCTTCTTGGGGGCCTCTTTCACTCCAGTGTCACAAGAAGTTCCTCACATGAGTGGGTTGCCTCCCCCGGGACTTCCCCAAGGTATTCTGGAGAACCGGTGCGACACCGGGCCGGTCAGGCCCGCCTGGCACGTGACTATGTCGGCCGCCCGGTCACCAGTCCAGGACCTTGGGCTCTCATCTCCCACAACCTGCTCCACCGGGCTGGGAAACGGGGCGGGGAGTCTCAAGGCGTGACCGTGGGGGGGACTGCAGCCCACCTCCGGGATGCACCCGGGTCGGGCGGGGAGCTTCGCGAAGGCTCCGGCAAACAGCCGAGAAATGGGTCCCCTCTTCTCACACCTTCTTGCCTTTCTCTCTGTCGCCACATCAGCAAGACTCAGCATAAACCGAAGAGAATCCAAACATCTGACCCCTGGCACATGACCAGCCTCTCTAGGGACTCCCGTTCCGGGGAAGCTCGGTGCCACTTGCGTCTCTTGCCTTGAAGGGCACACCCTTTGCAAAGCAGAAGGTGACATTTCTCTAGTGCACCCGTGGAGGCCTTTTGATTTCCAGTTTCCAAAGTGAGTCCGTACCAGCGCCTTTGGGGAAACCCATAGCCAGCCAACAAAAGGCAAACCTGCTCACCAGAAAGGATGGTTCCTGTTTGTGCTGGTTTGGCCTCTTCTGGGGAAGGGCACCAGAGGCGGAGGGCGAAGCACCTGGCGACAGGGCGAGAGGGGCCAGCACCACGTCGACGGCCACATTCCACGCACGTAACCTCTCGCCACGCGTGTGCGACCCAGGGGGATTGCGTGGTTACGTGGAAAGGCCGCCCTGGTGTGGCCTACTTGGCTCAAGCTGGGCAGATGGGCAAGGGTTGCCATTAGCACCATTTCCAGCAACTGCATTATTCCTAGAGATTATTAGCCACCCCCCCCCCGTTGCGCCCCTAAATCACAATTTTCTTTTTCATCCCCCTGGATCCTCATCTTTTTTTTTTAATAAATTTATTTTTATCGGTGTTCAATTTGCCAACATATAGAAGAACACCCAGTGCTCATCCCATCCAGTGCCCCCCTCCGTGCCCGTCACCCAGGCACCCCCACCTCCTGTTTGCTTCGACGTGACGTGGATGGAACTGGAGGGGATTATGCTGGATCCTGACCTCCTTAAACAGCGTGTGCTCAGGCACGTTCCCATCCAAAACTAACCCCACCTCTAACTCGTCCGTCCGCACCACGCGCACAGTGTCGAATTGCCTAGTAATTTCAGTCACCTGCTAAAATAGCTCTTCGGACACCAGACTCTAATAACTGAACCAGAAACTCCAGGAAAATGAACTGCAAATTACTGGCTCCTCATCAACAGTTTGCATACACATCCAGAGCCAAAGTAAACCTGAACTTGCAGATGTTCAGAGACGTACTGGCCATTCTCCCCCCACCCTCCCACCCCCGCCGCCCCCGATTGGAGAGAGACCCAGGCGCAGCACTTGCGACCTTCAGTCAGATGCTTATTAGGTGGTTAAGCCTTTTGCTGCAAAATAGATGCTAATGTTGATTACTAATTTTAGGACCGGCTGCAACTAATTATGTCCCGTTGCTGCAGGGACAGGTCTCAGCGTCTATATAGCGGGGGTAGGAGGACGAAAGCCACGTGCCAAGGCCTCTGTGCATGATGAAATGTGGCCAGTGCGTTGCGTGAATCCAAGCCCACATCGGTGCCAACGAGCCCAAGGCCTAAGGAGACCCTATAAAATCCTAGGACGGGCACGACCGACACGCTCAAGGCTCCACTCCAGAGGCAGCTGCTGCTGCTGCTGCTTCTTCTTAGTTTCTCCCTTTCTCTGGGCAATAAAAAGGAAAGGGAAGAAGAACTTCCCTCTGAAGTGTTGGTGATTTCTTGCTAAGTGCATATATAAATACAAGCATGTTGAAAGCATGTTCTTAATAAAATTATTAATAACTTAGGGTCAGGATGGGAGGAGTCACCCAGGGTGGCATCACAGGGTTTTGATTTTCAGTGTGTTCCCTATTTTCGCCAGACGCTGGCATGCCGAGCAGCCGCAGCTGCTGGTTGTGCAACATGGGCTCCGACGTCCCCCCGGGCACCCCGAGGTGCCCGCCGTCGACGGTACGGAGCTCACCGTGCCCTTGGTGTCGCACACACGGCCCCGCTGAAAGCCAGCGGTTTCTCTAAAATAAAACCAAAGAAACGGTAAGGCACAGGTGTACCTGCGCACACGCGTACGCGACTCGCCGGAATTTATAAGTTGTCTCTACGCATGGGTAACGTGAAACATCCCCGGAGGTTGGACGTGGGGTTCCCTGCTCAGACACAAAGTGGAAAGGATAAGCACCCAACAAATAAAGGGGAAAAAAACACAAGTGGGAACCCATCCTTGCAGAAAAGCATGCTACTGAAGACACCTGAGGATGCCCAATGTTAATGAATGTGCCCTAAAAAAGCGGGATTTAGGTGCAAGGTCCCCTTGGGGCAGAGAGAGTATATGATGAACAGGCTGGTCCATTGGACCCTGGAGAGGTGACTTCAGGGGGCAAAGCAGGTGCCTGGTTTGTACACGACGTAGGTGTGTTATGGGAACAGCCGTCTGACTATGGGGCGAGCCCGATCGGGGTCACCCCGACCCGGCCAAAGCTCTCAGCACCACGTGCATGTTGCCGGGCAGGGCCCAACGAGGAACCTGGCCTCCCCCACAAATCCTGATGAGGAGAGATGGGCTAGCCAATAAAATCAGTTCTCACGAACCTACTTCACGTCTCACAGTAAGTCACAAGGCTGGACGCCCGAATTTCGCATCGTCTAGTCTGGTTCCTGGGCGCCCGGATGCTCCTGAGGACGTGCTTCGCGAAGCTGGGATGATGGCCCTGGAAGAGCCCCCCGCCGGCCCACAGGAAGGGAGGGCGCTGATGCGAAGAGCCGTGCGCGGGAAGCAGGACTCCGGAGCGGCGAGGCCTCGAGACCTACAGTCCCCCGCGTCCCGTGTAGTGCGAAGAGGCTTGCTTGGCCCCCCGACCGCCTTCCAGCCCAAATATATTCGCCTCCTGGGCCGCTCTGGGTCTCCACCCCCACGACCCTGTTCTGGCATCATGGGCGGTCGCCTGAGCGCTCAGCTGCCCCTGACCGGCCTCCAGTGCGGATCCTCCGTCCTCCGCGTACCCACCCACCAACCACGCATGGTACCCGCTTGCCCTGCAGGCTCGCCCGCCTCCGGCCCTACCCATTCCTCCGCATAATGGGACCCACGCTCCTTACGGGGCTCCCGGCCCAAGAATGAGCCCCGGGGGGTGACCGACGGAGGTGCTGGCTGGCTTGGCCGGCCCAGGCCTGGCTGCAGCTGTTGGGGCTCCCTCCTCAGAGCTGCACAAACCCCCAAGTGCAAAGCCCGGGGGCGGAGCGGCCCGTCCTATTGCTGCACCCCATGATTCGGAATCAGAAGATCCAAATTCGGGCAAAGCGGAGAGAACATTTTCCGTTTGGGTGGATTTCTTGGTGTCTCTGCAGGGTTACGCCCTCTGCCAGGCCCTTGTCACAGGATTGTCCCGGGTGCCGCACCTGCTCCTGCAGCAAGAGGACGAGGACGGGGCGGTGTCGGCCCAGCGCCAGCACCCCCGCTGCCCCTTGCTGCTCCTCGTGTCCTTCACGGCACGGAGGGAGGCCCTCCCGGGGCGCCGTGCCCAGGCCTCGCCACCGCTCCTGGGTTCTGCGTGCACCATGGCTCCGGCGCGGCCCCACACGGAGTGGAGACACGCGGCCGCCGCGGGCCCGGCCCACGAGGGGGCAAGCTGGCTGGTGACGTGGCCAGGGGCGCCAACACGGGGCCTCGAGGCGTCGGCAGGTCCCTCAGAGCCTGCGTGGAGCGGCTGCTGCGCCCACCCGCCGGGTCGAGCCCCAGCCACCTTGGGCTGCCAACCCAAACTGCTTTCCTCCTCCTCTGGACTTAGACACGGAAGCTTAGGGAACGGGCTGCAATCTGCCCTCGAGCCCGCCTGCATTTCTCCAAATTAAAAGCCGAAGCCGCACCCGAATGCCCTGCAGCCGACAAGGGCAGCAGGTGCCCACGGATGCCGTGCCGGTGCCCGCCCGGGTGCAGACACAGCACAAGCCCCTCCTCCGGTTCCCTCTGTTCACGCCGACGACCGCCCTGTCCCCCTTGGTGATGCCGAGCCACTGTCCCTAGCGCCCCCGGCATGAAGGTGCAGCCGCTGCAGACGCAGGCGGACACCAGGGCGGCCGGGGAGCCTGCAATTCCGGCAGTGGCTGCGCAGGAAGCATCACACTCCAGGCCCTTCGTGGACGTGTCCGAGTGCTCCAGCCGACGGCCCAGGGACGCCTCCTGTAAACGTGTCCACGTCTTTTTGGTTCAAGAAAATACTGTACTTTGCAGACCAGGTGTTCCGGCTGCAGGTACAGAGGGCCGCGGCCGTGCCTCCTTTCCCGGCGTGCGTGGGGCCTGCGGGGTGTGCAGGGACCCGCCTGCGGTGGACGCACGTCCCCACGAGCCCGGGAAGGCCGCCCCTCCCAGGGGCTCCGCTGGGGCCGAGACCCTGAGGATCGGGTGCAAGCTCGGCGATGCTGGGCCCTCGGCCTCTGCTTCGAAGGCATCAGGACGGGACACTTTTAGCGACGCGTGGATCATGGGAGCGACACAGCTTTTCAGACATTTAATGAGGTAGCTGAGGTCAAACGCCCGGTCCACAGCATACACAGAGGTGCTTACTAGATGCACAGACATTTTAAAACGTGTTTCCAATGCAGACCTGACCCAGTGCCTAAGGAGTGCGCGTCCTCCCGCGCCCTGGGGTGCGTGCAAGTGCCGCCCGAGGCCCCCGGCGCCGCAAGGCCCGAGAGCGACCCCGGGTACAGGCCGGGCACTGGGGCACCCCGGGGGCCTGCTCGAGGCAGCGGAGCCCAGACACCCGCCCGCGGTTGGGGCGATGCTCGGAGCTCCGTGCCGCGTCGGGCACCCGGACCAGCTGCACCACCGACGCTCTGCGGCCCGTCCCCTCCTGGCCACAGGCTGCCCCGGGTGCACAGCCCTGGACTCACGGGGTCCCGGCTGGTGGGAAAGGAGGGGAGCCCGAGCCCGGGAGTGTGGACGTGGTGACTGCTCCAGCAACGGGCACACTTGGGGCTCCCACAGGCACAGATGCATGGGAGTGCACGGGGGGTGGGGCCCAGGCAGGGCAGGAGCAGGCCGGGGCCTGGGAGTGTGGGGCTGGGCCCTGGGTGACAGTCGTGGGGCTGCCGTGGGCCTGGGGGCGTGGGGTTGGGCTCTGGGTGACGGTCGTGGGGCTGCCATGGGCCTGGGGGTACAGGGCTGGGCCCTAGGAGTCGGTCGTGGGGCTGCCGTGGGCCTGGGGGTGCGGGGCTGGGCCCTAGGAGTTGGTCACAGGGCTGCCGTGGGCCTGAGGGTGCAGGGCTGGGCCCTAGGAGTTGGTTGCGGGGCTGCAATGGGCCTGGGGGTGCAGGGCTGGGCCCTAGGTGTCGGTCGCCGGGCTGCCGTGGGCCTGGGGGCGCGGGCTCTGCAGGCCCCACCGCCGCGCGCCGGCCCGGGGCTCCAGCCGCCCCTGCTCCTTGTATTTCCGCAGAATGCTTCTGGCTTCCTCGACATCCCGCAAGGGGCTCTCTCCGTATTCTTCCTTCAGCCACTGCCGGAACTGGAGGAGTGGGAAGAAAACCGAACTGTCACACGCACGCGGGCACACGCACCCGCACACCTGCACTTTGTAGGTTTTTACCAGGTAGGTAGTAAACAGTCAGACTTTGCCACACGCATCAACAAAAATCTCGCCTGAGGACACGAGAGCAAGCCAGAGCCAGGAGCGGTGCCCGACCCGAAGGGACACGGACAGAAGTGAATGTGGGGCCCCAAGAAGGTCAAGTAACGTCGTGCAGCTGCTGCTGGCACACAAGGGCCGCTGATGACCGCAATGACCGGTGATGACTTGATGCAAGTGAGGCAGGGCCGCTGATGACTAACTGGGATGCAAGTGGGGCACCCTGGGAGCAGGTGTGCTCTGGGGGCCTCCCCAACGCGGCCCCCACGACACTGGGCACGTACAGAAAGACTGAGGCACCTTCCCGGGGGCTGTCGCTCACATCACCAACGTCCCCTGAGCACGGTTACCTGGTGGACTTCATGCTTCTCAAATTCCTGGAGTTGTCTCTGGAAGCCCAGGTTGGGGTTGGCACAGGACCTGCCCGCACGCACGGTGTGCAGGGCATCCTCCCAGCCAAGGTCGGTGACGGTCATGACGTACGCGATCACCAGGGTCACGCTCCTGGAGACGCCGGCCAGGCTGCAAGGGCCAAAAGAACCCACAGGGCAAAAGGGATTTCAGTCCACGGGTCTATCTCCCGATTCAGGGAGAGCGGGGCATTTTGTGACTCTCACTTTAGAAGGTCCTCCTGGCCTGGCTTCTGCGCGGCCAGCAAGCCAGGAGATCACTCAGACACGGGGGAGCCTCTCTCCGTTTTGTCACCCTAGAATCCCGGGCATGAGTGTCCGTGGCAGCCTCATCACTGACAGATTTCCTACTGCCCGTGGCTTTGCACACTTCAGTTCTAGGATCCTCTATGGGCCCCTCTTCTGATAGCCCCCATTGCCCTGGATAGAAAAAAATACCTAAAGCACAGGAATGTGAAGGGGCTGGGAACCCTGCAATGCATCTATTTATAACCTGCAGCACTTTAGAAGGCCTCATGGTTTTGGTTGTTTTTTTTTTTCTGGGTTTCTTAGTTAAAAGAAGACTAGATCTATAACTGAAAACCCACCCAGTAGAGAAGCTCTTATGAAATAGTTTGTGTTCTTCTTGAAACAACTGAGCAGGGCACAAGAGAGGGCACATTCCACGTGCTCTGGGACGTGGGGTCCGTAACGGTTAATTATATCCCGCAGGCTGAGTAAAGGGCCAATTTTAAATGCATATGCAAATTAACGTGGTCACAGAAGGCTGTGCTGCGTCAGATTTAGAGTGTTCTAGCAACGGTTTAGGATGGGGAAGTTTAGCAGATTTCTCATTTTTAGAAAAGCCTATCTTCAGATTTATATAACCATATGAAATACAGATTCCTAGAATATCAGGGCTACACATCTTCAAACGATAATTTTAATAATAATAATAAAACAACCGCTCTCTGCATCAGGTCGTGGCTCTTCATTAGGCATTTATGTCAGAAATACTGAGGGAGTTTTAAAAAATACATCCTCTTTGACTGCAAACCTGAGGTTCTAATTCACCAGGAGCCACAGAAGCCCAGACACGGGATTCCAGAAATCCCCTTACATGGCTCCACCTGCACCCCCACAAAGTGCTTTAAAGCAAATGCTCATGAATATCATAAAATCCACAATTTGTTGCGTTGTCCTACTCTTTTCAAAAGTAAATAGCTAAAAAAAAAAAGGAAATAACTAAATAAATAAATCACACAATTTCAAGAACTGCGTGAAACTACCAAACACCATTTTTCTCTAAAGCAATCAAACTATCTGTTGCCCCTGCTCTCCCTACAGGCCCTTCAGAACAGTTTTCACGAGTGGCTCTTCAACATTTCATGCGCTGGATCGCCTCTGTCATGACAGGATCGTTACCAGCTTCAGCAGCAACTCAGCCCGGGAGACATCACTTTACATTTTCAAAGAGCTTTCCCTGAAATGGTATCTTCTTTGAGGAAATTCAAAAGATTAAGCTTTGAAATATATATATATATATATATATATATATATATATATATTTCACAACATAATATTGTTTTTTAAAAAATCTGATTATAGCTGACACATAATTTACATTAACTTCAGGTGTTCAACGCCGTGGTTCCACAAGTTTTACATTACACCGTGCTCGCCCTCAGCGCAGCTGCCATCTGCCACCGTACAACGCTGTTACGGTACCACTGACTATACTCCCTACGCGGACTTACTCATTCCATAACTGGAACCCTACATCTCCCACTACCCTACCTCCATTTTGCCCATCCTCTTATCCCCCCCCGCCTCCAATGTGGCGACTATCGGTTTGTTCTCTGCACGTACAGGTCTGGTTCTGCCTTTTGTTTTTATTGTTGTTGTTTTTGCCTTTTGGTTTTTTGTTTGTTTATTCATGTGTTTTGTGTTTTAGATGTCATAGGTAAGTGAAATCAAATGGTATTTGCTTTCTGATGTATTTCACTTAGCAAAATACCTCTAGATCTATCCGTGTTGCTGTAAATGGCAAGATCTTTTTCTTTTTTTGTAGCTGAGTAATATTCAAAATGGAGTTTTACTCCATACAGAGAGGGAACACGCTCGGCCTGCAGAGCTCTGGCTTCAGGATGTTGGCCGCTGCTTCCCTCGACATATTAGTTATGTGATGAGCATGAGCACCAGTGGTAATGGGCATTTCTTAATGTATATAATTTGTCAAATCGCCATAAGATACACCTGAAACTAATGCCAACTGTATCTCACTTAAAAAAAGGAGAAAAAATAAGTGGGAAATATCAGAAAGGGAGAACATGAAGACTCCTAACTCTGGGAAACGAACTAGGGGTGGTGGAAGGGGAGGAGGGCGGGGGGTGGGGGTGACTGGGTGGCGGGCACTGAGGGGGGCACTTGACGGGATGAGCACTGGGTGTTATTCTATATGTTGGCAAATTGAACACCAATAAAAAATAAATTTATTTAAAAAAAATTTTAAATAAAAAAAATAGAATATGAGTGCTAACGTTCAGTGAAAGCTTACCATGGGCCAAGGACAGTGCAAAGAACTGTATGTGCATTGCCCCTGGGTGAGGTGTGTAGGAACAGCTGTCTCTGCACTGCGTATGTGCTCACATCCTCATGACGTATAGCTCAATGCAGGTGGAGAGCTGCACGTAAACTCTTCGTTCTAAGAGTCTATTCAGATCTTTTCAAAGCAAAGTACTAAGCTAAACATACACAAAAGCCCCAATCTGTGAATGGAGAAGAAAGGGTCATTCAGGTGTTGTGCTAATGCCACCTAAACACCCATACAAGTGACCAAAACCCTCCGGGAAGAAACAGTGAAAGGGCACTGACGTGGCAGGGATGAGCCCACAAAATCTGTGCCCTCCCCAGGAGGCTGCTCCGAGGGCCTCAATCATAGACACGGGCTAGAAAAGAGGATCCTGTGATCCAGTAGCCTCGACGGTCCCCACAGAAAATCCTAAGCGAAAATGAAAAAAAAAATCATAGTGTTCTCTTCCATCAAACATAAACAACGAGTAGGAGACGGCAGGGGTCGAATGAGGGGTGCGCTCACGAGCCGAGGGCGCACGGGGCCGTTAGGAGGCGGCGTGAACAGTCCCGGCTCAGGGGCCCAGGTGCGGGCCAGGCCAAGCAGAGCCCGGAGCCACGCGCAGGACACGCGTACGTACCAGTGTACGAGGCAGCCCTCGCCCCGGAGTCGGCACTCGTGAATGAACTTAATACTTTCTTTGAAATGTCTTGTCCTGTGGGAGGAGAAAAAAGAGAGAAGTGACCTCTCTCTACTTTACTCAACGTATGATGAAAAGAAAAATCCGCCTGAGGTTTCTTGAAAAGGTCTCCGAGTCCTGTGGCTTCCAACCCGTGGTCACGCTGCCCGAGGCTGGAGCTGCCTCAGCTTTAGAGTCTGTCACACGCCGCGCCGAGGCCTGGGCAGGGCTGCCCGCCTTCTGGAATTTTCTGAATTTCTCTGCGAGGAATCCCTAATCACAAAGTGGTCACTGACTGCTGGGGGGGGGGGGGGGTTCTGTGCAGCCCGGGGGCCGGCTGGGCCTGACGGCTCAGGTGCATCCCTGAGGCCCTGGGGTCTGCACGCCGGCCGAGCAGGGAGCGGGTCACGGCCACGCCGGCGACGGAGGTGACCGCGCCACTCGGGCTCACCAGCGCTGGACGGGCGGGCTTCAGTGACCCGCAGGCCCCACGCACCTGCCAGCAGCCGCCCCAGAGCTGCCCCAGAGCTGCCCCGGAGCCGCGAGCCAACGGGAAACACGGCCTCGACCCTGCTCGGCCACCCGCGTGTGTGACCTGGGGCTGGGCGCCAGGCCGCTCGGACGCCGGGGATGCGCGGGCCCACTCCACGTGCAGCCCGGGGCGCACACTCACCTTCTGCTCCCAGAACCTATGAAGTGACCCCGGGCGCCGCGAGTCCCCCCACGGTGGCGACAGAGGAGCCCCAAGCGCCGGTCCCGAACGGGAGCCCGGGTGGCCCGGGGAGCGAGGCCTGGCCGCGTGGCGGGAGGGATGGCTCAGAGGCCACAGCTTCCCGACCAGCAGACACGCGGTGCCCTCCTGCGACTCCGAGCCCTGAACCCGCGGCAGGTCGGAGGCAGCGGGGGCGCCAGGACGGTCCGTCCCCCTCTGATTCCAGCCACGGGGGGCGGGGGGCTCGGGGAAAGGTTTCCCCTCCTGACAGAAAGAAAACTCTGTCTACGCCTCAGGTTTCCTGCGAGGAACCTGGAAGTAAGCGTCAGGCCTGCGGCCGAATCAGTTGCCCGTGAGCCAGACACAACGACCCCGAGGGCAGAGGGCGGCAGGTGCAATGGGAGCCCCCAGTGTCCTGGCCCAGGCCCGAGGACCCTTGTCCATGACCGGGAACACCAGCAAGCAGGCCCCCGCTCCCCCAGCCCGGTGCCGTCTGCGGGTGACAGCAAACACCACGACAGCCGGGGAAACTGGGCGAGCAGCGCCGAGGGCCTCGGCCGCCCGGGCCTCCACGCTCCATCTCAGCTCCGGTCCTCACGTCGAGCTGTGAGGCTCCGCGCCCCGGCGTGGGAGGACACACAGTGTGGGAGGACACGCACCGGGGAAGGACAAACAACCTGCAGATGAACGACTCGGCAGGCCCAGGCGCTGGTGGCTCGGCAGGCTCTGGCAGGGCGACGGCACACGAGGCCTGACCGGGCCCCGGGCGTGGGGACGACCTCCCCTCTCTGGCTTTTCCACCAAACCACATGCGCGGTGACACCTGCGCCCTAAGTGCCGTCGGGGCCCCTGGGGCCCACGTGCAGCACCGTCCCCCAGGCCGGAGCATGTGGGCGCGGGGTCAGCAGTGCGGCCCGTGGGCCTGCGGAGCCGGGGCTGTGGGGCGGAGGGCCCGGGAGCCCGGGAGGTGCTCCCCGCGCGGCCCCGCGGCCCGTCCCCTCCGTCAGGGCGGCAGCCGCAGGGCCCGGGCTGGGCCGAGGGACGGTGGGGCCCCCACGGCCCCTGACTCCCGGACACAGGGCACGAGGCCGCAGCAGGCAGACGAGTCTAGAGACGCCGCCTCCAGGTAGAGCCGTGTGCGGCAGGGCGCGGGGCTGTTTCCAGGAAAGCCGATGACACAGGCCCGGTCCGGCTGCCTCCTCCTCGGCAGGAAATACCCGCGGGCCACCCGGTTGCCCAACGCGGCGCGAGGCAGAAGCCACTCCCAGGCGCCAGCCCACCACAGCCTGTTTCAATGAGCGCAGGTTCCCCATTCCTGCTCCCGCTCTGCCCCTGCCCTTCCGCACGGAGGGCGAGCGGGGGGCTCTGGGGGCGACGCCGCGGGGCTCCTCCGGCTGCACCTGTCCCGCCTCCCCGACCGCGCAGGTGGGCAGAGGGGCTGCAGGGCACACCCGTCCCCGCCCGCCCCTCCTGCAGAGCCCCCGCCTCCCTGCACCCTAACCCGAGGTCCCCGGCCGTCGGCGAGGGCACGGAAGGGATGCGGGGTGGCATCTGGCAAAGGCCAGCCACGGTGCCCACGGCCTGAGCTTGTTCCCAGACTGGAAATCTGGAGGCCGTGACCTGCCCTGTGGGACCGGGGGTGGCCCTGTGTGAGGAGGACTCCGCACATCTGAGCAGGGACCCGGGGGCCCGGGGGCCTGGCCACCTGCCTTCAGGGTGGCCGCGCTTACCCCAAGGCCAGCACATCCGACCAGGCCGTGCTGACAGCGAGGGCCGGGAGACCCGGACACAGACGTGTGTGTATGCGTGTGTGTGTGTGTGTGTGTGCAGGCACGCTCGTGTGTTGCACACGAAGGCAAGGAGGGAAGGACGGGAAAGGCAAGCAGTCTTAGATTTTTAACTCCTGAGAATGGAACGCTTAAAGGTTAAGAAAAAAAAACCAGCCAGCAGGTGGGATGTGACACCTGAGCCAGGGAGCCTGGGCTCTGGAAGGCGGGTTCGGATCACACCGCTGCCTCCCCCTGGGCGGACTCGGCAGGCCCCAGGCTCCCCCAGCACCGCGAAGCTTCACCTCCCCGGGAGGCAGGAGGGCCCACGCAGCACGAAGCGGGCGCCGGTGCACACGTCCACGTCAACAACTTCCCACCCTTTACATTTCCCGCACTTGAACATTTTTCTTTTTTTAATCAGGGGGAATTAAAGCACACACGTGGTGTGTATTGTGCTTTCTACTTTGCCACATAGGGTCACTGTAGAAGCAAACCCAACCAAATCTGCTTTCTCCTCCACTGTCACATCCTTTCACAAGGAACAGCTGAACGCTGGCAGAACAAGGAGGACACCGTGCAAGGCCAAAAAGTAGGTGAGCTCTGATGACCTTTCCTGCCTATTTCTATGGGCTGCAAGGTCCTCAGGAGGCATGTGTGAGCGTGTGCACGTGTGTGTGTGTGTGTACATGCTCAAGTGAGGACGCATCTGTCTGGAAATAGGATCACAGCTGCAAGGGCCTACCTCCAAGGGCCTACCCCCAAGGGCCTACCTCCAAGGGCCTACCTCCAAGGGCCTACCCCCAAGGGCATACCTCCAAGAGTCTACCTCCAAGGGCCTACCTCCAAGGGCCTACCCCCAAGGGCCTACCTCCAAGGGCCTACCTCCAAGGGCCTACCCCCAAGGGTCAACCTCCAAGGGCCTACCTCCAACGGCCTACCTCCAAGAGTCTACCTCCAAGGGCCTACCTCCAAGGGCCTACCCCCAAGGGCCTACCTCCAAGGGCCTACCTCCAAGGGCCTACCCCCAAGGGTCTACCCCCAAGGGCCTACCTCCAAGAGTCTACCTCCAAGGGCCTACCTCCAAGGGCCTACCTCCAAGGGCCTACCTCCAAGAGCTACCTCCAAGGGCCTACCTCCAAGGACCTACCTCCAAGGGTCTACCTCATTCTGATCTTGCAAAATTGCTTTTTAATGATTAAAGCAAAGAACATTGATCTTGCAAAATCGCTTTTTAATGATTAAAGCAAAGAAAACCGTAAATGAGAGAAAGAGCAAGCTGGACTTACAGAAGGCATCAGCTAAACGGAAGAAATCATGCACAGAAAGACAGAGAGAGAGAGAATAAAACAAGGAGGTTTTGCTGATACTTTAAATATAAGGTCACTGTATTGCTAATACCTCTTCTCCCCACAAAACCTCAAGAAATGTAGAGATCTGCTCGGCACTAAAACCACTGAACATTACAAAGGCTCGTTTCTACCCACTCCACAGCACAGATCAGCCTCTCCTGGACTCGACCAAAGAAGATTTTTTTTAAAAGCCCAGTTATTCCCTTAACAACGTCTAAAATACAAAATACCAATCTAATCAATATTAGAATAAGAATGAATACGTGAGCTACTGTACATCCGGTAATTCACCCTCAAAACACATCGATACTCCTTTCCTCAGACAGACAACAAATATAATCTTATTTTTGGAAATGCTGAGAGCTCATTAAAGGCACTTTCACTTATCGAAGCTAATACTACAACAATTGTATGCGGTACATATTTTACAGATGAGAGAAGTGAGGTTAACGTGACTTGTGCAAGAACGTAGAGAGAGAGAGAGAGAGAAAGCAAAAGCAAGTGTTTCTAAAAGCCTGACTTCACCGGCTCACCTCATATCGGCCAGAGAACACGTAGCGTGTGCACTTGATATAAACTCCAGGATGCCTCTAATTGTGACAAATCATGCAAAACACACCAGCCTGGGTCTGTGGCATTAGTACGGCTCTGAGAACTTGAACTTTCACATTTCCTGACTTTGAAAGGCAAGGTGGTTGGGGGAAATGAGCTAAAATTTTCAGCGTGTTAATGTTATCTCAACGAGGTTTCTGCATTTTAAGTTCCTGGAAGATCAGAGGGGGAGTTTGTGAGGATTAAAGCCAAGACAGAAAAATTGACCTTTCTGGGCAGTTTACAGCCATTGAGCACCAAGTGAAAGCAGTTGGTTTCAAAAGATCACAAACCTCGTACTGAGCAGACTTGGCAAGAAGAATTCATGTTGGTGTAAGGATCGACGGGGAATGATTTGAGATATGAGCCCTTAAGATGTAAGCTGGAAATAACTTTAAAATCTGGAGGTTTAAAAGAGTGATGCACGTTCTCTAGAATTTATTTTGTCATTAAATGTAAGAATGCTCAGGCATCAGGAATTAAAAGTGGCTAAAGGACCGCTGGTTCTACTAGTCCGAGTTACCCAGAGCATCGATTGCAAGTGACAGACGTGGTTTCTCTTGCTTTTGTTAGCCAGGGCGTTGAGTATTTGGACAAAAAAAAAAAAAAAAAAAGAGTATCTGTCTCTTGACTGTCTACACTGGCTGATGGTACAGAAAGTAGAGGTTCACGTCAGCCTATGTGTTCCTGATGTTTGGTGCGTGCTATCACGCACGGGCTACCTGAAGGCAATGGGTCATATAAACCGAGTCACGTATTAGCCACTTGCCAATGGCTGAGAGTCTCCTTCTATCATGAAGGATGCTCACTGTTAAGAGGCATGTTATGCATGAGAGACCCCTAACCCTGGGAAATGAACTAGGGGTGGGGGAAGGGGAGGCGGGCGGGGGTGGGGGTGACTGGGTGACGGGCACTGAGGGGGGCACTTGGCAGGATAAGCACTGGGTGTTATGCTATATGTTGGCAAATTGAACACCAATAAAAAATAAATTTATTTAAAAAAAAGATGCGTGTTATGTTTCCAATAAAACGTCTGTAGCAGGTAAAGGGAAACTCAAGATACTTCGGGGTTTGGTCCGTAACATACACAGTATACTCATATTCCAAACTCAGTTCCACGATTTCCGTTTGCTTCAGTAGAGCAAGAAATATTTATGAAATCACGGACGTTCCTGCACCCCAATCCTTATGTATGCATGAGATGTGCTTTACGAATGGATTCAGACTAAAACTTTCCTTAAAGGATCCTGTGCGTGCTTACAAGCATAACTCCCCATGGAAGACTGCCAGCGTTTCTGCCTTTCGACGGGGTTATGGTCTTGACTTTACTTTCTAAATGAATTTTTTTTTAAGATTTTATTTACTTTTTTTAAATAAATTTCTTTTTTTATTGGTGTTCAATTTGTCAACATAAAATAACACCCGGTGCTCATTCATTTGGGGAATATAAAAAAATAGTGAAAGGGAATAAAGGGGAAAGAAGAAAAAAATGAGTGGGAAATATCATAAAGAGAGACAGAACATGAGAGACTCCTAACTCTGGGAAACGAACTAGGGGTGGTAGAAGGGGAGGAGGGCGGGGGTGGGGGTGACTGGGTGATTTTATTTATTTTAATCATAAGAGACCCACAGAGAGAGGCGGAGACAGAGCAGGCTCTCTGAGGGGAGGGTGATGCAGGACTTGATCCCAGGACCCCAGGAGCCCTTGACCTTATTTTCCAGCTGAAACAGAGGTCGTGCTGCTGTGGGACTTCACTCAAAATAGCAGCAGTGGCTCATTCTCCTCAATTTCTCTCTGTCGTCAGCCTCACTATAACCACCTACTGGAATCCCCACACTACGCTTTCACCAAGATGTGAGGGAAGGCAAATCGCACATCCTAACGAGGCCCCTGCACATATTTGGGCTGGGAGAAAACAAATTCAAATCTCATGGGCTAGTCGCCTGGACCCAAGGTGACCGGGTTTGGGTTGGTTTTGCCAAAAGATCTGAACTGACCCATGAGACACTGCAACTTGGGAGAAACAGCTGCTACATCGCCTATCACTCTGGCCTTTCCATGTAAGCAAATATCCCAAATCTTCCACGGAAATGGGCCTCCTGAACACCCAAACTTATTATTTCAACTGTCTCCTGTCGTCACTCTGAACGCACATTAATGCACTTTGAAGAGAGTAAAAGTATACTCTTTTCTTTTTTTTCTTTTTCTTTTTATACTCTTATTTTCAAAAGTGCTTCGCATTCATAGGGAACACTCTCCTATATGTGGTCTGATCTCCAAAAGTCCTGACGGCAGGCATTTTATTTATTTATTTATTTATTTATTTATTTATTTATTTATTTATAATAAATTTATTTTTTATTGGTGCTCAATTTGCCAACATACAGAATAACCCCCAGTGCTCATCCTGTCAAGTGCCCCCCTCAGTGCCCGTCACTCATTCACCCCCAACCCCCGCCCTCCTCCCCTTCCACCACCCCTAGTCCGTTTCCCAGAGTTAGGAGTCTTCATGTTCTGTCTCCCTTTCTGATATTTCCTACCCATTTTTTAATGAGGGAACCGAAGTTCAGGTGGGTTTAAATGACTTGCCAAAGGTAGACGCGGCAAGTTCCCAAGTTAAGGTATTTAACATCAAGGTCGACTGCTTCCTTGTTTATATAGCGCAGGACTGCTCAGTGCTCATTCTTCTTTTGCTAAGTCAGTCTTTGTACTGGACACCAAGCCCGGCACTTGGCTCTTGGCAAAGCTGAAAAAATCCCAGAGGCAATCAAGTCTGGGTGGCCACCTTCCCTGACAGCAAACGCCCAGAATGTGGTACGATCTGATTCCTTCCAAAGAGGCATTGACAAGTTCAACAGTATCTTAGAATTTCAGTTTGAGATAAGAGCAAAGCAACTGTTCTAAAAATAGCTACCAAAACACGGGCAGAAGATTGCTGTGAAAGGCAGTGGCTCACTTCCTTCCGTATACACCATGCCCTTCCAACCACTTCTGTTTCTTGACACGACTAGTAACCAAGGAAGTCCTCTGGTGCTTCTTCTCCTCCTAGGCCCAGGCTACTACTATTTTCCTCGTAATCCTACTGAAATATTTCCCCCACCATCCTCAATCTTACAGACTGATGACTTCTTTTGTGAAATATGGAGAGTCAACGTGAAAAACGGGCCTTGCATAGAACGTACCTGCCCTGCTTCCAACCTACCCCCACCCTTTCCTGGTCTAACCCTACACCACCTACCCCCTGTCCCCTACCACACCCCCCACATCCTTCCCCACTTCAATCCATCTGACTCAAGCCCCATTTTTTTTTTCCAAACAGGTATATCTCACAAAATTTTTGCATAATCTGTGATTTCACTGCTCTCCAGCAATGGAAATTCAAAATTGCCTCATGTTCCAACAGTCGATAGTTTTCAGAGATGCTGGACAATGAGGAAACTAAACGTAAGATTCTGTGGCCTGTAATTCCCATACGTAGGATTTGTGGGCAACCGAGGTTAAGAAGCGTGAAGGGTGAATCCTGACAAGTCTGCAGACTCCCAAATTCACAAACGCCACCATAGCTTAAAACTTCCCTGATGAGATGCAGTAACAGATCATTCTAGCAAGGTCGTTGTGTCTGACGTGCAATGGAAGCCCAAGGCCGGCCTGGGGAGCAGCAGCCGGCATCCAGGGGATGCACCGAACGGCTCAGTACTTTATTCCTGCCCCAGCTTCTCAGCCTTGCAAGGCTCAAATCCACACCTCAGTAAGACTTTACCCCATATCATGGTCTTTCTAGGTCACTTCTGGACCCCAACAGAGTCCAGAGTGTTAAAGCTGTGACTGCCGTGGGTCTCCAAAGCCCAGTCCCCTGATCTGCTAAAACCTGACCCCACAGGCCTCCGTACCATTGCTGTGTTCTGGAAAGGACGGCAGTTATGAATTTCTCTTTATAAGGATATCAGAGGTGCACTCAGCTGTGCGGAGACAGAGGACTGAAGCTTCCTAAGCCAGAGAGACCTATTCATTCAACTCAAACAGGTTTTCCCATTTCGTGGCCACTAGTCCCAGGCAGCTGCTGAGCACTTAAAAGGAAGCCGGTCCAAACTGAGACGTGCTCTAAGTATAAAAAAACAGATTTTGAAGACATGATATGGAAAAAAGGATGTAAAAAAAAAAAACCTCAGTTTTGTTTTATATGGGGCACATGTTGAAATGACAGTATTTTGGATGCACTGGGTTAAATAAAATATATTATTAAAATTACCATCATCACCTTTACCTTTTACTCTTTTTCAAGTTGGCTTCTACAACATTTAAAATTATCTGCATGGCTTACGTTGGTGGTTCGTACTCTATTTCTACCGGACACTGCTGCCCTAGACAAAACCCATTCGCTTCTTTAAGGTTTTGCTTCTAGAGAGAGGATGAACATGCCAGAGGTTTGGCTTACATCATCCTTTTTTGATTTATTTATTTATTTATTTATTTATTTATTTATTTATTTTACTTACAAATTTATTTTTTATTGGTGTTCAATTTGCCAACACATAGAATAACACCCAGTGCTTTTTAAAAATTAGGCTCATCCTGTAGACATCCCCTCACTCAGTGTTGTCTAGATGAAGGACAGGCAAACAAAAAGTGTGCCTCCACCTGCAGTTCTGCCTAAGTTGGCAGCACAGACCCGCACATGGCATCAAAGGGCCCACTGGCTCTGATGACTCCTTGGCCCTTTCCTTATTTGACCTTACTCTCCTTTATTCATTTTTAATATCTCCGAAAAATATAGGAAGAAAAAAAACAACTTACAGGTTCTGAGATGGTGAATCCGCTGCTGGAATGCACAGGTATTTAACTCCCTGTAGAATGAAATAAAATAAAATAAAATGAAATAAAATAAAATAAAATAAAATAAAATAAAATAAAATAAAATAATAAAATAAAATAAAATAAAAAATAAAAGATGATACTTAGTGGAGAAAACAATTTAAAGGAACTATTTACTCAGGTCAAAAAATAAAAAGTAAAAAGGAGAAGTTTTTCACTCATCCTTTGTTGCCAAGGAACCGGGAAAGAACTCTTTAATTAAGGTTCCTGGTTATTTTCCGTGACCACACTTACAGATATTCATGCTCTGGCTTGCAAACGGCTTGTAGGTTTAAATAGGGTTTATCAAAAAAGTGAAATAACTGAGTGCTTTCCAGTAAGTGCCAACAAGTTTCAAAACTATCCTTTCAGATGCTTGTTTACATATTCAACACTTTAAAAATCTATTTCACTTAAGATCCTGAGTGGCCAAAGAGGAAGCACTGTTAGTAAAAACCTTAACACGATGACTAAAAATTATCGTGTTATTAGAGTTTTCTATATCAAATTGGAGAGTTACAATTTCACTGATGCATTAACAGGAACTTTACACACTCAAAGTACTTTGATTTATTTTGCTTGCTTTTCAAAAGAGTAAGAGTCTGTGTACCAAACTAATACATTTTTTTAAAGGATGGCCTGATTTGAAAACAAAAATGAACTTTATATAGGTCTCCATAAAAATCTGTAAAAAAAAAAAAAGTCTGTGTAAAGCATGCTACAAAAACCCATGATAAATTTAAGATTGTATTTATTGACAGAAAGAGAGAGAGAGAGAGCACAAGCAGGAGGAGCAGTGGAGGGGGAAGGGGAAGCAGCCCTCCCGCCCCTCCACACCCAGCGGGGACCCCGGGATCACTACCCCAGCCCGAAGGCAGATGCTTAACCAGTGGAGCCACCCGGGTGCCCCTCTAGACACCTGGCTGTTTGGGGGGCACCTGAATGGCTCAGTCAGTTAAGTGTCTGACGTCTCCAGTCGTGATCTCAGGGTCCTGGGATGCAGCCCCGCGCTGGGCTCCCACTCACCAGGGACTCTACTTGTCCCTCTGTCCCTCCCCCGGCCCATGGCCTGTGCCCTCTCACGTAAAGAAATAAATTAAAAAAAAAAAAAAGCCTGACTGTTTTTACTTCAGAGGGATTTAAACTGTGGTTCCAAAGGTCTTCAATGTCATATAAAATACAAAATCTAGAAATCTCCGCAACCTCTGTAAAAGAATGTGGTTCTGTGAGGACTCAGATGAACCATTTTTAAAGCCCCTCCTCCTTTGACAGCCTAAGCTCCTAGGGTCTTGCCACCACATCATGGATAATAAGTAGGAGAAGAAACACAACAAACCCTGAAAAAATAACCAACCTAAGAGAGTAAATGACGGGGAAATATACAGACATATAGAGACTATCATAAGTCCCTCGGCAAATAAAGCCATAAAGTAACTTGGCTAGAATTATTTGAGTTTTTGGCAGTTGATCATTAAAATTTTAAGGTTAATTCCTATCATGAGGCATTTCTGTGTTGTATGTACTAATGTGGCCTTGTAAGGAAGAGCTACACTTGTGGCTGCCCCGAACCCTTTGGACCTCCACATTTTGATAATTCCTGACATTGTGAATCCTACTTTTCCAACACAGAATCCGTATAAATAACATTTCTCAACCTCCTTTGCTTTTAGGGTGTAGACTCGGGACCTAGTTTCATCACCTGACACGCCTCACTGGGGTGGATTTGGAAACAGGACATGGGAAGAGTCAGATGGGTAACGAGCACCTGCTTGGAGGCGCAGGTGGCAGCAGAGGCAGGTGGTTCTGGGGGCAGACGTGGCAGCGGCTCTCACCACTTGTGCGATGTGGTCTCAGTGCTGCTCTTTAACTTCAGCCGAAAGCCTGTTTCTCTAGCTCTTCTGGGAGACCCTGAGGTCTCAGCTATCTCTGAACAAACCCCTCCCTGCTTGAACTGGTGCAGAGTGCAATCGGCTGTCCGTAACTAAGAGTCCCCTCCCTGTCCCCCAGGATTATAAGAAGTCAGGAAAAAAAAAAGACATTTTTCCTGCTTAATTCACATGCATGTATTTTTTCTCCAGCTTTGAGCCAATCATTACATCTTCCAACAAAGGCTCTTGAGGAAGATGGGTTTCACCACTGCTTGTCCATGTGAGAATACTTCGCCTGAGCCAAACAGCCTCGCGCGTGCCCAGGGTAAAGTCCAGAGAGAAGCACCCCTCATCCGGCCTTCACCTCGCCGTCCCTAACTGCCTCCTTCCGTCTCGGCCTTGAGTTTGGGCTTGAGGCACTATGCTCTGCTGGGAATATCGAGGCAGTTCTCTGAGGTCCTAACACACCTCCAGAGAGGTATTAAGGCAGTGATTTAAAAGCAAAGGAAATGGAAAAGGAAACGATACTGTAAAAATAAGTAATTTCACTCCGTCCCTCCAGCAAGGCCAAACCAGCCTATCGGTCTAGATACACGTACTGATAATTTCATATATCCGTCATTGGAATGACTCATTTACTTTTTTCGTTTACTCTTAAGTGAGAGTTGGCCATGGATCAGACCCAGAAGCTTATGAAATCCGTTCCTCCCACATACTTCCTCCAACCTCTTTCAGACCAGTACCTCCAGGAGATGGGAAGGATTCTCAGATTTCCACCTTCCCTTCACCATGCCCGTCAGCCTGAGACCCAGCCTCAAGTCAAGGATGCCGAGGTGGGTCTCCTCTCACAGGGGATAAAAACACCTGCCTGTCGTGCATGCTGACAGCCACTTAATCCTAACAGAATCTAAAATCAGCTGATCATATGATGGGAGGAAAGAGAAAAAAAAAAAACGAAGGAAAGGAAGACAATAGACAGAAGGGGAGGCTAAATAGCCCTAAGCTTATTAAAGGCATTGACCATAAATGTCAACAGCAGTGTGACTGGAAAGCACTTCACTTCCTTCAGGTGCTCCCTGAGTGGGAGTCACAGTCCCCTTTTTGGTGCCTTATGCAAAAAAAAAAAAAAAAAAAAAAAAAAAGGATGATGGCAGGAGCAAAATGCAAGAACATGGCAGAGGGTCCCTCCCTCCACGCCCGGAGATGGTGAGGAGGCAACTCTTGGCCATGCGGGGCCCCTCACCCTCACTAACTGGGATGGGCATGTGGCAGCTACAGCTTCCCATCTGTGAAGCTTCTAAGGAGGAACAAAGTAGCTCTCAGCCACAAGTTTGGGGATCCCCTACTGTTAAGGAAGGACAGAGAAATATAAAACACAACATCATGTTCTCTCAAAAGTAGACCGGCAATAACAACAATAACCTGGGCACGTAGGAACACTAAATATCTGTTGAACAAGCTGAAAACCAGTGAACGTGAAGATCACACTATAGGAACAAGTGCAAGGGCAGAAAAATACCATAAAGTGCCCATGCCCATGCTGGGGACCGTTAACGACAAGAGGGCTGAGCTAACCACGCCGTAGGAGGGGCACACTGCATGCACATGCCCCACACATCGCTCTCCTGCCCGTCCACACCAAGGGGACGTGGGTAAGAATCAGCTCACCGTGATCTACAATAAGAAGGGAACAAACTATGCAAATACGGTAAAGAAAAGACTCAAAACTGCCCCAAAGTTTCAGCTGCTCGCCGCCCAAGAATGTCTATTTATCTTGGCTTAGTCATTAACAAAGCATGAAGTCTATCTCTTGGAGGCCACAGGCTGCAGAACACAGAGTACCTGAAAAAAGTCTTGAGATGCCTGCACATGTGTACGATTCATGGCAGTTAATTACTAATTCAGAAAGCAACAAGAGTGCTGACAACACTAGGGACCTCGGTGCTACAGGCTGGATAGACTTGAAAGTATCCTAGCATTAATGGATTTCCCCCCAAAAGACCATTCTCTAATGCTGAGCTTTGTAGAGACAGAGACACGGGGTAGGATGTGTTTAGCTAAATTGCAGAAAGCATAGCAGATGAAGTAAAAAAAAAAAAAAAGTAACACCTCATTCTAGAGCAAAATTCTAGAATGCTCTGAAAAATTCCCAAGTAATAATAATAACACAGAGGGCAGGTAGGTGCGGGAATGGGTGAAATAGGTGAAGGGGGTGAAAAAGAACACTTGTCATGACGAGCACTGAGTAACGTATAGAGTTGCTGGATCACTATATTGTGCACCTGAAACTAATATAACACTGTGTGGTAACGATACTGGAATTAAAAAAAAGAATAACAGCAATGTTTCTATTACTATAGCATTTGCTATGTGATATTTACTCCTACATATTACGTCTACAACTAAAAAAAAAACCCATAAAACTAAAACTGTCTTCTTCTTTGAAATATAATTATTAAATAGATAAAAATTCAGTATTTTCCATGTTGTTTCAAAAAAAAAAATGATTGGTGAAAGGCCAATTAGCATTAAACTTCCACAGAGCTGGTAAGTGTCAAGTTGCACATTTTCAATTTAGGCGCCTGGCCCGAGAATATCAAACCCAGTTTAGTTAAGGGAAAGGGGCTCAGTCTACGCTTTAAGATTGTCATGATTTCTAGGAGGGACAAAGCAAGTGCAGTTGATTTCCTTTGACTACGTGGCATTTTTGAACGGCCTAGGGCATCCCGAGAATGCTATTAATACTGATAAGAAATGAATTGAAAGAGGATAATGCTAGAAACCAAAATTATGAAGATGGAAACTAAACTTCACTGAATTAAAAAAATGAAAATTAAAACACATTTTACCCATCATGTTAGCAAAGATGTGGATTGTTAAGGTATCCAAGGAAATAGCATTTTTTTTAATTTTTTTTAATTTTTATTTATTTATGATAGTCACATAGAATGAGAGAGAGAGAAGCAGAGACACAGGCAGAGGGAGAAGCAGGCTCCATGCACCGGGAGCCCGACGTGGGATTCGATCCTGGGTCTCCAGGATCGCGCCCTGGGCCAAAGGCAGGCGCCAAACCGCTGCGCCACCCAGGGATCCCTGCCTTGTAAATTACTATAACCTTTTTTAGAGTTTAAGTTAGTAATATCAATTAAAATTCACAATATTCTGGGTTTGGACCCAGAGCTTCCACTTCTAGAAATTAATCCTAAATAAAGAGATGGACCCAGGGCACATGCGTGGCTCAGTGGTTGAACATCTGCTTTGGCTCAAGGCGTGATCCTAGAGTCCTGGGATCGAGTCCCGCATCGGGCTCCCTGCATGGAGCCTGCTTCTCCCTCTGCCTGTGTCTCGCCTCTCTCTGTCTCTCATGAATAAATAAATAAAATCTTTTTAAAAAATTAAAAAAATACTGATAAGACGTGGACCAGAGGGAAGAAAAAGGCAAAGAATTAAGAAAAAGCCTCATATTTACCCCAACTGCATATACACTCACTATTCCTAATAACAAGCAACCCCTCCATCAGGACTACAGAGTGTGGAAAAAACATTAGGAAAATACAGGAAAGCAGCTGGACTTCAATGAAATCATCCAAAGAAAGCTTTCTGCGTGAAGTTTTGAAAGAAACAGCAGACATCAATTGACTGAGAAGAAAGTCTAGAAAGTATCTCGGAGATCCCTCTTGAACAAAGTTTAAAAGCTTTCTAAGTCCATATTCTCAAAAGTTCTAATATTTTTCTGTTTTCTGTTTCAACAAGCACAGTAACCACCAAAAGTAAGGTTTTTGCCTTTCTTTGGGGCTGAAACTAAAGATTACACTTAAAACGATACGTAGGCAAGTGCTTGAAAAGCAGGCCCAAGATTCTGATTTCAGGACTCATGAAGAGACCCAACTCTCGCTTGTTTCAAGTACAATTTCTAAAAATCACTGTTCTTTTCTTTCTGAAACGTGAATGTGAGGCTTCTGAGAAACCTCGCTGACATTCTACTTTCCTAAAGAAAAGAAAGATGAAGCCCTCCAGGGTCTGTCCTCTCTCTCAGGAAGGCCACCCGAGGCGGTTCTAGAACATAACCATTTTCTGCAAGGACTCACCCACGACCTCTGAGGACACAGGAGGAGGAGACGGAGTTCGCGGGGAGTCCAGAACCAGCGGATCCATGCGATGGAAAAGTTATTTTAGCGGCTAATAAAAATGACCGGATTAGAGACCTCGGAGACCAAGACCTCATCCTGTTCCGACCCAATACTAGCAGCAACATGGGGGCGCGAAGGAGGTGACTTTTTTTTTTTATTTTTGGATTTTTGATTTTCTTTGTGGCATTTCTGAGGCATCGGGGTGGGGGGGGCGGGGGGCACGATGGCGTGGCCTCTGCAGGTCCTACCCGTGGAACTCTAACACTGATCATCTGATTCCTGTGAATGAATCGAGCAAAGTCCGTTGGAGATCCCCTTAAGGCATCATTCACCCGATCACCAAAAAAAAAAAAAAAAAAAAAAATCTGACTTCAAAAAAGAAACAAAATTTAAAAAGCCATTCGGTTCAGATCGGCCCACACCTGCTCGGAAGCGAGGCCACAGCTCACACCTGCTGCAGAAGGCCAAGGCTCTCCCACTTGAGACGGTCCCTCAGCTCTTTATTTTATCGTAGTCAAGTCTATATAAAATTTGCCATTTTTAAACCATTTTTTTAAGCATGCAGTTCAGTGGCGTCGTGAGTGTTCACACTCTTACCAGCACCACCCTCTCTAGAGCTTTTCCTGCTTCCCGACTGGAAACTCTGCACCCGGTAGACGCTGGGTCCCGTCAAGCCCGCCCGGGCCTCGGGAGCCCCCAGGTCACTCTCTTTCCCACGAATCTGGCTACTTGTGCGCTTCCGTATGAACCTGAAGGCCACTGAACTGAAACAATTAGGGCGGCCACACCTGAAGGTCACGGCCCGGGACACGGAACCGCTGGCCTGGACTCGCCCTCGGGGGCCCACGGCGGGTGTGACCACCTTGTTCCCCTTTATCAAGTCGCGTCTTCACGGGGTGTCTCAGTCCGGAGGGAGCACCCCAAGGTCCTCCGGCCTGTGCGCCCAGATGCCAAGCAGCCCCCGCGCTGCCTTGGGGTCACCCTTCTCCTCCGCTTGGGGATTCTCACAGAGCCAACGACACTTTTTGTTCTTAGTTAGTTAGCTAGTTAGTTAGTTAGCTAGTTAGTTAGTTAGCTAGTTAGTTAGTATTCATGTGCTGCCAGTGACGCTGTTTAAAGGGGAAAGTGTAGCCCAGGGGCATCGCGGCAGGAAGGTCACCTCGGAAACGTCCGGCCTCGGGCCTGGAGGCCAGCAAGGCATGGGGGCAGCGAGGACGGAGGCGCGGGCCTGGCCTCGGGTCACCGGCATCGGGGGCACCTGCAGGGGACAGCGCAGGGTCCCCGGCCCCCCCTCTTCCCGCACCCACTAAATTTAGGAGCCGCTGCGGCAAATCACGACTTGCAGGCACCCGGGTTGTCGGGGGGGGGGGTGCGGAGGGCGGGGTCGGAGTGTGGAGACAAGATTGAGGCCTTGGCTTGATTTGTGGGGGCAAATGCAAATGAGCAGCCTCGGCCACCTGTCGGCTTCTTTCAGGTGACTCAAAAGACGACAGCCATCTGACTCGGCAGCTCAACACATGAGGCCCACAGGCTTATTTTTGCTGCGGCCCCTGCACTACGCAGCTAACTGGACATGGTCAGCGCCCTATGTCCCGGGCCAGCGTGGCTGCAGGAAGGGGACAGGCCAAGGGACAGGCTGGGGGACAAGCCAGGGGACAGGTCGGGGGACAGGCTGGAGGACAGGAGAGGGGACAGTCAAGGACAGGCCAGGGGACAGGCCAGGGGATACGTGAGGGGACAGTCAAGGACAGGCCGGGGGACAGGCCAGGGGACAGGCCAGGGGGATAGGCAAGGACAGGCCGGGGAACAGGCTGGGGCACAGGTCAGGGGGACAGGCGAGGACAGGCCAGGGGACAGTTGAGGACAGGCTGGGGGACAGGCCGGGGGGACAAGTAAGAACAGGCCGGGGGACAGGCCAGGGCACAGCCAGGGGGACAGGCGAAGACAGGCTGGGGGACAGGCCAGGGGACAGTCAAGAACAGGCCAGGGGACAGGCCGGGGGATAGGTGAGGGGACAGTCGAGGACAGTCCAGGGGACGGGCCGGGGGATAGGCCAGGGGATAGGTGAGGGGGCAGTCAAGGACAGACTGGGAGACAGGTGAGGGGACAGGCCAGGGCACAGTCGAGGACAGACTGGGGGACAGGCTGGGGGACAGGTGAGGGGACAGGCCGGGGGACAGGTGAGGGGACAGGCCAGCCTCACCAGCTCCCGGCCACCAGGCCCCCTGCGGTTTCTGTCATGGCTCGGGCCCCGACCTCCTGGCCACGACCCAGGGAAGCAGGGCCACTTGGAGCCACCGCTGCAGACCCAGTCACTTGGCGATCAGGGTGACGGATGCCCCGGGTCACAATGGGAGGCCAAGGCTGGGCAGGAGGGACCCGCAGTTACAGCCTCTACACGACGCCCATGTGAAGACCCAGGGTCCCCGCCCTGGTGCTCGGCCCCGCGGCCACCCAGGCAACCTGGCGGGCCCTGGGGTGCTTGGGACTCCCCGCCCAGGCTCCCAGGCTGCCCCCCGCGTGCTTGTCAGTCCCTCCTCCAGCACACTGTCCCCTCCAGGGCCCCCTCTCTCCCCTCCAGGGCCCCCACACTCCAGGTCTCCCACCCTCCCCTGCAGGACCCCCCTGCCTCCAGGTTCCCCACCCTCCAGGTCCCCCTCCCTCCCCTGCAGGGCCCGCACCCCACCCTCCAGGTCTCCTGCCCTCCAGGGCCCCCTCCCTCCCCGCCAGGTCCCTCTCCCTCCCCTGCAGGGCCCCCACCCCACCCTCCAGGTCTCCTGACCTCCAGGGCCCCCTCCCTCCCCTCCAGGTCTCCCACTCTCCCCTGCAGGGCCCTCCTCCCCTCCAGGCCCCCCCAGACCCCCCGATCAGCCCACCTGCTGCCACCCACCGTCCGCAGCTCAGGGCCCACAAAGCCCGCGGGGTCGCAACCTGCCCCCCAACAGCACGAGTGAGCTGAGCCGGGTGTAGACGGGGACACCTCACCGAGTTGCCTCCGGCTTCAGGGTCAGGAGCCCGGCCAGGGCCTGGGGGGTCAGGGGTGCGGACCGTCCTGGACCCGGACGGCGCCTGAACACCCCGGGCCCCAGCGGGGAGGCCGGGGCGCAGACAGTGGGGCACGAGGCTCCAATTCAGATTCAAGGGCCACGTAGCCCCGCCTGGGGGGGTGGGGGGGGCAGGTGCTTCCGGGGGGCCCAGCATTCCACTGCATTACCCCCGCACCATAGCCCCTTGTCTCTAGCCCCTCGGGCCCTGGGGAGCCCCCAAGGGGAGCCCCAAGGATTGTACCCATCAAGGGGTGTCAACTTAGGAATAAAAATGGAGACGAATCCACCCCACATGACCTGCAGGCCCGATGGGAGCCTGTGCTCACGGGGTAGCATGTGCGAGGCCACATCACGGCCGATGCTTCCAGCTCCCAGAACGCTGCTCCTCCTCTAGCCTCCGACTTCAGCTGCAGACACCTTTTCTTGCAGGGATTTTGTTCAACTGCAAAGACTTAGCCACAAGCGCACAGTGATGCTGCTGGAATCTGTACCTGCGGCCTGGCCCTGGCCCCGGAGCCCTGCACACGCGCTCCGAAGGCCTGGGGACACTACATGGCAGCTCACCTGGACCTTGCCCGGCTGCCCTCAACTCCAGCTCGGTCTCCCCGAGTGCTCCCGTCCACCCATGGGTGCCACAGCTGCCCTTCCAGCCAGGCCGCACCCTCAGGCACCCCCAACTTCTCCCCTGCTCCACTCCTCCCACCTGAATTCTGATTCATTCCACCTGAGAAACTGCTTTCCATACTTCGGGGCTGTTCTATGGGACACCTACCAGTTCACGGCTACTGTGACTTCTGTACAGATTGTTCCTTTTTTTCTTTTTTTTTTCATTTATTTAGTTCCTCCTTACTCTGGTTCCATTCTTTTGCTTTCAATTGTACTTTGTCTGATAAAAAATATTGCTATTCCGTCTTTCTTTTGGTTCATTTATACAGGAAAATCTTTCCCCATCTTTTGATTTTTAACCTTGCTGTGTTGCTCTATGGAAAGGATTCTTCTAGAAAAAAAAAAAATCCCACTTTCAGTGTCCAGGCTCAAACCATCATCACTTCTGAAGGGGATTGTTATAAGAGCTTCCTAACCGGGTGCTTCATACCCATCACCCTCATTGGTCCCGTTCCCTGGTCAAAACCCTGGAAACACAATCCAAATCTGTCTCCCGACTTGGTCCATAAATCTTTGTTGAGTCTCTGCTTCACAGATAAAGCTGAGGCTCCTCAGCCCAACAAGGAAAAGCCTTCCAGCCTGCTCTGAACCTGCACCCCAGCCTGGCCGCTGTCTCTGGTTGGACCTTCATGGGCCCCAGAACATGCCTTGCCTTTGCACACCTGATGCCTCTGCACACCCGGAGCCCTTGCATGTGCCGCCTTCCTACCTGGAATCCCACTCTCCTCTCCAACTGGCTGTGTTCACCATCAGTGCCTGGCCAACCTCTCGCCCCTTTGAGACCACACCGAAGTGTCACCTCCTTGGCAAAGGAGGTCGGGTTGCCTGACCTGGTCGGGTTGGCCATTTTCTCCCAGTGCCCTAGAGACTCTCATCTCTGCTATCTCAAGCCGCGGTCTTGCCCTGTTGTAAGGATTTCTGTGCCTGTCTCTTCTGAACACTGAGCCCCATCTTGCTTCTCTTTGTATTTTATCCCCAATCCTTGCTACAAGGTAAGTAAACATCTGCTGAAGCTGAAGGAATAACTCCTAATTTAGCCAAAAGGAGAACTGAATACGGCCCCACCCTTACCCCACCATGCTGACCACCTTCTCCGCTCTATAATCAGCCAACTCCACGCATCTTCTGGGCTCCAGGGCTTATTTCCCCCTTCCTGACCAGCCCGGAAGGGCTGCTCCGCGCTAAGGCATGCCTCCCCCTTGAACCAAACCATACTAGTCCTACAAGCTGCCTGAACACGCCTCTTTATAAAGTCTTCCCCAAATTCCCCAGTCCACGAGGCTGAAGATCTTGTATAGAAGGTCAGAGCTTCGACCCTATGCTCCAGCATTTACGAGCAATTTATGTGGTTGTATCAGTGCACACACTCACTCCAGTGGAAGTACAGGGGGACACCAGGTGCTACATGCTTTTCCTGAGATGTTGGTTTGGAGATGCTGGTGGATCTTGCCACTGGTGCACTTCCATTGAGGAAAAGGAGGGATGCAAATAAGGCAAGCCCACTTCAGAAACACAGCACTCGGCACACGTGCTCAGTACTTGATCGCACAGGGGAGTCAGGGCAAGATGGACGAGAGGCGGCACTCAGGAAATGCTAAAAAAAAAAAGAAGAAGAAGAAAAGAAAAAAGAAAAGAAAGAAAAAGAAATTGGGACTTGACTTAGAGAAAACTTTAGCAGGAATGTTTTGTAGAATTGTTCAGTTCTGAGGAGATGCTGGTCGGTAAGCATGACTGCTAAAGAGAAGGTCCGCGTGGGCCTGAGATGCAGGGTGCTCTAGAAGGCCAAGAGACAAGAAAGGTGAACAGGGGTATCTTTTATTTAGAGACAAAAGAAGCACTGTTTCCTCTCTAGAATCAATGAAGTACTAGACTATTTCCAGTCCCTTTTGGTCCATTCATGCTGGAATTCTGGGTTTAGAACCCCATTTGCAAGTGAGCTTATCACAGAAGGGTCAGCAGCCAGACGGAGCTATATTATGCACTTGACTGCCCACACACGCAGACCTCAGATACAGCTTGATTCAAGAAAGAGCGATTACTAGACAGTTTTCGATACCTACCATGATCATTTCTATTTGAGTCATTTCTATTTAAGTCTGGGGTTGGCTTCAAACAAATTTACCTCAACATATGAAAGCCGCTGCAAGCCTTTGGTATGGGAGATACCACTGATACTTGGGTGGCATCAAAGAGACTTTCTTAGAGAGGTGAAAACAACTGGGGTTCACTGGAAAATATTGCCAATCTGAAAACCATGGTCAAACGATGATTGATTTTCAAAGGTCCCGGACTTCATTAGCAATAGGATAGTGTGATGCTTTTTGCGATGCCAATAAAACAACTAAGATCGTCCACGTTGGACACAGTGGCTAATCCGAGTAGGAAATCTTGCCCAGTGCCTCAAGCTGCATCTCTAGGGAATGTGTGAATCTTAGGAAAGGAAATAAACTCATTTAACTGAAATAACCAAATGGAAGATAACTGATGCTAAAAATAAAATCTAGACAATTGAAAGGTCCGTCTTGGGCTATCTTCTCCCTTTGGAGATTAAGATAACTAAAGTGAATGGTTTACACCCCCTGATCGTGGACAACATAGATGTAGCATGTCTAACATCAAACATGTGTATGAATCCACAGGAACACTGTTGGCACAGAACTCAGTGTGGCCAAACCTGAAAATCCAAATGCAATGTCCCCATCACTACTACAGACGCCCCCCGCCCGCCCACCCCTGCCGGCCTTCCATACCTCTCTTCACTCAAAGAGAAATTATGAAAATACTCTATTGTGAAAAATAAATAAAGATAAAAGTGAAACTCATCCTTCCTACCCTCTTTTCCCATCCTACTCCACTTTGCCATTGTGGGGAATCTGTATGGTCCCTCCAGCCCCTTCTTTTTTTTTTAATTTTTATTTATTTATGATAGGCACACAGTGAGAGAGAGAGAGGCAGAGACACAGGCAGAGGGAGAAGCAGGCTCCATGCACCGGGAGCCCGACGTGGAATTCGATCCCGGGTCTCCAGGATCGCGCCCTGGGCCAAAGGCAGGCGCTAAACCGCTGCGCCATCCAGGGATCCCTTTCCTCCAGCCCCTTCTCTGTGCATTTACATGCATATGTATGTACCCACAGAAATATATAACTGATATTTATTTTTACATAAATGGGGTCATATTGTGGATATTATTCTGCTACTTGCCTCTTTTGCTTAACAATTAACTTTTCCCTATGCTTACATATAAACCTTCCTCTTATTTTTGAGTTGCTGCAGAGTATTTCTTAATATGGATGCATCATAATTGACCACTACCCTTCTGCTGAATGTGTGGGCTGGCTCCAATTTTTTTGCCATTACACAGAGTTGCAGTGAACATTTTGCCTGTACCTCTGTGGGTACGAGATGAAACATGTGGTTTTCGTCAATTATGTATCTTCCTAGGGGGAGATGCGGCCTATAGCTCCTGTGACTTGAAGATCATGGGCAGAGTGGGCCCCTGGGTCTTGAGAGCTGAGGATCAACATGGGCACAGAGCTGGGGGTGACACTCTGCAAGTCTGCCTGCGTGGCTGTCAAAGGAGGATCCCGGGCAGTGAGGACCTGCCTCCTGAGTCAGAATACAAGCCCCGTAACTTGAATGTTCTCTCAGCTTTTCATGATCTGGGTATAAGTTCCTTAAAACTTGATGGGATGAGCATTGGGTGTTATTCTATATGTTGGCAAATTGAACACCAATGAAAAATAAATTTATAAGAAAGAAAAAAAGAAATCTGAGACAACGCCTCAACGGCTCTGCCTGCACTTCAAGCACGTGGCAGATCTTTTAACTGATCATTCACTGTCTATGTCTTAGATGTACTTTCCTCCTTGTAGGACCAAGCTTCTAATGCAAACTAAAGGCAGCTGAAGGATCCTTAAGAGATCAGAAAGTCACAGGATAATGATTTAGCAAGAGGTAATTCCGAACTAGAGTCCCCAGGAGCTCCATAAACCAGTACATCTGCATTTGCTAACCCTTCTGACAAGTGAGGAACAGAACAAACAGCGTGTATAAAGGAGGCTGCATTACAGAACCAGATCTTCTGGCTTCACTTGTTACTCATGGCTAATAAATTATCCTTGGCACAGCTCTTCTTTACCACCCTTCAATGAGCCACAAATGACTAAAGACATGATTCCCACTTTGGAAAGGAGCTGAAAATGCACGTGGCTCTCAGTTCATCAGTAAGCACCTGCAGAGGGGCCCCTGGGTGCCAGACCCAGGTTGAGTGCTGGGGGACACCAAAGAAATCCCAAGGTGGCACCTGCCTGCATGGGCCCGAGGCCAGCTGCGGAGCCTGGATCTGGCAGTCAAGAGCTAGATGTCACCATCAGTGAGTGGTTAAATAGCTACTCAATAGACTGTAGAAGCTGTCCGGATGCATATAATTCACAACCCAGCTAAGAGTGCAAACTACACATATTATAGAGAAAAGGGAAGAAGCCCTGAGGTTGGAGGGCACTGGGAGTGTCCTTCTCAGAAGGAGAGCTAGGGCCGAGCAGTGAGGAAGGGTAGGGCTTGGGCAGGCCAGAGGGTGGAAGAAGCATAGTTTCTTAAACTTTAAATGCCATTTAACACCTTGGTTCTAGTTTGCTTCACACTTGGGAAACCAGCTGAACTTCTGAGGTAGTGACACGGAGCGGGTCGCCAGACAGACACCGAGCAGGTGACCAAGGCCCATCGAGGATCCCCTCAGCCTCCTAGCTCCGCGGTCCAAGCAGACCGAACACCTCACCCTGGGGAGAGTTTCCTCAAAAATAAGCGGGCAGGGCAGCCCGGGTGGCGCAGCGGTTTAGCGCCGCCTGCAGCCCAGGGCATGACCCCGGGGTCCCGGGATCAAGTCCTGCATTGGGCTCCCTGCGTGCAGCCTGCTTCTCCCTCTGCCTGGGTCTCTGCCTCTCTCTCTCTCTCTCTGTCTCTCATAATAAATAAATAAATAAATAAATAAATAAATAAATAAATAAAATATTAAAAAAAGAAAACGGGTTAATCCAAATAACTTTTGGATTGGCTATATCTAAAAAAATGAAAAATAAAAAATAAGCAGACAATGAAGACAGCAGCACAGATAAGTAGATAACCATAAGTACCAGAACCAGAAGATGTGGCCGCCTCTAACTAAAACTAACAAAATTAACTTGTGAGCCTGGACACCTCAAAAAAATTCTTTAGTGTTAAAGGAAATATAAAACAGAACCACCAGGAATAAGTACCTTCTATGAAAACATCTTATTCTTTGGGAAAAAAAAAAAAACAACTTAAGTGGTTGAAAGTATAAAAGCCACAGCTTAAAATGGAAAGATTACATATCTAAGCTGAACTCAAGCTCGAAAAACCTATCTGGTATTCATACAATACCCTGGTTTGAATATTCACATGTAAACTACTGCTTTTTTTTTCTATTTAGTCCTAAAATACACATCATTTAAAAATTTAAATTATTTGGAGAATCAGTCCAGCGAAGGAATGAGAATACTTTTTGAAGCGTTTTTGTTGATCGCAAAAAAAAAAAAAAATAGTTTTGTTTCCTGCAGGTGCTCTAGTTAAAGACACAGAATGAAAAATGAAACAGACTCTGAAATTTTTACATTAGAAAGACAGAGTTCTGTTTCTTTTTTCAGGGGAAGAGAGAAATCTTTCATTGCTCAATATTACTTCCTCAGCACCTATAAACAATATGGGGTTCCTGATATGAAAAATCACCGTCTTTGTGACAGGAGTTTTCACCACTCTACAAATCTGGAGCAATCAGGAGGCACTGGAGACTCGGCTCACAAATGAGGAAACACTGCAGCAAAAGCAAGCAATCCCCTCAACCGAGTCCTCAACATAGGGACAGACCACGGGGTTGTTCCCCCCCCCCCCCCGGTTAAATATTTTAGTTACAGGTCTGGTCTTAATTCCTATTTGAAACTAATAAATGTGCCAATCATTTTCACCCTTGGCCCTGCCTCTTGCTAGCAGGTGATGTGAGCAAGTCCCCAGGTCTGACTATGTTATGAAGGACCCGGGACAACGCTTTCTGCCTTGCTGAGCTCTCGGCTTCTGGAGGTTCAAACGAGACGGGGTGACTGTCGTGGAGACCGGGCTCTACCAGAAGGCGTGCCTTGGCACTACCAGCTTCCTTCCAGCCAGAATGCACCAGATTTTCCAAATGCCCAGTTATTTCCCAAAACCCAGGCAAATGCCTGGCCACTGCAAATGCCTCTAGATTCATGTGACAGAGGAGGGACCTTGTTCTCTGAGATTCCTCCTCCTAGTCTTGACTCCTAGTACTGAGGGCTTACCCTGAGCCCGAGATCTTCTTTTGCTGGACTTAATTATTAGTAGTATTTATAAAATATCCACAATATCCATCTTGTCCATACTCTAAGGGCTTCATCGGGGCAAATAATCACTTCTGTTACCTCCAGCATGTGTCCCAGGGCCTGGCATGTAGCAGGAGTTCAACCAATCAGTCAATCCATCAATCACTCCCTGCCCTCAGAGGGAAGAACTATCTGGACGAGAAACTCAACACTGTGAGGGTGGCATTCACAGCAAATAAAATGAAACGAAAATTTTGCTAATTAATGGCAATGAAGAATAAAACTCTGCGCTGGTGACAGCGTAAAACAGGAACTTTCAGATGCTGCCAATAAGGGCACAGACGGCACAACCCTTTGCAAAGCTCAGGCAGCAACATCTACAACAGTACCTGCAGACCCGGACACGTCAGTCACGCGAGGAGAGAACCGAGACGGTAAGGCCCTTTGGAGGAGCCTCTGGCCTGGGAAAGAAGATCCAGGCTCCTACCAAGCTACCCAGACCAACTGCGGAATCATGGGGGGGCCCCTTCCTGTCTCTGAAATTCAGCTTTTTGTTGACACAGTGATAGAATCAACTGATCCCTGGGACTATGGTCAGGTGGGATTTCTACATCAAACACAGAGCGGCTGGCATGGAAGGGAACTCAGAGCTCCTCCAAATCTTAGATGCTAGTTTAGGGCTGACCCAAGTGACTATAAAGGCCCCAAAGTTTCTATTGTTTCTAAGATCTTAATTCCAGAAGACCGACTCCTCCAGATACTCTTCTTGAGAAACAGGAAATAGGGCTTTGGGCCTCCTTCTCTTGGTTGACTACCTTGTCCTATGGTTCAAATGATAAACAAATCTTGTCTCATCCACCAAGGAAGGGCCAAAGACCACCTGGCTTCACTAGATGACCAGTAGCGAGGTGAGGCCCCGCCACTCCTAAGGCCTCGGACAACCACCTTTTATTTCTTTCATTTTATTTCTCTCTATCGGGCTGCTCGAAAGGGTATAAAAACCCTGCCAGCAAACACTGTGCTGGGAAAACCTTCTAAAAACTACCCAAATAATAGAACATCAGAGCTAATCTAATTATAATCAACTAAGTCACAAGTTCCTTAAAAGTTCTTCCTAAAGGAAAATCAATGAGTGCATGATAACTAAAGACGTATTCAGATGGTCATGAGGCATCTCATGGCAACTGTACCTTATGATACTGACCTTGCTCAGGTGTTACAACAGGTCACAAATCATCACAACCACAGAGGATGTAACAGGCATAAAAACTATGCAATCAGGGATCCCTGGGGGGCTCAGCGGTTTAGTGCCTGCCTTAGGCCCAGGGCGTGATCCTGGTGACCTGGGATGGAGTAACATGGGGCTCCCTGCATGGAGCCTGCTTCTCCCTCTGCCTGTGTCCCTGCCCCGCCCCTCCCCTCTGTGTGTCTCCTGAATAAATAAATAAATAAATAAATAAATCTTTAAAAAACAACAACAACAACAACAAAAAAACTATGCAATCCCCGAGCTACCAAGGGTGGGTTCTCACAATAACGTATCCTAAGGTAGCCTCATCTGGTAAGAAGATCAGGTTTGGCACCCTTTCCTTGACCACCGCTTCCTTGGCTTTACGAGTTGCATAAGCATCCCTCTGACGGGGTGCTCACCCTGGAAGCTCATCCTGGACGGTAAGGGACAGCAGGCCCCCGTCCCGAGTCCTCCTTGCTCTGAGTGTCCATTACTGTATTCAGCAGAATACAGTCCCACGGGACATTAATAGGTCCTGTGTTGCGTCAGCAGGCACACTCGTAAAGCGGTTCCCTATTTAGAAAGAGTCATAAATGTGTGTCTTCAATGCAGAACTTGGGAGCTTTTATTCTATCCATAAATCTGTGAATTTTCCAGAGTTGCCTATGATGTGCTAAATTCCCTAACTTATTTTTTTGCAAAGCATGACATCGCGGGCCTGCTGTTCAACAATCCATCCCTTGACCTAGGGCCTCTGCTCTGGGAACCATATTGAGTAATACAATTGCCCTCTCCCATAGCCTCCATCACAATAAGAGCACACCTAATTATTATAAAAGCCTTTGATACTTGATGCTAAGCACCCAGGACTTTTAAACCCGGTCAGATATTTGCTGGAAATGAACCAAAGAAGTACCTACGGTGCAGGGCCCCGTGTACAGCTACATGGCAGCGGGGCTTGGAGAACGTCTGCTTGGAATTAGCAGCACTGAAACCCTTCAGTTTTAGACAATCACAACCTCACCACTCGTGGCCTGATCCCAGACTAGTGCTGCCCGGAGTAGGTTAAGGACCTTTCGATAGATGCAATGAAACGCCGGGACACCTGCACCCCGATGTTTATAGCAGGAACATCCACAATAGCCAGACTGTGGAAGGAGCCTCGGTGTCCATCGACAGGTGATGGATAAAGAAGCTGTGGTCTATGTGTACATGGAATATTCCTCAGCCATTAGAAACGACAAATACCCACCATTTGCTTTGACGTGGATGGAGCTGGAGGGTATTATGCTGAGTGAAATAAGTCAATCGGAGAAGGACAAACATTATATGGTCTCATTCATTCGGGGAATATAAAAAATAATGAAAGGGAATAAAGGGGAAAGGAGAAAAAATGGGTGGGAAATATCAGAAAGGGAGACAGACCATGAGAGACTCCTAACTCTGGGAAACGAACTAGGGGTGGTGGAAGGGGAGGAGGGCAGAGGGTAGGGGTGACTGGGTGACGGGCACTGAGGGGGGCACTTGATGGGATGAGCACTGGGTGTTATTCTGTATGTTGGCAAATTGAACACCAATAAAGAATAAATTTACATTAAAAAATCAACCTTTAGGGAAATCAAAAAAAAAAAAGGACCATTCGATAAACAGCAAATCTTCGAAGATCTCAGAACACGAAGCAGGTCCCGGCATTCTCCTCTCCCATCCTTACCCTTCCACCGTTTATTAGGGCCTCTTCTCGGGTTGGGGTTCAGCTTGCCGCACACGACTTGGATCTGCACACAACCTTCCCTCTCACCCTCATCCCCGCTCCACTTCCCCCCGGTGATCAGGGCCAGCATCACAGGGGGTTGCAGAAGAATAGAATCTATCCCTCAATTCCCTACCAACCCCAAATATTCTCCCGACTCATCTCAGGCTGGGTGAGACCATGACTTCTGGAACTGAATTTAAACCCAAAGACGGAAGAGGGCCTTTATGCACGGGGCCGAGGGCTAAACGCCATTCCGGAGCCTCTGGGACCCCGGCGAACCTCCTCCATCCCAGTAACTTCATGTGAGCACATGAGATCGAATGATTTTTGGTGTCTGGGTTTTCCCTCTTGTGCAATCGGAGAGCACTGTTTTACATTTTTTTATGAATTTTTTGCAAATTTAAAAATGAATGAAATAAAAAGGGGCGACATAGACCTCTGTTACACTATAAAATGATGGTCTGGCTCTTACAGAACGTGAAATCACAGGAAAGCACTTATTTTCGAGCTGAGGTAATAGCAGCATCCAAAGACTATGACAGGATGTGGCCAAATGTCGCCGAAGCGGTCTCTGATGAAGAGGCACAGAACGTCTCTCCTCTTTTCTTTCCAAGGCAGAGTTTGTCTTTGTAGATGGAGACATAAGGGACTAAGGAGGAAAAGTGAGGAGGGAAATGCAGTTTCACCACAGCCGTGAGGCTCTTACGCAAACCTGTCCCTTTCTCCTGGGTTATGGTCCCCACTGCTTCCCCTTCTGGCCCTTTGATTTCCGCACGTGACCTGGACGAGGTTGGACCGACGCAGACTAGGGCTCCTCTGGGTTCCTAATGGGTGAAGGTCCTGCATGGGGACAGCGGCTCCCTGCGAACGGGCTGCAGGGCGCTCCTGCTGCGACGTGTTCCATCACATGGAGCCTAAGTGGTGAGGCAGGCCCGGAGGCGGGGGGGGGGGGGGGGTGGTGGCTGTGCAATGTATTAACATAAAGGAAACCTCAGGCCTCATCTTGTGATTTAAAGAGGAAGTCAGTCAGGACCGGTCTGCATTCGACTTCTAGCAGGGCCCGAGCCCGGCCGTGTTTTGGGTGCAAGCTGTCGCTGACGGGCGAGCAACAGGGTGGCTGTTTCCAAGGGACAGTGAACGGCCCTGAACACGCTGTGCTGCCACCGGGGTCCCCGAGACCAGCACGCGGGCGCCGGGCACGGCGCCTCCGCCCCCCAGAGCCGCAGCCACAGAGGGAGCTGTCCCTGGGACAGACCCGGAGCCGCGACCCGGGCTTGCTCTCTGCCGGTGGCTCTCTGGTGCCGAGACATGCAGTGGGATCACTTATTATACCAAGGTCTCATTTTTTTTTTTTTACACTAACCGAAATCCAGCGGCTCTAATGGCCAAGGAAATTGGATAAATTTAAAATAAAAATATATTACTTGCTCTTGCATAACATGAATTTCAGTGAAAATAGCTTGAACTAGGATTGTTTACCCAGAATGAGTTCCCCCCCCGGCTCCGCCCCCTGAGCTGGAGGACACATGTGCATCACAGCACACATGTACCGTGGCCCGGTGAAGGCCTGGGGCTCTGCCGAGGCCAACGCCCCGGAGCAGAGTTCGTCCCTGGCCAGCCGCTCCGGCCGCGTCGGCCCGAAACCGAAGACGAAGCTGCCTTCATGCCTGGTTCGGGGCGCACAGCCCGGCCTGAGAGCCCAGGCCCCGACGGGCGCCCCCTCAGACAGGCTCCTCATCACAAGCCCCGGGAAGTCTCCGGGGACAATTTATCTTCCGTGGTCTTTTGTCTTTAAATGCAAATGGTAGATAATTGAGCTTAAGTGGGGAAAAAAAAAATCAGGGAGTGAGCCCCTCGGACTCTCCTGGATTCTGAAACCAGGGACAATGCGGAAGGGGATGCGAATGAGCCTTAAAAATCCTTAAAATCTAGAAGTATATATATATTCCCCAAATGAATGAGACCATATAATGTTTGTCCTTCTCCGATTGACTTATAAAAAAGTAGTGAAAGGGAATAAAGGGGAAAGGAGAAAAAATGGGTAGGAAATATCAGAAAAGGAGACAGACCATGAAGACTCCTAACTCTGGGAAATGAACTAGGGGTGGTGGAAGGCGAGGAGGGCGGGGGGTGGGAGTGACTGGGTGACGGGCACTGAGGGGGGCACTTGACGGGATGAGCACTGGGTGTTATTCTGTATGTTGGCAAATTGAGCACCAATAAAAAATAAATTTATATTAAAAAAATTTAGAAGTAAGCGCAGCGTCAGCTTATTCGCTGGCTTTTAGCTAAGCAGCGGCGCTAGGAGAGTGGTGGGCAAGGGGCACAGCCGCCGGGGCAGGTGGGGCAGCAATGGGGTGCAAGGGCCCGGGGGACACAGGACACGGGGGGGGGAGGGCGCTCCCAGGACACCAGGCCCCGCTCCGCTGCCCCTTACCTCCAGCAGCGGCCGGGCGCTGTCGTGGACAGACAGGATATGTGTCACCTTATTCTTGCTCAATTGCTCTGCGTCTCTGGCATCTGTCACAGAAGAAGGGAGATGACCATTTTATTCTTCTCCGCAAGTTAATGACTCGGAAAGTTCAGCCAGGTAAAAAGTACAAAACGCCTTGCCTATTTCTTTCTAGAAACTCCATAATTGACCATACCCAGAATAATCCAGGCCTAGGGAATTTAGGACTATTGCTTTAACGAATTTTGCAGATAACTTATTTCGGATTCTCAGATATTTTTTTTTTTGATAGAAAGTGGTCACCGGAAACTTGAAATGTATTTAGATCGGTAAACATCATGATCATTGTTGTTGCTGTTTATTCTTTTTTTTTTAAGATTTTATTTATTTGAGAGAGAGAGAGTGAGAGAGAGAGAGAGCATGATGGGTGGAGAGGGACAGGGAGAGGGACACAGACATTTAGTCTTTTATTGGGAACATTAACTATAAAATTGACATATATTAATATTTAAAAATTACCTCTTAGTGATCAATAATCTAAGTTAAAATCAAATACAAAAGACCCACTTACTATATAAGACATAGGAACCTGCCAGGAATGACTTTACCCTAATGTCAAAGGCAGGGATGGGTTTAAATGCAGATTAGAGGGGCGTCTCGGGCGCTCAGCAGTTGAGCATCTGCCTCCGGCTCAGGGCGTGACCCCGGGGTCCTGGGATCGAGTCCCGCATCAGGGTCCCTGCATGGAGCCTACTTCTCCCTCTGCCTGTGTCTCTGCCTCTCTCTGTGTCTCTCAGGAATAAATAAAATCTTTAAAAAAAATACAGATTAGACGGTGGCTTATAACACCTACAATTCACTTCAGGGCTAAACTAAAAAATGGAACATTTTCTGGAAATCCCAAACAGAATGAATTACCAGTTGGCTATTAGATTATCTGCATATGAAACTAAGGAGACACCAAGGCTTACATTCCCTTCTAATGCTCCTACTGATGCTGCAGAAGAAAGACTCAATGAATCTCCTCAAGTTGAAACCTTTCTGCTAATTTACCAAACAGGGTCCAGCCAGAAACAGCTCCCCCACGCCCATGTCCTGACCCCGGAGGAACTTTTTTAAATGATAGTGGGTAAAATGGACTGAGTCAAATATTTATTTGTAGAAACATAATAAAGACAAACACACATACAGGGGGAAAACCGCTATAAGGAATTAGCTCCAACAGTGACAATCTTGAAAAGATGGAATTGCAAGTGTTTTTAAAAAAATTTTAATAGCTTTTCTGGTATATTCAACACAAGAGGTTCTTTCAGTTTAACACACCTATGAACCAAGTGGGAGCTCCACCTTAGGTCAAGGTCTACGGCAAGGCTGAAGTATCTGCAGGCTTTTTTTTTAAAGATAGATAGATGATAGATAGATAGATAGATAGATAGATAGATAGATAGATAGATAATTGATAGATGGATAGATAGATGATAGATAGATAGATAGATAGATAGATAATTGATAGATGGATGGATAGATTGATTCATTGGGGTGGGGGATGGGCAGAGGAAGAAAAGCGGGCTCTCCTCTGAGTACAGAGCCTGAGGATGCTGGGCTGGATCTCATGACCCTAAGAGGAATCTGCAGCTTTAAGAAGCCTTGATGATCATGTAGAGACTGAAAAACTTTCCCAAACATTCTGCAATAAACATGTACCATTTAAAGTCAGAAAAAAATATTTTTAATTTATTTATTCATGAGAGACACACAGAGAGGGGCAGAGACACAGGCAGAGGGAGAAGCAGGCACCATGCAGGGAGCCCGACGTGGGATTCGATCCCCGGACCCTGGGGTCACGCCCTGAGCCGAAGGCAGATGCTCAACCGCTGAGCCCCCCAGGGGCCCCAGAAAAAAATCTTTAAGAGTGAAATTAAAGTGTTGTTTTAAGGCTTTCTTCATGTCTCCAACCATCTCAAGCTTCCAACTCGGAGGCGCACAGCAGCCATTTCGCCCTATATATGGGGACTCAGCCTGAACACCGCCTGCCACCCCGTCCCACAACTATCCTAAGTTTTGGCATCAGTAAGTTTGATTTGAACAGGAACTGGAATCACTTAGGATCCCACTGGCAGCAGCTTTCACTTCTCACCGAAAGACAACGTGCCCCGGTGCCACCAGCATCTGTGTTCTGGCCAAGTGGAGAAGCAGGACGGAGCTAGAGCCTTCGCCGCCGCAGGAGAACCCGGAGGCAGGTGGGGCAGCGGCGGAGTGCCAAAGCGGCCTCCTGACTGTCTGTCTTCTGGATTCTGAGCCTGCCACGGACTTGAATTTCAAAGATTTGTTCAAATATACTTTTTCGGGCAGCCAGGGTGGCTCGGAGGTTTAGTGCCTGCCTTCAGCCCAGGGCCTGATCCTGGAGTCCCGGGATCGAGTCCCCCGTCAGGCTCCCTGCATGGAGCCTGCTTCTCCCTCTGCCTGTGTCTCTGCCTCTCTCTCTCTCTGTGTGTGTCTCTCATGAATAAATAAATAAAATCTTTTAAATAAATAAATAAGTAAATAAATAAACTTTTTCCTTTTTTATCAACGGTTTTCTTGAGATAAATTATGTGCCATAAATTCACTCTTTTAAAGGGTATGATCCAATGGTCTTTAGTATCTTCAAAGCTGTTTAGCCATCACTGAGATCTAACACATTTTGTCACCTCATAAATCCACTTTCATAACACATTAAAATAAACAGAAAAAGTAGCTTGGTAAGAAAAGTATACATTCTTGAATACAGAAGAGCACCCGACGTCACAAATGAGACCACAGACTGTAGGGCTCCAAAGGACGCAGAAGAACTCTTGGACTCTGTCCCCCTCTCTAGCTTATCATAGTGCTGTCTCTACTGATGCCCGACTCTGGGATTACCCTACCCCGTAAGCCCCGTAAGCACAGGCTCTATTTATTAGGGAGGACGTAACGTGCTTAATCAACATTTCTGGATGATGGTATTGGACCTCTTCTTCTTTCGGACGACAAGTTCTTGGTGGTTCTGGATGACCGCCTACAACCACGGGCACCGCGTAACCAGCCATGAACGCGGCTGTAGGACACGACCGGGGGTGGGCAGCGTCCTCACATGCACGCAGGCGAGCCTGCAGGGCTCACACCAGCTCTCCTTGGGCACAAAATCAAAGGGCGGAACTTAGTCCCTTGCTGCTCCAACCCGGGGCTGCCGCCGGCGGCCTGGCCTCCCCTGGGAACCCCCTGGAAACGCAGACTTCCCAGCCCACGATGTGATCAGAGCCCACATCTGCAGAAGAACCCCAGGAGGCAGTGTGCGCGGTTCACGGGAGCCCTGCAGGGCCTCCAGGGAAGGAGCTACTAGTGGGTGCCAGTGGTGTCTCTTCCCCACCACGCCACTTTAATGCCATTTCTAAGCCAGAAAACAACCCATCGCCACTTGCAGCATCATTAGTGCAACAGGATTAATAAAACCAACAGGAAGATTACAAGTTAGAATTCACACGGAAAAAAACCTAGAAGAATATACACTGGCCGTGGTTATCTCGGGGTGTAGAGTTTGGGCAAGTTTTCGCTCTATTTAATATATTTCTATCACAATCGAAGTTTTAAAATTTTAATTTTCACTGATGAGCCCACATTACTTTTATCACCAGGAAAAGAAAAATTTTAAGAACAACTCTTCACAAAATTCAACATAAATTACCTTAGTAAGTGAAGCAGTCAGCCCTTCGTGGGTAAAGCAGCTAACCACAGTCTTTTCCTCTTTCTGCCACTATCTCCCCCGGCCCCTGGACTCCTGCCCACTCCTGCTGCCTCACGTGGCCTCCAGGAGAAGCAAATGTCATTTTTACACAGCGGGAGCACTGAAATAGAAACACCTACTTGACCCCTCTCCCTTGCTGTTGCACGTTCCCTCGGCGGAGACCCCATCCACCACTGGTAAGACTTCGCTAAGGGAGTAAGTGGATTCCTGGAAGATACCGTCTTCCCACAGCAAAGTGGCAGCCACGTGCTTCCTCAGGAAGGGGAATTGGTGCTGTTGATCTTGTGTTGATACAGAAGATGTGCAGGGGTAACCAGTCCTTGGATGGGGAATATGCTAGAGTGGCCACGGGAAATACACAACCCAGCAAAGTCAAGTAGGATTCTAAGTAAAATCATCAAAAATGGAATATTCCTCAGCCATTAGAAATGACAAATACCCACCATTTGCTTCGACGTGGATGGAACTGGAGGGTATGATGCTGAGTGAAATAAGTCAATCGGAGAAGGGCAAACATTATATGGTCTCATTCATTTGGGGAATATAAATAATAGTGAAAGGGAATAGAAGGGAAGGGAGAAGAAATGGGTAGGAAATATCAGAAAGGGAGACAGAACATGAAGACTCCTAACTCTGGGAAATGAACTAGGGGTGGTGGAAGGGGAGGAGAGCGGGGGGTGGGGGTGAATGGGTGACGGGCACTGAGGTGGGCACTTGACGGGATGAGCACGGGGTGTTATTCTATATGTTGGCAAATTGAACACCAATAAAAAATAAATTTATTATTTTAAAAAATCATCAAAAAAAATATAGGAAGAAGTACCGGAGAATAATACCACCAACGCAAGCACTCTAGAAAAACAGATATTTGGCAGGAAAGAACTTCTTTGGGGATGCCTTCCCAATCCTCAGAGCATCTGCTACACTGACCTGTGGACTCAACGGCGTGGCCATACAGGGTGAGAGAAGGAGGAAAGGGGGCAAAGAAGAAGGTCTCTATTAAGGTGATAAATCCCAGAGTCATACGTTATCATACGCTGCAATAGCTGCCAGGGTCGTAAATCAGCTGTTAGTGTGTTCGACCTTTAAGTGGGCACATTTTCAGCCTGGGCAGTTCCTACTTACTTCCTTCTTCACCAAACGTGGGCTCTGACATTTACTGGTGTCGACCTTGGGCAAGCTCTTCGGTGCCTTACTTTTCTCACCCTTGATTTGGGGAAATGGTAAGAGAGCCACCTCAGAGGTCTGCTGGAAATGCTACATGATATAAAATGCTTACGGTAGTGCTAGGCCCACATGGAGCAAATATTATTGTCGCCAACATTATTGGTATTATCACCGGGACCAGATGAAGTCTCAATGCCGCGGTGTGGGCGTCAGTCTCCATCACCTCTGAATGTTTCCAAATACTCGCTTACTTCAAGACGCCTGACTTCAGCTCTTGTTTCCACCACCTGATGCTCGTTACTATTCATCATGAAGCCCCCTTAGGCTAAGCCAAAAGCAGAGCACCAAAGATTAGTGTTGAGGCTAACACCAGGTCAGCCTTATCTGAACAACTGGGGGACCACCACTGGGAAGCACGGCCATTGTCACTGGCAGACAGAGCAAGAGCTCTGAGATCTCAGACATGTCTCTGTGGACATCGCCAGTACACACGTGGGCTGTGGGCTTGTTTCCCACATTTCTAGAATTTGTGGGCACCATCAAACAAAGAGGGCTTCTCCTGTTTTGGAACCTGCCAACTTGTGAGGCAGCAGATAACCTCCCCCCCTTGGTCGCAGGGCAAGCCCTGCTCTTCAAGACTCGACTCCCATCGCCCCTCCTGGCTGCAAGCTAAGGCACCTGGACATGGGGGGTGGGGAGATGGGGTCTCATCAAAGACCAGGCTGCAGAACCCGAGTTGCTTCATGGGTTTTTCTCTAGGTGGAAATGACCAGATGTTGGAAAATGGTTTGTGATTCACTGCAAGTTTAAATTAGAAGAAGAAAGAAGAAGAAAGAAGAAGAAGAAGAAGAAGAAGAAGAAGAAGAAGAAGAAGAAGAAGAAGAAGAAAAGAAGAAGAAGAAAAGAAGAAGAAGAAGAAGAAGAAGAAGACTCAGCCGCCGTCCGCATCCTCCTCGCCGTATTATAGAGGAGGGAGGATTCGACTGCCCTCCTCCTGCCTCCTCCTCCTCCTCCTCCTCCCCTCCTCCCCCTCCACCTCCTCCTTCCTCCCTCCGGCCTCGTCGCTCTCCTCCTCCTCCTCCCCATCCTCTCTTCCGACCTCCTCCCCTTCCTCCTCCTCCTCCTCCTCCCCCCCTTTCTTCTCTCCTGTCGGCGTCTCCTTCTCCTCATCCTACTAAACCAGATTTCACGCCCCCCCCCAGTCGCGTGCCATCCTCCTTCCTTTCTTTCTTGTTCTTGCTGTGTCTGTGTTCTTCTGCCTGGCCCCCTCCCCGATGTCGCTTTTTCTTTCTTCCTCTCCACAGCTCCGCCAGGTGCCCTTCAGCCCCGAGCCCCTGGAACCAAGGCCAGGGTGGCAGGGCCAATCCACAGTGCACAAAAATGAGGATCTCTCAGAAAGTTAAAACATTTTTTTCCCCATTAATTTTTCTTTTTACATTTTTGCACAGGTGGTCGTGTCCCGGTAGGCATGGATTATCTTTCATTTAAAAAGAACAGAAAGCGGCTTAATGCAACATCAAGGTGAAGCACACGTGACAGCTGGGTTCAGTGTCCGGAGCAGCCGTGGTCCCTTCACCCCGGCCCCTGGCACCTGCTAGCCGAGGCGACCAGCGCCCACTGCCTGTCTGGCCGGCGTGGGGCCATATGAGCACCTGCTTCCTCCTGCAACCGCCTGAAGTAGGCTGTGGCCCCCCCTGCGCAGACAGAGAGGGGCAGGAGGGCCTGACACCCACCACCGGCCACGTCCAGACACCGAATGGCGCTCTGGCCGCACTGCCTGGCCCACCCTCCCCAGGGCCCCTTGCGTGTCCAGGCCGTGAAGCGTGTCTGGGGCCACACCGGCTACGCGGCAGTGGATTCCAGGGCAGACCGCCTCCCAGCTTCCCTTCGGGGCAGGACCGGCTCCCCCGTCCCATTCCTGCTCCTCCTCACTCGGAGCCCCTGAGCACCCCAGCGTGCACCCACGACACTCCCGGCACATGGAACAAGCTTCTGGAATGAGCGAGTGAATTCGCAGGCAGTGCGCGGAGAGCACGGCCTCCTTCCAGCTTCTCGTCCGTCTGCTGCACCTCCATGCCTTTGCTTCGGGTTAAGTCTTCCACCTCGTGCTTAATAAATGTCTCGTGAATTAATAAGTGAGTAAAATATGCCACATACGAGGTCAGAATAACCGGAGACAGTGAAGAAGCATCAAACACCCGAGCAAGGAGCGGTACAGGGTGGAGAACTCGAGTGGGCCAAACCCACAGCAAGAATCCAGAAGCCGCGAGGGGTTCCCAAGCCACGGAATACTTAGGAAACAGGCACGGATTGTAGTACAAAGAGTCTTAAAATGTGCCTTAAAATTGCGCACCTGTGGGATCCCTGGGTGGTTCAGCGGTTTGACGCCTGCCTTCCGCCCAGGGCGAGATCTTGGGGTCCCGGGATCGAGTCCTGTGTCGGGCTCCCTGCATGGAGCCTGCTTCTCCCTCTGCCTGTCTCTCTCTCTCTCTCTCTCTCTCTCTCTCTCTCTCTGTCTACCGCGAATAAATAAATAAAATCTTTAAAAAAAATTGTGCACCCATGACCTTCTAGAAGAAAGTAACCCACTACGAATAAGGATAAAACTTTCATAAACTGTTGGCAGAAGTACTGAGGTGGGTGGACATTCATTACAAGCTTTAATTTGTAAACACTTCCACGTAGCAATTCCACTTCTAAAAATGTACCCCGAAGTCTGTTCTCAAGCCCAAAGACACCCCCCGTCTTCATGAAAGCAGTTAACTCCCTAAGTAACCCCAAAAGGTGGTTGCTCTCCACTGCATCCCAGTACTACAGCTAACCCACCGCAAAGCACTCGCTGCTTTTTCAGAACTACAAGGCTTACTAATTTAGGAACTCCTGTACTATTTTTAAAATGTTCTAGTAGCAATTAGCAGCTGTCAGCTCCCTGGGCTCAGCTCTCTCTGAGGCCAGTAAACAGCGCCAGGAGCCCAACGGGGCGGTGGGAAGACCAGAGGAGGAAACAAACATTATGCAGAGAAATAGAAAAGATCAGCAGGGTGCGTCTTCTCGTTCAATGCGGTTTCTCCCGAAGCATTTTTTGTTGATCAGTGTGTACAGAACCTAAAATCTTCTGGGCTGTTCCTACCTATGTTTTATTAGTTCCTCATGTGCTATTTTAGTACAGTTTAGTCTACAAAGGTGTCCCTTTTCTGAGGGTTTTAATGAGTAAACATAGCATGCTACATAGTATTTATTTATTTATTTATTTATTTTTATTTATTTATTTTTTAGCAGTTCAGAATTATTTTGGGCAGAGAAAACCTGATACAGATTCACAGGGAAACAGACACGCAGTGGTGGGACCTCACAGTTAAGTGATTGGTAGATGTGGTCACCGTCTGACTACAAGACATAGGTGGTCTTTCATGCGTATTTTAGTAGCTACCTCAATGGTTAGTTTCGTATGACATTAAAGTAATCGAAAATACATTAGAAAAAAAAAAAGAGATGGTTTGTATAGACGATTGGAACCTGAACTCAAATTTAGGGGCAATCTGAAAACAGACAGGAATGTGTTCTCACTTGTTCTAGCCGGGGGACCTCCAGATGCCTACGAGGAGTCTGGCTCTCTGCAGCAGACAGCCTTGTTTCGGCAAGTTCCCCAGGTCTTCTCCGTCCTCTCAAGGATACACATCTCCAGGGGTTGAGGGGTTGGGCACAAGTCCGAGGGCCCCACAGGGCACCTGGACCAAAGCAGTGGCCTTGTCCAGATCAGACACTAGGCTCTGAGCCGATCCCTTGGCCCAATCATGCTTGATTCCGCCTCTGGTGGGAGCAGCCCAAAACGGACATCGACAGACGGAAGGAGAAACCCCACACGCCTGGACAGCCAGCCCTGAAGAGGAGGCAGACCCTGGCCCGCCCTGCCATCCCAACCCACAGGACGCTCGGTGAAACAGCTGCGCCCTAAAGGACCCGCTGCATGCAGGACTCCCCTCGTCGAGGCCGCTGAGAGCCAAACTCAGACCAGAAAGTGGAGGGGGTTCCAGGGCCCCGGGGGGCGGGGGGAGGTAGTTAGTGCTCAACGGGGTCAGAGCTTCAGTTTGGGATGATGAGGAGCTCTGGAGGCGGGGGCTGCGCCGCGGCGTGCACACACCTGGGTATGGCTACGGGCGGTATGAACAGCACACTGCACATCACGCGTGTTTTACCCCCAAACGAGGAAAGGGAACTCACCTTTGAAGTTGCCGATGTAGAGGCCTGGCAGGATCTGCGGGGAGACAGAGCACACGTGAGAGTCGCAGCCCCAACTGCCGGGGCCCCCACCGCCCCCCACCCCAGCCAGCCTAGGACCCAGCATCCGCTCCCCCATGGGAGCCCCGACCCTGAGGACCAGGACCAGCTGGCGTCCCTCACGGACCCCTCATGCTCCCTGGCATTCAGAGTCCAGTGCCACCCCAGGGTCGGGCCTCCGTCCCTCCCGGCCACCCATCCCCTCCACCCCTGCTCTGCTCCGCCTATCCCCCAGCTCCAGCAAAGCTCGCCGTGCTGGGGTCCCTGCGTCCCGCAGCTGAGGTCCCGCTGCCCCGGCCCCCAGGCCCTAGCTCTGGCCCACACTCTGGAGACGCCCCGTCCCGAGCCCAGAGCCTGGGGCAGGCCCTGGTCTCAGCACCCAACGTCCTGGGTACCCCAGCAGCGCTATGTCACAGGGGGCGGCTAGGTACGGGGGGTGTCTCCCCTGCCAGACTGGAAAGCCCTGGACAGCACAGCAGTCGCAACCTGTCCTTGGATGCTGTGCACGCAGCTCTGGCCCAGGGCTCCCCGACTACCACGCAGGAGGGGTTGCTGAGTGCAGGGTGAGCTGGCCAAAGGCGCAAGTCAATAAAAACAGACACTCGCCCCAGAGCGTCCGGTTCTCCTAAGGCACAGGTTCTCAGATGAGACAACCCAGTAGAGTCACCGGGGGCTGTTAAAACTCCAATTTCTGGACAACGCACAGCCCTAGCCCCCACACAGAACGACTCCATAGGGCTGAGGTAAGGACCAGGGGTGCGTCTCTCACAAGCAACCCCCCACCTTGCAAAATACAAAGCTAATTGTTAGCCTGCCACGACTTTGTATGGAGAGTCTTAAATTCAAATACGGACACTGCTTTGCAGGCTGCCTCACCCGGCAGGTTTCAGGTGCAGGCAGCATGCGGGCCCCTGCAGACCCCTGGTGCCCTGTGACAGCCTCCCATCGGTGCTACCGCCCACATCCCGCCCGGCCCCATCTGTCCCATACTCCCTATTTTTTAGCCATTCCCATCAAGGAAGCAGCAGGCCTTAAGGTCTTTCACGTGCATGGATTTCTTTGAGCGTCTTCCTGACAAGCAGCCGTCTTGCTAAAACTTGGTGGCATCTGTGCAAGTCACTGCAAGGGGACTGCAGCCTGCTGGAGCTCGGTAACACCAGGTCTGGGCCGAGCCTCCGGGCTGCGGTGGGGAGGGTGCCAGGCCAAGGGACGGCAGAGCATAGCACCAAATGGAAACACTTGGGAGAAGGGAAAGAGACCCCATCAGTACTACAGCCGACCCTTGAGCAGTGCGAGAGTGGGGCTCCGACCCCAACACAGCTGAGAATCCAGGGACAACCTTCGACTCCTGAAAACCTCAACTACTAGTAGCCTCCTGTTGATTGGGGCCTGCCCCATAGCCTATTCGCACATGCCCGGCATGTTACACGTGTTACACACCGTTCTCTTACAATAAAGGGAGCTGAAGGAAGGGATGTGTCATTAAGAAAATATTAAGGAAGAGGAAATACATGTAGAAAAGTCCTCGTGTGAGTGGACCCGGTAGCTCAGACCCGTGTCGTTCAAGGATCGGCTGTAGTCCAGGACACCAGGCAAGACCCGAGAGTGAGCAGGGCTGGGGGTGCGTGATCATCCTGACTCCCTGAGTACTCAGGGGGGAGAAGTGAGTTTGGAGGGTGCCCTGTGGGGCGGAGTCACATCCATGACCGAAGTCAGAGCACCAAGGCAGGCCAGGTCAGCTCTGGACCTCGGAACATGTGAGACCATATCTCAGAGGAAAACACTAGCGTCCGCTGCCAAGGACTAGAACATTTGACGGGTCTTTCTCAAAACACAATCAGTCTTTGGGATTCTCCCGGGAGGAAGGGTGGAGTGAACACTACATTGTTCCTGTTTTAAAACATGAGAACAATGCAAGTTCATCTTGGATGCGGATCAAACTGACATTCTCTGGCAGCTCTTGGCTGCGGGGAGCTCCTTCGTGTGCAAGCTCCCATTCTCTGGGGTCTCTCTACCCTTATTAGGAGGCGCCGTTAGATGCTAAGGGGCATCATCACCACAAGGCCCTCTCGGCTGACAGTAAGAGACTTCCTCTTTGACCAAGAGCCTTCCTCTTGACCAGGCTTCATCCTTGGCCTGCACGTTAGCAAAGAATCCTGCTAAGTCAGTTTATCAAGAATCCTCCCACTCTTGATACCCAATCAAGCTCATCTTCCTCCACCCCTGATACCTAATCAAGTTCTTTTCAGTCATTTCCCATCCTCCCCTTCCCTTGCTTGTTGGCTATGAATCCCCACTTGCTCCTGTTTACTGAGAGCTGAGTTCTCTCACTTGTAGTAGTATCTCCCCTGCTGCAATAGCTTCAAATAAAGTATTCCTTGCCATGTTTAGCGAATGTCAGAATAATTTTTCTTTTATGACATTGACCACAGATGGCTACAGATTCATACAACCGACAGCTATGATGCACCACAACATGAGCGTGTGTATTTGCCCAAATCACAGAAAGTATAACAGCAGGTGAATGGTTTACTGATTCCTATCACACATGGGCATCACGCTGGGTACTCAGGATACAGATGTGACGGACAGAGACCAGGGAGGAGGGCAGAGGGGGCTGCCAAAGGCCTACTTCCCTTGTGGAGCTTCTTGCCTAGGGAAGGAGGAGGTTAGTTGACCACTCTGGGGTCCCCAAGGATTTGCAGGAGGCAGTGACACTTAGGGGACCTGAAGTTCAGGAGCAGTGGGCCAGGAGAGAGGGAAGGACAGGCAGGGGAGCTGTGGAAACCACCAGTGCAGAGAAAGAAGATCAATCTCTACCAGGAGAGAGCGTGAGGGAGGCAGAGACACAGCAAGGAGGAACAGGGAGCGGTGGTCCGGGCTGTGGACCAGGCTGCATGCAGCAAACACAGGCAGCCAGGAAAGGCTGTCAGCGTCTAAACTGAGTGCCACTGAGATGATTAAGATGTGTGGGGCCATGAGAAAGATATTTTCATATATTTTTATTTAGTATATCTTGGAAAGGTCATGATAGAAATATAGGAAGGGTAAAGTTGTGTATGCAGCCAAGGCCTTCTCATCTCTCCCACGGCACCTCCTCTCCCTTCCCTTGTGCCTCTCTCTGCCCAGTGGGTTGCAAAGTCCTAGCACAGTCCTGGCGCCTTGGCCCACAGTCACCACCCCAGGTCAGAAAGCCTCGGTTGATGTATGGGCCAGAGCAAAATCCATTGAACTTCTCTGTCCCATCAAATTAGTTTTGTAATGTCATATTCTCACTGGGTCATTTTCCAGATAATGTTGAGGATCAAACCCTTTCCCAAGAAGATGAAAGCCAAAACTGAAGTTCAACTGGAAATTTCAAGCTGGCTTCCACAGGATGGCTCCAACTTACCTGAAAGATTTCCCCATTTCTCTCCAATCTGCAGGCCAAGCCAAGTGACCCCATTGCCCAATACCCCCTACTGGTCCTCCATGGCAATATCACATTTCTTTGCTCTCAGTATTCTCTTTAAATAGACAAGTGATCCCCACTGTTTGAAGTCCCCCATCCTCCCTGGCTATACTAAAAAATTATAAACCCCGTAATAGACAATTATTTTATTGGTTTCCTAGCCTCTGAAGCCCTTTCCTATATTTGAGGAATTTCCCCCTACTTTAGAGTCTTAGTGGGAAGCAGACCCAGCTCTCATTACAGAAGCTGCAAATACCAGGAGACTGCTTGCATTGGCCTTCGCTGCTGTGAAATGGAAATGTGGCCTAAGTGCAGCAGGTCTCCACAGCTGCCCTAGACCAGAATCCAGAGATAACCCACGGTATTTTCTCCCTCAACAGGGGCAGGGCTGGGCACACATCCAGAACTCAATAATAACAGCAGCAGTATCTTGGGGAAGCCCCAGGAACGCTCTTACCAGATCATTTCTAGGATCTGTTTCTGGCAGGGTAGCCTTAACCTGGTTCTCTGGCCTTCCTGCCATCCTACCTACTGTACCCAAAGCAGCTGCCTTCGGGTTTTGTTGCTTACAACCACTGACCCTGATGTAGGCCTTTTAACCCAGAAAAAAATGCATAAATGCAAATAAGCTGAACAGACAGACCTTCGGGCAAGTCAGAGACCAGCAGAGTCCTTCCCACCTTGTAAGCAGCAGCCCCGCTGGCACTCCCAGAACCAGTTAGAGATCCCCCCAGCAGGAGACCCTCTTTCCCCTGGACCCTACCCCCACCTCATTAAGCACTTACTTCTACTCCTCAATAGCTCCCCAATTTGTTTGCTCCCCTTGAAACTTTTGTGCGGTATCTTTGTTCAGCTTCTTAGTGCCTCCCCTCTGACTTGCTGTAACAGCCTCCTAAAGATCTCCCTATCTTCAGACCCGTCCCTCCAAAGGAATCCTCAACATGCCTCCAAGTGCAGAGTTGACTATATAACTCTTCAGATTAAAATCTTCTTAGGGTGGTGGCTGGGTGGTTGGTTAAGCAACTGCCTTTGGCTCAGCTCATGATCCTGGGGGCCTGGGATCAAGCCCTGCATCAGGTTTTCTGCTCAGGAAGGAGTCTGTTTCTCTCTCTCCCTCTGCTTCTCCTCCCACTCATGCTCGCTCTCAAATAAATACATAAAATCTTAAAAACAAAAACCCTTTTTAGGGTTCCAAGTAGCCATCACCATGTAACCTAAATCTGGCACTTGAGCAAGTGAGACCTTCAAGTACTGATGTTGCTATGTCTGCAGCCTCAGCCCCATGCCTACCTCTTTCTCCAAACTTCCCCATTGCTGACATGACCACACAAAGATGCAGGGTGAGACCCCCAATTCCAGCACCCAGCTTTTAAGGGGAAAAGCCCAACTTTCAATTGCTATGAACTACATTAAAAAAAACCAAAACCTTAAGTATTGTGGTAGACAAATAAATACATCTGCAAACCAACTATAACCCACAGACATCTGGTTTATGACCTTTATCTGCCGCCTGCATCACATCTGTATGTTTTCTCTGAACTTGGATGGTTCTCTCTTTGTTGGTAGGTACTGAAGTAAATGTTTCTTCAATGAATAAATGCTCAAGGAGAGAATGTGATAGGGTGGGAGGAGGTGGAGCAAGGAAGGGAGAAATATGAAAAACAATATGAGTAAAGCCTAAGAAATCAAACTTTGCCCCTTTCGGTCCTGGGCAGGTTCCCACTGGGGTCACTGGTGGCCACACCAGTAGCACCAGTTCCCACTGGGGTCAGTGGTGGCCACACCAGCACCAGTAGCACAGGGGCCAGTGGTGGAGGAGAGCAGAATCCTGAAGGTATGCCAGGGCAGAGTCCTGGCAAAGACAGAGGCTTAAACTTACTAAAATCAAAGAGCCAACTTAACTGAAAATCATTTAGGATGCACATTTTTGTATGCATTTAAAATTTTTCCTTTTTTTATTTTTCAAGACTTTATTTAAATTTCTGTTAGCTAACATACAGTGTAATATTTGTTTCAGATGTAGAATTTGGTGATTTATCCCTCCCATCCAGCACCTGATGCCCATCACAAGTGTCTCCGTAGGGTCCACTGCATACCTCGCCCATCTCCCACCCACCTCCCCTCCAGCATCCTTCGCTTTGTTCTCTAGAGTTAAGGGTCTGTTTTCTGGTTTGCCTCTCTTCCCCCACCCCCCATGTTCATCTGTCTTGTTTCTTAAATTCCACATATGCAAAAAGAAGGCAGAGCTATGTCAGTAAACTTTAAACTCCATTTTCAAGCCCAGTAGAGTAAGCTAGTGTTTCAAGGGCTGGAAATAGAAAACGAATGGCTCAATCCTAGTTTCTATAGTTTTTTTCCATACAGAACTACAAAATAAGATAAAGAAAGCTGGCCATTGGCAGAGAGACAAATTACTTTTTTTTTTTTAAGAAGAAAAGCCCCATGAATATTTAAACCTCTAGTCTAGTCAGCTTCCTAATTCAAGCTTGAAACTCAAAAAATCAAAAAAAAAAATCTCAAAAACTTTGACCCATCCACTTCCCTGATGTGATTGTTGCTGGTAATCCTTAAGTACAGAGAAAGAGAAAATGAAATGAAATGAAATGAAATGAAATGAAATGAAGTCCTTTTCCAGCAGAAAGACAGCGTAGAGAGGGACCACGGACGAGCAGAGCGTTGGCCTAGGACAAAGCTGTTAACGGGTCAGCCAGTTCATGAGGCCCGAACTCAAGCCAGGAGAACACGAGGGGGTGAAACCACTACACCTGGGAGGAAAGGAGAGCATAGATCAAGGGGGGAAGCCTGTCCACGCAGTTTGGACATGTTCGGGAATATTGTTTGACTCTAAGATCAGGACAAGCAAATCGTCCTAATCACCTGCGGGCCTCGGGAATATGCGCGTCCTTCCCGTGTGCGGAGGCTGGCCCTCCTCCATTGCCCACCGCGTGGCTCCCAAGAGACGGCAGCTCCTGCGAACTCTTTCCTGACCAGCTTCCCTGAAGCCCTCCAACAATACCCCCTTGTTATTCTCTTCACCATATTCATGAGCACTTAAAATCATTTTATTATTTGCTTGCTTTTTTGATTGACCTTGAGGCGGGGGTGTGTCTACTGTGTTTCCTGCTCTGTCTCAAAAGCCTGTCACTGCGTCTGGCACATGAGGACATAATAGAGGTGAAGGAACACAGCATGAACTGCGATGGAAGAGGCTCTCTAGCACGCTGCTGGTCAAAAAAGTCTCTTGTTTTCTGATAAAAGACTGTCTGGAAGTAGGAAACGGAGGCCGACTCCTGCAGAGAAATACGGAGACCATGCCAAAGAGTCTCCTTGGTTAACGGCTCCTCTTGATCGACACCCTCCACATCCACACTATACTAACTATCCAGGCAGAAATGCTTGAAATCAAATCCCCCACAACACCAACAAAAAAAAAAAAAACCAAACAAGAAAACAAAACAAAAAAAAAAAAACACTTATGAACAAAAGAATACTGCTTCTAAGGGAAGCAAATATTTTGAGTTTTTTCGACATTTCTCTTCGTGCTTCAGGATGCCATGGAACCTAATACTACCCAACAGATTTAAGAGATAAATTCCTGATCATGCAGCTGTACAAGGTTGGGGGAGGGGTAATCTCAATTCTCCCTGGGTCAGAAAGAACTTTCTGGGTCTCAAAGCTAGGAATGAGGGGGGAGAACTTCGGTGGGTTCTATGAAAAGTTAAATATTACAGACTGTCTTAATGCTATTTGACCATGGACTTAGCCAATTTGCATTTACAAAAGGAAGAATCTGTTAATACTCTTGAGGCGCTTGGTGGCTCAGTGAGTTGAGCATCTGACACTTTATTTCACTCGAGGTCATCATCTCAGGATTGTTGGGATCATCGTGCCCCATTTCAGGCTCTGTGCTCAGCACGAGTCTGCCTTAGGCTCTCTCTCTCTCTCTCTCTCTCTCTCTCTCTCTGGCCTTGCCCCCACTTGCACTCTCAAAAAAACAAAAAAAAAAAAAGAGGCATCTGTGAACACCCTTGTATGTACTTAAAACACTGAGAATACTCTTGTATGCACTTAGAATACTGCTTTAAGCATCTGTTCCTTCAATATGAAATAAAACTATAATAGTGAAAAGAGAAAACATCCAGAACACAGTATAGAGGACAGAGGACAGAGATTACGAGCACGGAGCAGTCTGTGTGTACAGCTGCATACTTGGTATGCTCACCTCCCACAGAGGAACTCCCTGTAGGCCGCCTTGGGCCAGCATGACAGGTTGTTCCTGTCTTTCACATTCATTTCCCAGCACAGGCTCTAGCACGGTGCCTTGACGATAGCAGGTGTTCGATAATATAATTTGATGAACGGGTGGATGGACAGATGAATAAATTATGAAGGTGGCCAAGTCAGGTGCTGTCACATGGGAATAGCTGCATTAATAGCACAAGGATGTCTAACCTTTCAACCCCTCGCCATATAAAAACAGCACTTCTCAACCTTTAAGGGCCTATTCACCTTTTGATATTCCAGTTCTAGATCACCCAGACCTTCTCCTCTGAGGGGAGAAGCCTAGGCCAGCGGCTGTCAATGGGGGACACACCTACCCTCCAGGGTACATCCGGGAATTCCCGGAGATATTTTTGGTTGTCTCAATAACAAGGGGACGGTGCTACTGGTGACTAATGAGTAGAGGCTTGGAATGTTGCCCAACCTCCTACAATGCACAAAAGTTGGTCATCCTTAGCAAAGGGAAACTTAGGAACTAAACAATGTAAATTTTTCTTCGGACTGCTTCAAGTGTAGCAGTTTTTGTCCCCATGGAGGACATCGTCATCAATACAGTCCAGCCTCTTGTGTGCAGAACCTCATGTCCATCTCAGTTAGGTGGACACAGCATATTGCACAAGCGATGTAAGGGAATGAGGCTCCTGTGTTCGGGCCGATTAAAGATGAGGAGGAAGTAGAGAGAGCACAGCAGTTGTGATCTCTTATTTTTTGGCCTCATATCATGTGCATACAGCTTATAAAATCTAAGCTTCACCGTAACTGTGGGAAGTCACTGTCCCCCCCCCCCCTGTGCAGACTGGGAAATGGACCCTCAGAGAGATTAAGTAACATGACGAAGGTCCTAATGGTACGTTTGAAACCTAGTTCCTCTGGAAGGTATTATGCTGAGTGAAGTAAGTCAATCAGAGAAGGACAAACATTATATGTTCTCATTCATTTGGGGAATATAAATAATAGTGAAAGGGAATATAAGGGAAGGGAGAAGAAGTGTGTGGGAAATATCAGAAAGGGAGACAGAACATAAAGACTCCTAACTCTGGGAAACGAACTAGGGGTGGTGGAAGGGGAGGAAAGTGGGGGGTGGGGGTGACTGGGTGACGGGCATGGAGGGGGGCACTTGACGGGATGAGCACTGGGTGTTATTCTGTATGTTGGCAAATTGAACACCAATAAAATAAATAAATAATAAATAAATAAATAAATAAATAAATAATAAAAATAAAGTAAAAGTAAAAAAAAAAAATGAAACCTAGTTCCTGTTGATTGCGAAGGTAGCAGAAATCTTTCTTTTGTGCTAGGATGGCAGTTCATCCCAAGTGAATTCTAAAGAGTCTGAAAAGCTACCCGAAACAGCTCCCCACAGCTTCAAATTAATCGAAAAATAGGAAGAGCCACCTTCTCTCTTCCTTCATGCTTGACATTCACACAGAGGACCAAAAGGCAGGTGACTAAAAGAATCCTTGATTGCTTTCTGTGCGATTCCCAAACAGATCCTCCGAACTGGCCAAAATTGTAATCACTAATGAGTTTATGGTACATCAGGCCCTATTTTGAGACTTCGCCACACAGAGTAACTCATTTGATCTTCATCATAACTCCATGAAGTCGGGGCTGTTATTTTCATCCGTGTTTTACAGATGAGGCACACAGAGTTTGCGTGACCGGCCCAAAGTCACTCAGCTGGTAAGTGGCAGAGCCTGGACTCGAAGCCAGGTGGTCTGGCTCCTAGCCGCAATGCAGGACGCCTCACTTTGCTGCTAAAGATCAACCTAGCAAGTGTCTCTAGTGGGATTAGGGTTAAACTAAACAGCCTGTTGCATGCAAATACCATGTTTCTGTGGAGTCTTTGAAAACTCCCAGCTGAGTCAACATTCTCTCAAGGGTTTGAACCCCCTACTCTTTTGGGTGAGGACCTACAGTGGAAATTTCTATCCTCACTGTCATCTAATTCACCTTAAATACTATAAAACCCCATTAAAAACAATTTTTTTTTCTAGTCTAAAAACCTAGTCTGTCTAGCCAAGCATTATATCAGAGAAACATGCCCCAAATCCTTCTCCATGTGCATGTTTTTATCTTGATCATCCTGAATTCATGATCTAATTGTGGTCTGAAGGAAGTGTTGCCACTCTAGGCCAGATGTGAGGGCCCTCTGGATCCAACACCTTAACCCCTCACTGACTGCTGGGGTTGGTTCACCTCATCCAGAATCCAGCTCCCCAGGCTGAAGGCCTCTTCTTTCCCCACTGCCCTGTGTCCTCCAAAAGGCATCCTGCCTGCTGGAAATCGAGCTGTCCCTGGATTTCATAGGAAACCTGCTTGTGCCAGTGGAAGGCAAACACTGCGATTGGCTCAGCCTCTGGTCTCCATCAAAGGTTCTATGACGGGCCGTGCCGTTTACCGCTGTACCCCCCCTCTGCCCTCTCGACTAGCACAGCTGCTGGCTAATAGGAGGTACACGATCAATATTTCTTAATGACATCTCTAAATCTGTTATGTTTCTGCATCTCTACATTAGACTTAGTGACTCTATTTACAATACAAGATGATTACAACAATAACAGCAAGGAATTTATTACTTTCTTTGAAAAGTAAACATCATGACATGAATATGACTGGTTTTGCTGAAAAGCCTTGATGTTGAACCCTTAGGCAATCATTCATATTCTTATGTTCTTTGAATCATAATATAAAAATACTACAAATTAAATGCTGAAAGAGGTGGAGAATGAACAGCTCAAGTGAAGAAAACTGTAGAAAGAGCTAGACGAAAACTGAGATGTGACTGCAAGTCCACAGATTTGTGGAAGCACCTTTATTTTTTTCTGTTTTCATTTAATAAGCAGAGGGTTCATGGTGTTGATGGTTTTCAGTGTTAATGGAGACATAATGCAGCTATTTATCTGAGAGAAATAGCCCGTTTCCAATCTTAGTCTCGGCTCCCCATCCCACCCTACCCGCAAAAAAAAACACACAAGGACTATAATTCTGGTTACCAGCCAGCCTCAGATGTGGAGGCCCAAATCACACAGCAGTTCTCCCATAAACTGAGTCTCCAGAACACAATGCGAGAAAAGCCAACTGGGTTCGCAGGGTTACCCAACTGCACTGTCCCCCCAACCCTAACTTCTCACACTTGCACTCCAGCTGAAAGAACCAAGATCCCAGCACAGAGGTGAAGGAAAGGAAGGAAAGGAAGGAGGAAGGCGAGCCAGGCAGGGGTGTATCCGCCAAGCAAGGGCCGACTCCCCGAGGGGATGTGTGTGAGGGGAATAGAACCGGAGCAGACAAGAAGGTAGAAACTGATTTTTGGTCTAGGAGCATGTAAAGGCCTGTGAAGAGGCACCTGCATTGGATGAGTGCTTTTCGGCAGTGTTGTCTCGCCCCTGGTACCAGCAGGGCCAGGCCTGAAAATCTGTAACCCTGGGGTCCGCGTGGACACGCAGCCCGGGCAGCCCTCCTTGCAAGGGCTGAAACCCGGCGTCCTCGCTGTTGGGAAGGACACACAGCCTGGGAGAGGGGCTCTGGGGAACCAAGGCCAGGGCTCGGCCCGACAGCGCCACCAGGCCCGGAGCAGCGCAGGTTCTGGGTCAGGCCGCCGCCCAAGCAGGTCGCCAGCAGGTCGCCAGCACACCAGCAGGTCGCCAGCAGCCCGCCAGCAGCCCGCCAGCAGGTCGCCAGCAGCCCGCCAGCAGGTCCCAGGAGGAGGAGCGAGCCCTGGGTCAGTTTTCTCCGCACCGCCGCCCCTGTGACCTGACATCTCAGGACTTAGCTGTCACCTGGCAACTGCTTTGTCCACGCTATGTTTTTTTTTTTTTTTAATGTGGGAGAAAGAGGAAATTACAGAGAAGACACCTATGTGCTCCAGTTTACTGATAACGTGGGCGGTGATGCTTCGAGAGCCGAGCTTGGGAGTGGGGGGGGGGAGGTGGGGGGAGAAACCGCAGCCCCTCGGGGCTCAGCTGGGGTGTAGACGGAGCGCGCCTGGACGCCCGCAAAGGGCTCGTCGAGGGTGCACAGCTCCGCTCCAGGGCAGGGCGGGGCGCGGGAGGGGGGGCCCTGGAAAGGGCCGCGGGCTCCGCGCCGCCCCTCCCGCCGCCGCAGGGGGCGCACCTGCCGGGGCCGCCGTCCGAGGGCCGCGGGCAGCACGTTGGGCCGCAGCGGGGCTCCCGGGGCCGCCGAGCGGGGCCCCCCCAGCACGAACGAAAGAAAGGCACGTTACCTTGTTCATCCCATTGCCCATGGCGGCCGGCCGCGAGCTCTAGCACCCCCGGGCACGAGGTCGCGGGCTCACCGGGGCCACTACACCGGGAGGGGGCGGGGCGAGCTCGTGCTCCCCTAGGACGGCCACCGCCGCCGTCCCCGTCCGGGCGCCCCGGCCAGCCGGCCCGGCCCGTAGGGCTTCCCGCTCGCCCGACCCGGACTTCCCGGCCGCGCAGCGCGGAGGAACTGGCGGGTGCCCTGCCGGGAAGCCGGCTCCCTCCGCCAGGGCACGCCCCGCGCGCCCCAGCTCCCCTCCCCGGCCCGCGGCGGGGACGTGCCGGTCCCCGCGGCCCACGGAGGCTCGGCGGCCGGGCCGGAGCCCAAGGCGCACGCGCAGCGCGAGCCGCGGGAGCAGCGGGAGGGGCGTGTCCGGGGCGGGGCCGGGGCGGGGCCTGCGGGCGGGAGCCGGGCAGAGGGCGGGGCCGGGGCCGGGGCGGGGCCTCCGCGCTGCAGAGCGTCCCCGGCCGCTCCCCCGGGATCGAGGTCACCGAAACTCCCTTAGACCTTTTCCCCCGGGGCGCCTCGGGGCCCGTTCCCAGTAGTCCCCCCCCCACCCCGCCCCGCCGGCCCGGGTGAATCAGGTGCTGGTGAGAGCCTGGTCTTCGCGGCCCCCCGCCCCGGCTTGGGTTTCCTGAGCGCGACGGATTTAGGCCGGGCTTGGGGGATTCCTGGGGCCCTGCCCCACCCACGGAGACCGAAAGGGCTCCCGCGGTGGGGAGAGGTGGGCTCAGTGACTCATCTCCGGGGTGACCTGACCGCCCTGCCCTGGGGGCGCAGACGGCCCGCTCCCAGACCCCACAGCGGGTGCCTGGACGTGCGGCAGGTGCCCACCTGCCCACCTGGACAGGGAGCGGCCCCGGGATGCGGCTCCTTCCCGGGGATGGAGTCCGGGAGGCAGGGCCTGCTCGGCTGTCCCTGCTTGCCTTGCTCCACGCATAGTAGGGGCTGAGGAAACGCTAAGTGGGATGCCCGGGGGGCTCAGCGGGTGAGCACCTGCCTTTGGCCCGGGGCGTGACCCGGGGGTTTTGGGATCGAGTCCCGCGTCGGGCTCCCTGCACGGAGCCTGCTTCTCCTTCTGCCTGCCTCTCTCTCTCTCTCTCTGTGTGTGTGTGTGTGTGTGTCTCATGAATAAATAAATAAAAGCTTTAAAAAAAAAAAAGAAAAGAAAATGCTAAGTGAACACGTGCACCCACGGCGACGGCTGCACTCACCCCTAATGGCCTTGTGCCCGCGGCTCCTTCTGGCGCCCTGGGTGCAACCACACCTGCTTCCCGACCTGCCGGGCTGCACCGGGCCTCTGCGTGGGCTGCGCCCTCCACCCGGACCAGCCCTTTGCAAAGCTGGTTCTTGTCTTTGAGGTCTCAGCCCAGATGCCACCTCCTCAAAGATTGTCCTGACACCCAACCTACTAAAGTCAATTCTCGCGTCCCTGTCATATCACCCTGTTATTTTCTTCATAGCATTTAACGTAATTGGACATTATCATATTGGTTTGCTTACATTTTATAAGTCTCCCTAGAAAACGGCCTTCTAGTGAAAAGGCCCTCGTCTGCCTCATTCGATACTACAGTCATGTAGTCCGGGACAGTACCTGGCATGACATGGGGGTTCCGGATAAATTTGTTGAATAAATGAATGAATTTTAGAGGACTGAGAAAAGAGCATTCTGAAGGATGCTGACATTTTGGGTTGTTGTTTGTTTTTTTTTTAAGATTTTATTTATTTATTCATGAGAGACAGAGAGGCAGAGACACAGACAGAGGAGAAGCAGGCTCCATGAAGGGAGCTCGACGTGGGACTTGATCTCGGGGTTCCAGGATCACGCCCTGGGTGGAAGGCAGGCACCAAACTGCTGAGCCACCCAGAGATCCCAGATGCTGACATTTTGTGAAGAGCTTCCAGATTCCATCTGAGTCATTTCTTTCCTTGTACTCCATATATCTTCTTCCTATCAGTAGCAGGGGCCAGAACCCCACATGCAGGAAGCCTCCACTCAGTGTGCACCCAGACTGTCTCCCATAATTTGGATAGAATCCAACCCCGTCTCCTTGCCGCTGGAGTGTCTGTTCTCTATCCACCTTCACTTCCTCTTCTCTGTGTCACCTTCCAGGCACCTAGACAGCACATCTCCTCTCCTTCTGCTCCTCACCATCGCTATTCCTCCTGCCTTCCTGCTTACAGCTAACACAGCCTAGTTAGTAGACTGCCTGGGGAATCCCAGGACCAACCTTTGTTCCTAAACCTCATAGTGATCTTGGCCAAGATGATCAACTGTTCTGAACCAGTTTTTACCTCCTTAAAATGAGAGCATCGAACTGTGGATTTTTGAAGATCCTATCCAGCAATCAATGAACTACTTTATCCCTCCACTTTACTCGGGTGTGCTGTGGTTGTTTCCAGTAGTCAGATGAACTTTCAAGAACATAACCAGTTCATAAGTTGGTACTTTCCCATAAATGACAGATCCCTACCCATTTTTTCTTCTGTAATCCATTTGGAACATTTCCATTCTCTTATTCATTCTTATGACCTCTCCTAAGCCCATAACCTGTGATGGTTCTCTCCTAACAGCCAAAATGGGTACTCTGACTTTCATTCAGTCTGGCCCTACAAGATCCACATGCCCAGAACTCATTTAAAATCCTCAAGTTTTTATCTTTGATTAAATGAGAAAAGAGAAGAGCATTAAAATCCGAAGTCAGATGAGTTAGATTTTAGAAATTTATTTTGAGGATGGTTTCTCTAGAAGAAACTGTCTCCCTATGCGTCCCCCGTCCTGTTCTAGAACCTAATCTTATCTCTCTTTATCATCACAGTTAACGATTTGTCATATCTTGCAAGTCTATGACTAAAGAAAAGGAAAAGGGAAAGTCTGATCCAATTTGGGCAACATGTCCTGTTTTTTTTCTTTCTTTTCATTTTCATAGCAACACCTCAGAGATTTTCAGGTTCAGTTCTCAAGCTGAGCAGGTGAACTGCCCATTTCCAAATGCCTTCCTGTCTTCCTTCTTTTATTCTCAATACCTCCTGATTATAGAGAGAGGGGAAGGAAGGAGACTCCTGGAAGAAGCTAGCAAACTCCACACCTAAAGTAGAAACTATTCATTTGCATTCTCTCTCACTCAAAAAATTTTTAAGTCCTCATAAGCCAAGTGGAATTTCATTCCATGTAAGATTTTTATTTCCCCTTTCTCTCCTTCCATTTTCATGTCTCTCAGCACGACCAACACTATAAATTTTGGTAAAGATTCCAAATAAGTAGAGCCTTCACGTGTGCCTAGTGAGGAGTAGTCTGTTAACAAACTGAGTCCACGCACACGTGGTGAAGGGTAACCAGCTAATGGTGTATTCAGTGAGCAATAACTGAACTTTAAGGCAGTGGGATGTGAATGCACACAAGCAGAAGCCCAACCACTAACGTCAGCCAGATTATTAGGGGTGTTACTTATAATTTCAGAGAATTGAGATCAACCTCTGCCCAAGTGAAAAGGAGTTATCTAATCTTCCTTGGCCTTTAGAACATACTATAATTAGAGTTTCTCAGCCTCAGCACTGCTGATATTTGGGGTTGGATATTTATTTCTGCTTGTGGGGTTGTCCTGTGCATTATAGGATATTTAGGAGTATCTCTGGTCAATAGCACCCCCTCAGTGTCATGACAACCAGAAGTATCCCAGTGCTTGGAAAGCAAAACACATTCCCTGCCATTATCATCTGAACCATGGGGCCACAGGGATGAGATCTTTTAGGGATGAAATCTCTTTCTCTTCCTTTGTAACACGGTAAATTTATAGTAATAGACAATGTTAGTCCTCTGCAGGATTCTTAGGCCATGCTGTCAGATAAGAAACAAAGAGCAAGAAGTTAAAATGAAGAGCTAATATGAGTAAAGTGTGACTGAAAGTAAAAGAAAGCTAATGAATTGTGGAAAGAAGAAGAAAGACAGAGTCTAGAACCACCGAAACAAAAGCACAAAACATTTTTTTTGGTTCTCCAGAACGGTCCAGAAAGAGGGTCCCCAGTTAGCTGGGGCTGTGCAGAGAAGCCTGACTATGAGAATAGGCTCCTCGGTGACCTCAACCTTTAACAGACCACCGGTTCCCTCCAAGCAGTCTTCTCTTACTGAACTCGGTGTCCTCCTTCCCCTTAAGAGGTTTGGAAAGCTCAAACCTCAGAACACAGGCATCTGGTGAGGCCAAGGAAGAAGGGTAAGAGGAACGGGTATGCGGGTGGGTAAGCAGAGCAGGAAGGTGAGCTCAGGGAATCCGGGAGGAGGTGAGCAGAGAGATGCCCGCTGGCGAGTTGGGAGTCCTGCGTGTGGAGCTCCTGGGACGGTTGGCGGAAGCAAGGCCAGTGGTGGAGGAACGGGGTGATGGAACAGTTTACGGGGCAGGCCATCAGGCAAAGGGGGAAGAAAGAGCCCTGGGTCCTAAAAATCAGGTAGAAGGTGACACTCTTGCCAGCATACGAGTTGTAACATGGACGCATGTGTACTGTGAGCCTCCTTGGCTTCCACAACCGTAAGCTTTACGAGGGCAGGGCCAGTGGTCATCACTCTTTATACCCAGTATCTGTAATAGTCTCTGATATGTGAGAAAACTTTCTGATGTTTATTGATTAAAGAGAGAAAACAGCCGGGAGGTTGTTGCATTTGTCCAGATGTGAGGTTCACCGATACTTCATTCTTTTATATGCTAGATGCCCTATCATCCCCTCACCGACCTGCTTTTCCTTCTGTAGAGCAGTTTCCTCGTGGCGTGGCTCTTCGCTCTAGGGATGGCCCCAGCCCTATTGTCCTTTGTTTTTGAAAGTGATGCAGTGCACACTGGTATCTCACACACACACACACAGAGAGAGAGAGAGAGAGAGAGAGAGAGAGAGAGAGAGGAGTCCTCGCACGCAGTGCTTTCTTGCATTGCTGGACCCTCAACTCCGCCATTTGAGTTGCGGCCACAGCTGTAGTTGGCAGAGCCCAATACTGTCTGTAGTTCTACCCTTGATATCCTGTCCTTCTTTGACCTTTGGTTAAGAAGCCATTCCCGGGGGGACCCTTGGGTGGCTCAGTGGTGGAGCGTCTGCCTTCAGCTCAGGTCATGACTCCGGGGTCCTGGGATCGAGTCCTGTATCGGGGCCCTGCTGCTCTCTCTGCCTGGGTCTCTACCTCTGTGTGTGTATGTGTGTCTCCCATGACTAAATAAAATCTTTAAAACACTCTGGGAAATGAACTAGGGGTGGTGGAAGGGGAGGTGGGCGGGGGTGGGGGTGACTGGGTGACGGGCACTGAGGGGGGCACTTGACGGGATGAGCACTGGTTGTTATTCTGTATGTTGGCAAATTGAACACCAATAAAAAATAAATTTATTTTAAAAAATCTTTAAAACAAAAAACAAACAAAACAAAACAAAACAAGAAACCATTCCCAGTTTATGAACATCCATTGTGCAGGTTGGCTATGGTTATTTTCCTCGCCTAGAATGGTTTGCTTTGACCTATGTACTTCCCTATCTCTGCCAAGAAGGGGCTACTTGAGACAGCAATCAGATTCTTTAAAACTTTACATGACTTAAAACCAAAAAACAACTTTACAAGGTTGATGATCCCAGCCCAAAGCTACTAAAATGTCAACCAATTTCTTTTTATTTTTTATAAATTTATTTTTTATTGGTGTTCAATTTGTCAACATATAGAATAACACCCAGTGCTCATCCCGTCAAATGCCCCCCTCAGTGCCCGTCACCCAGTCACCCCCACTCCCCTGCCCACCTCCCCTTCTACCACCCCTAGTTCGTTTCCCAGAGTTAGGAGTCTTTTATATCTTTTTAGATTCAAAGAATAATCACCTTTTTAATTTGCCTGGCAGTACTGGTATAAGGTATAGCTTGGGTCTTGCTTTCTTACCCCATCTCGCCTGGGCACGAAGACAGACACCCAGGAGCCCTCACCAGTTACTTCCTATGTAGTACTACCTCGATGGCCTCTAAGTTTTCATAATATCCTATTCAAAGTAACCACATGGCCTTAAGTCTAGTGGGGAGTAGGATGGTCCCTAAGTGTCTCTGGTCAGGGAATTGCATCTGTTTGCATCTATGACACCTGCATGGCCAGCCACCCTCTTAAATGCACACTTCCGCTTCTTCATATGCCCACAGGGGCCTGGGGCTGCCTAGGAGTGAAGACATAAAGGAAGATGGCAAGGGAAGCCCCGGCTCCGAGGACTGACAGGGCAAGAGCAGGAGAACACCCATCAGCTAAATGTTACTTCCAGGCTTTTCTCTAGTGAAGAGCTTTGTGTTGGTTAGTTTTACTTATTTTCACCATCATGTGTGAAACAGAAATTGAACTAGGTCTGGAGATACTTAAAAAAGTCTGGGTAGGGGGCTGCAGAGAGGAGGGGGTTTCCTCAGAGAATGGAATGTCCCAAGAGAAATTTCACTTATCGTGAGAGGGGAAGTCCATTTCATATGACATAATGGTGTCATTATTTAACACTCTGTTGGGTTTTACGTTTGTTAATACTTATCATTATTTTGATTCGTCATTCATCATTAAAACCCTGTGGATTCTACGAAAATCATCGTACATAAAGAGCTGCCGGGCTAGACTACAGACCAGGATCATCTTCTTTCTTATCCACACCAAGGTGCTTGTCTTTTCTCACTCAGAACTTATTCTGCAGGAGACTACCTTGCCCTTTGCCCCCTAAACTCGAAGCCCTCCATCCCCCACCAAGATCTCATCTACAGCTGCATCTTATTATTCAAATTCCAGCACCCTTCAAGCACCAGTTGACTTGCGCTTTGTACCATCTCTTTCACGCCTGTGGCCTTGTCTATGCAGGGCTTCAACATCAGGTCTCTGCAAATGACTACTGCAAGAACAACAGCTGCAGAGAAATTCAAGTTGTTGCAGTCTGGGGCACGCTCAGTTCAAAGGAAGTTCGTGTACATTGCTCTCTGACCTCTCATATATCCAGTAATCCCTAAAAAAAGGGCATGAGAGTCTAAGGCGAAGCTTTCCCTGCTTCACTGATACACGACTCGCATACTGTACAGACTAGAACAGTGTCTCAATCTAAAAACATTTATATTTGGCTTTATAATGACACCAGTTTCCCCTCTATTCTGCCCCAGAATGCAAAGGAGTGCTTATTTGACCCCTCTTGTAATTAAAGGGTCCGTGATGGTGCTTTTTCCCCATCAAAAGCATAGTTTGTCTTGAAAGTGATATGGAATCTCTCTCCTCTCCAGATAGAAAACTCTTTAACTTTTAAACGGCAGATTGAACACCAATAAAAAAACAAATTTACAAAAAAAAAAAAAACTTTTAAACAGCAATTCCTCCTCCTGCTTGTCAAGGTTTGTGGACAGTAGCAGGTGGGCAAGTACAGTAGATGGGTAGAAAGATAGACAAGTGGTATATAAGGTAGTGTGATATCTGAATATTTTCAATGCATCCTCACTGCAATGCTTTCTAAGATATGTACAATTTAAAATGAACTTTTGCTTTTAAAAATGTCACTATTTTGGGACCCCTGGGTGGCTCAGCGGTTGAGCATCTGCCTTCAGCCCAGGGCGTGATCCTGGGGTCCCGGGATTGAGTCCCATGTCGGGCTCCCTGCAGGGAGCCTGCTTCTCCCTCTGCCTGGGTCTCTGCCTCTCTCTCTGTGTCTCTCATGAATAAATAAATATTTTACAATAAAATAAAATATTCAAAAAATATTTAAATAAATAAATATTTAAAAATAAAATAAATTAAAATGTCACTATTTTTATTGCAGTTGTAACTACCATGCAAATGGGGCAAGAAGCCCTCTGCATTGTGAAAATTTTATTCAAACCATTGGTATGAAGCTTCTTCTTGGTATAAAAGTATGTTTGTGGGTTTTTCTTTTCTTGAGTAATAGTAAATCTAGGACTTTAGAATCAGTATAAGTGTTGATTGTGTGTTAGGACTGCAGGAGTGAAATGTCTAGTCAAGTGTTTGCAGAACTACTTTGAAACAGACCATGCTCACTTCTGGTTATTAAGTCTAATAGTTTCATGGAGTTAAGATAATAATCCCTTAGTGCTCTTCACCTGTTTCCTAAAGAAATATATGGTTTTTATTTGCATCAGTCACTTTCTGTTCTTTTTAACTTTGTAGAATTTATTTCTGAGATATTTAGAAATATATAAAAAGAGGGAACAGTCTGGTTCTCTAAGTAGGTATAAAGCATCTATATCATTTAGGGTGACCAACTTGTCCCGGTTTTCCCAGGATTTTCCTGGTTTTAAGACTGAAACCAGGATCAACCCAGGACAGCCAGTTACCACACAGCTATGGTGTATTTTGGGGAAATATTTTTTAAATGTTCTCATTTTAAATGAGAACAAATAATTATCATTCAAGCATCTTCTTCTTTATTTAAAAATAGTTCTATGTGTTTTACATTGAAAAGGAGCGGCTGCCTTCCTCGCTGGGCAGGGCCAGGCAGTGGTCAGCTGTGCCGCCGACCGCCGCACACGAAGCCAGCACTGGCCGCCCCTGAAGGGTCATAATGGGCAACGAATACATTCTAGAGGGAAATATTGGCTAAAGAGAAGCCAATGTCAGTATTTCTCCCTGGAGAAAAATGTATTTTGATCTTTCCCAAAACAAACCAAAAGCTGTATTAGGGCCCATTTGAATATTTTCCTAGAAGCTTTATCGGAAAGGAATCGTCTGCTTCCACTTCTTAAACCCCCTCGCTGCCTAGTGTCCCTTAGTCCACTACTGTTTTCCAGGCTACGTGGTCTTCAATGTCCTTGTGCACATCTCCCACCTCCAAGCATCAAGGCAGCTTATTTGTTTATTCAACCAACATTCACTGAAAGCCTGTGTTCTAGGCATATTGTGCCAGGAGCTGGGGACACAGAAACAAAACTGCCCGTACTTCACTTACATTTATTTATTAAGTCTTTGGGAAAGATCTCGTATGTAAATAATTTCCATGTAACATGTTATACTTTGTAAAATTTTCTTTGAGAGTTTAGAGAAAGGCACTCATGGAACTGCCTGAATTGGCTCTTCTTTCCTCATTTCTGGAACGCAAGGTCTTGATAAACGTATACACTCATGCATGTTTTTTTTTTCATCCAACAAGAAGCCATCTCTTTATCAATGATGGAAACAGTACAAATTTCAAACCAAGCTGCAGTTATTCTTTTGAAACACCGAAAAAAGTCCTCGTTTTCATACAGCTACATTGCTAACTCCATAATAGCATTCACAGTACCATCACTGTCGTCCGTCAGGGCTCTGACTGCCTTTGCTCTTGACACATTTGCTTGTGACGTGACCAGTTCTATGCCCTTAACCTCTACACCCGTTTCATCAACCTCTTCCTCTTCACTCCCCTCCTGTCCAGTTGGAGTCTGTGTGTTTTCTTGGATGTTTGAGACAGCTCCACCTTGAACTTTGAATTTCTCAGCAGCTGCCAGTTGTGCTTGCTGAGAAGTCCTTAATCTTGGCTTCCCCAAGAGCTACGTAGGTATCTGAAGCTGGGCTCTTGTACACATCTGGTTTTGTGATGACAAACAGGATATTCTTAGATTTCCGGACAGTGACTCTCATAACCCCTGTAACCTGTCGAAGACCCAGTTTGGACATAGCCTTTTGTGCCTTCTTTTCACTCTGGCTTTAGCGACTGGTTCTTCACCAATTCTAGCTGCTGCTGCCAGCTGGGCTTGTTGTGTGGTTGCGGGTGTGGAATCCTGTTCCTCAAGCTCTCGTACTGATTCATCACTGTCAGATTCTGTTCCAGGCCCTGTCTCAGCCTGGAGCTGGGGCAACTCCTGCTCTGTAGCAGGGATGGTTTCTGTGGCTTCACCAGGCATTTTGTGTGGGGAACCATTCATGTGTGTTTTAAGCACAATTATTTTGGTTATTTAGAGCCAGGAATATAGCATTGGCCTGTCTTAACACCACATTCTGAAACTCTTGGTTCATAAAATATCATTTCCAACTGTGTGGCAATTTTGGGAGTGATGCATGTGCCTTATGTCTGGATATAATAAAGGCAGTGCAAGAAGGTGCTCTTGCTTAGGAGTCAAAACTGAATTTGGTGCTTCTCACCTCTCACCTTTCTCATATTCTCCCCCTGCCCTTTATCAGATTCTCACAGGTACAACTTCAAGGGAAGAATTTGAACTTCAGAGAATTTGCAAATAAAGAAAAGCAGCCTAATTCTATATGAGCTTGGGAAATATTTAGCCTTCTGATCGGATATCTTTTACAGTTTTTGAGGAAAACCTGGCATCGAAAGATAGATGGTTGGTAGTGAGCTAAATCAGAAAATCATATTTGGCATATATTAAAGAAAATCAAATTGTAGAATTCAAAGGGCCTTTGAATACCATCAGATTCTAGTCTAAGGCATTTGGCAACTAAGGCATCAAAACATTATCTGATTTTCCTAGGGCCATACTGATACGTAACAGCAGAAATTATTTGCTATTCCAGGTTCCCCTTTCTTTTTTTTTCTTTTTTTTTTCAGGTTCCCCTCTCATTACCCAGGCCTGTCCTCTGATTCTCTCACCTTCCCACTACCTAAAAACTAGGTTAACCCATGGCACAACTAAAAGCCTTCAGGACTTTAAGCCCTGCTTCAAATCCAAGCTGCTTTTGTAATTTTTATAATACTCATGATATAGTGATATTGTGAACATCCACCCCTCAAAGGCTTGATGAGATTCCAGCTGAAAATAAAGAGGTACCAGCTGCTTCCCGTGGAGGGAAGCATGTGAGCAGTAGCACAAAGACTGGCAGCTAGAAAGTGGGTGATGGTTACGGGCATAGTAGGAGAATGAGAAATTAAAAGTAGGTGAACTTTGAGTGTGGATGCCTTGAATGCTACATCTCTCTGAGAATCATTTATTAGGAAGATGAGCCTGTCATTAGTACTGAAGGTAGAACAGTGACATCCACTAGAAAGCTGTTTCTATAGCCTAGAGATGATGTATTAGGGTTCTATAAATATAATACTGGAAAGAGAGTGGTGGGGGGTGAAAGGAAGTGAGTCATTAGCCAATAACTAATTGCACAAGTATTTAGCACCTTCTATACACCAGATACCAGGCTAGCCCTAAATATACAAAGTGAAAAGGCTTGGAGTTTACCCTCCAAGGAATTTGCAGTTCCCTAGGGCACGTGGACAAGGAGTCAGACAGTTGCCATACAATGTACAGGCACATTGGAAGCAGGAGAAGGAAATTGATAAGGGGATCCACAGAAAAGGTGCTAGAACACCATCTCAGCAGGAAATAGAATCCAATCAGGTTGAACAGTCAGATTGTTCAGGTAACTGCAATGAAGAATTTCTTAATGAAATGTGTGTCAAGGTTAACAGAACCTGATAATGGCTGAGGTAGCAGGAGACTAGTTCAGTGGGAAGCTGTTGTCATCCCTAGGTCTGAATCAGGGAGAGGAAGACTATTATTGATTAGACCCTACTAGAAGTTGGAGCCATGGCAGTGGGCCACTTGACTGGAGCTGTGGTTGAGGAGTGCTATGAGCTGAATTGTAACCTCCAAAATTTATATTTTGATACCCTAACCTTCAGTCCCTCAGAATGTGACTATATTTGGAAACTGGGTCTTTACAGAGGTAATTAAGGTAAAATAAGGTCATTGGGAGGCCCTAATCTAAGTGCTGTCCTTAAAAGAAGAGAGGAGGACAGCCCAGGGGGCTCAGCGGTTTAGCGCCACCTTCGACCCAGGGTGTGCTCCTGGAGTCCTGGGATCAAGTCCCACGCCAGGCTCCCTGCATGGAGCCTGCTTCTCCCTCTGCCTGTGTCTCTGCCTCTCTCTCTCTCTGTCTCTTTCTCTCTCTGTGTCTCTCATGAATAAAAAAATAAAATCCTTAAAAAATAAAATAAATAAAAGAAGAGAAAATCAGGACACAGACACACAGAAGACCTTGAAAGGACACAGGGAGAAGGTGGCCATTGACAAGCCAAGGGTAGAGACTTCACAAAGAACCAAACCTGCTGACACCTTGGTCTTGGACTTTCAGCCTCCAGTAGTATAAAAGAGAGACAACCTCATTGAAAGATGGCTCTCAAGCCTTCTAAGATTCCCTTGTGAAAACTGTGTGACTACACTAGTGGTCAAATAATGTCCCTAATATATATTGTATAATAATAAAAACAAGGTACTGTGCATTTTCTTTATTACAATAGAAAAACCTATCTATTTTGTAAGGTCAATTAGAAAAGGTTTCAATGCACACATTTAAAGTTCTATTTAATTATATATTAACTGAGATTTCAATTGAGATTTAAGATAGCACAAAGGTGAGGAGTTCTAATTATGTAGAAAACAAGGAGTATTGTTCCCACTCACACAGGTAAAAACTAGATAAACTATATAACTTTTCTTGAACCCATTAGAGACCTGAGGTCTTAGGTTAACTAAACCACCCCAAACTCAAAGAAAGGCAGGCCTTCTCGAGGCTGAACAGGATACAAGTACTTGCCCAGTCAATGGTAGAATACGGCAGGAAAAGATGCATGTACCACAGAAGTAAGTAAGAGGTAAATATTTTTTGACAAATGGTAGGAAACTGGTATGAGCTAGTGTGAGAGGCACCCAGATCATATGAGAACTTGTACCCACTCAGAGGCTCTTCCCCACAGACTTTCACCAGATTCTCACTGGTGAGATTAGAAGCTAAGAAAGGCAGGAGATCAGAGAAAGCCTCCTATGGTGGCACAGACATGGAGAAGAGGGTAATGTCGCTCAGGAAAATCATGAGTCCCATTCAGACCCTTCTCCCCAATGGAACTAGAGCTTTGACCTGAAAATCCAGAAAATACAACGGTTATCCTAGAATAATTTAAATTCCAGTCAAGGGAGGTAACACACAGTAACCAAAAATAGTCTCAAAATATTTATATGATTTTTATGCACATCCACATTCTGTGAAGCCAGTATTGCCCTGGCATCATAACCAGACAAAGACGATACAAGAAAAGAAAACCACAGGCCAATTTTATCAGGAATATAGGTGTGAAAATCCTGGATAAAGTGTTAGCAAATCAAATCTACTGATATATAAAAATAGAATATGACCAAGTGAGATTTACTCCGTGAATGCAATGTTGGTTCAATATTGTAAAATCAAACAATGTAACTGAACATATCAATATACTAACAAGAAAAATGACAATTAGGTTGGATCCAGGAAAAAGAAAGAAACAAACGTTTGACACCATCCAGCATCCATTCCTGATAAAACTCTCAGCAAACTGGGAATACAAGGGAACTTCCTCAACCTGAGAAAGGGCATTTCTATTAATTAAAACAAACAAACCCCAACCTGCTGCTAACATCATACCTAATGGTGAAAAACTAAATGCTGTCCCTTTACGGTCAGGAGCAAGAACAGTATGTTCACGCCACTGCTCCTACTCAGCATGATACTAGAGACCCTAGACAAGGCACCCGGGAAGGGCAGGGGAGAAAGAATGGACATGGAAAAGGAAGAAATACAACTGTTTCCGTTTGTAGATGACATGATCACCTACATAAAGAATACACGAAAAACTGCTAGAACTAGTAACTGAACTTAACAAGTCCGCAGTTTACTAGATAAATATGAAAATATCATTGTTTTATAAAATAGCAATGAAATAATGGAGATTTGCATTTTAAAAAATATTGCCATTTTTTCTTTTTTTCTTAACATATTTTAATTTTCTTAACTGCTGCTGCAGTTCCAGGCTCTATGTCTATTTGAAGCAGAAGGAGGAGGGAGAGCCATTCCAGGATCCCTCCTCCAAACTTCTCTTATGCATCCTTGGTTAGAGCTGGATTGTATGGCCACATTTTTTTCTTTTTGCAAGGAAGGACGAAAAATAGAGTATCCGATAAAGATAAACTGTATTGTCTGAAAAGTCTGGAAAGTCATCTTATGAAACCATCGTGGGAAATATCTGGGGCTTTTAAGCAAAGAAGAACAAAGGAAGGTTCTTGGGTAGACAGTGGAAAATGCATTAGCTACAGAATTAAAGGAAAAAGAAAGCAACTAAGAGTCAGAAGAGAAATACCCAGTATGTCTCAAGGATTTTATCAGCAGGAACTTGAGAAGCCTCTTTCCTGGATACTGCAGTAATGTGATTTTCTTCCAACAACTCCTCACCTCTGGATTCTTACTTACAGATTTTAAATCCCTGGAGGGAACAGTTTGGCCCAGGTTAGGTCACATGCCCACCCTGGGTTGATTAACTATGGCTCTGAGGTCAGGGACATTTATGCAGACAAGTCCTAACCCTGGGAGCCTATCTGTGTTGGGGGGCTGTTCTTAGAGAAATGGTAGTTATGAGATGGCTCTTTAACCAAGAGATACCGGTTACATTTACAAAGTAAATATGGATGAAGGACATGTAAAAATTAAAATCTGACTAGATGGCTGTGTAATGATTTTATTGTGTGATAATAATGGCCAACACAGTGTAGTAGCAAAAGTTTTTCAAAATGACATTGAAATATAGTCACTAAATTAAATTGATATTACCACTTCACACATCTCATTTAATGAGGAATAAAGGTAATATGCTAATTCAAAGAACACTCTTGATGATGAGTTCCTCTAAAATTCAGTGTATGGAGACATTAGGAAAGATGATAGAGTAGGAAGCTCCAGGAATTCACCTCTCCACCTAGACAGCAATTTTGTTGGCAGATCTGTATGATAAAAATATTTGGAACTCTGGAGTCTATTTGAAGTTTTGCAGCTTTCAGAGAAAGGCTTATCTGACATTTAAGGCTTAGGACATTCAAAAGCAACTGCTTATATGGGAGAATTTAGAAAGTTACCCCACATGCCCAGAGAAAGATGCAGCTTCAGAAAAGACCTGAGAAGACCTTATGTTTACACTGTAGGCTGATCCCCAGCACAGAGCACCCTTCAACAATGACAAAGCGTAGCACGTCTATGTAATAAAGGCTATATATGAGAAAACCGCGGTTAACATCACATTTATTTTTTTAATTTTATTTGTTTATTCATGACACACACACACACACAGAGAGAGAGAGAGAGGCAGAGACACAGGCAGAGGGAGAAGCAGGCTCCATGCAGGGAGCCCGATGTGGGACTTGATCCGGGGACTCCAGGACCACGCCAGGGGAAGAAGGTAGGCGCTAAACCGCTGGGCCACCCATGGAAAAAAGCCAAAAGCTTTTCCTCGAAGAGAAAGAACAAGACAAGGATACCTGTTTCCACACTTTTATTCAACATAGTACTAGATGCTCTAGCCAGAGCAGTCAGGGAAAGAGAAAGGAAGGAAAGAAGGAAGGAAGGAAGAAAGGGAGGAAGGAAGGACAAAAAAAATACATCCATATTAAAAAGGAAGAAGTCAAATGGTATCTATTTGCAGATGACATGATATTATACACAGAAAATCCTAAAGATTTAACCAAAAAACTCTTAGAATAAATTAAGTAAAGTTGCATTTCTGTATACTAACAGTGAGCTATCAGAAATAGAAATTACAAAATAAGTCCACCTATAGTTGCATCAAAAAGAATAAAATACCTCTAAATAAATTTCACTAAGAAGGAGAAAGTTCTATATACTGAAAACTATAAGACATTAATAAAAGAAATTGAAGAAGACACAAATAACTGGAAAGATTTACTATGCTCATGGATTGGAAGAATTAATATTGTTAAAATGTCTGTATTACTCAAATAAATCTTTAGATATAATGCAATTTCTATCAAAATTTCAATGGAATTTTTTGCATAAGTAGAACAAACAACCTTAAATTTGTATGGAACTCTAAGAGATCTTGAATAGCTAAGGTAATCTTGAAAAAGAACAAAGCTGGAGGTTCACCCTTCTTGATTTCAAACTATAATTCAAAGCTATAGTAATCAATACAGTATGGCATTGGCATAAAAACAGACATATAAATCAAGGGAACAGAATAGAGACCCCAGAAATAATCCTATACATATAAGGCCAGTTAATTTATGACAAAGGAGCCAAGAATATTTACTGACAAAAACCAGTCCGTTCAATAGTGGTGTTGGGAAACTTGGATAGCTGTATGCAAAGGAATGAAACTGGATCCCTATTTTACACCATCCACGAAAATAAACTCAAATATGTTAAAGAATGAAAAAAAATTTAAGAAGAATGAACGCAAGACTAAAATCATGAAATCTCTAGAAGAAAACATTTGGGATAAGATCCTTAACATCGGTTTTGGCAATAATACTTTTTAATTTGACACAAAAAGCAAAGGCAACAAAAGGAAAAACAAAAAACTGAAAAAGCGTCCACAGCAAAGGAAACTACCAACAAAATGAAAAGGCAATGAGAGAAAACTTTTGCGACTCGTATATCTGATAGGAAGTTAATATCTAAAATATATAATATATAAAAATATATATAAAATGTAACTAGCATAAAAATATGAATAAAAATGGAAATGAGAACTAGACATTTTTCCAAAGAAGACATACAGATGGCCAACACATATATAAGAAGATGCTCAATATCACTGATCATCAGTGAAATGAAAATCAAAATGACAATGGGGCATCACCTCACATGATAGCATGAGTATCCTCAAGAAGACAAGACAGGGCAGCCCGGGTGGCTCAGCAGTTTAGCACCACCTTCAGCTCAGGGCGTGACCCCGGGGTCCTGGGATCCAGTCCCACAGTGGGCTCCCTGCATGGAGCCTGCTTGTCCCTCTGCCTGTGTCTCTGCCTCTCTCTCTCTCTCTCTCTCTCTCTCTCTCATGAATAAATAAAAATCTTAAAAAAAAGACAAGGCATAACAAATGCTGGCAAAGGTTTGTTCAGTACTGGTGGGAATATAAATTGCTACAGACATAGTGGAAAATATGGAGGTTCACAAAAAAATCAAAAATAGAACTGCTATATGATTCAACGATTCCACTTCTGGGCATATATCTGAAGGAAATGAAATCACTATCTCAGAAAGATAGCTGCACCTGCATGTTCATCATAGTATTAAAATAGCCAAGACATGGAAACAACCTAAGTGTTCACTGATGGATGTATGATTATATATATATTATATATATGATGAAATACTATTTAGCCATAAAAATTCCTGCCATTTGTGATCACATGGGTAGACCTTGAGGTCATAATACTAAGTGAAATAAGTCAGACAGAAAAATATAAATATTGCATAACTTCATTTATATGTGGCATCTAAAAAAAACATTAAAAAAAACCTTATAGAATCAGAAGACAGATTGATGGAAATGAATAAAGTTGATCAAGGTTACAAACTTCCATTTATAAATAAATTCTGAGATAGAATAGCATTTTGATTATATTTGACAATACCGTATTGTATATTTGAAAGTTGCTAAGAGACTAATCTTAAAAATTCTCATCACAAGAAAAATATATGTGACTATATGAGGTGATAGATGTTAACTAAACTTTTATGGTGATCATTTTGTATATATGCATATATCAGATCACTATCTGCTACACTTAAAACTAATACAATCTTTGGGACTCCTGGGTGGCTCAGCGGTTGAGCATCCTGCCTTTGGCTCAGGACATGGTCCCAGGATCCTAGGGTCAAGTCCCACATCGGGTTCCCCGCATGAAGCCTGCTTCTCCCTCTGCCTGTGTCTCTACCTCTCTCTGTGTGTCTCTCGTGAATAAATAAATAAAATATTTTTTTAAAAAACTAACAGAATCTTATATGTTAATTATATCTCAATAAAATAGAAAAAAAAGTATCAGAAAAAAGCAAGTGGATCTGGTAAATATAGGAAACAAAAAATATGTGTCTACAAAAGTGAAATTCTTTTTTTAAATTTAATTTTAGGGGATCCCTGGGTGGCTCAGGGGTTGAGCATCTGCCTTTGGCCCAGAGCATGATGCTGGAGTCCTGGGATTGGGTCCCACATCGGGCTCCCTGCATGGAGCTTGCTTCTCTCTGCCTCTCTATGTCTCTCATGAATAAATAAATAAAATCTTTAAAAAATTTAATTTTAATTCTAGTATAGTTAGCATATAGAGTTATATGAATTTTAGATGTACAATATAGTCATCCAACAATTCTCAGCATCACCCAGTGTTCATCACAAGTGTACTCCTTAATCCCCATCACCTATTTCATCAATCCCTCCATCCACCTCCCCTCTGGTAACCATCCATTTGTTCTCTATAATAATAGTCTACTTCATGGTTTGCTGTCTCTTTCTTTTTTTTTTCTTTGCCTATTTATTTTGCCTCTTCCATATATGAGTGAGATCATGTAGTATTTGTCTTTTTCTGATTGACTTATATCACTTAGCATCATACTCTCTAGCTCCATCCATGTCATTGCAAATGACAGGATTTCACTCTATCTATGGCGGAATGAGACTACAATAAGATATCACTTCACTCCTCTCAGAGTGGCTAAAATAAAAAATACATGAAGCGTCAAGTGTTGGCGAGGATGTGGAGGAAGAGGAACTCTCCTACACTGTGGGCGGGAACGCAAACTGGTGCTGCCGCTCTGGAAAACAGTGTGGGAGTTCCTCAAGAAGTTAAAATTAGAGCTTCCCCATTATCCAGCAATTGCACTACTAGGTATTTACCTAAAACTATAAAAACACTAATTGAACACGATACATGCACCCCTGTGTTTATAGCAGCACAATTTACAGCGGCCAAATGTTCACCAACAGACGAATGGGTACAGAGGCGCTATAGCACACCTCCCTTACACCATCTTCTGTATACACATGCGTACACAACAGAGTATTATTCAGCCACAAAAATGAAACTCTTGATATATTTTTCCATGTAAACAAAACATCACAGTACAGCCGAAGCTATGAGGAAGAAATCTTGGAAAAGAGAGAAAAAACCCTACAAAGATTACATTTTTGTGGCATTTGGAATACAAATACTGTTAGCTTACTCAGAGTGGGAATAAAATGGGCTATGGTATCAAGTTGACTTGAGTTTCAATAATGGTAACTCCACTCGGCAGGCCTGTGTCCCTTGAAAGGCCATTAGAATAAGTCCGTCTCAAAAAAAAAAGAATAAGTCCGTCTCCTCAAGTGTAGCGCAGAGCAACCCACAGCTTAGGGCTGTGATGAGGCCAAGGTGGCAGCAGAAAAGTGGCTTATGAGGTAGCGATGGGCATGGGACCCCCTGTGACCAGCCCTGATTCAGCAGGTCTGAGCCCGCGTCTGCAGCTCCCTGGGTGAGTAAGCTGCATGGTCGGGGTGAAGAGATGTGCAGATATCTCCACGTCTAGGACAGGGTTGGTCCTGATGGTTTCTGTGTGCAGCATATAGGCTTCTATCACTTTTCCCCTAAGGCTGTCATGTCTTTTTTCATTAAACACGATGACAAAATCTGTCCTAAGTGAGGTGATAGCTCTTCATAGTTTTGATTTGTGTCCCCCCCGGTGAGGAGTGATGTTGAGCATCTCTACATGCGTCTGTTGGCCATCTGGGTATCTGCTTTGGAAAGATGTCTATTTGCATCCTCTGCCATTTTTAAACTGGATTATTTGTTGTCTGGGTATTGAGTCTTATAAGTTCTTTAGGTATTTGGGGTACTAACCCTTTGTCAGACGTGTCATCTGTAAATACCCTCTCCCGTTCTGAAGGCTGCCTTTTTGTTTCGTTGATTGTTTCCCTTGCTGTGCCGAAGCTTTCCTCTTCATGAAGTCCCAATAGTTCATTTTGTATTTTGGTTCCTTTGCCTCAGTAGATGTAACTAGGAGAAGCTTCTACAGCCAGTGTCGAAGGGGTCACTGCCCGGGTTCCCCTCTAGGATTTAATGGTTTCCTGTCTTACATTCATTTTGAATTTATATCCATGTATGATGTAAGAAACTGGTCCAGTTTCATTCTCCTGCACATTGCTGTCCAGTTTTCCCAACACCGTTTGTTGATCAGACTTTCTTTTCTCCATTGGATTTTTTTTCCTGCTTTTTTGAGGATTGACTGACCATATAGCTGTGGGTTGATTACTATTCTGTTTAATTGATCTGTGTGTCTATTTTTGTCCAGTACCACACCGTCTTGATCACTACAACTTTGAAATATAACTTGAAATCTAGAATTGTGATACTTCGACCTTTGGTTTTCTTTTTTTTCTTTTCTTTTCTTTTCTTTTCTTTTCTTTTCTTTTCTTTCTTTCTTTCTTTCTTTCTTTCTTTCTTTCTTCTTTCTTTTTTTTGTAAGCATAACCCATACAAATGGGTAGTTTGTTTGTTTGTTTGTTTATTTATTTATTTATTTATATTTAATTTTTTTTTGGTGTTCAATTTGCCAACATACAGAATAACACCCAGTGCTCATCCCATCAAATGCCCCCCTCAGTGCCCGTCATCCAGTCACCCTCACCCCCCGCCCACCTCCCCTTCCACCACCCCTAGTTCATTTCCCAGAGTTAGGAGTCGGTTTTCTTTTTCAAGATTGCTTTGGCTATTCAGGGTTTTTGTGGCTCCATAACAGATTTTAGGATGCTTGTTCTAGCTCTGAGAAAACTGTTGGTGGTAATTTGATAGGGATTTCATTCAACGTGTAATTTTTTTTGGATAATATATACATTTTAACAATATTTGTTCTTCCAATCCATGAGCATGAAATGTTTTCTCCACTTCTTTGTATCATCTTCAATTTCTTTCATTACTGCCTTATAGTTTTCAGAAAATAGATCTTTCACTTCTCTGGTTAGGTTTATTCCTAGGTAACTTATGATTTTTGTTGCTATTGTAATTGGGATCGATTGCTTGATTTCTTCTGCTGCTGCTTCATTGTTGGTGTATAGTAATGCAACAGATTTCCGTATGCTGATTTTATATCCTGTGACTTTGCTGAATTCTTGTATGAGTTACAGCAAATTTTTTGGTGTAGTTTTTTGGGTTTTCTCTAGAGTATCTATCTTCTGCAAATAGCAAGTTTGGCTTCTTCCTTGCTGATTTGCATGCCTCCTATTTCTTTGTGTTGTCTGACTGCTGAGGCCAGGACGTCCGGTACTATATGAAATAAGGGTAGTGAGAGTGGACATCTCTGCGTGTTCCTGGCCATGCAGGAAAGGCTCTCAGTTTTTTCACGTTGAAAGTGATACTAGCTGTGGGTTTTTCATATATGGGCTTTATTATGTTGAGGTGTATTTCCTCTAAACCTACTTGGTTGAGGGTTTTTTTTAAGTCATGAATGGATGTTGTACCCTGCAAAATGCTTTTCCTGCATCTATTGAAAGGATCATGTGGTTCTTATTCTTTCTTTTATTAATGTCATGGTTTGCGTTGATTGATTTGTGACTGTGGAACCACACTTGCAACCCAGGAATAAATCCCACTTGATCTCGGTGAATGGTTTTTTTTAATACACTGTTGGATTTGGTTTGTTAGTATTTTTGGGGGAAATTTTATACCCATATTCACCAAGGATATTGGCCTGTATTTCCTTTTTTAGTGGAGTCTTTTTCTGGTTTTGGTGTCAGGGTAACACTGGCCTCCTAGAATGATATTGGAAGTTTTCCTTCTGTTTCTATTTTTTGGGATAGTTTGAGAAGAGCAGGTATTAACTCTTCTTTAAGTGTTTGTTAGAATTCACCCGTGAAGCCATCTGGCCACGGGCTTTTGTTTGCGGGGAGATTTTTGGTTACTGATTCAATGCCCTTCCTGGTTGTTCATCAGTTCAAGTTTTCTAGTTCTTCCTGCTTTAGTTTTGGTAGTTTATATGTTTCTAGGGATTTATCCATTTCTTCCAGGTTATTCAATCTGTTGGCATATAGTTTTTCATAATATTCTCTTGTTTGTATTTCTGGAATATTGGTTGTTATTTCACCTCCCTCACCTGTCTTTTACTTATATGTGTCCTTTCTCTTCTCTTTTTGATAAGTCTGGCTAGAGGCTTGTCAATTTTATTCATTTCTTTCAAAGAACCACCTCCTGGTTTTACTGATCTGTTTTACTGTTTGTTTCTATCTCACTTATTTCTGCCCTAATCTGTATTAATTTCCATCCTCTGCTGGCTTTGGGCTCTATTTGTTGTTCTTTTTCTAGCTCCTTTAGATGTAAATGAGGCTGTTTATTTGAGATATTTCTTGCTTCTTGAGGTAGGTCTGTATTGCTATATACTTCTGTCTTAGGACCACTTTTGCTGCATCCTAAAGGTATTAGGCTGTCCTGTGTTCATTTTCATTCATTTCCATGTATTTTTTCATTTCTTCTTGAATTTCTTGTTGACTCATTTATTCTTTAGTAGGATGTTGTTTAACCTCCATGTATATGCGGTCTTTCCAAATTTTTTCTTGTGGTTGACTTCAAGTTTCACAGCATTGTGGTCTGAAAAACGTGCATGATACAATCTCAATCTTTTTGTACTTTTTGTACTTTTTGCCTGATTTATGGCCTAGTATGTCATCTATTCTGGAGAATGTCCCATAAGCACTTGAGAATGTATATTCTCAAGCTTTAGCTTGAGATGTTGTGAATATATCTGTTAAGACCATCCGGTCCAGTGTGTCATCCAAAGCCATTGCTTCCTTGTTGATTTCCTGCTTAGTTGACGTGTCCATTGAGGTAAATAGGTGTTAAAGTCCCCTGCTGTCATTGTATTATTAGCAACGAGTTCTTTTATGTTTGTTCTTAATTGTTTTATATATTTAGCTGCTCCCATGACAGGGGTATAAATATCTACAATTATTAGATCTTCTTGTTGGATAGACCCCTTTTTTATGATATAGTGTCCTTCTTCATCTCTTGTTACGGTCTTTGGTTTAAAAATCTAGTTTGTCTAATATAAGTATTGCTACTCAGGCTTTCTTTTGATGTCAGTTTGCATGATGACTATCTCTCCATCCCCTCACTTTCAATCTGCAGGTGTCTTTGTGTCTAAAACGAGTCTCTTCTAGGCAGCATATATATGGGTCTTGGGTGTTGTGGGGTTTTTATTCCCCCTGACACCCTATAGCTTTTGATTGGGGCATTTAGTCCACTTACATTCAGAGTAATTATTGATAGATAAGATTTAGTGCCATTTTATGACTGGTTTTGTCATTGTTTATGGAGATTTTCTCTGTTCTTTTCTAGTCTTTGTCAGTTTTGGTCTTTCCTTTTGACTCAAGGTGCCCCTTTAATATTTCTTGCAGGGCTGGTTTAGGGGTCACAAACTCCTTTAGTTTTTGTTTGTTTGGGAAATTCTTTATCTCTCCTTCCATTCTAAATGGCAGCCTTGCTGGATAGAGTACTCTTGGGTGCTGATTTTCCCCATTCAGGATGTTGAATGTGTCATGTATATCTGGCTTGCCAGGTTTCTGTGGAGAGACCTGCAGCCAGCCTTATGAGTCTTCCCTTGTAATTTAGGAAGCTCTTTTGTCTTGCTGCTTTTCTGATTTTTTGTATTTATCCCTGTTAGTTTGCAAATTTAACTACAATCTTGGGGTTTGCCTGTTTTGTTGATTTTGATGGGATGTCTTCTTGCATTGTGGATTTGGGTATCTGTTTCCTTCCACAGACTAGGAAAGTTTTCAGCTGTAATTTCCTGAAATAAACTTTTTGTCCTTCTTCTCTCTCTTTTTCTTGGACTCCTATAATACAAATGTTATTATATTTGGTGGAGTCACTGAGTTCCCTAAGTCTATTTTCGTCATCCAAGATTTTTCTTTCTTTCTTTTGCTTAGCTTCATTATTTTCCATAATCCTGTCTTCTATATAATGTATTCATTCCTCTGCTTTTTCCATTTTTGTGGTTATTACATCTAGTTGGTTTTTAATCTCAGTTATTGCATTTTTCATTTTGGCCAGGTTGGGTGTTTTTTTTGTTTTGTTTTTTTTTTTGTTTGTTTTTTTGCTTTTGCTTTTTATCTCTGTGATATCAGTCTCTCTGATACCTTTTATGCTTTTCTCAAGCCCAGTGAGTATCCTTATGATTATTGCTTTAACTTTTGTAGCAGGCATATTATTTATATCTGTTTCAAGCAGGTCCCTGGCCATGACTTTTCTTTTTCTTTCTTTTGGGAATCAATTCCATTCATTTTGTCTAAGTCTCTGTCTTCTTATGTGTGTTAGGAAATCCTGTTATGTTTCCCACTCTTGAGACTAATGGCTTTATGAAGAAGAGGTCGTATAACATCCAGAGCCTCGTGCTTCAAGGGTCGTCACTGGAGTGTGCTGCCTGTACTTTGCTGCTGTGTTTTAGCTGCTTTATTCCTCAGATCAGTTGTCTGCAGATTTTCTTCTTGCCGGCCGGCCGTGGGTAGTGTTTGGACATTGGCGAGAGTATGGCAGGGTTTAACTGGTGCGCTCTGGTCTGCTTTTTAAAGGGGCCTGATGCTGTTTCCAGTATAACTGATGCTTTTCGCAGTCCTCTGTGGTCAGTAGACTTGGGGGAAGGGATCGTGCTGATTTTCCGGGGGAGGGGCCCACCGTGGTCCTAAGGCCCACTGACCTGAGAAAAGCACAGCGCAGGGGGATGAGGCTTGGTGTAGGCAGATTAGACAGTGTCACTCAATGCTGAAGTTGGTTTATGCTGGGAGAGGGGTGGGAAATGGCCCTAACCCACTCCTTTGTCCATGGAGAGGGTAGACCATGCTTGCAGCAGCCAGAGAAGAACTGGCAGAGGAGTGAATAATTTCCCTTCATGCATCACAGGCATTTTTCAGATCACTGATGTCACACTGTCACTGCCCTGCCTGGAGCAGCACCGTGCACCCTGAGCATCGTGGCCAAGCCCACGGCTGTTACAGTTCCAGACTTCACAGACCTGCTGTAGTGGGGACCTGTGCTCGTCTCTGAGAAGGGTCTCTTCAGGCTGGGACTGATGCAGGTGTGACCTAGAAGGGCAGTTGCGCCAGAGAGGCATGTGGGATTTGGGGTCAGGCTAAAAAGTCATTGTCCTGGTCCGGTCCCCTCAGGTGTCTCTGCACTTATGCTGAGGGGTAGGGGAGAAAAATGGTACTTGCCAGTTCTTTCGTCCCCAGAGAGGTAGAGGTAATGTCATCATTCACAGAGGCGCTCCAAAAAGAATGAGGAGTCTCTCTCGGTGCCATATGAGTGACCCTCCAATCATACCTGTGCCTCCAGGCTGTTTGCCTGCCTCTGGTCCAAGAATGGAGCAGCATCCTCAGATCTCTATGTCAGCCAAGCCTGGCCACCTCTCAGACTTCACTGTTCAAGACTCGTTGGTTGCAAAGCCTCGCAAAATTCAGCTCCTCTCGTCTTCCCAGGCAGTGGCTTTGGGGGAGTGTTCTTGTGCGTGTCCCTGCGCACTCCAGCCTCTCTCCTCCTGCCCTGTGCCTAGCGCTCCCTCCCCTCCACAGCACCCACCATCCACTTCTCCCACTTCCCACCTTCTCTGAGGTGGGTTCTTCTCTATCTGTACTTCTGTCAGTTCTCGTGTCAATGTTTTGAGTATTCAGAACAATTTGAGAATTATCTATCTGCACTTGAGGGACAAGGCAAGCCCAGGGTCCTCCTACTATGCTACCCTCTTAGCTCCCTCCCCCCTTTTAGTTTCTTTTTAAATGTGTGATCCACTCTATGAGCCTTTTCCTAAAATTTCACTCTCAGTTAATCATACTCATTGGCTCATTCATTCTAAAAGCATGTATGTTCTAAGCACTTGCTTGGGGTAAAGCCCGGTACTGAGAGATGAGTAAGCAGCATTGATCATGGACATGTGTCAGAGGTGGAGACCAGGACGCCATTTCCAGGCATGTGACTCCCCTGCCCCATCCTCATGGTGGAAGAACCAGAGGCCATATTTGTATAACATAATCCAAACTCTACTCCAACTTGGACACAGTGGATTGGATTTGAGGAGGAAAATTTCTGACACAAAATTGGCCAGTCATAATCCTTTCCAAGGAATTTGGAATTGAGACTAAGAGAGGAAGAGTTTGTCTCCTTCCATATAAAACAGTGTGGTTGTCAAAGCTATTTTCTGCCGAGTACCAATGACTGCAAAAATAAGGAATGGAGTGGGCTGACAAGGAGAAGTGGAAACAAAAATAGATAGAGATAACCTCCTAGGGTTATTGTTATTGTGTTCATCTTTCACTGAGTCTCAAAATTTTCCTTGTTTATGACTTTCACAAAATACTCCATATCACTGTGTTCTTACGATGAACCTCCCCTTTAGCTTAAGCTCACTCCAGTATGCTTCCATTGCTTACAATTGTTAACGTAGTGTCCTTGCCCATAAGATCTCAACTTAGTAAGATAAACTGAAAAATGTGTTTTGTGTTTTTTGTTTTTTGTTTGAAAAATATGTTTTACAATACTTGATGGTGTTGCAGGACTCTGAATTCTTGGACCAGGAACTGTATTTGTTTTTTGTTTTTTGTTATTGTTATTTATTTATTTATTTGGCAGAGAGAGAGAGAGAGAGAGCACAAGCAGGGGGAGAGGCAGAGGGAGAGGGAGAAACGGACTTTCCACAGAGCAGGGAGCCTGATGCGGGACTTGATCTCTGGAACCAAAACTGAGCCAAAGGCAGATGCTTAACCAACTGAGCCAGCCAGGTGCCCCCAGAACCGTATTTGTTTTATTCATTCCTGTATCCGCAGCACATTGTAGCAGCTCAGTAGAATCTATGTGACTCTAACATTATATGAGTGAAGGAAGAATAGTGGGACTAAACAGGTTATGTAGCCACTCTTTCTCCAGGTTACTCATCTGAAGGAGCCCTTAGAAATTATTTGGTTTAAGTGTTTATTGTACAGAAGAGGAAGCTAAGGCCTGGAAAGGTACAAGCCATTTGCCCAAATTCACACACCTAGTTAGCAGCAAAACTGAAAATACAACTCATGTCTCCAAGCTCTGAAGCCAATATTTTTTCCATTGTCCTATGATACTCCCTTCCTGATGAGCCAGCTTCCATTGACCCCAATGAATAATATACCCAAAAGCCCCCAAAGTCAGCCTCCCCTCTATAAAAGTTCCTCAGTGTGGGTTCATAGTTCACCGTATGAAAAACTCTCAAAAAGGAAATTCCTGGTGTTGGTCATCACTAGGTCTGGCTAGCCACAGACACCATTCAACAAATGCGGGAGGAGCCTCCCAAAGCTGGCGTGTCATGAAAAGACCCAAAATGAGGTAACCAAGGCAACCCACAGAAGTACTTCTTGGTTTTACTGTCCAATAAAATGGGATTTTTTTCTCTGCCCTTGCCAGTCATAAGAATAAATGAAGACTTGGTTACCTCAACACTAATGGGCAAAAATATTCTCTTGAATACAATGATTGTCAAAGGCATATCTGAGTGGGAACTGGGAAAGAGATAAAACAGATAACCAAGATACACACAAAAAAAGGTCTATGTTAAAAAAGGAAGGCAAAGGAATGGTGAACACAGGATTTAAGATGGTAGTTGCCATCCTAAATGTTGGGTCAAGAGAAACAGATATAAAATGGGAAAGAACAAGAACACTAGAATTAAATTCTGTTGAAGTGTGTTGAAGTGCTGACTTTTTTTCGGTATTGACTTTTTTTCGGTATTGATAGGTGGTGGATTTTTTTTACATTACTGAAAATAAGTAAATTACTAAATTAATAAAAGACGGACCAAGATGAGAGTGTGTCATGAGCTAAAAATTATGAGTAAACTAATTCTGTGCAATTAAGGTCCATAGACAGGGAAAAAAAGATGAAAGAATAATAATGGTGTCAAAGAAATGTCTTTATTATTTCTCTCAAACCAGAAAATAAATATATCAGGATATTATAAACATTTTTGAGTTTCTTATTATTTTACCTATTGTGACACCTTATTACTGTCAGAAAATTAAAAAAAAATCTCTTTAATATCTGAGCTAAGCTATGCATGCTGATAAGTTAGTGTCAGCCTCACTTTAGAGAATACTTTATTAAAAGCAATAATGAAAAAAAAGCAATAATGCCTGGCATACTACTAGAAAACACTCTGTGATAAACTTGGGCTTCCTGTGGATGGCTTAAAATATCAGACTGACGTGCTAAAACTTGCTTCAGTTTCAGTTATGAAATAATTGAGGACACACTTTTTCAGGTCCTTCAATGTTTTTTAAATGAACAAAAACATGTATTTCTAAGACTTTGTGAAACAGGACTCAAGAAGCAAACAAAACTAAGAAGGAAAACAAGAACCAACTAAGAAAGTTGGAAATGAGTTTTGAATAGCAACAAGTTTTGAATAGCAACAAGCTGCCTACTTTACATTTTAGTGTTGATTGATTGCCTGCCAGTTGATGAACTCATGTTCTATAATCCACCCTAGAGATCACTGCTTTGTTAAAAACAGTATAAAAGATAAATCTAATAAAATATTAACATTTGTGGACGTTTGGTTAAGGAAATAGGGGGATCCTTTGGCTATTTCTATTAAGTCTGAAATTATTCCAAACTAACAAATTTATAAGTAAATAAACAAAGCAAAAATTTAACATAGGATTTGGAATGCCCAAGGAGCAAGACTGGCAATTAATTTGAAAGGCTTACTCAAAGACTTAGACATCAGTAATCAAGCATTATTTTCAAAAAGATTTAAAAAAACCCACCGTCTCTTAAGAGAATGTAAGAAACTTACAGAATTGAGATTAAATGATTAATCCAAGGTTGCATACAGTTAACTGTAAAACCACAAGCCAGAGTCCAGGTCATGGAGAGACTTCCTTCAGGGGTCTAATAATCATGCAGTAGTGAGGAGCATTTACAATGAATTCACATGTAATGAAAATCTTCAGTGAGCAACAATTAGGTAATTTCCATGCAATCAAATCCCCTAGACTGAATAAAGATAAAAAATGTTTTATCTTTAAGTGGTCCAGTTTCTGGTAAATAGAATTTCAGAGCACAGGAGTGGATAAGGTATAGTTGAAAGGAATGGCCTGCAGCAAAGACTATAAATCCCTCCAAAGAAATGTACTGCCGATGGCCATCGGAAAACTGAAATCCTGAGATATGGCCATACTAGGAAATGCTGACTTTGTTAAAACAATTTTTCTCACTGCAATTTGAACACAAGTTTGATGGCTATTTTTTCTTTTAAGATTTTATTTAAATTCACATTAGTTAACATATAGTATTAATTTTATGGGTAGAATTTAGTGATTCATCACCTACATGTAACACACAGTGCTCATTACAAGTGCCCTCCTTAGTGCCCATCACCCACTTAGCTCATCCCCCAACCCCTCTGCCCTCCAGCAACTCACGGTTTTTTCCCTACAGTTAAGATCTCTTATGATTTGCCTCCCTCTCTTTTTTTGTCTTATTTTATTTTCCCTCCACTTCCCTATGTTCATCTGTTTCTTAAAGTCCACATATGAGTGAAATCATATGGTATTTGTCTTTCTCTGGCTGATTTATTTCGCTTAGCATAATATACTCCAGTTCCATCCATGTCAAACAAATGACAAGTTTTCATTCTTTTTGAGGTCTGAATAATATTCCATCGTATGTATAATAACTAATTTTGTATCCCTGGATAAATACTTAGTAGTGCAACTGCTGGATCATAAAGTAGCTCTATTTTTAATATTTTGAGGGAACTCCATACTGTTTTACAGAGTGGCTGCACCAGTTTATATTCTCACCAACAGTGCAGGAGGGTTCCCCTTTCTCCACATCCTCGCCAACATTTGTTGTTTCCTATCTTGTTAATTTTCCCCATTCTCACTGGTGTGAGGTGGGATCTCATGGTGGTTTTGATTTGTATTTCCCTGATGGCAGGTGATGCGGAGTATTTCCTCATGTGCTTGTTGGCCATGTCTATGTCTTCTTTGGAGAAATGTCTGTTCACATCTTCTGCCCATTTCATGACTGGATTGTTTGTTTCTTGGGTGTGGAGTTTGGTAAGTTCTTTATAGATCTTGGATACTGATAGGTCATCTGCAAATATCTTCTCCCATCTGTAGGTTGTCTTTTAGTTTTGTTAATTGTTTCCTTTTCTGTGCAAATTTTTTTTTATCTTGATGAAGTCCCAATAGTTCATTTCTTCTGTTTCCGTTGCCATTGGAGACTTGTCTGTTACGTTGCTGTGGCCAAGGTGAGAGAGGTTGCTGCCTGTGTTCTCCTCCAGGATTTTGATGGCTTCCTATCTCACATTTAGGTCTGTCATTCATTTTCAAATTTAGTTTTGTGTATGGTATAAGAAACAGATACATTCCCATTCTTCTGTATGTGGCTGTCCAGTTTTCCCAACACAATTTGTTGAAGAGACTGTTTTTCCATTGGATTTTTAAAAAATTAAGTATGGCATATGATGTGATGAGCCCTGGGTGTTATATGTAACTGATGAACTATTGAACGCTATGTCTGAAACTAATGATATGCAATGTATGTTGGCTAACTGAATTTTTCAATTAAAAAAATAAATAGATTTTTAAATTTAAATTCAACCAACCTGTAATTCATCATTAGTTCCAGATGTAGAGTTCAGTAATTCTTCAGTTGTATACAATACCCAGTGCTCATCACATCATGTGCCCTCCCTAATGCCAGTCACACAGTTACCCCATCACCCCTCCCACCAATTAGGAGCTAGTTCTTTGAAAGAATTAATAAGATCCTTGCCATACTTATCAAGAGGAAAAGAGAAAGGACCCAAATTAATAAAATCATAAATGAAAGAGGAGAGAGAGTGACTAACACCAAGGAAATACAAACAATTTTAAGAATATATTATGAGCAAAAATATGCCAAAAATTAGACAATCTGGAAGAAATGGATAAATTTCTAGAAACATATAAGCTATCAAATCTTAAACAGGAAGAATGGAATATCTGAATAGACCCAAAACCAACAAGGAAATTGAAGCAGTCATCAAATATCTGCCAACAAACAAGAGTCCAGAGTTGGATGGCTTCCCACGGGAAATTTACCAAACATTTATAGAAGAAATAATACCTATTCTTCTGAAGCTGTTTCAAAAACATAGAAATTGGGAAAGAAAATTTCCAAACTTGTTCTATGAGGCCAGCATTACTTTGATTCCAAAATCAAAGTCCCCACCAGAAAAGGAGAATTATACCACCATTATCGCTAATGAACATGGATGTCAAAATTCTCACCAAGATACTAGACAATAGGATCCAACAGTACATGAAAAGAATTAAGCACCACAACCAAGTAGGATTTATTCCTCGGATGCAAGCGTGGTTCAACATCCTCAAATCTATAAACGTCATACATCACATCAACAAAAGAGAGGACAAGAACCATATGGTCCTCTCAATAGATGCAGAAAAAGCATTTGACAAAATACAGCATCCTTTCTTGAATAAAACTCTCTACAGTGTAGGGATAGAGGGAGCAAACCTCAACATGATAAAAGAAATCTGCAAAAAGCCCACAGCGAAGTTCATTCTCAATGGAGAAAATAATGAGAGCTTTTCCCCTAAAGTCAGGAACACGACTCACCACTCTCACCACTGCTATTCACCATAGTACTAGAAGTCCCAGCCTCAGCAATCAGACAACAAAAGAAATAAAATCCATTCAAATTGGCAAAGAAGAACTCAAATGCTCCCTCTTCACAAATAACATGATACTGTACATGAAAACCCAAAAGACTCCACCCCAAGATTCCTAGAACTCATACAGCAATTTGGCACCGTGGCAGGATACAAAATCAATGCCCAGAAATCAGTGGCATTTTTGTACACTGAGACTTAAGAAAGAGAAATTAAGGAGTCAATCCCATTTACAATTGCACCCAAAAGCATAAGATACCCAGGAATAAACCTAACCAAAGAGGTAAAGGGTCTATACCCTAAAAACTACAGAACACTTCTGAAAGAAATGGAGGAAGACATAAAGAGATGGAAAAGCATTCCATGCTCATGGATTGGAAGAATAAATATTGTGAAAATGTCATGCAATCCCTATCAAAATGGTTCTCCACCCTCACACTTTCAATCTGGAGGTGTCCTTGTGTCTAAAACGAGTCTCTTGTAATCAGCATTTTGGTGCATCTTCTTTTTTTATCCATTCTTTTTTTTTAAGATTTTATTTATTTGTTCATGACAGACACACACACACACACACACAGAGAGAGAGAGAGAGAGAGAGAGAGAGGCAGAGACACAGGCAGAGGGAGAAGCAGGCTCCATGCAGGGAGCCCGACTGGGACTCCATTCCGGGACTCCAGGATCACACCCCGGGCTGAAGGCAGCGCCAAACCGCTGGGCCACCAGGGCTGCCCTTCTTATCCATTCTAATACCTTGTGTCTTTTGATTGTAGCATTTAATCCATTACATTCAGAACAATTGGTAGATATGAATTTTGTGACATTATAGCACCTGCTCCTGGGGACTGTCTCTGTTCTTTTCTATTCTTTGTTGCTTTTTGTCTCTCTTTCCCTATCAATGGGTTCCTTTTAATATTTCTTACAGAACTATTTTAATGTTCATGAACTCTTTTAGTTTTTGCTGTCTTGGAAACTCCTTATCTCTCCTTGTATTCTGAATGACAGCCTTGCTGGATAAAGTATTCTTGACTACAGATTTTTCCCACTTAACACATTAAATATTTCCTTCCTCTCATTTCTGGCCCACCAAATGTCAGTGGGCACTGCCGACCTTATGTGTCTACCTTTGTAGGTTAAGGACATATTAGCTGCTTTCAGAATTCTTTCTGTATTTTACAAATTTCACTAGATATGTAATGGTGTTGACCTGTTTTTTTCTTAATTTTGTGGAGAGTTTTCTGTGCCTCTTGGACTTGAATACCTGTTTCCGTACCCAGATAGGGAAGTTCTCAGCTATAATTTGTTTGAATAATCCTTCTGCCCCTTTTTCCTGCTCTTCTTCCTCCGGGACTCCTATGAGACAGATTTTATTGTACTTTATGAACTCACAGAGTTCCCTAAGTCTACCTTCATGATCTAATAGTTTTCTCTCCATTGTCTTATCAGCTTAATAATTTTCCATAATTGTATCTCCTATATCACCTATTCCCTTCTCTACTTCTTCAGTCCTTGTTGTGATTATATCCATTTGGTTTTGCATCTTAGTTATAGTATTTATATCAGTATGACTAGTTTATGGGTCTATTTATCTGTGCAGTAAGGTTTTCTCTGCGGCCCCTATGCTGTTTTCAAGCCCAGCTAGTAGTCTTGTGACTTTTGATCTAAATTCTTGCTCAGTTAGACTGCTTATATCTCTTGAGCAAGTCCCTGTGTACAATATCTTCCTGACCTTCTTTTGGAGAGAATTTCTCCATCTTGTCATTTTGACTTAGTTTCTGTCTTTTTCATGTTTTGAAAGATTGCTATGTTTCCTGCACCTGAGAGTAATGTTATCTCAAAAGGGGTTTTACAGTCTCCAGGGCCTTGTACTTCAGGAAGTGTTTCTGGTGTATGCTGTGTGCACTCTGATATTGCATTTTGGCTGCTTTTTCCCACTGGTTAACCCTCTGCAAGTTCCTCCTTCCTTGCTATGGGGATTTTTTAGAACTTTAACTAGATGTGCTTTTGATTTGTTTGTTAAAATAAGCCTGGAAAGGGACACCTGGGTGGCCTAGCTGATCAAGCATCTGACTCTTGATCTCAGCCCAGGTTGCAATCCCATGGTTGTGAGCTCAAGCTCTGTACCCAGCATGGAGCCCACCTTGCACCTCCATGCTGTCCCCCTTCAACCATGGAGATCTTTCTCCCAGTCCTCAGGTTGACTTCTTGGTGTTCTAACGGATCTTACCTCTATACAGCTATGTTCCAGGGATGAAAGCAACTTTAAGGGCTATTTTTATTGTTGTTATTATTGGATGTTAGCATTTGTGTTTTAAGATTTTATTTATTTATTTATTTATTTATTTATTTATTTATTTGAAAGAGAGAGAGCAAGTGAGAGGAAGGAGAGAGAGAGAACTTCAAGCAGACTCTCGCTGAATGCAGAGCCTGACTTGGGGCTTGACCTGAGATCATGATCTGAGTCAAAATCAAGAGTCAGCACTTAACAGACTGGACCACCCAGGTACCCAAGCTTTTGTTTTTTGTGTGTTTTTTTTTTTTTAAGTACCTTAGGAGGAAAAGGATCCGTCTCCCTCTAATAACAAAAGAACAAAACCCAATAGAATTAAAGCCTTTGTCACAAGGATGAGATGGTGGATTATCTCCTTCTTCGCTCAATCACTTTGGAATTAGTATGAGAATCATAACCTTTATTTTTTTTACCAAGTTCTTTGTGAATGGATGTTGTATTTTGCCAAATGCTTTCTCTGCATTATTGAAATGACCATAGAGTTTTTATACCTTATCTTACTGATGTGATGTATCATGTTGATTGGTTCATGAATATTGAAACACTCTTGCATTCCAGGAATAAATGAATCCAATTGATTGTGGTGATGATGTTTTTACTGCACTGTTGAATTCAGTTTCCTAGTGTTTTGTTGAGGATTTTTGCATCTATGTTAGATTACTGGCTTGTGGTTCTCTCTCTCTATCTCTCTTTTGTGTGGTGTTTTTAAAATCTGGTTTTGATATCATAGTAATGTCGGCTTCATACAATTAATTTGGAAGTTTTTCTTTCTCATATTTTTTAGAAATTTTCAGGAATAGGTATCAATTTTTCTTTAAATGTTTGGTAGTAAAAAAATAATAATAAATAAATGTTTGGTAGTATCCACCTGTGGAGCTGTCTGATCCTGGACTTTTGTTTGTTGGGAATTTTTTGATTACTGATTCCATTTCACTGCAGATAATTGGTCTGTTGAAATTTTCTATTTACTTCTGCTTCAGGTTTGGTAGGTTACATATGTTAGCATATGGTTTGTAATATATGTGCTTAACAATCCCTTGTAATTGTATTTCAGTGGTGTTGTCATTTCTCTTCTTTGTTTATGATTTTGTTTATCTGAGTCCCCCCCCCCCCCTTTTTGGTGAGTTTGGTTAGAGGTTTAATGAACTTATTGCCATTTTCAAAGAACCACTCCTGATTTCACTGATCTGCTCTATTGGGGTTTTGTTGTTGTTTATTTGTTTGTTTGCTTCTATATTATTTATTTATGCCCTTATCTTTATTATTTCCTTCTATTGGGTTTAGGTTTTGTTTGTTCTTTTTTCTAGCTCCTTTAGGTGTAAGATTTAGTTGTTTATTTTAGCTTTTCCTTGCTTCCTGAGGTAGGCATGAATTGCTGTAAATGTCCTTCTTAGAACTGCTTTTGCCACGTCTCTTAAGATGTTGGACTGTTGTGTTACCATTTTCATTGTTTCCATGTAATTTTTAATTTCTTCCTTGATGTTTTAATTGACCCTTTCATTCTTTAGTAGTGTATTATTTAACCTCCCTGTATTTGTACACTTTCCAGACTTTCTCTTGTGACTGATTTTTAGATAATGTTGTGGTCAGAAAAGATGCATGGTATGACTTCAATCTTCCTGAATTTGTTGAGACTTGATTTGTGGCCTGATAAGTGATCTATTCGGGAGCATGTTCCACATGCACTTGAAAAGAATGTGTATTCTGCTGTTTTAGGATGGACTGTTCAGAATATATCTGTTAAATCCACTGATCCTGTGTGTCATTCAAAGCAACTTTTTAAATTGATTTTCTGCTTTGATGATCTGTCTATTGATGTAAATAGAATGTTAAACTCCCCTAGTATTATTCTATTACTATCTATTACTATTCTATTCTATTCCTTTATGTTTGTTATTAACAGTTTTATGCATTTGAGTGTTCCCATGATGAGTGCATAATGTTAACAATTGTTATATCTTCTTGTTAGATTGTCCCCTTTATTTTGACATAGTATCCTACTTTGTCTCTTGTCATAGTCTTTGCTTTAAAGTTTATTTTGGGGACGCTTGGGTGGCTCAGCGCTTTGGGCACCTGCCTCGGCCCAGGGCATGGTCCTGAGGTCCTGAGATAAAGTCCTGTGTCAGGCTTCCTGCGTGGAGCCTGCTTCTCCCTCTGCCTGTGTCTCTGCCTCTCTCTCTGTGTGTGTGTCCTTCATGAATAAATAATAAGATATTTTTTAAAATAAAGTTTATTTTTACTTTTTTATTTTTTTTATAAATTTATTTTATGTATTTTTTTGCTGTCTTCTCTCATAGTTTGTTGGCTTTTTAGTGATGTGCTTGGATTCCTTTCTCTTTATTTTGTGCATTTTATTATTGTTTCTGATTTGTGTTTACCATTACATTTTCATATAACATCCTCTGCAAATATCAGTCTCTATTAATTTGTTGCTTAAGTTTGAACTCACTCTTTACTCCTCTTCCAACCATATTTTAGATTTATTGTGTCATAATTTACATTTTTTAATTTTGTGAGTCCCTTGACCAATTTTTATAGATATACTTCATTTTACTACTTTTGTGCTTCCTACTTTCCTACTCGTACTTATGATCTTTCTTTTACATTCAAAGAGTCCCACTTGACATTGTAAAGCTAGAACAAACAATCCTGAAATTTGTAGGGGACCATAAAAGACTTGAACACCCAATATAATCTTGAAAAAGAAAAACAAAACTTGAGTTATCACAATTCCAGACTTAAAGTTACATTACAAAACTTTAGTAATCGAAACAGTATTGTGTTGGCATTAAAATAGACACATAGGTTGATGAAAAAGAATAGAAAACCCAGAAATAAACCCACAAGTATATGGTCAAATCAATTCTTGATGAAAGAGGAAAGATTATATAATGGAGAAAAATCTCTTCAAAAAATGGTACTGGGACACTTGAGTGGCTCAGCGGTTGAACGTCTGCCTTTGGCCCACGGCCTGACCCTGGAGTTCCAGGATTGAGGCCCACATCGGGCTCCCTAGGTGGAGCCTGCTTCTCTCACTGCATCTCTCTCTGCTTCTCTCTCTGCCTACATCTCTGCCTCTCTCTCTGTGCATCTCTCATGAATAAATAAATAAAATATTTTTTTAAAATGATACTGGGAAAGCTGGACAGTTACATGCAAAAGAAAGATACTGGACCACTTTATTACACCATACACAAAAATAAATTCAAAATGTATTAACAACATAAATGTGAGACCTGAAGCCATAAAAATTCTAGAAAAATAACATAGTAATTTCTCTGACATTGTCTATAGTAACATTTTTTATAGATATGTCTCCATCAAAATAAAAAGCTTTACAGTGAAGGAAATAATTGACAAACCTCAAAGGCAACCTATAGAATGGAATAAATTTGCAAATGACATATCTGATAAAGGATCAGTATCCAAATAATATAAAGAACTTCTAAAACTCAGTACTCGAAAAAATGAATAATCCAATTAAAAAATGGACAGAAGACAAGAGTAGACATTTTTCCAAAGAAGACAGTTAGGTGGCCAAGGTACACATGAAAAGATCAGGAAAATGCAAATCAAAACTTCAATGAGATATGACTTCACACCTCTCAGAGTGGCTAAAATAAAAAACACAAGAAACAACAAGTGTTGGCGAGGATGTGGAGAAAGGAAAACGCTCTTGCACTGTTGGTGGGAATGCAAACTAATGCAGCCACTCTGGAAAACGGTGTGGAGGCTCCTCAAGAAGTTAAAAATAGAGCTACCCTACAACCCAGCAACTATACTACTGGGCATTTACCCAAAGGATACAAAAATACTACCTTGAGGGGATACTTGCACACTAATGTTTATAGCAGCATATCAACAGTAGCCAAGTTATGGAAAAAGCCCAGGCCCATTTACTGATGAATGGATAAGGAAGATGTGGTGTATATATATGCAATGGAATAGTATTTAGCCATAAAAAATGAAATCTTGCCATTTGAAAGAATGGATGGAGCCAGCATGTATTATGGAGCCAGCATGTATTATGCTAAATGAAATAAGTCAGTCAGAGAAAGAAAAATACCATATGATTTCACTCATATGTGGAATCGAGGACATAAAACAAATGACCAAATGGGAAAAAAGGAGAGAAACAAACCAAGAAACCAATTCTTAGCTATAGAGAACCAACTGATGGTTATCAGAGGGCAGATGTGTGAGGGATGGGTTAAATAGGTGATGGGGATTAAAGAGTGCGGCTGTGACGACCACCAGCTGTCATATGGAAGCATTGGATTGCTATATGGTATACCTGAAACTAATATTATACTGTATGTTAATTAACTGGAGTTTAAATAAAAGCTAAAAAATGTTTTAAAATAAATTTAAAATAATCCAATAGTCTGGCAGCAATTTCTTTTTTAAGATTTTATTTATTTATTTGTTTGTTTGTTTATTTATTTATTTATTTATTTATTTATTTATTTATTTATTCATGAGAGACACAGAGAGAGTCAGAGACACAAGCAGAGGGAGAAGCAGGCCCCCTGCAAGGAGCTCAACCCCTGGACCACGCAGGTACCCTGGCTGGCAGCAGCTTAAGAACTTTTTTTTCTCCTTATAGGTTCAAAGAGCAACACAGGCATCGAGTTCTCATTGCCTTTTATGTTCTGAGTAACTTTCCTCTGAAGCCCGAGATGACTCCTAGTACGGCCGCGGTGTGGAGTGAGAAATGGCCCCAGGGTGAAAATGGAATTACCAAGAAAGCGAAAGTAAAAATGGCATGTCCGGGAAGATGGCCCGATGCAGTTCATGGTGTTCCAGCCACGGTACCAGCAGCCAGGATACCTGGCTAGTAGAGGGATTTCCTGTACACCTGACAGTGGCACCGAGGTTGTACAGGGCCATAAAAAGAGCGTGGCTTTCATGCTTAAGCACAAGCCTGTGGGTGGGGAGAGGCTTAGGTTGGCTAGAAGTAAGTTTTTGCCAACTAGTGTGAAATGGGCACAAAGAAAAATTGATTCTAGTTGTAGAAAGAAAGTGTCGTTTATTGTCCACACAGGTCTGAGGTCCAAAATGCAAAACTGCTACTTGATTGCAAGAGTTTTTTCCACATCCCTTTGCCCCCATCAACCCTTAAAAAGTTCCCCCAAAATCTGGGTTTCCAGAAACATGGAGAAGGGCAATGGGGTCATGAAAGACACAGATTGGTAGGATATTCCATGTGGCTGTCCTTCCAATATTTCGCTTTCTCCCTTGGCCTTGTGGATACAAATTCTCCAATTTCATTTTGTGAATATCCAGCGAGCAAAGACTTGAACCTCTTCTCTCTCTGGTTTCCTCAGAGAAAAGTTTCTCTCTGAAATGATTAACTACACCCCCTCTCACAGTCCTCAGTGTGTGGGTGGGTGTCTTGTCCTAGACGAGATAAGTTTCTTTTCTGTTCTGTGATGTCTGAAAAAGCAGAAAAATGAAAATGTCCAGAGAGAGAGAGCGAGAGAGAGAGAGCATAACAGATGGAGGGAAATCCACTCACCAGAGGAAGTTTCCCAAATCTTTTTCTTTCCTTATTTTCTTTCTTTTCTTTTTTTTTTTCTTATTATAAGTGGGAAAATACTTATGCTCACCGATCAGTATTTGTGTTCAAATATTATGGTTTCGGAAGAGACCCTGAGTCAAAATTCTCTGTAGGCTGATCTGAGTTCATTATGGAAAAGGGTAGAGAACATAAGAATGAGGTAGTCTGGGATCCCTGGGTGGCGCAGCGGTTTGGCGCCTGCCTTTGGCCCAGGGCGCGATCCTGGAGACCCAGGATCGAATCCCACGTCGGGCTCCCGGTACATGGAGTCTGCTTCTCCCTCTGCCTGTGTCTCTGCCTCTCTCTCTCTCTCTGTATGACTATCGTAAATAAAAAATAATAATAATAATAAAGGTTATTGTTAAAAAAAAAAAGAATGAGGTAGTCTTTTTAAGATTAGCATGAATTTCTGAGGAAGGATTTGGAAATTACTGACAAATTGAAAAGGCACCTCAACTGCTAATAGAACACAGCTCCCCAACACTCACACGTCTTCCTCTACGGGTACTGGTCCATCTGAGCACGGCATCTCTTTCTTATGCCCACAACTACTTCCATCCAGGTATCAGCTATTGACATGACTTCAAGATTTAGAAGAACAAGAAGGGGGAGGGCAGAAGAGATCAGGATACTTGGTACGAAGCAACAAATGTCAGATACTTTGAAAGCAAAGGACATTTATGGACTAGTTATTTTTCACTTATTTATTTGAATTCAATCAGCCAGCGCATAGTACGTTATTCGTTCAGATGTAGTGTTCAATGGTACATCAGTTGCCCAAGCACCCGGTGCTCATCATACCATGTGCCCTCCTCAATGCCCATCACCCAGTTACCCCGTCCTTCCACCCACCTCCCCTCCAGCAACCCCTCATGCTTTGTCTCCCCTGATGACTTCCCAGTGGGTTTTCCCTCCCTTCCCTCTGATACTCTGCTCTTCTGTCTCGTTATTTTTCACTACGCTGGGCCCAGCAGCCAGAGGACGGCACCACCTTCACTTCCTTCCTACTTGGCTTCCTCCTGCCTCTACCTGTCTCTCTCTTCCCCACATTCTAGGATCCCCCGAGGCAATCCTCCCATTTGTCATGTCTTTCCGTTTTCTTTCTTCTGGTCATTCTGCCTAAGGAAGGTTCCTGGGGCTATGCAACAATGCATGCGTCTTTACCAGAAGCTGATAGTGAGGTCTTAGTCTGGGAGTCCTCACAGAAGTGACCTTCCTTCACATCTCAAAGGGGCCTCCTGAACTCAGCCCGTCTGATGACTCAGGGCAGCTCCTGGTATAGAGTCTGCTCACCGGGTTAAAGCTCGGGTCCCTACTTACCTGTTGTGTGTCTAGGAAAGTGTCTTACCCTCTCTGAGCCTCAGGTTCTCACGTGAGAAACGGTGGCAAGAAGCAGTGTTCGCCTGGGACACTCCGACATCGCCCTGCCAGCCTCACACAGCGAGAGCTCATGAACAAGAGGGTGTTTGCAAAGCTCTTCACCTGAGCGAGTCTTCTGCCACTATCTATTATTATTCTTAAGCCTTTTCTAACTCAGTTTGTATTTCTAGGATAAATATTTCCTAGCTGAACTGTGGAGCTGTGGTTACCCGTGTGATAGTTACTGCTTCGAGCAAGCCCACCTACGTACACTAGTGCCAACTTCAGAAGAGAAGGGACACCCTCCCAGAGAGCCCTCCTCCTTCTTCCCTCGCAACTTTGCCTGCACCGTCCTGGTTGGGGATATCGCACCGCCTTCATCCTTCATGTGGGCTTAGATGGGCAATATGGAAGAAAGAAGAAACATGACTTTTATTGGATGGGGAGGACCTCAAGTTACATTCTGGCTGAGCAGATTCGTGCATCCTTTCCACTTAATGAGCCTCAGCGTCTGTATTAGTTTCTAAGGATTGCCCTAACCAGACTACTACAACTGGGGTAGGTTAAAGCAACAGGAATGTGTTGCCTCACAGTTCTGGAAGACGGAATCTAAAATTAGGATGTTGGCAAGGCCATATGCTCTCTGTCTTTTCTACATTCTGGCGGTTGCTGGCAATCCTTAGCATTCTTTCTGTCTCCACATGGCCACCTTTTCCCTATGCGTCTGTCTCCTCTTTTTAAGCACAACAGAAATAGTGGATCAGGGGCCCATCCAGCTCCAGTAGGACCTCATCTTAACTAATTACCTCAGCGATGGCCATATTTTCAAAAAGGATTACATTCTGAGGTAGCGGGAGATATTAGGATTTCAGTATGTCTTTTGGGGGGATACAATGGAACCTTTAAAAATACCATCATGAAAAAAATAAAAAAAATAAAAATACCATCATGATACAATGAGGCTAAGAACTCTCCTTTTGCATAGTTGTTGTGAAGGTTAAAAAACAGTGGAGCTGAGTGCCCGGCACACATAGTAAGTACCCAGTGAAGGGCAGCCTTTACTACTGCTGTGGGACTCCTGCTCTGGAGCACAAGGTTGGAGGCCCTGGCTGGGACTGAGGAGAACCCCACAAGCCCACCAGCCTTTCTAGGAACTTGCCAGGAACTCCTCCCCGACAAGAGGTCCCCCCTTGAAGGAAGCCAGACATTTGTCACACTATAGACTGCAGGTTTCGAAACACATTAGTTTACATAAGAGAAGACTACGTTAGGAGAGGGAGGGCTATACTGGCCGTGGGAAGATCTGGGCTCTCATTGGGACTTGAGCACTAATTTGCTGACCAACTTTGATGAGGTCTCCAGGTCTTTGATTTCCTAGAGATAGAAAAAGGGGTGTTTGACCAGATGATCTTTCAGGTCACTAGTTCATGTATGCTGTATAGTTATTTTCATATTCGCACCCTCCCACATTGGTTTAAAATGGTTTAAAATTGGGAATCTTAAAAAAAAAATTGGGAATCTTTCTGTTCATTCCTGCCCCACATCCATTGTTTTTTGAAAACGTAAATCTAGAGCTGCCTGAATGGCTTAGTCAGTGAAGCATCTGCCTTCGGCTCAGGTCATGATCCTGGGATCCTACGATCAAGCCCTGCTCAGTGGAGAGTCTGCTTCTCCCTTTCCCTCTGCCCTCTCCCCATTGGTGCTCTCTCTTTCTCAGATAAATAAATAAAATCTTTAAAAAAATATAAAATTAATACATGCTTCTTACATAGGCATTAGCATTATAGAAAAGTAAATATAAGTGAAAAATAATATAGTGTTGGTATGAATGATTGAAGAGCAATTTCCCATTTTGATGTTATGTTTCAACCATAGTAACTTTTAGACGGCATAAACCATTCTCAAAAGGCACCAGAACCATAAATTTTACACACATATAGAAAGGGAAGCATGAGCCTAGGGCATCCCATCCCCCTGCTTCCTTTCGTACGTCTACTACAGACATAGGTATTGAGCACGTTCAGGCTCCTTAGCGCCCGGGAATGGCCGTGTGGCACAGTCCTGGCTAGTGAAGTGGAGAAGGAAGTCTACCAGGAAGTTTGCGTGACAGTTCTTGCCACCAAAAACAAAAACAAAAAAAACAAACAGAAAACACTGGCATCATCTTTTCCTATTTCTTCTTTTGATTGCAGATGCAGGGCCCGGGACTGGAGCCATCTCGCGATCGTGAAGACACCAAGGAACACAGGAAAGCTGTTTCTGGTATTGCTGACCTCCTGCACCAGCTGCGGCACCGCCTATCTCACACTTCACTCTTTTTGATGATTAAATACTGTTGTGGTTGAACTTCGTCTGCCCAAAATTCGTATGTTGCAGTTCTAATCTCTAGTACTTGGCGATGTAGCTACATTTGGAGATAAGTTCTTTAAAGTGATGATGAAGCGGAGCCTGGGTGGCTCAGTTGATTGAGCGTCTGCCTTCGACTCCGGTTGTCATCCTAGGGTCCTGGGATTGAGCCACCTCTTGGGTTCCCTGCTCAGGCGGAGACGGCTTCTTCCTCTCATCCCCACTTGTACTCTCGCTCTGTCTCTCTCAAATAAATAAATAAAATCTTTTAAAAAAATAAAAAATAAAGTGGTGACTCAGTTCGAATGAGGCCATTAGAGTTGGTCCCAACCCAATGTGCCTGGTGTCCTTATAAGAAGAGGAAGCTTGGACGCGATAAGGGACACAGGGATATTCAAGCACAGAGGAAGGATCACACAAGCCAGGAGAGCAGACACAGGAAAGCCACCGCTGCTCACATCTTGATCTCACACTTCCAACCTTGTGAGAAAGCAAGCTTCCATTTACCCCAAAGATACAGATGCAGTGAGATGCCAGGACACCTGCACCCCGATGTTTGTGGCAGCAATGTCCACAACAGCCACACTGTGGAAGGAGACTCGGTGTCCATCGACAGATGATGGATAGAGAAGATGTGGTCTATGTACACAATGGAATATTCCTCAGCCTTAGAAACGACAAATACCCACCATCTGCTTCGACGTGGATGGACCTGGAGGGTATGATGCTGAGTGAAGTCAATTGGAGAAGGACAAACATTATATGTTCTCATTCATCTGGGGAATATAAATAATAGTGAAAGGGAATAAAGGGGAAAGGAGAAAAATGAGTGGGAAATATCAGAAAGGGAGACAGAACATGAGAGACTCTTACCTCTGGGAAACGAACCAGGGGTGGTGGAAGGGGAGGTGGGTGGGGGGTGGGGGTGACTGGGTGACCGGCACTGGGAGGGGGCACTTGATGGGATGAGCACTGGGTGATATGCTATATGTTGGCAAATCAAACTCCAATAAAAAAATTAATTTAAAAAAAAAGGAAGAAAAGAAACTTCCGTTTGCTGTGCCCTGCTGTGGCAGGCCTGGCGACCAGGTACCCGATTACTCCAGTTGTTGCTACCCGAGTTTTCTGTTGTCGCTGGCTGGACTAGGGAGACCCTGGGCCCTGGAGCTCCGACCCCGGCTACCCCAAAGATGCTGCCGAAGCTTCTTGCTCTTGTCAGGACAAAGAATTCAAGAACAGACACACAGTGGAGCAGAGAAGTGACACGAGCAGGCAGTTTATTAAAGTGAAAGTACACTCGAGCTGTGGAAGCAGGAGAGCTCGAGCGAGAGGGAGGACGAGGAACCCCGCACAGTCTGGGGAGCTGGTGCCTATCTTTTATGATTATTAACTGGGAGGAGGGACATTCATGACTTGGGGGCAGGGATTTCTTGGAAGCAGAGTTTTCCTGGCTTTTCTTCCTTATTCGGTCAGGGGTTTCCTGTCATGGCATCACCCATCTTGGGCCTGTTGGTTGGATGGGCTTGTGGCGCGCTGCCAGGGCAGGCCTCAGACTTTCCCAGGACAGGCCCTGATTTCCTCTTTGCTGGCCTCCAGGCGTCCTGTTAGAACCTAAGGAATTGCTTCTAACACTGTGACTTTCAGCTGAAAGCATTCCTGGTAACTTCCAGTTCTTTAAAACAGGTGACGGGATTTTTTTAGGACCCAGGTCAAACATTTTTAATTCTCTCATTTTGAAGTAAATAAAGTATGACTAACATTTTTTTCATTATGGAATAACTCCATTCTCCACAAAGGACATCTTTTCCTGAAAACTTGAGAATTTTTTATTATTTTAAATATATTTTACTATTATTATTATTATTTTGGTTTCTTTCTTCACATCTTTATTGTGGCTCTGTCATTCATCTGTTACACAGCCAGGTCATTGTTATCATTTCTATTCCATTTTGAAACACCCCCCCCAACTGCCTGAGGTATTAACTATTTATTTATTATTATCATTAAGCTTTTAATTTCAATCAACATACACTGTTCTATTAGTTTCATGTGTACTATATAGTGATTTAATAATTCTGTACATTGCTCAGTGCTCATCAGGACAAATGTACTCTTTAATTCCTATTACCTATCTCATCCATCCACCCCACCCACCCTGGTAACCATCAGTTGGTTCTGTACAGCTAAGGATCTATTGCTTGGAAGAATGAAGACTTCCATCACTCTTCATGCCTGCAGGCTTGATCTGGAACATCCATGTCCTCCTGCCTTGGAGACAGTTACACATGCATGTCCCCAGGTTCTCCAATGACAGACTAGGGCAGAGTCAGATGAAAATTACTCACTGGCTTTCCTGGGTCTCACCTCGTGATTGTACATCATGGACTTCTCGGTCTGCTCAGTCATGGGAGCCATTGTGCTATGGGTTCCGTTCCTCAGGAGAACCCTGACCAGTTCATGCTATTACCTCTTGTGGGGGAAAGTAATTTCAGAAAGATGCCATCCTACAACGTCCTGAGAAGCAAACTGCTATCAATGAAGCCTCAAGTTGTGTGTTTGGGACAAGAGCTGGGGGAGGATAGTGAGCAGCTTTGAGATCCTGGAGAAACCTCATGATCCAAGAAGGGAGAGACGCCCGGTGCTCGGACTCACATGGTGGAAGCCAACTTCTGCTCAATCCTGGGGGCGTTTCCTAGACCTTGCAGATGGGGAAGTGCAAATGGTATCTCAGGATGATGTAATCATGTATGTAAGAGGGGCAGATAATGATTTTGACTAAAGAATATTCTAATAAAATGAGTATATTTGAAGTGAATTTTAAATATCAAAAAAAAAAAAAAGAAGAAGAAGAAGAAGAGGTCCCTCGGTGGCTCAGCGGTTAAGCGTCTGCCTTGGGCTCAGGGCGTGATCCTGGAGTCCCAGGATCGGGTCCCACGTCGGGCTCCCTGCATGGAGCCTGTTCCTCCCTCTGCCTGTGTCTCTGCCTCTCTCTCTCTCATGAATAAATAAAATCTTAAAAAAAAAAAGAATCTATTGCTTGGCTTATGTCTGTCTCTATTTTTCCTTTGCTCATTTGTTTTGTCTCTTAAACTCCACATATGAGTGAAATCATACAGTATTTGTCTTTCTCTGACTGATTTATGTGGGTAAGCACTACATTCTCTAGCTCTCTCCATGTTTTTTGCAAAGAAGGAAAACTTGCCATTTGCAAAAACATGAACAGAGCTAGAGAGTATGTATATATTTTTTATCCTTTCATTTATCAACCCACCAAATATCTAGAATGTTTTGCAGGAATTTTCTACAGCCTTTACAACATTCCTTCACACAATTTCAGCAAAAGGAATATTACCCTAATTAAACAAAAAAGAAATGACACTACAGTTGAATAAGGTAAATCATAAATTTAATTAGAACTGTAATAGCCCAGGAATCTTTCGCCACCACCACCACAACAAATTAGTAAGTTTGACAGTTGTTACCATAAATGTTATATAATTACTTAACTGGTTTTCAACTTGCTCAAATAGTCATCCTTTCACATAATGAAAAGGACAAGCAACTAATGGCATTTGACCCTGTCACCTTTGGGGCAAGTGGCACTTAGAATAAAAGTCCACCTGCCAAATGTGCACAGGAACATCATCAACCAGGAATCACTGGGTTTGTGAATTAAAAACCACCATCTGTTAAAAGCTGTGTATATATTACAATTAGTCATAATGGTAAGTTCTAAGAAATACAGTTCACTTCAAAAATAATCTTAATGAAGTAGAAGGTCAGGAAATAATGAAGAAAAATATTAATTTTTCAAAATAAATTAAATTTTTACATAAAAATACACAAAGCCAAAAGATACAGTTTTGCAACATATGATAGACCACGGGATTCTTTCTCTACTGTACAATGAACCTGGTCGTAATCAGTAAGAAAAAGATGAACAATTCTATTTAAAAATAGGTTATTAATAGCTAGTTCACGTCAATAAAAATGCAACTAGCCACCAAACATGGGACAGATTTTCCAGTTATATTCATACTTAAAGAAATGCAAATCAAAACAACAATGCAGTATAAACAGCTACCTATAAATCATTATCACCCCAATAAAGCTTGATAAAATTTGGTGCTGGTGTGAGGGCTGATTTGTATGACCATTTTGGTGGGCAACTGCCATCAAATTTTAAGATGCATATACCCTTTTTAGGCAATATTACTCTCTGGATATGTGTTTTTAAGTACATCTCCATCTATTTCATCTACCATCTATCTATCATCTGTCTACCTATCTACCTATTATCATCATCATTTATCTGTAGATATCTATATACACGGATGTTTACTGCAGCATTATTTGTGGATCCAAAATCGTTGGGAGGAGAGGAAATGTGACTAGACAAGTTAAGGTGTGTACATACCATGGAATATTGTGCAGCTATTAAACAGAATGAGGTAGACCTAAATATGCTGATATGGAAAGTTCTACCAGTCGTATTATTAAGTGAAAAAGTGACATTCAGAACCATATATATAAACATGTGTGGACATGTATGTGTGGGATTTACACTATCTCTGCATATCAGAAAGAGGTAAAGGGACAGGGTCTAAAGTGAGCAGAGTTTATTTTGGGGTTCAAGATGCCCTTCACTCTGAGTCAGCACTGAACACAAAGGCCAGTAATAGTTCATGACTCCAAGGAGTTGCTGGCCAAGGAGGTAGGTCCTGCTTAGCTGTAAGAAGTCCACTGATTTCAGTTGACAGGATTTGAAGCACACGTTGCATTACACAAACATCACCTTACATTGTAAGCGTCAGCCCTATTATAAGACACCAGTTTGAGGGTTTCAATTTGACCTTGGGGAACATCAAAACCTGAAGAACAAAGCCAAACCACACACAGCCAGGTGAGTTTCATTGTCAAAACCATTGAAACTGGCTTGGATCCACCCGGCAGTAGGGAAGTGAAAATAGGTCCACATACCACCACCCACGGCCTGGCTGAGCCCCTCTCTTCACTTAGACATTGTGACGAGGGTGCAACCCTGTCTCTTAGTCCCTTGGATTCTTGGGCACAATTTTTGATGTGCATCTCTGTCTTCACGGAAGGAAGGCTCATCGATATGGGCTCCCAGAATGCAGTACTGAGGTTCCACCAACACTCCCTAAGAGTCTAAGAAATACTTTAACAAGGACACCACACATTGAGGGTTGGGGAGAAACTGAATCTTTGAAAAAAAAATAAGTTTGCAGAAGTTTATTATTTAATTCTATTCTGTTCCCCTGTCAATCTCTAAATAAAGTGCTTATAGGTGAGAAACATTTTTTTTTTCCAAAAGCAAACCAGAAATAAGCCAAAAAGTGTGTGGTGCAAATCACTTTTTGATGGAAAATGGATTATTTTTGTTTTATACTGACCCACAGAATTAAAAACAAACAAAAAAAAACAACAGGATTTTTTTTTTCACATAAAATTTTCTTTGCTCTAAAAGTTTAACCATGTTTTTTTTTTAATTTTTATTTATTTATGATAGTCACACAGAGAGAGAGAGAGAGAGGCAGAGACACAGGCAGAGGGAGAAGCAGGCTCCATGCACGGGGAGCCCGACGTGGGATTCGATCCCGGGTCTCCAGGATCCCGCCCTGGGCCAAAGGCAGGCGCTAAACCACTGCGCCACCCAGGGATCCTGCTCTAAAAGTTTAAAAACCATTAAGCTACAGTAAATCATCATGATACGGTTTAGTTGTAAAGTATACTCAACTTTTAAAAAAATATATCTACAAGCTAGAACCTTGCTTTTTGCTGTTGGTGCTGTTTGTATTATTTTAAAATTTCCATCTTTTTTCCTTCCTTACCTTTTGCCGCCATTGCCTGGTTGCCTACTTCCTTTTCTGCCTTTGCTTCCTTCCTTCTCTTCCTCATGTCCTTAACCGCCTTTCCCTTGTTCGAGGATACATTATATATCTACTCCACGTCAAAAATTCCTCAGCCACTTTCACCATTTCCCTTCCTAAAGGAACTCCAATTATGCTCAGAGAACAATACATCAGCTGTCTCACAATTGGCTCAAAGAAAATGCAGCAATTCAGTCCTCCTGCTGAGGGGCTGGCCTAGGAAGGCACTTGTTATCCAGTGTTGGCCAATAAGATGCAAAAGGAAGAATTCCAGGGGCCATTCAAAAATATTTTCCTTCCTGATAGGGGAAAGAGCTACAGGAGGATAAAGCCCTTTTGTATCTCCCTTCCCTTCCTGCTCGGGGCTGTTATGAAGGCACGTGATGCCTCTATCTGTGGCAACTGGTGTCTTTTCACACTAAATGATGAACTCCTGGTAGATAGCCCAACTCTCCAAGTTGCACGCAGAGTAGAAGGACAAAAATAAGCTAGTCCTCAACAGCATCACTGAGTGACTTAAACACCTTGGCCTCAGCTACCTGTGGACTTAAGTGAATTAGAAGATATTTCTAGATTTTTCTGTTATTTGTAGCCACACACAAAAAAAATTTAATGTATACACAGACTTAAAAATCAAGTAGAGAAAACTATTGAATTAAATAGAAAAGTAATGGTATTAATTATGGCCACAGAAATATGATCAAAGAGGTTTGGCTAAAAAAAATTTTTTTGAATAAATTAAGTAATTAAAAATTAAAAAAAAAAAAAAGAGCTTTGGCTACACAAAAGAGTAAACAAGCAGCCCTGCTCAGAAGAGCCGGGAAGAGTTTACTTGAGAAGGGCCTTGAATGTTGGCCTTATTATGGAGCCTCATGTCAGGCAATGAGAGGTGCACAGAGGGGCTTGGTGTCCAGGCAATAGTGAGGAGTTCTGTCTGGCAGGAAGGAGAACTGGGAAGGTGATATGAGGCCTTGGGGGTATACCACGAAGATACGGCTTTCTTCTTTGGGTGATGGGGTGGGGGGTGTGCATATGCACATTCATGAACATTCAGACATGTGGATGCACACGCTCCTCCTGTCTAATAAGGAATCTGTCTGGCCTTTTTCCAAGTTCCTGGGAGGAAACTTTCCCAGTGATTGGAGTATCCTTGCTATTTCTGGTGGTCTCTAGCAGTTTATGCTGATGCAGTGACTCCTGGTGGTCCCTAAGTACATCAGGATGAAAGTGGCCATGCTGGAAAGACCGTCAGTGTCATTAGAGGATTGGGGCTTTTAGTCATGTGAGGTCATCCTAATCTCTGGGAGGTGGTAGGGGGTTAGACCCCCTAACTGGCCATGAGATTTGAGTCATTGAGCCTATGCAATGAACCCCCACTAAAAACTCTAGACCTCAGGACTCAGCGGAGGTTCCTGCTTGGTAAACACATCAATGTGCCAGAAGAATGATACATCCTGAGGACATGCGGAGAAGACGCAGAAGCTCTGCGTCTGGGACCTCACCCAGGCCCTTTGTCGAGTTCTGATTTGCATCCTTTATGGTAAAACTATAATCATGTAAACAGCATTTTCCTGAGCTCTGTGAGTCATTCTAGTGAATTATTGAGCATGAAGGTTTATGGGGACCTCTGAATTCATAGACAGTTGGTCAGATGTGCGGGTGGTCTGGGGATCCTGGAGTTTGTGGCTAACGTCAGAAGAGAGGGCAGTGTTTGGAGCGATAGTGCCCTTTACCTGTGAAGTCTGGCCATGCTCAGTCATTTCACTCTACATATGAAAGGTGATTCCAGTTTGGAAGACAGCATTGTATGGAAGCTGTGGGGTAGCCCACGCCCATCCTGCAGAGGCCTGAGTGCTGGGGTCTTTAATCCAGAGCATGAAAAAGGCTTCTCTTCACCTCATGCAGGCAGACTGGCTTCTCCTTCAGAGAAATGCTTGCCTTTCGTTACAAAGGAGCTGTGGGGGATCCCTGGGTGGCTCAGCGGTTTGGCGCCTGCCTTTGGCCCAGGGTGCGATCCTGGAGACCCGGGATCGAGTCCCATGTCGGGCTCCCTGCATGGAGCCTGCTTCTCCCTCTGCCTGTCTCTCTCTCTCTCTCTCTCTCTCTCTCTCTCTCTCTCTCTCTCTATCATGAATAAAAAATAAAATATTTAAAAGAAAAAAGAAAGGAGCTGTGGGGCAAGAGAAAAATAGGGAGAACCAAAACCATCTGGCCTGTGATGCAGCTCACTGTTATCACTGTGACCCCTCATCACGGGACATCGTACCGTGTCCCGCATGTAAATGTTTTGCTGTCACTCAAATCCCATTTTTCAGAGAAAATAATAACAAAAGCAAACACAAAAATAACTACCATCTATTGAACTTCAATAATGGGAGAGGTGATAAATATGGTTTTTATGTTTTAATCCGATCCTCATGAGGACCCTGCTGAAAGATATTCCCATTTTACAAGTGATGCAGCTATTTGGGTAACCGGCCTAAGTCTCATGGAACCCACAGAGCTCGGTTTTAGCCCAGCTCCTTGTGTCAGCAGAGCCTTGCTCTAAGCACCGTGACTCACTGCTTCTCATCCAAAGCAAGAGAGATACCGGGTCAGAGTTAGCGCCCCGCAGAGGAGGTTATGCCCCATGGAAATGGGGCTTTGCAAGATGAGTCATAAGGACTAGAGGAGGCTCCATGCTCTCTACTGCCTACTTCTCTCTCATCCTTCCCAAATTCACTTCCCTGTTGGAGGCTGCATGCTCTGGAGCAGGTGGGTAAGTGGGCCAGAGTGCTAAAGGGTCGTGCAACTCAGCGCTGGAGGCCCCATGGAAGGATGTGAAGGAAAGAAGGGAAGGATCCTTTTAACTGCAGGGTGATTTGGGGCTCAGGAGGGTGGGGGCAGAGGGAGGTGACTCTAGCCTAAGACGTGGTTACTCTTTCAAAATATCAGAAAGGGAGACAGACCATGAGAGACTCCTAACTCTGGGAAACGAACTAGGGGTGGTGGAAGGGGAGGTGGGTGGGGGGTGGGGGTGACTGGGTGGCGGGCACTGAGGGGGGCACTTGACGGGATGAGCACTGGGTGTTACTCTGTATGTTGGCAAATTGAACACCAATAAAAAATAAATTTATTATTAAAAAAAAAAAAAGAGGCAACAGTGATTTCCGGTCGGGAGGCCCAGATGCTCAGATAGTTGTGGTGAAGTGACACAGCTGGGATTGGGGGATTTATTTTCTGCCCAAGCCAGAGAGGTGAGGCAGGGATATAGCAGATAGAGGTGAGGAGACAGAGATGAAATGGTCGGAAGACGACGGATATGTGTTCGGATTGTTCCAGATTTGAAGCTTGCGTCTGCCACTTTCTCTATCTCTCTGTTTTTTACTATTTTTAATTTCTAAAACGGTCACGGCAATACCTACCTCATAGAGTTGGTGTGGAAATTGACAGTAGGCGAAGGGCCCTAGCAGTGCTCGGCACAAAGCAGGCATTCACAAAGTAATATTCGTTTTTAAATTTTTAATTAAATTAATTTTAATTAATTGAAATTTATTAATTTTAATAAATTTAATTTTAATTAAAATTAGGTCACAGTTGTAAAAAAACATGTGTGACAGTAGTGGCTGGAGTGATGGCCCATAAGCCACCCTCAAGCCCTTCTGCTGTTTCCAGGCTCTGAGGGGGCCCCGAGAACAGCCTGCCTTGCCCTCCGGGTCTGCCTCGCCACCTGCAGGCTGGGCCGCACACCAGCTTCCCTGGCAGGGCGGCCAGGCCACGAGCTGCGCGGCTGTCACCTGCCCTCACCCACTTGGCCTGCTCCGGCCCGCCCCTCCTGTCCCCGACCACGTTGTGCGGGACCCGCCTCTCTTCCCACACTCGTGCCTGCCACCCTGCCATGTGCGTGACTCACGGACTGTCCCAACCTCCCGCAGGAAGCACATGAGTGGCCTGGGCAACCTGGGGCGGGGGTGCCAAGGTGAGCAGGGCCCAGCTCGTGTGCCCAGGGGTGCTGGCAGCAGGCCGGCCCTCAACTGCCTGCTCCCACATGGCGGATGTGGGATGGAATTTCTGACCCCACGTTGCACATGAGAGCGCCCAGTCTCCAAGATCAAGTAACCCTGCTGAGATCACTCAGAGAGAAATTGGTAAAGCAAGAATGTGATCTTGTGTTTGCCCGATGCCCAGAGCAGGCAACGTCTCTGCAGCCACGGCAGGGCGGCGCACTCTGGGGCACCCAGGACGTCCCAGCGGCCTTGCTGCACCCACGGTAGCCAACGTTACTTCACCACCGTGAGCCCTCTCTGGGCCCTTCCTCCTCTCCTAAAAATGGGATGGTAACCCCATGTACTTGACACCATTGCTGTCAAGGTTTAGTGAGCTCGTGAGCAGATGCACCCACAAGGCCTAACGTGGGGCCTGTGACACAGTTTCTTCCCGACCCCGGGTGACCCATTAGCTGGTTGCATATGGATGAAAGCACCTTGGTTTTCCAAAGAGGCATAGGCCTTGGAGTCTGACCCCTAGATCCCACCCTAAGCGTCACATCCCCTTCCCATCTGGACTGTCACGAGGCCCTCACCAACCTTTTAGAACCTGGACTGTGGTTGAGCCATCATTTTCCCACATGGCGGATGGAGGACCCATGAAACGAAATCAAGTGTTTACAGGAAGTCATATAGGAAGTGGGCGCCTGAGCTAGGTACCCGGCTCTCAGGCTGTTTCTCTAAGGTCAGAGGGAACATACTCAGAAACTGGGTAGAATATTTTCCTCTCAAAATAGCCCCAAAGCGTAGCTCCAACCGGCCTAACTAATAAGGCAACTTGTTACTGGCCACCACAAGACGCCCGGAGTTGGGCAACGCCCCTTTTTTATCCCAGTGCCAATATTCAGAGAAAAACCACTTCAAGGCATTCCAAGAAAGACGTGTGGGCACCACGGGCCAATACACCTGCTTCGCGTGCGCTGTGTCCAGTGGGCCGCACGCTGGTTGGGGAGACGACGGTCAGGGTCTGGGTCTGGGCTGACACAGGGATGTCTGCTTGACCTGGAGCCGCCTCAAGGGTCCTGTATTCACAGTCACCTTAGCTTTAGCTCCAAAAGGTCTTCTATGTTCTTTGACATTTGTAAAGAGGGAAATGGAGAGCTTGTGTTTCTTAGAAAATGTGCTCATTTTCAACTGGTTTGGAGAATTTTGAAAGAAGTTGGAGGGGCTTTAAGATGACTGGGAAGGTGTGGGGGTTTTGTTTGTTTTTGTTTGCTTTTGGGATTTTTTTGTTTTTTTTTTTTGTTTTTTTTTTTGTTTTGTTTTTTTGTTTTTCTTTGGGGTTTTTTGGGTTTTTTTTTTTGTTTATTTGTTGTTTGTTTGTTTTGTTTTGTTTTGTTTTGTTTTGTTTTTTACCTAAAGGGTGATTTCCTATTTTGCATGCCTAAATATTCCAAGTAATATATTGGGTACAGGTAGTGGAGAGTGGCCATGATTATCCTTAAAATGGGAAGTACGTGGAATACATGCCCACTGCATATGGCTGGGTGCTGATGAAACTTTGGTCCCCCCTCTGGGGAACATAAACAGTAGCTGTAGAGACAGGACACATCAACAAAACAATGTAAAATTACGCGACTTAAGTACCAAGTAAGCCTAATAAGGGCCACATGGGTTGGAAATTTTTCTTCAAAATTTTACTTCCAGGAGAATCATCACTTGCCAAAATGAACATAATAAAAAGTCTATGTTGGGATCCCTGGGTGGCTCAGCGGTTTGGCGCCTGCCTTCAGCCCAGGGCATGATCCTGGAGACCCGGGACTGAGTCCTGCGTCAGGCTCCCTGCGTGGAGCCTGCTTCTCCCTCTGCCTGTGTCTCTGCCTCTCTCTCTCTCTCTCTCTCTCTCTCTCTCTCTGTCTATCATGAATAAATAAATAAAATCTTTTTAAAAAATAAAATAAATGAAAAGTCTATGTTTGAAGTGGGAATATAAGTCTGTTCTGATAACAATGTTGTGTCCTGGCCACAAAAAGCAGATGACTGAATGAAGGGCTGGTCAAAATCGAATCCCTCTTCCCAGAATTCACTGAACAATTGACTGAAGGCAAGGAAGGCTGTTGTTACCGTCACTGTCAGAATTGCCTCAGTTCTGACAACTATGAATTAGGAATTAAGCTGTAAGCATGAACAACATAAAGTGTGATTCTGATGTGCTTTCTACTAAACCACTTTTGTACAGTCTTTCACCGAAAAAGAAATGATACCCCCACGTTTATAAGAAAATGCACAGGATAAAAAAATGTTTCTTTTTTAGAGTCAAGTTTATTTGTCAAGCTGCAGGCATCTGATTGCTTTGCCTCTAGCTGTGAGGGGGCGGAGGGAAGGGGACTCCCCCTGTAAGACCTCTCAGAATTTCCACTACCTGGACCACGTGGGGACATGGAAAGTCAAATGTCTGATCTCAAACAAATACAAGAAATAAAAAGAGGCAGCAGATTATATAATTGGAGGTATCATCATGTCCTTTTCCACTCTCAGATGAAAGAAAAAAAGAACACTGACCTTTCAGATGCCCAAAGAAAATCTCAGGAATTCATACTCACTTCCTGCAGTTAATGTATTTATTAAATGAAACAGATAGAACTATCTAGATTTCCACCTCTACAGATCCATTAAGTCAAAAAATAAATAAAAATAAAAAATAGAAAAAATAAAAGTTCTTAAAATTTTGCTTATCTACTTAAAAAGTGAACCTGCAGTGTGGGTACCGATGCACAGTTTTTAGCTTGCATGTTCTCATTCTGGCCATTACAAAATACTCTTTACAATAATTTCCACTTCAACAGAGCCAGTTTTCTGTTTTTACAACCCACTTGCATTTCTTTTCTTTTGGGGAAAATATAGGATAAATAAAAAACAATCTGAATTAATATTGGAAAGGAGACAAAGTCGAAGTTTCATATTTGTCAATGCGCATATGAAGTTCATTCATTTTTCTATTGTTATTGTTAGTCATCTTACAAATATGGAACCACAGTCTTCACTTCCTTTGGTAATATAGCTCTTTCGGCTCTGGCAATTACAAATTCTTGACAATTTTTATAAGCGTCTTTTTAAAAACTAAGTTTCCTTCCTTATCAGAAAATGTATTTTCCCCCCAGATGCATTTAAATAACTGAAATTGGGGACTTTAATGCAAGTAAGTGGCAAAGCTGTCCGCCGACCACGGTCCACTCTCAAACGGTCCTCAGTCCTCGCAGGACCTCGCTCCTTGAAGGCAAGACATTATTCTAAATTCACTCTATTTTTTAGGAAGGAGGCTTGAAAGTAGGAGTGTTCTAAGGACACTCGCTAGAGATTGTGAATTATTTCCTTATGTTTTGGGCAGCTTTGTTAATTTTTTTGAAGTTGCTAGTCTCTCTTAATGAATGACCAACTCCTGTTTTATCTTGTGGTCCTTCACAAATTTAGCTATTTGGGTGTGCTTTTTCATCGACTTGTTCTCTCTCTCTCTCTTTCTGATATCACTGTGCCTCTCCTTACCACTCAGTTATAGTTTCACACAATCAGCTAAGTGGAGGCACTGGTGGCATTTACAGGAAACTGGGAGCATTACTAGCACCCCTGATTAGAAGTGCCACCTCAGAGAGCAGAGCAGAGCACACGACATAAATATGGAAAATATGTCTGTATGATGCTCTGCTCTGCTTCTGAGTTTAAAACAAGAAGCATCCTTGAAATGGAACTAAAGTATACTACATATATTTTTAAATCAACAATGGTCTTGCTTCCCTCCAGTTCCCAGACCTCTCCAAAACTAGTCTAATATTAACATTTCATGACTTCATCTGAGGAACCTGGAGACTAGCTTCTAAATGAGAAAAGATGGGGCTTACCCGAGTCTGTTTCTTTAGAGACCCTGTGCTCACAGTGTGAAAAATTCAACATCTGTAGGGTGGTGAGGTGTCATGGAGACCAAGACAGAACTCCAGAGTTGCATTAATGCAAAATCAAGGCTTTGCTGATTCAAGCCACCCACGCTGAAGAAGCAGGAGGTTCAATTTCTCCAGTAACTGGAAATAAGCTGTGAACATTCAGTTTTCCTTCAATGTGTCTGTTCTGAATTAAATTACATTTAATGGTGATGCCCGGGTGGCTCAGTGGTTGAGCATCTGCCTTAGGCCAGGGTGTGACCCTGGGGTCCCGTGATCGAGTCCCACATCGGGCTCCCTGCATGGAGCCTGCTTCTCCCTCTGCCTGGGTCTCTGCCTCTCTCTGTGTCTCTCATGAATAAATAAATAAAATATTTTAAAAATCACATTTAACGACTTACATGTTAAATTTCCTGAATGTGATCTGACTTTTGTGAAATCTGTGTTCTATTCCTCTGCTTTGAAGGGAGAATAAAAGGGCAGGAGTTTTCTGCAGGTAATATGAGTTGGTAGGAGGTGATGGGTCAGCAAGAATTTAGGAACTTCTTTGGTTTTAACTTTTGGTCACTAAGGGCATGTGGTGTTTCTTCCTTCCGATCATATTGATCAATTATTAGTTCATTTCCTCTCTGAAAGCTGGGAGAGACGGCAAGCTTCCCAAGTACGGGTACCATGTTTTCTTCATCGCTGAGGAAATGTGACCTCAAGGAGAGAGAGCCTGGGTTTTAGAGTCAGACAAGCGTGAATTTGAAGCTTCCTTCAGCACTAACTCAGCAGTAATAACCTCATTGGTGTTGGGCTTCTCAACTCACTCTGGCCCCGAACAAGCATGGACAACAGCCCTGTCCTCTGATCCCTTCCCTCCCCACGAATCCCCCTCCATGCTGAGGGGACCTGAATGCAGGTGGTTATGACACATGGTTCAGAGCAGCACTTCTAGCAGTTGGCATCTACAGCCCATGGGAGGGCAGGGACCCTGAGGGGGATTTCCTATAACCAAAGAGATGCCATAGTGTGTTGGGGTTTCTTTGGGATTAGAAATTAGGCTAATCCTGCCGTTTGACCGTGTTCCTCCAAACTTCTCAGCTAGCACACTCAAAGATAAAAAATATTTACGCCAGGCACTTCATGTAAGATTTATCTTCTCTAAATCCCTCCAGAGTTAGTAATATTATTCTCATTTGGACTTACGGATGGGTGAACTGAAGCTCGGGAAGCTAAAGGAAGTTAAAGGCAGCATTACAGGCTTGAACCAAACCTGGGTAACTGCAAGGTTTGTTCCATAATGCACACTGCGCTACCCTGCAGTTCACGGCCCCTAACCATCTCCAGCTAGACAAGTTGTGAAGGTGACAAGTCCTGAAAACCCTTGATCTTCAGGATTTCTGTGACCCTCAAGTGCAGGCAGTTCTCAGGCTGTCTCCTAGTGGCCCCTGGGGTTCCTACTGCAGTCCCTTAAAAAACCCATCCTCCCATTCTCCACACTGGCCTGGGGCTCATTTTTCTTCTTTAGGATTAATTAAATCCTTATTTCCTGATTTGGTTCTGTGTAAAGATAAGAAAGAAACAACCCCTGGACCAGGAAACTCAAAGTTTAGTCAAGAGATAAGACAACTTTAAAATAAGTAGAAAACATAGAAAAGAATAATAAAACCTTTGAGGAAGATGCAAATGCCTGAGGGAGATAATCATAGTAAATGTGTATGATCCTTTTTAGGATGAGAAGCACTCTTAGGTTCACAGTAATAAATACCATCATTGAGATGTACGGAGCACTTTACATCTGTTGATTCTAATCCTCACAAAAGTCCTCCAAGGACGGATACTCTTGTTCCCATTTTGTCAGATGAGAAAATCAAATTATAGTCCAGATGATGGCCATGCAGCTAAAAATGGGCGCAGCTGAAACTCAAATACATGCCTTTCTGGACCCCAACTCAGCCAGACTCCCATGATTTTGTGCCATTATCTACCACTCCATTTTAATCCCATTTTGTGGAGTTGGCTTCTTGGTGACCACTCAGCTGCTAAGTGGAAGGTTTGGATTCAGGCTTAGATGTCCTATCCCTGAGCCCGCTCTTCTTTCCTGGAGCAGAGCTGCTCGAGACTTGCAAAGGCCTTGATGAAAGGGTGCCTTTGTGAGGATCTTAATAAAAGCAAAGGATATTTACGTGGAGAAAAGAAAAGGAATATTCCAAAGGGAAGAACTGCATGAGCTGTGGTCAGGTCAGGACGATTCAGGGCTTCTCTGGAGGTAGAGAGAAGACAGGGTAGGGGGTAGGTTAGAGCCAAACTGAGTGGCTTTCAGCAATAGGGCATTTGTAATAGAGGGGGTGGAAAGCCTTTGCACATTCATAGCAATGATGTGACGAGGGCCGCAGTGGTGTGGAGAGGGGTGGGAGTGGGAAAAGACTGGGGACCAGAAAAGCCCATCAGCTCAGGCCATTAGCTGGGCCCTGGTGGTGGATGCGGTGGAGAACAAATAATAAGACCACAGTATTGGAAAGCACAAAAAGGCTATTTCAAGAAGTGTTCTAAGAATCTATAGGACTTAACTGAGTCTCTTGAGTGCCTTGAGGCCAGAAAGGAATCTGGGTGATAATATTGTCAAATGACAGGAAGGGTGAATGTTGAGTTCAAGAACGAGAACAGAGAGAGTTCTGGCTCATCTACAAGTAGCAATGCTTGAAGCAGGGTCTTCTAGGGCAGAGGTTCTCAAACTTTAATGTGCTCAAGAATAGCCTGAGAGCCTTGGTACAGCTACCTGACACATGGTACATATTTAATAGATTTCCTTCTCTAGGAGATAATGTTTGTATAGAGTCTTAAGGTGTTGATATAAAGAAATGACCAGTATAGTAATTTCAGGAAATATGGGTGATATCTTAGTTGCAGTTGCTCAATTATTTTAAATACACAGCCACTTACTACCTTTCAAATCATACCAGATAGGCCTTTATGTAACGTGTTTACTATAATATAGATTCTAACCCTAAGCTATGTGGGCTAAGGTCTACACAGCTTCCATTGCCCAAGAGATAAGAATGTGGACATTGGAGCTGGGATCTTGGGTTTGCTCTTTGCTACCTGCAATATATGCTCTTGGGTAATTTACTCAAATATTGCGGCCTGGTCTCCTGCCTCTAAAAGCGGGATAACAGATGTATATATCTTATAGAGCTGGTGTGATGTTATAATAACAAAGCAATGGTCACCTACATATACAAATACATTTTAATAACTGATAGTTATAAGTTTTACCATTGGTTAGCCCTTGGGAGAGGGGAACTCATACAAAGAAGCTGCAGGAAGAGGTTCTGGTGAGTCAGAAGGTCATAAGTGGTTCCTTGAGTCAGGACAGGAGCAACATGCCAGCCTGTGATACAGCAGAAGCTCATAGTGATACTCTGTCTGAAACCCAACCAGGTTGCCATGGGTTGACAAGCAGAGGCCCCTTTCAAAACTTCTGGCTACTTGGTCAAGTTTCTGATTTGGGAAATTACAATAATCTGTGAGAGAATTCCCCTTCCATTCCAGTTGGCCAGAGAACTGAGCATCGTCATCACTTATTATTCTCACTGTTGGCCAACACTGAACCTTGTAGAGGGGATACACTGTGCTCTTTCTGGAGGCTAGAAACCTCCCAAGAAACCATATGCTCTGTGAAACATGCTATCAGAGGCTGAAAAGCTTACTGGGCAAGCTAACAACCAGGCTTTTTTATGATCTACAATTCAGGTAACTTCCTGGGCTGATGTGTGTGTCTCCTTGATTGACCAATCAATTATTTTACTGATTTGGCCAAATTTTTTTTTATCTTCTTGGCCCAGCCCATACCTTCCATCTTATTCATCATCACAGCGTTATAAGAGCTGACATTTAGTGAGACCTTTCCATGTATCAACACTGTGCTTAGCTCTTTGAAATGTAATCTCACCCAATCCCCACAGCATCACGTATGAGGAAGCTACTATTTTCCATTGTGCAGGAGAAGAAACTGACACTGGAGTCAGTGGGGTCACTGACTCAAGAGCATATCACTGCTAGTGTATATATATTTGTTGGTGACCTCGAGGCTTAAAATTCCTGAAGCTTAAGCCATCCATTCACTCAAAATTGAAAATATAAGACAAAGAAGTGTGAAATAGTTAAACAGAGTACAAAGAACATAAATAGCAAGACCATCACGAGAAGCCAGATGACCCTCAGGGAGGAGAGATGTAAGCCGGGAGTTGAGAGAATGGGATTCCAATGGATGAAGAAGAGGGAAGAAGAGGATGATGCCTGAGGTGGGATGAGGGGGACGGGACAGGCATAGGAAGAAAGGGCAGGGGTTGAGAAGATAGGGTGAGCAAAGGCCTCCACGTTGTACGAAGGCGAATATGGCATAGCAAGGCTTGCTTCAAGAACAAATGATATGTCACTGTATTATCAGATTATATTCATCGCTAGTTACTGAAGAAGCAAAAATAAATTAGCAAATCAAGACTAATGCTTGTTTGTTATGTTCTGCATTCTAGGGAGAGGGTGCACAATTTCTATCAATGAGAAAACGTCTATATATTTCCCTTGCACTTAGATTAATGGAGGAGAGAGAAGAGGAAAAGAAAAAAAGTTTTCAAAGGATCTTAAATATTTCTATGTTGCTAAATGACAAAGCCGCTCATTTTAGCAGGAACATTTTTGAGTTTTTGATGAGCTATGGGAAAGTCTGAGTTGAGTAGGGAGTGGGAAGCCGAGGAAGGGGCAAGTCAGTAAGACAGGGCGAGGCTAGAGAGGCCTTTCCATTCTGCAAAGGAGGATAGCCTGGTGGCAAACTAGGCTAGTGGGAAGAGACAGAGGGAGCGTGCAGACTGGTGTCTGAGATGTCTACTGCCGGTCCCTCTCACACTGAGCCTACTCTGTTTTGCAACGCACCTAATATCTTGGGCAATGGTTTTGGGGTGTGAGATTCACACAAAAAGGATGAGTTCCGGGGATCCCTGGGTGGCGCAGCGGTTTAGCGCTTGCCTTTGGCCCAGGGCGCGATCCTGGAGACCCGGGATCGAATCCCACATCAGGCTCCTGGTGCATGGAGCCTGCTTCTCCCTCTGCCTATGTCTCTGCCTCTCTCTGTCTCTCTCTATCATAAATAAATAAAAATTAAAAAAAAAAAGGATGAGTTCCCCACTCAGTGGACAATGTGGGAACTGAGACCCAAGGGGGATTGTGAGCTCAGGGAGTACTGCGTGGGAGCCAGCGGTGGCCAGGAGAGTCCCTGTGTCCCAAGAGATAAAGGCATCTGAGGGGCTGCTGGACTTCCCACGGGATGTAGAGCGAGGGGACGAAGCTAGAAAACAAATCTCAAGGACAGTTGAGATTCATCCTTGGCCTTTAGCCCTCCGTAGATATCGCTGTAGAAACATCCTATATTGTTAGATTATTATTCACACGAAGTAACTGCTGTTTTGGTTTTGCTGTTTTTGCCTGTACCTGCTATCTCTGACAAAAAGTCAGTTAGAAACAGATACTCCTAGGGAGTAACTGGTACTTTCATTATTTATGGCTTGGTTTCGTGATATATATGGTCCTCTTCCCTTTCTCTTTTTACTGATCTCAACAGTATTTGAAAATTGGTATGCGATGTAGTTATTTACACAGTGGTCAGTTTTGTAATTTCCCCTTCCACTGAGACAGGCTCCATGGTGAACCAAAGAAAAATTCCCTCCCTTTCTTCTTTTCCTGTGTTCCTGGAGTCTCTCCCTAGTAGCCCCCATCTTCTTGTCCTCACTGTCTAAGCAGAGTCATGGGCATAACCTCACCCTCGCTCAACCCTGCCCTCCCAGGACAGCTCTGTGGTTGAGCTTCTCACACACCTCTGCTGACGGTCGGTGTGACGGCTCCAACCTTTCCGCAAAGTTCTAAACCATTGACCAGCTCCCCCAAGCCCCTTCCCTACCACACACACTCAGACTTGAATTATTCTGAGAACTGCTGGTTCAGATTTCAAACGAAGACACACAAGTAGAAAAGAGTAGAGCTAAAAATAGTGAAGGCTGAACTCTCTAAACTCAAATGAAGTTTTTTTTTTTTGCTCTTTCAATAACTTTATGGAATAGCCAAATTGATAAGTTAGCACAGTTCAAACGATTATTTGCATGGGTTACAAATGACCGTTTCTTTTTACAGGAATAAAACAGTGAAAATTACAAACTGTAAAAAGGAAGACAAATCTTGTCTCTAATAGTTAAGAGAAGCAAGATTTAACACAGCACATTGAAGATCAATACATATTTGAATTTGAGAACAAGAATTTAATGTTACAATATTATACACTACTTTACAAAATTAAAATTTCTATATAAGGATTATATTTGAAATAGTTAACAAAATCTTGAAATCACATTTGATGGTCCCCTAGATAATAGCTGTTACACATCTTTGATTAGAAGAAATAAATCTTTTGTTCTAATTATTGTGAAACAGTCTGTTAGACTCAATACATTAAATTAAAACAATCAAATATATGCAAACTAAAAGGTACACAGCTTGAGCGAATAGAGGCAGGTTGTTATTATTCCCACTTTGCAAATTAGGAAACTGATGCTACCTCTGCCTAAGAGGGGAACAGCGGGAGGAGCAGAGTGCCACAAGTGTCCTGCCTGTGGCGTGGCCCCTGCTCTGCCTTAGCAACCACTTGGGCGATCTGTTAAGCAGAGAAAAGTCCTCGCCTTCTGGAGAACACTTTGATTTCCTTAGAGCTCAGCTTCTAAAGAAGTTCTAAGGAGACATGCTCTTCTCCATAGGGGACTCCCAGCAGAGGCCACATGTCCTGGCTACGTTGGAAAATGCTCGGGGTATGGGCCGGGTCGACTGAAACCAGCCAGGTGGCCAACTGGGGCTGCAGGTGCGTATGGGAGACTAGGAGACACGGGAGCACCAAGGCCTACTGCACAGAAGAGAGCAATCAAACTGTCAGTGGACTGCTGCTGTCCACCTGGAGCAAAGGAAGAAGTGGTCGGGGAGTGGTGGTCCCCGGCTGGTCTTCATGAGCAGCCTTGCCTAATTTCACTGCCACGTGATAACAAACAAAACCCAGAGCCACCTTGTACTCTTCTAGCATGCCTACGCTTTTAAGTAATCAGAGGGATTTTAGGTTCCAGAGAGGAAATAAATGTAGCCCAGGGGAGAAGCATCCAGTCTAGCATTAGGAGATACTGTTTGGATGCTCTATTTGTGTGACCTTGAGCAAATCACTCCGTGTCTTTGTATTTTTAGATCTACGAAACAGGAACTGTCTATCTCAGATTACCTGTGAGGATTACCCTAGGTCGTGAAGAGTCTGGGAGCAGCAAAACCTGTGTTAAATAATTTAATGTGTCAAGGATTGAAGCAACAGTGCCCACACCTCAGGGCCTATCTGAAGTATGACTGGGAGGCTCGTCTTCAGCTTCCTTTTTCTGAAAATTTGCTCCCACTCAGTGGTTTCTTCTGTGCAATTCAGATACCAGCTCTCTGGATATCTTGACTACGGCTGTCAAGAAAAATATCAGCAGAAACTGTTACCATGTTCCTTCAAAGTAGGAAGATTCTTGCTCCTCAAGGTGGAGCATCTTTCTGGGCGGGTGTCAGTCCTGCATAATCAAGGTACGTTTTCCCTGAGTATCATTTTTATTCCGTGATAAATCCTTCAAACACTGTTCTTATATTTTAAACACTTGGACATATCAGAAAGTAAAATGAAGAGCTCATTAGATTTTTAAAAGATTTAAAAAAAAAAAAAAAGAACCTTAAAGAAATGCTCCCATTCAAGACAGGCATTTCCAGTGATTTTCCCGAGCTCTGAAGATGTTTAATTTCTGGTCCAACTTCCTCAGTTTATTTGATCAGAGAGAAAATTGGTACCTAGAGAAATGAAGAGACTTGCTCCTCTCCTTGCTATCTCCTCCCACAAGGAAGAGCTCCCCGAGCAGAGATTTCTGTGTTGTTCGGTGATGCATCCCCACTTCCTAGAATGGCGTTTGGTCAGGATAGCTATCACTCAGTAAGTATTTATTGAACAACTGGATTAATTTTAAGGGGGAAGAAGACCAAGAAAGCCTCTGGGTTTCCTAGGGGATATCCACATTAACTTAAAGAATGGGTCATGACATTTCCAGGAGCAGATGAAGACAAGATTTCTTATATCCAGTTCTGAGCCTATAAAATAAGTCTTTTCTGATATATCAGAAAGGGGGACAGAACATGAGAGACTCCTAACTCTGGGAAACGAACTGGGGATGGTGGAAGGGGAGGAGGGCGGGGGGTGGGGGTGACTGGGTGACGGGCACCGAGGTGGGCACTTGACGGGATGAGCGCTGGGTGTTATTCTGTATGTTGGTAAATTGAACACCAATAAAAAATAAATTTATTAAAACATAAAAATAAATAAATAAATAAATAAATAAATAAATAAATAAATAAATAAATAAAATATGTCTTTTTCTGTGATGAAATTGACCCAAACATTTCCTTAAAGACAAAAAGCCCTTATGACCCTTATGAGGACAGAAAATACGCTAAAGTGTTCAGAGATTATTTCTTACAGTGAGATTAGGAGTGAGTTTCACCGTCTACAATTTTTTATGATGAGCTCATATCACTTACAGAAGTATCAGCAGAAGTGAGTGCTACACAAACGATGTGTTTGTGCTTTCTTTACTTTAGTGCCCAAAGAAGGCATTTATTGGGACCCCCGGGGAACATGTATGCTGGCACACTGCTGTGTGGGGTGCTGGCCTTATTTCTATTCTCAGAGGGGAAAGTGGCTCACACCAGTTTCACGGCTGGCCCTGCCAGCTGAGTGGTTTAACAGTGTCCCCAGTCCTCCAAGATTTGGTTAGAAAGAAAACCAGTTGGCTGACACATAACCAAACCGTGACAGCCTTCACAGAACCCTCACTCTTCAGGCCACCTAGCCCACACCCACGCCACACTTTCTTCTTTTGTGGACTTCTGTTCCTTGTCCCTGCTGAAAGGTGACATTTCCATTCGTGGGTGACATTTTTCTTCACCAGAGCGCAGAGCTCTTTGTGGAGTAGAGTGAATGCAAGACACAGAGGGATTTTTGTTTTGTTCTGTTTTTTGTTTTAGGGAGATTACAGCCTTTGTTAGGGTAGCACCATCCTAGACTGCTTGGGGTGGGGAAGGTGAAGCTTCAAGAACTGTTGGCGGCTCTGCAAAAGTATTTTAGAGGAATTTGAGAGTCGGGGCTAGGAAGGAGTTGAGGGAAAAGAAGACAGGGAAAGTGCAGAGCTACAAAGCAGACTGAAGTCTGGAGCTAAAGGTAGGTAGGTCTATGAGAAATTCCTGGACTGAGGTTGATGAAAGATTTTTTAAAATAGGGCTTCCAAAAAATAATAGGGCTGTCTACTATTTTATTTTTGGGTCTGTATTTCCAACCCTCTCTGAAGACTTCAGAGAACAGCGTGACTGTAGCTAATACTTGAGTTCCACTTCTAGGTATATTCCTCAGAATAAGAAGAGCTTAAGTTCTGTAGAAATTCTAGAACTTCCCTTTTACATTTAAACAAGATTCCTCTGCCTCCAATATCCGGAAATCCTTAAGAGGAGCTGCTATATTTAAGCATATTTATATTTCATTCTGTGTATAAAGGACCTACCTGAGTCAACAAGTATTTTTACACACTTGCCTGGGACTCTGACTTATGGAAAAATTAATGTCATTGTCCTTAATAACCTTATAACTGAACTGAAACTATGGAATCAAACAACTGCAGATCTGATGACATCTGTTTGCCAAGTGCTAATTTGTATGTTGGTGGCAGGGAGAAAGCAGGACAAGATTTAAAGAAAGGGAAGATACTGGCAGACCAGAGGGCAGCCTGGAAAAATTTTTGGTGAGAGAGTGAGACTTGGAGAAGAATTTAAGGACGGACTCCTGATGTGGAAATCTGCAGATGAGAACCTCCCAGCCATAGACCCAACGAGACTAGGGGCTAGAAAATGTTTTGCTGTGGGGGCTGCCCTGTGCATTGTAGGATGTGAAGCTGTATTTCTGGCCTCTACCCTCAGATGCCAGTAGCACCCACACCCCAGTTGTGACAAACAATAATGTCTTCAGACATTACTACAAGTCCCTGGGGACATGATTGGCCTTGGCTGAGAACAACATTTTGAGGAAAGGAAACCACATGAGTTACAGGGAGAAAGAAATTCGATCTACAGAGATGAGCTCTGGTGCCGGCCTCCCTACAGGTTTGTCTGAAACAAATTCATAAGCAAGATTTAAATTATGTCACAATAAGGGACCCGCAAGGCACAGAAGGTAGTAAGGCTATGACAGACTTTCCAGGACCATTCGTCATTCCCATCCGGCTTCGGTGAGGCCACTCCTCCAACCACCTGGTGAGAGAAGGCATCTTGGAGTCTAGGCACTGAGGTCTACTGACTCTCAGTTTTGGACTGCTCCCACCTGCGCAGTTGGTTACAAGTGACATTCATGTGGCCTATCTCCAGCCAGGCCAAAAAGCACGCAGCAGGTACATCATAGGTGACAGATGTTTTGCTACATGTGGAAGATATGATAGTATAAGCACCCAGTCCCCACCAAGAGGCTCACAGCAGCAGTAAGATAGTCCATGAGAGAGGTGAACACACGACCACCAGGGAGCAGAGAGGGCGGGGCAGGGAGGCTGTCAGAAGACCGGACTTGAATTGAGCTCAGAGCTCAGAAGTTTGGATGGGCTTGGACAGGTCAAGGGAATAGAAAATAAGGCCAATTCAGACAGAAGGAACAGCCAGAGTCACACTTTGAAGGCAAAACAGCCTAACAATAATGATGAAGGGAGAGGGGAGATGTAATATATACAAGGGATGGTTATTAGGAAACAATCACGTAACCAGGAGCAATGTTCAAAATAGTCAACAACTGATAAGCAAGGGAACCGACCCATCAGAGTGATGGCCACCCAACCAGGAGCATGAGGTCTGTAGAGCAGAAAGCTACAGCCAGCCGGGGGACTTCACCAAGGAGGCCTAGAAAACAGAATGGATGCTGTTCAAGTATGTAAATAAAGTATGAATACATTCAATAAAAATTTATTCGGGCAGCCCGGGGGGCTCAGCGGTTTAGCGTCACCTTCAGCCCAGGGCCTGATCCTGGCGTCCCGGGATCGAGTCTCACGTCGGGCTCCCTGCATGGAGCCTGCTTCTCCCTCTGCCTGTGTCTCTGCCTTTCTCTGTGTCTCTCAAGAATAAACAGAATCTTTAAAAAAAATTTTATTTAAATAATGAAGAACGATGGACATATACTTACATATTGGATGAACTTTTGGTTTGTCGATTCAGAGCAGTGTTACTGGGAAAGGCAAGCGGAGATTAGGGGACAAAAGAGATGGGTCGTTGCCTTTGCTTGGGTAAAGAGGGAACAAGAAGACTTGGGCAAATAACCTGTCAATGCTGTAGTTATCTCATCTGAGTAGAGGGCTAATAAAATCTACATAAGGGCTATTGTGAGAATTAGACACCACATGTGTAAAGCCCCTGGCACAGAAAAGATGCCCAAGAAGAACAATAACAATAAATATGAGAACATTAAATTCGGTTTAATTCGTATCCCTCTGTTAGACCTTTCATATCAATCTCAATTCACTCAGGTGCACACACATGAAAAGGAGCAGAGTTTAAAGGACTTCCTACCTGTTCCCACAGCTTATTAGATGAGTCAAACTCTAAGGTCTCCAGTGGGGTGGAGAGGGGGCCTGGAGGCTGTGAGCCTACACAGGCTGTGGGTCCAGGCCGTGGACAACAGAGCCATTCCTCAGAGGAACCGCGTGTCTGGATTTGGGAGGTGATGACTCCACCACTGAAGCACCAATGCCACACCTAGATTTAGATGTGAGATCTCCCCGCTTGCTTCAATGGAGGCCATCCAATTCTCCTTTTTTAGAGGGCAGGATGGGCATGGGTAAAGCCACATGACTCATAATATTCCCTAACAGCCTGCAGGGTTCGTTCCAGATACACTTGATTGTAAATAAATACATGAATTTAGAAGTGCATCCCCTTCTCCGCTGTGTGCTCACAAATGCACAATATCTCTGTAGGGTAATTTGTGTAACTGTTTGCTGTTGATGGAAATCTAAATTGTTCCTCGTTTTCACTGCTGTAGCACGCCCCGTGCCCGTGTCTGTACGTCTCTGCAGACTGCCCTGTGTACCCACGATACATTTCTAAGAGTGGACTGCTGAGTCAAGGCTCATGCACATTCTACGTTTTGTTACATATTCCTAATGATCCTCCTGAATGTGGTGCAAATTAACACCGGCTTGAAAAATTATGGCAAACTAGTGTTTCTTAAATCCTAGTGTCCACAAGAATCAGTGGGAGCTTTTTAAGAGAGGTCACTGGCTGAACACCTGCCCGGAGATTCTGACTGCGAAGTCTGAGGTGGGCTCCATATATGTGTCTCGTTTCTTTGTTTTTTAACATTTTCACACCTGAAGTTTGACTATGGAGGAGAGGGACTACAGAGTTCTGTGAATCTTGGCACAGGCAGTAGGTTTGCAGAAGCAGCTGATGGTGTGGCAACCAGAGTGCAGAAAATTCCGTGACCCTAGCAAGCTGCTCATGCTCTCAAGTCGCAGTCGCATTCCACCCCCACCTTAAACCCCTGGTGAGCACCTGTATCTTCTCTATCACTATTGATTTTTCTTCAAGTCTGGAATCATTTTGCGTGTGACCTTCCGGGATTGGCTTCTTTCACTTTGAGTAACGCCTTTGGGGTCCACTCAAGTCCTTGCCTCTTGACGGCCAAGTAGTCTTCCCCGGCCCAGTTGGCCGCAGTTTGCCAGTCCAACCTCTACAGGACACCTGGGCTGCTTCCAGGTTCTGGGAGTCGCCTCTTAAGTAAGCCCACCAGATGATTCTGATGCAAAAGTTCCTCAGATCGTGCTTGGAAAACCAACCCTGACACTTCCCCAAAAGTGGATATTACCGTCTTAAACTTTGGCTCACCTGGTAAGTGCATAAACTGTCTTATTATCATACCCTCAGGGGCTTGAGAATCTTTTAAAATCCATATTCTCCATGTGTAATTCTGTGAATTGTCTACTTATATCTTTTGTCACTTTTTGAAACTGAGTTGTTTCTGCTTTTCATATTGACTTGTAGGAGCCTTTTATGTTGACGGGATGAGCACTGGCTGTTATTCTATATGTTGGCAAATTGAACACCAATAAAAAATAAATTTATTTAAAAAAATAAAAATAAAATAAAATAAATTTAAATAAATAAAAATAAATTTAAAAAAAGAATGTTAACCCCGGTTGTATTTTATGTGCATATGTATGTATATATTGCAGCCTGCTGCTTTACTGTTACGTCTTGGTCTGTTGAGGAATAATCAGGGTGGCTCACACCGACCAAAACTAGACCCTCAGAGGGTAGTCCAAAAAACACTGGCAATAGAATGGTCTATCTAGATAACTTATATGGACTATTTTAAAACGTACCACTTCATCCTCCCTTGCTAATGATTAATCTACTTTCTCCTCCGTCTCTAATGAGCTATTTAGCAATGAAATAAATTTAAAAAGCACAACCTACTCTCAGCTGATTAGTTTTGGTTCTATATTTTCTTAAATATTCTATGTGTTTATTTGACAGAGAGAATTCAAGGAGGGGGAGTGGCAGGCCAGAGGGAGAGGGGGAAGCCGACTCCACGTTGAGCAGGGAGCGTGATGTGGGCTCCATCCCAGGACCCCCGGATCATGACCTGAGCCGAAGGCGGACAGGACACTTAACCGCCTGAACCACCCAGACGCCCCAAGTTTGGATTCTATGCATTAAAGGGTCCTTTGCGTCTGGTTATTGCAGCTAATTTTCCTGTGGCGGGCATAGCTGGAGACAGTTTTCATTGTTAATAAACCTGAAAATTAAAAAAAAAACCCTACACATACATAGTCTAGTTTCAGAGTCTAGGCTGGAAGACTTAGCCTATTGCTGAGTGTCTTTTTTTTTTTTTTCACTCCAATCAGCCGTTAAAATAATCCTTAACCTGGAAGAAAGAATAATATCCCATATACCTAACATGTATAATATCGTTATGTATTCTTTTAAAATATTAACTAAAGAATACGAAAAAAATTATATAAATAGCATTTTAATTCATTTTGGTGTTTTCTGAAGTGCATTGAATACATTTTTGTCTCTCAGAGGAAACTAAACATCGTTTAATCATTTTTCTATGGCTTGAGAGATTTCCTAGTAGGAATATTGATTTTAACAGATCCTTTATCTAAATGATTCACCTCTAGTTGCCAGTTAGTCTCTCTCCCCTGCCACCGCTTGTTGACACCGAGCATCCCGGACACTTCTCATCGTGGAAATGAGTTTCCTTTTCTCTCTCTCCTTGTCTCCAGTCCTTATCAGTCGTTGCTTCCCCAGACATTGTTGCCCCGTGAGTGATGAGCTTCCCAGGGGCTCACAACTGCTCCTTTGTGCCTGATGCTCTGGCCTCCAGCCCCACAACTAGGACATGCCCGGAGTATGTGGTAAGGAACTAGGTCCCCACCTACAAGTTAGGGTGTCATCCCGATCAGTGGCTGCCCTTCTTTAGGAAAGGAAATCATTCTCCATTCATTATTTTGTTGGCTCAAAATACATCTATTGCCTGCCATGCCTAGTCAGTAGGTGAAGAGCAGATGCCCTAGGGGCTCCTGGGTGGCTCATTCACCTAAGGGTCAGACTCCTGATTTTGGCTCAGGTCCTGGGATCAAGCCCCACACTGGGCTCCGTGCTCAGTGGGGAGTCTGCTTGAGGCCGTCGCTCCCTCTGCTCACTCTTGAGCTCCCTCTTTCTAGATAAATAAAGTATTTTTTTAAAAGGAGTACATGCCCTATAACTGGAAGTAGCAAATTAATGAGAAGACCTTTAACCCTGTCCTGGTGGCAAATCAGATCTTTTCCGGCCTCGCTGAGGCTAGTGTTAGCTCTCCCACCACCCTTTTACACAAAATATTTCCATTTTGCGCTTCTCTCTATTTTGGAATCCAGTGGTCTGTGTGGAAAATCAGGCAAAGACACTGGCGCTGAGGGAGATTTACTCCCCACCCCATAGGCGGGGGCTGGACCAGATGCGCAGTTTGGGGAGTGTCGCAAGCTATGGATCAATTTTATTAGTAATTGCCATATGGCCTCCATATGTTGAAAGAAAATGTGGCTGCAGGATTTTCTGTTATATTTACTGCGATTTATAAATTTTGCAGTTGTATTACGAGGCCACTGCCTCTTAGAGGCTGACCCGGAAAGAGAGCCATTAACTATACCACTGTATCTGCGAGAAGCTATTCAGGATTCCAAACAACTAGCTTATTGCTACATACATCATAACATATTAGAAAACCGAGTGGTGTTTGAAGTGTCCTGCACTTTGAGGAGCCATGAACATGTGAGGTGGGTTGCTTGAATAGAAAATTGTCTAGGACATACTCTGCCTTCTGAGGTCCTGAGCCTAATATTTTAAGACAATCTTGTATAGTTTTGCAGTCTCCTCCCCCTGCCCTAAATTCAGAGTTTCCATCTCTGGCAGCATTCTCTCTGTTTTATTTTTTGTTTTGTTTTTGTTTTTTCCATTTTTTTTTATAAATTTGTTTTTTATTGGTGTTCAATTTGCCAACATATAGAATAACACCCAGTGCTCATCCCGTCAAGTGTCTCTCTCTGTTTTAAATACCTTTTGTTAACTGGGTTTAGCTAGCAAGCGGGACTGTCACATTTGTTAGACTTGGCCATAAAGAGTAAATAGATTTGAATAAAGGTGAAGTTCACTTATGTATGATACACAAACTTGGTTGCATCTATATCTTTTGTTCTTTACTCCTAAATTTGCTACTGGGTTTCAGATAGTTGAAACTAGAACCTAAATCACTGAAGATTTTTTTGTTTTGGGCTTGTTTTTGTGTTTTTTTTTTGTTTTTTTTTTTTTTGGTAAGTGGTTTCAATTCATTTTATTAACAATCTTCAACACATTCTTGCCATGATTTTCTGTGTGACATTATTACATTTTACATTTTTTCAAGACTTTCCCTCTTACACAGAGATCGACTTTAGGAGCTGCTGGATAACTCTCTACGTGAAGGCAGAAAGACCCCCCTTCTCCCTTAAACTATGAGCGCTTGGAGGTCAGCTTCTAAGTATATTTGTCTTGTGTTCTTCTCTGATCACAGCATATTTTCTCTTCAAAAAAAATTGTAAATTCTCTTTAAGCAATTTTCTAACCCTGTCTAAACAGAAGCTTGATTTGGAGTGTATGAGTGAAATCTGGGTTCAGCACTTTAATAAAGCAACCATACTGAACTACAAGACCAACAAATCAGTGCTATCTCATCTCACCTCATCCTATTCATCATCCATCATCCATCCATCCATCCAACTGACACAGCTTTTTTTTTTTTCATACCTATCAGATGCCAGGAACTCTGTTAGATTCTTGGAATACAAAGGAAAATAAATGTGATCCACTCACTGTTTTCATGGAGTCTATCTCACATTCAGGTGGAAAAACTGGGACAGATAATAAAATCTACTCAATATATCAAGTGATGCCTGAGGACCTCACAGAGGAGTAGAATCGGTATGACCCAAAGCCAACAGCTCATGGTTATGAGATGCTGAATATTTCTCAGAGTCCCCTGTACCTGGATCAAAGCACACCCTTCCCCACAGGACTCCTTCAGAAGGAAGTCATATGACCATTGCCTATAATGAATTCACCAGTGTCAACAAAACTATACCCAGCACATGAGTCTTATATATGGTAATAAACCTAAAGGATGGAATTCGAAATATCTTTATTATGATTTATATGGCTTGGGTTTTCTTCAATAAGATATTGATAGACACGGAGACATTGGAGAGTATAATATGGTTTTGGAAAACACAAGCAATGAGGCTAAAGGTAAAAAGCCAAATGCTCTCAAAGTTAGATTCCAGCCTCCACAGCTGTAGCAGGTGAGTCATGAAGTGCAGCTCTCTTTTCGGGTATTTTCATTTCAGGATATTTTTGAGGTGCATGACTTTCCAGAACAGTTCTGAGGTTTGTCCCCGCGGAAAGATCAGCGTTTCTCATTCCAAGGCCACCACTATAGAGCAGATAGCCTGGGCACCAAATATGTTTCCAGATTCCCATTCCAGGTGCCCAAGTTTGTGATGAATCCCCTTATATCTCTTTCTGCTCCTAGACTCAGATGATGACCTTCAGTGAAGAGGCAAGAGGAGACTTTTAGTGAAATGGAAAAATATTAATTATTCAATGTTTAGTGATTTAGTGTAGCTGGCTACAAACACAGGATATACTGATACAATTGTATATAAATGGGCTACTACAAAAACATCTACCAAAATCTTAACAGTTATTATATTTTCTTCTTTAAGTTTTTTATTGGTGTTCAATTTGCCAACATATAGCATAACACCCAGTGCTCATCCTGTCAAGTGCCCCCCTCAGTGCCCGTCACCCAGTCGCCCCATCCCTCCGCCCTCCTCCCCTTCCTCCACCCCCTAATCTTCTGACATATGGATATACTGTTAGCCCAACACTCTTCTGTTTGTTGAAAAGACTCTCCTTTCTCACACTGTTTATGGACTTTTGTCAATAGTTAATTGACCATAATTGTGACTGTCTACTAATTCATCGATCTTTTTGTCTATCTTCAGGTCAATATCACACTGTTTTAATTAGTGTAGCCATATAGAAATTCTTGAAGTCAAGTAGTATGAGCCCTCCATCCTTATTCTTCTCATCTCTTTATTTTAGTTTTGCTAAAAGATTTCAGACATTTGGTATTTAAGGCATTGTGACATTTCTTCCTTTGTATTTCATTACAGAATGACAATGACAAGCCACCATAATCCTAACATTAATATTAATTCTATATTGTCCTCTAATTCTTGGTACCTTTTTATATTTCTAGAAACAATTATTTTTTAACACATCATTCCTATTTTTAATTTTTTGAGGAATGTTCAAACTGTTTTCCAGCAGGCAGGGAGCCTGCTTCTCTCTCTGCCTGTGTCTCTGTCTCTCTCTCAATCTGTGTCTGTCATGAATAAATAAAATCTTTTAAAAATGCATATTCTTGCCCCTTTTTGTCATAGCTTGACCTTATGTACATGGACTTTATTTCTGAGCTTTCATCTTCTGTTCCATTGATTCGTGTGTTTATTTTTGTGCCAGTACCACATTGTTTTGATTACTACAGCTCTGTTACATACCTTGAAATCTGGAGTTCTGATACTTCCAGCTTTGTTCTTCTTTCTCAAGATTGCTTTGGCTACTTGGCATCTTTTGTGGTTCCATACAAATTTTAGTATTATATGTTCTAGTTCTGTTAAAAAATGCTGTTGATGAAGAGGATCAGGTGTTATAAGCAACTGAGGAATTATTGAACTCCACATCTGAAACTATGATGTGCTATTAAATTTAAATTTAAATTGAATTTAAATAAAAATATTGTTAGTATTTTGATATAGATGCATTGTAGGTTCCTCAGAAAATTAAAAATAGAAATACCATATGACAGGTGCCTGGGCATCTCAGTTGAGCATCTGCCTTTAGCTTAGGTCATGATCCCAGGGTCCTAGGATTGGGCCCTGTGTTGGGCTCCCTGCTCAGTGGCAAGTCTGCTTCTTCCTCTTCCTTTTCTCACTGTTCTCTCTCACTGTTTCTCAAATAAATAAATAAAATCTTAAAAAAGAAATAAATGCCATATGATCCAATAATTCCACTACTAGATATTTACCCAAAGTAAATGCCAATTCAAAAAAGATATATGAACCTCTTTGTTTATTGAAGCATTATTTATAATAGCAAAAATATGGAACCAACATAAGTTTCCATTGATAAACAAATGGACAAGGAAGATGTGATGTACACAGACACACACAGAATATTACACAACTATAAAAAAGGATGCGATTTTTGCCATTTGTGACAATTTGAATGGACCTAGAGGACATCATGCTAAGTGAAATAAGTCAAACTGAGAAAGACAAATATCACATGATTTCACTCATATGTGAAATCTAAAAAACAAAACAATGATTAAACAAACAAAAAGCAGAATCAGACCTATAAATACTGAGAATAACCTGATGGTTACCAGAGGGGAGGAGGGAAGAGTGAAGAGCAAAATGGGTGAGGGGGTGTGGGAGATACAGCCTTCTGGTTATGGAATGAATAAGTCACGGGAATAAAAGACACAGCATATGGTATATAGTCGATGATGTTTTATAGCATTGTATGGTGACAGGTGATAGTTACACTTGTGGTGAACATAACACAACATATAGAGTTGAATCATTATGTCCTACACCCGAAACTAATGTAACGTGTCAACTATACCCAAATAAAAAATTAAAATAAATTACTTATTTCTCTCTCCCATTAAGATCACCACCATCTTTCTAGAAGAAAATACAACAAAACAAAGTCACCTGCCTTTACCCATCACATCTCTTATTACTTCTTACCTCATAGTACTTCATTACAGAAAACCTCAGCTAAGCATCTACCCCAGAGAGTGCAGAAGGAGAATGAAATTTCTGATAATATATGGATTTTAATTGCACCATAACAAAACAACTGGGCTATCTTCTGTTTGCTGATATTTTGTTCTTGTGTGAAATTCAATGGATCGAAATTTTAGAAAACAAATCCTAATTTTATCTCTCAATTGCTTTGTGGTTTTGAACAATTCTCACAGCATCTAACTAATCTTCTTATGAGAATTGGGCTTCCTCTGAGTCCTAGCTTGAGATTAGTAAACCACAAAAAGTTATCCTGAAGATACGAAGTGTATGACAAATGCCCTTGGTGTGTGGCTTTGGGAGAAAAAAGGCAACAATTTAAGCATCATAGTCTATTTCTGGTGTCACAGTAAGTCACGTAGGAAAAGTACATAGAATTAGGTCCCTAAAAAGGTGAAGAAAAAAATCTATGTATCCAGAATAAAAGAATGATCAGAAGTATGCTGAATCATGATGCAGTTAAAAATTCGACTGGGGGAATTTTCTCAATCTTGTTAGTATGCTCAAGAGATTTAAAGTAAGATTAGAAAAAGGAAACAAAGAGGAGAGAGAGGAAGGAAAACCAAGCAGATGTGCATTAAGGAAGTTACTTTTTTGAAACGTGCAAGGTGTTCCTCTGAGTGGCACCCGACGTGGAAGACTAGTCACAACGTTCTAGGGAAATTGCGCTCTGCCTGTGTGTAGGAGTCATTCGTCAGTGGGAATGCCCCAAGGTGCTCCACTTGTTAAAAATTCATAAGGTAAAAAGTACAGACAAAATTTGTAGTTCTCACACCCCTAGAGCCATCTCAGACAATAATTTGACTTAGGAATCATGTCCTGCTATGATTATGATTTAACCCCAAAAATAAATGGTGACATTTGTGGAGTATTTACCATGTCCTGGTAACCTAAACACAGTACATGTATTGATTCATTTAATCCTCGTACAAACCACCCTAAAATGTGGATACTATTATTATTCTTACTTTATAGATGAAGAAACTGAGGCCCAGAATCTTGCCAGGGTCACCCAGTTAGAAATTGACAGTGTTAAAATTTGAAATTAAGTCTCTAAAATCAGAGTACACAACTGTAATCTAATATCACCACTGTCTCACTAGTTTCCAGGCATTATCCTTATAAAATGATTGGATTCTATACAAACACATACATCACACATGACAGCAACTTTGGGTTATACAAGTAAAATTGACATTAATTTGACCAATCAGCACTGTCTCCGCTGGTTCCTCAGTCACTTCCCATTCTAGGTAGCCACCACCATGTTATGCCAGCCCTAACACAAACGGATTCATTTTCATCTTGAGTTCTCAGGGTCCCTCTTTCCCTCTTCCCAGAAGTCTTTCCCCATCTTCTCTAAGTTCTGCTTTCCTCCCGGCCCTGCCACACACCCAGGTGGATACCCAGATGACACCAACTTCTCACTCCCTATCCTGGTACTAGGAGTGCTCATTTCTTACTGAGCTTCTCTGAAATTTACTTTGTCAAACAAGAGTCAAGATGGCAAATTAAAGTTGTTTTTCTTAAAGAATATTTTTTGTTTAGATGTAACACATATATAGAAACACATAAAATGTGCCCTGAATAAATTATTATTAGCAAACATCCTAGCCACCACCCAAGAAGAAAACTGTACACTGCAGGGATGAAAGATGTTCAAGGTGTTCCAGGTGGAAACAACTGCAGGTACAACGGCTCTGACACAGGAGAGCTTGAGTGTAAGTGGGCTCTCGTGAGTGGTTCAGACTGAACACTGTTCTTCTCCAGGGACTGGATCTAGGGTTGGCTTCCCAAGCATACATCCTGGGCAATCACACAAGATCTTGTGCTCAAAAGAACCCCGTACTTGGTCCTTTGCTGTCACCATCTTGAGATTTTTTTAAAATATTCTTTGACATTTTTTGTACAAGGAATTCCTCATTTTCATTTTGCACTACAATAATTTGTACCTACAAATTATGTAACTCGCCCTGGTTGGGCCTGTATTTAGAGTAGAAATGGCTAATTCTCCTTCCATGCTGGCTCTTCACTGGCCTATTCTGATGGTTAAATGCCACAGCCATCTCCAACTCCAGTCCTTACACAAACCAAAGTAGGACCATCAGAGATAGTTTTTTTTTTTTCCCTCTGTCTTCTGCCCAGACCCTGATAGCAGTTGGCTCCCAAGGGCTTCTCCACTTATCACAGAACCCAGGGCTCCCATCATGAGCTGAGAGTGGCCCTTCTTTCTTCTGGGGACTATTTATTTATTTAAAAGATTTTATTTTATTTAATATTTATTTAATAATAAAATAAAATCTAAAATAGAGAAAGAGAGAGAGTGAGCATGAGTGGGAGGAGGGGCAGAGGGAGAGGCAGAGAATCCCAAGCAGACTCTGCACTGACCCCAGAGCCTGATGCAGGGCTCAACCTCATGATCCTGAGACCATGACCTGAGCCGAAACTAAGTCAGACACTTAACCAAGTAAGCCACCCAGGCACCCCTGATCTGGGGACTTTTAAATGTTTGTGTATGTTACTTGCATTTTCATTGTGAGGTAGCATCTGTTTCTAGCCTGGTGATGGCTGCTATAGAGAGTATATGAATAAACAATGAGCTCTCACCTTGGGGGTTACCCTTTGGTCGATGATCTTTATTACTTCTCTATCGCTAAAGGTAGTCAAGAAGTCCATTGGTTAAAAAGAAAAGAAGAAGAAGAAGAAGAAGAAGAAGAAGAAGAAGAAGAAGAAGAAGTCGTCCATTGGTTAAGGTGTTCTTGAGCCATGTTTTTACAGTACTGAATACTAGCTAGGGCTACATCCTTGCCCTTTGGTCAACACATTGAGAAGCATCAGGATGCCTCATTATGGGTCATGGTTGTCAGGGGCACAAGTGGACAAACCTACCCTGATCTTCTAAAGACTGTACACAGATCTCCTCCTGAAGACCTAAGTCACTCCTCCTGTGTCTGTGAAGGTCTAAAATACAATACTTCTTTGAAAAGAACCTTGAGCTACAGGCTGTAAAGTAAGTGACGGAGAGGGGTGCTCCAGGTGTCTCTTCATTTCTTGATGAGCTAGAGCACATTTCTGTGGTCACTTCAGCCCTCCAAGTAAGGGCAAAGTCAGGTGCAGCATGCCTCTTAGGAAGGAAGCCTCCATCACACTGAGGCAGCCATCATCACTACAAATGTTTCAGAACCCTACTCTTAGCATCATCATTCATTCATGAAATCATTAAATCAGTCTCTTTCATTCACTAGATCATTGGCTCATGTATTGCTTCATTCAACCAATATTTACTGATATCTTATATGTCTCAGACGCTGTGTTGGGCAGAGAGAAGGACATAAGAGAAATTACAGTCATGGTCCTGCCCTCAGGCAGCTCCCAGCTTGCTTGGAGGGCCTCCACATACAAGAAATAGTTAAAAACAAAAATCAGAGCTGTAAGGTACTGGTTGTAGAAAATCCTGGTAAAATTCTAAGATGGGCTCCTAACTCTGGGAAACGAACTAGGGGTGGTGGAAGGGGAAGTGGGGGGGGGTGACTGGGTGATGGGCACTGAGGGGGGCACTTGACAGGATGAGCACTGGGTGTTATGTTATATGTTGGCAAATTAAACACTGATAAAAAATAAATTTATAAAAAAAATAAAGCTCTTGTTTCTTTGGAAAAAAAATTCTAAGATGGGAACCATCAGGGAAGGTGTCACTGAAGAAGTGCGATTTAGACTGGCTCTGACGGTACGTTCAGGTTTGGAGTAGATAGAAGAGGGCATTCTAGGCAGCGAAACAGCAAGATGGTTTGGCAGGAATACACCTGATGTGTGTGGTCCGCGGGGAGCTGGCTCGCCTCCCCAGAGTGGGCTAACCTACCGAGGAGAAATGGAGAGCTTTGGAACAGGCCGAGACTTTCTAGGTTGGTTTTGGAAGTATCAGAGAGTCCCTCTGTGTCCTTGAGCAACCGTGACGATGTAACAAATCTGGTCCTGTATGGTTTTAGGACGACAGCTGTTTGTAGGGAGGACTGGCTGGAGGAAGTGAGTCAGGAGGCGGAAGTCACCTGGAGAGGAAAGGGCAGACTAAGGGGGTGGACATGGAGAGAAGCAATGAAGCACAGCTAATGACTGGGGAGGGAGAGGGAACACTTACAGCGAAGAGTGAAGTTTCTAGCTGGGGCATTGTTACAGGTTGAACTTTATTCCTCTCAAATTTATATGCCTCAGTGTCCAATATCTCAGGATTTGACCTTATTTGGAGACAGGGTCTTTACAGAAGTTATCGGGTTAAAATACGGTTATTAGGGTGGGCTCTAAACCAATGTGGCTGCTGTCCTCCTACAAAAGGGAGATTTAAAGACAGACATGCACACAGGGAGGTCATGTGAAGACGAAGGCAAGGGTCGGATACATCAAATGTTGACAGCAAACTACAAGGGACCCTCAGATGGAACCTCCTGCCACCACCTTTATGTCAGATTGCTGGTCTCTGAAGCTGCGAAACAATAATTTTTGCTATTGCTTTTCAAAACAGAAAAGAAAGAACTGTGTTCTGAAATAACACTAATTCATAGACGGCACCAGAGGCTTGTTCTATCTTTCAGAAAACTCCTGCAGAGACATGGCCAAGCCTGTATGAGAGTCCACATTCAAAGAGGAAGGAACCCTGCCCACAAGGGCCCTTCTGTTAAATTTCATGGAAAGATCTGGATTTGTTACCTACATTAGATACTATTAGCCAACTCAGGTTTCATTTCCACCAAGTAAGGAAATGAATAAGTTACTTGGAAATAAGAGTCGGGTTTATAGAATCACTGACTATATATTTATAATGATTTGGGGTTTGTAAACAACTGTCATTAAAACAAAAATGTTTCATGAATGAGGAGTTAACCAAACACACCACAAAGGGTGCCTTGCTCCTCTCCCACAATCATATGGCTCCCTCTAGAGGATCCCTTTGCCACTCAAAAGTGAGGGGGAAATTTTACGGTTTCGCCCACATTAATCTATCTTCCTGTCAACTGCTGCCCATAACGGTGGGGCAAAGAGTCACTGAATATGGTTTGTGGGGTGAAATTCAGATGAAGCTTCCAGTTAAAATGCCCCTTCCTTTGTAAAGCCTTTCTGGATCTCCCCAAGTGGTTTGTCACTCGCTCATGTGTGTTGATACATTATGGAACAAGATATAATTTATGCGTGTCTGTCTTTCCCTTAAACCATGAACCCTTGAGTATATATTTATTTTCTTACTCATTTCTATCTTGCACCTAGCCACAGTGCCTAGCATGTAGTAAGTGTTCAGTAAATACATATCTGTTGACTTAATAAATCAATGACATGCTAGCTAATTCATTCAGTCTCCTTCCTATCACAGACAAATAAAATTTTGGCACCTTCAGGATTAATATGCTGTAGGTCAGTGGACTTGTTTCTGATGTGTAAGAATCAAAATATTGGAGGATATTAATCTTTTGCAATAGAGATAATTTAAAAGAGTTAACGTATTATGGGGTTTTTTTTTTGGAAGAAATAAAGTATTAACAGGAAATCTAAAATCCTAACTTATATGGTAAAAATTCAGCATCTTTTGTCACAGATAAGCACAGGACCCAGTGGGAAGAAAACATAGGGTAGTAAAGTTTTGATGTAAAGTGTGATTTATTGATAAAGCCCAGGAGAGCCCTAGGCTGCCAATGGCAATGGGAAGAATTTGGGGCAGGGTAGCGCTCATTTAGTGGTTCTGATCGGAAGTGGAAGTCCTCAGGTCCTCCAAAGGAGTCACAAATGGCGCGACACGTTGTACATGACATACAGAGAATGAGGGATTTTAGAGACGATCTGGCCCAGTCCTGTCACTGATGATTCAGAACCCCACAGCTACAGGACTCAGAGCCCTCGGGTCAGAATTACTCCTTCAGATTCAGGAGCATGAAAATGAGAACTCTGACCTCTTTCCTGCTGCCCTGACCAACCCTTCTTTAAAGTGTGAAGCTGTGGTCTATGTACACAATGGAATATTCCTCAGCCTTAGAAACGACAAATACCCACCATGTGCTTTGACGTGGATGGACCTGGAGGGGATTATGCTGAGTGAAGTAAGTCAGTCGGAGAAGGACAAACATTATATGGTCTCATTCATTTGGAGAATATAAAAAATAGTGAAAGGGAATAAAGGGGAAAGGAGAGAAAATGAGTGGGAAATATCAGAAAGAGAGATGGAACATGAAGACTCCTAACTCTGGGAAAGGAACTGGGGGGGGTGGAAGGGGAGGTGGGCGGGGGGTGGGGGTGACGGGCACTGAGGGGGGCACTTGATGGGATGAGCACTGGGTGTTATTCTGTATGTTGGCAAATTGAACACCAATAAAAAATAAATTTATATAAAAATAAATAAATAAAGTATGCTCGAGGCCTCGGGCCAGAGGGAGGCAGCTGGACGAGCGGGCACCAGGCAAGCAGAATGGGCAAGAGTTGTCAGAAACCCAGGGTGGCTGCCCTGTGAGGTGCCTCAAACCACAGAAGCAGGGCAGGAAAGCTATTTTTGGATTGGTTATGACTATTAGATCTGGGATTTGGGTGCAAGCATTACTCATAAGTGAGCAGAGTATGTGTCTCAGCTCTGGGCCTTAGCAGCTAGCTGACCTCAACAAGGGACTTACTCGTATTCTCTTCACTTTACAGCTTCAGTGACTTGGTCTGGTATCAGCGTGACTACTTGTTCTGCTGCTGCTGCTGCTCAGAAGCAGATTGACTGGAAAAGTCAGTTACCTCCTTGTTCTTCAATTTTCTCAGATGTAAAATAAGGAAAATAAAGTCATGTGCTCACGGGGTCGGTGTGATGGTTAAGCAAACTAATGCACACAAAGAGTGTAGGACTGCGTGTGGAACATAGTAACTCCTCAGTGAAATGTCTCCTATTATTGCTGGCTTCACTTTGGGGCTTATTATTGCTGGCTTCACTTTGGGGTTGCCAACACACAGACTTGTGCCTAGGATCTAGTGTGTGTGAAAGTGCCTTCAACCTGAGAAAAGAGATTGTGAATGTGATAATTTTGAAAAGTAAGCTGCAAGTGGGCTTGGCTTGTAGGTACTTGATAAACAGTGTATTTTTAATGGTTATTGAACAATAGGGAGATATGATTGCAAACTATCAGGTCTTGCCTTCAAACTTTCATGTTTGGGTTTGGAATCATTCTCATAACTTGCTTTTTTACGTGCACTTGCTCCATATCCATCAATCAACAATTGTTTGTTGAAACTTACCCTGTGCCAGGGTCTCCCGTCAGCTTTGGTTAAACAGGGATGAGAAAGAGAGACTTATTTATTATCCTTTAAAATTTGCAGTCCTGTGGGAAAAAGAAATAGTAAACAAAGCATTACAAATTGGTTTTGCAATAATGTTAAAGACTATTGGTGTAGGATTTGCTCTTACCCTCCGTATGAGCTAGTAAATCTGCCTGTTACTGTTCCACGGATGCGGACAGACGATACTAGCTTCTGGGTCAGAGACCAAGAACTTGATCACTTGCAGCGCAGCAAGAAGCTCACTCATCAGCCTGCTTGTGTCGGTTCCCTCTGCTCCCAAGTGTCACCCAGGCGATGTCATGGGCTCAGATGAATGCTCTGCACACAGAGCCTTTGTGCCGCGACTAAGGAACCCAGAGCTTAGACAATCTCCTGCTTCTACAGCAGGCAGCAAACAAGTCTACTCTTTGGAGAGAAATGTTACCTTATCTCTCAAGGTCACTAACTACCCACACAACCCTGAGGAGTGGCCCACCTAAATGGCCTTGCAGCTCGGCATTCCCAACAAGACGTGTAACAGATCAAAAGGCCCAAGAGAGTCATTTCTTCTAACAAACATCTGGTAGACAAAAATAATAATAATAATACCCATAACCCTATTACTTACACTGTTACTTATCACATTGTTTTCTTGCATCCCCCCAAGAATTTTCCTATGTACATGTGTGTTTATATAAACACGTGTTTACTATATACGTGTGTGTATTAGAGTTACAACCATGCTTCATACACTACCTAACGTTCTGCTTTATTCATTTAACTTTGCGTCACAAACATGAACTCAACACAGCGCTCACAATTATACTTCAGTGAGTACACCTGCATGCTTCACTGTGTTGCTGGACCATAATGATTAGACTTTCAGGGTTTTTTTAGCTTGTTTTTTAGAGCAAGCCCTAAACACAGTAAAGAGAACAAGTGGGAGTGGGAGGAGAAGATTCCATACGCCGTGTTTGCTTCTCAGGGGTGTACTTGGCCTTCCTGTGCCCCCATGCTGCCACCATGTTTGGGATATTCATCCCAAGTAGAGAAGAACTCCTAGAGGTTTCAGATACTTTCTGCTCAGAGAAGAAAATACCTGGTTAACTGCATCCCACTGCAGCAGTAACTTTGAATGCTATCCTACATCTTTCATTCCAAAAGAAAATGTCAAGGTCAAACAATAACAAAACCAAAGAAAAGGCTCTTTATTTTATTTTTTTTTAATTTATTTTTTATTGGTGTTCAATTTGCCAACATATAGAATAACACCCGGTGCTCATCCCATCAAGTGCCCACCACAGTGCCTGTCACCCAGTCATCCCCATCCCCCACCCTCCTCCCCTTCTACCACCCCTAGTTCGTTTCCCAGACTTAGGAACCCATCTTAGAATTTTACCAGGATTTTCTACAACCAGTACCTTACAGCTCTGATTTTTGTTTGTTTTTGTTTTTAACTATTTCTTGTATCTGGAGGCCCACTCCTAACTCTGGAAAAGGCTCTTTAATATTGTGCTTAGAGTCCTAGTTAGGATACTTTAGGGACATAAGAGCTGCCCCCTGTACTGCAAATAATATTTCCATGCCATGGTGGCCCTTGAGGTTGGTTGAGACCTTGCAATTAGATTCTTCATCAATTTCTGCATCTTTGAAATATCTAGTTCTTACCAATGCATTAATAAAATCTTTTCAATAGTTGTGGTTCTTTTTTAATGTAAGAGTGATATTTGTTTCAAAGTTCCAACAGAAAACGTGATTAGAGTATTTTGAAATTAGGATATTTGAGCAGGGTTTAACAAAGGGCCTGCTTATAAAAGTGGACAAGAAACCACAAAGGAAAGTGAAGCTTATTCCTGCCCTTGTAACAAGGAAGCTCTTACCACTCCTAAGTGTACTGAAAGCCCAGAACCCAGAAGGAGAGTTGAGTAGAAAGGGCCATCTAAAGAGGAATAATGATGGACTCAGCTAATGCCAATACAGTTGGGTATGAAGGAAAGCTGCTCTCCTCCTGGATCTCATATCCTCCAGGATCTCCACTGGCCAACACCAACTAGAAGCTAGAAGGCAGGGGCAATTGTGTGGTCATTCTGGTCAGTTACCCATGGCACCAGGAAAGATGGAGAGTAGTCCTGGAGGGGCAAAGGGAAGAAATCTGGCACAAAATTCTTGAGAGGTATATTTCTCAAAGGGTGCACACCATATTCTAAATTCCTAGCTTGGTCATGATGTGAGCATGGAAATATTTCTCATCTGCAAATAGGGATGATAATAGCATGATTTAAATGTAGCTAGGGTCACTCCAGGAAGACCAGCCTTAGAAAAGATACTAGAAGAAGCTTGTGTTCATGAGAAGGTAGCAGAAGCCATGTGGGTGATTTGAAGGTACTTTCCCTAAGATGGTACTCTCCCCAATTCACCTTGCTCAACTTGAGCAGCTGCTGCCTCTGGAGAACCACCTTGGGGGTGCGAGGGGGTGGAAAGCAGCAGAGGGTACATGAAGCAGCTTACTTAGCATGCAGTTCCTGGAAATACCTTTTTCTCCACTGCTCTTTAATTGTCAATAAGGAAGCTCTGAGCTACCTGTCCAGCACCTGTTTGACCAACCGTCTCTCCAGCTGTGGACCACTCAGAAAGGAACAAAAACAAAACCTTTTTCCCCCTGCCACCAGAGTGTGGGTCTCTCACCTTCCTGCTACTCTTTGCTTCTTCAGACTAAAGAGGAGAGGAGATTGGGCTTCAGGCAGTCTCTTCTGGAAGCAGAAAGTTGATGTTCAGAAGGAAGCCTTGTGGTTGTTGAGTGGAGGATGTTTCCTATTTCACGAATAGGTTCTTTAGTTTTATGCCTGTACCCACATGGGAATTCAGAAGCAGAGTGTGGGTACGGAAAGGAGTAAGGCCTGAGTTGAGAGGAGAGGCAAAGAATCAAAGCCTCAGGTCAGTGACTTAATCAACATTATGGTTTGCCCCCTGCACATTTCCATGAATTAAGGCTAAGAGATATGCGATTATAATTTTCCCTAAATACAGTTTCAGTGGTACCCAATTATAGAAGATATGTAAAGAAACAGTAAGATTCCTGGCTTTGTTGGTGCCTATGGCACTCTTGGGCTAGCATTTTCTGAATCTTAAAACTGAATGGGATATGAAACATTGGAAAGGTTGTAAGGTTGGAGAGCCTCAACCCTCTAGGAAGACCGTTTGTCACTTCCACTGACAGAAGCTTCATTACCCTTTAAGCAGCTTGCTCCTTTTTAAACAATTATTTTTGTTAAACTTCTTTAACAAATGATCAGCATTTTAAAAAATTGTACATATATAATGCATATGACTTGATGAGTTTGGCTCTAGGTACACACCCATGACCATCACCATGATCTACGCCATAACATGTCCATCTCCTCCAAAATTTCCTCTCGTTCTCTTTACTTCTTATTATCACTGTTAGAAATCATTACCTGATATTTAGCTGAATAGTCAAAACACTCTATAATGTAATGTTCATGTCCAAATAAGCCTCTCTACATAACTAAATGGAATTAAAAGGTCATAAACTTCAGATATCTTAAATTCAGCCATGGGAGAAGCAATTGATTTTGAGATTAAGTGCTTCACTAATCATTACCCTTGATTAGAAAGACAGGAGAAGGTTAGAAAATATTATATAACCCTTATGATAAATTTTAAGTTCTATTTTATTTTCTATGTTGTCATTTTAAAAAATGTGTTTGTGTATTTTTTGTTTTTAGTTTTTTTTAATTTAAATTCAATTTAATTAATATAGACTGTATTATTAGTTTCAGAGGTAGAATTCAGTGATTCATCAGTTGCATTAAACATTACACGCTCATTACTTCAAGTGCCCTCCTGAATGCCCACCACCCAGGTACCCCATCCCCACCTACCCCCTCTCCAGCGACCCTCAGTTTGTTTCAACCTACAGTTACATCTCATGGTTCCCTTCCTCTCTGTTATCCTCTTATTTTTCCTTCTCTTCCCCATGGTCATCTGTTTCGTTTCTTAAATTCCACATATAGTAAAATCATATATTTGTCTTTCTCTGACTGACTTATTTCACTAAGCATAATATCCTCTACTTCCATCCATATCATTGAAAATGGAAAGATTTCATTACTTTTGATGGCAGAGTAATATTCCGTGGTAGTCTGTTTACATATGATAAAACCTTTAGATAATACCAGTACAATCTTGAGATCATGGATGTTTATCATAGGAAATGGTATTTATTGGAGTTTTTGTTGCCACTATGTTTGCCACTGAGGTTTGACCTAATTCCTTAACCTCACAATGACTAGCTTTTTGATATCACCTGGCTGACCTCTGATGTGTTGACTTAACCAAGGACTTTATAGCCTCTCACAGAGTTAATATAGCTAATGGCTTTCCTCTTAGTAAAATATTTTATAAATATAATAAAATGACCATAGTAGATTAACTTTATAATACAAAGAATCTCAATTTTTCTCAATAAGCATACAGACTAACACATATATAAATTTTATAGGCTTTAAAATTAGCCAATTGTTAGTAGAAATGCCTGTATAATTTATTATCTCATTTTCATATTTTTAAATTTAGGTCTGTAGAGATGTGTAATATCAGAGACAATGTGGATTGTTGACTTTTTTCCTAGTAAATATTCTACTTTTGACCTGGAATATGCTAGAACCACGTGATACTTCATCAGACTATAGCATAATATCTAAAAGCAGAAGTGACTATTTTCTCAATAAAAATAAGTGCTAATAAATATGACTTTGGTATTAAATGGCAATTAGGCCAGAACAACCTGAACTTCTGCTTTCTGATACTAAGAGTGAACTTGGCTGAGATTAATATTTCACTCACCGAAAACATCAAAAGTATACTCAGAGGAGTTATTTTTTACTTAATGTAACTGTCAAAATGAAAATGAAAGAAATATGGGAATTGAAACATAATTCAGTTAGGTATCTCAGCATGCTGTATAAATTTGATTGCATTCTAAACAAGTTGGTTATGTTATATATTTTAATTTTTCTGTGATTTAATTCATGCTAAGTGATCTTATACAGTTACAAAAGAGATTTTTTTTATGTCCACCTTCTACCTAATGAAAAGAAATAATAGATCCTTTTGCTGTTTTCAATATGTGATTCTTCTTGTTTCTTTATAAGAAAAATTTATATAAATTCAATTTGACAACATATAGTATAACACCCAGTGATCGTCCCGTCAAGTGCCCCCCATCAGTGCCCGTCACCTAGGCACCCCATCCCCCTGCCCACCACCCCTTCTGCAACCCTTTGTTTGTTTCCCAGAGTTAGGAGTCTCTCATGGTTTGTCTCCCTCTCTAATTTTCTCCCACTCAGTTCCCCCCTTCCCTTATAATCCCCTTCACTATTTCTTATATTCCCCATATGAGTAAGACCATATGATGATTGTCCTTCTCCGACTAACTTACTTCACTCAGCATAATACCCTCCAGTTCCAACCATGTTGAAGCAAATGGTGGGTATTTGTCGTTTCTAATGGCTGAGGAATATATTCCACTGTATATATAGACCACATCTTCTTTTTGTGTGTTTGTGTACAGTATCCTGTCATCTGAGAAGAAGGAGAGTTTGACTTCTTCTTTGCCAATTTGAATGCCTTTTATTTCTTTTTGTTGCATGATTGCTGAGGCTGGTACTTCTAGTACTATGTTGAATAGCAGTGGTGAGAGTGGACATCCCTGCCGTGTTCCTGATTTTAGGGGAAAGGCTCCCAGTGTTTCCCCGTTGAGAATGATATTTTCTGTGGGCTTTTCGTAGATGGCTTTTAAGATGCTGAGGAATGTTTCCTCTATCCCTACACTCTGAAGAGTTTTGATCAAGAATGGATGCTGCATTTTGTCAAATGCTTTCTCTGCATCTATTGAGAGGATCATCTGGTTCTTGTTTTTTCTCTTGCTGATCTGATCAATCACATTGATTGTTTTACGAGTGTTGAACCAGGCCTTGCATCCTGGGGATAAATCCCACTTGATCTTGGTGATTAATCCTCTTAATGTACTGTTGGATCCTATTGGCTAGTATCTTGGTGAGAATTTTTGCATCCATGTTCATTAAGGATATTGGTCTATAATTCTCCTTTTTGGTGGGCTTTTTGTCTGGTTTGGGGATCAAGCTAATGCTGGCCTCATAAAACGAGTTTGGAAGTATTCCTTCCATTTCTATCTTTTGAAACAGGCAACACTACTAAAGCTGTTTCATAATACATAAAATACATAAAAGACTCTAGAGAATTTCTTAGTGCAGAAATGAGGTCTAATCAGGCCAAAATTAAAAATACTTTAACTTAGATGCAGTCTAAACTGGATACTCTAACAGCTAGAGTATATGAGGCAGAAAAGAGAATAAGCAACATAGAAGACAAGTTAATGGAAAGGAAGGAAGCTGAGAAAAAGAGAAAAAAAACTAAGAGCCCACAAGGTGAGGCTCTAGGACATAAGCGATAGATTATTTTTAAAATAATAATAAATAAACAAACAAATAAATAAATAACATCAGAATTATTGGAATTCCTGAGGGCACACAGAGAGAGAGAGAGGACCAGAAGGTATACTTGAGCAAATCATAGCTGAGAACTTCCCTAATCTGGGAAAGGGAATTAGCATTCATATCCAAGAGGCAGAGAGGACTCCACCAAAAATCAATAAAAATAGGTCAATACCCCAACATATAATAGCAAAGCTTGCAAATTTCAGAGCTAAAGAGAAAATCCTGAAAGCAGCCTGAGAAAAGATTCCTACCATACAAAGGGAGAAATATTAGATTAACAGAGGACCTCTCCACAGAGACCTAGCAGGCCAGAAAGGGCTGGCAGGATATATTCAGGGTTCTAAATATGCAGCCAAGAATACTATACACAGCAAGGATCTCATTCAGAATAGAAGGAGAGATGAAGAGCTTCCAGGATAGACAGGCCTGCAAGAATATGTGACCACCAAACCAGCCCTGCAAGAAATATTATGGGGGAACCTGTAAGCAAAGAGGGAGCCCAAGACACAGAGACAATCTGCAGAAACAAGGACTGTATAGGTAATAAATGCAATAAATTCATATTTTTCAATAGTTACTCTGAATGTGAAATAGCTAAATACTCCAGCCAAAAGACACAGAGTATCAGATTGGATAAAAGCACAAGATCCATTCATATGTTGTCTGTAAGAGACTCATTTTAGACTTAAAGTCAACTTCAGACTGAAAATGAGGGGGTGGAGAACAATTGACCATGCAAATGGACCTCAAAGGTAGCTAAGGTAGATTGGGATAGCAATCCTAATATCATATTAATATCCTAATATCTTAAACCAAGGACTGTAGTAAGATATGAAGAGGGACACTATATCATACTTTAAGTGTCTACCCAGAAAGATCATCCAGCAATTGTGAATATTTATGCTTCTAATTTGGGAGCCACCAATTTTATCAACCAATTAATAACCAAAATAAGGAGACATACGGATAATAATACATTAATAGTAGGAGACTTCAACAGCCCACACTCCACTCTCAGCAAGGGACAAATTATCTAAGCAGAAGATCAACAAAGAAACAAAGGCTTTGGATGATACACTGGACTAGAAAGATCACATATATATACAGAACATTCCATCCTAATGCAACTGAATACACAGTCTTCCCAACTGCCTATGGAACTTTCTCCAGAATAGACCACATACTCAATTACAAATGAAGTATCAACTGATCCCAAAAGATTGGGATTATTCCTTGCATATCCCAAGGATCAGATCACAATGCTTTGAAACAAACTCAATCGGAAGAGGAAATTTGGAAGGAACTCAAACACTTGGAAGTTAAAGAGCCTCCTACTAAAAAATGAATGTGTCAACTCGGAAATTAAAGAATTAAGTAGATTCATGCAAACTAACAAAAATGTAAGCACGACTATTCAAAACTTTTGGGATACAGCAAAAGCAGTCCTAACAGGGAAGTGTATTTCAATACAAGCCACTCTAAAAATTAGATAAATTCCAAATACACAAACTAATCTTGCACCTAAAGGAGGAGAAACAACAAATAAAGCCTAAATAAAGAAGGAGAAAAAAAGCAAAAAAGATTCGAGCAGAACTCAATTAAATAGAGACAAAAATAATAGCAGAACAGATCAACAAAACTGGGAGCTGTTATTTTTTTAAAGAATTAATAAGATAAACCACTAGCCAGTCTTACTAAAGAGAAAAGAGAAAAATCTCAAATTAATAAAATCATGAATTAAATAGGAGAGATTGCAACCAACACTTGGAAATACAGTTTTAAGAATGTAGTAAAAGCAAATATATGCCAACAAATAAGGCAATCTGGAAGAAATGGATGCATTCCTGGAAATTTATAAACTACCAAGGCTGAAATAGGAAGAAATAGAAAACCTGAACAGACCCATAACCAGTAAAGAAATTGAAGCCATAATCGAAAACCTCCCAAGACACAAAAGTCCAAGATCAGATGGATTCCCAGGGGAAGTCTACCAAATATTTAAAGAAGAAATAATACCTATTCTACTGAGGTTGTTTCAGAAGATAGAAATGGAAGGAAAACTTCCATAATCATTCTATAAGGCCAGCATCACCTTGATTCCAAAAATAAACAAAGACCCAACCAAAAAGGAGAATTACAGATCAATATCCCTGATGAACATGAATGTCAAAATACTCACCAAGATATTAGGCAATTATATCCAACAGTACATTAAAGGGACTATTCACTACAATCAGTGGCATTTATTCCTGGGGTTCAAGGGAGATTCAATAATAAAAAATATCAATCAATGTGATAGATCACATTAATAAAAGACAAGAAGCATATGATCCTCTCAATGTATGAAGAAAAAGAATCTGACAAACTACAGTATTCTTTCTTGATTAAAACTCTCCAAAATGTACAGATAGAAGGAACACACCTGAAAATATAAAAAACCATCTATGAAAAGCCCACAGTGAATATTATTCTCAAGGGGGAAAAGCTTTCTCCCTCTAAGATCAGGAACACAACAGGGATGTCCACTCTCACCACTGCTATTCAACATAGTACTAGAAGTCCTAGCCTCAGCAATCAGGCAACAAAAAGAAATAAAAAGCATTCAAATTGGCAAAGAAGAAGTCAATCTCTCCCTCCTCTCAGATGACATGATATTGTATGTGGAGAACCCAAAAGACTCTGCCTCAAGATTGCTAGAACTCAAACAGCAATTCGGCAGTGTGGCAGGATACATAATCAATGCCCAGAAATCAGTGGCATTTCTGTACACTAACAATGAGACTGAAGAAAGAGAAATTAAGGAGTCAATCCCATTTACAATTGCACTCAAAACCATAAGATACCCAGGAATAAACCTAACCAAAGAGGTAAAGTGTCTATACCCTAAAAACTAGGGAACCCTTCTGAAAGAAATTGAGGAAGACACAAAGAGATGGAAAAACATTCCATGTTCATGGATTGGAAGAATAAATATTGTGAAAACGTCAACGCTACCCAGGCATTTACATGTTCAATGCAACGCCTATCAAAATACCATGGACTTTCTTCAGAGAGTTGGAACAAATCATCTTAAGATTTGTGTGGAATCAGAAAAGACCCCGAATAGCGAGGGGAATATTGAAAAAGAAAACCAGAGCCGGGGGCCTCACAATGCCGGATTTCAGGTTGTACTACAAAACTGTAATCATCAAGACAGTGTGGTCCTGGCACAAACACAGACACATAGATCAATGGAACAGAATAGAGAATCCAGAAATGAGCCCTCAACTCTATGGTCAACTAATCTTCAACAAAGTGGGAAAGAATATCCAATGGAAAACTAGTGATTTCTTCAATAAATGGTGTTGAGAAAATTGGAAAGCCACACACAGAATAATGAAACTAGACCATTTTCTTACATCATACAGAAAGATAAAAATAAAAATGGATGAAAGATCTAAATGTGAGACAGGAATCCATCAAAATCCTAAAGAAAAACGCAGGCAGGAACATTTTTACCTTGGCAGCAGCAACTTCTTGCAAGACACATCTCTAAAGGCAAGGGAAACAAAGGCAAAAACGAACTATTGAAACTTCAAGATAAAAAGCTTCTGCACAGCAAAAGAAACTCAACAAAACTAAGCAACAACCTACAGATGGAAGAAGATATTTGTGTATGACATATCAGATAAAGGGCTAGTATTCAAGATCCATAAAGAACTTATCAAACTCAACATCCAAAAAACAAACATTCCAGTCAAAAAATAGGCAGAAGACCTGAACAGACATTTCCCCAAAGAAGACCTAAATATTGTCAACAGGCATATGAAAAAATGCCCCATGTAACTTTTCATCAAGGAAATACAAATCAAAACCATAAAGATACCACTTTACAGCAGTGGCTAAAATTAAGAAGACAAGAAAAAAACAAATGTTGGTGAGAATGTGGAGAAAACAGAAACTTCTTATACTCTTGGCAGGAATGCAATCCGGTGCAGCCACTCCAGAAAACATTGTGGGAGCTCCTCAAAAGTTGAAAATAGAGCTACCCTATGACCCACCAATTGCACTACTGGGGATTTACCCCAAAGATACAGATGTAGTGAAACACCAGGACACCTGCAACCCAATGTTCACAGCACTAATGTCCACAATAACCAAACTGTGGAAGGAGCCTCAATGTCCTTTGACAGATGAATGGATAAAGGAGATGTGATATATATATATATATATATATATATATATATATATATATATATATATATATATATATATCCAGCCATCAAAATGAATACCCACCATTTACTTTAACGTGGATGGAACTGGAGGGTATTATGCTGAGTGAAATAAGTCAGTCGGAGAAAGACAATTATCAGACAGTTTCACTCATCTGTGGAATAAAAGAAACCGTGCAGAAGATCATAGGGGAAAAGAGGGGAAGCTGAATGGGGAAAAAAATTAGAGAGGGAGACATACCACGAGGACCTCTTAACTCTGGAAAAGAAACCAAGGTTTGCTGAAGTGGGGGTAAGCAGCGGGGTGAGGAACCAGGTGATGGGGCATTAAGGAGGGTACATGATGGGATGAGCACTGGGTGTTATGCACAATTGATGAATTATTGAGCACTACATCTGAAACTAATGATGTACTATATTTTGGCACATTGAATCTAAATTTTAAAAACGTGTTGATAGAGGAGAGGGGCAAGATGGCAGAAGAGTAGTAGAGGCCCTCCACTCACCTGGTCCCACAAACTTCCCTAGATAACTTCCAAAACATCCTGAGCCCCTACGAATTCCACCTGAGATGTAAAGAGAGAATAGCGGAATGCTACAGAGAAAAGGGTTTTTGCTTCTAACAAAAAAAGGCAGAAAAAAGTAAATAAATAATAAGAATCAAGTAGGGGTGGGGCCACACAAGGAGCCAGGCTGAGGGAGGTGGCAAAAGTCTTGGGACATGAAAGCCCAGCCCCGGAGAAATGGGAAGTTTAAAAATCCACGGTGGAGTTTTCCGGACAGCAGGGAAATTGGGAAGAACCGCAGGAGAGGCAGGGAAGCCTCCAGATTCCCAGAGACACTAATAGAGGAGGGGCGCCTGGGAGAAAGTGCACCGCCGGGGAACAGAGGCCTCACGGGGTCAACAGCTCCCACTGAGCCGGCATCCAATGGGGGACAGGGCAGCTCCCCCAGGTGCACACACCTGAGAATCAGCACAGAAGCCCCCCCTCCCCAGAAGACCAGCTGGAAGGACAGGGGAAGAGCGAGTTCTTGACCGAGCAGTGCTGGAAAGCTCCAGGACTGAGGGAAAATAGTATAGAACTAGAGGGTCGTTTTTTTCTGCCTTTCTTTTTTCTTTCTTTTTCTATTATGACTCGTTTACATATCAGACTAAAAATTTCCAATATTTTTTCTCTTTTCCTGCCTTAACTACAATATTTTACCAACTCTTCATTTTTAGTCTTTTTTCCTTTTTGACTTTCATATTTCTGTAATTACATGTCTTAGATATATTTTACACTTCTAGATTCCCTTCAACATATTCAATTTAATTTGGGGAGATATATGAGATATGGGTTTTTGTTTTGTGTTCTTTGTGGGCTTTTTTTTTTTTTGCCTCATTCTGTTTTCAGTGATAGAAGTTAATACCTTCTAAAATATGACCAACATGCACCCAGAACCAAGGGGAATACCGTGTTCGTTCATTCTGTGAGATTATATTCTCTCTTCCTTCCCATTCTGCCCCCCTCTTTTATCTCATTTATGTTTTTGTGGTTGATGTTGGGGCTTTCTACAAGTATTGCCGGTTTATATAAACTTGTGACTGAGCATCTTCTAACATACAGAACAAAATACACTCAGCATCAAAAGGATCACCCTCTAGGACACCTCAGGTAGACTATGTTCTCTCTCCACTACAACTTCTCACCACCACCATCCCCTTCTTTTTTCTTTTTCCTCTTTTCTTTACTTTTTTCTTTTTTGTTTTTGGTTATTGGCTTATTTTTACTACTTTGTTTTAAATTTTTTTCACTTTAGTGGTCATTTGGTTTTATTTTGCTCTGTTCTTTTTCTTTTATTTTCTGGTCTCTGACCTCTTCAAAATCATCTAGGGTGTATTTTACTTAGGTGGTGGTTGATATTTTTGACTCATCCCACTCATACAGCCACTCTGCACTGAACAAAATGACTAGAAGGAAGAATTCATCACAAAACAAAGAACCGGAAACAATACTCTCTGCCACAGAGCTACAGAATTTGGATTTAAATGCAATGTCATAAATTCAATTCAGAAGCACAATTATAAAGTAACTGATCGCTCTGGGGAAAAAAGCATAAAGGACTCTAAAGACTTTGTTACTGCAGAATTGAGATCCAATCAGGTATAAATTAAAAATACTTTAGCTGAGATGCAATCTAAACTGGATGCTCTAACTGCTCAGGTTGATGAGGTGGAAGAGAGATTGTGTGACATAGAAGACAAGGTGATGGAAAGGAAGGAAGCTGAAGAAAAAAAGAGAAAAATAATTAAGAATCCACGAGGAAAGGCTTAGGGAAATAAATGATAGCTTGAGAAGGAAGACTATTCATCTTATTGGGATTCCAGAGGAGACTGAGAGAGAGAGAGGACCACAAAGTGTATTTGAACAAATCATAGCTGAGAACGTCCTAAATCTGGGGAAGGAAAGAGGCATTCAGATCCAGGAGATAGACAGGGCGCCCCCAAAAATCAATGAAAACCATTCAACACCTCGACATTTAACAATGAAACTTGAAAATATCAAAGATAAAGAGAAAATTTCTTAATGCGGGTCAAAACAAGAGATTCTTAAATTATATGGGGAGATACATCAGATTAACAGCAGACCTCTCCACAGAGACCTGCAGGCCAGAAAGGGCTGGCAGAATATATTCAGGGTCCTAAATGGTAAGAACATGCAGCCGAGAATACTATACACAGCAAGGCTCTCATTCAGAATAGAAGGAGAGATAAAGAGCTTCCAGGATAGACAGAAAAGGAAAGATTATGTGACCACCAAGCCAGCCCTGCAAGAGATAGTAAGGGGGACCCTGTAAAAGAAAGAGGGAGCCCAAAGAAATAATCCACAGAAACAGGGAATGAATACATATTACGATGACACTAAATTCATATCTTTCAATAGTTACTCTGAACATGAATGGGCTAAATGATCCCATAAAAATACTCAGGGTATCAAACTGGATAAAAAGCAAGACCCATGTACACGCTGTCTACAAGAGACTCACTTAGACCTAAGGATACCTCCAGCCTGAAAATGAAGGGGTGGAGAACCACTTACCATTCAAATGGTCCTCAAAGGAAAGCAGGGGTAGCAATCTTCATATCAAATAAATTAAAGTTTATCCCAAAGACTGTAGTAAGAAATGAAGAGGGAAAAAAAAAAAGAAATGAAGAGGGACACTACATCATACTTAAAGGGTCTATCCAACAAGAGGACCTAACAATCATGAATATTTATGCCCCTAATGTGGGAGCTGCCAAGGATATCAATCAATTAATAACCAAAGTAAAGAGATACTTATATAATAATAAACTAATACTGGGAAACTTCAGTTGTTTTCTGCAACTGTTAGATATTCTAAGCACAACATCTCCAAAGAAACATGAGCTTTATATGATACACCGGACCAGATGGATTTCACAGATATATACAGAACTTTCTGTCCTAATGCAACTGAATCACATTCTTCTCAATTGCACATGGAACTTTCTCCAGAATAGACCACATACTGGATCACAAATCAAATCTCAACCAATACCAAAAGACTGGGATTGTCCCCTGCATATTTTCAGACCATAATGCTTTGAAACTAGAACTCAATCACAAAAAGAAATTTGGAAGAAATTCAAACACGTAGAGATTAAAGAGCATCCTGCTAAAAGATGAATGGGTCAACCAGGAAATTAGAGAAAAATTTAAAAGATTCATAGAAACGAATGAAAATGAAAGCACAACTGTTCAAAATCTTTGGGATACAGCAAAAGTGGTCCTAAGAGGGAAATAAATCACAATACAAGCCCTCCTCAAAATGTTGGAAAAACTCAAATACACAAGCTAATCTTGCACCTAAAGGAACTGGAGAAAGAACAGCAAATAAAGCCTAAACCAAGCAGAAGACAAACAATAAAGATTAGAGCAGAACTGAATGAAATAGAGACCAGAAGAACTGTAGAATAGATTGACAGAACCAGGAGCTGGTTCTTTGAAAGAATTAATAAGATAGATAAACCATTAGCCAGCCTTATTAAAAAGAAAAGAGAGAAGACTGAAATTAATAAAATCACAAACGAAAGAGGATAGACCAGAACCAATACCAAGGAAATACAAACAATTTAAAAAACATATTATGAACAGCATTATGGCAACAAATTAGGCAATCTAGAAGAAATGGATATATTTCTGGAAACCTACAAATTACCAAAACTAGAACGGGAAGAAATAGAAAACCTAAACAGACCAATAACCAGTGAAGAAATTGAAGGAGACATCAAAAACCTCCCAAAACACAAAAAGCCAGGGCTAGCTGGCTTCCCAGGGGAATTCTATCAAATGTTTAAAGAAGAAATAATACCTATTCTACTTAATCTCTTTTGAAGGATAGAAATGGAAGGAACACTTGAAAACTCATTCTTTGAAGCCAGCATTACCTTGATCCCAAAACCAAAGACCCCACCAAAAAGGAGAATTATAGACCAGTATCTCTGATAAAAATGGATGCAAAAATTCTCACCGAGATACTAGCCAATAGGATCCAACAGTACATTAAGATTATTCACCATGACCAAGTGGGATTTATCCCTGGGATGCAAGGATGGTTCAACACTCGTAAAGCAATCAACGTGATGGATCACATCAACAAGAGAAAAAGCAAGAATCATAGGATCCTCTCAATAGAAGCAGACAAAGCTGCTTGACAGAATACAGCATCCATTCCTGATTAAAACTCTCCAGAGTGTAGGGATAGAGGGAACATTCCTCAGCATCTTAAAAGCCATCTATGAAAAGCCCACAGTGAATATGATTCCCAAAGGGGAAAAACTGAAAGTCTTTCCCCTAAGATCAGGAACACGACAGGGATGTCCACTCTCACCACTGCTATTCAACATAGCACTAGAAGTCCCAGCCTCAGCAATCAGGCAACAAAAGGAAATAAAAAGCATTCAAATTGGCAAAGAAGAAGTCAAACTCTCCCTCTTTGCAGATGACATGATTGTATATATAAAACCCAAAAGACTCCACCCCAAGATTGCTAGAACTCATACAGCAATTCGGCAGTGTGGCAGGATACAAAATTAATGCCCAGAAATCAGTGGCATTTCTGTACACTAACAATGAGACTGAAGAAAGAGAAATTAAGGAGTCAATCCCATTTACAATTGCACCCAAAATCATAAGATACCCAGGAATAAACCTAACCAAAGAGGTAAAGGTTCTATACCCTAAAAACTAGGGAACCCTTCTGAAAGAAATTGAGGAAGACACAAAGAAATGGAAAAGCATTCCATTTATTGTTTATAATTGTCCTGGCTATTCCAGGTCCTTGGCACTTTTCATAAAAATTTTAGAGTCAGTTTGTCAATTGGAAATTATCAAGCTTTTTAACTTCACAAAATTCCTACCTGAATTTTGATTTGTAATGCCTTAAGTCAGATCAGTTTGGGAAGAATTTTTATCTTAACATATTAAGCCTTCTAATTCTGTGATCATGATGTATTTATTTAGGTACTTCTCTCAGCAATGTTTTATACTTTTCAAGTATAATGCACACCTTTTACTAATTTTATTCCTAGAAATTTGGCATTTTTGATGCTATTATAAGTATTATTTCTAATTTCATTTTCTTTTTTTTAAGATTTTATTTATTTATTCATGAGAGACACAGAGACAGAGAGAGGCAGAGACACAGGCAGAGGGAGAAGGAGGCTCCATGCAGGGAGCCTGACATGGGACTGGATCCCCCATCTCCAAGATCAGGCCCTGGGCTGAAGGTGGCATTAAACCACTGAGCCACCTGGCTGCCCTCTAATTTTATTTTCCATTTGTTTGTTGCTGGTGTATATAAATGTAATTTATTCTTTAATGGACACTGTATCCTGTGTGAACTTATTAAAATCACTTAACTGTTCTTAAAAAAAAGAAGAATTTTTTTGGGGGGAGGGGGGTTCAGAAGTTTATTAGTAAGTGAGTTTGGGCCAGCAGGTATTTACACGCTGCTTGCTACAGCCCTGGTGTGCCAGCTGCAGGAGGGAGGAGGGCTTCCTGCTCTGATGGTCACTGGTCAGCCACCCCGTAGAACGATGAGCTTCTCTCCTGGGATCTTGGGGCCAGGGCTTTGAGCCGGTGCATTCAGACGGACTCCACCTCTGTGTCCAGGGCCTGGGCTGGAGGGACGAGGATTTTTAGGATCTCTGTGTAGTAGGGGCCAAACACTTTCTGTTTGTGATGTGTTAGGCTGACAAACTTTATTAGGCAGGTTTTTTTTAATTGCATTGTACTTTGTGTTGCTATTATAAAGGAAAACAGAACAAACTGGAATGTTTTACGATGTTGTGTGGCAATGGCTTTTTGCCCTTCAAAGTTCTGGGTAAAAATGTGTTAGATCTGTAATTAAAGTTTTTGGGTTTTTGTTTTTAAAGCACTACATCTATTCTCACTAATTGTTCATTTCCGTTGTTTGAACCCTTCTTTTAGTTAATTCTCTCTAGATTTAAGAAAGTAAACAGATATATTTTGCACAGTGCACTTCTTATGCATATTTTAACACAGTCCTCTTGCATCTGTGTCTTATAATCAGCCTTTTGACTTCTTGGTGCCAGCTATCTAAGGAATTAAAGTTGATCCTCACCAACATTTAAACACCAGTCCCAAACTAATCTATCAGGTTCACTGGTACATAAATATCTAGGAAATATTTTTTACAGTTAACAATTTAGTGGTGCTATTGTGCAGTAAATAATATTACTCTTGCCAGAGGAGAAATTACATTAACTTCCCTGCTAACATCCTTTCCTAGTTATTTGCTCTTTGCAAATTAAAAACCAACCGAAAGGAAGGAAAACATTGTAGATATCTATTTATATTTAAAGTTTACTTTTCATGAACTTAGCTGCAGGATTCTGGCATTGTGCATTCCATCTTCCATCAGATCTGACTTCTAGGGATGAGGACTCCAACATGTGCACAGACTCCTAGGTCCTGTGTGATCTGCTACGGGGTGGAGAGAATAATATGCAGCTTGGAATGATATCTGAGATGTATGATACTCAAATCATTCACTTGATTACTTCAATCTAGTTGCAGCGCAACTGTATATATTGTATAACCTAAATCAATTCTTATTTTCATTGTCTTTAATGCAGTGATTTATAACTAGAGCATGTTCAATAAGTTGATTCTTCCTGTCAACTAGTCATTTGAGACTGGAAAAAAAAATAAAATACTTTTAAATGGAAAAAAACTGGATTTGAGATGAAGATAGAACAGAGTAAACCACCTTCTGAGACATTTTTACCTGCATTCATCTGAGGAGTCCTATGGTGATGATTCAGCCAGTGTTTTAACTGCTGGCAAGCTCTCAGAGGTATTAGGACAAAGGCACAAGTGGCTCTTTGAGTGGGAGAAATGGATTCTACGGGTTCATTACTCTAAAGAATTGCAGTAGAAGCTACGTTCTAGTGAGTAGGAAACCTGGTGCTTTTTGCTGCATTTGGATAAGAGTGAATATGAATCTCTACCCAGAGTTTTGTGTGCTACTGCTGACTCCTTTGTCAGGGTGGTTAGTCAGGGGTAGAATGCCAGAAGGCCTCCAAGTCCCAGTTTGACAAGGAATGTAATACTAAAAACTTAGATAAGGAATCCTTTCTCAATCCTTTGAAATCTAATTTCTGAGCCTCCCTTTCTAGATTTTATATATCAAGAATTTTTTTCTGACTTCAATAAATTGTTAAATATTCAAATTTTTAATAAACTTAAATATCTCTAAAAAAATTATTTTTACTGGAAGAATAAATACTGTGAAAATGTCTATGCTACCCAGAGAAATTTACACGTTAAATGCAACCTCTATCAGAATACCATGGACTTTCTTCAGAGAGTTCAAACAAATCATCTTAAGATTTGTGTGGAATCAGAAAAGACCCCAAATAGCCAGGGGAATATTGAAAAAGAAAACCAGAGCTGGGGGCATCACAATGCTGGATTTTAAGCTGTACCCAAAAATAGGTCCTCAACTCTATGGCCAAATATTATTCGACAACACAGGAAAGTGTTTTTTTTTGGGGGGGGAACAGTCTCTTCAGTAAATGGTGCTGGGAAAATTGGACATCCACATGCAGAAGAATGAAACTAGACCATTCTCTTAAACCAGACACCAAGATAAACTCAAAATGGATGAAAGATATAAATGTGAGACAAGAATCCATCAAAATCCTAGAGGAGAACACAGGCAACACCCTTTTGAACTTGGCCACAGCAACTTCTTGCAAGATGTATCCATGAAGGCAAAGGAAACAAAAGCAAAAATGAACTATTGGGGCATCATCAAGATAAAAAGGTTCTGCACAGTAAAAGAAACAGTCAACAAAACTCAAAGACAACCTACAGAATGGGAGGAGATACTTGCAAAAGACATATCAGATAAAGGACTAGTATCCAAGATATATAAAGAACTTATTAAACCCAACACCTAAGAAGCAAACAATCCAATCATGAAAGGGCAAAAGACATGAACAGAAATTTCACAGAGGAAGACATACACATGGCCAACATGAGAAAATGCTCCGCATTGCTGGTCATCAGGGAAATACAAATCAAAACCACCATGAGTTCCCACCTCACACCAGTGAGAATGGTGAAAATTAACAAGGCAGGAAACCACAAATGTTGGAGAGGATGTGGAGAGAGGGGAACCCTCCTGTACTGTTGGTGGGAATGTGACCTGGTGCAGCCACTCTGGAAAACTGTGTGGAGGTTCCTCAGAGAGTTAAAAATAGACCTGCCCTACGACCCAACAATTGCACTGCTGGGGATTTACCCCAAAGATTCAGATGCAGTGAAACATCGGGACACCTGCACCCGATGTTCACAGCAGCAATGTCCACAATAGTCACACTGTGAAGGAGCCTCGGTGTCCATAGACAGATGAATGGATAGAGAAGATGTGGTCTAGGTATACAGTGCAATATTACTCAGGCATCAGAAAGATGAATACCCAACATTTGGTTTGATGTGGATGGAACTGGAGGGTATTACACTGAGTGAAGTAAGTCAGTCGGAGAAGGACAAACATTATATGGGCTCACTCATACAGGGAATATAAGAAATAGTGAAAGGGATTATAAAAGAAAGGAGGGAAACTGAGAGGGAAAAGTTAGAGAGGGAGACAGACCATGAGAGACTCCTGACTCTGGGAAATGAACAAGGGGCTGCGGAAGGGGAGGTCGGGGGGATGAGTAACTGGGTGATGAGCACCAAGGAGGGGGCTTGATGGGATGACCACTGGATTTTATACTATATGTTGGCAAATTGAATGTAAATAAAAACAAATTAAATTAAATTAAATTAAATGGGTGTTGATAAAAGTCTAGAGAAAGTAGAATCTTCATACATTGCTGGTAGGAATATAACATGATGAAACTGCTTTGGAAAACAGTTTGGTAGTTTCTCAAAATATGAAACAGACAGGTACCATATGGCCCCAAAATTCCACTCTTAGAGAATTTTTTTAAATATATTCACACAAAAACTTATACACAAATTATGCACATAGAAGCATTATTCATAATAGGCAGATAATGGAAAACCAAATATCCACCAACAGGTAAATGGGTAAAAAACAATTGGTGTAACCATACAATGGACAATTACTCAGCATAAAAAAGGAATGAAGTACTGATAATAGGCAACAAAATGGATGAACTTGAGCACTTGAAAGTGCTAATAGAAATAAAAGCTTTCCACCCAGAATTCTATACCTGGCAAAACTATCCTTCAAAAACTGAGGGTTGATGGAGGGAGGTGGGTGGAAATAGGCTAAATGAGTGGTGAGTATTCAGGAGGGCACTTGTTATGATAATCTCTGAGTGTTACATGTAAGTGATGAATTGCTAAATTTACTCTTGAAACCAATATTACACTATATGTTAACTATAATTAAAATAATTTTTTTAAAATTTCCCTTTATATTTAACATATATTTAAAAGATAAGTGCATATCACATTACTAGAATAAAAATATAACCATCTCAGTGGAGGGAAAATGTATTTGGCAAAATCCACAATTAAAGCACTCAGAAAACTAGGATCAGAAGAGAAATTTGCCAAAATGATAAATGGCATTTATGAAATGTTCATTAAAACATTTTGTCAAGTCCTCAAAAATTTAAACATAGAATTATTAAATGATCCAGTAATTCCATTCCTAGGTATATTTCTAGAATTGAAAAGGATTCAAACAGCTACTTTTTTAAGAGTTTAAAAAGTGGGGATCCCTGGGGGGCTCAGGGCTCAGTGGTTTGGCGCCTGCCCTCGGCTCAGGGCGTGATCCTTGAGTCCCGGGATCGAATCCCACGTCAGTCTCCCTGCATGGAGTCTGCTTCTCCCTCTGACTGTGTCTCTGCCTCTCTCTCTCTCTCTCTCTCTCTCTCTCACTCTCTCTCTGTCTCTGTCTCTCATGAATAAATAAATAAAATCTTTTTTAAAAAGAGTTTATAAAGAATCAATCAGAGTTGAAGACCATAACAAATGAAATTAGAAACAGGCTTGATGCAATGAACAGCAGGCTGGAAGAAGCAGAGGAATGAATTAGTGATCTAGGAGACAAAGTAATGGAAAGTAATGAAGGTGGAAAAGGAGAGAAAGAAGAATTATGCAACATGAGAATAAACTTAAGGAACTCAGTGACTCCAAATGTAATAATATTTGTATTATAGGAGTCTCAGAGGAAGAAGAGAGAGATAAAGGGGGACAGAAAATTTATTTGAAGAAATAATAGTTGAAAACTTGCCTAATCTGGGGAAGGAAACACACATCCAGATGCAGGAGACACAGAGAACTCCCATAAAAATCAACAAAAGCAGGCCTACACCAAGATATATTGTAATTAAATTTGTAAAATATAGCAATAAAGAAAAAATCTTAAAAGCAGCAAGTAAAAGACATCCCTAGCTTACAAGGCAAAATCATAAGGTTATCTGGAAATTTCTCAACAGAAATTTGGCAAGCCACAAGAGAATGACATAATATATTCAATGTACTGAATGGAGAAAATCTGTAGCCAGGAATACTCTGTTCAGCAAGGTCATCATTCAGAATAGGAGAGAAAAAGAGTTTCCCAGACAAACAAAAACAAAAGGAATTCATGACTACTAAACCAGCCCTGCAAGAAAAATTAAAGGGGACTCTTTTGGGGTTTGTTTGTTTTAAAGATTTTATTTATTTATTTCTGAGAGACACAGAGAGGCAGAGACACAGCAGAGGGAGAGGCAGGCTCCCCACAAGGAGCCCAATGTGGGACTCAATCCCAGATCCCAGGATCGTGCCCTGAGTCAAAGGTAGATGCTCAACCACTGAGCCACCCAGGCTTCTCTAAAAGGAACTCTGAATGGAAAGGACAAGCCAAAAATGACAAAGACAAGAAAAGATCAAAGAAAATCTCCAGAAACAATGACAGAACAAGTAATAAAAGGGAAAAAAAGTACAAATCTACCAATAATTACATTGAATGTAAATGGATTAAATGCTCCAATCAAAAGACATAGGATGTCGGCATGGATTAAAAAAAAACAAAACAAAACAAGAAACAAGCCGAAACAACCTTGAAAAAGAAAAGCAAAAGTAGAGGCATCACAAGTCCAGACTTTAAGCTATGTTACAAAGTTGCAGTCATCAAGGCACTATGGTAATGACACAAAAATAGACAAGACCAACAGAACAGAATAGAAAACCCAGAAATTGATCCACAACTATATGATCAATTCATATTTGACAAAGTATGAAAGAATATCTGACGTTAAAAAGACAGTCTCTTCAACAAACTGTGTTGGGCAAACTAGACAGCAACATGCAAAAGAATGAAACTGAAGCACTTTCTTACACCGTACATAAAAATAAATTCAAAATAGATGAAAGACCTACATGTCAAGCAGTAAACCATCAAAATCCTAGAAGAAAACACAGGCAGTAACTTCTTTGGCATCAGCCATGACAACTTCTTTCTAGATAAGTCTCCTGGGGCAAGGGAAACAAAAGCAAAAATAAACTATAGGAACTAAGTCAATATAAAAAGCTTCAGGAACAATCAATGAAACTGAGTGTGACCTATGGAATGGGAGAAGATGCTTGCAAATAACACATCTGATAAAGGTTTAGTATGTAAAATATATAAAGTATTTATAAAACTCAACACCCCAAAGAAGAACAATCCAATTAAAGAAGTGCAGAAGACATGAATAGACATTTTTCCAAAGAAGACATATAGATGGCCAACAGACACAGGAAAAGATGCTCAATGTCACTCATCATCAGGGAAATAAAATTAAAACTATAATGAGTTATCACCTCACACCTGTCAGAATGGCTACAATCAACAGCACAAGAAACAACAGGTGTTGGCAAGGATGTGAAGAAAGGGAAACCATCTTGCACTGTTGGTGGGAATGCAAACTAGCACAGCCCCTCTGGAAAACATTCTGAGGTTCTTCAAAAAGTTAAAAAATAGAACTACCCTATGATCCAGCAATTACACTACAAGATATTTCCCAAAGAATGCAAAAATATAGATTCAAAGGGGTACATGAACTCCAACATTTACAGCAGCTTTAGTTGGCTGCTATAAACATGTCCATGGACTGATGAATGGACAACATATAGTATTATATGTACCATATGTAGAGGCAAACCAAAAAACAGATTCTTAGCTATAGAGAACAAACTGATGGTTACCAGGAGGGAGGCATGGGGGGAATGGGTTAAAATAGGTGATGGGGATTGAGGAGTGCTCTGTTGTGTTGAGCACCTGGTGTTGTATGGAAGTGTTGAATCACTACATTGTACACCTGAAAATTGATATTACACTGTGTGTTAACTAACTGGAATTTAAATAAAAAAATTAAAATAAAATAAGACAAAATTTATTTGTCTTTTTTTTTTAGAGAGAGAGAGGGAGACAAACCATAAAACTCTTTAACTCTAGGAAATAAACAGGGTTGCTGGAGGGAGGTGGGGAGAATGGGTTATGGGCATTAAGGAAGGCACATGATGTAATGAGCACTGGGTGTTATAAGCAACTGATGAATCACTAAGCTCTACATCTGAAACTAATAAAAGAGTCAGAAAAGAAAAAAAAGAAGACTAATTGAAAGTCAACTCTGAGCCAGTCCGGAGACAGAAAGAAGGTTATATTTGGGAAATAGACCATATGCCCCATGGAATTTAAAGTTTATCTTATAAGACATAATTAGTACAGATAAGGTTGGTTTGGAGGACATGTTCCTGAGGGACCTTATTTGTGAAGGTGGTAAGAAATCAGTCTCGGAAAGAGCAGTTATTTTAGCTCAGGCCTTAAGGATATAGCTGAGGAATATCTTGGAAAATTTGGTGTAGAAGTGGGAATTGGTTTAGTAGATTAAGAGGGTATGTGAAAGCCACTCAAGACAACAGAGAACCGTTGTGTCATTGTAAGTGAAATAGAATGGATTTAGGTAAGTGGAGCGGATAGGACTTGGAGAACAGCAGGCAAGAGCATTCAGGATTTGAATGGTCAGTACTATGGCCTTTGTTCTAAGTCCAGTGGGAAATCAAGCACAAAGTTAAGGCAAGAAAGATACATGATGAGATATTTTGTTTACAAAAGAAGCCTTTAAATGCAGAATGAATTGAAGTAAACACTAGAGAGTACACTTGGAGAAAACTTAGGAGAGTACTAATGAATTTTAAATATTCAGTGATGGTTCCTCTCATGACTTGATGAGAGAAATAGCACCTCTAAGGAGGAGTGTACTTTGGGGGAAGGAGTCAGAAATAATGGAGTCTTCCCTCTCCATGAATTATTTGGAACAAGTAAAGATTTACATGAGCTTTGGTATAGTCATCTTCAAGGGGATCTCAGTAGTCAAACTGAGAACAATCTGAGCATCAAAATAGATAATGACGAGAGATTACAGCACATTTAATAAGAATCCATGAATTCATCATCATAATTAAATTGGGAAGCAGAGCGAACCCTTTCTTAGAGTAGAAAGTCAAATGTAAACACAAAACCAGTGATAGAAACAGAAATCATGACTTGGTGGCCATCATAGAAGTGGTTGATGAAGCTGAGTCATGACTGGACATCAAGGCTCATAAGACCAAGTTGAATGTGGTCCAGGTATTGACATAATTTCAAAGGGAAAGGTACATTTTTGTATGTGGAGAAAGCAGAATTTTCACTGAGTTATTCGGTTAACATCAGCAGTGGTGGGGTGGGTGGTGGTCCTAATAGTTTTATTTTTGCTTTTATTTCCCTTGCCTCAAGAGATACATCTAGAAAAATGTTGCTATAGTCAATGCCAGAAACCTTACTACCTATTCTCTTTTCTAGGATTTTGGTTTCAGGTTTCACATGGCACTTTATCCATTTTGAGTTTATTTTTGTATATGATATGAGAAAGTGGCCTAGTTTCATTTTTTTTTGCATGTAGCCATCCAGTTTTCCAAATATAATTTATTGAAGAGACTGTCTTATTTCCATTGCATGTTCTTGCCTCTTTTTTCATAGATTAATTGACTATATTATTGTAGGTTTGTTTCTAGCTTTCTATCCTGTTCTACTGATCTAGGTATCTGTTTCTGTGTCAGTACTATACTGTTTTTGATTACTACGATTCTGTAGTATAGCTTGAAATCTGGAATCGCAACCTTTGTTATTCTTTTTTAAGATTGTTTCAGGCTATTTAGGATCTTTTGTGGCCCCATGCAAATTTTAAGATTATTTGTCCTAGTTCTGTGAAGAATGCCATTGGTATTTTGCTAGAGACTGCATTGAATATGTAGGTTGCTTTGGAAAGTGTGGAAAATAAATTGATCTTTAAAATGACCTGTCAATACCATGAGAGTAAAGCAGAGACAACCTTAAATTTTATCATAAAGGCTAAGCGCTACCCAAATTGAGCTCAGCCAGAGTTGGAAAACTAGTAGCCTTTCCAAGAGTCCGAATATTATTAAGGAGGCAGTCTGTAACTACTATATTAATAGCCACTTTGTCTTTGGTGTCATGAATAATTTTGGGATGCTGTGGGAAAATGGAATTTTAGAATTTTAGTTATTCTTCATCAAGTCCTTCCTCTACTGGGTGGTTCCTGCCTGTTGCCCCAGACTACAGGCCAAGGAGAAGGGTGTTCAGGGGTCTAGCTGCCTCTCCCACTGAGCTTCAGTCCCTCTAGTGCCACTGCTTCTTCTTACTTCTCCATCTCAGATGCAAGCTCAGTTCTCAAATGCAGTTTTTGTCTTCGGCGATGGTGATTTGAACTTGTCTGTACATAAGTGTTTTGAGAGTCATGCAGAAGAATGCTTGGAGTTTCAGGATCATCCCTCTGGCTCTGTCCTCTGCAACATTGTATTGGGGAATTTTAGTTCCTCTGGGTTCACAAAAGATTGGTGTGGTCTTGACACAGATTACCTGATAGACAAGGTTGGAGAAGATGCAGAGATTTCCCCCTTTCTCCTGCCCTGGGAAGGGGATAAAATACAAACAAGGCACTTCCACTCAAATTAACAATATTTATCAAATAGTAACATGTGCAAATCAAATGAGAAACTACACCACATTGAAATCAAAGCATCACAATGCAAGTAGATCATACACTTAAAAAATATTTAAATTCAATTTGCCAACATTTACTATAACACCCAGTGCCCATCCCAGTAAATGCCTTCCTCAATGCCCATCCCCCAGTGACCCCAACCCCCTAGCCACCTTCCCATCAACAATCCTTTGTTTTTTCTCAGAGTTAGGAGTCTCTCATGGTTTGTCACCCACTCTAATTTTTCCCACTCAGTTCCCTTCCTTTCCTCTATAATCCCTTTCACTATTTCTTATATTCCCCGTATGAGTGAGACCATGTGATGATTGTCCTTCTCTGATCGACTTACTTCACTCAGCATCAGACCCTCCAGTTCCATCCACGTCAATGTAAATGGTAAGTATTCATCTTTGTGATGGCTGAGTAATATTCCATCATATACATAGACCACATCTTCTCTATCCATCATCTGTCGATAGACACCGAGGCTCCGTCCACAGTCTGGCTATTGTGAACATTGCTGCTATGAACACTGGGGTGCAGGTGTCCTGCCATTTCACTGCATCCGTACCTTTGCGGTAAATCCCCAGCAGTGCAATTGCTGGGTTGTAGGATAGTTCTATTTTTAAATTCTTGAGGAACCTTCACAATGTTTTCTGATTATACATTTTGTACAGATTATCAAAGTAGAAAGAGATTTAAAATCAGGGAAAAATAGACTAAAAAGATAGCCAAGGAAAAATTCTGGCAATATGCCAAGTGTTATGATAATTACAAGGCCTAACCATTTGTTTACAACCAATGAGAGAAAACAACTTTAAGAGTGTGTTAGACGAAGGTAAAGCTTTAATAAAACATGAATACTTTCTGAATTTTAAAATAAACAGCAACGAAATGAAATAAAAATATTTCTCTTTGATATAAATAAAATAGCTAAATTTAAAGTAGTGTCACGAGTTATAACACACCTATTCTTTAATTTTCCAATTAACTGCTTAATGCTTTAGGAAACATTAACCATTCAAAATTTAATGAGAGCATGTGCATTTACTTTTGTGGCTCAAGTGACACTGGCTTGTCCCCAACTCACTCCGCAGAAAGGCCCCACTATTTTGTAATTTTTTTCATTATTGTACATGAGTTGTTCCTTGCTCTAAATCTGTATCAGTATTTCTCCTCAGAAATAATCCTGGATCTGAAAAACAAAACAAAATACATGGTTTTGACCCATGAAAACCTTCAGTGAAGGCATTTTTTAATATGTAAAGTAAATCTTGCCAGAAAGGAGAAAGCAAAAACAACATGAGAACATTCCCAAAAGTGAAAACTTCTGCACTTGATATTTTCTTTATTTTATATTCATATCTAGTTTTAGTGATGTATTTTTATTTTTTTATTTAATTTAATTTATATTCAATTAACATGCGGTGTATTGTTAGCTTCAGAGGTACAGTTCGGTGATTCATCAGTTGTATATAACACCCAGTACTCATTATAGCTTGCTATTTTTAAAAAATGCCCTGAAGCCCTTGTCCAGCCTCCTCCTCAGAGGTAGGAACAGAACACCAGTAGGAGCTTTTCTTCTTCTCAGAGGCTTAGGTCATCCGAACTTCTGTGGGAAAAGAGGAGTTTGAGTGCCCTCTTTTGGTTGCTGAAGGCAGCGCAGGACACACAAAAGTCGATAGCTTTTCCATATACCAGTAAATGAACAATTGGAATTTAAAAGAAAAACAATGTCATTTACAATACACCGAAAGAAAAGAAAAGAAAAGAAAGGAAAAAGAAAAAAGAAAAGAAAATAGGAAAGAGGAAAGGAAAGGAGAAAAGAAAAGAAGAGAAGAAAAAAGAAAGAAAAGAGAAAAGAAAAATCAGAAGAAATAGAGGGAAGGTGTCAGAAAGGACAGAAAGACACACACAAGAAAGAAAATAAAAAATCTTCAACTATAAATCCAACAACGTATGTACAAATTAGGATGTATAAAACTATAGAACACTGTTAAAAATTGTGAAGATAACAATTTTTCCAAACTTAATTGATAGATTCGTCATACTCTTAAGAATTCCAGCAAATATATTTTTGCAGACATTGGAGAACTATCTTTAAACTTCGACCAGTCTGACAATACTGAAGAACTGATTTGAAGAACTTATACTCCTAATTCCAGGATTTATTCTAAAGTGACAGCAATCAAGAGAGGATAGATAGAACCAGGATCTGCAAACAGACCCAGGCAAAACTAATCACCTGATCTTGGTCAAAGCAGCAAAGGTAATCAGAGGGAGAAAAGACCAACTTTTCAAAAGGATGACCAAACGGGAAAAAATTAACAAAACATAAACTATATACCTTACATATAAATTCACTTAAAATTATTCATAGGCTCAATCTAAAATGCAAAACTATAAAACTGTGTTTCCAAAATTGTGATTATAGGAGAAAACATACAATAAACATTTCTTTTTTTAAGATTTTATTTATTTATTCATGAAAGACAGAGAGAGAGAGAGAGAGGCAGAGGGAGAAGCAGGCTCCATGTAGGGAGCCCCATGTGGGACTCGATCCAGGGTCTCCAGGATCACGCCCTGGGCGGAAGGCAGTGCTAAACCGCTGAGCCACCTGGACTGCCCACAAGAAACATTTTTGTCATTTTTGCTGTAACGGTTAATTTTTACATACACAAAAGCACTACCATGAAAAAAAAGTAATATGGACTTTATTAAATTATATTTTCCCACTCTGTAAATGACATTGTTCAAAGAAAATATTTTAAAAACACAGAGAGAGATTGACTTCTTCTTTGTCAGTTTGAATGCCTTTTATTTCTTTTTGTTGCCCGATTGCTGAGGCTGGGACTTCTAGTGCTATGTTGAATAGCAGGGTGAGAGTGGACATCCCTGCTGTGTTCCTACTCTTAGGGGAAAGGCTCCCAGTGTTTCCCCATTGAGAGTGACTATTTGCTGTGGGCTCTTCATATACGGTTTTTAAGATACTGAGGAATGTTCCCTCTATCCCTACACTCTGAAGAGTTTTGATCAGGAATGGAGGCTCCATTTTGTCAACTGCTTTCTCTGCATCTATTGAGAGGATCCTATGGTTCTTGTTTTTTCTCTTGTTGATGTGATCTATCACATCGATTGCTTTGCGAGTGTTGAACCAGCCTTGAATCCTGGGGATAAATCCCACTTGGTCATGGTGATTAATCCTCTTAATGTACAGTTGGATCCTATTGGCTAGTATCTTGTTGAGAATTTTCGCATCTGTGTTCATCAGGGATATTGGTCAATAATTCTCCTTTTTGGTGGGGTCTTTATCTTGTTTTGTGATCAAGGTAATGCTGGCCTCAAAGAATGAGTTTTCAAGTTTTCCGTTCCTTTCTATCCTTCAGAACAGCTTTAGTAGAATAGGTATTATTTCTTCTTTAAACGTTTAATAAAATTCCCCTGGGAAGCCATCTAGCCCCGGACTTTTGTGTCTTGGGAGGTGTTTGATGACTCCTTCAATCTCCTCGCTGGTTATTGACCTGTTCAGGTTTTCTATTTCTCCCTGTTCCAGTTTTGGTAATTTGTGGCTTTCCAGAAATTCGTCCATTTCTTCTAGATTGCCTAATTTGTTGCCATAATGTTGCTCATAATACGCTTTTAAAATCATTTGTATTTCTTTGGTATTGGTTGTGATCTCTCCTCTTTTGTTTGTGATGTTATTAATTTCAGTCTTCTCTCTTTTCTTTTTAATAATTATTGCTAGGGGTTTATCTATCTTATTAATTCTTTCAAAGAACCACCTCTTGGTTTTGTTGATCTGTTCTACAGTTCTTCTGGTCTCTATTTCATAGAGTTTTGCTTGAATCTTTATTATCTCTCTCCTCCTAGTTGGTTTAGGCTTTATTTGCTGTTCTTTCTCCAGTTCCTTTAGGTGCAAGGTTAGCTTGTGTATTTGAGATTTTTCCAATATTTAGAGAGGGGCTTGTATTGCAATGTATTTCCCTCTTAGGACTGCTTTGGCCATATCCAAAAGATTTTGAACAGTTGTGCTTTCATTTTCATTAGTTTCCATGAATCCTTTAAATTCTTCTCTAATTTCCAGGTTGACCCATTCATCTTTTAGTAGGATGCTTTTTAACCTCCATGTGTTTGAGTTTCTTCCAAATTTCTTCTTGTGATTGAGTTCTAGTTTCAAAGCATTGTGGTCTTAAAACATGCAGGGGACAATCCCAATCATTTGGTATAGGTTGAGACCTGATTTGTGACCCAGTATGTGGTCTATTCTGGAGAAAGTTCCTTTTTTAAAACATTTTTTAATTTAAATTCAATTTGCCAGCATATAGTATAATACTCAGTGCTCACCCCATCAAGTGTCCCCCTCAGAGCCCATCACCCAGTCACCCCATCCCCCCACCCACCTCCCCTTCCACTACCCCTTTGTTTGTTTCCCAGAGTTAGGAGTCGCTCATGGTTTGTCTCCCTCTCTAACTTTCCCCACTCAGATTCCCTCCTTTCCCTTATAATCCCTTTCACTATTTCTTATCTTCCCCACATGAGTGAGACCATATGATAATTGTCCTTCTCTAACTGACTTACTTCACTCAGCATAATACCTTCCAGTTCCATCCATGTTGAAGCAAATCGTGGGTATTTGTCGTTTCTAATGGCTGAGGAATATTCCATTGTATACATAGACCACATCTTCTTTATCCGTCATCTTTCGATGGACACCGAGGCTCCTACCACAGTTTGGCTATTGTGGACATTGCTGCTATAAACATCGGGGTGCAGGTGTCCTGGCGTTTCACTGCATCTGTATCTTTGGGGTAAATCCTCAGTAGTGCAATTGCTGGGTTGTAGAGTAGCTCTATTTTTAACTTCTTGGTGAATCTCCACAGTTTTCCAGAGTGGCTGTACCAGTTCACATTCCCACCAACAGTGCAGAGGGTTCCCCTTTCTCCACATCCTTTCCAACATTTGTGACTTCCTGTCTTGTTAATGTTCCCCATTCTCACTGGTGGGAGGTGGTATCTCATTGTGGTTTTGATTTGTATTTCCCTGATGGCAGGTGATGCGGACGGAGCATTTTCTCATGTGCTTGTTGGCCATGTCTATGTCTTCCTCTGTGAGATTTCTGTTCATGTCTCCTGCCCATTTCATGACTGGATTGTTTCCTGGGTGTTGACTTTGATATATTCTTTATAGACCCATGTGCATTTGAGAAGAATGTATTCTGTGCATTGGGATGGAATCTTCTGTATATATCTGTTAAATATATTTGATCCAGTGTCATTCAAAGCCCTTGTTTCCTTGGTGAAATTCTGCTTAGAAAATCTGTCCTTTGCTGAGAGTGCCACATTGAAGTCTCTTATTATTAATGTATTATTATCCATGTGTCTCTTCACTTCGGTTATTAATGATTGATAAAATTGGCTGCTCCCAAATTAGGAGCATAAACATTCAAAATTGTCATTTCTTCTTGTTGAATAAACCCTTTAAGTATGATATAGTGTCCCTTTTCAACATTTACTAGTCTTTAGTATAAAGTCTAATTTATCTGACATGAGGATTCCTACCCTAGGCTTTCTTTTGAGGGCTATTTGTATTGTAAATGATTCTCCACCCCCTCATTTTTTTTCTGGTGGTGACTTTAGATCTAATATGAGTCTCTTGTAGACATCATATGGACAGGTCTTGTGCTTTTATACAGTCTGATACTCTGTGTCTTTGGATGGGATCATTTAGCCCATTCACATTCAGAGTAACTATTGAAAGATAGGAATTTGGTGTCAGTATTACCTATACAGTCCCTGTTTCTGCAGACTGTTTCTTTGAGCTCCCTCTTCATTTATAGGGTCCCCACTGATATTTCTTGGAGAGCTGGCTTGTTGTCACATATTCTTTCAGTTTCTGTCTCTCTTAGGAACACTATTATTTCTCCTTTTATTCTGAATGACAGCCTTGCTGGATAAAGTATTCTTAGCTGCATGTTTTTCTTGTTTAGTACCCTGACTATATCCTTTCTGGCCTGCTATCTCTGTGGAGAGGTCCGCTATTAATCTGATATTTCTCCCTCTATATGTTAGGAATATCTTTTCTCGGGATTTTCTTTTTATCTCTGAAATTGCAAGATTTACTATTATATATCAGGGTGTTGATCAGTTTTTGTTGATTTGTGGGGAGGTCCTCTCTATCTGTTGGATCTGAATGCCTGTTTCCTTTCCATGATTAGAGACGTTCTCAACTATGATTTGTTCAAACATACTTTCTTCTCTCTCTCTCTCTCTCTCTCTCTCTCTCTCTCTCTCTACATCCTCTGGAAACTCAGTGAGACAAATATTATTCTTTCTCAAACTATCACTTAATTCCCAGAATCTCTCTCGTCATAGGCTCTTAGTTGTTTTTCTCTCTTTTCTTCAGCTTCTTTTCCATCAATTTATCTTGTATGTCACTCACTCTCTCTTCCACCTCATTAACCCTAGCTGTTAGAGCATCCAGTTTAGACTGCATCTCAGCTAAAGCATTTTTAATTTTGGCCTGATTAGATCTCGATTCTGCAGTGAGAGAGTTTCTAGAATCTTTTTGTTTTTATTCAAGAGCCACCAGTAACTTTATACTTGTAGTCTTGAACTATATCTCTGACATCTTACTTAAACCCACATCCTTTAGATCTGTGGCAGAGAGTATTACTTCTGATTCTTTCTTTTGTTGTGAATTCTTCCTTCTAGTCATTTTGTTCTGTGCAGAACGGCTGTATGAGTGAGCAGAGTCAAAAATAACAACCACAAGCTAAGTAAAATACACAGTAGACAACTCCAAAAAGGTCAGGGACCAGAAAATAAAAGAAAAAGAAAAAAAGACTAAGAAAGTGAAAAACAAATTTTCTAAGAATAATAAAAAGTTTTTTTTTAATAAAAAGTTTTTAAAGGAGGGGGAGGATGTAGTGGTGGAGAGAGAATATAGTCACACAGAATAGACCAAGATGCTGATACTCTTGGCTCTGAGTGTATTTTAGTCTGTATATTAGAAGGTACTAAATTCCAAATTTATATTAAAAAAAGCAAAACATATAGAGAAACAACAGCAACAACAAAAACTAAAACAAGAAGATGGGGGCAGAATGGGAAGAAAGAGAAACTATAATCTTGTGAGTAGACCAACAGAGTGCTCCATTTGGTTTGAGTGTATTTTGTTCCATATATTAGAAGGTACTGAATCCCAAAATTATAAAACAAAATAAAACAACCCGAAACGTATATATCTACAAAAATTAGATTGAATATGTTGCAAGAAATCCAAAAATGAAGAATATATCTATGACACAATTTTGTAAAAATATGAAAGTCAAAAAGGAAAAAAAATAAAAACTGGTTGATAGAACATTGTGAAGACAGGAAAAAAGAAAGAATATTGGAAATTTTTATCCTGAAAGATAAATGAATCATAAGGAAAAAACCTCAAGTCCTATATACTATTTTTCCTCAGTTCTGGAGCTTTCCAGCACTGCTTGGTCAGTACACTTGCTCTTCCCCTGTTCTTCCAGCTGGTCTTCTGGCAGAGGGGCCTGCTGTGCTGATTCTCAGGTATGTGTGCCTGAGTGGGGATGCCCTGCCCCCTGCTTGGTGCTGACTCAGTAAGAGCTTTTTATCCCATGAGGCCTTTGTTCCCTGGAGAGGCAGGCACAGCCCCAGGAGAAAAAAAAAAAGGAGAAAAAAAATGTTGGCAGCCAGATCTCCAGCCCTGGAGCCAAGAGCTCCCAGCGCCATCTGAACTGCAGTCTAAGTGTGCGCTGGCTCAGATCCTCCTGGGGGAAGGCGTGGGGGCACTGATTCATGCAATATAAAGGGCGCCTGGCTGGAGAGAGCTTTTGCCATCTTGTGCACTCACTGGATCTGTCTCTCCTGGAGGAACGGAGGAGAGCCTGCTTCTCTCCCTGCCAGGCTCTGGGGCATTCACCCCCTGGAACACATACTGCTCCACCTCTCCTTGATGTCCATGGAGGGTTGAGGTGTTTCAGTCCTTTACCAGGACCTAGGATGGTATCATTCTCCCCAATCCAACCGTGGTTTATAGTTTATGGTACAAGTTGAGCTTTCCCCCCAGGCCCCTCTGTTTTTTCTGTGTCTCTGGGAATATTGAGACTTCACTGCCCCTCCCGCAATTTTGTCCTATTTCACCACTGAGCACTTTTCAGTCAAGGAAGACTCTCTTGGGAGCAGATTTCTAAAGGATCCAATTGTACGCCCTAGTGCTGTACCACTCTCCTGCAACAGCTTACGAAGTTTCCCTTCCCCTGCCGTTTATCTTCTAATATATCCCCTCCATTTTTCTTCTCTACACTCCTGCCTTGTAAGAGGTAATCACTTTTCTCTCTGTAGCGTTCCAGCTCTCTTTACAACTCAGGTTAAATTCATAGGTGTTTAGGATGGCTTCGAAAGTTCTCTAGGTAAATTTAGGGGACCAGATGAAATAAGAACTCTTACTCTTCTGCCATCTTGCTTCCTTCCCTACCATCTGATTATTTATTTGTATTTTTACTCCAATGTGGTATGAGCATGCAACCTATTTGATGGTCAATTTTGCAACTCTTTAAGATTTTTCTATGGCCAACTACAAGTTCATATTTGAAGGATGTTCTACAGGTGTGTTGAAATGAAATAACAAGTCTTTGCTTTAGGAATTTTCTGTGGTTTATGTGATGAAGCTACACTTATGCTGTAGTGTCTGAGAAATCAAACAAAAAAATCCCAAAGACTTAAGACATAACAGGTTTACTATTTTGACTTAATTACTCCACTCTGGGTTGGTTGATCCTCTAGGAGTACTGACTCCCAAGTGTAATTCAGGGATGCAGGTGCTTCCATCCCATAACTGGGCCTCTGTGATATGACTGCAAAGGAAGAGAGAGCAAGAGCTCACACAGTGGCACTTAGACATTTAAGCTGGAAATAAAATGTCACTTCTATTCATAACCTTTTAGCCAAAATTAATTATATGTCCTTGCCTTGATGCAAGGGGACAGGGAAACAAGGAAGGCAAATGATTCTGTACTGTGGAGCTTTAAAAGACTAAAAAAGACTATTATTATAATATGGAGTGATTTTCTCTATGTGGAAAGCCAAAGTACAAAACATTGTATAGCCTGCCATTTGGTGTAAAAATGGGAAATAAATTTGAAAACAACACAAGAGGTTACTTACTGGTAAAAGAAAAAGAAAAGGTAGAATTGGAGTGGAGATTATCTAAATATATTTTAATATAATTTTTACTATAGAAACATAGATATTTTTATTTATTTTTTTTAATTTTTATTTATTTATGATAGTCACAGAGAGAGAGAGAGGCAGAGACACAGGCAGAGGGAGAAGCAGGCTCCATGCCCGGAAGCCCAACGTGGGATTCGATCCCGGGTCTCCAGGATCGCGCCCTGGGCCAAAGGCAGGCGCCAAACCGCTGCGCCACCCAGGGATCCCAGAAACATAGATATTTTATATATGCATAATAAAATAAGTAAAGTGAAAAAAACAAAATTTTAAGACTGATCCAATGGCATTAATTACTTTTTGAAAATATAAAATGAAGAGACATTTCCTTCAAGTGGTTTACAAGAAACATGATGTTAAAAATTATAATTTTTAATGTACACCATGAGTGGAATATATTCAAAGGCTATATAGGGATGCTGTTGAAGTCGACTTGCTTCACTGGAAGTTTAATTTAGTTATACCAATTATCAAAGTCATTGAGTTATAATCATAATACTAATATTTAAGCTATTTTAACATATCATTGAATATGATATTAGAATATTTCACAACTACCATATTTTCCTGTAGTACTGCCTCTTAATAATAGAATGGCATTGAATGAGGAAGACCCCAATAGTAATTATCTCTTTTTCCTTATTTTGTAGTAGAATCTGAATAGCTATATTAAAGCCTCAAGAATTGTTTTAGTTTGTTTAGATTCAGTTAGAGCCCTATGGCAATAAATCTATAAGTTAAGAAACATTAAATACTGTATAATTATTATTTGTTTTTCACTTGGGTCACTGAGTTTACTGGACACATGATACTTGGAATATTAGACTGAGGATAAAGAATAAAATCTTTAAATATAGTGAATGTCTTCCCATAGGTTTAATTATAAGGTATGAGAATTTTCATTAATTCCCAAATTGGTAAATATGGTAAAAAGAAAAAATGAGTTCTCATTTTCTTTCATATGGAATAGACACATTAAGTTCCTTCTTCCATATTTTATTGAGAAAGTAACATAAAACCATCCTAGAAAATGGGCATAAGTTTAAGTTATCCTGGATCAACAGGCATAACAACAAATAAGCTTTTCTATTACCATCTTAATCTTGAACCATTTCTGCATTCATTAAATCCAACTTTTCCATGATGTAGTTTCCTCGAATATCATATTACAATCTATGCATCAACATTTTATTATAATCTCAAAAGAGGGCAGCCTGGGTGGCTCAGCAGTTTAGCGTCACCTTCGGCCAAGGGCCTGATCCTGGAGACCTGGGATCGAGTCCCACGTCGGACTCCCTGCATGGAGCCTGCTTCTCCCTCTGCCTGTGTCTCTGCCTCTCTCTCTCTGTCTCTCTCTCTCTCATTAATAAGTAAATAAAATCTTTTAAAAATCTAAGAAGAGTTATTCATAATTGATATTGGCCCATATAGGAAATCTTTACACATAAATAGAAAATTGCCACAACCAAAATCATGATAAAAATACCCCCAATCTAAAAGTCAATGAAAAGGCATAAAAATAAACCTAACTGTAGATGTAGATTATTCAAAGCACACAGTTAAATGCATTGGCTTTGTTATTGGCCCCGGCCCCGCCGGGTTTAAATCCCCATTCTACTCCTAGCCAGAGTGTGAATTTAGATAACTCAAGCTCTCTGTGCCTAAATTTCCCTCATCCTTACAATGACAACAAATATCAGTGCTTCACTCATAGATTTGTGAAGAACAAAGCAGTTAACATATGTACCAAATTCATAGCACTGATTTAAATACAAATGCTTTCTAAGGGTTTTGTAGTCAAACTAGTTCAAAGACTCTTCAAGGAAAAAAAAAGACCCTTAAGTAAATATTTCAAAGTGGAACATAATGGTAAATGAAGACTATTGGACGTCAGTTGATGAAATAAATGTAGCACAAGCCTTATGTTGCTGTGATGGACTCTTCTAACTGGACCCGAATGTCAGTCTCTGGAAAATGACAAATGATCTTCAGTGATGGGAAAGATCTTCTTATCTCAGATTATATTTGCATTCTTGCAGGAATTTCTTTCTTTTTTATTATAATAGCTTCCTTTTAATTCATTGGAGGCATGTTAAGGCCCACAGATTTAATGCTCAAGGATTTGACTTTCCCTAAAGAAATCCCCCAGATATTGGCAGCTTTGGGGTGGAAACAATTTGTCAGTGATTTTTGGATGCAAACTTGTTTTCTATGTTCACAAAGAGGACAGTGGTGTGTCTTCTTGTACCATTTAGCTCTTAAGTATCTTAAAGTTCATCACAGTCTGCCCCAGGAACTCCAGGTAGAGAGACCTTAAATAAAAGCTCTCAACTACACTGGACACTTAATTCTCCTATGCTGGATCTTACACATGCTGGCAAACATCATTTTCCTATATATGTGACCAGCAAATGAAGAAAGAAAAACATCACAGGGAATGGATGTTCAAATCACAGGGAAAAGGATTTGAGATCCACATGGAGGAGCAAAAAGTAGGTGCCACTCTAGGAACAAAAGCTTCAGGTCCCATATATCCAGGAAAGGAGATGAAGAGAGAAAAATTAAACACTAAGAGACATATGTCAAATCTGTAATACATTTATAATATTCTGTATGGCACAGTCCAGGTGGGGTTTGAGGTTCTATTATCACTACTATACACATTTCCTGAAATCTACTGGGAAGACTGTATACTTTAAAACTCTTGGGAAGGGAAGATGGTAAGATGGATGCATAGTAGAAGGACCCTAGGCTTGCCTTGTCCCTTGGACACAGCCAGATAACTATCAAATTATTCTTTTTTATTTTTCAAATCATTCTGAATACCCAAGAAATTGACCTGAGGACTGATAGAACAGACTGCCCAACCAGAAGGAAAGAAGAGGCCATAGCTAGGAAGGTAGGAAGTGTAGAGATATGGTTTGAGGGAGAAAAGGATTGTGGATACTGCGGAGGGAAGGGAGCCCTGGTCACAGTGAAAGACAAGAGGGTGGAGCACACAAAGGTATGCACAAAGAGAACAGTTTCCTGAAGACATTGGGTGGGGAAATGATAAGGGCTGCTTTTCATGAGTTTTTGCAAGCGGCAAGGCTCAAAAAATGTACATTTAGAGGTCTGTGGGTCTGGCTGGGGTAGAGACCTACTCCGGAAGAAAAAGCAGACAAGTAACCCAGATGGGTAGCGTGATCAAAACGAGGACTGCCTAAAGCACACGAGGAGTGACTGTTCATCTTGGAGCAGATCTCTGAGAGGTCGCCTTGCCTCTCTGGGAACAAAATTTAAAAAAAGACAGTGGACACTATTTCACTCTACTTTCAAGTATAGGAAGAGAAATGCCTGCTGAGTCTGGCTAACCCAGACACTTGCTGTTTAGCCTTCTTTTCTCCAAATCCCATCCCCCTGCATTCTGGTGTGACTGCCCTTCTGGGTCAAATCTGCATTAGTCTCAGCATGGCATAACCTACTCCACCAAGAAGACCAGCACAGGACCCCAATACACCAGGTCTCTAAAGTTTCGGGGATTTTTTGTTTGGTTGGTTTGATTTTTCCCTCCAAAGTTCACTCATTTTTTTCAGTATTGTTTTTATAATTTTTACTTATATTCTAGTTAGTTAACATATCATGCAATATTGGTTTCAAGAGTAGAATTCAGTGACTCATCACTTATAGGCAACATCTAGCGCTCATCATAACAAGTGCCCTCCTTAATGCTCACCACCTACGTATCTCATTCCCCAGTCCCATGTCTCCATCAATCCAGTTTGTTCTGTATCATTAAGAGTCTCTTATGGTTTGTTTCCTCTTTCCTACTTTTTCCCCTGCCCATATGTACGTCTGTTTTATTTCTTAAATTCTACATATGAGTGGAATCATATGGTATTTGTCTTTCTCTGATTGATTTATTTAACTTACAGAAATACACTCTAGCTCCATCCACATAATGGCCAATGACAAGAGTTCATTCTTTCGGATAGCTGAGAAATATACCATTGTACATACACGTCTTTATCCATTCACCAATTAATGGACCCGTGGGCTCTATCCATAGTTTGGCTACTGTTGATAATGCTGCTTTAACCATTGGTGTATATGTACCCCTTCAAATCTGTATTTTTGTATCATTTGGGTAAATATAGTGCTATTGATGGGTCATAGGGTAGCTCTATTTTTAACTTTTTGAAGAACCTCTACACTGTTTTCCAGAGTGGCTGCACCAGTTTGCATTCCCATCAACACTGCAAGAGGGTTCCCCTTTCTCCTCACCTTACTGCTTTTGTTGTTAATTTTAACCATTCTGATACTTATGAGGTGGTAACTCATTATGATTTTGATTTGTATTTCCCTGATGATGAGTGATGCTGAACATCTTTTCATGAGTCTGTTAGCCATCTGGTTGTCTTCTTTGACCATTTCTTAACTGGTTTTTTTTGGGGGGGCACTGTTGACCTGTATCCATTCTTTATATATTTTGGATACTAACCCTTTAGCAAATGTCATTTGAAAATATATTTTCCCATACCATACACTGCTTTTTAGTTTTGTTGATTGTTTCCTTCACTGGCAGAAGCTTTTTATCTTGATGAAGTCCCAAAGTTAATGTTTTGTTTCCCTTGCCTTGAAAGATGAGTCAAGTAAGAAGGAAACTTATGGCTAAGGTCAGAGAAATCGCTGCCTATATTCTCCTCCAGTATTTTCCTTTTTCCTGTCTCATATGTAGGTCTTCCATCCATTTTGAATTTTTGTGTATAGGTAAGAAAGTGGGCCAGTTTCATTCTTTTTAATGTTGCTGTCCAGTTTTCCCAACACAATTTGTTGAAGAGACTGTCTTTTTTTTCCATTGGATAGTCTTTCCTGCTTTGTTGAATATTAGTTGACCATAGAGTTGAGGCCCATTTCTGGATGCTCTATTCTGTTCCATTGATCTATGTGTCTGTGTTTCTGCCAGGACCACACTGTCTTGATGATCACAGCTCTGTAGTACAGCTTGAAGTCTGGAATTGTGTGCCACCGGTTTTGGTTTTGTTTTCAACATTCCTTTGACTATTTGAGGTCTTTTATGGTTCCATACAAACATTAGGATTATTTGTTCCAACTCTGAAATAAGCTGATAGTATTTTGATAGGGGTTGCAGTGAATGTATAGATGCTTTAGGTAGTATAGACATCTTAACAATATTTGTTCTTCCAGTTCATGAGAATGGAACATTTTTCAATTTCTTTGTGTCTTCCTCAGCTTCTTTGAGAACTGTTCTGTAGTTTTTAGGGTAGAGATCCTTTACATCTTTGGTTAGGTTTATTCCTAGATATCTTATGCTTTTGGGTGCAATTGTAACTGGGATTGACTCCTTAATTTCTCTTTCTTCAGTCTCATTGTTAGTGTAGAAAAATGCCACTGATTTCTGGGCATTGAGTTTGTATCCTGCCACACTGCCGAATTGCTGTATGAGTTCTAGCAATCTTGGGACAGAGTCTTTTGGATTTTCTATCTACAGTATCATGTCATCTGCAGAAAGTGAGCATTTGACTTTTTCTTTGCCAAATCATATGCCTTTTATTTCTTTATGCTGTCTGATTGCTGAGGCTAGGACTTCTAGTATTATGTACTGTGTTGAACAATGTGATGAGAGTGGGCATCTCTGTCGTGATCCTGACCTTAGGGGAAAAGCCCTCAGTTTTTCCCCATTGAGAATGATATTCACTTGGACTTTTTGTATAGGCCTTCTATGATTTTGAGCTATGTTTCCTCTATCCTTACACTGTGAGGCATTTTAATCAAGATAGGATGCTCTATTTTGTCAAATGCTTTTTCTGCATCAATTGAGAAAATCATTTGATTCTTGACCTTTCTTTTATTAATGTGATGTATCGCATTGATTGCTTTGTGAATGTTGAACCATCCTTGCAGCCCACGGATAAATCCGACTTTGTCTTGGTGAATAATTCCTTTAATGTACTGTAGGATCCTATTGGCTAGTATCTTGGTGAGAATTTTTGCATCTGTGTTCATCAGGGATATTGGTCTGTAATTCTCCTTTTTGGTGGGGTCTTGCGCTTGCTTTGGCAGCACGTATGCTTTTGGTGGGATCTTTGTCTGATTATAGGATAAAGGTAATCTTATCCCATAGAACACATTTGGAAGTTTTCCTTCCAATTCTATTTTTTGGAACAGCTTCAGAATAGGCATTAATTCTTTAAGTGTTTGGTAGAACTCCCGTGGGAAGCCATCCAGCCCTGGACTTTTGTTTGTTGGGAAATTTTTCTTATTACTGCTTCAATTTCCTTTATGTTTATGGGTATGTTCAGGTTCTCTATTTCTTCCTATTTTGGTAATTTGTAGGTTTCCAGGAATGCATCTGTTTCTTCCAGATTGCCTAATGTGTTGGCATATATTTGCTCATAAAATGTTCTTATATTTCTTATACTTGTTTCCTTAGTGTTGTTCATAATTTCTCCTCTTTCATTCATGACTTTATTAATTTGGGTCCTTTCTCTTTTCTTTTTGATAAGTCTGGATAGGAGTTTATCATTTTGTTAATTCTTTCAAGGAACCAACTTCTAATTTCATTGATGTGCTCTAGTGTTCTTTTGGCTTCTATTCATTGATTTCTGCTCTAATCATTATTGTTTCTCTTCTGCACAGCTTGGGGTTTATTTACTTCTTTCGTTTTACATCTTTTACAGCTTTTTTTAGGTGGAAGGTTAGGTTGTGTATTTGAGACTTTTCTTGTTTCTTGAGAAACAAGCAATAAAAAGGCACTAAATTCATATCTTTCAATAGTTACTCTGAATGTAATTGGGCTAAATGATCTAATCATGGGCAGCTGGGGTGGCTCAGCAGTTTGGCACCTGCCTTTGGCCCAGAGCATGATCCTGGAGACCTGGGATCGAGTCCCACATCCGGCTCCCTGCATGGAGCCTGCTTCTCCCTCTGCCTGTGTCTCTGCCTCTCTTTCTCTGTGTTTCTCATGAATAAATAAATAAAATCTAAAAAAAAATAAATGCTCTAATAAAAAGACAGAGGATATCAGATTGATTTTTTTAAAAAGCAAGATCCATTGATATGCTTTCTGCAAGAGACTCATTTTAGACCCAAAGTCACCTCCAGATTGAAAGTGAGGGGGTGGAAAATCATTTATGATGCAAATGTACATCAAAAGAAAGATGAGTTTACAATCTTTATATCAGAAAAATTTGATTTTAAACTAAAGACTGTAGTAAAGGATGAAAAGGGACACTATATCATACTGAAGGGTCTATACAACAAGAAGACTTAACATTTATAAATATTTATGCTCCTAACTTGAGAGCAGACAACTATATAAATCAATTAATAGCCAAATTATTCACCTTGAATATTTCAACCATGGGGATGCCTGAGTGGCTCAGTGATTGATTGTCTGTCTTCAGCTCAAGGCATGATCCCAGAGTCCCAGGATCGAGTCCCACATCAGGCTCCCTACATGGAACCTGCTTCTCTTCCATTGCCTATGTCTTTGTCTCTCTGTCTCTCTATGTGTGTCGTGAATAAATAAAATCTTTTTGAAAAAATTTCAACCATGACCCCAGCAAAATAGGCACTAGACAAATCTGAAGAGATCAGAAATAAAAAAAGAAAAGAAAGGGAAAAAAGAGAGAATATAATCTCACAGGTGAACAAAACAGGGTGATCCACTTGGTCCTGAGTGTATTTTGGCCTGTTAGAAGACTCTAAATTCCAAAATTGTAAAGAAAGAAAAACTCACATATACAAAAATAAAATTGAATACAGTGAATGGAAGCCAAAAATAAAGAATATATCTATAAAGTTTAAATGTGAAAATGAAAATAAAAATGACTTAAAAACAAAGAGTAAATAAAATAAGAAACTTGCAAAAGGGGTTGCTTTTCTATTTATAGAATTGCAGAAATTCTTTTTCTTAGATTTACAAGTGTTCAGGATGATTTGGTGGGTATCTAGCTGAATTCAAGGGAGCTGATCAAACTCTGGTCCCTACTATTCCATCTTCCCTCTCCTGCTTTTGAGATTTTTCTTGCTTCTTGAGAAAGCCTGTGTCAGTATGTACTTCCCTCTTAAGATCACTTTGCTGTATCCCAAAGATTTTGGATTGTCGTATTTTCATTTTTATTTGGTTCCATTTATTTTTTTTAATTATTTTTTAATTTCCTGGTTAACCCATTCATTCTTTAGGAGGATGTTCTTTGACCTCCATATATTTGTGGTTCTTCCAAACTTTTTCTTGTGTTTGGCTTCAAGATTCATAACATTGTGGTCTGGAAATATGCATGATATGGCCTCAAATACAAGAAGATATACGTTGAGGTCTGATTTGTGACCCAGTATGTGATCTATACTGTAGGATGTTTCATATGCACTTGAAAATAATGTGTATTCTGCTGTGTTAGGAAGAAATACTCTGAATATAAATGTTGTCTATCTGCTCTCATGTGTCATTCAAAGCACTTGCCTTCTTGTTGGTTTTCCGCTTAGATGATCTGTCCATTGCTCTATGTTGGGAGTTAAAGTCCCCTACCATTATTCTATTATAATCAATGAGTTTCTTTAAATTTGTTATTAGTTGACTTATAAATTTGGCTGCTCCCAAGTTAGGAGCATAAATTTTCACATTTCTTATACTTCTTGTTGTTTAGACCACTTTATTATGGTATAGTGTCCTTCATCTCTGATTACCATCTTTGTTTTAAAACCTAGTTTGTCTGATATAGTATTGATATGATATGCCATGGTTTTGATTTTTTTTAAGATTTTATTTATTCATGAGAGACACAGAGAGGGAGAGGCAGGGACACAGGCAGAGGGAGGAGCAGGCTCCATGCAGGGAGCCCAATGTGGGTCTCGAACCCAGGTCTCCAGGATCACACCCTGGGCTGAAGGCGGTGCTAAACCGCTGAGCCACCTGGGCTGCCCGACTTTGTTTTATTTTGTTTTGTAGTCCATTAGCATGTTAACTGATTCTCCAACCCCTCACGTTCAATCTGGGTTGGGTCAAAAATGAGTCCCTAATAAGTAGCATATTAATGGGTCTTATTTTTTAAGCCATTCTATAGCCTATGTCTTTTGATTTGAGCATTTAGTTCATTTACATTCAGAGTAGTTATTGATAGATCTGAATGACATTATATTACCTGTAAACTCCCTGTTCCTACAGTTTGTCCCTGTTCCTCTCTAGTCTTTGTTAATTTAATCTCTTTCCACTCAATTCCCTTTAATATTTCTTGCAGAGCTGGTTTAGTGTTTACAAATTCCTTTCATTTTATATGTGGAAACTCTTTCTCTCTGCTTCTATTTTAAATGAGAACCCTGATGGACAATGTATTCTTGATTACATGTCTTTCCCATTTAGCATATTGAATATATCATGCCAGTCCCTTCTGGCCTGTCAGGCCTCTGTGGACAGTTCTGCGGCTAGCCCTGTGTCTACTCCTACAGTTTAAGGACCTTTTACCTCTAGCTGCTTTCAGAATTGTCTCTTTAGCTTTGTATTTTGCAAGTTTCAGTATGATACGTATTAGTGTTGGCCTGTTTTTGTTGATTATGAGGGGAGCTCTCTGTGCTTCTTGAACTTGAATGCCTATTTTCTTCCTCAGATTGGGGGAGTTCTCAGCTATAATTTAATCAGAAAAACTTTATTCCTCCTTTCCTACTCTTTTTCTTCTGAGATTCTAATGATATAGCTATTATTTTACTTATGGAATCACTGAGTTCCATAAGTCTACCTTAATGATCTGTTTTCTCTCCCTCTATTTTCAGCTTCATTATTTTCCATAATTTTATCTTGTATATCACCTATTCATTCCTGTGCTTCTTCCATCTTTGTTGTGATTATATCCAGTAGGATTTGCATCTCAGTTACAGCATTTAAAAAAAAAATCAGATTGACTAGTTCTTAGGTCTTTCATCTCTGCTGAAAAGGTTTCTCTGCTGTGTTCCACGCTTTTTTTTCAATCCCAGCTGGCAGTCTCATGATTGCTGTTCTAAATTATTTTTCATATATATTGCTTATATCTGTTTTGAGCTAGTCCCTGGGTATGATTTCTTCCTGAACTTTCTTTTTGGGAGAATTCCTCCACATTTTCATTTTGGCTAAATTTCTATCTTTTGTGTGTTATGAAAGGTTTTTTATGTTTTAGGCACCTGAGAGTAATGCTATTTTAAAAAGGTGTCATACAGGATGCCTGGGTGGCTCAGTAGTTGGTGTCTGCCTTAGGCTCATGGCGTGACCCCAGGATCCTGTGATCAAGTCCTGCATTGAGCTCCCCATGGGGAGCCTGCCTCTCCCTCTGCCTGTGTATCTGCCTCTCTATGTTTCTCTCATGAATAAATAAAATAAAATCTTTTTTTAAAAGTGTCATACAGTGTCCAGGGCTTGGCAATTCAGGAAGTGTTTCTGGTATATGCTGTGTGCATCCTGCTATTGTGTTTAGGCTACTCTTTCTCCCTGATCAGTCTTCTGCAGAGTTCCACTTTCCTTGCAGTGGGGAATGTTTGGAACTTTAACTATATCTACTTTGATCTGTTTTTAAAAATAACACTGGAAGAAAAGAAGAAAAGAAAAAAAATAAAGCCTGATCCAGAAAAAAGAAAAGGAGAGGTACTTAAAAACCTAAACAGACTAAAATTAGTCTGTGGTTCAGACAGACTTTTATCTTGCGTGAACATGACACTGCACTTTCTCAACTTACCTCTCTTTATCTCCCTTTTTTCTCTCCACAGAAAGGGCTCCCTCCTCTCCATGCAATCACAGTTTTCTCTCCCTCAGTTCACTTCCTCGCACCTTGCACCTACCATGCCGTCTCCTTCCAACCATGGAGATCCTTCTCCTAGTCGTAAGTTCAATTTCCTGTGTGTTCCAAGTGATCTGACCTCAATACTTCTGTGTTTGAGAAACAAGGAAAACTCAGGGTCCCTCTAATTCTCTGCTATCTTAACTCCTCCTCTGGTATTTTTTTTAAATTCTAGTTAGTTAGCATATAGTGTAATATTGACATCAGAAGTATTATTTAATGATTCATCATTTACATATAACACCCAGCACTCATCACAACATGTGCCCTCCCTAACAGCCATCACTCATCTAGCCCATCCCCTACCCACCTCCCCCTGTCAGGAACCCTCAATTGTTCTTTATTCTGAGTGGTCTCTTAAAGTTTGCCTCCTTCTCTTTTTTCTTTCTTTCCCTTTCTTCCCCAAACCAAAATCTGTTTTGTTTCTTCAATTTCACATATGAGTGAAAACATATGGTGTTTGCCTTTCTCTGGCTGACCTATTTCACTTAACATAATACATTCTAGTTCCATCCACATTGTTGTAAATGACAATGTTTCATTCCTTTCGATGTCTCAGTAATATTCCACTATATATATATATATATATACACAGATCTATAAATAGATATATAGATATAGATATACCACACCTTCTGTATCCATTCAATAGTCAATGGACATTTGGGCTCTTTCCATAGGTCACCTATTGTTGATCGCGCTGTTATGAACAGTGAGCTACAGGGGCCCCCTTTGAACTAGTATTTTTGTATCCTCAGGATAAATAACTAGTAGTGGAATTTCTGGGTCCTAGGGTAGTTCTATTTTTATTTTTTTAAAGATTTATTTATTTATTTATTTATTTATTTATTTATTTATTTATTTATGAGAAAGAGAGAGAGAGAGAGGCAGAGACACAGGAGGAGGGAGAAGCAGGCTCCCTGCAGGGAGCCTGACGTGGGACTCGATCCCGGGACTCCAGGATCACGCCCTGGGCCAAAGGCAGGCGCTAAACCCCTGAGCCACCCAGGGATCCCCCGGTAGTTCTATTTTAAAATTTTTTATTAACCTCCCTAGCATTTTCCAGAGTGGCTGCACAGTTTGCACTCCCACCAACAGTGTAGGAGGGACTCCCTTTCACTCCATCTTCACCAACATCTGTTGTTTCCTGTGTTATTTTAGCTTTTCTGACAGGTGTAAGGTATCATATTGCAGATATGATTTTATTTCCCTGGTGATGAGTGATGTTGAGCATCCTTTCATGTGTCTGCTGGACATCTGGATGTCTTCTTTGGAAAAATTTCTGCTCATATCTTCTCTCCATTTCTTAGGTGGATTATTTGTTTTTTCAGTGTTCAGTCTGATAAGTTCTTTACCACTTTTGGACACTAACCCTTTATCAGACATGTCATTTAGAAATAGCTTCTCCCATTCTGTAGTTTGCTTTTTAGTTTTGTCGATTGTTTCCTTTTCTGTGCAGAAACTTTTTGTCTTGATGAAGTCTCAATAGTTCATATTTACTTTTCTTTCCTTGCCTCCAAAACTGTGTCTAGTAAGAAGTTGTTATGACCAAAGTCAAAGATATTGCTGCCTGTGTTCTCTTCTAGGATTTTGATGGTTCCTTGCCTCACATTTAGGTCTTTTACCACTTTGAATTTAATTTTGTGTATGGTGTAAGGAACTGATCCAGTTTCATCCTTCTGCATGTTGCTGTCCAGTTTTCACAACACCATTTGTTGAATAGACTGACTTTCATCCACTGAATTTTCTTTCCTGCTTTGTCAAAGATATTTGACATTTGATATTTTCATCCACTGAATTTTCCTTCCTGCTTTCTCAAACCATATAGGTCATGGGCCCATTTCTGGGTTCTCTATTCTGTTCCATATCTATGTGTCTGTTTTTGTGCAGTACCATGCTGTCTTGATGACTACAGTTTTGTAAGATAGCTTGAAGTCTGGGATGGTGATACTCCCAGCTTTACTATTTTTTCCCAAGATTGCTTTAGCTATTCAAGGTCTTTTGTTATTCCATACACATTTTAGAATCATTTTTTCTAGCTTTGTGAAAAAATGCTGATGGTATTTTGATAGGGATTTCATTAAACATATAGATTGCTCTGGTGACTATAGATAGACATTTTAACAATAATTGTTCTTCTAATCCATGAGCATGGAATGTTTTTCCATTTCTCTGTGTCCTCTTTGTTTTCTTTCATTAGTTTTTTAGTTTTCAGATTATACAGATAATTTACCCCTTTGGTTAGATTTGTTCCTAAGGATTTTATTGTTTTTGGTGCAATTACAAATGGGATATTTTCCCTGATTTCTTTTTCCTGCCTCATTATTGATGTATAGAAATACAACAGATTTCTGTACATTGATTGTGTATCCTGAGACATTACTGAATTCGTGTATCAGTTCTCATCATTTTTCAATGGAGTCTTTTGGGTTTTCTCTACAGAGTATCATGTCATCCGCTAATAGTGAAATTTAAATTCTCCTTTGCTGATTTGGATGCCTTTTCTTTCTTTGTGTTGTCTGATTACTGAAGCCAGGATGTCCAGTTCTCTGTTAAATAGTAATGGTGAGTGTGGACATCTCTGTGTAGTTCCTGATTGTAGAACTGATGTTTTTCCTCATTGAAGATATTAGACATGGGTCTTTGGTATATGACATTTATGACATTGAAGTATGTTCCCTCTAACCCTATTTGTTGAGGGTTTTTATTATAAATGGACATTGTACTTTGCCAAATACTGTGTCTGCAGCAATTGAGAGTATCAAATGGTTCTTGTCCTTTGTTTTAAACAATCATGCTGATTGTTTTTGCAAATATTGAACCATCCTTGAAGCCCAGGAATAAATCCCACTGGATCATGGGGAATAATTCTTTTAATGTACTGTTGGATTCAATTTGCTACTATTTGTTGAGAATTTTTGCATCCATATTCATCAGGGGTATTGGCCTGTAGTTCTCGTTTTGAGTGGAGTCTTTGTGGTTTGGAGTCAAGATAATGTTGGCCTCATAGAATGTGTTGGAATGTTTTCCTTCCATTTCTATTTTTTGGAACAGTTTGAGAAAAATAGCTTTTAACTCTTCTTTAAATGTTTTGTATAATTCCCCTGGGAAGCCATCTAGCCCTGGACTTTTGATTGTTGGGAGATGTTCTTATTACTGATTACATTTCTTTGCTGGTTATCTCTCTGTTTGAATTTTCTATTTCTTTCTGTTTCAGTTTTGATGGTTTATATGTTTCTAGAAATTTAGCCATCTATTCCAGATTGCCCAATTTTTGGCATATAATTTTTCATAATATTCTTTTATAATTGTATTTCTGTGGTGTTAGTTGTGATCTCTCCTCTCTCATTTGCAATTTTGTTTATTAGGGTCCTTTCTCTTTTCTTTTTGATGAGTCTGGCTAGGAGTTTATAAATTTTATCAATTCTTTTAAAGAACCAGCTGCTAGTTTCATTTATGTGTTCTACTGGTGTTTTTTGTTTGTTTCTGTATCATTTAATTCTGTTCTAATTTCATTATTTCCCTTCTGCTGGACTATCATGTTTTCATTTTCATTTGTTTCCATATAGTTTTTTATTTCTTCTTTAATTTTCTCACTAATCTATTATTTTAATAGTGTGTTGTTTGACATCATGTATTTTTGGTCTTTCCAAATTTTTTCTTGTGGTTGAATTCAAGTTTCATAACATTGTGCTCTGAAAATACGGCTGGTATGACCTCAATCTTTTTGTATTTGTTGAAGTCTGATTTGTCACCCAGTATGTGATCTATTCTAGAGAATGTCTCTTGTGAACTAAAAAAGAATGTGTATTCTGCTGTTTTAGGATGAAATGTTCTGCATATATCTGTTTAGTCCATCTGGTCCAGTGTGTCATTCAAAGTTGTTGTTTCCTTGTTGATTTTCTGCTTAGTTGATCTTTCCTTTGCTGTAAGTGGGGTGTGGAAGTCCCCTAGTATTATACCATTATTATTAATGAGCTTCTTTATGTTTGTTATTAATTCTTTTATTTGTTTGGATGATCCCAAGTTGTGGGTTATTTACAGCTGTCAGAGATGGATAGACCCCTTTAATTTGATATACTGCTCTTCATCTCCTGTTACAGTCTTTGGTTTCAAATCTTATTTGTCTGTTATAAGTATTGCTACTCTAGGTTCCTTTCATTCTCACTTGCAAGATAGATCTCCATCCCTTCACTTTCATTCTTCAGGTGCTCTTAGGTCTAAAGTGAGTCTCTCATAGGCAGCACATAGATGTATCTTTTTTTATCCTTTCTGATACCCTATGTCTTTTGATGGGAGCACTTAGTAGATTTAATGTCTGAGTGATTTTTTTTCTAGATTCAAATTTAGTGCCACTGTATTACCTGTTAAGCCTTCTTTTTCCTGGAGATTTTCTCTGTTCCTTTCTACTCTAGCTCTTTTGATCTTTCTTTCTCACTTAGAGTCCCCTCTAATATTTCTTGCACAGTTTTAATGGTCATGAACTTCTTTAGTTTTTGTTTGCCTGGGTATCTCTTTCTTTCCTTGTATTCTGAATGATAACCTTGCTGTATAGCATACTCTTGGCTGCACATTTCCCCCACTCTGTACATTGAATATATTATGCCACTCTCTTCTGGCCTGCCAAGTTTCTTTGGAGAGGTCTAATGCTAACCTTATTTGTCTTCCCTTGTAAGTTAAGGATTTGTTTTTCCTTGCTTGTTTTAGGATTTTTTTTTTCTTATCTCTGTCTTTTGTAAATTTTACAACAGTATGTCTTGGTCTTGACCTGCTTTTGCTGATTTTGATGGGAGTTATATTTGTCATCTGGATTTGTGTTTATTTCCCAAGATAGGATGTTTCCAGCTATAATTTCCTCAAATAAACCTTCCATCCATTTCCTTCCTCTCTCCTTCCTCTGGTACTCCTACGATATGAATATTATTACGCTTTATGTATTCACTAGATTCCCTAACTCTTCATTCATGATCCAGTATTTTTCTTTACCTCTTCACCTTTATTATTTTCCATAATTTTATCTTCTATATCACTTATGGAAGTGATTCCTCTGCTTCATCTATCTTTGTTGTCATTACATCCAGTCTGTTTCACATCTTGGTTATAGCATTTTTTAATTTTAGGCTCACTAGTTTTTAGATTTTTATCTCTGCCATAAGGGACTCCCTGGTGTCTTCTATGATTTTCTCAAGCCCAGATAGTATACTTTTGATTTTTTAAATTATGGATCAGACATATAATACAAGTAATAACTTGTATCTATTTCAATTAAATCCCTGGCTGTGATCTTTTCTTGATTTTTATTTTGGGATGAATTCCTCCATCTTGGCATTGTCTAGGTCTCTGTCTTCTTCTGTATGTTAGGAGAGCCTGTTGTGTTTCCTTCCTTGGAGTAATGGCTATATTAAGAAGAGGTCAGGGGGATCCCTGGGTGGCTCAGCGGTTTAGCACCTGCCTTCAGCCCTGGGCATGATCCTGGACTCCCAGGATTGAGTCCCATGTCGGGCTTCCTGCATGGAGCCTGCGCCTCCCTCTGCCTATGTTGCTGCCTCTATCTCTCATGAATAAATAAATAAAATCTTAAAAAAAAAAAGAAGAGGTCATATACTGTCCAGGGCCTGGCACTTCATAAAGTGTTTCTGGTGTATGCTGTGTATACTCTGCTACTGTGCTTTGGCTGCTCTTTTCCTTCAGGGTGGTCCTCTGCAGGGCATCTCTTTGCCTGCAGTGGGGAGTGTTCAGACCTTGTCCAGTGTGTGACAAGTTTTAACTATATAAGCTCCAGTCTGCTTGTTAAAAGAAGTCTGATCCTATTTCCACTAGAGTTAAAGCTCTCCATGGTCAGCAGATTTGGTCGGGTGGGGGTTCGTGTTGGCCGTCTGGGCAAGAAGCCCACTCCCTTGATTCTCAAGCACACTTACTCTACTAAAGAATCACCTGCAGAGTGCAGGGGGCCGGGCTTGGTGTAAGCGGCTCAGGCCTCCCCTGTCAGTGCTGTGCTTCTCACTGGTCAGTCCATGCTGGTGGGCTGGGAAGAAAAATTGTGCCAGCCTTCTCCCTCACCCTCAGAGAGGGGAATTCGCACCTGTCACTGTCTGAGAAGCCCTCACAGAAGAGAGAACAATGTCTTCTCATGTATCCTAGGCTCCCCCCAGATCCTTGCTCACCCTGTCTGTGTCTGGGTCATCTGGCCAGCCAGCAGCACAGTGCACCTGTGTTTCATCTCAGGCATGCCAACTGAGTTTCAATTCTCCAACTTCGGGACCAGGTGACGCAGATCCACACAATTCCTTGGTGGGTCTCACCATGCTGGGGCTGATGCTAGTTTGTCCCAGAAGGGAAGTCACGCTAACATACAGAAGCTTTTAGTTTAGAATAAAGCACAGCAAAAATCCTGAGTTCTGGTTAGTTATCCTCACTACTTGTCTCTGCCCCTTTTGCTTCAGGGGTGGGGGAACACAATGGTGCCCACCAGCTCCTTTATCCCCTGAGAGACATTGCCACCTCTCCCAGATGTATTCTAAGAAGGGAGAACTCTCTCTCTCAGTGCATCCCAAGAGCTCCTCAGATGGCTCTGTCCACTCCCCAGTCTCTGTCCTCCTCCACAGCTGCATCTCAGTGCCTTCTGGGCTCAACACCAGCCATGGCTGGACTCCTACAATTCCAGTCTTTGAACTCTGCAATGTAAAGATGCAGTATTAAATCATAACTGCATAAAACTCTGCAGTCCACCTTGTGCTACTGTAATAGTCTCATAGCTGATTGCTGTTGCTATTGTAGTGAGCTCAAGTGTTGTGAGTATCCTCCTTTCTTTTTTTTAAGATTTTATTTATTTATGAGAGACACACAGAGAGAGGCAGAGACACAAGCAGAGGGAGGATCAGGCTCCATGCAGGAAGCCCGATAGGGGACTCAATCCAGAACCCTGGGGTCATGTCCTGGGCTGAAAGCAGATGCCCAACCATTGAGCCACCCAGGCGTCCCAAGTGTTGTATCCCTAAAACTGCTGTGTGTTGCTGTTTGTCTCTCCAGCAAATTGTACATCGTGGTAAAAAATTATCTCTTTCAGTTCTCCTGTAGTTTTTTATTGTTATTGTTGCTGATATTGTTTTTTAGTTTAATGCAATATCATACACCTTGAATAATACCAAGGGACCCATACAAAATGCCACTAGGAATGCTAGAAGTACTCCCAAAAAGAAGAGAAAAAGTTGAATTGCCTATAACCTTAGAATGAGGTCTGTAGTTGCAGTTGCTTATCAATTCAACATAAACAAATCCAGGGGCAGCCCCGGTGGCGCAGCGGTTTAGCACCTCCTGGAGACCCTGGATCGAGTCCCACTTCAGGCTCTCTGTATGATGCCTGCTTCTCCCTCTGCCTGTGTCTCTGCCTCTCTCTCTCTGTCTCTATGAATAAATAAATAAAAAAAATCTTTAAACAAATCTAATATAAGTGCGATTGCAAGGGAAAAAAGAAATTCATGAAGCTGTCACTGCAGTTATGCCATCAGATGTGGAAATTCAGCACTTTCTTCCCAAATTGTTATTTAAATTCCAGTCATCAGCATATGGTACAATGTTAGTTTCAGGTGGAGAATTCAGTGATTCATTACTTACTTTCTCCACCTGGTGCTCATCACAAGTGCCCTCCTGAGTGCCCGTCTCCTATTCAACACATCCCCTGTCCACTTCCCTCTAGTAATCATCATTTTGTTCTCTAGAACTAGGAATCTGTTTCTTGGCTTGCTTCTCTTTTTCCCCCATGTTCATTTGTCTTGTTTATTAAATTCCACATATAGTGAAATCATATGGGATTTGTCGTTCCCTGACTTCGTTCACTTAGCACAATACTCTCAAGCGCCATCCATGTCGTTGCAAATGGCAGGATTTCATCCTTTTTCCTGCCTGAGTAATATTCCTCTGTGTGTGTGTGTGTGTGTGTGTGTGTGTGTGTGTGTGTGTAACTTTCTTCATCCACTCATCAATCAATGGACACTTGGGGTGTTTCCACAGTTTGGCTACTGTTGATAATGCTGCTATAAACAATGGGGTGCCTGTATCCCTTCAAATTAGTATTTTTGTATCTTTTTGGTAAATACCCAGTAGTGCAATTGCTGGATCAGAGACTAGTTTCATTTTTAACTTTTTTTAAAGATTTTATTTATTTATTCATGAGACACGGAAAGAGAGAGAGAGAGAGAGAGAGAGAGGCAGAGACACAGGCAGAGGGAGAAGCAGGCTCCATGCAGGGAGCCTGACGTGGGACTTGATCCCAGGTCTCCAGGATCACACCCTGGGCTAAAGGCGGCGCTAAACCGCTGAGCCACCTGGGCTGCCTCATTTTTAACTTTTTGAGGAACCTCCACACTGTTTTCCAGGGTGAATGCACCAGTTTGCATCCCCACCAACAGTGCAAGAGGGTTCCCCTTTCTCCACATCCTTGCCAACACCTGCTGTCACTTGTGTTGCTGAATTCAGTCATCCAGACAGTCGTGAGGTGATATCTTATTGCAGTTTTGGTTTGCATTTTCTGATGACGAGTGATGTGGAGCATCCTTTCTTGTGTCTGTTGGCCATCTATATGTCTTCTTTGGAAAAATGTCTATTCCCGCAAAAATGTCTGCTGAGAATGTTTTGAACTGGATTATTTGCTTTTTGGGGTGTCCAGGATTATAAATTCTTTATATGTTTTGAATACTAACCCTTTACTAGATGTGTCATCTGCAAATATCTTCTCCCATCCTGCAGGTTGCCCTCCCAGAAGAGCAATCATCACCCTTCTTGTGTCCCTGGCCTCCACCAGATCCCTGCCTCCCCGCTCCCTGTGTCCAAGCTGTCCACATGCCAGGCAGCACCGTAGTCCTGCACTTTATGTCAGACGTGTAGCTGGGTCTCAAGACTCCGGATTCCAGAGATCTGCATGGTGCGGCCCCGAGCCATCCTCTGGGGGAGGGTCTTGCTGCGCTGTGGCTGAGTGCCAGTGTGTCCTGGAAATCAGTCACCACTGCGCAGCCTTCATGGCCTATGCTAAAGGGCAGCCAAGACCTGTAGTGAGGTTTGCTGCTGAGGCTGGAGTCTTTGTTCCTGTGCTCGGGAACAGGGCAGCACACTGGGGACAGCAGTTCTTTTGTCCCCAGGGAGGCTGTGCTGCTACTCCCAATGCCTTCACGCGGGGGAACCGTTTCTCCTTGTGAGACCCAGAGGATCCTCAGATCACACTGCCTGCCCCAGGGGTTCACCTCCTTCCCCACTGGAGCTGCACCAAGCCCGCCTCGGTGGCATGACCCATGACGGCATGACCCTCCCAAAATGCTGCTGACAAAACGTGTGGTAGTCAGCCCCTCCCCTTCTCCCAGTCAGTGGTTTGGGGGAAGAGTTTTTCTTGTGGAATCCCCTGCACACCTCTCTCTCTCTCTCTCTCTCTGCTCTCTCCATGATCAGGTCTCCTTCTCCACCGCAGCACCCGCAGTTCTTTTATCCCCCAAATCAATTCTCCACAGCTCCTACCTTCCATGATGTGGTGGTTTCTGCACCTTTATTTCTGCTCTCAGCCCTCAGATGGATTTCTTGGGGGTTCAAAATTTGATATCTTGACAGTTGATTTGATATTTATCTAGCTGTGTCCGGGGGCGAGACAAGCTTAGAATCTTCCTATTCCTCTGCCACCTTAAGTCCTCGTCTCTATGGAGTATCCTTGGCTGCGTACTTTCCCCTTCAGCACAATGAATGAATCCGGCCACTCCCATCGGCTTGCCACGTTTCTGTGGCGAGATCTGCCGCTACCCTTATGGGTCTTCCCTTGCAAGTTAGGGACTTCTTTTGCCTGGCTGCTTTTAATATTTTTTCTTTATATATTTTGCAAATTTAATTAATAGATGTGTGAATGTTGGCCTGCCTCTTTTGATTTTGATGAGCTTTCTCCATGCTTCCTGGATCTGGATGTCTACTTCCTTCCACAGATTAGGAAGTTTTCAGGTATTACCTCTTCAAGTAAATTTTCTGTCCCCCTTTTTCTCTTCTTCTTCTTCTTCTTCTTCTTCTTCTTCTTCTTCTTCTTCTTCTTCTTCAACTCCTATGATACAGATGTGATTACATTTGACAGTCACTGAGTTACCTACGTCTATTCTTGTGATCTATCATTCTTTTTTCCCTCTTTCCCAACTTCATTATGTGCCATAATTCTATCTTTTACATCACTTATTCTTTCCTCTTCCGTCCTTGTTGTTACAATCAGTTTTGAATCTCAGTTGTTGCATTTTTCATTTCTATTTTTTAAGTTTTTAAATCTCTGTAGTAAGGACTTCTCTAAAGTCTTCCGTTCTTTTCTCAAGCCCAGCAAGTATCCTTTTGATTGTTGCTTTAAATTATTTATCAGTCATATTACTTATATCCTTTTCAATTAGACCTCTGGCCATGGCCTTTTCTTGTTTCGTTTGGTATGAATTCCTCCATCTTGGTGTTATGTCTAAGTCTGTGTCTTCTTCTCATGTTAGAAAACTCTGTTGCATTTCCTGATCCTGAGGGTAGTAGCTTTATGAAGAAGTCGTATAGTGTTGGGGCCTAGAGATTCAGGGAATGTCTCTAGTAGGTGCAGCATGCACTTTGCTGCTGTAATTTGGCTGCTCTATCCTTCAGGATAGTCATCAGCAGAGGTTCCCTTTGCCTGCAGTTGGCAGTGTTTGTACCTTGGCCAGAGTTTGGCAAGTTTGAAATAGGTGTGTTCTGGTCTGCTTGTTAAATAAGACTGGATGCTACTTCCCTTAGTACTGAAGCCTTGCAGAACTCTCCAGCCGAGACATGGTGCATATAGAGGCTTCTGTTGGTCTCTAGTGCGGGGGCCTGATGCACTGGGACTTACATGCACTTGCTTGAGAAGGACAGTACTGGAAGAGCTCAGTGGGGTAGGACTTGGTGTAAGCATGTTGGGCAACCAGTATTGGTCCTGTGCTGTTTACCGAACCTGATTTATGCTGAAGGGTTGGGGAGGGAAATGGCAGCAGCCAGCTCCTTTGTCCCTGGAGATGGCAGTCTGTGCTTGCTGCTCTCAGAGAAGCACTCTCAGAAGAGAGAAGAGTTTCCTCCTGTGTGTGCCACGCATTTTTCAGATCACTGTTTTCACATTGTCTGTCTCCAGGTTGTTTGCCCGCCAGGAGCAGCACAGTGCACATTGGGCTCTATCCCAGCCAATCTTGCTGACTTTTAAAACTCCAAAATGTAGGGACATGCTGTGGTAAGAGCCTGAGACGATCTCCTGAGGGAGGGTCTCATCACACTGGGACTGATGTAGACTTTACCTGGAAGGGCAGCCATGCCAGAGCACTGGGCCATGAGGTTTGGAGTAAGCAACTAGGTGTCCAGTGTCCGGGCTAGCCCCCATTGGCAGCAGTTCTGAATATATGCCAAGGGATGGGAGGAAAATGGTACCTGCTGGCTTTTTTGTCCCTGCAGAGACATCTCTGTGAATGCCACCTCTCACAGATGCACTCCAAGAAGAGTGACCACTATCTTAGCTACTCCTCAGATGGCTCTGTCTGCCCCTGGATAGCTTGCCTACCTTCTCTTCAGCAGGTTAGTGCTCCAATGGCTCTATACCAGTCAAATCCAGTCTTTGAGCCCGACCGGTTGCAAAAACTGATGAAAATTGATATTCTTCTCATTTTCCCAGGCAATGGCTTTGGAGAAATATTCCCCTGTGCACCCCACTCTCTCTTCCCTTTGTGATCGAGTCTCCCTCGCCTCCACAGCACCCATGATCTGTTTCTCTCCCAGAGCACGTCTCTGCACTTCCTACTTTCCTCCCTGTGGCCTTGCCTCTGTGCAATTTGTTCTGTCAGTCTCAGGTCAACTTTATGGTTACTCAGAACGATTTGATAGATATCTAGTTGTGTTCTAGGAATGAGACGAGGATAGGATTCTCCTACTATATTGCCATCTTAGCACCCACCCACCCCGAACTTTGCATTTTTTGCAAAATATCTTTTTATCTCATATTGAAAATGTAGCTTTTCTGTGAATGCAGGATTTCTATAAGAAAGACATCCTTATAGACTCCAAAGTATTAGAGGAAAAAGCAGTTATTTTATAACAATTTATAGAGCAAAAGGAAAGTAAGGGATCTAAAACTAGAGAATTGAATGTCAGCATAAGATAGTTTGATAATTTTAGAAAAAGATTTGGATATTTTAAAAAGTCAAGAACAACAGGAGATGCAATTTCTGCCAACCAAGAGGCAGCAGACGAGTTCCCAGATGTACTTAAGAACATCACTGAGGAGAAAGAACATCCGCTTACACAGTTCTTAGTGCAGAAAAGAGTGTCCTGTTCTGGAAAAAAGAACAATGTCACAAAGGACACTTATTAGTAAAGAAGGGAAATGAGAGCCAGGATTTAAGGCACAAAAGGATAGATTAACCCTACTGTTTTGTGCAAATGCAGCTGAGCTTATGATCAAGACCACCCTTATCAATAGGTGTTTAGCCCAGAGCTTTAAAAGATCAACACCAACTGCCAGTCTGTAGGTTGTACAAGAAGGCCTGGACAGGAAGCCTTTTTCTGGATTGCTTCCATTGATGCTTTGTCTTTGAAATCAGGAAGTACCTCGCCAGTAGAGATTACCTTTTAATAAGTTCTCTTGATATTGGGCACTGCCCTTCACCACCCAGAATCCCATAAATTCAAATCAGAGGCATCAACATTGTCTACCTGCCTTCAAACACAGTATCTCTAATTCAGTCTTATCGGACCTGCAAATATGTTCTCCGTTCTGTATGTTACCTTTTCACTTTGTTGATTGTTTCTTTCAATATACAGAAGCTTTTTAGTTTAAGGTAGTCCTACTTATTTTTTATTTTGTTGCTTGTGCTTTAGGGGTCATACCCAAAAACCCAATTCTAAGATCTATGTCAGCTAACTTTTCTCCTGTTTTTTTCTATGAATTTAATGGCTTCAGGTTTTACATTTAAGTCTTTAATGCATTTCAAGTTAATTATGAGTGTTATAAGGATCCCTGGGTGGCGCAGCGGTTTAGCCCCTGCCTTTGGCCCTGGGCGCGATCCTGGAGACCCGGGATCGAATCCCACGTCGGGATCCCTGCATGGAGCCTGCTTCTCCTTCTCCCTGTGTCTCTGCCTCTCTCTCTCTCTCTCTCTCCCTCTCTCTGTGTGTGACTATCATAAATAAATAAAAATTAAAAAAAACAAAATAAAATAAATAAAAAATGAGTGTTGTAAAATAAAGATCTAGTTTCATTCTTTTACATGTTAATATCCAATTTTCCCATTACCATTTATTAAATAGACTATAATTTCTCCATTGACAATTCTTCTTTTTAAAATGTCTTTATTTTAGAGAGAGAGAATGGGCAGGGGGATATGCAGAGGGAGAGGGAGAGAGAGAAGCAGACTCCCCACTGAGTGTGGAGCCAAACTCGGGGCTCAATCCCATGACTCTGAGATCATGACCTGAGCTGAAATCAAGAATCAGACATTCAACCAACAGAGCCACCCAGGTACACCTCTCCATTGACTATTCTTAACTCTCTTGTGAAGTTTTATTTTTTATTTTTTTTCTTGTGAAGTTTTAGTTGACTATACATACTTTCGTTTATTTCTGGGCTCTCAATTCTGATCTATTGATCTATTTGTCTGTTTTCATGCCAGTCCCATATTATTATGATTACTATAGCTTTATAATAGAGCTTAAAATCATAATATAACTTAAAATTCATCTGGTTATTTAGGGTCTTTTGTAGATCTGTATATATTTTAGATTTGCTTTTTCTACTTCTGTGAGAAATGCCATTGGGATCTTGATAAATACTGTATTAAATCTGTAGATTTTTTATAGTATTGGCATTTTAACAATATTAATTTTTCTAATCTATGAACACAGGAAATCTTTCCATTTTTTTGTGTGTGTGTCTCTTCTTCAATTTCTTATAATAATGCCTTGTAGTTTTCAGAGTAGAAATCTTTTACCTCTTGGTTAAGTGTATACCTGGGTATTTTATTATCTTTGATGCCATAATAAATGAGATAATTTTTCTAAATTTCTTTTCCAAATAATTCATTGTTAGCATATAGAAATACTACTGATTTTTTAATGCTACTGATTTTTGTATATTAATTTTGTATCCTGTAAATTTACTTAATTAGCTAAATAAATCAAACAGATTTTTAGTGCAGTTTTCAGGATTTTCTATATATACAAGCATGTATTCTGCAAATAGGCACAATTTTACTTCTTCCTTTCTAATTCTGACACTTTTTATTTCTTTTTATTGCCTGATTGATCTGGCAAGGACTCTCAGTACTATGTTGAATAGAAATGGTAAAAGTGGTACTTTTGTCTTATTTTTGACCTTAGAAGAAAATTTTTTTAATATGAGGAGTATGACTTTTTTTGGTTATGATGTCAGCTGTGGACTTATGGTCTTTCTTATGTTGAGATGTGTTTTTTCTATACATAATTTGTTGAGTTTTTAAAATCATAAACACATATTGAATTTTGCCAAATGGTTTTTCTGCATCTATTGAAGTATTCATATGACTTTTTCTATTAGTTAGTAGAACTAATGGCAAATTAGTTCTATTTTAGAATTAATGTATCCATTAATACATATACTATTAATGTGATGTATCACATTGATTTATATATGTTGAGCCATCCTTGCATTCCAGGTGTAAATCCCACTTGATCATGGTGAATGATGATTTTAATATGCTGCTGAATTTGGTTTGCTAGCATTTTATTGAGAATTCTGCATCTATTTGTTTTATTTAAAATGAATTAATTAAAATATAATGTACTGTTAGTTTCAGAGGTAGATTCATCAGTTGCATATAAAACCCAGTGCTCATTACATCAAGTGCCCTCCTTTATGCCCATCACCCAGTTACCCCATCCCCACCTACCCCCCCTCCAGCAATCCTCAGTTTGCTTTATATAGTTACAAGTCTTTTATGGGTTTGTCTCTCTCTCTCTGATTTCATCTTATTTTATTTTTCTTTCTTTCTCCTATGTTCATCTGTTTTGTTTCTTAACTTCTACATATGAGTGAAATCATATGATATTTGTCTTTCTCTGATTGATTTATTTCACTTAGCATAATACCCTCTAGTTCCATTTACGTTTTTGTCAATGGCAAGATTTCATTCTTTTTGATGGCTAATATTTCATTAGTGTGTATACTATTATATATTATATTACTTAATATATGATTAATTAACTGGTCGGTGTAGTTCTCTTTCTGGTAATTTCTTTTTTTTCTGGTTTGGTATCAGGATAATGTCATCTTTGTAAAATGAGTTTGAGAGTGTTCCTTTTTCTTTGATTTTTTTTAAAGAGTTTGAGAGGTTTTTTTTTAAATTTTTTATTTATTCATGAGAGACACAGAGAGAGACAGAGGGGGGGGCAGAGACACAGGCAGTGAGAGAAACAGGCTCTATGCAGGGAGCCCAATGTGGGACTCGATCCTGGGTCTCCAGGATCACACCCTGGGCTAAAGGCAGGCACTTAACCGCTGAGCCATCCAGGGATCCCCAAGTTTGAGAGTTTTGTGGTAATTTTTCTTTGGCAAAATTCCCTGTAAAGCCATCTGAGCTTTTCTTCTTTGGAAGATTTTTTATTACTAATTAAATCTTCTTACTAGTAATTGATATGATCAGATTTTTTATGTCTTCCTGGTCCAGTTTTGATAATGTGTGTTTCTTTTTAAAAATGTGTTTACTTATTTCAGAGAGAAAGAAAGAGAGAGAGTGAAGGAGGGGCAGAGGGAAAGAATATTCAAGAAGGATCCTGAGTGCAGAGCCTGGCTTGGGGCTCAATCCCAGGACCCTGAGATCACAACCTGTGCTAAGACCAAGAGTCAGATGTCCAACTGACTGAGCCACCCAGAGGCCCTGATAGTGTGTGTGGGCTTTTTAAAAAATTTTATTTATTTATTCATGGGCGACACAAAGAGAAAGGGAGGCAGAGACACAAGCAGAGGGAGAAACAGGCTCTATGCAAGGAGCCTGATGTGGGACTCAAATCCAGGAATCTGGGATCACGCCCTGAGCCAAAGGCAGGCACTCAACCACTGAGCCACCCAGGCATCCCTAGTGTGTTTTCTAAGAATTTTTCCATTTCTTCTTATGTTGGTCATCTTATTGGCATATAGTTGTTCACAGTAGCCTCTTATGATCCTTTGTATTTCTGAGTTATCAGTTCAAATCTCCTTTTTTCATTTATAATTTTGATGAATTGTGTCCTCTCTCTTTTTTCCTTAGTCTTGCTCAAAGTTTATTAATTTTTTTATACTTTCAAAGGATCAACTCTTAGCTTGGTTAATATTTTCTGTTGTTTCCCCATTCTTTATTTCGTTTATTTCCACTCTAACCTTTATTAAATAATAAAGGAAGGAAATAAAAGGAAGGAAATAAAAATTTCCTTCTTCCTGCTAACTTTTAGCTTGTTTTTTTTCTTTCTTCTATTTCTTTAATGTATATAATTAGGTTGTTTATTAAAGGTCTTTCTTGCTTTTTTTTTAAAGCTTTTTTTTTCAATTTTTATTTATTTATGATAGTCACACACACACACAGAGAGAGAGAGGCAGAGGGAGAAGCAGGCTCCATGCAGGGAGCCCGACGCAGGACTCGATCCAGAGACCCCCAGATCACGCCCTGGGCTGAAGGCAGCGCTAAACCGCTGAGCCACCAGAGCTGCCCTCTTTCTTGCTTCTTAATGTAGACATTTATTGCTAAGAACTACCATCTTTGAACTGTTTTTGTTGCATACTACAGGCATTGATGTGTTGTGTTTCCATTTCCTTTTGTCTAAAGATACCTTTAAGTTGCCCTTAAATTTCTTCTTTGATCCATTGTTTGTTCAAGAGGTTCTGTTTAATTTTCATGTCTTTGTGAGTCCTTCAATTTTGCTCTTATTACTTACTGATATCTAGTTTCATACAATGGTTTCAGAGTAGATACTTTTTTTTTATTATTATTCATGAGAAACACAGAGAGGCAGAGACACAGGCAGAGGGAGAAGCAGGCTCCATGCAGGAAGCCTGACATGGGACTCGATCCCAGGTCTCCAGGATCATGCCCGGGCTGAAGGCAGCGCTAAACCACTGAGCCACCGGGTCTGCCCTCAGAGTAGATACTTGATGTGAATTTCATCTTGAATTTTTAAGAACTTGTTTTGTGTCCCAATACATGCTCTATTCTAGAAAATGTTTCATGTGTGCCTGAGAAGAATATATATTGTGCTATTGTCAAATAGAATGCTCTGTATATGACTTTTAGATTCATTTGGTCTTCAAATTTCTATTTCCTTATTGATTTACCATTTTTGAGAGTGGGATATTAGGGCTCCCAGCTATTATTGTACTACTGTCTATTTCACTTTTTAGCGCTCTGTTAGTTTGTGCTTTATGTATTTACGTGCTTCCATGTTGGTTGCATATCTACTTACAATTGTTATATCTTCTTGATCTTTATATAATGACCTCTGGGTCTCTCTTTTTTTTTTTTTACCATTTTTAGTGTAAAAATAGACCCTTTGTCTATTTCTTCCCATTTCAGTTTTGATAGTTCATATGTTTCTAGAAATTTATGCATTTCTTCTAGTTTCTCCAATTTGTTGGTATATACTTTTTCATAATACTCTCCCATAAGTGTCTGTATTTCTGTGGTGTGGTCATTTTTCCTCTCTCATTTCTGATTTTACTTCTTATTTGAGTTCTTTTTCTCTCCTTTTTTTTTTTGGATAAGTATGGTTAAAGGTTTATCAATATTATCTTACATAGAAATTTTCCTAATTTTTTTAAAATTATCAATTAGTCAACATATAATACATCATTAGGTTTATCAATTTTAGTACTTTTTAAAAGAACAGTTCTGATTTCATTTATATATATATAATATATATATTATATATAACTTATTTTTGCTCTAATTGTTATTATGTCCTTCCTCCTGTTGATTTTTTGTTGTCCTTTTTCTAGCTCCTTTAGGTGTCAGGTTAGGTTGTACATTTGAAATTTTCTTGCTTCTTGAAATAGGCTTCTATTCCTATAAACTTCCTTCTTAGGACCACTTTTGCTGCATCCCAGAGGTTTTGGAGCACTGTGTTTTCATTTTCATTTGTTTCCATCTGCTTTTTAATTTCCTTGTTGACCAGGTCATTGTTTAGTAACCTGATATTTAACCTTCATGTTAAAGGTTTTTTGTGGTCTTTCTACATTTTTTATTTTGTTTTGTTTTTTTGTGGTTGACTTCTAGTTTTGAAACCACTTAAAAGTACAAAGGGGAACAAAAATCAAAATGGCTGCAGAGATGCCTCAGCAAATAACTATTTTATTTTATTTTTTTATTTTTTTATTTTAATAAATTAATTTTTATTGGTGTTCAGTTTACCAACATACAGAATAACACCCAGTGCTCATCCCGTCAAGTGTCCCCCTCAGTGCCCGTCACCCATTCACCCCCACCCCCCGCCCTCCTCCCCCTCCACCACCCCTAGTTCATTTCCCAGAGCCAGAAGTCTTTATGCTCTGTCTCCCTTTCTGATATTTCCCACACATTTCTTCTCCCTTCCCTTATATTCCCTTTCACTATTGCAAATAACTATTTTAAAGTAACCATTTCCCTCTCTTATACAAACCTCCCCTACTCTTTTCTTAGCCTTTACTTTCAAGAACCCAGTTACCACCCTAAAGACATGATAGAGGAGGCTGGTAGCAAGTACACAATTCCAGATAGAAACCAGAGAGATCCTGTATTTCCCAAAAAATCTTCCAGCCCCTTCCTCCAGGAGGGCTTGCAGTGTGTGAAGGCCATAGGCTCCTGCAGCCTCCTTTGCCTGACAAAGCAATAAAGCTTTTTTCCTCTTTATCCAAAACTCTGAGTTATATTTTGGCTCTAAAGCACAAAGGTTGTTTTTTTACAACAAATTTGGCAACCACAAAGGGACCCTCTGGATGATCCCCCACTAGGACTCCATGGCTTGATTAGAGACCCCTAGGGTTGTTTCCATGCCAGCCCCCCCTTGGGAGAAGCACAGTTAGAAACTCCCTATGGAAACCAGATTGCTGACAGTTTAGTTTTCAGATGGGTAGATTGTTCCCCAGTTTGAACTCTGGTCAAAAATCCTAAAGAGAACTTTGAGGAGATCAGAGTAGGCAGATCCCTGGAATGTCCCAGCAGCTGCCAGAGTCAGTTTCACTTTGTGGATCTTCCTGTTCTAGCCCTCTTTGCAGCTCCCCAAACTCCCAGTTGCAGAGAATTTCTTTGGGGAAAGAAAGAACATAGGGAAAGGAAAATGTCATAACGTCTTTGGCTGAAGGTCAATGAGGCCCCTTTGATCTTACCTTCAGTTTGAGACAAGCTGTGAAATAGGAGGTTCTCAATTTACAGGTGCCACACAGGTGTTGGTCATGGGCTTAGTGGGACAGAGGAAGCCAGAGATTTATTCCTGCCATTTGGTTACCTCCAAATAGGGAGGGGGGGTGGTTTTACTCTCTTGGCTTGTCTAGGGAGCCATTTGGTTTAGTCAGTGGAACTCGGACTTTTGGGGAGGAACCAGAATTCCAGATGGCTGAGGCCTGGGGTTTGTTGTTTATGAACAGGGTACACATTTCTTTGTATGTGAAATAACATGAGAAGCACTATTTCTTTTCCACCTAAGAGTCCCGTAGGGAGAATTTTGGCTGATTGGTTAGTCTACAGCTATAATTCTATGTCAAAAAAGAGAATGATATTTTATTGAAATAATTCCTGGCCTATATATGTTTTGGAAAGTGAGGAAAGGTGGCTATTGAATCGAACTATTATACTGTGTTACAGTTGAAGTTGTTTTGTCAAAGGAATTGGAAAGAGGATAAGATTCCATATGTACAGGTGTGTATGCAATTGCATAATAGGGATGGTGTACAATCACACAGTAAGTTGATGGTGCAAAGAAAATTGCAACCCCTGGTGTTTGGTGATTCTCGAACCCCATGAGATGAAGTGAATAAGGACATGCTAACTTTGAGTGTAATGAATCCTTTTAATAGAAATTATGGTCAGCCCCCTGTGCCACTGCCTCTGGAATCATGCTTTTGGTCACAGGGAGAAAACACTAGTCTTGAAACCATTTCTCCAGCTCCCCTTTGTCTTTCATTGGTGGGTGGAGGGGGTGGTAGGATGATGAAATCAAGGAGAGAAAATCCCAATTTACAACCCAGGAATGGATATGGTCTACCCCCCAAAGACCCTACGGAGCACCCAATTTGGACGAGGCTCAGCTGATGTGGGGGTAGGGCAACTAATATCGTGCTAACTACCTATTGGAATGAGTGGACAAGGCCAACCTGCCACTTCTTTATTTTTTTTAAAGATTTATTTATTCATTCATTCATTCATTCATTCATGATAGAGAAAGAGGCAGAGACACAGGAGGAGGGAGAAGCAGGCTCCATGCCAGGAGCCTGACGCAGGACTCGATCCCGGGACTCCAGGATCGTGCCCTGGGCCAAAGGCAGGCGCCAAACCACTGAGCCACCCAGGGATCTGCAACCTGCCAGTTATTATTAGACTTATAGCCCATTCTCCACTTAAAACTTCTTGAACCGGAAATCTCAAAATCTCGCTTATCAAGATGATCACAAGAAAATGGCTGATCTTTTTAGCACCATTTATTGTTACCCATCAACCCACTTAGGCTGCCATATAATCCTTAATGAATATTTTGTTGATAGGAGATGAACACCATCTGGTAGGGGAAAGGCCAGGAAGGAGGCTCAGTATTGCTATGATAAAGACTCTGCTCAGGCACTGGGTGTGGAGATTGCTATACCACAAATAGAGCCCATTGGGACCCCAACACAGGAGCAGAAAATGCTTTGCTTGGCCATTATAGGTGCTGCATTTTGGAGGGGCAGAAAAAAAGGGGTTCCAAAACAAGAAGCCTAAATAAAATACAGGAGCCTTGGCAGGAATCTGGAAAAAACCTGTCTGCCTTTCTAGAGTTCATATATTAGGTCTATCTGAAATAAACTAATTTAGATCCAGAGGCCCCTGAGAATACACAGCTGGTCAATATGCCCTTCGATGTGCAGAATGCTCCTGATGTCAGACTAACAGTTGAATGGGCTGTGACTTTGAGTCCTGCCCATTTGGTAGAGATTGCTTAGATTTACAAGGCTAAGGAAGAACAAAAGATGAGTCCAATTAAAGTTTTGCTTTCAGCACCCAGTAAAAGGGATGCCAACAAAAAGGGCAAGTCAGGACATCCCAGGCTGAGCAAAGACCAATGTGCCTATTGTAAAGAAGGGCTTTGAAATTGAGATTACCGGATGCCTGGGGGGCTCATGGCATGATCCCGGAGTCCAGGATTGAGTCCCACATGGGGCTCCTTGTGGGGAGCCTGCGTCTCCCTCTGCCGGTGTCTCTGCCTCTCTCTGTGTCTCATGAATAAATAAATAAAATCTTTAAAAAAAGAGGGATGGACTAGGCACCATCAGGGTGGGCTTGGGGGCTGAGTCGGTGGGTACTGGTATGGACGATCAGACCCCAGTTGCGATGGAACAAGTGGTACAAGGTACAAGTGCGAGAACACCGAGGCAGGGAGGAATGGACTCCTGGCCTGCGGGCAGGGAGAAACCCAGCGGTGGCCAGGTGCGGGGTGGGGCTGCTGGTCAGCCCGGGACCTGGGAGACTGCGCACCTGGCAGAGGAGGAATGCAAGGTCGTGCGCCCTGCCGCCGCCTCCCCCGCGGCCCGGAGGGGAAGGACCGGGGCACCGACTGGCTTCCCGGCGCGCTGGGGGACTCTTGTCCCCTCTGGGAGAGGGTCCGCGCAGCCGTCGCCCCAGGACTTGCTGGCACCTGTCGGGCCCACCGACTCCGCTCTCCCGTCTCAGCCGGCCGAGTGCTTCGACAGCACAGGAGGGGTCGGCTGCCAGCGGCCCCAAGGGCTGGACGGCCCTGCAGCCCCCTCCCCCGCGGGGGCAGGAGACCCGGAGGCCGCAGGAGAGTAAGGAAGGGGGACGGAGGGGAGGCTGCGGCACCCCCTCCCTGGGCAGGGGCGCAGGACCACGAAGGACATACCCTAGTGTCTGGGGCTGACTCTCAACAGATCCCGGAGGGAGCTGCTCTGCTGCGTAGGAAGCCCAACCCAGAAGCAGGTGGTCTCCGAATAGTTCAGCCCCAGGTTCCCCCGCTAAGGTGGTTGCCTGAGGGACCAGGGCGCGGCCCCCTTTGCGGGAGCCCATGTCCCAGGAGGAAGGGCTCTCTGCAGGGGATGCTGTTGGGGCACCTGCCGGGGCTCCGCAGCGACCTCATCGGCTACAGGCCCCACTGGCCGCCCTATCCTTGCGCCTGGGCGGGATTCTGACTTAGAGGCTCAGTCCTAATCCCACAGATGGATGCTTCCCCCATTGGCTCCTCAGCCAAGCACACACACCAAACCTCTGAACCTGCGTTTCCCCTGGTGCCTGCCGAGCAGGATCACCATGGCATCATCAGTAGGTAAAACTAACCTGTCTCACCACGGCCTAAACCCAGCTCACCTTCCAATTAGTGGGTGGACAACCCAACACTTGGTGAATTCTTCACAATGACAGGAAGAGCCGAAGCCAAAAGCAACGTCGCTATGAAGCTTGCCAGTTACCCCTGTAGGAACTTTTCTGACACCTCCTGCTCAAAACTCCAAAGGTCAGAAGGATTGTGAGACCCGCTTTCACGGTCTGTATTTGTACTGAAACTCAAGATCAAGCGAGCTTTGCCCTTCTGCTCCACGGGAGGTTTCTCTGGCCTTAGGACACCTGCGTTACCGTTTGACAGGTGTACCGGCCCAAACTCCCCACCTGGCACTGTCCCGGGAGCGGGTCTGGGCTTGGCACCAGAAGCGAGAGCCCCTCCGGGCTTGCCCCCCCACCCAGGTCAGTGAAAAAACGTAAGAGTCGTGGTATTTCACCAGGGCCACAGGCTGGCGGACCCCTTCCCGCCCCCTCGCGGGGCCCCCCCACTTACTCTACACCTCTCCATCTCTTCACCTGCCAGCCCAGAGTCACGCTCAGCAGGGTCTTCTTTCCCCGCTGATGCCGCCAAGCCCCCCTTGGCTGTGGTTTCGCGGATAGTAGGTGGGGACAGTGGGAACTCATTCCTCGGCGCTCACCCATTCCCGCGGGTCACTAATCAGATGAGAGGCGGTTGGCTGCCTTGGGAGTCCTAGTTACTCCCGCCCTTTACCCGCGTTTCGCTGAATTTCTTCACTTTGACATTCAGAGCACTGGGCAGAAATCACATCGCGTCAACACCCGCAGGCCTTCGCGATGCTTTCATTAGTCCGATCCCCCTGGTCCCCTCGAGTTCTAAGTCTGCTGCTAGGCGCCCTTGGAAGGGAGGCGCCACAGAACCTGGGCCCAGGGGCGGAGGGGTGGGGGGACCAGTGGGGTGGCCACCACAGTGGGCAGGGGGTCGAGGGCAGGGGAAGACTGGGGATGGACCCCCTCCCTCCCGGTGCTGTCCCCACCCAGCCAAAGCTGGGGCTACCCACGGTTAGGGCCTGCTCCTGTGCACAGTCGCAGCTGGCCCCCGCAGGGACCTCCCTGGCCGCCCCTGGGTGGGAGGGGAAACGGGAGGACGAAGGCTAGGGAGTGGGGCGGAGGAGGGCCACCGGGATGCCTTGGTGGAGGAGGTGCCCCAGCCTGACCCACCCAGCCCTTACAGCCAATCCTTATCCCGAAATTACGGATCCAGCTCCCGACCTCCCTTCCCTACATTGTGCCTACCTGCCAGTGGCTGTTCACTTTGGAGACCTGCTGCGGATATGAGTACAGCCCAGCCCGAGGTTTACACCCAGTCCCCCCAATTTTCAAGGGCCAGCGAGAGCTCACTGGACGCCCCAGAACCACGACACTTCCCGAGGCACGGCCCCTCTCTCGGGGGAACCCATTCCAGGGCGCCCTGCCCTTCACAAGAAAAGAGAAGCCTCCCCGGGGCTCCCCGGGCTTCTCCAGGATGGGTTGTGTCACAAGGACCCATCTCCGCCACTCCGGATTCGGGGATCTGAACCTGACTCCCTTTCCATCTGCTCAGGGCAACGCAGGCCATTGCCTGTCCCTTGGGACCGGTGATCGCCCATCTCTCGGCAGCGACTGACCTGACTCGACTGCTGTGCACACGCGCCGTCCTCCACCTCGGCCTTCAGAGTTCTCCTTTGCACATCTGCTACTACCACCAGGATCCGCACCTGCGGTGGCTCCCCGGCAGCGCCCAGGCTTCCCGGCTCCTGCAGTGGGGGGCCCCAGGCAGCCCGCTCTGTCCCTCTCCCGTGGGTCACCGACTGCCAGCGACCCCAGGGTCTGGGCCTGATGCTGCAGCGCCATCCGTTTTCAGGGCTAGGGATTGGGCAGGTGAGCTGTTACACGCTCCTTAGCGGATTCCGACTTCCGCGGCCACCGTCCTGCTGTCTGGATGAACCAACCCCTCCTCTGGGGTCTGACCGCCTCGGTTCATCCCGCAGCGCCAGTTCTGCTAACCAAACGTGGCCCACGAGGCACCCGCACTCCACGCCCGGTCCACGCCAGCCAGCCGGGCTTCTTACCCATTTAAAGTAGAGAATAGGATGAGAGCCTTTGGGCCCCAAGGCCTCTAATCATTCCTTTACGGGATAAAACTGCGTGGGTTCGGGCGCGATTGCCAGCTTCCTGAGGGTAACCGGAGGGAACCAGCTACTAGATGGTCCCATCAGGGTTCCCTCCCCATCCCCAGGTCCCATGACCAGTGTGCACGTCAGGACCCTAAGGACCTCCACCTGTTTCCTCCTCCGCCTGCCCAGGCAGAGCTCACCGCCTTCTGGGTCCTAACACGTGCGCCCATGCTCCACCTCCCCGGGGTGCCGAGGGGCGGGCGGTGCGCCCTCGGGGGACTGGAGAGGCCTCGGGGCCCCTCAGCCCGAGCAGCCCCGCCTTCACCTCCATCACCCCGGAGTTTTCCTGGGAGCCCCGCCTCGCGCACCTGTCGGGAGGGCGCTCGCCTCGCTGGGGTCCCCGCGCGCCTGGAAACCCCCAGCCTGAAGGCGCGACCCGCCGGGGCTCCCGGGGACAAGTCGCCGTCGTCGCGGGGCCGGGGCGCAGGGACAGGGCCCCCCACCCCAGCGCGCCCCGCGGGCGGCCCCGGCAGGGGGAGAGGAGGCTTCAGCAGGGGCTGCGGCCTGGGCCTGTAACACGCGGGGGGCGCATCTCCCACCGCCCGCACCCCTGCACCCTGGAGGAGGGAGGGTGGGGAGGAACGGGGCGGGGGGAGGCGCGGGGCCACCCGCAGGGCCAGGCCGCCACCGCTTTACCTCTTAGGGGTTTCTCGCCCCGGAACTCTCTTCAAAGCTCTCGTCAACCTTCCCTTAGGGCACTGGATGCCCGCGGCCTCCCGCCGGGCTTGGCCTTCCGGGGAGCTTACCACCGCCTGGGGCTGCGTCCGCAGACCACCCACCCGGGAGGCCCGGGCCGCAGGGGTGCTTCCTGCTGCACAGCGCCCTGGTCTGGGCCTCCGTCGGGACGCGGGCGGCGGGGGGAGGGGGGAGGAAGTGAGGGAGGAGGGGGCCCTTCCCGACCCCAGGTGCCCCTCCTGCGGGGGGGGGTTCCGCGCTGGGCCTCACGCCGCCCTGGGCTGGGCCTCCATCAGGACGTGGGTCCCCAGCGGCACGGGAGGAGGGGGGTGGGCCTTCCCGACCCCAGGTGCCCCGAGCCCCTTCGCGCTGGGCCCTTCCCTGGTCCCGTTACCCAGGGAGTCCCGGTTAGCATCTTTTCCTCCGCGCGCTAATACGCTTCAATCCAGCAGGTGCACGTCGGGCCCGAGGTCGGTGGGAGGGCGCGCCCAGAGCAGGGCGCCAGGGCCTCGAGGCTGGGAGAGGGAGGAGGGGCAGCGCGCGGAGGTCCGGGCCGAGCAGAGGCCGGCGGACGCCCGCACCCCGCTCTCACCGCCCCGGGCCCTACTGGGCGAGGAGGGTGGAGAGGCGACGGAGGAGAGGGAGAGGAGCGGGGTGGGGTGGGGGTGGGCGAGGCCGGCGCGCGCGGGGAGACGGGGGCGGGGCCCCGGACCGCGCCCGCAGCAGCCCCCCGCCCCGCGGCCTCCTCCGCCCCCTCGCACCCCTCCCCGGCGCGCTAGGCCTCGGCTCTGGGCCCTTCCCACACAGGTGCTGCTCCCGACGACCCGAGCACCCCGGGCGGCGGTGCGTGTGTGGGGGAGCGTGCACGGGGGGGGAAGCGTGCAGCGGGGGGGAGCGTGCAGCGGGGGGCGGGGAGCGTGCATTGGGGGAGCGTGCAGCAGTCGGAGGAGCGTGCAGCGGGGGACCTGGATGTGCAGCAGGGTCGGGGATCCTGCAGCTGGGGGAGCGTGCAACGGGGGACAGGGCTCGTGCAGGGGGGGCGGGGACCTGCTGCAGGGGGGGGAGTGTGCAGCGGGGGACAGGGATCGTGCAGGGGGGGAGCGTGCAGCGGGGGCGGCGCCGCTCCATCCCGTGGGCCGCAGGGAGGGCGGGGAAGGGGCGCCCAGCCGGGAGGACCCACGGCGTTCCGCACCCGGGCCTCGCGCCGCCACGACCCGGGGACCCCGAGGCCGCAGGCGGCCCAGGATCTCTCAGGGTGACCCGGCGGGAGCCGCGGGGACTGGGCACGGGGAGGCCACCGCGTCTGCTCCTAGGGGGACCCCCAGCCCCACCCCCCGCGGCGGCTACGAGACCCCCGGGGCTGGCGCCTGAGTCCAGCCACACTCGGACAGAGCCCGGGAGGAACCTGGGGCGCAAGCGCATTGGGAGTGCTGGTGACCGAGGTGTCCCGCAGTTCGCGAACCCTCACCGCGAGCTGCCTTCGGCACCACCCACCGGCGCACAGACCCACCGCTGCGAGTTGTAGGAGTTTGGAGCGCTAAGAGGGCAACGCCCCGTGGGTGCTGTCCCGACCCAGGCCCTTGCTTGGCTCCCAATTCCAAGGGATTGAAGACAGGGGGCTGACGCCAGAAAGCTCATCCAAGCATCCAGATAAAATTGTGCGATTTGGAATTCCAGCAGATGATTACAGCCTGAGAAACAGAAGGGCTTCCTAAGCCCAGTCAGCACTTCCCCGGGCTCCCAGCACAGCAGCTCCGAGCCTGAGCCTCTCGCTGAGCCTTGATTTCAAACCACGCCTCCGGGAGGTCTCCACCAGGCAGGCAGGTAGGACCTTCTGAGCTCCTGGCCCTAAACCTAACCCTGATTTGGGTTCTGCCCCAACCACGCCCCAAGGTCTGGCTCCAAACGTCCAAAGATGGGGGACTAGTGACCCTCCAGGTGGAAAAAGTGCCATTTGTATGAGGGGCTGATAGCAGGAGACCAGATTGACGAAGGGCTCCCTGAGCCCAGGCCAATATCCAGCGCCTGGGAGCCTGAGCCTCACCCTAAACTCAGCCTTCTGGGGAGGTCTCCACCATGGAGGCAGATAGGACCTTGCATGCTCCAGGACTTTAACAGTAGTTTAACCCCAACCAGCCCCAGGGTTTGGTTCTAATTCCTGAGGCATTGAGGACACAGGAGTGACACCAGAAATCTCCACCACCCACCGATTGATACCGTGCCGTTTGGGAAAGTGGCAGATAGATAGAGCTTGAACTATCTGAAGGGCCCATGAGACCAGTCCCAATTTCAGCACCCCCTGCACCCGAGCCTTACTCTTAACCTTGCCCTCAACTCAACACTGCTGGGAGGTTGGCCCAATGCCAGCCAAGCTCTGGACCCAACCCTAACCCTAGTCACCACTTGACCATACTTTTTCCAACTACTTCAAAGTAGTTCCTCTAGAAACTACTTGGGTTTTGGGCAATGAGGAGGGTGTATGTAGCTTTTTCTTTGAAACCCAACCCACCCCAGTCATTTAATTCACAATGAGAGGGACCCCTGGGCTCCACAGCGATTGAGCATTTGTTTGCCTTAATCCCAGAGTCCTGGGATGGAGTCTCCCACTGGGCTCCCTGCAGGGAGCCCACTTCTCCCTCTCCCTGTGTCTCTCATGAATAAATAAATACGATCTTAAAAAAAAAAAAGAAAGTTTGATGAGAAAGGAGTTAAAAGAAAACTTCTCCACTTGTTTTTATATTTTGGCATCGAATATTTGTTGACAAGACCGGGGGGTATTAAAAAATGCATTCCAGCCCGCATTTATCTTTCTTATGGATAATTAACTCACTTTTGCTGAATCTCTGTTCAATTGAGAATTCCTCACAATTATAGTATGTTATGAATGAGAGTGGAGAAAACACAGACCTCAGTGTCTCATAGGAGTTCTAATCCTAAACTCTTTGTAGTTGTGAGACTTCAAGCAAATTATTAGAAATTATGAATATTCATTTATAGCAAAAATTTTAGTACTTCATATTTGGAAGATTGTGCTAAGTGCTGGGGATATGTCAGTAACCTTACAGAGCAGAGGTGAGCCAGGTAATATTATTATAACTGTTTAATTATTATTATTATAACATCTTCAAAGGAGTGTAGGGTCTGTAAAAATGAACAGGGAGGTTCAGCTTTGGGAGTTTAGAGAAATTAATATCAAATTCTGGGTTTTTGTTTTTTTTCTTTTCCTTTTCTTTTGGTTTTTAAAAAATCTCAATTTAGAATTTTATAAATTATTTTCAAATGTGTGAAAAGTAGAAGGAATAAATAAATCTGTATGTACCTATCTCCCAAGGTCAACAATTTTCAATAGTTCTGTATGGCAGGAGGCCAAAGCCTTTCAGGCAAATGGAGTAGCAAATCCATAGACACTGAGGCCCCAGGGTACACTTGGCAACTGAAAGGAAGACTCACATGGACAGCATAGACATTGCTAGAACGTTTATGTGGAGAATGGAGTCTATGTATGTGGAAGTTGGGGGCAAGAGTGGATTCATGGATACCGGTCAGAAGCTACTGAGTAGTCTGGGTAAAAGAATTTAGAAGCTTGGAATACAGTTTCGGCAGCAGAGGAGCGGATAGGTGAGAAATTTACAACTGGGAGGTGGGACGGGCTGGATTTGGATGAGACAAAAGTGTTCATGAAAATCCCAGGTTTCAGCACGAGCATGAGCTATTGGGTGGATGTCACTGCCACTACTGAGGTGGATAATTATCTTATTTGGGGATGAGAAAAATTTAGGTTGAAGAACTTCTCAGACATTCAGGTGGCAATGACAGGTAGTGTAATGGGGCTATGGCTGAGCAGCATGGAGAGGTCCTTTGGAAATATAAAATTGAGTCAAAGCAAAGACACGGGAAGATTGTCAAACTGGGGGTACCTAGGTGGCTCCGTGATTGAGCATCTGACTGGCTCAGGGTGTGATCCCGCGGTCCTGGGACCAAGTCCCACATGGGGCTCCCCGCAGGGAGCCTGCTTCTCCCTCTGCCTATGTCTCTCATGAATAAATAAAATCTTTTAAAAAAAAAGTCAAACTGTGTCATAAGGCCTAACTGAGGCAACAATGCCAAATGGATAAATTCAAACAAGACCAAACTCTACTTCCACTATACTTTTGAGGGTACGAAGAAGAATCCTTTTCTCTTCCCCAGGCTGACACTTCCCCAACTTGCTTAAATTATTGTTTTAGTTTTCTACAATTTTTTTTTATTTCAACACTTATTACAGAATATTCCTACATAGACCTTGCGATGTAATTCTGTTTCTACTCAGTCCCAGCTCTTCCCCTTGTATTTTGTGTTCTATTTACTTCTCAAAGTGCTGAGACCCTTGTGGGATTTAAGAAATGGCAGTTACCTGTAGTTCTCCAAGTGAGTTACAGGACCAGCACCAACAATATTGATGTGAAAATGTTGGGGTTTGGAAGTGAACAGTGAAGAAAGAATTCTTGAGATGTCTTTGGTGCAGAGACCATTTTATTAAAGCACAGGGACAGGACCCGTGGGCACAAAGAACTGCACAGGGGTTGTGGAGTGGCTGATTATACACTTTCAAGGAGGAGGGATTTAGGGAAAGGGTAAATCTCTGTGGAATTTGGAAACAAGGTTTCCAGCACCTTGAGGGGCTAGCTGTTGTTAGGAAAAGGTCATTTACTCTATTGTCCAGGAAAACCTTAGTCCTAAGACTGTTTCTAAACAGTGAGGATATGCTTGGAGGATGATTGCTAACATGTATCTTGGGCGGAGGGTAGAGATAAAGGAAGTTTCCAAAGGGATTTTTAGGTTAGAAGACTTAGAAGATCCTGGAAGTGAGGCTAATGTGAAGCTAAGGTTGCCTTCACCTCTAGCAAAGTATTAACATGGAGGGAGTTAAGCTCCTTGAGGAAGGTCACACTGCCTGGTATCAAGTACTTCTCGGGTATAAGTTGTAAGAAGTCTAATTTTTTTTTCTATGTTTCTTTTACCTTTGTTCTCCCCATCAAATATCTGGGAACTTGTCAGAAATACAAGCTCTCTGGCACGACCTTAGACCTACAGAATCTGAAATTAGTGATCCCTGTTATAAAAATCCTTTTGCTGGTTTTAACGTCTCCCAAATTTGAGAATTTCTGCTCTGGATACCTAACCTTACCTCCACCCCTACTTCCTTAGATGGAGAAAGAACACTCCTTTCTTCTGGTTTCAGCAGCTAGGACCATTCTTTAAGTATCGGTTACTGAATGTGTAGGCTACTTCAAGGTTTTTTTGTTTGTTGTTTTTAAGTAGGCTCCATGCCCAGCGTGGAGCCCAACCTTGGGGTTGAACTCACCACCCTGAGATTAAGACCTGGGCTGAGATCAAGCGTTGGAGGCGAAGGTGCACACCTAGGAGTTGCGTCTTTCCACAGTGTCAGCGTTATTCAATCATAAATCAAAGTTAAATCACAATTATAAAGCAGGTTCAGGATTCCAAACCCAAAGATACTTTCACCCTGTGATGCCACTTGCAGTGGGGAGGGGCCTCCTCCATGCAGGCGCTGAGGGATCTGGGCTGTTTGGAGATCAATCTGGTGGCAGTTGCCTTTCTGAAGTGGTCAGAGGTAGGGGGGCCAGGTCTGAAGAGTCTGACGGTTTGCTGCCAAAATCCTCCCTTTATAAGGGAATTTAAGCTGTTTTGGGCCTCTGTGGATCTCCTCTGGCTCTGCTCATTACCTGTAACTCCCATCTGCAGTACCTTTAACTGCCAGTGTCATTGCCCCAGGAGCCCGAGGTTTCCTGAAGGTCAGGCGTTGCTTAGAACGGACCTCCTAAGAGCTTTAAAGACTCCAAGTGCTGACCCCAGCAGCCCTCCACCTGGAGGTCGGTCTGCAGCAGCGCCCCAGGCCGACGCCGCCGCCCTCCTGGCCCCGCCCCCGCGCCCAGCAGCCCCCCCACCTGGAGGTCTGTCCGCAGCAGCGCCCCAGGCCCACGCCGCCGCCCTCCCCCGGTCCCCCCCCCGCGCCCAGCAGCACCCCCACCTGGAGGTCGGTCCGCAGCAGCGCCCCAGGCCCACGCCGCCCCCCCGGCCCCCCCCCCGCGCCCAGCAGCCCCCCACCTGGAGGTCGGTCCGCAGCAGCGCCCCAGGCCCACGCCGCCGACCCCCCCGGCCCCCCCCCGCGCCCAGCAGCCCCCCCACCTGGAGGTCGGTCCGCAGCAGCGCCCCAGGCCCACGCCGCCGCCCTCCTGGCCCCCCCCCCCGCGCCCAGCAGCCCCCCCCACCTGGAGGCCCGTCCGCAGCAGCGCCCCAGGCCCACGCCGCCGCCCCCCGCGCCCCCAGCGTCCCCCGCGTCCCCGCGCCCCCGGGAGGGCCGTCTCGCAGCCGCAGCGCAGCTGGCTCATCGCTCTGAGGAGGCGGCCACCGCGCATGCTCACTGCACAGCCGGAGGCAGCGCGCCGCGCGGTGGCCGGGAAGCCCCGCCCCGCCCCGAGCGTCCTCCAATCGCAGCGCACGCGTGGCGCCCCGCGCTGGGAGGACGGCGCTTCCGGAGAGCCCCGCCCCCTGCCCGAGCGCCGGCCTATGGCAGCGCGCGGCGCGGCGAGAGCTCGGGGACGCGCGCAGCCTTCCGGCGCCTCGGCGGGGGCGCGGCTGTGGGGCGGTGGGCGCGCGGCGGCGGCGGCGCGTGGAGATGCCCGGCGGCCGCAAGGTGAGGGGTGAGCCGCCGCGGGGCCCTGGCCCTGTCCGCGTGTTCCCCGGCGGCCGGCGGGCTGCGGGGAGCTGGGAGCTGCGGTGGCGGCGGGGCGCGGGCTGGGTCTGCTGCTAGCGGCGCGGCCCGAGCGGCTCCCGGGGGCGGGGCGGGGGGCGGGGCCGCGGAGCGCCCGTGGGAAGTGTGTCGCTCAGCGTCCACGCACTCCCGAGGGCCGCCCTGAGGTGGAGCGAGCCTGGAGTCGGGGGGGAGTCTGGGGTTTGGGGGCGTCAGAGTGGGAATTGGGGCGCCGGAAGGAGGAAGCAGGTCACTCGGGGGTCAGTTGTGTAGCTTATGCAGGGTTTGGAACGAGGGAGCTTCGTGAACACGGGCGGCTGCTTCCGTGACCCGGTGGCGTTCCTCAAGGTGGGTGGCGCGGAGTCGGCGCCTGGGCCACCGGGAGTTCCTGTCAGCGTTCCGGTTACACTCTGACTTAGAAATCTTGGTTTTTGGCTTGAGACTCAATTCTGCTCTGTTCATTCTATCAGTTTTCAAGAACTTACCAGTTTTTCTTTTTTTTTTTTAATAAGATTTTACTTATTTATTCATGAGAGACACAAAGAGGCAGAGACACCGACAGAGGGAGAAGAATGCTTCCTGCAGGGAGCCGGCTGTGGGACTCCCTCCCAGGACCCTGGGGTCACACCCTGAGCCCCCCCCCCCCCCGCCGTGCTCCCCTCGTTTTTAAATAATTGCATTAGTGATCTGTTGCTTTTTTACTGAATTGCCTCAAAACGAAGGAGCTTAATGCAACAGCAAAGAGGTTAAGTAGTTTGTCCAAGGTCACAAAGCAATTCGGTGAAGAAGCCAGGTTCTGTGCCCAGGTAGTCACTTGGAGACCTTGCTTTTTTTTTTTCTTTTATCCTTTTTTTTTTTTTTTATAAATTTATTTTTCATTTGTGTTCAATGTGCCAACATATAGAAAATAACGAGACCTTGCTTTCGTTCAGGTTCCCGTAACCTGTGATTCGTGGCCTCCGTGGTGTGGCTGTCCCTTACTCCTTGACTTTACAACTTTCTTCATTATTTATTCTCTAGGTAAAGCAAGTGACTGTGCTCACTGTACTTTCTTGCCTCTTGGTATTCGCTCGTGTTCTTGGCTTGGAGTGATGCCATTTCTTTCATTTCTGCTGATTGGAACCTTAGTCATCTGTCGAGATCCACCCCCAATCTCACCTTCACTCTGACCGTCCCAATTGTAAATAAACTTTATTCTGCATTCCTGTGGAACTTTGTCTTTATTATTCGTATAGCTTCATGTCTTTCTAGGTTTACTTGAACCTATCCTTGTGATGTAGACGTTCTCAGATTATGTCTTCACCCGGTGTCCCCCACAAGCATCTGCCGTAATCACTTGTACATATTAAGTTCCCAATAATTACCTGTTGAATGAATGGAAGCGGTACTAATTCAGAACATTTGCAGGTGTTCTAACTCTGAAGAAACATAGGGAAATACCTTAGAAGACTTGGGGGCCAGCCTCAGGTCTGCAAGCAACTAATTTTGTGATTTTGGACAAGCTATGTAGATCTTTCTGGACTCTTATGGTTAAAGTTGGTAAGATCATGGACTACAGTGGTAGAATCGGGAATTGTATTGGGAGAGGACTTAGATGATAAATTATTAGAGGAAGATGAGATTTAGGCACCTGGAAATTGAAGGATGCAGAGGGGAGAATTAACGGTGACTCAGAAGTTGAACCTCTGAAAAATAGAAAGGTTGAGGAGAATTCATTGATTCTTACCTGGTATTAGGATGTACAGGTATGTGAAACTTCAGCCCAGGGGAGAGATTGGGGCAGGCAGTTGCTCAAAGGCCAGGAGTATTTTAGTTCTTTTCTCCCTCCTGCCTTAGGCCTTTGTCCCTTCAAGTTCTTTTTTTCCTTTATGCTTTATGTTCCCTTTCCTTGCTAAATGCCAACCAATGACCACAATTACTCCCTTTCTCTTCCATTTGCTAAATTACCTTTTGAGATTTCCTGATCTTCCCCTTTACTCACAGTTCCTTTGCCTCCTCAGACTGAATTATAGCTCTTCCTGTTCTCTCCACACTTACCTACTGGAGGAAGAACTATCTTGGCAAGACCCTAAAAGGGAGTAAAGGGAAATTGTATCTTCCTAATGACACCCTCCGTCCTTAGTCTTTTGGGTTGTCATCAAAAAACTTTATTTCTGGTGCTTCTTGCATAATGGCAAGGGTATGATGGTAGGTATAAATTAAATGCAATTTAATTAATTTAATGCAGTTTGAATGGAAGAATACACAGGACTACATTTCAAGTGAAAAGTGTTTTTCAAGAAGGGAAAACATTTTGCTTCTTTGAAGCAGGAGGGATGGAACCAATAGATAAAATAAGGACCCTTTACGAGAAAGATTCAATTCTGTTACAGAAAGGGATTAATTTTGGAGAATAAGAACATTTTTCTTCTGAGACCATAGGGAAGGGGAACTCAGGGAAAGAAGTGATGACTTGAACTATGACAGCAACATGGAGAGGTAAAGGGAACTGTGGGTACGGAATTGATGTATGTATGTGATTGTGTGTATGTGTGTACGTAAGAGTGTGTGAGTAGAGAGCTAAGGAATGATTTAAGAGTGTTTACCAGCATTGCCCGAGGACATGTAATAAAACAGGAAGGAAGTTCTCATTTTGGGGTCATTAGCCCTATGGATTGATGGTTGGTAAAGTGAATTTGTAGCAGGGAAGGAGTCTTAATGCTTGAAAGGCAATGCTGGAGTTGCCGTAGAGTGCAGAATGGTAGGGGAGACATCGTGATTGAGAGCAGGCCAGTGACTGATAAAATGAATGGGCTTGAGACTTAAGAGAGTCCCAGTGAATTCCCAGATACTCAGAGAATTCACAGATACCCAGTCAGAAACTCAGCCAGTCATACCTTCTTTATGTAGAAGGTGCACATTATAGTTAACATCAAGCACTTTTGTCAAAATGAGATAATGCGGGGTCGGTAGCTAGAATCGTTATTTCTGGAATTAGACCTACACGAGGAAAATCTTGACATATTGCTTACCAGCTTTCTGACTAGGGCAATATACCTAACATTTCTAAGTTGTAGTTTTTTTTTGTCTGTAAAGTAGGAATAATACCCATATCTTTTAGCATTACTGTGAGGGTTAAATAATGAGAATGCAGTGAAATGATGTAGCACTCAATGTTAGTGGTAATGAAAGCAGATAATAAAATACTATGATAATGAAAGGATTTTTACCTGAGGACAGACCTATTGTACATCCTCCACTGCTTTGCTTTTAGATTTCCCTGGAATTACTTTTTTCAGCTTGCTAAAGTAGGAGTAGGAAGAGGGAGCTTAGTTTTAAAGTTGTTCAGTGATGGGGAGAGATTCTTTTATAGTTATCTTGGTAGAAATACCTTATGGTTATGATTTTAGCCCTTGATAATTTCATTGAATGACTTAATAGTTTCACTTTTCAGAATTAGACTACTTAGTATTGACATCTTAGTCTACGTTATCCTTAAAATGGAAGGGAAAGAGAGCTAACGTTTATCAAAGATGTTCTATATGTCAAGTACTTTATTTATATATATATTATATATATAAATATATATAATATATATGCATCTTATTTTAGGGAGAAAGGTGTTCATTCTTTTTTTAATACCATTAATAATATGCTTATGTAAGCATTTACAAATAAGATAAAATAGTACAAAGAAGTTTCTTATGAAAATCATCAATCCTTGCCATATTCTTTCTTGTACTTAATTCTGTCCCTGAGAGGCAATTACTTTTTAAAATTGAGGTTAACTATAGAATAACTACAGTTGTAAGGAGTAATAGGGAATTCCTATGTCCTTTACCTCGTTTGTTCCAGTAGTAACATTTTGCAAAACTGTAGTACATCACCACTGATATATAGATGTTAATACAATCCAGTCATCTTACACAGATTTCCCTAGACTTGTGCATGTTTAGTTCAGTACATTTTTACAAATGTATAGGGTCCTGTATCCACCACCACTGGAGATACTGAACAGTTCCATTTGCGCAAGGATCCTTTTAATAATCATATCCTGTCCCTTCTAGTAACTTCCACCACTAACCACTGACAGTGGCTAATCTGTTCACCATTTTAAACATTGCACCATTTCAGAAATGTTACAAAGATGGACTTGTATGGTTTATAATCTTTTTGGATCCTTTTTTTCTTTTTTCTTTTCTCAGTATAACACTCTGGAGATTAATGCAAATTGTATGTATCAGTAGTTTGTTCATTTTTATTGCTGAGTAGTAGTCCATGGAATGATGTACTACAGTTTGGCCAACATTTTGCCTGTTGACGGACATTTGGCCTGTGTCCAGTCTTGGCTATTGTAATAAGGTTGCTATGAACACTTGTGCAGATTTTTTTGGAACATAGGTTTTCTTTTTTCTTTATTTTTAAAAAAGATTTTATTGATTTTTTAGAGAGAGAGAGTGCAAGTGAGAGAGCACAAGCAGGGGGAGTGAGTGGCAGAGAGAGAGGTAAAAGCAGACTCCCTGCTGAGCAGGGAGCCCAATGTGGGGCTCAGTCCCAGGCCCTGAGATTATGACCTGAGCTGAAGGCAGCTGCTTAACTGACTGTGCCACCCAAGTGCCCATAGGTTTTCTTTTTTCTAAGATAGATGCCCAATAATGCAATTGCTGTGTCCTAGGATAATTGGATGTTTATTTATTTTTAAAAATTTTTTAAGTAATCTCTGCACCCAGTGTGAGGCTCAGACTTGCAACCCTGAGATCAAGAGTTGCATGCCCTAAAGACAACCAGCCAGGCACCCCTGAATGTTTAGTTTTATAATAAACAAACTTTTTCTTACAGTGGCTATAGAATATTACAGTTGCTCTGGCAATGTGTGAGTGAATCAGTTTCATAGATAATAAATTTGTCCTTTTAAAGTATAGAGTTCATTGATTTTTAGTGTATTCACAGAGTCGTGCAAATATTTCTAATTATAGAACATTTTCATCATCCTGAAAAGAAACCCCATAGCAACCACAAAGCTACCTTCTGTCTGCATGGATTTGCCTATTCTGGACATTTCATATAAATGGAATAAATATTTGGTCTTTTATACTGGCTTCTTAGCATAATATTTTCAAGGAGCACCCATGGTTGTTGTAGGTATCAATACTTTATTCATTTTCATGGTTGAATAATTTTCTGTTGTATAGATACACCACATTTAAAAAATCAATTGATGGGCATTTGGATTATTTCAGCTTTTTGGATGTTAGGAGTACTATGATTCTTTGTGCACCAATTTTGGGGTAGTTTTCATTTCTCTTGGATATAAATCTACCTGTAGAATTGCTGGGTCATATGATAATTCTGTGTTTAAGTTTTAAGAAATTGCCCACTGGGGGTTATGCTATATGTTGGCAAATTGAACTCCAATTAAAAAAATAAATAAATAAAAAACCCAAAGAACAAAGAGCAAGCTGGGGGATTAAAAACTCTACCATATCATAATCACAGTAAATATAAATAGACTAAATACCCCAATTAAAAGGTAGAAATGATCAGATTGGATTTAAAAAAAGTAGGAATCAACTGTATCTTGCCTTTAAGGAATTCACCTGCAATATAAAAATGTATAGAGAATATTGTAATAAACATACTATACCCACCATTTCGCTTAAGAAACAAAATGTCATAAATACAAAGTAGATATCATTCCAAAATTATTGCTTTACCATTCCTATGCATTTTCTTTGTGTTTATTTTGACTGCATATCCATATGCAGTGTGTGCGCATGTTTTTAAACTTTATATAAATGATATCAAAGTGAAAAAAAAAAGTTTTAAGGAATTGCCAAACTTTGTTCCAAAGAGATTGCATCATTTTATTGTCTCATTAGCAAGGAATGAGGATTCTAATATCTCTCTCCGTCCCTTTTAATACTTTGCATATGCCTGTCCCTTGATTTTAGCTGTCTTCAGGGGTAGAAACTGTTATCTCATTGTTTTGGTTTTGATTTACATATCCCTAATGACTAATGATGTTGAATGTCTTTTCCAGTGCTTATTGGCCATTTTTCTATCTTATTTGAAGAGATATATATTCAGGTTATTTGTCCATGTTTTAGTTGCATTATCTTTTTACCGTTAGTGTTCTCTGTAAGTTCTTATACCACTCCTATATCAGATATATGATTTGTAAATATTTTCTTCCATTCCTTGGGCTGTTTTCTTGATAGTGTCACTTGAAGCACAAGTGTTTTTAAAATTTTGAAGTTCAATCTATTTTTACTTTTGTTGCTGCTACATTTGGTGTCCTATCTAAGAAATCATTGCCTAACCCAAGGTCATGAAGATTTATTTCTACATTTGTCCCAGCACCATTTGTCAAAAGATTATTCTTTCTCCACTATATTGTATTGGCTTTTCTTTCTTTCTTTTTTTGAAATTCAATTGACCATAAATGTAAGTTTATTTCTTGATTCTGATTCTCTTTCACTGATGTATGTGCTATTCTTATGCCAGTACCATATTTTTTTAAATTATTGTAGCTTGTGAAGTCTCTAATTTTTTTAGGTTTCAAGTTTATTAAAGTTGTTCTGGGTTCCTTGAATTGCCTTTTTTTTTAAATTTTTATTTATTTATGATAGTCACACACACACAGAGAGAGGCAGAGACATAGGCAGAGGGAGAAGCAGGCTCCATGCACCGGGAGCCCAACGTGGGATTCGATCCCGGGTCTCCAGGATCGTGCCCTGGGCCAAAGGCAGGCGCTAAACCACTGTGCCACCCAGGGATCCCCGGTTCCTTGAATTTCCATGTGAATAATAACATGAGCTTGTCAATTTATGCAATTAGCCATCTGGGAATTTTATTGGATTTAGTTTGTAAATTGAAGAGTATTGTCATTAATAAGTTTTCCAGGGCACCTGGGTGGATCAGTTGGTTAAGTATCTGGGTCTTGATTTTGACTCAGGTTATGATTTCAGAGTCATGAGATTGAGACCCTAGCTCAGCAGGCAGTCTGGTTAAGATTCTCTTTCTCCCTCCGGCTGCCTCCACACTCTTGCTCTTTCTCTCTTTATATTAAAAAAAAAAAAAAATTTTTTTCTTCTCCAATCCATGAACATGGGCTGTCTTTCCATGTTCTTTAGATCTTTAATTTCTTTCAACTGTATTTTGTAGTTTTCACTGTGAAAGTCTTGCACTTATTTGGTTAAATTTATTCCATCGACAGATGAATGGATAAAGAAGATCTGATATATCTGTATATATATATTTACACATACACACAGTGGAATATTACTCAGCCATCAAAAAGGATGAATTCTTAACATTTACATTGATGTGGAAGGAATTGGAGAGTATTATGCTGAGCAATATAAGTCCATCAGAGAAAGCTAGTTATATGGTTTCACTCATATGAGGAATATAAAAGCAGCACAGATTATGAGAGGGGAAGGGAGGGAAAACTGAATGGGCAGTCATCAGAGAGGGAGAAGAATCATAAGAGACCCAATTATAGGAAATAAACTAAGGGTTGCTGGAGGGGAGGTGAATGGGGGGGGGATGAGGTAATTGGGTGATGGGCATTAAAGAGGGCACATGATGTGATGAATACTGGGTGTTATATGGAACTGATGAATCATTGAATACATCTGAAACTAATGATGTACTAAATGGTAGCTGATTGAATATAAATAAAAAAATTAAAAAATAGGCAGCTGGTTGTCTCATAGGAAAAGCATGTGTTTCTTGATTTGGGGGTTGTGAGTTCTCTCTCTTCCCTGATTGCTCACTGGTAGCAAGCTGAGAGACAGCAACCTATATACTCAGACTGTGACAGACTTTAGATGTCATCAGCGTCTGTGAACCAATGATGATTTGTATGAGAAAAATGTACATAATCATTTAGTCATTTTAATGAATCCTTTTGTGGGGGGAGCACGGTGCACGGAGGTGATGAGATGGTTTAGGCACATGTCTCCTTCTCCTGTTCTAAAGGAGGGAGTAGAGTATGCTAGAGACATGGTGGACTCACAGAAGGAGGGATGTTTGTGGGGTATTGAGGGTTATGTCATGGAAGAGAAACGCACTGGTTGGAGAGATCAAAGGCAGTGAAGAGTGCCATGGAGGCACATATTGTGGGGAAGATGTGCAGGCTCTTTTGAGTGAGAAGGAGAAAGACTGATTCGGGGAGTGGAGCGGGGGTTGAAGGCCAGGCTTGCTGGTATCTGGACCTGGGTTCAGGCTTTCATTTCATCAGATTCGTGGGAGAGTTTCTGTCACTGCCGCTTGAGCTGCTGGAGAGCCGGGTCTTTCTCGCTCATCTTGTGTCCCTGGGCCCTGGCAGGATGTCTGCATCCGCTGGGCACTCAATAAATGCTGACTGGCTGAAGATAGGAATCTCAGATTTCTGTCATTTATATTAATTAATTATATCATTGGGGTTCTAGTCCCCACGGAATTGGAGTATGGATGAAATCTAGAGAAGTGTGGACAAGTCAAATGTAACCAAAGCTGTGACGGGCCTGAGAAGTGTTCTATTACCTTGAGGGAAGGAAAGGACTCTGAGGAAACAAATGGGCAAATATTTGGTAGAATGAGCTTTGAGCATCACAGTGCTTGCTAACTAGCCGACTTGGTTAAAACTTTCTATCTGTTCCTCAGAATTGTCCATGAGTCATCATCTCCTCCATAAATTCCTGGGTGCAGTCCATTGGGATTTATGCAGATACTCCAGAAAACTTACCCTTTGCATTCAGTTAGACATCTCATTTGTTCCCCAGATTTATTAAATGGTACCCCAAACAATTACTATTCAGGCTGACATCTTCATTTGTGGCTTCTTGGCTCCAGAATTGTGAGAAGAATTTTGTTGTTTTAAGCCACTGAGTTTGTGGTCATTTGTTATAGCAACCTGAGGAAACAAATGTAACTCTTTATGCTGTTTTGCTGGTTTATTACTTTTTGCTTCTCTCTCTCTCTCTCTCTCTTTTCCTTTTTCTCCTCCTATCTCTCTCTGTGCATGTATGTATCAATTCTTTCTGTACCATCTTCGAGTAATTGGATACCTCTACCCCTAAATATTTCCTAGAATAAGGATATTCTCCTACTAAGGAAGCTTCCTCAGAGCTGTCATGGGAAACTAGTGGAGGGAAATACCCTCTTGAGGATAGATGCTTCTTCCTCTTAGAGTCCTACCCAGCCATAGGAATTTCTACATAAAGAGGAATATGCTTAGAGCTATTTCATGTTAAAATATCATCTTTGTTATGGCTGAATATGTTTTTATGATTTTGTTTCCTCTTCCTACTTAAGTAAGTTTTAAAGAGTATTTTAATCGTAATTCATTTTTTTAAACCACAATGCTTTTGATAAGGGGTTATTCAGGTGATCAGTTCATAGTAGTTGGGTTTAATTTGATTTGTGATGCAAATCTAAAAGATTCTCCTTAAATAAATGCAAATTTAAAAACTTATGAATACATGTCTGTTGTAGACATTTGTAAAACAATAGCAGGACTTGCATAAAAATACTTGGAGAAAATAATCAGTGTTATCCCTGTTGCTAGATAAAACTATTTCACATTTTCTTCCCTTGAATATCTTAAATATACTCTTTTTTTTTCTGGCATAAAGATGCTATCAACATCCCATGATAAGGTAATTTTTATTCACTTGTAGGTCATTTGTTCCTTTTTCTAGATGTTCAAAGGGTTTGTTTAAAAGTCTATTTATTAGGATATATCTTGGTGTTGATTGCTTTTGGGTTGACATCAGATATGTGGTGTGCGTCAATATGCAGTTTCCTTTTTTTTTTTTTTTTTTGAGATTTCAGAAAAGTTTTTCTGGAATGATCTTGGTCCCATTATCTTGGTTTTCTTCTTTTTCAGGGATTGCTATTATCTGTATATTATCTTGTATCCCAGGAGAGACTTGATAGATCACTCTCTTTCTCTTGAATCCTTTCACTTTCCTCATTGGAGGGGAGTGAACTTTAAAATTTCCTCCTTATTACATTCCTCCTCCTTTTTTTTTTTTTTTTTTTTAATATTTTACTTATTCATGAGAGACACAGAGAGGCAGAGACATAGGCAGAGGGAGAAGCAGGTTCCTTGCAGGGAGCCTGATGTGGGACTTGATCCCAGGACTCCTGAAATCACCACCTGTGCCAAAGGTGCCTCACTTTCCTCCTCTTAATACTTTCTTAAGATATTATCTGTGATAGCTACTTGCTTTTGGATTTTTTCCAGTGTAGTCTTTTCCTGTGCTGATCTCCCCCCCCCCCATATTGAGAGAATATTTTATTTTCTGTTTCAAGTGTTTATTTAAATTCCAGTTAGTTAACATACAGTGTAATATTAGTTTCAGGAGTAGAATTTAGTGATTCATCACTTACATACAATACCCAGTGCTCCTCACAAGTGCCCTCCTTAGTTCCCATCACCCATTTAACCCATCCCCCCACTTATCTATCTAGCAACCCTCAGTTCTCTGTAGTTGAGTTTGTTTTATGGTTTGTGTCTCTCTTTCTGTTCTCCCATGTTCATCTGTTTTGTTTCTTAGGTTACACATATGAGTGAAATCAAATGGGGTTTGTCTTTTTCTGACTGGCTTATTTTGCTTAGCATGGTGTAATCTGGCTCTATCCATGTTGTAAATGGCAAGATTTCATTCTTTTTTATGGCTAATATTCCTTTGTATATATGTATGTGTGTGCATATATATATATATATGTTGTATTTCATATGTATACTTCAAGGAAAGTACAAGGAAAGTGTATGTAAATATATATATAGGTGCTTTGTAATTACATGTATGCATCCCACATCCTCTTTATTATCCATTCATATGTGGATGTACATTTTGCTCTTTCCCTCAGCTGATTTTTTAAATCTTATTCTACAGCTTAAGATTTGTTGATTCATTTCTGACTTTTTATAAGCTGAATGTGTTGTCTTATATTGAAATAGTTGGTTACACTTTGTTCTGTGAGCATGTCTTTGGTGTGCTTTCTTCGTACAAGTGTTGGGATGTTATTCTGCTCCATTTTGTTTTTTCTAATAATAACTTTGTACCGGATTTGACCTTGATCCCTTTCTATTGCTTATTTTTATGTTAGAGTTTCTGTGAATTTTTAGAAGAAGATAGGATTCAAAATAACTTTTATAATTTCTCTTGTTATAGTTTGCAAAAATATGGTCACTTGTTTGTTATTTAGACATTTCTTGGCTTGGTTCCCTTGCTCCACTCCATCTGGACCTTTTCTTTTCTTGGTCTGTACCATCTCTGTGCTGCTGAGCAGATTGCCCTGCCAGCAGTTTCTCTGCAGTGTGAGGCTCTGTCCAAGAAGGTAGTCCTGGCTGACCAGTGCTGAGTGACGCTCGTGCCCCTTTGGATCTTGGGTGGAACCCTTGCCCTCGCCCTCTTTCAGGTACCATTTCATTCTCAGATTGTCTGTTCCACTTCTTAGTGAATACCACGTGTCTGTGTGCTCCTTCACTTAAACTTTGCTCTCAGGTATAATTATATACAGGACCTCGGAGAGTTGAATGTTTGTCTTCACCCATTTGTATTTTAGAATTTGTTCTCTAATTGTACAAGTTTATGTGCTTTCTTGTTACTCTATTTTACGAGGGGGTTTAGTCACTCCTGGGTTTCCACAGTGCTGTCAACTTAACATATATTTAATGAAGTTTTTTGTTTTTGTTTTTTTTCTTTAAAAACCATCTCCACAGAGAAAAAGAAATTGGGATATAGAATACCCATGCTTTCCAAGAGAGAGTCCACTGAAGTTCAAAAGTTCAGGTCTCAGGACAGCAGGGGCAGCTGCTTCCCTCTCTGAAGCATGGCTCAGGTGTGGAGAAGGGTTTCAGGACACTTCTGGGACTCAGGTAAAGTAGTTGTAAAATTGTTTTCCTTGAATGCCAAAGGCTACTCAGATTCCTGAATATTTAGGCCATTGTAATTAGATTTCTTTGGAATTCTATTCCTTATTTCAGGACACAGTAATTTGTATAGTCTTCTTTTTTCAACCTCGAATTCCTTTAATAATTGTGGCAAGTTAGTAATCAAATTACCTCTTTATGCCAGACCCAACCTTTGAAATTCTTTGTAAATGAAGGACACCTACTGATGAAGTTTCTCAGAAGGTGAAATCTTTGAGCATTCTACTCTTTTTCTCTCTTTATGAAATGCTTCTATACTCAGAATCTTTTGGCCACAAGATATTCTGGTTAATTTTTTTATATATGCTAATTTGAAATCCTATAGTAGAGATATGTACAAAATGGAGTACTGTTATAAACTCTTAATAGTTAGCTTTATTTAAATTCTGGTAAAATATAAAAATTTATATTATAAGGAGTGTATGCTTTGGAAATGTTTAATTGGTAAATATAAAAAGAGAAGTATTTTAAGGAGGGTATAGTTTAAGGTTTTGAATATTTTACAAAATATTTTTGGTTTTAGCCCTTGTCACATAAATTATTACATCATCATCATTATTAACCTTATTATCATCTTTTTCTCACAGTCATTAACAGCTGAAGAGAAGATTGTTACAGAAAAACACCTCGAATTATCCCCTAGATCCAAGAAAGGTAATGTTCTGTTGATTTCTTGACAGAAAAGGTATAAAGCTAATAGATCTTTCTTTGGTTTATTATATAGTTTGGATAGAATATATATTTATGATTGAGGCACCCTGAAGTGAAAGATTTTTAAAATATCTTTGTTGCTGCTCAAATAAAATTGGGATTCTGTTGGGAAGAAAAGGGGGTGGATAAGAGGGAGGCTGCTGGCTCTGCTGCCACACTTGATGGATGGTCAAGGAAAGTCAGGGTTTGAGACCTCTTAGGAATCTCCTTTGGTTCTATGGGGTCCTGACTGTGTCCTGTGTGATTTTGGGAAAGAAACTACACATGCTAAGCCTCCGTTTCTCCATCTGGAAAATGCTTATAAGCATGTGTGCCTCATTGGGTTATTGTGAATTTAAAAAATGGTAATCAAAGGTCTATTTCAGAGGCTTGCCTTTAGTAGATTGATTTATGGCAGCAGTTGCTCTTATGTCCTATGACAAAAAGAGCTATGTGAAAGCCTGTTAAAAATTCTGCAGAGTGGGAAAACTTTCTGTGAATAAGAGTTACTTAATTATTTCATTAATATTTAGGGGCTTCTTTTTATTTAGATGAAAAAAATCTCCCCAATTTTTAAATTCATAAAACATTGTGTTATAAAATAAACTAATATTTTTTTTGTAATACCATAATCTTCTGATGGAACTGCGGAATTTAACTTTTCTTGTTATTAGTGCCAAATACTGTGATTTTCAAAGATCAGTTTAATTCTGACTTCTATCTAAAGTGTCCTATGTAGAAAAGATTTTGTCTTATAGATGGGGCTGTTGCCTTTTTCTGGTGATTTTAAGTGAGAATAGCCAAATTCAACTTGAAGAAAAAAGAAAAATAATCTATGGCTTTGTATTTAATTACAAAATGATCTTTTGAGGGATGCCTGGGTGGCTTAGTGGTTGAGCATCTGCCTTTGGCTCAGGGTTTGGTCCTAGAGTCCTGGGGTCGAGTCCCACATTGGGCTCCCTGCAGGGAGCCTGCTCCTCCCTCTGCCTGTGTCTCTACCTCTCTCTCTGTCTCTCATGAATAAATAGATAAAGTCTTAAAAAAAAAAAAAAGAAACACAAAATGATCTTTTGAGATGGTTTTCCTGTGCCAGTATGTATCCAACCCACCCTGCTGTACTCTGTAGAATGATAGTATATTCTGAAAAGCTGAAAGAGCTTGTATCAATGGATAGTTATTTTAGTTACAGCATAAGTGTGTATGTTAAGGCAAGAAAATATTGTTAATTTAACAAAAACTTACAAATTGATAGGAAGGAGAGGCTCAAGGCATTTCCTAGAACTAGTTCATTTTTAAAATAGTAGCTTCTTTTTTCTTAGTTTTTTAGAGGAGAGCGGAGCAAAGGGAGAGGGAGAGAATCTTAAGCAGGCTCTATGCCCAATGTGGAGCCTGACATGAGGCTTGATCTCTCAGTCCTATGATTATGACCTGTGCCAAATCAAGAGTTGGATGCTTAACTGACTGAGCCATGCAGGTGCCCCTTAAAATAGTAGGTTTTTTTTTTTTTTTTAAGATTTATTTATTTGAGGTGGGGGGAAGAGTGGGGGGGGGTGCAGAAGGAGAGAATCTTCAGGCAGACTCCCTGATGAGCATGGAGCCTAACATGGCTGGATCCCATGACCCATGAGATCATGACCTGAGCTGAAACCAAGAGTTGGATGCTCAACTGACAGAGCTTCCATGGTGCCCCAATAGTAGCTTCTGAAGTATTAGAAATGTATATTAACAGAAATTTTAGGGTGTGGGAGTAATGTTTTGTGAGAGCTGGGAAGCAGAAGTGGGGGCACTTACTTTTGCAGGGTGTGCACAAAAGGGGAGATAGTCTCCATGTTTCTCTTTCCTCATCTATAAGGCACTGTAACCAGAGAAGACTGAGTAGGGGCAGAAACTGGCAATGGGAAGGAGTCAGAGAAAAGGGACAAAAGAAGGTTATATGTTTGAAAGTTAAGAGCCTGGAACCTTTGTAGATGGTGATTTTCTTTAAAAAGCAGAACTTAAAGATTTACTTACCAAAGTGAAACTATAAAATAAAAAGGAGCTAGTATCTAATTTTTTTTCCTTAAATGGCCTACAGATTGTTTTCTTAAAATTTTGTTATCGAGGTCAGAAATCTCCTCTTTGAGAGGCATCACTAAATTTGTTTTGTTATTATTTGTTGGACTGTTTTTCTCCTCCTTGGACCATGGGTTTCCTAAGGCAGAGCTTTCTCTGTTGCTTTTCTATATATCCTAGGTGTATTAGTTTGCTTGGGCTCCTATAATAAAGTACCAGTAATAAAGTATTCAAACTTGGTAGTGTGAATACCAGAAACTTATCTCACAGTCCTACAGGCTAGAAGTCCAAAATGAAGGTATTAGCTGGATTAATTCCTTCTAAGAATCTGCTCTAGGCTTCTTTCCTTGGCTTGTAGATGGTTGTCTTTCCATGTGTCTCTTCACACAGTCTTCATTCCTTGCATGTGTCTAAATTTCTCTTTTCCTGGTCATATTGGAATAACTTGATCACCCCTGTACAGACAGATCCTCTCCCTATATAATCACATTCAGGGGTGCTGGAGTGTTGGAACTTTAACATATGAATGACTTTTGGGGTAGCACAATTCAGTCCATAATACTACATGCTAGCACAATGCCTGACATGCAAAGGGCATCCAGAAATGTTTACCTGTTGTAGCTATTCTCATAGTCTAGCTGACGTCCTTCCTTGAATGTCATTGGAATGGGTCTTGGTTTCAAGGGTACCCTTTCCAGCAAATAAAATGAGTTACTTATAAAGTCGTGGTGGTATATACAGTGCCTGTAATTCATGAGTTTATGAATTTCAAGAATTCATTGTATAATCTGAAAATAACGATAACTTCTTGTCTTAGTCCGATTAGACAGCTGTAACAATAATACCACAGACTAGGTAGCTTATAAATGGCAGAAATTGGTCCAGTATATTTAGTGTCTGGTGAAGACTTGCTTCCAGGTTCATGAGAGTACCATCTTGCTGTGGACTCACTTGGAGGAAGGGGCCAGGAATCTCTCTGGGGGCTGCTGCTGATTAAGAGCCCTAATCCCATTCATGAGGGCCTCATGACCTAACACCTCCAAAGTCCCCACCTCTTAATCCCTCACCCTGGGAACTGAGTTTGAACAGTGGGAATTTTAAGGGATACAACCATTCTGTCTCTGGCATTCCACTCCTTGCTTTTCAGTTTACTCTTCCAAATGCGTAATAGTAAGAGGGACTGATGATGTCTTTTACAAGTAAATATATAGCTCAATTTTTATTAGCTATTACAATCAATATGGATGAAGTTTTGTTTTTTAAATTTTATATTTTGAAGACAACTTTAGTAATTCTGGATGTTCATGGCACCAAGTAAGTATTTAACAGATGTTTATAATTATTTTATGTTTTTATTCCTTTGTAAGTGCTCTTTTTTCAGATATTATTTTGTCAGTGAATTTGGTTTCCTGATCAACAAAAAGTGGAGCATTTGCTTTATTTGAGCTACTGTTATACAGTGACATACGTCAAATACAATATTTAATTTTTCTTTTCATGATTAGTGTTGTCTTTCAGATGATACATTGCTTGGGGGAGGAGTCTTCTTGTTTTTCTCTTTTCTCAGAGCTTACTTATCCATTGTTGTGTAAATATGTACTGAATGAAGCCATTTAACTTCTGAGTCTGTTTACTCTAGAGCTTCAATTTATTTATTTTATTTATTTTATTTAATTTTTTAAAAAGATTTTATTTATTTATTCATGACCAACACACAGAGAGAGAGGCAGAGACACATAGCCTGAAGGAGAAGCAAACTCCATGCAGGGAGCCCGACGTGGGACTTGATCCCGGGTCTCCAGGATCACACCCCGGGCTGAAGGCGGCGTTAAACCACTGGGCCACTGGGGCTACCCTAGAGCTTGAATATAATATCTAACCTCTTAATCTCATTCAGATGTGTCTAAGATACTCTTTTAAGTTTTATGATTATAACTCAATTATAAATATAAGTAGAAAAATTGATTTTTTTAAAGGTATGTATTACTTTCCTGATTACTGTCAGAAAAGTTTCCCGGTGACGTACTGTTACATCAAGATGGAGTAGCCCCATTCTTTCTAGGTTTTCTTTTCTTTTTTTTTTTTTTTTTTAATTTTTATTTATTTATGATAGTCACACACAGAGAGAGAGGCAGAGACATAGGCAGAGCGAGAAGCAGGCTCCATGCACCGGGAGCCCGACGTGGGATTCGATCCTGGGTCTCCAGGATGGCGCCCTGGGCCAAAGGCAGGCGCTAAACCGCTGCGCCACCCAGGGATCCCTTTTCTAGGTTTTCTATTAGAATGGCTAAAATAAAAAGTGGTGACAACACTGAATGCTGTCAGTGATATGGAGAAACTGATACATTGCTTATAGGACTGTAAAATGGTACAGCCGCTAAGGAAAAGCTTGGCAGTTTCTTAGAAGACTAAACATGCAATTACTGTACAACCTGGCAATTGCCTTTGAACATATATCCCAGAGCATGAAAATTACATTCACATAAAACCCGGTATGTAATATTCATAGCAGCTTTATTTGTAATAGTTAAAACTAGAAACAACACAAATGCTCTTTAGTGGGTGAATGCATAAACAAACTATGGTGCATCCATATTCTATATTACTCAGTAATAGAAAGTGTTGATACACAGAACAACTTGGATGAATGTCCAGGGATTTAGGCTGAGTAAAAAAAAAGCCAGTCCTGAAGTGTCATATAATATGATTCCATTTATGTATAATTCTTGAAATGATAAAATTACAAAAATGCAAAACTGATTCATTGCCAGAGGTTAAGAATTGGGGTGAGGAGGGTGGCTATGATGTGGCTTTAAAAAGGTAATGCAAGATGTCCTATGGATTTTTTTTTTGTTTTGAAGGTATCAGAATCAGCGTTCTGGTTGTGATGTTACACTATAGTTTTGCAAAATGTTACCATTGAAGGAACTGGGTAAAGCATACAAGGGTTCTCCATTGTTTCTTATAACTGTATGGGAATCTACTATTACCTCAAAATAACACATTTAGTTAAAAGAGTTTTTCTGTTCAGTGTTTTTAAGCACATTACTGCTACCAGGGCTCCTATATGGCAAAGGAGGCAAACAGAAGCATTCCTGTTGTACGTTAAATATTGGTTTTGTGGGTTTTTTTTTTTTTTTTGTCTTTTTCTTTTGGTTTCATCAAATATTCTAGGACATTATAATTCAATAATTAGTTCAAGGTTATTTTTTAGAGTTTTCATTTGTACTACGATCATTTTCCTCTTTTTAAATATATAACTTATCTCAATTACTGCTACTTCTGTTTCTTAGAATTATTTTTAAAGGATTTTATTTATTTATTCATGAGAGACACAGAGAGAGAGGCATGCAGGCTCCATGCAGGAAGCCCGATGTGGGACTTGATCCCAGGACCCCGGGATCATGACCTGAGCCCAGGACAGATGCTCAACTACTGAGCCACCCAGGGATCCCTTATAATTTGGTTTTAATTCAAAGAATCTTAGGTTGCACATAGAACTTTAGGCAGGAAGATTTCATATAAGATGTTACTTGTGCTATCATCAGAGTTTTGTTATTTGTGACTTTGGCAAAGTAACATGCTTAAAATCTTATAAATAACCATCATATCAGTTGATTGTGTTTATATATTTTCTTTTTCTTTAACAGAAGCTACTGCATCTAAGAGTACCAGTGGACTGATAGATATAACATGGAGTTCCAGTGGAAGTGATCTGTCAGATGAGGATAAAACATGTCTTAAATCACAGAGAGATAACGGACATGGTTCTAGAATAGACAGGCTTTGTAACAGGAAGAGGAATATTTTATGTTCAGAAGATGGGGCCAGTGAAGGTAAATTGATAATTTGGTAAGAAGTCTTCTTTCTGTTATATGTTGGGTTCAGTATTGGAAAAAACTTCATTCCTTTTCTAACACTTAGTATTAGTGATGACCATACTGAATTATCATGTAGTTTCACCATATCTGGAATATAAGTAATAGTGCCAAAGACCATGAGGGACAGAGGAGAAACTGAATGGGCTGTAGTCAGAAACAGAGAAAAACCATTAAAGAATCTTAACTCTGGGAAAGAAACTGAGGGTCGCTAGAGGGGAGATGTGTGTGGGGGGGATGGGTAACGAGCATTAAGGTGGGAACATGATGTGATGAGCACTGGGTGTTATATGCACCTGATGAATTATTGAACACAACTTGTGAAACCGATGATGTATTATTTGTCTGCTAATTGAATTTAAATATAAAAAATAGGATGAAAAAATTTGTATGTTATTTTATGAGTGGATAGTATGTTTTGTGAATTACATCTCATTAAATCTGCTATTAAGAAAATGAAAACTGTCCGTGTCCTTCTGTATTAAAAGACACAGTTTTCAAAACTCTAAGAATGGAAAGGTGCTTTGACCTAATTACTTTGAAATGGTTAATGAATTGTTGACTTCTCTTAAGCAAGTTGACTGTTAGGTAACAAATGATCCCTTGGAGTATATCTCTAATCATGTGTGTAACTGCTGGCTTATCTTTCTCTCTTCCTTTTCCTTCTCCTCCTCCCCTTGCTCCTTTTTACCTTTAATTACTGTTTATCAGTTTCTTGTTTTACCCCAGACCCTTGGCTGGATATTATGTATATTATTTCCTTTTATACATGCTACATCCTGTGAGCTGAGTACCCTCATTTTAGAGAAGGAAATTGGGACTCAGCGAAGTCAAATTGTTTGTCCAGAGTCACATAGTTAATAAGTATGCCATTTAATATTTATAGTCAGGGTTGTCTAATCTCAATGTTGTGTGCTTCTACGCTCTTCTGGTGCTTAACAGACTTGGCTTCTTACCATAATTACCAGGTGAGTTTTAAACACAATATGCCCAGACCTCCTTCCAGCTGTATTGGATTAGTCTCTGGAGAGTAAGGCCCAGATTTAGGATTGAGAGGGAAGAGCCCTGAGTTAAAATTGTCAGAATCTTTTCTCCTTAAAAAAAAAAAAAAAAAAAAAAAATTCCCCTTCCATTTGTCTTTTACATAACTTTGAGAAGTCTTCTTAACTTTTTGGAGACTCAATTTTTTCATCTATAAAATACAAATTTTACTCTAACGGGGATTGTCTTGCCTGCTTCATAAAATTATTGTGAACAAGAAAGGTCTTACCAGTTTGGGTTGTAATATATCATTTTATACCACTCAGCAATTCCAGTATAAGTGTTATTCATCTATGGGCTTCTCTAGGGTAGAAACAGTGTTCTGTATTATCTCCTGTATTTGTTTGTTTTGATGTTGTTAGATTGTAAGTGTCTAGATGTGTCCAGGTGCAGTAGGCCCTCAGTAGGCACTGATTTTACTGAATGAATGAGGAATGAATGAATAAATGGTACAAAAATACAGTAGCTCCTGGGGCACTTGCATTCCTCAGAACTCGGCCTCTCCATGGCTTTCTGCTGTCATGCTTCAGCAACCTGGAGACTTTCTTTATGTGTCCCATTGCCTGGCTTCCGTGAGTACATGTGTTGTTACATGTGGTATTCCCCGGCCATTCCCTAATGGTCAGAGTGGCTCCTGCAGTTATTTTACTGCCATTACGCATCTACTTCTCTCAGACTGGTCTGACCTCCAGTCTTTTATAATCACTATAGTGGACTTTTATCTTCTGGAACAACAGTATCAGATTAAAGACTTACTCCATACTTTTAACTTTACCTTTTTTTTTTTTTTTTTTTTTGGTTTTATTTTGAATTCCCTTTCAGGTATTAAAGCTAGTAAGTTATTTCATTTTTAATATTACTTCTATCTGGAAATAAGATTGTTGCTATTAGACCTCTGGAATAGGGCCAAGATGTCTTATTAGCCCTCTGAGTTGCTGAAGTAGCTGTGAGGGAATACTTGGGCTTTGGACTGTGTGAGAGTTTTATGTTACATGCCTCAGAGATTAACTTATACTTAATAACTACTTTTATTTCTTTAAACATAGATTAAATTTGGTTGACATATGAAAATAATTAATTTCCAAATTAAATTTTGTAAAAGTAGCACCTAGATAACAATGCTTACAAAGTACGCTAAAAACTAAATTTACTTTTTTTTTTTTTTTTGACGAGAAATCTGTAAAAAAAAGTTTTAGGTGAAAATCCTTTTTTAAGAAGTCTGTTAATAGGAGACTGAATAAATAAACTGTGGGTCAGCTATGCAGTGGAATACTATGTTGTAGAAAAGAATAAGGATGCTCCCTGTTACTGATAAGGAAAACCTTTGTTAAGTACAAAAAAAGATCAGAGTGTGTCAGAAAGGAAGAAAATTGTAGTATTTTATTTGCTTGAAGTTGCTGGAAAAGCTCAAGAAAGATGAGTTTCTATACAAGAACAACTAATAAAAATAATTACCTGAGAATTGGGATAGTGGTGATAGGAGAAACAGCATGGCTGGAGATGAGAGTAGGAGTATAATTTTCACAGTTTTTTAATATATATTTTAAAAATTACTCAGCAACATGGAATTTTTTAACTATTGAGAGTAAAGAAAACATTAAAAATATTATGGATAAATAAAATTGTTTAAAATTGTATTTTTTAGATGAACTACAGTTTATTGACTGGGAGATTGACAGTGACAGGGAAGATGCTAGTGAGTATTATGAATTTGAAGACAGTGAGAGTGTTGGGGAAATATCAGACTGTGCTTCTTGTTCAAGCAATCATTCTTCGACTAGTCAAGAGAGGCTCTCTGAGCTTCTGAAGGTAAGAACTCATTGTCTCAAAATTTTTCATTCTGTTTATGACATTTGTTAATCATAGCTTTTTGTTGTTGCATTTTAAACTCCTTTTTCCAGGATAGTCACTTTTGACTCTTAGTGATTCTTTCATTCTTTACTTCCTTGTCTTTAAATAACATGCTTATATAATATACTTCTGAAATATGGGTAACTAACTCCTCACCCACTCCCTCCAGCTGCTATACATTGGACTTTTCCCATTCCTCCATTTTCCAAGGACACATGTATCATGGTTTGGTTAGATTAATATTCAACATTGCATAATATTTATTACCAAGGCAAATATTAATTATGATTATTTTTCCTTCATAACTTTTCATTTTCTTTGGAGTTAGTGACTTTGGGTTTTTGTTTGCCTAACTTTATTATTAATAAAACTAAGTTTTTGCCATTGTTTATCTCTCCAGTTAAGGCTTTTCAGGCATTTCAGCAGTTTTGTCTTTTTGGAGAACTTGTTCCCACAACTTCCAGCTGCTTTCATTTGAACTCTCTTCTCTGCTTTGAGGATGTAGCCACCCTTAGGTCTCTCTTCACTATCTCTCTCCACCATCTTCCTAGTAATTCACTTCACTTTTCTCCAGTTTGGAGCAGCTTTATCTTGGATTCCATTTCTTTTTCTTTCTTGGTTTTTACTCTCAATATGATTGAGCATATCTTCTAGTAGGTTTGTTTGTTTGTTTCTTTCTTTCCTTTTTAAAAGATTTTATTTATTCATGAGAGACACAGAGAGAGAGGCAGAGACACAGGCAGAGGGAGAAGCAGGCTCCATGCAGGAAGCCTGAGACAGAACTTGATCCAAGGATCCCGGGATCACGCCCTGGGCAGAAGGCAGACACTTAACCAGTGAACCACCCAGGTGCCCCTTCTAGTAAGTTTCAAGAGAGGATTTATGGAAGATAAATGGCATGTCAGAAGATGCATTTATCACACTTTGATAATTGACAATTAGACAATTTAGACAATTGGCTAATTGGTTGACAATTTAGATAGAATGTTAGGTTGGAAATAATTTTTCTTCAGAATTTTGAAGGCATTATTTCATTGTCTTCTAGTTCCAGAATTGCTATCAAGAAGCCTGAAGCTATTCTCACTCATTCTTGATTTTTTTTTTTTTTAAGACTTATTTACCTATTTGAGAGATGTGGGGGAAGGAGCAGAAGGAGAGGGAGAAAGGCAATTCCAAACAGACTCCTTGCTGAACACAGAGCTCAGTCCCAGGAACCTGACATCATGATATGAGTTGAAATCAAGGGTCAGCTGCTCAACTATCTGAATCATCCAGGAACCCCTCTCATTCTTGATTTTTTAATATTTTCTCTGTATCACTTCTTTTAAGCAGTGCGATTGTGATATGTCTACATGTAGTTTTCCTGCTTGGAGCTTATCAGGCTTTTTGAATATGTAGTGAATCAGGAATCCCCAAGGGGTCCACGCCTAGGTTTGATAACTCGCTGGTAGGACTCTCAGAACTTAATGTACACATGGCTATAATTTATTATAATGAAATAATACAAAGCAAATCAGCAGTCTTTCAAGAGTCCTATTCCAGTGGAGTCACACAGGATATGCTTAATTGCTTTAGCAGTGAGCTTTAACAACATCTGCAAAGTGTTGTCTGCCAGGGATGCTCATTGGTGACTCAGTGACCAGAGTTTTTATTGGGGAAGAACGAGGAAATTGGAAAAAAAAAAAAAAAAAAAAAGGAAACAGGTAATGGATCACAAAGATGTAGGAAGATCAGTGACTTATTAAACTGTTATAACATTTGTATCATAGGAATCCCAAGAGATGTAGGGAGGAAAAAAAGCGGCAGAAGGTTTATTTAAACAAATTGTAGCTAAAAACATTCCTAACCTGGGGAAAGGCACAGACATCAAAATCTAAGAAGCACAGAAATATCCTATTAAATTCAAGAACAGCTGACTATCACCAAGGCATATCATAGTCAAATTCACAAAACAGACAAGGAAAGATTCCTTGAAAGTAGCAAGAAAAGTCCTTACTCTACAAGGGAGACAGATCAGGTTCACAGCAGATTTGTCCACTGAAACCTTGCAGGCCAGAAAGGAGTTGGAGGATATATTCAATGTAATGAGTGGGAAAAATATGCAGCCAGGAATTATTTATCCAGCAAGGTTCTGATTCAGAATAGAAGCAGAAATAAAGAGTTTTCTAGAAAAACAAAAAATAAAGGAGTTTGTGACCACTAAAGCATTCCTGAGGAAAATGTTACAGAGTACTCTTTTTGAGTGGAGGGGAAAAAAAAGACCAAAAGGAACAAAGACCAAAAAGGATCAGAGAACATCACCAGAATCATCAACTGGTCACGTGAATGCTGCTGAATTCATATCTTTCAAAAATCACTTTGAATGTATATGGGCTAAATGCACTAATCAAAAGACATAAGATATCAGAATGGATTAAAAAACAAGATCCATCTATATGCTGCCTATAAGAAACTCACTCATTTTAGTCCTAAAGAATCTGCAGATTGGGGATCCCTGGGTGGTGCAGCGGTTTGGCACCTGCCTTTGGCCCAGGGCGCGATCCTGGAGACCCGGGATTGAATCCCACGTTGGGCTCCCGGTGCATGGAGCCTGCTTCTCCCTCTGCCTGTGTCTCTGCCTCTCTCTCTCTCTCTCTGTGACTATCATAAATAAATAAAAATTAAAAAAAAAAAAGAATCTGCAGATTGAAGTGAGGAGAACCATCTATCATGCTAATAGACTTCAAAAGAAAGCCAGAGTAGCCATACTTATATCAGACAAACTAGATTTCTTTAAAAAGATTTTATTTATTTGAGAGAGATAGACAAAGATAGCGAGAGAGAGTGTGAGCAAGAAGGAGAGGGAGAAGCAGGTTCCCCACTGAGCCTGACATGAGGCTGGATCCCAGGACCCTGGGACCATGACCTGAGCCAAAGGCGAACGCATTACTGACTGAACCATCCAGGTGCTAGATTTTTAAAACAAAGACTGTAACAAGAGATGAAGAGCCTTATAATTAAGGGATCTCTCCATCAAGAAGATCTACAATTGTAAATATTCATGCCCCCAAGTTGGGAGCATGCTAACTTATAAATCAATTAATACTAAACAAAGAAACTCAGGAATAATACAGTAATAGTGAGGACTTTAACATGCCACTTACAGCAATGGACAGATCATCTAAGCAGAAGATCAACAAGGAAACAAGGGCTAGAAAAACACACTGGACCAGATAGATTTAACATATATATTCATAACATTTTATCCTGAAGCATCAGAGTACACATTCTTTTTTGAGTGCACATGGAAAATTCCCCAGAAAAGATCACATACTGGGACACATGGTGGCCCTCAACAAGTAAAAAAGATTGAGATCATACCATGCATATTTTCTTTCTTTCTTTCTTTTTTTAAGATTTTTTTCATTTATTCATGAGACACACACACACACACACACACACACACACACACACAGAGGCAGAGACATAGGCAAAGGGAGAAGCAGGCTCCACGTAGAGAGCCTGATGTGGGACTTGATCCTGTGACCCCAAGATCACTCCCTAGGTGGAAGGCAGACATTCAACCACTGAGCCACCAGGCGTCCCCTCATGCATATTTTCATACCACAATGCTCTGAAACTTGAAGTCAGCCATAAGGAAAAATTTGGAAAGACCAGAAATACATGGAGGTTAAAGAGCATCCTACTAAATGATGAATGAGTTAACCAGGAAATTAAGAAATAAAAAATAGTACATGGAAGAAGATGAAAATGAAAACACAGCAGTCCAAAACCTTTGGGATGCAACAAAGGCAGTTTTAAGTTGCACTACAGCCCCACCTCAAGAAGCAAGAAAATTCTCAAATAGACAACCTAACCTTACACCTAAAAGAGCTAGAAAAGAAACAACAAATGAAACCTACAGTCAGCAGGAGGGAAATAATAAAGATGAGAGCAGAAATAAATGATATAGAAACAAAAAATCCAGTGGAACAGATAAAGAAACTAAGAGCAAGTCTTCAAAAGAATTCATAAAATTGATAAATACTTAGCCATACTTATTGAGAAAAAGAGAGAGAGAGGGAGTGAGAGAGAGAGAGAGAGGAAGAGAAAGGACCCAAATAGATAATCATGAATCTAAGGGGAGACATTACAACCATCACCACAGAAATACAGTTATAAGAGAATACTGTGGAAATTATGTGCCAACAAACTGGGAAACTTGGAAAAAAATGAACAAATTCCTACAAACCTACAAACCGCCAAAACTGAAATAGGAAGGAATAGAAAATTTGAACAGACCCATAACCAGCAAGGAAATTGAATCAGTAACCAGATATCTCTCAACAAACAAAAGTCCAGGGTCGGATGGATTCCCTGGGTAATTCTACCAGACATTTAAAGAAGAGTTAATCTCCATTCTCCTCAGACTGTTCCAGAAAATAGAAATGGGAGAAAAACTTCCAAACTTATTGTGTAAAGCCAGCATTACCTGGATCTCAAAACCAAAGATCCCACTAAAAAAGGATTACAGGCCAGTATCTCTGATGAACATAAATATAAAAAGTTTCAATAAAATATTAGCAAATTGAATTCAACAGTACCTTAAAAGAATTATTCACCACAGTCAAGTGGGACTTATTCCTGGGGCTGCAGGCATGGTTTGACATCTACAAATCAATCAACATGATACATCACATTAATAAAAGAAAGGATAAAAACCATATGGTCCTGTCAATGGATGCAGAAAAAGCATTTGACAAAGTACAACATCCTTTCTTGATAAAAACCCTCAACAAAGTAGGGATAGATGGAACATACCTCAACATCATAAAGGTCACATATGAAAGACTCAACAGCTAGTATCCTCAGTGAGGAAAAACTAAGAGCCTTAACCCTATGGTCAGGAACAAAACAAAGATGTCCAGTCTTAACATTACTATTTAACATAGTACTGGAGGTCTTAGCCTCAGCAGTCAGACAATAAAAAGAAAAGGCATCCACATTGGCAAGGAACAAGTCAAACTTCACTGTTTATAGATAACATGATACTCTGTAGAAAACCTGAAAAACTCCACCAAAAAATTACCAGAACTCTTAAAGGAATTCAGTAAAGTCGCAGGATGTAAAATGAATGTGCAGAAATCGGTTGCATTTCTATACACCAGTAATGAAACAGTAGAAAAAGAAATCAAAGAACTAATCCCATTTGCAGTTGTGCTAAAAGATACCTAGCAATAAACCTAAACAAAGAGGTAAAAGATGAGTACTCTGAAAGCTACAGAACACTTATGCAAGAAACTGAAGACACAGAAATGGAAAAACATTCTATCTCATGGATTGGAAGAACATTGTTAAAATGTCTGTACCATCCAAAGCAAGCTGTACTTTTAATGCTGTCACTATCACTACACCACCAATTTTTTTCACAGAGCAAGAACAAATCATCTTAAAATTTGTTTGGAACACAAAAGACCACAAAGCCATTGTGGAAAAAAAAAAACTGGAGATATTACGGTTCTGGATTTTAAGCTGCATTAGAAAGTTGTCATCAGGTAGTATGGTAGTGGCATAAAAACAGACATATTATAGATCAGTGGAACAGAAGAGAGAACCCAGAAATGGATTCACAACTCTGTGGTCAACTCCTTTTCAACAGAGCAATAGAGAATATCCCATGGAAAAAAGATAGTCTCTTCAACAAACTGTTGGGAAAATTGGACAGCCACACGTGGAAGAACGAAACTGGACTACTTTCTTATGCACAAAAATAAATCTAAAATGGATAAAAGATCTAAATGTGAGACAGGAAACCATCAAAATCATAGAGAACACAGGCAGCAATCTCTCTGACCTTAGCCATAGCAACTTTTTATTAGACACCTTGCCAGAGGCAAGGAAAACAAAAACAAAAATGAACTATTGGGATTTTGCATGATAGAAAGCTTCTGCACGGTGAAAGAAACAATCAGCAAAACTAAAAGGCAGCCCATAGTATAGGGGAACGTATGGGAAAGAGGTAAAGCAAAAAAGAGAAGGAAACAAGCCATTAGTGATTCTTAATGAGAGAGAACAAACTGAGGGTTGCTGGAGGGAGGTGGGTGGGGAATGAGCTAGATGGGTGATGGGTTATTAAAGAGGGCAATTGTGTGGTGAGCACTGGATGTTGTATGTAAGTGATGAATCACTGAATTCTACTCCAGAAACCAATATTGCACTACACATTAACTAAATTAAAAAAGAAAATGGGAAGAATGTTTCTTTGGACTGTTTCCAGAATGGTAGGAAGCTATTTTTACTGAATAACCTTGTATGCTATTTTGAATTTTGAATCAAGTACATTTATTGCTTGGATTAAAAAATGTTTTTTAAAAAAGGACATTCTGTAGGGACACCTGGGTGGCTCAGCGGTTAAGTGCCTGCCTTGGGCTCAGGGCATGATCCTGCAGTCCTGGGATCGAGTCCCACATCGGGCTTCTGCAGGGAGCCTGCTTCTTCCTCTGCCTGTGTCTCTCCTCTCCCTCTCTATGTCTCTCATGAATAAATAAATAAAATCTTAAAAAGAATTTTTGCAGTAGTATCCAGAATATATTAAGAGCTGTAACAAACCAGATAATGAATAGAAAAGGAAAACCGAAAGGCCTGTAAGCATGTGAAAAGATGCTCAGTCTCAGTAGTAGTATGGCGAGTGCAAATTAAAAATGAAATAATACATATTCATGAGATTAGTGAAACACTGAAAGGAAGGTGATAGTGCCCAATGTCAGGAATCTGTAGCAATAGGAATATTGCTGTTGGATATAAATTGGTGTAGCCATTTTCTAATTTGGTAAGTTCTTATAAAGCTGAAGTTATTCATAATTTATGAACCTGCACTTGTGCTCTTAGATAAATATCCTTGAACTTTTCAAACTGGTTTATGACCCATTAGTGGGTAATTGATTCAGTGAGTTTTAAACATATAGTGGAATCACTATAATGTAGGCAAACATTAGAATGTATGAATTACTAGCAGTATTTTCATGCAATTTATATTCAGTTATGTTAGTATATGTGTGTTGAATTACATGACATATTTTTTACTGTTCTTAGGCAAAAATGTTTGAAAGCCACTGTTCAGAGGAATTTTCAGACCTGTCTAGAGGAATATGTATACATGACTACTGTGACATTGTAAGAGAAATTTCTGGAAGTCAATATTATGTGATTACAGGCAAATTGTTTTGTATATAGTAGAGAGCTATAGTTACCATCATGAATAATACTGGGGAAGGAAGCCAGTTTGCCAAAGGATATGTACAATTTGATCCTGCATTGTATGAAGTCTATAGTCATGCAAAGCAGTGGTACATATTGATAATCAACAATCTTGGAGGAGAGGAAGTTTTTCTGTAGACACATTTTCCAAGTTGCTGTAGTGATGTCACTGTGCGTCATTATTTCCTGTAGTGCAGCTGTGGAAGTGTGCACGCAGATCTTCAGTTGCAAGGAACACAGTTGATAGATGGCCCCAAGTGCCATCCTTCAGGATCCATCATTTTCTTTGTATTAGGGCCATGTTACTGTTAGGCTGCACTGCAGCCTGAGACTCTTCCTACTCAATCCTCTTTCCTTCTTGTCCTCCTCATAGTTTTCAGACCTGCATCGTGGTTTTAAATCTCTCCTCGACTCCTACTTTCTCCCCTTTATCCTTTGCAGGTGCTTCCTTCAGGACTGTGTTTTGTAGCTGATGGTGTTTTTGGCATCTGCCCTCAGGAGACTAACTCATACCTGCACCCTCTGCTCAGTATCTTGCAGTCACTCTAGTGCTTCTTCTTAATACTTGTACTAATACCTTAACCTTTCTCTTTCATTTATTCAACATTTCAGGTAGGTTGAAAATAGTAAAATCTGTGACATGTTGTTTTTGTTGACTTGTCTATATTCACAGTTTATTTGTGTGAATATGCACAGAAGCATGCCATGGGAACACCTAGCAGTGGTGAGCAAGTGAGCCTGGGATGGGATAGCAGCCAATCAAGGGATAATTAATTAGCAGTTAACCCTTGTGGGCACCTGGAGCTTAGCACTGCTGTAAAACTCTGGGAGCCTCAGAATTATCCATCAGAGGGACAGGGAAGGGGCAAGAAAGCTGGGTTATTTATATGTAGATCTCTTCATTCATTGATTATGGGCTGGTCCTTGGAATTTGGGTGATGGAGTATTTCCTAGTTCTTACAGACTACGGCACAGGTGGGAAAAATGGCTTCTGGTAGCCAGAGAAATCCTTGAGGCAAAGAAATGGAAGTGCTGGAAATTGGAAACCGAAGATAGGGGAGGACATAGTGGAGGGTGTTGGCAGGGTCTGTTATAATCTTTAAAGGACCCATGTATATTGAATAAACGAAAGGGGGGAAGATTTATTCTACAATTAGGAATTTAGTGAGTATTACTTAGCTCTCCAGAAGCAAACTCTCTCTTATCCTTTTACTACTGAATAATTGTTACTATTTTATGAATGAGATGCTATTTGTCTCTCATTTATGAATGTTTGTAGAAATATATGGTGTGTGGATACTTACTGTGTGGGAGAACCATACTTTTACTCAGTGGGAAACCTTGATTATAATATAGGTCTGTTTAGAATCCCTTGCCCAGACTGGCATGAGTGTGTTGATGATGTAGGAAACAGTCTTGCCAGTGAGCATAATTTTGCCAGTTCTTTGGAGCAGAGTTCTGCTAGTGCTTATGTAAAGGCAACTGAACTCATAATAATAGCACATGCTAACATTACGAATTCTTTGTTGTGGGGCATTCTTCTAAGCGCTGTGCTATGTACAGTAGCTTATTTAAACCTCATACTAGCTCTTATGAGGTGGGAGCTATTGTTATCATCCCTAATTTTCAGAGGATTCTAAAGCATTATGTAATTTTTCTTTGGTTATAAAGTAGTATGTGAGTGAACCAGGATCCTAACTCAGGTGCTCTGGTTTCTTTCTTTCTTTCTTTTTTTTTTTTTAAGATTTTATTTATTTATTTATTCATGAGAGACACAGAGAGAGAGAGGGGGGCAGAGACACAGGTAGAGGGAGAAGCAGGCTCCATGCAGGGAGCCCTACGTGGGACTTGATCCCGGGACTCCAGGATCACACCCTGGGCCGAAGGCAGGTGCTAAACCGCTGAGCCACCCAGGGATCCTCAGGTGCTCTGGTTTCTAAGCTGTGGTCCTGGCCATTTTGTTATAGTGTCAATAATAGTAATAGCAATAATATTAATAACACAATAACCCTATGTTTTTACTATATGTCAGGCACTTTACTAAGTGCTGATCATGTCAGGTAAATGTTATTATTAATACCATTTTATAGAGGAGGGAATGGAGTTATAGCTAATAAGTGGCAGAATGAGATTCTAACTTGTGGAATCTGATCCTAAATTCTCTTAATTACTTAGGTTGTATTCCTTGGAGTATTACAGTTTAACTGTTGTATATGCTCAACTACTTGGAGGAAAAGCATGATAGAAATCAAAGAGAATAGCAGTAGCTTCTCTTTGTAATGTCTTTTAGCACATTTAACCAATGTCATTGATTATCGATACTACTCTCTGTATTGTTAGGTAATGGCTGTCTGGGTTTTCACAGTTTATCTGTGTCTTCCTAGAACCGTTCCTGTAGAGGGCAGCAGAACACAGCAGTGATACTTCTCTTCATAATGTTTTTAAGGAAGTGGGAAGGAAGTTGGATTTAGATGAGCTTTGTTATGTAATTTTCATGTATTTTGTGTAGTGACTCATGTGCAGGTTAGCAGGCATAGTAAATATCAGATAACCTGTATAAGGTTCAGGCTTATCGTTGAAGTTGTGCAACAGAAGCTGGCTGGCACAAATGAAAGATCTCAAAGTAGTTCATGAACTTTTAAGGAGAAAGCAAATGAGCTTTTCAAATTTGAAATATATATTTATTATTATGAAATCGATGTTCTCTTTTTATACTTAACAGTAGTAGTAGAACAAATGATTCAGTATGTCATAGAAGATGAAATATGGAAGAGACTGAAAAAATAAGATAAGCAAAATTTTGTATTCTTACATGGGAGTGTATTGTATGTACCCTTTACAAAATGATCTTTAAAAATATTTCTAAATTTAATGAACATTTGTAATTTTATTTTTATTCACTTGTTTATATTTATATAGAACTTTGAAAGTAATACATTTAATTTCACTTTTAATGAGTTTTAATGGTGATTTGGAATAAAGTGATGTGACTAAATATGTACTAATTGTAAATGTCTAGGAACTGCGCATTGCATACATTGTATATCGACTTGAAATAATTATCAAAAACACGTTTTAGAAACTGGCTCTCAAATATAATTATGTTATAAAAAAACTGACAAAATTTTCTTTTTATAAATTAATTTTTTATTGGTGTTCAATTTACCAACATACAGAATAACACCCAGTGCTCATCCCGTCAAGTGTCCCCCTCAGTGCCCGTCACCCATTCACCCCAATCCCCCACCCTCCTCCCCTTCCACCACCCCTAGTTCATTTCCCAGAGTTAGGAGTCTTTATGTTCTGTCTCCCTTTCTGATATTTCCCACACATTTCTTCTCCCTTCCCTTATATTCCCTTTCACTATTATTTATATTCCCCAAATGAATGAGAACATACACTGTTTGTTCTTCTCCGATTGACTTACTTCACTCAGCATAATACCCTCCAGTTCCATCCTCGTTGAAGCAAATGGTGGGTATTTGTCGTTTCTAATGGCTGAGTAATATTCCATTTAAACCACAACTTCTTTATCCATTCATCTTTCGATGGGCACCGAGGCTCCTTCCACAGTTTGGCTATTGTGGACATTGCTGCTAGAAACATCGGGGTGCAGGTGTCCCGGCGTTTCATTGCATCTGAATCTTTGGGGTAAATCCCCAACAGTGCAATTGCTGGGTCATAGGGCAGGTCTATTTTTAACTCTTTGAGGAACCTCCACACAGTTTTCTAGAATGGCTGCACCAGTTCACATTCCCACCAACAGTGTAAGAGGCTTCCCTTTTCTCCTCATCCTCTCCAACATTTGTTAATTTTCCCCATTCTCACTGGTGTGAGGTGGTATCTCATTGTGGTTTTGATTTGTATTTCCCTGATGGCAAGTGATGCAGAGCATTTTCTCATGTGCATGTTGGCCATGTCTATGTCTTCCTCTGTGAGATTTCTCTTCATGTCTTTTGCCCATTTCATGATTGGATTGTTTGTTTCTTTGGTGTTGAGTTTAATAAGTTCTTTATAGATTTTGGAAACTAGCCCTTTATCTGATGTGAAAACTGACAAAATTTAATGTAGAGGGAAGTCTGGAGTTTTTAGTAATGACCCTTTGACTATATTTTAAAGATTTCATTATAGAAATATTGTACTTAAGAAGAAATCCATATTCTAGTTTATTCTCATAGTAAAAAAGGAAGGATGATAGAGGTTCTGTTGAGGAATGTGTATTTATTTTTTATTTTTTATTATTATTTGTGTATATACAAGGCATGCCTAGGAAATATTGCAGCTTCCATTACAGGTCACTACAGGAAAGCAAATATAATAAGAGTCAAATGAATATTTTGGTTTCCCAGGGCATGTAAAAGCTTTGTGTACACTATACTGTAGTCTATTAAGTGTGCAATAGCATTATGTCTAACCAGTCTATTACCTTAATTAAAAACTACTTTATTTTTTTTAAGATTTTTATTTATTTATAAGAGACACACAGAGAGAGGCAGTGACACAGGTGGAGGGAGAAGCAGGCTTCATGCAGGGAGCCCTATGTGGGACTCAAGGATCACAGCCTGAGCCGAAGGCAGGTGCTCAACTGCTGAGCCACCCAGGCATCCCTAAAAAATACTTTATTGATAAAAAGTGCTAACCATCATCTGAGCTTTCAGTAACTAATAATTATTGATCACAGATCACTATAACAAATACAATAATAATGAAAAAGTTTGCAGTATTGCAAATTTGAAAAAATAGCAAGATGTGATCCAGAGACACAAAGTGAGCAAATACTGTTGGAAAAATGGTGCCGATAGGCTTGCTTGATGCAGGCTTGCCACAGACCTTCAATTTGCAAAAATGCAGTATTTGTGAAACTCAGTAAGGTGAAGTACAATAAACAAGGTAGTGCCTGTATATATGATCTATATAGGATAGATGTATGATATACATGTTCATGACCTCAGAGCATATTTTGATTTTTTTTCTCTTTATGAAAGCATGTGCCCATATGATTTATAGCATCAGTTTCAGAACTTACACCCTTCTTTTTTCCAACGTCTCCCGTCTTAATTGTCTAAACTTTAGCTAATGAGATACCAGGGCAGGAGCTTTGTCAATTTCTTTTAGAATAAACGTTCCTTGTCTCACTGTCACCCTGTTATCCCATTTCCCTTCATATTCCTCTTTCTTTTCCTTCTTTTTGTTTCCCAAATAACTTTGATTTTTCTGATACAAGTAGAATAGAAAAAGGACTGCTTTAGAAAATATTGTTACAACTATGTAATATTAAAAAGTCATGACATAAGTTATTACAAGTGTGACTTTTAGAGTCCTTTTTTTCTAATATTAAAAACAATCCTTTGGAGTTATGCTTTCACTAATGACAGAGTAGCATGTGTCAGACTACCCTTCTCACAAATAACAAGGACAAATTTGGGACACAATATAATAATGTATACAAATTGAAATACATGAGATATATTTTAATATGTGTTTGTATGGAAAAATATAGAAAATATAAAAATATTGGAAGGCATAGTAGAAGGACAGCAGGCAAAAACTGGAGGATGTTGACATTTGGAAGATGAGAATGGCACAAGGTTGAGTTTTTTCATTTTTCACAGATTTTTGCCTGAGGATAGGCCCCATCAGTGTTGTATAGAATGGCTAAAACTTGTATAGAAATCATAGCACAGGGATCCGCGGGTGGCTCAGCGGTTTGGTGCCTGCTTTTGGCCTGGGGGCATGATCCTGGAGACCCGGGCTGGGATCGAGTCCCATGTCGAGCTCCCTGCATTGAGCCTGCTTCTCCCTCTGCCTGTGTCTCTGCCTCTCTCTCTCTCTCTCTCTCTCTCTCTCTCTCTCTCTCGTCTTTCATGAATAAATAAATAAAATCCTTAAGAAAAAGAGAGTGATCATAGCACAGATGTTGGGGTAGCTGTTAGACTGTTGGGGTAGCTGTTAGACTGTTGGGGTAGCTGTTAACTCGAAAGTTAGAGAGTATAAAGTACAGCCAGAGGTAAGTGCTCCATATTCTACATACAAATCATATAAGAGAACTAAACATTTCAGTTGTTATCCACCACAGGGAAGAATTTGGAGAATGAGTAACAGCTAATTTTATGTCAGGAAAGCAAAAAATGTAAATATTCTTCAGAAGAGCATAATAGAATCCAGAGTCTAAAAATGTATCATTCACAGGGACCAGGATAAAATCCACATTTATTAGACATACACATACACAAACAGAGCCACAAAAGTATGATTTACACTTAAGGTGAAAAAGCAGTAATTGAGATGGGCCCTGATATGACTTACATATTAGAATCAGTAGCTGTTATAACTATTTAGGGACATAAGGGAAAATATGCACATAATGAAGGCAAACACAAAAAATGGAACGAAATGAAGATTTTGTAATTAAATGTGCAGTACCTGAAATAAAAAATTCATTACATAGGATTACAGAAGATTGGGAAAGAAGTCAATGAACTTGATAGATAAGTAAAAAATTATTCAATCTGAAAAGTGAAAAAAGATTTTAGAAAATGAATTTAGCCTCAGTGACTTGTAGGACAGTATCAAAAAATTCAACACATTTTTTTAAAAAAAGACTTTATTTATTTGAGAGAGTCAGGGAGGGAGAGCACAGAGCAAGAATGTGAGGGAGAAGCAGGCTTCCCACTGGGCAGAGAGCTTGGATGTGGGGCTTGACCCCAGGATCCTGGGACCATGACCCAAACTGAAGGCAGCCACTTCACTGAGCCACCCAGGTGGCCCCCAGCAACACATATTTAATGGAGTCCTATAAGTATAAGAGAGGAGAAATTGGAGCAAAAATTTTTGGAGAAACAGTGGTTAAACATTACCCCAATTTGGTGGAAGGCATAAATTTACGTATTCAAGAAGCTCAGTGAATTCCAAACAAAAAAGTACAAGAAAATAAGACTTAGTCACATCATAGTTAAGCAGTTGAAATGATAGAGTCTTGAGAGCACCTTGAGAACTGATACAATAAGTGATAGCTGACTACTTACCAGAAACATAGCAGGCTAGCAGGCTACAGAACTCCTTTACATTGCTGGAAAAACAAATCAACCCAGAATTCTACTATCAGTGAAATAGTAGAATTCATTCTTCATTAAGAATGAAGACAAAAATCTTTTCAGATAAACAAGAATTAAAAGATTTCATTGCAGCAGATATGCATTACAGGAATGGTAATTGGAAAAGGACAAACATATGGCCTCATTCATTTGGGGAATATAAAAATTAGTGAAAGGGAATAAAGAGGGAAAGAGAAAATGAGTGAAAATATCAGTGAGGGTGACAAAACATGAGAGACACCTAACTCTGGGAAATGAACAAGGGGTAGTGGAAAGGGAGGTGGGCAGGGGATTGGGGGTGACTGGGTGATGGGCACTGAGGGGGGCACTTGGCAGGATGAGGACTGGGTGTTATGCTAAATGTTGGCAAATTGAACTCCAATAAAAAAAGGAAGTTCTTCAGGCTGAAGGGAAGTAAAATCAGATCTTCAGGATAGAATATAGGACACTGCAATTGGTAATATGTGGGTAAATAAAAAAAATCTCCTCCCCACCTATTAAAAAAAGTTAAACCTGACAATTTAAAGTAAAAATCATAACATTAATATGATCACATGGCATTTAAGTAATGAAGTAATAGGACAGCTATAGGATAAGGGATTGGTCTAGGTAGATGGAATTATGTACCTTTCTAGGTTCTCATTTTATGTGAGTGGTATCATAGTAGCTCCAAGTCCACTGTGAAAAGTTAAAGGTGTATGTTATGATTCCTACAGCAAACACTAAAAAAGAAAAGGACAAAGAAGTAGAGCTAAAAAACAATTAGAGAAAGTAGAATTTGAAATGTATTCAGAGAATATAAAAGGAGGTGTAAAGGTAGTAATAGATGAATATAAACAGATGAGATGAAAAGAAGACAAATAGCAAGGGCGCTGGCGGGCTCAGTGGGTTAAACCTCTGCCTTTGGCTCAGGATCCTGGGATCCAGCCCAAGGCAGGCTCCCTGCTTAGTGGGGAATCTGCTTCTCTCTTTCTCTGCTCTTCCCCTCCCCCCCACTTTTGTGTCCTCTCTCTCAAATAAATAAAATCTTTTTTTAAAAAGAAAACAAATAGCAAAATTATAGAAGTAGATTAACCTTATCAGCTATTACATTAAGTGTAAATAAATGAAATATTTTCCTGAAAAAGTAGAGGTTGAGCTTGATACTTTGGTAAAATGCAAGACCTTTTAAAATTTATTTATTTATTTTAGAGATGCATTTTATTTTTTTATTTTTAATTTTTTTTATAAATTTATTTTTGATTGGTGTTCAATTTGCCAACATATAGAATAACACCCAGTACTCATCCTGTCAAGTGCCCCCCTCAGTGCCCGGGACCCAGTCACCACCCCCCCCACCTCCCCTTCCACCACCCCTGGTTCGTTTCCCAGAGGTAAGAGTCTCTCATGTTCTGCTTCCCTTTCTGATATTTCCCACTCATTTTTTCTCCTTTCCCCATTATTCCCTTTCACTATTTTTTATATTCCCCAAATGAATGAGACCATATGTTTGTCCTTTAGAGATGCATTTTAGATATAGTAACACAGGGGCACCTTGGTAGGTCAGCCAGTTGAGCGTCCAACTCTTGATTTCACCTTAGGTCCTAGTCTCGGGGTCGTGGAAACAAGGCCCTCATTGGTCTCAAAGTTCAGCATGCATTCTGCTTGTTCCTCTTTCTCTGCTCCTCCCTCTCTTCTCTCTCTCTCAAATAAATAAGATCTTTAAAAAATTGTAATGACATAGATTGAAAATAAATTCATGAAAAAAGTTGTAGCACGAATATAGTAATTATAAGAAAGCTGGAGTGATATTATTAGTTAAAGTAGATTTCAAACAATGTTATTAGAGATAAAGAAGGACATTTCATAGTGGTAACAGTTACCACTATGACATATCAGCCACAAGTTTGTATCAGCCACAAGTTTGTAAATGCTTAAGATTATAATCATAGCTAGAAATTTTAACACCATATTGTCTATGAATTATAGAAAATCTAGAACCAAAAAAATGAGTTTGAACACAGAGGATCTGCAAAACACTATCAACTACCTTGACCTGTTTGACATTTGTAGAACGTCACATGCAACTAGAGTATAATAGAGTGCACATTCCATTCACATGCACATGATATACATATCAAGATAAATCATATATTGGAGATATAAAACTTCTCAATAAATTTCAAAAGTTTGGAATCTAAAGACTAATTTCTAACCATGATAAAATTTAGAGTAGAATCATTAATAATAAGATACGCAGGAAAAATCCAGATATTTGGAATTAAAACAATTACTTTTCCCTAGCCAATCTACAGATTTAATGTAATCAAAATCATTTCTCCCCACCAAAAGGTTTTTGTTTTTATAAGATTTATTTACAGTACCTATGATAGTCTTCGTTGTGTTAATTTAAGTCGCTCTAAGCTTACATTAATTGTAAAAGATCAGGACCATAATATAATAATGACTTCTCTATTATTTCAAGTTATAGGAACACCACTTGATACAGCTTTAAAAAGTCTTTTTTATTAAGGTATAACTGACATAGTCCATTATATAAGTTTCAAGTATACAACACCATGATTCCATATTTGCGTATATTGTGATCACAGCAATGTCTAGTTAACATCTATTACCATACATAGTTAACAGAAATTTTTCTTCTTGTGATGAGGACTTTTAAGATCTATTTGTTAGCAATTTTCCAAATGCAGTACAGTATTATTAACTATAGTCAGCATGTTATACATTACATCCCCATAAGTTAATTATTTTATACCTGGAAATTTATACCTCACTCCTTTGTCCCACCCCAGTCCCCACCTCTGGCAACCATCAATCTATTCCTTTTATCTGTGAGCTTGGTTATATTATTTATAAATTCCACATGTTAAGTGAGATGCCCACAGTGTTTGTCTTTCTCTCTTTATTTCACTTAACCTAATGGCCTCCAGGTCCATCCATGCTGTCACAAATAACAGGATTTCCTTTTTTTTTTTTTTTTTCTTTCTTTGTGGTTGAGCACTATTCCTTTCCAGGGCATCTTTATCCCTTCACTCATGGATGGACAGATTGCTTCCCTATCTTATCTATTGAAAATAATGCTGCAGCAAACGAGGGGGTGCCATATATTTTTTTTCCAGTTAGCTTTTTTATTTTCTCCACATAAATACTCAGAAGTGGAATTGCTGAACCATATGGTAGTTCTGTTTTCAATCTTTTGAGGAACTTCCATACTGTTTTCCATAGTGCCTGTACCAATTAGCATTCTCACCAGCAGTGCACAAGAGTTCCCTTTTTTTACACATTCTCACTAATACTTGTTATTTTTTGTTTTTAATGAAAGCCATTCTAACAGGTGTGAGGTGATAACCTCATTTTGGTTTTAATTTGCATTTCCCTGATGATGTTGATTATTTTTTTTGTTGTTGATTATCTTTTTATGTGTCTCTTGGCCATCTGTATGTTTTCTTTAGAAAAATGTCTATTCAGAAAAACATTGTTTTTAGTCAGTTTGTTTTTCTACTAGTGAGTTGTATGAGTTCTTTATATGTTTTGGATATTAACCTTTATCAGATATAGGATTTGCAAATATATTCTCCCATTCAGTAGGTTGCCTTTTCATTTTATGGTTGATTTCCTTTGCTGCACAGAAGACCTTTAGCATGATATAGTTATACTTATTTTTGCTTTTGTTGCCTTTGCTTTTGCAGTCATCCAAAAACTAGTGGCCAAGACCAATCTTGAGGAGTGTACCAACTAGGTTTTCTTCTAGTTTTATGGTTTCAGGTCTCACATTCAAGTTTTTAATCCATTTTGAGTTGGTATTTGTGTACAGGGTAAGATCATAGCCTAGTTTCATTCTTTTGCATGTGGTTCTCCAGTTTTCCCAACATTTATTGAAGGGAATGTTTGTCTTTTCCCTGTTCTATATTTTTACTTTTACTTTTTTGTCATCAATTAATGAACATGTATACAATGGTTTAATTCTGGGCTCTCTCTTCTGGTCTGTGGATCTACGTGTCTGTTTTTAAACCAATACTATATTGTTTTGATTACTATAGGTTTTGTAATATAGTATGAAATCTGGGATTGTGATACCTCCAGCTTCCTTTGTCAAGATTGTTTTGGATTTTTTTTTTTTTTTTGTGGTTCCTTACAAATTTTAGGAATGTTTGTTCTATTTCTGTGAAAAGTGACATTGTAAATTTTAGGGATTCCATTGAATCTGTACTATTAACGTTTTAACTATTACTTTTTCAACCCATAAAATGGAATATCTATTTATCTTTGTTATTTGCTTTAATCAGTCTTATAGTTTTCATTGTACATATATTTCACTTCCTTGTTTAAATTTATACCTTGGTATTTTATTCTTGTTATGTAATTGTAAATGGGATTGTTTTCTTAACTTCTCTTTTTATTACTTTATTAGTGTATAGAAATACAACAGGGGACACCTGGGTGGCTCAGCAGTTGAGCATCTGCCTTTGGCTCAGGGCGTGACCCCAGGGTCCTGGGATAGAGTCTCATCCTTGCAGGGAGCCTGCTTCTCCCTCTGCCTGTGTCTCTGCCTCTCTCTGTGTCTTTCATGAATAAATAAATAAAATCTTAAAAAAAAAGAAATATAGCAGATTTCTGTATATTAATTTTGTATTCTGCACCTTTATGGAGTTCATTTATTCTACAGTTTTTTTTTTTTGGTGTACATAATATCATGTCATCTGCAAATAGTGACAATTTTACTTTTCCTTTCCAATTTAGATGCCTCTTATTTCTTTTCCTTGCCTGATTGTTTTGGCTAGGACTTCCAGCTATGTTGAATAAAAGTGATAAGTATCTTGTTGTTCTTAGACAAAATTTTAGCTTTTCAGTGTTGAGTATGATATTAGCATGGGCTTGTCATATATGGCCTTTGTTATGTTGCGGTGCATTCCATCTATATCTACTTTGTTGAGTGTTTTTAATGTAAATGGATGTTGAGTTCTGTCATCTTTTTCTACATCTATTGAAATGATCATATGAGTTTTATGTTTTATTTTGTTTATATGGTGTATCATGTTGATTGATTTGCCGATGTCGAATCACCTTGTATCCCTGGAATAGTACCCACTTGATCATGGTGTATGAGCCTTTTAATGTATTGTTGAATTTGGTTTGCTAATATTTTATTGAAAATTTTTGCACCCATATTCATCAGGGATGTTGACCTAGAACTGTATCTTTTCTTGTGGTGTCCTTCGTGGTGTTGGTATCAGGGTAATACTGACTGCATATAATGAGCTTGTACATGTTCCCATCACCTTGTTTTTTGAAGGAATTTGAGAAAGATTGACATTAATTCTTTAAGTGTTTGGTAGACTTTACCCATGAAGGCATGTGGTCCTGGACTTTTGTTTTTTGGGAGATTTTTGATTACTGATTTAATCTCTTTTCTAGTAATCAGTCTGTTAAAATTTATTTCTTTATGATTCAGTCTCAGATTGGGTATTTCTAGGAATTTATACATTTCTTCTAGATTGTAAAATTTGTTGGCATGTAGTTGTTCTTGTAGTATATTGTGATTCTTTATATTTAGTTGTAATTTCCGATTTTGAGTCCTCTTTTTTTGTTGCTGAATCTTGCTGAATGTTTGCCAATTTTGTATATCTTTTCACAGAACCAACGCTTAATTTTATTGATATTATTTATTGTCTTTTTAGTCTAATCTATTTCTACTTTGTTATTTTCTTTCTTCTACTGACTTTGGACGTAACTTTCTTTTTTTTTCCTAATGTAATGTTAGTTGTTTATTTGAGATTTTTCTTCTTTCTTGAGGTGAGCAATTAAATCCATGAACTCTTTTTGAACTGCTTTTGCTATATCCCATGAATTTTGGTACATTGTATTTGCATTTTCATTTGTCTCAGGATATCTTTTTATTTTTCCATTGATTTCTTCATTGACCCCATCAGTTGTTCAGTAGCATGTTGTTTAATCTCCATATATTTAAGAATTTTCCAGTTTTCTTCTTGTAATTGATTTTTAGTTTCCTACTATTATGGTTGGAAAATATGGTTGATATGATTTCAGTCTTCTTAAACTTAGTAGGACTTGTTTTGTGGACTAACATATGATCTGTTCTGGAGAATGTTCCATGTGCACTTGAGAAGAATATTCTCAAGTATTCTGCTTTTGGATAGAATATTCTGTATATATCTGTTCAGTTCATCTAGTAAATATGTAAGTCCAGTGTTTCCTTATTGATCTTCTGTCTGGATGATCTGTGTGTTATGAAAGTGGTATATGAAAGCTCCCTACTATTATTATATTGCTGTCTGTTTCTTCCTTTAAGTCTGTTAATATTTGCTTTATATATTTAGGTGTTCCTAGTTTGGGTGCATAAATATTTACAAGTGTTATATCTTTCTGTGGATCAATCCCTTCTTCATTATGTAATGCCGTTTTTGTTTATTTTTTAGGATAGTCTTTGCTTTAAAGTCTACTTTGTCTAAGGATAATTACTCCAGCTTTCTTTCTGTTTCCATTTACGTGGAATATCTTTTTCATTCCTTCACTTTCAGTCAGTGTATATCCTTAAATCTGAAATCTGAAATGAGTGTTTTGTAAGCAGTATATACAGATGCCTTTTTTTTTTCTTTAACCCACTTAACCATTCTGTGTCTTTTGATTGTGGAATGTAGTCCATTTGTATTTAAAGTAATTATGATGGGTATGTACTTGTTGCCATTTTGTTAATTGTTTTCTGGCTGTTCTGTATTTCCTTTCTGTTCCTTTTCTGGTTGCTTCCTTTGTGGTTTGATAATTTTGTTAGTGGTATGCTTAGATTCCTTTCTCATAGTCCTTTTTCTTTTTAAACAGGCTTTAATTCACTTTATTATTATTATTTTTTGTATAAAATCTGTGTGGTGGCCACAGCTGGCACCTGCATGTTCTGCATGGAGATTCTGGTGTGGGTCTTTAAAAGATAGTGAATTCCTGATAAGGAGACTTAGTGAACAGTCTTGGAGGTCAGGGGTGGGATAGCTGTAGGTTTTGGAAATGGCATCAAAAGTGGCCATGGTGAAATTGTCCAGAGTAGCAGTGCAGCCCCTGGCCCGAGTGTAGCAGTTGTCAATACCAGCCATCATCAGGAGCTTCTTGGGCACGGGCTGAGAAAATACCAGTGCACTGGGGCAGGGGTGAGGCATACCAGCAGAGAGCCACAGTGGCCTGTAACCTTGCAAGGGACAGTGTGCAGCTTACTGGTCTTGTTCCCCCAGTAGCCTTGTTGCATGGGGATGATGGAGAGCTTAGCCAGGATGATGGCCCCATGGACGGCAGTGGCTTCCTCCTTGGAGCATTTAAATGCCCAGACTGATGTGTCCATATAGTCTCTGATGGCAGCAAATGCCTTGAACCTGGCCTGCTGATGAGCACAGGTCTGCTTTTGCATAGACATAATCTTCAAATCCTCATCCTTGAGGAGGGATATCTCCAGGAAATAGTCAGTGATCTCAGATTCCTTGATAGGCAGAGAGAAGAGATAGATCTCCAGGGACTTGACCTTCATGTCTGTGACCAGGTGGCCCAGCTTAGTGATGGAGATCCACTCCTGTCCTTGGTCTTGCCTCTGGGAGCTCTGTGGCCTTGGCCCTGGCCTAGATGCTGCTACTAAAGCCTCCATGGAAGGCACTGTGGCCTTACATTCCAGAGTCCCTGGGCCCTCCAGTAACACCAATATCATCTGCCTTCTGCTTTCTTGGTGAAGAATCTCCTTTCTCAAAATCTTTTGGGAATATACCCTAGGTTTTTGCTTGGTGGTTCCCATGAGGCTTAGTATAACAACCTCTATTTATAACTGTAGTTTAAGTTGATAACTTAAGTTTGAATATAGTTTAGAATGTGTTCTAAACTCCTCCTTTTTATTCCCTCCTACCCTATGATTTATGGTTTGATGCCACATTTTACATACTTTTGTCCTGTGTGTCCCTTAACTAATGATTGTAGTTATACTTATTTTTACTACTTTTGTCTTTTAACATTTGTGCTAGCTTTATAAGTGATTAATCCACCAGTTTTACAATATGTTTACCTTTACCAATGAGATTTATACTTTCATATTTTTTAAAAAAGTATGTATCAAAATAGTTTTCTTTTAAAAAGCCTCCACCGCTGCAGCCCCACTGGCTGGCTCTCCATCATCTCCCTCTCCAGACTGGATACACCTGGAATGGCCCTGAGGGGCTCAAGTGCCCCATTCAGTCTTTCCAGGATATCTTGGAGGGCAGGAAGGAGAGTTCCCTGAGGTCCATAGTAGGTGGATGCTCTTCTTCCTCACTATTCCAGGCCTAGGACGCCTTGCACCAGGCTAATGATTATAGGGCTGTCATGCTGCCAAATGTCAAAACTAATCTAGCAGTTGCCCAAACATGATGTGAAGCCTGTTGCAGGGGTTGCTGAACTTCTCTCGAAGTTCACCTTCTCTTTTTAGTAGGGACACATCTGTTTCCTTCCACAGTACACCACTGAGGATGCAGAACTTGTGGAATACGTGATTGCAATACAGCTTGTATATGTTATATATGTTATTGATGACACTGTCTTCACTGACATCCACCAAGATCTGCTGCCCACGCACGGCACACACTCTGTTCGAGAGGTTTTTGTTAGGCATACCTGCCTTACTTTAGAACATTATGGTAGACGCCATGTAGTTTGCACACATTTTTGCAAAAGTCTTGTTCAAGAACTCCATAGTAGAGGCCATAGAAGAAGAGAGAAATACCAAAGTCCATGGCATCTTCTGGTTTGAACTTGAATGATAGAGACCAAAGAGGGTAAACATGACAGCCATGTAACTAGTGATGCCAATGACAGAACTGATTTTATAGATCAATAAGAACTACTTATAAACCAACCCTGGGGTGTCTGCACTAGTGGTGAAGATGGTGGCAGTGATGGAGGTGGAGGTTGGAGGAGGTACTGTTGGGGAACGGGAGCTGGATGAGGTTGGTATGTCAGACAGCTCCAGAGGAGGAGTGGAGAGTTGCACACCCATGCATGCATACCAAGCACCATGGCCACAAAGCCATGCAGGCTGAAATGGTCCTCATCCTCATGGCTACTTTGGGAGTGACCCAGCTGCTCCTGGTGCAGTGGAAACAGAGGCACTCCCACTCCTACAATACAGTGACCTTCTTTTAGGTGTGAGTTGTTCCCCTCTGTTTCACAGAGAAGCTACACTGTCACCTTCCGAGCCATCTGAAAACTGCTAGTACGGACAACTCCAAGTTGGTTTCCTATGTTTTCTTCTTATGAATTTGCACTTATTATTTTCAGCTCAAAGAAGTCCCTTTAACATTTCTTGAAATGCTGGTGTAGATGAACTCTTTTAGATTTACTTTGTCCAGAAAACCCTTTATCTTTCCTTCAGTTCTGAAAGATGACTTTGGTGGGTAAAGTATTTTCGTTGGAAGTTTATTTCCTTTCAGCACTTTGAATATATTGTGTCACTCTCTTCTGAAGAGTTTCTGCTGAAAAATCTGCTGGAGTTTTTTTGTTTGTTTTTTTTTAATACATATTATAGTTGTTGATTGCTGCTTTTAAGATTCTCTCCTTGTCTTTAACTTTTGGCATTTTAATTAGAAAGTATTTTGGTGTAGGTGACTGGGTTCACCCTATTTGGAACATTCTGGAGCAGGATGTCTGTTTCCTTCTCTGGGTTAGGGAAGTTTTCAGCCATTCTATTTCTTCGAATAAGTTTTCTACCCTTTTCTCTCTCCATCTCCTTCTGCAACAGATATAATGTGAATGTTAGTCTGTTTGATATTTTCCAATTAGTCCCTTAGGCTGTCTTCATATATTTTTTTTTCATTCTTTTTTTTACTGCTCTGATTGGGTGATCTGCAGTGCCCTGTTTTGAGTTCACGGATTCTTCTGCTTCATCCAGTCTGCTGTTGAATCTCTTTAGTGTATTTTTTGGTTCGGTTATTGCATTCTTCAGCTCTGTGACTTCCATTTGGTCTTTCTTCTATTTTCTCTTTTTTTTTGAAGTTCTCATTGTGTTTATCTATCTGTGTTATCTTCTTCCAAATTCGGAAAGCATCTTTATGATCATTATTTTGAACTTTTCATCAGGTAAATTACTTACCTCTGTTTCATTAAGGATTTTTTTTTTCCTGGAGTTTTATTTTTTCATTTGGAACACATTCCTGTTTCTTCATTTTGCTTAACTCTGTGTTTGTTTCTATGCATTAAATGAAATAGTCACCTCTCCCAGTCTTTGAAGAGTGTCTCTTGTAGGAGATGAACCTTGACATTCAGCCTTGCCCTAGTTCTTGGTTGTCTCTTGATCCTTTATTATTGTCCAAGCAACCTAATTTATTTTCAGTAATTCCAAGTTTTTGAGGATGTGCCAAGACCTGTTAGTGTCCCATAGGGGAATATCTCAGCTAGAACCTAAATCCAGGGATCCCTGGGTGGCGCAGCGGTTTGGCGCCTGCCTTTGGCCCAGGGCGTGATCCTGGAGACCCGGGATCGAGTCCCACGTCGGGCTCCCAGTGCATGGAGCCTGCTTCTCCCTCTGCCTGTGTCTCTGCCTCTCTCTCTCTCTCTCTCTCTGTGTGACTATCATAAATAAATAAAAATTAAAAAAAAAAAAAAGAACCTAAATCCAGGCTGATTGGAAGTCAGATCTTTAGGCGGCAACTTTTACATATGTATGTGTATGCAGTTCTGTGGGACCACAAGCTTACGCTTGTCGGCCACCAGAGCAGGAGATCTGAAGTTGTGCTCTGAACAACAGGGGCAAAAATCAACACTTCATACTAGTGTATAAGCTTCTTCCTGGGAGATACTGGCACGCTGTAGTGAGGGAGAGAGCGGACACAATGATAGTGTCCCTCTACCCATGCTCTGTGTGAGTATTTCTATAGCCTCTAAGGTGTATGCCAGACCTGAAGCATCAATACAAGCAAATAGGTCTCTTTTAACAGAGACGCTGGGGATGTGTTTCAGTCTGTTGTTTATGAGCTGCCCTGGGGGGTGGCACCCTACTAAGAACTGTCCCTCCAATTGTTACAGTCCTATGGGAGCCAAGAATACAGGCCCTTCTGGCCAGAGCCAGAGTGTGACCACAGCCACATGTTCACGGGGCATCCCCTCTGTAGCAGCCACAAACAGCAGGACACCATTTGTAAAAAGTGGAACACCAAACACATGTTAGAGCTTCCTTCCAAGAGACTGGTGCTCTGGATTTCAGCTGAGGGTGAGTGTGAATGTAGCACCCATCTTCTGAGATCTCTGGTCCAGTTTACAATCAGCCTTTAGATGTATATTTAATTAGCACTCTGTCCCTCAGGCCATAGCTCTGATGCTCTGCTTATGGGCCTCTTTCACAGATGGACTGAACTTCTGGGTCTCTTGCCTCTTGTACCCTGAGGGTGGTAGCTATTTAAAAACTTTTTCACCATTGGTGACAGTCTTATGAGACCTGTGAGCGTAAGCCCCACTGGCCATTGAAGCCAGGTGATGTAGATATGTTCCTTGGGACCAGCTGTAAAAATCAAGGTGCCAGGCAAGGGAACTTTTTGAGAGATTCTAGTAAGTTAGAGCAAAGCAGAGGGGGAGCACAAAGATGGTACCCAGTGGCCTCTGTTTTACTGGAAGTGTGTCCATGGGCACCTAGATGTATGCTAGACCAGAAACCTAACTCTCAGGCTGAAGATCCTGGACAAGCAAATAGGCCACTTTCTCAGAAACACTAGGGGTGTGTTTCACTCTGCTTTGTGTGCAGGGGATGGTATTCTGCAAAGAACTGTGTCCGATTGTAGAGTGCCCATGGGATCCAAGAAAGTAAGCCTCCTTGGCCCCCAGAGTGAGGCTGTCAAGGAGCACGCCTGGGCTGCAGCTGCAAAAACTGGGGTGTTTGCATAAAAGCCCCCCTTCAAGACCTAGTGGCACTGAGGACTGTGGCAGAGTGACCATGCAAAGATGCTACCTGTCCTCTAAGGAAAAAGAAAGATGGTGCCTGCTGGTTTAGCAAGCCAGAGGAAGAGCACAAAGTGGTTCCTACTTGTTAGAGGATAAAGATGGCATCCACCATGAACAGAAAAGTCTGATGTTAAAATAAATAAATAAATAAATAAAGGCATCTACTAGCTTTAGTAAGTTAGTGGAAGAACTTACCAATGGCACCCAGCAGCACCTCCTTCCCCTGAGGGTATCCCGGCAGGCCCCAGCCCCTCAGGTGACAGTCTAGGACTAGCAGATGTATTTCTTTGACGTAGAGTCTGGGTGCTTTCCAAAGAGCTCTTTCTGGGCTGCAGAATGAGTAAGTCTTAGCATGACCACATTAAGAGATGTGTCTCAGTTTGGTACAGCTCTGTGGGTCTTGTGTATCCAAGGCCAGTTGATTTTCAAAGACACGTGTTTTGAGTATAATCTCTCAGGTGTAGATATGAAAAGTTGGAGTGTCTGATGAGGGGTATGAACTTTTGGCTCCTCAGGGAGAAATTCTGGGTTTGTTAGTTCCCTCCCATTTGCAATTTACTGCACCGAAGTCAGGTTTATGGCAGGACAGCATCTGCCTCTGCCACCCATCTTGATGTGGCTAAGTCATTATTTTAGCAGGCCTTTTCTCTTTAGGTAGAAATTGGCAAGATGATTATGAAATTCATATAGAAATATAAAGGAGGTAGGTTTTGTAGAGCAGTGTTGAAGAAGAATTACAAAGTAGATAACTTACACCTCCTGATTTACTCTAATGTTGCAGTAATCAAGATTGTGATTGTGGATAAAGATACACAGGAAGATCAGTGGAACAAATTAGAGAGCTGAGAAATTATTTTTGACAAAGAAAGTAGTCCAATGGGGGGAAACAAAGGCTTTTAAACAAATAGTGCTGGAATGATTAGTCACATAGATAAAAAGTCACCTTGACTCTTTGTGTCATACACACAAAGCTTAAGATAGATCATAGATCTAAATGTAAAAGTTAAGCCATAAAACTTCTAGAAGAAAAAGTAGAGAATAGTCTAAGTGTTCTTTGGTAGGCTACAAAAAGCAACAAGTCTTAAAACTGCTAGAGATTAAAATTCATCACAATAAAATTTTTTTTGCCACCATTAAGAGATAAAATAATAACAAACATTTATCTGTAGGGGCACCTGAGTGGCTCAGTGGTTGAGTGTCTGCCTTTGGCTCTGGTCATGATCCTGGGGTCCTAGGATCGAGTCCCACATTGGGCTCCCCACAGGGAGTCTTCTCCCTCTGCCTGTGTCACTGCCTCTGTGTGTGTGTGTCTCATGAATAAATTAATAGCATCTTTAAAAAGAAAACATAAAAAAATTTATCTGTAAAGGCCTTGTATCCAGACTATATAGAGAAACCTTGCAACAATAAAAAGACATCTCCTTCAGTTGGAGAAATATTACAAGAGATACTTCATAAATGATGCTATTTGCATAGTCTGTGAGCATATTGGACTTCAATGTGTGAATTTTGGGGGAGCACATTTCAAGCCCATAACAGGATTATAAAGAAAAATTAAAAAAATATTTTTTAAGTTTTTATTTAGATTTTAGTAAACATACAGTATAATATTAGTTTTAAGTGTACAATATAGTGATTCGACACTTAAATATAACAGCCAGTGCACAAGTACTCTTCTTACTTGCCATCACCTATCTCCGTTCTGGAAACCATCAATTTGTTTTCTATAATTAAGAGTCTGTTTCTTGGATTGTCTCTTTCTCTTCCGTTTTTTCCCTTTGCTCATTTGTATTGTTTCTTAAATTACACATATAAAATCATATGGTATTTGTCTTTCTTTGACTTATTTTGCTTAGCATAATACTGTAGCTCCATCCACGTCATTGCAAATGGCAAGATTTCATTTTTTTAAGGCTGAGTAATATTCCTGTGTGTGTGTGTGTCTATACATGCAACATCTTTATTATCTCTTCATCATTCAATGGACACTTGGGCTTTTTTTTTTCTTTTTTTTTAAATTTTTTTAATTTATTTATGATAGTTACACACACAGAGAGAGAGAGAGAGGCAGAGACACAGGCAGAGGGAGAAGCAGGCTCCATGTACCGGGAGCCTGACGTGGGATTCGATCCCGGGTCTCCAGGATCGCGCCCTGGGCCAAAGGCAGGTGCTAAACCGCTGTGCCACCCAGGGATCCCAATTTATCACTTTCTTTTTAAAATACCTAGTGTTGCTAGAAGCCTTGTGGGTTTTTTGTTTATTTAAAAAGATTGTGACTTCTATATTATTATTTGATAAATTTGACATGTTACGTTTTGTAACTTAAGGTATATAGTGTGTAAACTTAAGGTATATAGTGTGTTATTTTGATACATTTATATATTGTGATATGATTGCCATTGAAGCAGTATTTATCATCTTACATCATTGTAGTACAATATTATTGTCTATATTCATTGTATTGGGCATCACATCTTTATGGCTTATTTTACTAGTGTTAAAGTTTCTACTCTTAAATACCACCAATCTTATCCCTCACTCTTATCATGTGGTAACCACTATTTTACTCTCTGTTGTCACATTTGATTTTTATATACTCCATGTTGGTGATAACATGTAGTGCTCATCTGTATCTGAGTTATCTACTTAGCATAATATACTCAAGGTCCATCCATTTTGTCATAAATTGCAGGAGATCCTCCTTTTTCATGACCAACTAATATTCCATTTTATGTGTATGCTTGTGTGTCTGTGTGTGTTTGTGTGTATCTTAAAAAAATTCTTTTAGCCATTGATGGCTATTTGAGTTGTTTCCCCATCTTGGCTATTATGAATAATGTGTGATAAAAATGGGTGTGTCTATATCTCAACAAATCCTATTTTTATTTTCTTTGGTTATAAACTTGGAAGTGGAATTACTGAATAGTATGATAGATATATTTTTAATTTTTTTGTAAAACCTCCATATTGTCTTCTGTGGTCATTGGATTTATTTACATTTATTACATTCCCACAAACAGTGTAAAAGTGTTCCCTTTCCATGACATTCTCCCTAGTACTTGTCTCTTCCTAACAGGCATGGGGTAATATCTCATTACAGTTTTTATTTTCATTTCCCTAATGATTAGTGATGTTAAGCATTTATTCATGTGCCTGGTGGTCATTTGATGTCCTCTTTGGAAAAATGGCTATTTAATTTTCCTGTCCATGTTTTAACAGATTGTGTTTTTCTTATTAAATTGTGTTCTTTATGTTTTTGTATACTAATCTCTTATCCAGTATATAGTTTGTAAATATTTTCTCTCATTTGTTAGGCTGTCATCTCATTTTTCTTACTTTTTTCTTTTGCTGTGCAGAAGCTTTGAGTTTGAGTTTGATGTAGTCTCATTTGTTTGTTGATTTTTGCCTTTGCTATTAGTGCTTTTCACATCACTTCGGTTAAATTTATTACTACGTATTTTATTGTTTCTTATGCTATCGTGATTGGGATAATTTTCTTACTTTCCCAATGTTTCATCATTAGTGTAAAGGAATGCCACGATTTCTGTAAGTTGATTTTTATAACCAACTTTAGTGAAATCATTGATTTCTTCCTATTTTTTTTTTTATGGACTCTGGGATTTTCTATATACAAGATCATAGTTAGCAAATAGTGACAGTTTTACTCCACTTTTTTCCTGATTTGGGTGCCTTTTGTTTCTTGTTATGCCTAATTGCTCTAGATAGGACTTCCAGTGCTATATATATATTTTCAAAGATTTTATTTATTCATGAGAGACAGAGAGAGAGAGGCAATGACACAGGCAGAGAGGCAGGCTCCCTGCAGAGAGGCCGATGTGGGACTTGATCACAGGACCCAGGATCACACCCTGGGCCGAAGGCAGATGCCCAGGATCACACCCTGGGCCGAAGGCAGATGTTCAACCACTGAGCCACCCAGGCATCCCTCCAGTTCTATATTGAATAGGAATAGTGAGCATAGCCAACCTCACTTTGTCTGATCTCAGAAGAAACCCTTTCCCTTTTTTTCCATTGAGTATAATGTTAGCTGTTGGTTTCTTATACATGGCTTTTATTATGTTGAGGTATGTTCCTTCCATAACAAGTCTGTTGATTTTTTTTTAATCATGAAAGGATGTTTTTTCTGTGTCCATTGAGATGAACTTATGATTTTGATCTTTCATTTTACTGATGTGGATTACATTTATTCACTTACATATGTTGAGCGATCCTTGCATCCCAGGGATAATTCCTACTTGGTTATGGTATATAATCCTTTTAATTTTTTCTTGAATTTGTTTTGCTGATATATGTTGATGATTTTTTAACGATCTATATTCATCAGAGATCGTGATCTATAGTTTTCTGGTGATGGCTGTCTGTCTATTATAGGTATCAAAGTAATACTGGCTTTGTAGAATGAGTTCAGAGTGTTTCCTCTTCCTCCATGTTTTGGAAGAGTTTGAGAAGATTTGGTGTTAATTCCTCTTTAAATGTTCGAGTAGAATTCACTAGTAAAGCTGTCTGGCCCTGGAGTTTTCTGTGTTGGAATTTTTTTGATAACCAACTCAATCTCATGACTTACTACTGGTCTATTCAGATTTATATATTTCTTCCTAATTCAGCCCTGGTAAAATCTTGTGTGTTTCTAGAATGTACCCATTTCTAGGTTGTGTAATTTGTTGGCATATAATTATCTATTATAATTGTAATTTTGTATTTCTGTAATACCGATTGTAATGTCTCCCTTTTTATTTCTGATTTTATTTATTTGAGTCTTCTTTCCTTTTTTCTTAATCTAGTTAAAGGTTTGTCAGTTTTTGATCTTTTCAGCAAACCAGCTTTTAGTTTCTTTGATCCTTTCTGTTGTTTTTCTGGTCCCTATTTTATTTATTTCTGCTGTAATTTTTATTATTTCCTTCTCCTATCTGGGCTTAAATTAGTTACACTTTTTATAGTTTCTTAAGGTGGAAAGTTAGATTGTTTATTTGAGATCTCATTTTTTAACATGGATTTATTGTTACAAGCTTTCCTCTCAGAACTACTTTTGCTTATTCCACAAAATTTGATACATTATATTTTTGTTTTCATTTGTTTTGCCATAGCTTTTTATTTCCTTTTTGATTTCTTCTTTTAATCCTTGTTTGTTTAGAAATGTGCTGTTTAGTTTACACATTTTTGAAGATACAATCACTTTCTTCTTATTCATTTGTAATTTTATACCTATGATCATAGAAGATAGTTGGTAGGATTTCAGTGTTCTTAAATTTGGTAATGTTAGTTTTTGGCTTATTATATGATGTATCCTGGAGAATGTTCTATGTGCACTTGAGAAGAATGTATATTCTGCTGCTGTAGATTGGAATCTTCTATATATGTCTGTTCAGTTTGTTTATTCTAAAATATGGTTCCATTCCAATGTTTCTTTGATTTTCTGTCTGTATAATACTACTGTGAATAGTGGGGTATTGAAGTCCCCTACTTATTGTATTGTTGTCTATTTCTCTCTTAAGATCCTGTTAGTATTTTTTTTTTAATTTTTTTTATTTATTTATGATAGTTACAGAGAGAGAGAGAGAGAGAGGCAGAGACACAGGCAGAGGGAGAAGCAGGCTCCATGCACCGGGAGCCTGATGTGGGATTCGATCCCGGGTCTCCCGGATCGCGCCCTGGGCCAAAGGCAGGCGCCAAACCGCTGCGCCACCCAGGGATCCCTCTGTTAGTATTTCCATATTATGTTTTGGTGCTCAGATGTTGGGAGCATATATGTTTATGGTTGTTATATCTTCTGTTTATTATTAACATATAGTGTATTATTAGTTTCAGAGGCAGGGTTTAGTGATCCATCAGCTGCATATAACTCTCAGTGTTCATTACAAGTACCCTCATTAATGCCTATCACCCAATTACCCTATTCCCCTACCCATCACCCCTCCAGCAACCCTCAGTTTGTTTCCTATAGTTAAAAACCTCTTACGGTTTGTCTCCCTGATTTCATCTTTTTTATTTTTCCTTCTTCCCCTATGATCCTTTGTTTTGTTTGTTAAATTCCACATACGAGTGAAATCATATGGTAATTGTCTCTCTGACTGACTTATTTCACTTAGCATAATACCTTCTAGTTCCATTCATGTCTTTGCAAATAGTAAAAGTTCATTTTTTGATGGCTGAGTAATATTCCACTGTATATATAGACCACATCTTTTTTATCCATTAATTTATCTATCCATGGATATCTGGGCTCTTCCCATAGTTGGGCTGTTGTAGACATTGCTTCTATAAACATTGGGGTCCAGGTGCCCCTTTGGATGACTATATTTTTATCCTTTGGGTAAATACCTAGTAGGACGATTTCAGGGTCATAGGATAGCTCTATTTTTAGCTTTTTGAGGTACTTCCCTGCTATTTTCCAGAGTGGCTATCCTAGCTTGCATTCCCATCAGCAGTGTAAGAAGGTTCCCGTTTTCTCTGCATCTTCACCAATATCTGATGTTTTCTGACTTACAAATTTTAGCCATTCTGACCAGTGGGAGGTGGTATCTTATTGTGGTTTTGATTTGTATTTCTCTGATGCCGAGTGATGTGGAGCACTTTTTCATATGTCTGTTGGCCATTTGTATGTCTTCTTTGGAGAAATATATCTTTTAAGTGTCCTGCCCATTTCTTGACTGGATTTTTTTTGTTTTGTGGTTTTTTTTTTTTTTTTTTTTTTTTATATGGAGTTTGCTAAGTTCTTTTTAGATCTTGGGTGCTAGCTCTTTATCTGATATGTCATTTGCAAATATCTTCTCCCATTCTGTAGGTTGCCATTTAGTTTTGTTGACTATTTCCTTTGCATGGAAAAGCTTATCTTGATAGTCTCAATAGTTCATTTTTGCCTTTGGAGATGTGTCTAGGAAGAAGTTACTGCAGCCAGGGTCACAGAGGTTGCTGCCTGTGTTCTCCTCTAGGATTTTGATGGATTTCTGTTTCACATTTAGGTCTTTCATTTTGAGTTTATTTTTGTGTATGGTATAAGAAAGTGGCCCAGTTTCGCTCTTTTGCACGAAGGTGTCCAATTTTCTCAACATCATCTGTTGGAGGAGACTTTTTTCCATTGGATATTCTTTCCTGCTTTGTGGAAGATTAGTTGACCATAGAGTTGAGGATCCATTTCTGGGTTCTCTATTATTTTTCATTGATCTATGTGTCTGTTTTTGTGCCGGTACCCTGTCTTAATGATTACAGCTTTGTAATATAGTTTGAAGTTTGAAATTGTGATTTCATCAGCTTTGGTTTTCTTTTTCAACATTCCTTTGGTTAATTGGATTTTTTTTTGGTTTCATACAAATTTTAGGTTTATTTGGTCCAACTCTGAAAAAAAAATATTAATGGTATTTTGATAAGGATTGCATTGAAGGTGTAGATTGCTCTAGGTAGCATAAACATTTTAACAATATTTGTTCTTCCAGTTCATGAGTATGGGAATATTTTTCATTTCTTTGTATCTACCTCAATTTCTTTCATAAGTGTTCTATAGTTTTCTGACTATACCTTTACATCTTTGGTTAGGTTTACTCCTGGGTATCTTAATGGTTTTTGGTGTAATTGTAAACGGGATCAGTTCCTTGATTTCTCTTTCTTCTGCCTCATTGTTATTGTATAGAAATGCAGCTGATTTCTTTGTATTGATTTTATATCCTGCCACATTGCTAAATTCCAGTGTCAGTGCTAGCAATTTTTTAGTGGAGTCTTTTGGGTTTTTTACATAAAATGTCATTTCACTTGCGAAGAGTGAGAGTTTGACTTCTTTGACAGTTTGGATGCCTTTTGTTGCTTTTTGTTGTCTGATCACTAAGGCTAGTATACTTCCAGTACTATGCTGAACAACAGTGGTCAGAGTGGACATCCCTGTCATGTTCCTGACCTTAGGGGAAAAGCTCTCAGCTTTTCCCCATTGAGGAAAATATTTGCTGTGGGTTGTTTGTATATTGCTTTTATAATGTTGTGTTCTTCCGATTGCTACTTGGCAGAGAGTTTTAATCAAGAAAGGATGCTGTATTTTGTTACTTGCTTTTTCTGCATCTATTCAGATGCCCATATGGTTCTTGTTCTTTCTTTTATTAACTTGGTATATCACATTGATTTGTGGTTGTTGAACTACCTCTATACCACTTGGTCATGGTGAATAATCTTTTCAGTGTACTCTTGTATGCTACTGGCTAGTCTCTTGGTGAGAATTTTCACATCCTTGTTCATCAGGGATATTGGTCTGTAAAATTCTTGTTTTAAGTGGTATCTTTGTCTGGTTTGGGGATCAAGGTAATGCTGGCCTCATAGAACAAATTTGGAAGTTTTCCTTCCATTACTATGTTTTGAAACACCTTCAGAAGAATAGGTACTAAGTCTTTAAATGTTTGGTTGAATTCTGCTGGGAAGGCATCTGGTCCTGGATTCTTGTTTGTTGGTAGATTTTGGGTAACTGCTTCACTTTCATTGCTGATTATAGGCTTGTTCATGTTTTCTAGTTCCTCCTGTTACAGTTTTTGTATATGTTTCTAGAAATGCATCCATTTTTTCCAGATTGACTAATTTGTTGGCATATAGTTGCTTATGTTTTTTTAATTGTATTTCTTAGGTGTTGGTGTGATCTTTCCTTTCATTTTTGATTTTATTAATTTGGTTCCTTTCTCTTTTCTTTCTGATAAGTCTGGCCTAGGGAATTTATTGATATTATTAATTATTTCAAAGTAGCACCTCCTACTTTTGTTGGTCTGTTCTATGTTTTTTGTGGTATCTGTATCATTGATTTCTGCTCTAGTCTTTATTCTCTTCTCCTGCTTGGTTTAGGCTGTATTTGCTCTTCTTTTTCTAGGTCCTTTAGGTGTAAGGTTAGGCTGTGTATATGAGACTTTTCTTGTTCTTGAGAAAGGCCTGTATAGCTATAAAGATCCCTCTTAGGGCCACTTTAGGTGTAAGGTTAGGTTGTGTATTTGAGACTTTTCTTGTTCTTGAGAAAGGCCTGTATAGCTATAAAGATCCCTCTTAGGGCCACCTTTGCTGCATCCCAAGGTTCTGAACTATGGTGTTTTCATTTTCATTTAATCCCATGAATGTTTTTAATTCTTCTTTAATTTTCTGGTTGACTCATTCACTCTTTAGTAGGATACTCTTTAAGCTCCTTGTATTTGTATTCCTTCCAAATTTTCTCTTGTGATTGTGTTCATTTTAAGGCACTGTGTTCTGGAAAGATGCTTGTAACAATTTTGGTCTTTCACATTGGTTGAGACCTGATTTGTGACCTAGTATGTGATCACATCTGGAGAATGGTCTATGTGCACTTGAGAAGAATGTGTATTCTGTTGCTTTAGAATGAAATGCTCTCAATATATGTTAAATCCATTTGGTCTAGTGTGTCATTCAAAGCCGTTGTTGCCTTGTTGATCTTCTGCTTGTCCATTGCTTTGAGTGGGGTGTTAAAGTCACCTAGTATTATGGTATTATTATCAATGATTTTCTTTAATTTTGTTATTAATTGGTTTATATATTTGGCTCCTTCCAAGTTAGAGCTATAAATATTTATAATGTCAATTCTTGTTGGGTGGACCCTTTTTTATGACATAGTGTCCTTCTTTATCTCTTTTTACATTCTTTGTTTTAAAAACTCTAATTTGTCTGATCTAAGCATTTCTCTCCCAGCTTTCTTTTGATGTCCATTAGCATGATAAATGGTTTTCCACCCCCTCATGTTAAATCTGGAGGTGTCTTTGGGTCTGAAATGGGTCTCCTAAAAAAAAAATAATAAAATAAAATAAAATAAAATAAATAATAAAATAAAATAAAATAAAATAAAATAAAATAAAATAAAATAAAATAAAATAAAATAAAATGGGTCTCCTGTAGACAGCATATCATTGGGTCTTTTTTTAAAATCCAATCTGATACCCTATGTCTTTTAATTGGAGGTTTGAGTCCATTTACATTCAGAGTAATTATTGAATGATAAGAATTTAGTGCCATTATAATTCCTGTAACGTCACTGTTTCTGTTGCTTTCTGGTCTTTGTTACTTTTGGACTCTCTCTTTGATCAAAGGATCCCCTTTTATATTTCTTGCAGGGCTGGTTTAGTGTTCAGAATTTCCTTTAGTTTTTCTTTGTCCTGGAAACTCTTTATCTCTTATATTACTAATGACAGCCTTACTGAATGAAGTATTCTTATCAGCATATTTTTCCCATTTGAACATTGATCATCTCATGTCAGTCTTTTGTGCCTGCCAGGTCTTTGTTGACAGGTCTGCTACCAACCTTATGTTTCTACCCTTGGAGGTTAAAGACCTTGCACTGAGCTGCTTTCAGGGTTTTCTCTTTATCTTTGAAATTTGCGAACTTCACTATCATTTGTTGAAATAATGACCTTTATTTATTGATTTTAAGGCAGTTATTCGTGACTCCTGTACTTGAATGTCTGTTTTTAGCTATAATTTGTCAAATAAACCTTCTCCACCCCCCCAACTCTTCATCTACTAGAACCCCTGTTATTCAGATATTTTTTTTAAAGATTTATTTATTTATTTATGATAGGCATAGAGAGAAAGAGAGGCAGAGATTCAGGAGGAGGGAGAAGGAGGCTCCATGCTGGGAGCCTGATGCGGGACTCGATCCCGGGACTCCAGGATCGCGCCCTGGACCAAAGGCAGGCGCTAAACCGCTGAGCCACCCAGGGATCCCCCCCTGTTATTCAGATACTATTTCACTTTATGGAATCATTGATTTCTCAAAGTCTCTGTGGTAATCCAGTAGTTGTTTTTCTCTTTTTCAGCTTCTGTATTTTTCATCATTTGTCTCTATATCAGTGACTGTCTCTTCTGCCTCATTTATACTCACCGGTAAACCCTCAGTGCCTGACCACATCCCAGTAATAGCATTTTCAATTTCAGCCTGGTGAGATTTTAGTTCTTTTATTTCTACAGCAATGGAGTCTCTAGTGTCTTCTATCCTTTTTTTCCAAGCCCAGCTAGTATCTTTATAACCATTATTTTTAATTCTAGTTCAGACGTCTTACTTATATCTATATTGATTAAACCCCTAGAAGAGAGTACTACCTTCTGTTCTTTCTTTTGTGGTGAATTTCTTATTCTAGTCTTTCTGTCCTGAAAAGAAGAAAGGAAAGAAGAAAACCCAGCAATAATAATAATAACAATAAAAACTTCAAAAAGTGTTTCAGGTGTATGCTGTTTTTACTCCACTATTGTGTTTGGCTGCTCTTTCCCACCGGTCCTTTACAACATTCCTTATTGCTTATAGTGCAGAGTGTTTGGACGTTTATGTAGGTGTGCTTTGCTTTGTTTATTCATGTTAAATCTGTAAAGGAAAAAAGAAAAACAAAAGCCTCAAATAGGATAAGAGAATAGTAAATGGAACAAAAATGCATACAAACAGACAAACAATAAAGTATAAGTCTGATTCTAAAAAATAGGAAGAAGGAAGGAAATAAGATTAGGGAATGAAGAAAAGAAAAAAATAAGTCTTATCCCAAAAAAATAAGAAAAAGAAACAAATGAACCAGCAAATGAACAAAAGATTATAAGCCAATTTAAAAAAAGAAAAAATACATAAAATAAAGGATATAGAATAAATAAGATATAGAAAAATATTTTTAAAAATTCAAGAAAATTAAGTAAAGAAAAAAAGAGGCCTGGTTCGATTTCCATCAATAACTGATATATTAGAGCTTTCTTTGATCAGTAAATGTGGTAGACATGGGCAGCTTTGTTGGTCTTCTGTTGGAGAGGCCTGCTGGGCTGGCTTACAAGCCTACTTGCCCTTTTAAAGATGCTTTTGCCAGGGACAGGGGTGTGACATTTAGGGTAAGGGACTTCAGACTCCACTGGAATTGCTGTGTTTTTCCCTGAAGTCCCAGTGTGCTTGTGGGCAGGAGGAGTGAGTGGTGGTAGAAGAGGTAGAGTTGGTGTCACCCTGCCCTCTTATACCTGGGAAGCAGTGCTCTTGGCTGCCACTGTTCGGGAGGCCCTCTTAGGAAAGTGAACAATCTTCTGTGTCCCAGGATTTCGTGAGTTCCTTGTGCTACACTGCCTTTGCCTGGGCCATAGGGTGGCCCAGAGCCACAGATTCCCTGTATTTTATCTCTGGTTGTGGTGATTCAGTCCAGTTTTAAGGGACCTAATAATGTGCAGGCTCACTCCTGTCCCTTCTCTGATGTACCTAGCACCGATGTTCTGAGACATGCAGAGGCTAGAGTTTATTGTAATGTTCTGTGAAGAGCTGGAACCAGGTTACTGGCCATTTGCACTCAACTAAATCCCCTATTCCCTAATGTCCCAGGAAAGCTGTTGCAGAGGCTTCAATCTGTTGTGGCGGACAGCGAAGAGGGGCAGCCAGGTTATCTACAGTCTGCTCTCATCTCTGTGCTCTTCTCAGTTCACTGCAGGAAAGCAGCGGTTTGGAGGACCCACAGTGGTTTAAGCCTGTTGTGTCTCACAGTGAAAATTTGTTGAGTGTTTTTTGCCCTCTGTGCTACTCTGACCTGGCTGTTGAGCACTGCCCAATGGCTCTCTGGCTGTCCTTTTGTCCTTGAAGAGGCAGCATATGCTCTTCCAAATGCCCTCTGGGAAGGAGAACAATCTCTCCATGTGTGACTCGGGATCTCCTTACTGCAGCTTATTGTGCTGTCACAACCTGCTGTGCTTTCTCCCACTTTTCCCCTCTTCCTGACTTTGCTCTGTAAAACTGCTTGCCTTCCCTTTGCAACCCCACAGCTTTCCTCTCTCCCAGTTTAGGGCTCTGAACCTCGATATCTGCCTTGTTCTCTCTCCAACTGGGAAGATTGTTTCCTTAATCCTCCATTCATCGTCCTAGTTCATCTTCGAAATAGTTGAACATTGACATAGCTGTAATTGAAGGACTGGGCAACCTCAGGGTCCCCCTACTACATTGCCACTTGACTGCTCCCCTTCACTCTCTATCTGCATGCATGTTTCGGTCTGAAATGAGTTTCTTCTAGGCAGCATATAATGTAGATGGAACTTGTTTTTATTTTTTTAAATCTACATTATCACCCCATGTCTTTGATTGGAGGGCTTATTCCCTTTATAGTCAAAGTAATTATTGATAGCTATGTGTTTATTGTAATTCTGTTAACTTGTTTTATGGCAGTTTTTATACTTTTTTCTTCTTTTCTTCTCTCATGATTAGTTAGCTTTCTTTAGTAATATATTTGGATTCTTTTCTCCTTATTTTTTTGCATATGTATTGTTTTTTATTTGTGGTTACCGTTTGGTTTGTGGCATAACATCTTCTGCATGTAGAAGTCTATATTAAGTGGATGGTCGGTTAACTTTGAATCCATTCTTTATTCCTTACCTCCTCCATGTTTTAGGTATATGGTGTCATACTTTATATCCTTTTATTTTGGGAGTCCTTTAACAGATTTTTACAGATATACTTATTTTTACTGCTTTTGTCTTTCCTGCTTTCCTTACTCTTGCTTATGTTCTTTCTTTTCCACTGAAAGAGTCCTCTTTAATATTTTTTTGTAGGGTTGGTTTATTGGTCATGAATTCCTTTAACTTTTGTTTGTCTAGGAAACTCTTTATCTTTTCGTCTACTCTGAATGATAGCTTTGATGGATAAAGTTTTATTGGCTGCAGATTTTTTTCCTTTCAGCACTTTGAATATATAATTCTACTTGCTTTTGGTCTGCTAAGTTTCTTCTGAAAACTCAACTTATAACCGTATGTGGTTTCCTTTGTATGTAACTGCTTTCTTTTCTCTTGCTGTTTTTCAGATTCTCCCTTTATCATTACTTTTTGCCCTCTTAATTATTATGTGCCTTGTTATGGACCTCCATGGATTCATCTTGTTGGAGTATCTCTGAGCCTTTTGGACCTGGATTTCTGTTTCATTACTCAGATTTTGGGAAGTTTTCAGCTATTATTTCTTCAAATTTCTGTCCCCTTTTCTTTCTCTTCCTCTTCTGGAATCACTGTATTGCAAATGTTATTAGACTTGATAGTGTTGCTGAGTTTCCTAAGTCTATTCTTATTTTGTGTAATTTTTTTTTTCTCACATGCTTTGCTTGATTACTTTATTCTCTCCTCCATGTCACTGGTAAATTCTTCTTTGACTAGAGTACTGTTTATTCCATCTAGTGTATTTTAAACTTCATTTATTTATTTTTCTTATTGTGTTCTTCATCTCTGATTCTTTTTTATGTCATTGTTAAAGGTCTCACTGATGTCCTCCAGTCTTTTCTCAAGTCCAGGGAGTATCTTTATGTTCATTATTTTACATTCTCTTCAGGCATATTACTTATCTCAATTTCACTTAGGTCTCTTGCTGTAATTTTGTCCTCTTCTTTCATTAAAGACATATTCCTTTGTCTTCTCATTTTGTCTCAATCTCTGTGTGTGTTTCTCCATGTTAGGAAAGATAGCTACATCTCCTACACAGGAAAGTAATGGCCTTATGAAGAAGTTATATAGTACCCTGCTATGTTGTGTCCCTTGTTTACCACAAGTTGATACTTCAGGTATGTCTCATGTATGATGCATGTGCCTTACTATTGTGACTGATCCATTTTTTTTGTTGTTGTCTGCAAGAGCTCTTTTTGCTCGTTGTGGTCAGTATTTGTTCCCTGTGGTGTTAATGAGCCAGTCTGAGGATGCCTTGGGTGTGAGTTGAGTCAGAGTAGACATTTGCCAGAGTTGCAGTATCACCAAATTGCATAGTACTTTCCCTGTCTTGTCCCCTGACATTGCATTGATGTGCATGCAGGATTTTTAGTCAGACCAATTGTGTGCCTCCATCCCACTGCTGGAACCTTTGACTGACTGGTGTGTGCTTATCTTTCCTTCTCTCTGGGACAGGAGTCACTTTGGAGTGGTGCTGGCCAATGTAGGGGCTGTTTGCATACTGTATGGGCTCTAGCCAAGTGCATATTGGGGAGAGTTGATTGAAGGAAGCCCAGTTTCTGGGGGTAGGGTGGGGTGGTGGTGGATGTGATTGGGGTTGATTTGGGTTGGACTGGGTGACAGTGCTAGGAAGCTTTGTACACTGCTGTTCCTTTGTGGGAGTGGACCTGTCATGCCCAGAATGAGACAGGCTGTCCAGACAGGGGGATTGATAGAAGCACATTATGGTGGTAGGATGGGCAGCGCATAGGGCAGCAGTGCTAAGTTATATAGTAAGTCCTAAAGGTGGCCATATGTTTACACTGGTGGGCTGGGTAGGGAGTGGTTAGGGTTGGGGTGGGGAAATGGCACTTGCAATTCCTTTGTTACTGGAGATATTCCCAGCAATTTCTTTCCCCTCCAGGTCAGGCTCTGAGATCGCTATAGTAAATGACTCTTAGGCACCTTTCCAACTGCTGCTTCTGTGCTGCATCTCCATGGACTATTTATTGTGTTGTCTTTTTAAGGACAGTGGCTCAGTTTCTTTTTGCTCTCAGTTCTCCCAGAGCCAAGCCAGCTGATTTTTTAAACTTCCAGATTTCAAATACCACTGGTTGTAAGAACTAATGATATTTGGCACCCCTGATTTTCACATCCAAATGATATGGGGATTTGTCTTCCCCATGTGGGTGCCCTGTTATGAGGTCTTTTTCTTCTCCCTTTCCACACCCCTGTGTTCCCCTGGCTCCAGTCCTGCAAGTCTGTTTAGCTTCCCATGGTGTCTCTCTCCTTCTTACTCTTTTCAGTGTGGCCTTTTCTCTACATTTAGTTATGGAGCTTATTCACCCAGTCTTGGGATCATTTTCTGGGTTCTTTACAGTGGTGTGAATGGTCCCTAGCTGTTATCCGTGGGCCAGGGTTAGCCTAGATCCTTCCTACCCCACCATCTTCCCCAAAGCCCCTATACCATTATTTTTTGTTTGAGGGTTTTTACAATTTTTTATTCTTTCTTTTTTTTTTTTCTGATTTCTTTTGAATGAAAGTGATGCTTTCCATTTGTAACATATAATTCCTTTAAGGATTTTCTCTATTTTTAGATTCTCAGAGATTACTCTGATGTTCACTATATACAACTTAATGTAGCTGTGTATCCCTCTGATATATAATAATTTTACTCCAGTGAGATAGAAATAATAACTCCTATATCTCTATTCTCTCTCACACTTCTTTGTGCTATTATTGTTATGTGTATTATCTGTATATGTTAAAAACTTTTTAATGCATTGTTACAATTATAAATATAGTTCTACGTCTTTTATAGAAGTGGAGAGAAGAAAGGAGGGCAAGTGTATATTTATAAGGAGGCATATGATCTTTCTTGTCATTTCTTATTGTTTTCGAGGGAATCATGTTATCATCTGGTGAATATTTCCTTTATTTAGTACAGCTTTGTTGGCACCTACGTCCTTTGTATTATTGACAGATACGTTACGTTTCTATGTTTTAGGTGTAGCAGTACAATTATATACATATTGTATTATGCATTTGGTTTTCAAATTAGTTAAGAGAAAGAATACACATATTTTTCATAAATTAGGTAATTTCATTTACTGTATTTTTTTCTTGTGGATTTGTGTGGATTCTGAGGTCACTTGCTTTCAGCCTTAATATCTTCTATTAATACATTTTGTAAGGTGGATCTGTTACCATTGATCATTTTTCGTTTACCTGAGAATACTTTATTTTACCTTCATTTTTGATAGATTTACTGCATATATAAAAATTTTGGTTGGCAGTTTTTTTTTTTTTTAATTTACCACTTGTAGTGTGTCACCACTCTTCTAGTCTCCTTGGTTTCTAATGAAAGGTTGGATCTTAATCTTATGAGGGTTCACTTGCATATGATAGTGATTGTTCTTTTATTGCATTTAGGGTTTTTTTTCTTTCAACATTTTTAGTATGATGTATCTGGATTTGGATCTCTTTTTGTTTATCCTATTGGAGTTTCTTGAGCTTTCTACATATGTAGGTTTTTATTTCTTTATTAAATCTGGTAAATTTGTAGCCATTTTTTTCTTGGAATTTTTACTTTTTTTCCTGCTCCTTCATCTCCTTTCTCTCGTGTACTCCCATTACTGGTATGTTGATGTACTTAAAAGAGTCCCATATTTTTTCATAGAGTTTATTTTCATTTTTTAATTTGGTCTTCATAATCTTTTTTATTCAAATTCATCAATTCATTCTTTTTCCAGCCTCTTTCTATTGGTAAGCCCTTCTGGTCAGTTATTGTGTTTTTCTTTCTTTTTTTTTTTTTTTTAAAGATTTTATTTATTTATTCATAAGAGAGAGAGAGAGGCACATGCAGAGGGAGAAGCAGGCTCCACGCAGGGAGCCTGACATGGGACTCGATCTGGGGTCTCCAGGATCACGCCCTGGGCTGAAGGCGGCACTAAATCGCTGAGCCACCCGGGCTGCCCTCTGTTTTTCATCTGTAGAATTTGTTTGGTTGTACTTTATAATTTATCTTTAGTGATATTCTTCATTTGATGAAACATTGTCATCATACCTACCTTTATATTTCAAAAGTTGAAATAGAATTCAAAGACAAAAAGTTTTCTCTTTTAAAATGTACAGTTCAAAGGTATTTGGCTGTATTTATAAGGTAAGGTTATACAACTATCACCACTTTCTAATGCTAGAACATTTTTATCAGCTCAGAAAGAAACCCCATACTCCTTAGTAGTGAATCCCCATTCTACCTTTTCATTTTTCCTGGAACTCTCTAATGTATATTAAGTCTCTGAATTTGTTTAGTCTAAACTTTTCATGTAAATGAAATTATAAAATATGTGGTCTTTTGTGTCTGGATTCTTTCACTAAGCATGATTTCAGGGGTCATCCGTGTTATAGCAGGTATTAGTACTTCACTCTTTGTGGCTGAGTAATTCTCCTTTTGTATAGATATACTGTTTTTTTTTTTTAATTCTATTTATCAGTTCATCTACATTTGGATTTTCTTCTATTCTTGACTATTAGGAATACCACTTCTTGTAACTCAGGTACCAGATTTTCTATGAACATCTGTTTCATGTTATATATCTACCTAGAAATGGATTGCTGGTTCATGTGGTTATCATATGTTTAACATTTTTGAAACCTTCAGACTGTTTTTGAGTGGCTGTACAATGTTACTTTCCCACTAGCAATTTATGAGTGTTCTGGTTTCTCCACATCCTTGATAAAGCAGCCATTGACCACTTTCCAAGGCTTAAAAAAAAAAAGAAAAAAAAAAAACCTTCTTAGTGGGTATGAAGTGGTATCTTATTTTGATTTTGATTTGCATTTCCCTAATGGCTAATGATATTTAGCTAGTTGCTTTACATGTACTTATTGACCACTTGTTTGTCTTCTTTGGGTAAATGTCTGTTCAAATATTTTATATTTGGCTTATTTGGTTTTGTTGAGTTATACGAGTTCTGAATATATCATGTATATAAATAAGTTTAATTAGATTCATTATTTGCAGATATTGTCTCCCATATGTGAGTTGCCTTTTCACTTTCTGATACTGTATTTTGTTGCACAAATATTCTTATTTTTGAACAGTTTGTTTTTCTTTGGTTGCTTGTGTTTTTTGTGTCATATGTAAGAAACCACTGTGTAATACATGATCATGAAGAATACACCTATATTTTCTTCCAGGAGACTTTGTAGTTTAGCCTTTATTTTATTTTATTTATTTTTAATTTTTTTTAAAGATTTTATTTATTTATTCATGAGAGACACAGAGAGGGGCGGGGGGCAGAGACACAGGCAGAGGGAGAAGCAGGCTTCATGCTTAGCCTGATGTGGGACTCGATCCCAGGACTCCAGGATCATGCCCTGGGCTGAAGGCAGGCGCTAAACTGCTGAGCCACTTAGGCTCAGGGATCCCTTATTTTTAATTTTAAAAAAATTTTTAAAAGATTTTATTTATGAGAGACACACAAAGAGAGAGAGAGAGAGAGAGAGAGAGAGAGAGAGAGAGAGGCAGAGACACAGGCAGAGGGAGAAGCAGGCTCCATTCAGGGAGCCCGATGTGGGACTCAGTTCCGGGACTCCAGGATCATGCCGTGAGCCAAGGCAGACGCTCAACTGCTGAGCCCTGTAGTTTAGATTTTAAATGTAGATCTATTTTGAGTTGATTTTTCAGGTGGTGTTTCAGGTGTTTCAGGTGGGACTCCAGGATCATGCCGTGAGCCAAGGCAGACACTTAACTGCTGAGCCCTGTAGTTTAGATTTTAAATGTAGATCTATTTTGAGTTGATTTTTCAGGTGGTGTTAAGTCCAAATTTATTCTTTCACATGTGGATTTATAGTTGCCCCAGTACCATATGTTTAAAAGAACTTTCTTTACCCTTTAAAAAATTATGGCACAGTTGTCAGAAATCAAATGTATAGGTTTATTTCTAGGTTCTATATTCTGTTCTATTGATCTGTATGATGTGCATCTTTATGCAAATTCCAGAGTTTTGTACTAGGTTTTAAAATTGGGAAGTTAAGAGTTCTCTAATCCATTTTCTTTTTCAAGATTGTTTTGGCTATTCTGGGTTTCTTGGATTACTGTCTGTATTTTAGAAATAACTTTTCCACTTCTGTCCTTTTGTCCTACCGCCCTCCCCTAGGTGAGTAGGCCCATGCTGTCCTCCTCGTGGTGGTTTGTGGGAGGCAGACTTATATTTCTCATTGAAAGAGGTCACATTCTAGTAATGATCTAGTTGTAATCATGGTGTGAAGTGTTCAAGAGTGGACACAGTTAGAAGATGTGTTCTACTTTTATGCTATGAAATCTCAATGGTAAATTCAACGTGTCCAGAAAGCAAATTATCATTTGCACATTCCTACATATTTTGGTTAAGACTTGGTATTTTCAAACAAAGTCTAACAAATTCTCAGAGACACCATGGAAATTAGTGTTCATAGGCATTATAATGAAAGATATTGTGGCATTAGTAATAATTTAACCAACACTAAATAAACGGTATTAAGGAACTCAGCAGGTGTATGTTGTTTTAATACCAACATGTCCTAAGAACCAAAGCATCCTGAGTAATAACAGTATTGTTACCTTTTTCTTGTGTAGGAGTTACAAAATTAGCCAACAATAGCATATATGATAAGGATTTGATGTTTAGACACCATAAAGAATATTTAGACAATAAATAATAAGTATTTCTACACAATATTTTAAAGCTTTGTTGATAAATCGATATAGCTCCCACAGGCCCATAAATTTTGTAAAATCAGATTATTTATTCAGACAGATGCCTCACAAAAAATATTTTCCCATGGCCTCCACATACCCTAGGAGTGGCCCTGCTCAAGGTTACATTAGTAGATATGATCCAGGTTGTTGGTGGGATGTCAGCATTGGCATTCTTTTAACCTAAATTGTAGTGAAAAGAATAAGGAATGTTTATAAAGGACAGAACTAGGAAATCAATTGAGCTTGAATTGTTTACTTTGAATGAAGAGTGAAACTTCATGGGTGATTTGTTCATTATGAGGAAGTAAAAATTTTTTTAACTAGATCTGTGAATCTTGTCTCAGTATGAGTTGCCTGTGAGGGGTCCTGGAGTATAGAGAAAAGGAACTATGATAGGACATTAATAATCACAATCTTCAATAGGTAAGGACTTACAGATTTAACACATGATAAAATAATTTTAAATGTAGTATTTGCTGATTTCTATTTTAAATATTCTGTAGGAGGGACACTTGGGTGGCTCAGCAGTTGAGCATCTTTGGCTCAGGGCATGATCCCAGTTTGGAGATCCAGTCCTACATCGGGCTCCCCACAGGGAGCCTGCTTCTCCCTCTGCCTGTGTCTCTGCCTCTCTCTCTGTGTCTCTCATGAATAAATAAATAATATCTTTAAAAAAATACTCTGTAGAAGATGATTCACCACTCATAATTAATACTTGACACAAAATCCTATGATTATATTTTTGGAACTTTAGGAATTTTGTTAGTACCTTTTTTTTTTATTAAAAGAAACCAAAAATATTTGAGATTGTGCTTTAATAAGATTATTCCTTATTACCATGTTCCTATCAAGAACTAATTTACCATGATTCTATTTAGCATTAACTTCTGTTTTTATCAAGAACTAACTGGTCAGGCTCTTATTGAGAACTGATTAACCATGTTTCTATTGAGAACTAATTTAAGTACCATGTTTCTATGATTGTAGCCAAACAAAATGAATATTTGAAGGTGACAATTATCCGTAATACTTCTTTATGAAGTTAACCTTTATTTTTTAAAATAATTACATTTTTTCTCATTCATCTGAAGATGAGTAGATGTAGTACTAAGGCCTGTAAAAATGGATATTTATACAACCAACAAAATAAAGGTATTTTTTTTTTTTTACCATTTTTAGGATCTACGTAGATAAAATTAACAGCCTACTGTTTTTATTTAAAACAAAAAGAAAAAAATTTAAGTGCGATAGTTGAGTGTAATGTAACTATTTACATTCTCTTACTGCTGCTTTAATTTTTGTCCATGAGTAAATATAGTCTTTGCATAATTATAATCTAGTCATGGTATAATTTTGTGGGTTTTTTCCAGTTCTTCATGTTTATCATTTTTAGTGGCTGTTAAAATTTTGTGTTATTCTTCATTCTTTACCTTTCAACCTGGTAAACAGTTTCTAACACAAAAGGGGATCATGGGGCTTGATGGTGAATGCATATATTTGGAGCATTATTTTACATGGCTGGAAGTTCTGAAGGGAAGATATGACCAAATCTCTCAAAGAAGTTCAGTTTTTGGCTTCAAGCAGGGGGAGGGGCAGAGAGAGAGGGAGAAGCCGACTCCCACTGAGCTGTCCTGGCTACATCCCAGGATCCCCAGATCGTGACCTGAGTTGAAGGTGGATGCTTAACTGTTTGAGCCCCCCAGGCACCCCTAAGAAATTATTTTGATATATAATTTATATATTATTTGTTTTTTTATTTACACTATAAAAATGGGGAATTTGTCTTTTTTTATTCACTACTTTATTCCCAGCCCTAAGTATAGGTACTTAATAAATATTTGTTAAATTAATATTTGTTGAATTGAATTATCCATTTTTTCACTGTTATTAAAGATGTCTGTATATCTATATAGATACACACTCTCTCTCTATATATATATTTTTTAATTTATTTATATACTTGCACTTACCTCTTTTTTGGCTAATTATTTCCTTAGAGTAGAACCAGCGAGAATAGAGACAGGATTGTGAATGACCTTATGCCTTAAAATAGCAAACACTTCAGAAATATTTTCCTGTAACCTTTCCTTGTTTGTATGTTTTTTATCTTGTTATCCATCTATATCTGTTACATATCTTTCTGACATTTTGAATATAATACTAATAAGTACTATTATTTAGAAATGAATTATTCACAGACTGTTGTTAGGGAATTTATAGTCAAATGAGAGATGTAGAAAAGTTGAGCAAAGAAATCACTTCCTAAGATTGAGAATGGCTAGAAAGGCATTGCAGAGAAGGGGGCTTTGGATCCAAGTGAAAGGTAAATAGATACTAACCAATTGAACATTTTTGGGAAAGAATGTGCTGTTTGCCCAAAAGCAATTGTCATTTCATTTTGGGGTACTTTGATCAATTGAGTATTATAGAAGTCTGTATATGAATTTTACATGAGAATTTTACATGAGATATTTTTTTTTTACATTTTTTACATTTTTACATTTACATGAGAGAATTTTACATGAGAGGACGATTTTGTATAGTTAGGGAGAGATTTCTGTATACTTACTTTTATATAGAATAATGTGATTTTTTTTTTTATTTATTTATGATAGTCACACAGAGAGAGAGAGAGAGAGGCAGAGACATAGGCAGAGGGAGAAGCAGGCTCCATGCACCAGGAGCCCGACGTGGGATTTGATCCCGGGTCTCCAGGATCGCGCCCTGGGCCAAAGGCAGGCGCTAAATCGCTGCGCCACCCAGGGATCCCTAGAATAATGTGATTTTTTTTTTGTGTGTGTGATTTTTAAAATAAAGAGACCCACTAATATATGCCACTCTCAATTTCATTAAATCTTAATCTTTTTAGTGTCCTTAACAAAGGAAATCCCTGAAAGTATGTAGGTAACACCAGTGATATAAGAAAGAATATATCTGGTCCTTTTCCTTAGTTCCTACTACAGAGCTTTACATAATTGTGGAATTTCCCAAGGGATGGGATGTTGTCTTCATGCTGGTGAGGTAGGCCTCTCAGTAGCTTCAGGTTGGAGGTTGTGCACCAGAAACACCAAGCACAGCAAGGTTTGAGACTTTGATTTGGCTGATACTTAGTCAGGCCAGTCATTTAATCAGTCATTCCTCAGTAATGAAACTCCAGTAGAAACGGTGGACACTGGATCTGTGGCTCTTCTGACTAGTGGACATACCAGGCTACTGACTCCACAGGGAGAGGGCATAGAAGTGGTGCATCTGGGACCGTTCCAGACTTCATCCTGTGTGGATTCTTCATAAGAAAACTAGATTTTCATGTCACATGTTCCCTGAATTCTGTGAGTTGTTGTAGTGAATTTTTAAACCTGAGGTGAGGGGGTTGTAGCTAGTCATCGTGGGGATGCCTGGAACTTGTGGCTGGTGTTGAAAGGAAGGGCAGTTTTGTGCTGTATTTTGACCTCCATGTGTGGGGTCTGTGTTGTTTTGGAGAAGTTAGGATGAAAACTGAATTGTCGTGTACCCAGGTGGTGCTAGGATAGTTGGGGTTGAAGCAGTGTGCTGATATACAACTTTTCCTTGTCATACTTGCATGCATCATTTCATTCATTTCTCATAGCATGCTATGTGGTAGCATAGTGTTTTCTTTAGAGTTGTGACATTTGTATTCTTGAAGATCTCTCAAAAATTCTTGAAGAATTTTTGTTTAAGCAACCTAAAACCTATGGGAAAAATAATTACTGATTTTGGTTGCAATTTAGGGCTTTTGAGATATATAGGTGTGAATGTTTTTTATTTGCTTAAAAAACCTTGAAAGTGAATGAAGAATATATTGTACACATTTAAATTGTAAATAATATGCAATGCTAAGTTCAATTTACTGTTCCATTTCCAAAACTTCTTTTCTTACTTTAAAGAAATATTTTACTTTATTGCAGGTAGTTTTTTTTTTAAATATTTATTTACTTACTTATGATAGACATAGAGAGAGAGAGAGAGAGAGGCAGAGACACAGGAGGAGGGAGAAGCAGGCTCCATGCCAGGAGCCCAACGTGGGACTCGATCCCGGGACTCCAGGATCCCGCCCTGGGCCAAAGGCAGGTGCCAAACCGCTGAGCCACCCAGGGATCCCCGCAGGTAGTTTTAATGCAAATTGGAATTTTATTTTTCTGTACCTACATTTTCATCCCTGACTTAAGTTGTCTAAGTTTTAAATTATTTACACCAGTTCCCTGGGTCACATAGTTTCCAAAGCCTCCAGGAAGTCTTGTCCCTCATGGGTTCAACTTACGGGAGTATCTTGTGTCCATCCAAGAATAGTTTCTAAATTTCTAAAGCTTTATTGCCTCCATGATAATTTACTGCCACACTATATAGAAAATACTGGTATTATCTCACCTGGTTTTATCAGCAATTCCTACATGAGTCTTTTGCCCTCCAGTCCTACCTCCCACCCCATTTCCTATCTTCCCTGATACCATGCCCAAAATGACACGAGAACAAGTTTCTCAGAGGTAGGTGGACTATGCATCCTTTAACTTCTTCTGTCATTTTCCAAGTATTTTAAGGTTATGTTCATTGCAACCCTGCCTTCTGTTTTTTCTCCCCCAGACCCCATTTCTCTTTCTCCCTGTTGCTAATGATCCTGAAAAAGGTATTTTATATGGAATCTTGTATTTAGGGAAACTGTTACAGAAGACTGTTTTACCGAAATTTAGCATAAGTGTAGGGGCTTTTACCTATTTTGGAGATATTTCTGTATGCATCTTTTCTAAGTTGAGATATAATTAACACACAATGTCATAGCAGTTTCAGGTGTGCAACATATTGATTCAGCATTTCTATACCATTCCTCAGTGCTTACCACAATAAGTATAGTCTGTCACCCATATAATGTTATTACAATATTAACAACTATATTCCCTGTGTTTTACTTCCATCTCTTTGATTTGTTTTTTTGCCTCTTACTTCCCTTTGTCCGTTTTACCCAACCTCCATATACCTCTCCTCTGGCAACCACCTGTTTGTTCTCTGTATTGAAGAGTCCAGTTTTTTATTTGTTCCTTTGTTTGTTTTTTAGATTCCACATATAAATGAAGTTGTATGGTATTTGTTTTTCTCTGATTTGTTTCACTTAGCTTAGTACCTTCTAGGTCCATCCATGTTTTAAATGGCAAGATCTCATTCTTTTTTATGTCGAAGTAGTATTTTATTGTGTCTGTGTATCACATCTTTTTTTTTTTAAATCTTTTTTTTTTTTTTTTATTTATGATAGTCATACAGAGAGAGAGAGAGGCAGAGACACAGGCAGAGGGAGAAGCAGGCTCCATGCACCGGGAGCCTGACGTGGGATTCGATCCCGGGTCTCCAGGATCGCGCCCTGGGCCAAAGGCAGGCGCCAAACCGCTGCGCCACCCAGGGATCCCGACACATCTTTTATCCATTCATCTGTCAGTGGACACTTCAGGTTCCTTAGATATTTTGGCTTTTATCAGTAATGTTGCAATAAACATATTATTGCATATGTCTCTTTGAATTAGTGTTTTTGTTTTCCTTAGGTAAATATCCAGTAGTGGTTTTATGGGATTGTATGATATTTTTGATTTTCATTTTTTGAGGACCCTTGATAGTCTTTTCCCCATTGATTGCACCAACAGTGCACAAGGGTTCCCTTTTCTCTGCATCTTCTCCAAAACTTGTTATTTCTTTGCTTTTTGACACTAGCCATTCTCACTGGTGTGAGATAATATCTCTTTGTGGTTTTGATTTGCATTTCCCTGATGAGTGATGTTGAACAGCTTTTCTTGTGTCTGTTGGCCATCTGTATATCTTCTTTGGAAAAATTTCTTTTTTTAAAAAAGATTTTATTATTCATGAGAAACACACAGAGAGAAAGAGAGAGAGAGAGGCAGAGACACAGGCAGAGGAAGAAGCAGGCTCCATGCAGGAAGCCTGATGTGGGACTCGATCCCGGGACTTCAGGATCACACCCTTTGCTGAAGGCAGACGCTTAACTGCTGAACCACCGAGGCATCCCTGGAAAAATTTCTATTAAGGTCCTCTGCCCATTTTTTAAATTGGATTATTTGTTTTTTTTTGTGTGTGGAGTTGTATAAGTTCTTTATATATTTTAGATATATCATTTGCAGATATTTTCTCCCATTTCCTGGTGTGCCTTTTTGTTTTGTTGATAGTTGCTTTTACCTTGCAAAAGCTTTTTATTTTGGTGTAATCCTAATGGTTCATTTTTGCTTTTTTTAAAAAATATTTGATAATTCCTGAGAGACACAGAGAAAGAGAGAGAGGCAGAGGCATAGGCATAGGGAAAGCAGGCTTTATGCAGGGAGCCAAACGTGGGACTCAATCCCAGGTCTCCAGGATCACGCCCTGGGCTGAAGGCAGGTGCTAAACTGCTGAGCCACTCAGGGATCCCCTCATTTTTGCTTTTGATTCCCTTCCCTCAGGAGACATACCTAGAAAAATATTGTTAAAATCAGTATCAGAAAAATTACTGCCTGTGTTTTCTTCTAGGAGTTTTATGGTTTCACATCTCACATTTAGATTTTGAATCCATTTTGAGTTTATTTTTCTGGATGGTGTAGGAAAGTAGTCCAGTTTAATTCATTTATGTATAGCTGTTCACAGTTTTCCCAGTACCATTTGTTGAAGAGACTGTCTTTTCCCTATTATATATTCTTGCCTCTTTTGTCATAGATTAATTGACTGTATAAGTTTGGATTTGTTTTTGGGCTATATGGTCTGTTCCATTGACTTACGTGTCTGTTTTTGTACCAGTCCCATACTGTTTGGATCACTGCAGCTCTGTAGTAAATCTTGGGATCTGGGATTGTGATACCTCCAGCTTTGTTGTTCTTTCCAAGGTTGCTTTGGGTATTCAGGGTCTTTTGTGTTTCCATACAGATTTTAGAATTACTTGGCACTAGTTTGTGAAAAATACTGTTACTAATTTGATAGGGATTGCATTGAATCTGTTGATTGCTTTGCAAAGTATGGACATTTTAACAGTATTCTTGCAGTTCTGGAACATGATACACCACTCCATTTGTGTATGTAGTCTTCAATGTCTTTCATCAGTGTCATATGGTTTTAAGAGCATAGGTCTTCCAACTTCTTGGTTGAATTTGTTTCTGGGCATTTTATTCTTTTGGTGCAATTGTAAATGGGATTGTTTTCTTGATTTGTCTTTTTGTTACTTTGTTTTTAGTGTATGAACTACAATAGATTTCTGTTATTTATTTTGTATTCTGCAACATTTATCAGTTTTCAGTTTTTGGTAGAGTCTAAGATTTTCTCTATGTAGGTTTTATGTCTTTTGTAAGTGCACTAGTTTCATAGTTCTCAGTTTTTGGATGATAAGATTTTCTTTATGTAGGTATTATGCCTTTTACAAGTAACAGTAGATTTACTTCTATCTTATCGATGTGGTTTCATTTTATTTTTTTCTTCTGATTGCTACAGCTACCTACAGTACTGGGTTGAATAAAAGCGTTGAGAGACAACATCTTGTTCCTGATCTTAGAGGGAAAGCTTTCAGTTTTTTAGCATTGAGTATGATGTTAGCCGTTATCATATATGGTCTTTATTGTAGTACATTTCCTCTTAACCCACTTTTTTGAGAGTTTTTTATCATGAATGGATATTATGCTTTGTCAAATGCTTTATCTGCATCTATATTGATGATCATATATTTTTTATCCTTTCTCTTATTAATGTGATGTATCACATTGATTGATTTGCAAATGTTGAACCCCCTTTACATCCCTGGAATAAATCTCACTTGATCATGATGAGTGATTTTTTTAAATGTATTGTTGAATTTAGTTTTCTTATATGTTGTTGAGGATTTTTGCATCTGTGTTTAGGAGAGATAAAAGCCTGTTGTTTTCTTGTTTTGTAGTGTCTGTGTTTAGTTTTGGTATTACGGTAATGCTGCTCTTTTAGAATGAGTCTAGAAATTTTTTTCTCCTCTGTTTAATATAAATCACCTGTAAAGCCTTCTGGACCTGGACTTTGTTGGCAAATCAATCTTCTTTCTTTCTTCTTTCTTTCTTTCTTTCTTTCTTTCTTTCTTTCTTTCTTTCTTTCTTTCTTCTTTCTTTCTTTTTCTTCCTTCCTTCCTTCCTTCTTTCTTTTTTCTTTTCTTTTCTTTCTTTCTTTTCTTTCTTTTTCCTACCAATTCAATTTTATTACTACTAATTGACCTGTTTAAAGTTTCTATTTCTTCGATTTAGTTTTAGAAAGTTGTATGTTTTTATGAATTTACCCATTTTTTCTGGTTTGTCCAATTTTTGGCATATAAATTTTCATACTCCTCTCTTATAGTCTTTTGTATTTCTGTTGTTTTTTTTCTTGTCTTTTATTTCTGATTTTATTTACTTGATGAATCTGATTAAAAGTTTATTTTATCTTTTTATAGAAGCAGCTGTTGATTTTATTGATCTTTTCTATTTTTAGTCTCTATTTCATTTATTTCTGTTCTACTTTTTATTATTTATTTCCTTCTACTAGATCTTGGCCTTGTTTTTTCTTTTTTAGCTCCTTTAGGAGGCAAGTTAGGTTATTGTGATTTTATTTCTTGAGGTTAAGTTTATATCACTATAAACTTCCCTTCTAGAACTGCTTTTATGTTCCAGAGATTTGGATCATTGCATTTTCATTTTCATTTTCATTTGTATTTATTTATTTATTTATTTACTTACTTACTTACTTATTTATTTATTTAAAATATTTTATTTATTTATTCATGTGAGAGAGAGAGAGAGAGAGAGAGAGAGAGAGAGAGAGGCAGAGACACAGGCAGAGGGAGAAGCAGGCTCCATGCAGGGAACCCGATGTGGGATTCGATCCCAGGTCTCCAGGATCACGCCCTGGGCTGAAGGTGGCACTAAACCGCTGAGCCACTGGGGCTGCCCTGGTCTTTGTTTTAAAGTCTGTTTTGTCTGCTGTTTTTTAACCCCTGTTTCCTTTTGCTGAGTGAAGGTTTTTCCATTCCTTTGCTTTTTAGTCTGTATGTGTCTTTAGGTCTGAGTAGTTTCTTGAAGGCAGTATAAAGATAGGTCTTGTTTTTTTTATCCGTTCAGTCACCCTGTATCTTTTGATTGGAACATCTAGTCCATTTACTTTCAAAGTAATATTGATTAGGCAGGCACTTACTGCCATTTTGCTAATTATTTTTATAGTTTTTTGATTCTTCTTTTGCTTTCTTTTTTTTGTGGTTTGACGGCCTTCTTTAGTGTTATGCTTGGCCTCCTTTTTCTTTTGCTTATCTATTATAGGTTTTTATTTACGCTTACTGTTGAGTTCATATGTAAGATGTATATTAAGTTGATGGTCGCTTAAGTTTGAACACATTCTAAAAGCACTAAAATTTTAAGTCCCCCTTCTCATTTTATGTATATTTCTTGTATTTTACATCTTTTTGTTCTGCATATTTAATTTTTGTAGATATAATTGATTTGACTACTTTTCTGTTTTACCCTCTATACTGGCTTTATAAGTGGCTAATATACTACCATTACTATATATTTGTTTTTTACCTGTGAAATTTCTGCCTTTTATAACTTTCTTCTAATGAGGGCCTTTGTATTCCACTCAGAATTTCCTTTAAAATTTCCTGTAAGGCTGGTTTAGTTGTGATGTACTCCTGAAACTCCTGAAACTTGTTTGTTTAGGAGATTCTATCTCTCCTATTCTAAATGTTAAACTTGGTGGTAAGAAGAGTATTCTTGGATGCATGGTTGTTTCTTTTAGCACTTTGAATATATCACGCCATTTTCTTGCGGCCTGCAAAGTTTTTGTTGACAAATCAGTTTATAGTCTCATGGGGTATCTCTTGTATGCAACTGTTTTTTTTTTTTTTCTTGCTGCTTTAGAAATTCTTTATCATTACTTTTTGTCATTTTAATTAGTATGTGTCTTGCTATAGAGCTCCTTGGGTTAATCTTGTAAGTGGCCTTCTAGGCTTGTTGGCCCTGGATTCCCCCCACCCACCACCAAAAAAAAAGAAAAAAAAGGACAATTTTCAGCTATTATTTCTTCAAGAAGTTTTCTACCCTCTTCTCTCTCCTCCTTGGATCCCTATAGTACAAATGGGATGTTTAATGACGGCTCTGAGTTCCCTTAACCCTTTCTTATTTCTATTATTCCTTTTTATCTTTGCTTTTCTCAGCTTGGTTCCTTTCCACTATCCTGTCTTCCAGATTGCTGATGTGGTCTTTTACCTCTTCTAATCTGCTGTTGATTCCCTCTAGTGTATTTTTTGTTTGGATTTTTAAATTCTTCATCTCTGGTTCTTTTTTATATTTTTTATCTCTTTGTTAAAGTTCTCACTGCTTGGCTGGTGGAACTGCAGGCACATTGGTGTGTGGAGTTACCTTTCTTTCTAGGGCAAGAATCATTTTGAAGCTGCACTGGCCCTGGCTGCTTACAGGGTGAATATGGTGGATAGAAGCCAATTTGGAGGAAGTGTAATATATCTAGCATGCTGGATGAGGTGGGTCTGCAAGGTAGATGGAGAGTGTGCACGTTGGCTCTTGCAAGTGTCCAACTATGTAGACTGGGGGAGGGTAAGAGAAATGGTACCCACGAGCACGTTTGTTCCTGGAGAAGTCTGAAAATCCCTGTCTCTCCAGCTCATGTTCTGAGATTAATAAACAAGTCTCCTTCACATATACCCCTGGTAGTTTTCAAACTGCTGCTTCTGTGCTGTGTTATTAATTATGGGCCAGGTTATTAATTATGCTAGCTTATTAAGATTGGGGACTCGGTTTCCTATCAACTTTTGGCTTTCCTGTAGTTAAGCCTGATAATTTTTAAAGTACTTGTATGTAGTTAATCCCCACTGATTTTAAAAGTTCCCAAAGTTAAACCCAGTGGTTTTCAAAGCCCAGGTATTATAAGGACTTGTCTTTCCAGTGTGGGTCCCAATGCCTGGAGTGGCTGGTATTGGGTTTGATCATCTTGCTTCTCTATGCATGTCCTGTTTGTGGTTTGTCTTACCAGAGGGTTTGGTTCCCAACCTTGTCTCTGCCCATTCTTCGTTTTTTATTGTGGCTTCTTCTGTATGATTAACTGGAGAAGGTCGTTTTCAGAGTTAGTTGCATGCATATATATATATATACTATATATATATATATATATATATAGCTGTTATCTCAGTGTACTCATGGAATGGTGTAAGTTTGGCCTCCTTATACTTCGCCATCTTACCTGAACTTCTCTGTATGATTATTTTATATAGAATCATCTGAATATTAGGGAAGCAAACTCTCAAGGACCTGTGATTGATGAGTGGAGGAATTATCTGGACAGAGAGGAGATCCAGGGATAGAAACAGAATGACTGCAAACTCCTGGCTTTTTCTTTGGCCTCACTGCTTTTTCTCTCTAGAGTTTATGCCATATGTTATCTAGTCATATGGGAGCACAGTTAGAATTTCTTTCTCATGTTTTTAATTTATCCTCTTTGTACTTTGAAATAAGTCCTGATTTTATAATTTTTAAAGATTATTTTTTGGTATACATTGTAAACTCCCCTTATTTAATGCCTTTCTTGTGCCTACTGCTTTTGTAATATTTACTTATTTTTAGAGCAGATGTCTCTCTTACCTGCCTTTCCTTTCTACCATTAGGCAATACTGTCCTAACATAGTACTTGTGGACTTTATTCCTGGATATTCGTAAAACCAGTGGTCATACTTATGAACAGACATTTCAGAAATGTATAGGAAAGTTGTAAAGAATATATTTATTGGTTTTATTTAGGAGTCCGTTAGATAGGAAATTATTAAAACATTTGCATTCCAGAATCAGTATCTTAGCTTTACTGTGCTTGTAATTTGTTACTGTGTCTAAATAAGTAGATGCTATATTATCCATGTTAATAGTCTCCTAGGAAATGTTTTAAAGATTGTAGTCATATTTTGTTTTTTTTGTAGGTTTGATCTTTGTTTTCTTCACTTTTTTAAAGATTTTATTTATTTATTCTTGAGAGACACACAGAGAGAGACAGAGAGGCACAGACACAGGCAGAGGGAGAAACAGACTCCATGCAGGGAGCCCGACATGGGACTTGATCCTGGGCTGAAGGCAGAGCTAAACTGCTGAGCCACCCAGGCTGCCCAGTTTTCTTCACTTTTTAAAATTGCTTCATACAAATTTGAGGACATAGTACCTTTACTGTGCAGGTTTCCCTAAAAAAAAAAATTTATTTCCAATATAAAAATTTGATTATGGTTTTAAAACTAAGAAGTAAATAGGAAAATAAAAGTGATATTATCTCCACTATTTCTGGCTCCAGGTATCTCAGAGTTAGATTTTTCTTGTATTCAGGAAGAGACTAACTCCCTTCTCTTCGTGGTCTGACCTTTGACTCTCCATTACTCTGACCTTTGATTTATTTATCATTCAATACCTAGCACAGAGGTTGGCATGTGGTAGATACTGACAAAATATTGACTGAATCAATGAATTGATGAGTGGAGGGAAAAAGGAAATGCTTCTAGTACATTTATTATATACTTACCATGTCTGTAGCAGGCATTCTACTAGGTCATTTCATGTATATTGTTTGTTTTTTCTTATTAACAATCCAGGAACTTTGCTATTATCATCTCCAACTTAAAGAATGAAATTCTTTCAGAGATTAAGTAAATTATAACTGAGAATTTACAGAGTCCTGCAAGAAACTCTGAGTGGAAATGGATTACTTGTGGGGATGTTTCAAAGTGTGATGGCTAAGATTGGTGGTTCTAAACTGCTTTTTAAATTTGATACATATGAAGGATGACATTTAGTATAATTTATGTGTCACACACAAAGTTATGTACATTCCTGGTACTAGCTAATAATTCATGCCTGACTTTGTTACTCAAGAAAGCCTATTGGAATGTAAGGGAGAATGTGTGATGTGATTCTATTCTAATTTCTTACATAAGAGGGCAAATATAAACCTTTGAACAGTATTATTAATGGCCATATCTTACATTTCTTTACTGCTTTTGACCACATCCTACATCATATTATGGTTGAGGATTGCTGGTTTAAGTGACAGCCATAGTTTAACATTTGAGAAACAACTTTGTTATAAATTAGTTCTTATTTTAAAGTCACAGGTATTGAAAGCAATGTGAAGAAAGTAGGTGAGTTCAAGAGTAAACAGAGTTGGGTTTTGAAGACTGAGTAAGATTTCATAAAGTAGGAAATGTGGTAATGAGTTAGGGGTAAAGAGGCATATTTAAGTATCTTTGCAAACTGGAGTAAAAGAACTTAGGGTGGAGAAGATGTTTCAAGATGAAATTATAAAGGTTATTTGGGGCAAGATTCTGAAAGGACCTGAGGATGTGCATTTAAGTTTTGGGGGTTTGGCTGGGTGTGGCACACCAGGCTCCCACCAATAATTTTGTGTGGGCCTCAAGCTCGCTCAGCAGGCTGTGCAGATCACGCAGATAAACTGAATGTGAGAAGTAGACGGACATAGACAATTGGGAGTGATGGGGCTGTGATATAATGCGGGAGATATGTTTATGTAGGTAGCAGTAGTTCTAACTGTTGTTGCCTTACAGGAAAAACTAAACTAATATCTAGACTTTTGATTCTCCATTGGAAGATAGGAATTAAGATTCATATGTGTGGTTTCCCATGTGTAAAATACACCTGCTACAACACACCTGTTAGAATGGCTGAAAAACCAACAAAAGCCAGACAACTTGACAACACCTAGTGCTAATGAGAGTGAGGAGTAAATGGAGTGCTCATGCATTGCTTTTGGGAATACAAAATCATACATAAGCTTTGGAAACCGGTGCAGCAGTTTCTTATAAAGTTAAGGATGAGTGATGTCAGCACTGTGGCCATATGTGTCATTCCTCCTTTTTCTTGCCATTTAACAAATAATTAGACATCTATTCACAAAAATGCCTCCAGTAGCCATGCCCAGGGACCTGGGAGGTTTCTAGCCCACCTGAGCATGTGAAAATAAGCAAGATCTTGGTAAGGACTATGGATCCAAGGGAGTCAGTGAACTTGCTCCACTCTGACTTTCCTGGTCAGGGAAAAAACTCTGGAGAGCATTTCCCTGGGCAAATACTCTTAGGCAGAAAAGAAGTTGTAGAAGTTTTGTCTAAGAAGACGTTCTAGCACCGCTTGAGAGCAGTGCAGAGACAAGGTTGTGCGCAGAGGTGAGGGAGGTACTCTTCCAGAGCCTTCCTTTTCCTCCAGGTGGCGCTGCAGGAGGTACTGTCTGCCAGTAGAGACTTCTGTGGAGGTGGTGCACTGTGAGGGGTGAATCCCCAGCTGTCCTAGCTGTAGGTGTTGCAGCCCGATAAACCTATACTAGCACCTTGATTTTGGAGCATGACCTCCATGAAATGGAGGGGGGAGAGAGGAGAAAGGGAAGGAAGCAGGTAAAAGCATCAGCAGTAAAGGGACGGGGTTCTTATTTTCTACTTTAGTGCTTTGGTGTAGATTCTGGCCACAAGTTTATATGAAGTATTCCACTGGAAAGTCTCCACACAGGCACCCCAAGACCCAAGTGCTAAACCCACACCCACACCCCCCAACTATGCAGCTAACTCCTATGTGTAGTCCCACGTGTTGCAATGAGAGCAGGTCCCGGAAAAACCATCCAGGGTCCGTGGGCAGAGGAGAGACCACAAATGGGGAGCTATAGCACTGCTTTCTGAAACCCTAATAAGAGATTTCCTTGAGCCAGCCTGAGGAGTTGTAAGAGGAAGAGGAAACGCAGTGTTTACAACTTCTACCACAAGAGGGAGCAAGAAGAGTGGAGCTGGCCTCTCCTGAAACCTGGGAAACTCCAGGGAAGCAACACCAAGCAACAGCACCACAATCTAAACATAACCAACACAGGTACTCTCAGTGTGAAAGCAGCAACACAAAAATATAAGGAGCTAAGAAAACAAACAAAAAGGATATATGCCATCACCATAAGATATCAATAATTTTCCAACAGCTGAGCTCAAACACACAAACTACTGTGGTCTGCTTTATAAAGAATTAAAAAATAGCTATTTTGAAGAAATCCAACAAATTACAAGAAAACTCAAAAAGGCAGTTCAATGACATTAGAAAAAAGATATTTGAAAAAAATCGTACTCTTGACAAAAGATATAGAAACCATAAAAAAGAACCAATAGCAAATCTGGAGCTGAAGAACTCAGTGAATGAGGTGAAGAATACAGTCACAAGTATCTGTAGTAGAGTAGAGCAAATGGAAAATCAAGAGAGTTAGAGGGTAAGAATTTGGTAGAAACTGTAGAAGAAAAAAAGAGAAGAATAAAAATGAATGAAGAAAGCCCATGTGATTTTATGGTATACAATCAAAAGGGCAAACATCAAAATAATTAGGATTCCAGAAAGAGATGAGAAGGAGAGTGCAGGCATTTAATTAAAGAAATAATAACTGAAAGCTTTGCAAGTCTGGGGGAACACTTAAACATCTAAGTTCAAAAAGTTAATAGATTACTCTGTTATCTTGATGCCAAAAAACCTTCTCCAAGACATATCAAAATGAAACTACTAAAAATCAAAGATAAAGCATACTAAAAGTAGTAGGGGGGAAAGGGTGTAATCTACAAAGGAATTCCTGTTAGGTTATCAGTAGATATGTCAGCAGAAACCCTCTAGGCCAAGAGAGAGTGGACTGACATATTCAAAGTGCTGAAAGATAAAAATTCACAGCCAGCAATACTCTATCCAGTAAAGTTATCCTTCAGATAATGAAGGAGAGATAAAGACTTTCTCAGATGAACAAAAGCTGAGGGAGTTCATCATGACTAGAGTGCCTTCCATAAATGCTAAAGGAGCTCATCAAATGGAGTAAAAAATACTACTCAATGACATGAAAATATACGAAAGTATGCAATGTACTAGTAAAGGGAAAAATATATTCAGATTAGAAAATTCCAGTACTGTAATAGGTTAATGTATTAACAACTTAACCATAGTTTAAGATTAAAGGCAAAAAATCAAAAGGCAAAAATGACTGTAGTTAACTATAACTTGTTAACAAGTGCACGGTATAAAAAGAGGTAAATCGTGACATCAAATATATGAAAGAGGAGGAGTAAAAGAGTGAAGATTTTATGACCAAGTGAAGATAAGTTGCTTTCAGCATAAATTGGACTGTTTTATTTTTGAGATGTTCTTGTAAATCCATGGTAACCACAAAGCAGAAATCTAGAGTGGATTCACAAAACATAAAAGAAAAAAGATGGGAGACAAAGCATACCACCATGGAATACTACCAATTTGCGAAGTTATGCAGAAACATAGGGGAAGAAGAACAAATAGAGATTTAAGGCAACCAGAAAGGAAACAATTAGTTGACAGTAGTAAGTGTTTACATATAAGTAATTATTCTACATGTGAATGGATTGAATTCACCAATCAAATGGAACAGAATGACTGGATGGGTTAAAAACAAAACAACAAAAAACAAGACCCAGCTCTTTGCTGCCCATTAGAGACTCTTCAGCTCTGAAGACACACATAAACTCAAAGTGAAGGGGTGGAAGAAGCAATTCCATGCCAATGGAAATAAAAAGAAAGTGGAGTACCCAAACTTCTGTCAGGCAAAATATACTTAAAACCAAAAGTGATAATGAGACAAAGAAGGACATTTTATCATGATTAAGGGTGCAGTACATAAAGTACAACAATTATATACCCTCACAACATCAGAGCACCTAAATATTATTAAGCAAATACTGTCAGAAGGAAGGCAGAAATAAATAGCAATACAGTAATAGTATGTGGCTTCAGTACCTTGCTTTAAATAATGAATACATCATTCAGACAGAAAATCACCAAGAAAACATTGGAATTGAAACATACTTTAGACCAAATGGACTTAACAGACTTATATAGAACATTTCATCCAATAGCAATAAAATGTTCATTCCTCAAAAGTGCACATAGAACATTCTTTAGGAAACAAAACAAGTCTTAGCAAATCTAAGAAGACTGAAATCATACAAACTATATTTTCTGACCACAATAGAAAGAAACTAGAAATTGACAAGAGGAAAGTTTGAAAATCTACAAATATGTGGAAACTAAATGCACTTTTGAACAACCAATGAGACAAAGAAGAAATAAAAAAATATATAGTAAAATAAATGAAAATGGAAACACAACCACTAATACCTGTAGGATGCCACTGAAGCAGTTCTGAGAAGAAAGTTTATAGCAACATGCATCTATTAAAAATTAGAAGAATCTCAAACGACCTAACTTTATACCTCAAAGAACTAGAAAAGGAAGAACAAATAAAGCCAAAGTAAGCAGAAGGAAGGAAATAATAAATAGCATTGCAAAAATAAATGAAATAGAGGCCAGAATAATAGAAAGGATCAAATGAAACCAAGAGCTGGTTCTGTGAAAAGGTACACATTTGACCAAACTTAAGCTAGAGTAACTAAGAAAAGAAGACTGAAAAATAGACATACCTCAGAGGTATTGCAACTTTGGTTCCAGACCACTGCAATAAAACAAATTATTTTTTAAAGAGTTTATTTATTTATTCATGAGAGAGGCAGAGGCACAGGCAGAGGGAGAAGCAGACTCCCTGCGGGGAGCCTGAGGTGGGACTCCATCCCAGGGCCCTGGGGTCGCGCCTTGGGCCAAAGGCAGGCACTAAACCGCTGAGCCACCCAGGGATCCCTAATAAAACAAATATTGCCATAAAGTGAGTCAAATGGATTTTTTGGTTTTCTAAGACATGTAAATGTTATATGTACAGTAAACTATAGTGTATTAAGTATGCAATAGCATTATGTCTAAAACAATTGTACATACCTTAATTCAAAACTGCTTTATTGCTAAAAGATACTCACCATCATCTAAGCTTTCAGTTAGTCATAATCAATGATCACAGATCGCCATAACAAATATAATAATTAAAAAGTTTGTGAGAGTTTCTAAAATGTGACACAAAGACATTTATTGAGCAAATGCAGTTGGAAAAATGGTGCCAGTAGACTTGCATGACACAGGGTTGCCAGAGACCTCCAGTTTGTAAAAAAACAGTACTTGTGAAGTGCAACAAAGTGGAGTGCAATAAAATTAGGTATGCCTATAAATAAAATTAGAAGTGAAAAGGGAACATTACAATTGATACTACAGAAATACATAAGATCCTAAGAGAGTACTATAAATGATTATATGACAGATATTAGATAACCTAGAAGAAATTGGTAAATTCCAGCAAACCTACCAAGACTGAGTCAGGAAGAAACAGAAAATCTGAACAGACCAATAACAAAGAGATTACATTCATAATCAAAACCTCACAACACAGAAAACCTCAGGGCCAAATAGCTTCACTGCCAAATTCTATTAAACATTTAAAAGAATGAATGCCAAACCTTTAAAAACTTTTAAACCTTTTAAAACTCTTCCAAAAAATTGAAGAGGAGGGGCTACTTCCAAATTTATTCTATGAAGGCAGCATTAACTTGATATGGACAATATAAAAAAATTATAGACCAATGTCCCTGCTGCACATAGATTTAAAATCCTCAACAAAATGAAACAAGCCAAATTCAGAAACATTTAAAAAATATTTATCCCTAGGATGGAAGGATGGATCAATGTATGCAAATCAATAAATCATTGTTAAAATGAAAGATAAAAGTCAAGTGGTCATCTCAGTAGATGGCTGGAAAAGCATTTCACAAAATACAACATCCATTTATGATAGAAATTCTCAACAAAATATGTATAAAGGGAGCGTTCCTCAGCATAATAATGTGCCATAAGTCTTCAGCTAACATCATACTGAACAGTGAAAAGCTCTAACATTAGGAGGAAGACAACTCTTTGTTTCAGTTCATGTTCATGTCATGATCTCAGAGACATGAGATCAAGCCCTGCGTCAGGCTCTGCACTCAGTGCAAAGTTGGCGTAAGATTCTCTCTCTCTCTCCCTCTGTCTCCCTCTGTTTTCTAACATAAATAAAATCTTTAAAAAAAAGAGTTGGATACTTAACTGACTGAGGTACTCAGGTGCTCAGGTGCCCCAGAAGAAGACAACTCTTACGACTGTTATTTAGTGTAGTACTGGAAGCCGTATCTAGAGCAATTAAGCAATGCAAAGAAATGAAACGTATCCAAATTTATAAAGGGAGAAGTAAATTTGTCATTATTTGTAGATGATAACGATTTTTGTATATAGAAAATCCCAAAGACTCAGCAAAGAACATGTTGTAACAAATCAATGAATTTAGTAATCTTGCAGAATATGAAATCAATATATATAGAGATCTGTTTCATTTCTATACACTAATAATGAAACATCAGCAGAAGTAAACTATCCCATTCACAATAGCATCAAAATACATAAAATGTTTATAAATAATTGCACCAAGGAAATGAAAGACATGTACAAAAAACTGTTGAAAGAAATGAAAGAAAAACAAAAACAGAAAGATGTCTCTCATGTTCATAGATTGGAAGAATTAATATTGTGAAAATGTCACAACTACCCAAGGCCATCTATAGATGCAACAAAATTTCTATTAGAATTCCAATGACATTCTTCACAGAAAAATAATTACTAAAATTTGTATGGAACAAAAAACTGAATAGTCAAAGCAATCCTGAGAAAGAAGAAAAACCAGAAGTATCACACTTCCTGATTTCAAACTATACTGCAAACTAATAGTAATTGAAACACTATGGTATCAGCACAAAAATAGACACATACCAATAGAACAGAAAGGAGAGACCATAATTAAAATCTGGCATATACAATCAACTGATATTCCACAAGAGAGCCAAACACACCTAATGGAGAAAGGATAGTTTCTTTCACAAATTTGGGAAAACTGGATAACCACATGCAGAAAAAAATGAAATTGGATCTGTATCTTCTCACAAAAAAATTAACCTGAAATGGATCAAAAACTCACATATAAGACCTGATACCGTAAAATTTCTTGAAGAAAATTCAGGAGCTTCTTGAAGAAGCTCCTCAACATTGGCTACCAATGACTTTTTTGGATATATCACCAAAAGCTGTATCACAAATAACAAGAGTAAAAATCAGTAAGTGGAAACACATCAAACTTAAAAGCTGTAGTACAGCAATAGAAATAAAGAAAATGAAAAGGTTACCTATAGAATGTGAGAAAACATTTGCAAATCATATATCAGATAAGGGCCAATATCCAAAATATAAGAACTCATACAACCCAATAGTAACAGCAATAAAAGTAAGATTTAAAAGATGGGCAGAGGAACTAAAGAGACATTTTTCCAAACAAAGAAGACATTCAGATGGCCAAGTGTATGAAAAAATACCCAAGAATACTAATCACCAGGAAAGTGCCAAATAGCACAATGAGATATTGCCTCATACCTGTTAATATGGTTATCATCAAAAAGATGAGAGAATTGTTGGTTAGGATGCGGAGAAAAGAGAACCTTTGTACACCATTGATGAGAATGTAAATTGTTTTGTCTACTGTGGAAAACAGTGTGGATGTTTCTCAAAAAGTTATTATTAATCTACTTATGAGTCAGCAATTCCACCTGTAGATATATATCCAAAGGAAATGAAAACAGTATCAGAGGGATTTGCACTCCAGTATTTACTGCAGCGTTTTTCACAGTAGCAAGATGGGAAAACAGCCTAAGTGACCCATGAACAGGTAAATGGGTAAAGAAGATAATGGTATAACATATGCAACAGAATATTTTTCAGCCACAGGAAATAAGGACATGCTGCCATTTGTGACAACATGGATTGATCTTGAGGACATTGTGCTAAGTGAGATGAGTCAAACAGAAAAATACAAATACTGCATGATAGTACATAATTATGTGGAATCTAAAAAAAATCCCCATTCATAAAACAGAGTAAAATGCTGGTTACCAGCATCTAGAGTGTGGACAAATGGGAGAGATGTTGTATAAAGGTAACAAGTCCTAGAGACCTAATGTACAGTTTAGTGAATATAGAAAATGATATTGTATTATAATCATCAACTTGAGTGATTAAATCACCACACAAAAATTATAATTATATGATTTAGTAGAGGTGCTATTGCTACAATGCCATTTATATTACATATATAAAGGAATCAAATTAACATGTAGTATATCTTAAATTTTGTGGTGTATGTCAAACATTTCATTTCTTTAAAATTTTTTAAAAAAACTTTTAAAGATTTTATTTATTCATGCGAGACACAGAGAGAGAGGGAGAGACATGGACAGAGGGAGAAGCTCCTGGAGGGGAGCCCAATGTGGGACTCGATCCCAGGACCCCGGGGTCACACCCTAGGCCAATCGCTGAGCCGCCCAGGCATCCCAAACATTTCAGATAAATAGTTGCACACACATTAAAGATATATTTACCATATGACCCAATAGCCTTAATTCTCAGTACTTACCCAGCAGTCCTTCAGTAGGTGAATAGATGCCTCACACAATGGAATATTTTTAGTGATAACAAGAAACCAACTATAGATCCATGCAACAATGTGGAGGAATCTTAAATTAATTTTGCTAAGGAAAAGAAGCCAGAACCAAGTATGTTACAATTCTGTTATAATAGAAAACAGATCAGTGGTTGACAAAGGTTGGGCTAAGGGAGTGACTGCAATGGGGCAACATGAGCTTTTAGGATGTGGGAAGTGTTCTTCATGTGCTGTGGCTGTGGACACACAACTCTTTGCATTTGATGATTATAACTTCACTTAAACATTTGAGGAAAAGGGAGTTGGCCTAAGTAACTTGGGAAAGTGATCTTGGAGTAAATTCTGTATGGCTAAAGACAAAAAACTGAATATAAACACTTTTTGTAGTTGGTAAGTTTGTTTCTCATAGCTGTATGGCTTAGCAGTTTTGAAGGTACTTTGCACAGTGTACTGTTGTTGAAGGAGTAAGTAATACATGTCATATTGTAGAAATTAAGACCTAGGGGAGAATGAAGTTATAATAAACAAGCAATGGGAAATACTAAAATGAACTCTGTGGTGCTATATTGGAGTTCAGCCTATCAATATGAACTTATGTGCTTTAAAATACACACACACACACACACACGTAGATAGATTTAAGAAAGTAATGTAGAAATAAACATATGTGTTTACTTTCCTATCTCTGTCCATTGAGGGGCCTACAAGTAGTGAGCAACAAGCACACCTAGTGCCTAGATCTTGGAACCAGGGCTCCTTGGTAAAATGGCTGAATCTGTGGCCAGGACAGAGAAACATAAGATGTGCCTGAAATGTCCTGTATTGTCAGAAAAGAAGGAAGTGTTCAGAAAAGGTTGGGAGGGGAAGATCCAAAGGACGCATTTAATCTGAAAGTGTTCTGTGTGGCCAAAGCTGGAACAATTGGAGCAATGAAGTAAAGAATGGTAATATTGGATTATAACCACGCCAAATAAATATACATGAGTTCATACTGATAGAGATACATGACTGAAATAATAAATGAGAAAGAACAACTTTTCCTTAGAGAAGAATTCTAATAAATGTAGAAGGAATGAGGGAAATATAAAATCATCTTTTAGTCTACGACAGTAGTAATCACTGAAGGCAAGATCCAATGAATATTATAAATAATGAGAAAGAGGATATATGTGTATGCCTTTAAAATATTTTCCTCCCAAATATTTTTTAATCATATAGGCCTGAGGCCTGTAAAATTAGTAAAGAAGTAAGACTAAAAAAAACTAAATGGTTTCAGCTCAGGAAAAAAAATTGCCATTTTGTTAGTTATCTCTACCAGTATAGACTGCTAAATGTTTTGTAGTTTGAGTCTTATTCACTCTGAACACACTAGGACTTACGTAGGTTTCCCTCAACGTATGAGGTGAGTGTGGACTGCTTTTAGCCAATTGTGAGAATAAACTATCCTAATGTTAGACTGGATGGCATTTTTGGAGGCCTGGATCGTGGAGCAGGAGAAAAGGAGGATGGTAAAAACTAAAGAAAAAGACTGGTGTTTATTCAGAAAGAAAGCATATAGACTCCCTGCCAAATTGTGTTTTACTTGACTTCTCATTTGCATTTTACCTTTGTGGATGAGTTAACATAACCTGTTTGGGAATGACATAACTTCACTACCTCTTACCTGTTTTAACTGCATCGCGTGAGAGGACTGAACTGTGGCCCACATCTTTCTCCAGGGCTTTTTGCGGAAGTGAGTCAATACATTGTTTCTGGCTTTACTTGCTATCCCCTCCCTAATATGCCAGCTCAGGGTGCTTTGGAATTTTCCAGGTACATTATTAGAGGAGAAGGTACAGGAGGAGGGCCCAAACATGGGTTCATTGTGTTTGGGGGAGGAGGGTTCCAGCGGTTGTTCAGGGAAGCATTGAAAGTGACCCAAGTGGAGTAAGGATTAAAAAAAATTACCTGAAATAAATACATGCCAAACACTAAAAATCCCTTATCCTATTTAAGTATCTTTTATCATTATATTTAAAAATGATGTAAAAATGTAAGCTGAGATTCTTTTTAGCATGGATTTCAACACCCTTTTTTGGTGTCTGTGTCAGGAACACAGTGTTCTGTTAAGTCATTCAGTGATGAAGATTGCTGGCCTGCTGCCAACCAGGGTCAAGTTCATTCAGATAAGTTTCAGCGTAGGTTCTGAACTGAGTGAGGAATGCTTCTCTTGTCTTTGATGTTAAGTGGATCTAGAGAATTGTTTTAAAACAAGATTATTTTAATTTTCAGGGATATGTTTTTTTATTTTAAGACTTTATATGCAAACAGTGCTTGATACTGATACCACCTTCTTGTTTGTTTATTGACTTGCCATTCCTGAACCGGTGAAATACCACAACTCGCCTAACCATAGCAGACAAATAGACAGTATGCACTATATGGACTCTGCTGCGTCGTTTAAGGTATTTGGTTAGACCACTGAAGAAAACATATACTCAGAAAGTGCTTTTATCGGGCACATGTATGAATTAAAAATTAGGAAAGGTGAATTAGAAGCAGGAGAAACTGCGTTTGATAAGGGATGCATATCATCAAGATATATTTTTTTATTCATTCCTTCATTTTTTGGGAAGGAATGGTTCTTTCATTATTTTTCTCATTTACCATCATTTTCCAGTAACAGAAATGCAGTGACTCTTGTATTCAGACTGCAGTAAGTATATAGACAGCTAAGGATTAGAGCAGTTTTGCCTGAAAATTATATTTAATCAGATTTCTTCTAAAAATATTTAATTTTCACATGTGTAAATGAGTGAACATATCTTGCCTTATAGCTAGCTCACTAGAGCATCAGAAGATAATTTTTTTTCCTATTCATTGCAGCATTTAACCAAGCTGATTAGTTTGTGTTGATACTTGAAGGTTTTAAAGTCTTGGTGTGGTGTCTGTTGAAATATGTGCTTTCTTGGCTAATGTATGATGTTTCCTTTTTGGTAATTGATCATTGTTTTTCTTATCCATTAATGTTTTTCTAACATCTGGCAAGGTGTCTGTCCTCATGTACTCACAACCATGCTACCAGTTAATGGGTAATAGTCACAGGTCAGACTTGAAATAGGAACCTATTTTATTTTATATTATAAAAAATATATAAAGGAAAAAATAATAAACATATGCCTTTACAGATATATATTAAGTGTTTAAAACCAAACATGTTATCCAAAAGCTATAATGTAAACATTTCTGTGGCACATTCTTTTTGCATGGGTTACACTGGCTGGGCTCGAATAGAAGAAACTTCCCCAACAAATCTTCTTCCTTTGGCAAAAATAATCATTTATCATACTTAAAATACCTCTGAATAGCATTAAATATATTTTTGTAAGATTTTATTTATTTTAGAGAGAGAAAGAAACAGCATGAGCAGGAGAGACAGAGGGAGAGGGAGAGAGAATCTCAAGCAGAATCCATGCTGAGTGTGGAGCCTGACATGAGGCTTGATCCCAGGACCCTGTAATCATGACCTGAGCTGAAGACAAGATTCGGACCCTTAACTGACTGTGCCACCCAGGCACCCCCAGCATTACATAATTTTTATGTGGATTGAATATGCATGAATTTCTCAGAAAACCTCAGAATGTTAAACATTGGAAGGAGTGGGATATTACTTTTTTCCTCTCCTTCCTCATGCGGCACATTGTAGTTGTTAGTTGAAACTTAGAATTTGGGTGTTATATCATTGTAGTGCTCCTTCTACTTCTGCAGTACCCTATGTCATAGCTTCCAGTGATCATTGCTTTACCTGCCTTTTGTCCCAGCTGGACTGCAAGTTCCTTGAGGGCTGGGATCATCATGAATGAGTGAATGAATGAATGAATGAATGAGTAAAGTAGAGGCAAGGCATCCAGATGGATAGTGGCAGTGATTTTTTTAAAAAACTGGTGACAAAAGACAAAAGACAAAAATACTCATGAGTTACATACCTACACCCATGGTAGAAGTCTAATTAAATATTCAAGTTTTATGAAAATAGAATTGGTGATATTATATCTTTTTATTCTATATTTATTTCCTTAAATTTCTCTACTTTTATCACAGTTGTATGCCTGTAATGATGGGGACAGGACAAAGTTAAGAGATTGGACTTGCTGTCATAGAGCATAATTTCTCAGTAACAGCTGCTTCTGAATGTCCATCAGTATATACTTGAGAATACTTAAAATATGCATCCTGATATAATCAGAATTTTCAACTATGAGAAAAATTAACTGGAGAAAGATTCTGTACTCAGGGAAAATAGTTAAAGAAATGAATATGTAATAAGCATATGTGATTACATGGCTCAGTTATTTGAAAACCTCTTACTAGGGTCTTATGTGATAATTATATTTTAAGTAGACTGGCTCATTAACGAAGCTAATGCATCCCATGGATTGAATATGTGGTTATGATCTGTATGACTTAAATTTCCAGAAGAAATTCTAATGAAAGGCATTACTGAACAAACCACTCATTTGTCATGAGCAGTTGCAAGGAGGGGATCCTTTTTAAAACCAAAGTAAGACCAGTATATGTATAATGGGAATACTGGATGCTGAACTTCAGTTTTTAAAACTTGTGTAGTAATGACAGCTACTATCTTCTGGGTGAACCTCATACGTAGGGATGCTGCAGAATCTGTTTTACATATATTTTCTCATTCAGTTTCCACAATGACCCCATTGAGATGAGTATTACTCTTTATTTTGTCTCTTGGGTAATGTGGCTCTATCTCAAGTTAAAAACTTGCCCGGCATTGCTCTGCTGGTAAGGGGCAGATGAGGGCAACCAAAAGAGTCTTTGAATTAGATTATAAAAGAAGAATCTCCTGTGTTCTACTAGTCAGTTTGAGTGCTTGTTGTAAAAGGTTTGATTCTTAAATAAGTAGGAGATTAAAAAATAGGGGAAAGAGTATGAATTATCAGCCAAGCTTATAAGAGAACACATTAACTTTTCTAGAATACCTTGCTGCTTATTCATCTCTTACTTAGAATCTTCCATCCAAATTTCTGGGCCTAGGCACACTTTGGCATTTGGATCTGAGGGAGGGGAAAGTCATTCCACCATGGTTCCATGTCCTACACCCACTCCTTTGCTACCTGTTAGAACTTGTGCTTTTCTTGCCTGTGTGAGAGACACTGCTCTACTCAGTGTATATCTGGTATTTTTTCAAGACATCTCACTAGGTTCTAGGTTATCTATCTGAAGAAATGACCAAAGTGGAGGGGTTTAGGAAGGCCAAGAGAAGGAAAATATTTGCATAAGTCAAGTTTCTTGTATTTTTACTCCATCATTTTACTGTGATTATGGACTACATTCTCTGCAGTAACAAGATAGCATTTATTTTATTTATCATACAGTTTCTGGTTCTTTTGTTTTTTTTTTTGAGTCAAACTTCTTTTTTTTTTTTTAAGATTTTATTTGTTTATTCATGAGAGACAGAGAGAGAGAGAGAGAGAGGCAGAGACACAGGCAGAGGGAGAAGCAGGCTCCATGCAGGGAGCCTGACATGGGACTCGATCCTGGATCTCCAGGATCAGGCCCTGGGTGGAAGGCGGCGCTAAACCGCTGAGACACCTGGGCTGCCCATTGAGCCGAACTTCTAAGAAGGAATGCACAGTGAGCCTCAAACTCATTTCCATATATATGTGCCTTTATTTTGTTTTTCACTTATAAGAAGGAAATTCATAGTCTGGCATTTGGAGTTCTGAAAAAAAAATTGGGGAAAGAAATGGGGAAGAAATAAGGAGAAAGAAAAAAAGATCTCTTATGTGTTGAGGATGTAGAGTTTTAAAGCTGCATGAAGGTCAGTAAATGATACTTGAGAAAGTTAAATATAAATATACTTATATACTTACATGTGGCTTTAGCAGATTTGTGTGTTCAGTCACTAAAATACTCATTGCTTATGTGTATTTTATTCAGATAACTTTTGTTCTCCAACCTGGAGAAGAGTTGCCACCCTTATTTATCAAATCTATTAACAAGTAAATTGGGCTAATTTTTTAAGTAAGAAGAAAAAGAATATTGAGAGATTATCTCACTTTTTCCCAAGTAACTATATAAAAAAACGACACCTTTAGATTGAAGGCATTAAAAAACAAAGTAGCTTTGCTAAAGTGTTCCCCAGAAAAGTTGTAGTGGGTAGAAAGATGTGTGAACTAGCAGCAAGGAAATTGAATAAGCTGACAATATGAAGTAGGAAAAACAGAAATAAAGGAGGCAGAGGTATAAAGAAAGCTCAAGGCATGGGGGCTAGGGGATAGGAGATTGTCACATGGATCATACTGTCACACCTCTGGAACCTTGGCGTAAGCTGAAATACCCACCCCAAACTCTTCAGTATCGTCTTTTTTCTCACCCAAATTACTGTTCCTTCCCACTTGTTTCAAATTGTTTTTATAGTTAGTCTGTCTCTTCAGTCCTTGACAGTAAAGTCGTAGCTTTGTATTTTTGAGGACTTGGCAGTTGCATATGGCAGATGTGCAATACATGTTAGGTTGGAAAACAAAACATAATGATAACTTTACAATATACACTCACTCCAGAGTTTGGCCCATTTTCCTGTGGTGGCAGGAGACAGGACCTAAAACAGATTTTCTTACTTTTACATTAAGATTTGAGGCTAAGAACTCCCTGTGTTTACTCCCCCTGTCCCTCCCGACAGTCTTGTGAAAAGAAAATGGTTAAATACAATTGCTTTTTTTCCTCTGGGTAGTTGTCTCTAAACATGGAATGGCATTGGCTTAGATGGTCTGATAAGAATTTCTCGGGTCAGTGGGAAAATTTTACAGGTTTTGTGTTCCTTTGTTTTTTATGGATTTTAGTCCTGTTCATAGATACTTATATTTAGAAATTATAATGTAGGATACACACACACCATTTGAATTTTTTCTGCATTATTAACTCATAATCACAGTAAGCTTTCCATAGTCTCTATAGGTAGCTGGTAGAAAAGTTAACATTTTTGTGTAATTTATTTTCATTTTAAGATACTAACTCTAGTGTGACTTGGATTTCATGGACAAATGGTGATGAGAATTAGCCATAGAGTTCCTGGACCCTTTTACTTTTATGAATTCTAGTATTGTTCTGGGTGGAGATCATCCCATCTTTGAAGAAAATACAGTTATTGTTGTGTGTTTTTTGTATGTGCCTCACAAATATGTCATAAATGGTAGTTCTCATTTTGGAACATTCCATTATTCTTATATTCCGAGGTGTCCTTCCTACTCCAAAAAAATGGATTCTCAGTAACAGCAAGCCATAACAGCATGATCAGGATTGGCTGCCGTACTGTACTGTATATATACATATACATATGTATAAAACTGTGTGAAAGAGTGTGGGACAGGTATCAGTGTTCTACAGAAATAGAGAGACTGGCTTTCCCAGAAGACAGGTAGTAGGAATCAAGCTCTCCATTTCATTGCTGTGTGGCTAGTTATTTGTCAGTAGTCCCTAGGCAGCCAAACTCTATCACTCTCAAACTGTATCCTGAGAGCCTGGAGAAAGTTATTCTTCTCACTTTGTTTGTTGTTGATTCATTTTTAACTATGTAAGAATAAGCTCCAGGGCAGAGGCCTATGAATGCGTGTGGACCAGGTGGGTGGTACCCTCCTGGACTGGAAGGGCCTCCCTGACTGAGTGTAAGGATGATGGACAAGCTCCAGCCAGCAATTGCTTTGCAGGAATGTGCTTCCAGGTTTGCCAGATTTCTCAATTTCAAGAGGAGGCTATCGATCCAGATCTGATGTGAAATCTCACAATTTCTACATAATAGGGAACTGGTTTAAATGAAAAATGGAAACCACAAGTGACAGACTTTTTAGTGAAAAAATTAAAAACAAAACCTTGTCCACTGGTTGCTGGATTGCATCTTGTACTTTGAAGTATTTTGTGCTGCCCATGAGCCGTGTTCCTGGGACTGTCAGATCATAAACATTGCTTTGGTACTGTTTACATTCATGGTAGGATATGACTGATTCAGCCGGCATTTATTTAGTGTTTATGGTAAACATTCACATATTTTTTTCACACCTTGCTTAAATGCTGTTGCTTTTTTTAATATTGAAAATAAGTGATGAGTGATACTGATGACACTAAAATATATATATACATATATATAATTGTTAAATGGATTAAATATCCACACAAAAGAAGGCATCTAAAGTACTAGTGCTGTGACCTTGTGTAGATTCATAATCTGTCTGACTTCAGTTTGATCATCCCTACAAGGGAATAGTAATATCTACTGTTAGAGCTTGTTGTCAAGTTCAGGTGGGGCAACATGAAGATGAAAGTGCTTTGTAGATGGTAAAGCACCATATGAATTTATCATGGCAATAAGTCATTTTATTAATAATTCAGTTCATGGTACAGCCACTGTGGAAAATGGATAAGGAAATACGATATGTATGTACTATGAACTATTACACAGCTATTAAAAAGGTTGTGATTGTGCTGACAACATCGATGAGCCTAGAGGGTATTATGCTAAGTGAAAGAAGTCAGAATGAGAAAGACAAATACCATATGATTCCATTCATAAATGGAATCTAAAAGAAATACAGAAGCAGAACTATAAACACAGAGAACAAAGTCATGGTCAGCAGAGGGGTGGGTTTGGGGGATTGGGCAAAACAGGTGAAGGGGAGAGAGAGATTGGCCTCCTGTAATGCAGTGAGTAAGTCACAGGACTAAAACCTGAACATAAGGAATACAGTCAGTGATATTGTAACAGCAACTTAATGAGACAGATGGTAGCTATACTTGTGAACATAGCATAATGTATGAATTTGTCAAATCACTAAGTTGTACACCAGAAAAAGAAATATTTCAGTGTATACTAAATGCCTTCCATCTGTCTGACCACTAGTAAGGAGAAGACCAGATGACTGTACATTGATCCTAGTTTCTGGGTCTATGACATACTGTGGCTCCCAGAAAGGGCCTGAGTGGGAACTAACCCCTGTTGCTTGGTTATGGAGTCTATTGTCACAGGAGAGGTTACAAGCTTGGACTGGGTAAGTCTGTGAGGTGGACAGGAATCAAAATCAAAACTAAATATCGAGATGTTGGTAATACATAGAGCAGTGGTTCTCCAACTAGAAACAGCAGCAAAACCTGGGAACTTGTTAGACATACATTTTCTTGGACTTAACCACAGACCTCCTAGTCAAGACCTGGAGAGGCCCAGCCACTCTTATTTTAATAAGCTCTGCAGTTGATTCTGTGATTTGAGAGTTGCTGTGAGATGGAGAGCCCTGCTGAGGCGTGTTGATAGGAGAGTGGCCTTGGAGCTAGCATGGTGAGGGGGGCAGGGTGCGGATCAGGAAATCAGGACCCTTGAGTGCAGGCTAGGAGTCAAGGGCAGAAACAATAGCCTGAGGCCAGATTTTACTTAATTAGCTTAGGATCTGAGAGAGCAGGTCCATAGTGATGAATGTCAGGAACCCTCAGTCATCAGGGACACACAGCATTTGCTCCTGGACTGCCCTTTGGTGCAGTTGTCTAGCCCACAGGCTCTATGTGTGTCACATCTTTTTGACCATCTGAGTCTAGTTCTAGGAGTAACCAGAGTGACGTCAGGAAAGCCAGTGTAAAGTGTGAGCATGGGTGCTGAAGCCTAACAGATGTGGAAGTGGAGTGCTGGGGGTGCAGTGTGGCGCGTGTGTGTGTGCACGCGCATGCGTGTCTGGACAAGTGTGCATGTATGTGCACACTTCTCTGATGTTGGCATGGTGGAGACCTGCCTTGCTGTCTCAAAAAGCAGCTGTGGTTTTGTGCCTGAAAGGCAGCAAAGTTAGTTGGCCTCCCTCTCTTGCATGGCACTGATAGAACTGCTGTATCAGTCTAAAGGCCAGCAGTGATTGTTGTGCAGCGGGATGGAAAGCTCCCAAGTTAAGTGCTACTGTTACTAGTGGGAGTTGGACCGCTGGGTCTTCTTCTGTGCCCTGTGGTCTGCTAGGCTGCTTGGAGCATGTCTCACCTGGTACTGGTGTGTGGTCTAGTGGTGTCTTAAAGGTTTTATCCCATTGCTTTTTGTCTAATATGTTAGCCATATTAGGTTTCTATTTGTAGAATATACATTGTGCTTCCGTAATTTTTTTTTAATGAAATGAAGTAGACACACAAAAATGTAAAGAAAAAAGAACAAACACCCACAGATCTACTCAGCCTGAGAGATGAAACATTACAAAGAGAATTTGCTCCCTTTCCACCCATGTGTCCTTCTCTAGTGAGCTGACAAAGCAGTGAGTTTATTGCTGGACGTGTCACAGTAAGCTCCAGGGGAGTCTCATAGGCTGATTCATGTGGCAAAAAAGTATCTCTGAAGGAATTAAAAGGCATAAAAATTACAGGTTTTTTTCTGTTTACTTAGGTAGAAAAATATTTCAGACTTTTTGTGTTTTTGGTTTTCCTTTTTCCCTTGTCTATGCACTGCTCTAGCCTCTGGCAGTGATTTCAAGAAGGACACTTACTGGATGACTACTTTCCTTGCATATGTGTTTGGAAGCATAATAGGTAGGTAGTTACTCATGTTACTAAAGTAGTACTTTAAAAAAACACTCATTTTCTGATTTTGCTCTTCAGAAGAGCAGAAACATGCTCTGTGCTGTAACTTCAGTGTGGGAGCCACAGAGCTCACATCTAGTCAGGAGAATGTGGCAACCCGCTGCCAAAATCTAAGTGATTTTCTATTCTCCTCCCTCCCTGCCTTTCTCTCTCCCCCGCTTTCTCTCAGTGGGTAAAGTGAAAATCACTCTTTTCCAGCAAAGTTCTGCAAGCTATTTTGCGGACATAAAGGAAGGTGGTTGGTTGTAAGTCTGTTGCATTAATTCAAAGGAGGAATCTGTGTTCTAAATACAGTAGCTTACTGCTTCAAAGGCAAGCATGGAGAAGAGATATAAGCTCTTTGTGCTCAGTTATTGTTCCTTTAAAAATATTATTCTAAATAAAGCTAATTATGAAATGAAACATTTGGCTTATAATGAGAGTATATTACATATTTTGCCTAGAATAATAAGTGATTGTTTTAATCCTATAGACTTAATACTGACCCTAGTCTCTTCCAAATTCTTGGATGGCTTCTGCCCTCTTGGCTGTCGAGCCACTGATGCTGTGATAGGTGCCTCCTGCTTCCTTGTCCCAGACTCTGGAGCTTGAAACTCCTGGTCACTCCTAGGAGTGAAGTTCACTCGAACAGCCATTGTCATCATTGGCCTAATCATCTGGGCTGGAAGCTATCAGAACAACCCTAGCTATTATTCTAAGCAATGTTTTGGTTTTTCTCTTTTTTTAAATTGAGGTCTAATTGACAAATGATACTATCTCACTTTCAGTTATCTAACATAATTATTTGATATTTGTATATATTGCAAAATGATCACCACAGTAAGTCTAGTTAACATCTGCCAAGCAATGTTTTTGATTTTACACTTTTCAAAGCAGGTTTTGTTTTTCTTACACATAAGGTGTAGAACCTCCTGGATGAGGGACCCATCTACTAGTTGGTTAGGTTTGTTGAGTTGTTTAATTACCAGTTGGCAGGCCCCACTTTCTTTTCAGTTCACAAATAGAATTCTCATGTGAACATATCCAAACTTCCTTTGATTTCTTTTAGTTATAACAAATCATACAAGCTATGATTTGAATTTCTAAAATACTATATGTTTTTCTGGAAGTCTTTTCAGTGGCATTTCCAAGAAAACAGGCCTCATAATCCAAAAATGTTTGTTAAATTCAGCTTCTTCTTTGATAAGTAAGTTTCTTCTCTCTGAATATATGGTCAGAGCCTGTCTTGGATCCACAAATACTTGAGAGCCTTCCAAACTTTCCCTGCATACACATAGGCAGGTAGCAGATGGATACTTTTTATTTCTAATTTTTATTTTATTTTATTTTATTTATTTCATTTTTTTAAGATTTTATTTATTTATTCATAGAGACATAGAGAGAAAGAGAGAGAGGCAGGGACCCAGGCAGAAGGAGAAGCAGGCTCCATGCAGGGAGCCCGACATGGGACTTGATCCCGGGCCTCCAGGATCATACCCCAGGCTGCAGGCGGCACTAAACTGCTGCGCCACAGCGGCTGCCCTTTTTTTTTTATTTTTTTAAATTGAAATATATTCAGCATACATCAGTGTGTAAATTTAAGGTATATATGTTATTTTGATACATTTACATATGTAATATGATTGCCATTTTAGCGATGGTTAACACCTCTATCACATTACATAATTCTCATTTCTTCTCAGTGATTAGGATAACTTCCAGTTTTTTAGCAAGTTTGATGATTATAATACAATATTGTCTATATTCAATAGACTGTACATTTCAGTCTAGGGACTTATTTGCTGCTCATTCTAAGTTTGTACCCTTAGACAACATCTGTTCTGTACCCCTCACCTCCCATCTCCTGGGAACCATTGTTTTGTTCTCCATTTTTATGAATTTGGCTTTATATCCCTATATAAGGATCTCACTTAGCATAATGTACTCGGTGTTTGCAGATGGCAGCACTGGATGGTCTTCACAGTGAGTAAATAGTCTCCTGTGGGTGCCAAGGAGGCAGAGACCCCTGCATCCTCCTCCTGTGCCCTCACAGCTGGCCTGTGGCTTGTTCTTTGGCTTATGTCCATGCTGTGTGCAGCGTGGCACCTGTAGCTAAGGAAGGAGTCCACAAAGGTTTGGGGCATATTATTTATATAGTTTGTTTTCATTTGTCAGAGATTCTGGATCAAGTAAAGACATATATGCATATTTCTGGAAGTACCAAGTTTCTTCTGGGCCATTGAGCTTATAGCAAACTATGGGTGAGTTTACCACATTCCCTCATTTGCAGAGGTAACTCTGCCCAAGCCTCCTTAGGTACCAGGTTAATAAGGTCTGCATGCCAAAGGAAAGGATGATCCTTCTAACTCCTGTCGCCGTTTACCTAGTTTCCTTCCCCCAATAGGCAAACACTATTATTAAATTTTTTCAGAGATTCAAGTAGATGTATATGAAGATCTGTTTCCCAGTCCTTTTAGCAAATGGCAATATGCTTGTCACATAGCTCTGTAATTGAAGTACATGTTTAGTGTGTCCAAGTCTTTTCACGGTGATTCAGGAAGTCTCATTTTTACCACCATGGGGCAGCATTCCAGCATGTAGTGATACCTCATCCATTTAGCTATTCCTCTGCAGGTGAATTTTCAGATTGCTTCCCACCTTTTCTTATAAAACAAAGTTACTCTTATTATGCACATGCCATTCTGTATGTGAAATGCTTGCTTTCCAAGGTCTATTCCTCTTCTTGCTTTAAAGGTTCTTTTATTTGATGTCTTTAATATCTAAAAGAAGTAGTTTATTTTCCTAAAGTCTGTTTTCCATTTATTCCTGTTTTAAGAGTCTTAAATATTGTTTAATTTTAACCTTGAATAAATGGACTTGTATGCAACTCTGAACAATTATTTATACTACTACCTCATTCCTGTAGAGACCAGAGTGAATGGCCTACTTTACTAACCCCTTTTCTGAAGACTGTTCTAGGCAAAGGAGAGAGAGAGAGATTATAAAAATAGATGAAAAGTTAAAAATGGCGATGTAGATTGGATTGTGGGAGAAAAGAGCTATTTGGTCAGCTTCTTGTGCGTGCTACACAAGATGCTGGTGGATATGAAACACAATATAGAGTTGACCCTTGAACAATGCAGGTGTTAGGGGTGCTGACCACCTGCCCTATGCAGCTGAAAATCTGAGTATAATTTTTGACTTGCTCTAGTTTAACTACTTAGAACCTACTGTTGACTAGAAGCCTCACTGATAAACAGTCAATTAACACATATTCTGTTTCTGTATGTCATATGTATTGCAACTGTATTCTTATAAAAAGCTAGAGAAAAAAATTAAATTCATTACAAGAAAATACATTTACAGGACTGTACTGTATGGAAAAAAATCCACATATAAGTGGACTCGCACAATTCAAACATGAGTCAGCTGTATATGTATGTATACTTTATACACATATAGTTCTTGATAAAGTAGGGAAGGTAAATGACCCTACTAGACAGTGGTAGGAGAAGAGTGAGGCTGGGATGTGTCTTGCTGAAGGAGCAAGAGGCCTGTGGCTGGGGTGAGAAAGAGAGGTGGCCAAGAGGTAGACGTGTGCTGTCTAGGAGTGTGGGGCCCAGGGAATGGTGGGGTGTTGGCTTTGAGAGCTGGAATGAGGGGCCGCTGTGGTTTCTGGCTTGGGGACTTTATTGGTAGGCATGTTAAGATGGGCCCATGTATACATGGACAGAAAGAGAAGAAAGTGGCAGGGAGGTCAGGTTAGGAGACCAGTGTTTCTAATGATTCTTGTCTAGACACAGAGTATTCTTGAGAATGGAGAGGAGAGTGGTTTGTTGTTTATTGATGAATTAGTTTCAATGCAGTTTGATGCCAGAGACAACATAGAGTAAAAGTTAAAATAATTGTGCTAAGGCTGAGATCCTGGAGGACTGAAGGGGTAACTCTGAAGAGGTTGTTCACTCACTTTTATCATGTGACATTGAGTGGGATATTCAAATATAAATATCTCTTAGGCATTTGTAAAGATGAGTAGAGTAAGTGTAAAAGGGCTGGAGGCAGAGATTTTGGGAGTTGTATATAATTTTTTGATTATTGCACTGTCAGGATTGAAAATAAAATCCTTACATAGATTCTAAGTACCCTATTTTTAATCAGTGGCATAAAATTCTTGCTTGATGCCAAGTATTTTGATGCCACATTTCTGTGTTTTCTTTATAAACTGTGGCAGGTAGAATTGTAAAATGGCCCTCATCATCCCCACTCCCAGTTGTACCTGCGAGTCCCTGAGACTGTGTAGGACGGCATTTACTCCCATGCTGAGGTTTTGTTGTGTGGCTCAGTGGACATTAAGAAGAGAACTGATCCTCCCTCCCTCTCCCTCCCGAGAGTCTGACCTGATCCCATGAGCCATTGAAATCTGGGTGTAGAGATCAGAGACTGAGAGAGTCAGAGGTTGGAAGCAGGCGGGGGTTTATGTACTATTGCTGGCTTCATGTTGGAAGGGGCCACAAGGCGAGGAATGTGGTGGCATCTGGGAGCCCGATTATGGAGCCTGGCTGTCAGCTGGGAAATCATCATGAACTCAAGGGGCAGAATACTGCCAACAAGAATGAGGTTGGAATTGAAATTTTTTCCAGAACCTCCAAAGGAGAAGTAGGCCCAGTCAACACCTTGACTTCAACTTGATGATACCCTGAGAAGAGGACTCAGAACTACTTCTGGTCTATAGAGCAATGAGCCAATGGATGAGCGTGGTTATAAGCCGCTGAGTTTGTGGTAACTTGTTTATGCGGGAGGAGAAACCTAATATAAAGTTTGTGAACAGCAGTTGATGGGGACAGCTGGTGTACCTCATTATAAAAACCCACGTTTAAGACAGAGGGAATATGGGAATATAAGGAAGTTGAATAGCTGACAAAAAATTCTGCCACCCTGGTGTGTCCTAGCATATTCACAGGTTCACCTGCACCCCCAAAGCCTCTTGTTGGACCCCACCTCTGGCCTAGCTTTGTGCCCTGTGGCACTTAGTCCTCGCTCCTTCGTCGCACTTAGCATACTACGTTGTCAATCCCTGTCCATAACCAGTGTGAGTCTCATCTAGCAGACTACTTGGTATTCAGTAAACATTTTTTAAATGAACAAAGGTAAGAAAGGGATTGTGAAATACCAGTTGGAGAAAAAGGCAGCTGAAGAAAGACAGGGAAGAAGGGAAGATGGAGATCATAAGAACACAGTGATTCAAAAGCCAAACTAGAAACTATAGGGAAGGGGTGACTGGGTGGCTCCGTTGAGCATCTGTCTTCAGCTCTGGGCATGATCCCAGAGTCCTGGGATCGGGCCCCACATGGGCCTGCTTCTCCCTCTGCTCCCCCTCTCTGCTCCTGCTCTCTTTCTCTGCCTCACTCTCTCCTCTCTCTCAAATAAATAAAATCTTTAACAAAAAATATTTTTTAAAAAGAAACTGTAGGATGGTGGCTATCAGTGGTTATTACAGTCTGAAGGAGTTGAGAAGTCAAAAAGATGATTTTGCTAAGGAGATTTGTAGTCCTGACTACAGATTATTCAGGGTGGAATAGTGAATAGTAAAACAAGATTTGAGTGATTAGAATAAACATCAGTCCTCAGTGCCTCACAGTGTCTTGCAGAGGTGATGGTGGTGTGGTCTCGATGTAAAGAGGGAAAGTGGTGTGGTGGATACACTCTCCATACGCAGGAAACAAAGTCACGTGGTCTTTTATGAAAAATTGTCAGTAGTTTCTTTTTAATACCACTAGTAAGGATTTATAAAGCTTACTATTGACTAAAAACATGTCTGTAATACAGTTTCCTGTTTAATGGTAGAAAAAAAAAATCTGTCCATAATTTAGGAGCCTCAGAAAAAGAATTCTGGGCATGATAAAAATATTTAAAAGAGACATAAGTGGACAGGGTATGAAGTTGCTATTGAGTTTCTGATGTGTACAGATGGTAGGGGTAGAAACAACTCTTAGCAGGGTTTCCTTAGGCCTAATTATGTGAAAGGTGGAGTACAGTAGAAATGATAGCTTGGGCTATTCTATACAACTCCAAAGAACTGACTTGGGCTATTCTGTATAAGTGACCAAAGAGTTTGACTAAGGTGTATTTTGTGGGCAAGTGGAAATAAATGTTAGGAGAAGTTAGCCATTTGGTATATAGTGACTAGAAGCTTATTGTGCGATGGGCTTGTACAGGGAGAGGACATAGCAGGACATCATAAACTGAAGAGAAACATGACTGAGAGTCTCGCAGTATGTAGGAACAGATGAGTGTATACTATTCCTGTGTTCCTTTCAGTCGATATCATCACCAGACATTTTTCCAGAAGAGATTTCTGTGAGGAAGAGAGGAGAGCTCCGGGTCCTTACAGAAAGACAGTTAACATGGGCATGCTTTGGCTTCTGTGGGCGAGCTTTGCCCAAACTCCCCTGGCAAAGCTTCAGATTTACAGTTAATGATAACAAGAGTATACTGCTTAATGTGTTAGCTATATTTGAGACCACAAGTTGTTTCTTCAGTATTTTCTCAAGTTCTTAAGACACTTAATTTTCCCTCTTGACTTCCTCTTCATCTTAGAAACTGCAATTTCCTTTGTAGGAACAACTTCCTGCTGGGTGCTGTTCTCTTTTGCCACTTCTGTCTTGGATGCCCTGTGTTTTTACCTAAACCCATAAATGCATTGCAACACTAGGCCATTTCATCATCCTATGAATTGAGAAAGTCTAGCAGGAAATCACAAGTTGACTGTCTCCAACAAAAGCCTCATGTTTCTTGGTTGCTGTGTCATGGTAGGCAGTTGATATTCTGCATGGCAGTTATGAAGAGGATACTTTGTAGAACTTCATTTCTAAGGATATATTTAGGAGGCTAATCATCTGGGAAATAAAGTACATATGGAAAGAAAATATTTTCACCATGGTCCAGAAAAGATCCTGTTTTCTCTTATGCGTATGTTTCCAACAGTGATTTTTTTTTTGATTTGTCTATTTGTTTTTATTTTTTAAGGTGTTTTGTGTCCCAATTGTATGAGTCTTTTTCTTTAAGAGAATGGAAAGAAATCTTTATTTTAATTTTCATTCTTTCCTGTTTCCTGCACAGTCTATTGTGTACTTACAGTCTTATCTTTTCTGTGCGGGTGCTGATTTCATGATTATCTATTGAGGAGATGGTTTCCTAGATATAATAATGGGTCAGAAGAGAAGTGGTTAACTTATCAAATGAATAGTCTCTTAAACTTTTGGTTGTGGTGTCCTGGAGTGTCTTTTTGTGTATATAACATCTAATGTAGAAAGAAATCTGTCTGCCCTCCTCCCAAAGGAGAAGGAACCTCTTTAGTTTCCTTCTCTGTCAACTGCAGAAGTGGCACAAAGTTTATTTCCCCTTTGTTGATATTCAAATGGAACAGTTGCCCTAGGACTGTCAACACATAAAGGAAAGGCATATTATGAAAAACATTTTTTCTGCCATTGTTATTCAGAGATTAGATGAAGAAAAGTTTTCAGTAAGTTATGTGGCCAAAATTAATTTATTTCACATTCTCTCCTACAGCAAATTTTTCTATATCAATCTGTATTCTTGGAGCCATGCATACAGAAACCGAGTTAGGGTGTCATGAAACTTACAATGTCAAAGAAAGGACAGACATGTATACAAATAGTTTTAGTACAGTGTGGTACAATGTGTGGTGGCAAAAAAAAAATGCCCTCTGTGGATTTGAAAAGACTCCGTAATACATACATGCTGAAGGAAGTATAGGAAAATATTAATGGTAGACTCTAGATGGTAGATTTGTGGATGCTTGTGGTAAAATTCACTCAGAATGTCAAGGGTGAAGAGAAAGACTTCATAGATGAAGGATGCTCGAATAAGGTCTTCAGCATTGGGTAGGAATTGCTAGGTAGGCAAGAAGGAGGAAGGATATTTCAGGTAAAAGAAAGAGTATAAAGAAAAGGGAAGAGAGGGGAGGAGGGAAGAGAAAGGAAGGGCAGGCAGGGGAGGCAGGGCAGAGCAGAGCATTCTGGGGGAGCGTCAGTAATTTTGGTGCAGCTGACTTAGATTTTTATGTTAGAGCAGTAGGAAAAAGATTAGAGAATTAAGATGATGAGGGCCTTGACTGTCAAACTATTTGCTTTTTATTTATGCTCACAAGACAGGTAGAGTTCTTTTCCCATATTTAACAAAACAAAGCAAAGCATACCTTTCTTGACTGTGCTTTTCCTGCAGGCTCTGTCTTATTCACCTCAGCCCCATGAACAGTAAACTTCCTTGAGACCTATCTCCCAAGTTTGCTCTCCCTAATGTCTCTCTAATGTCACTCCTCCATCTCCTGTCTAGCTTTATTCCTTCCCCAGTGTGCTACTCCCCAAGGCTACCAAGGACCTACAATAGGTTCATTCAAAGGGAAACACTGGGGGCATCTGGGGGGCTCAGTCGATTAAGCTCTGCGCTCAGCTCAGGTCATGATCTCAGGGTCCTGGGATTGAGCCCCTCATGCGGCTCCCTGCCCAGTGGAGAGTCTGCTTCTTCCTCTCTCTCCCTCTGTGATCTCTCTGACTCTCATTCTCTCAAGCAAAAAGATAAAATCTTAAAAAAGGAAAAAAAAAGGCAAACTCTCCATCCTTATCCCACGTGGCTTATCAGAAGCATTGACACTACTGATCCCTTGCTCTTCCATACAACTATAATCAGATTTTTTTTAAAAGGAAGAGAATGAAAACCATTGAAATATATATGCTGCTTCATGAAGCTGTTGTTTGAATTGTAGACATATATGTCTTGGCAGCTGAAATGTATATTGTGGTCAAAAGCAACTTGAAGACATTTGAAAACCGTGACAGACCATAGGACTTAAGAGTATAGATGGCATGGGCTCAGATGGGCCAGGTTGGAGTCCCAGTTGTTATTACTCTGGAAGCAAATTACTTAACCTTTTTGGGCTTTCTCTCTAAAGTAAGTATAATAATAATTCCTGTCTCTCTTGGGACTATAGTCAATAATCAAAAGAGATCATGAAAGTAAAGCCTCTGGTACATAGTTGACCCCTTCCCCCCCAAATAGTAGGGGTCACTCATGAATAGATGGCTAAATTCTACCAAATGGTTGGAAATCCTCTGCATGGAACTTTCTGGGATATGGCAGTTACCTTTTATCCTAACTCCTTAAATCATTTGCCCTCTGGCTCTGCCGTACTAATTACATCACATCTGCCCAAACATGGCAGGCTCTTTTTCCTCCATATTTCTGCTCTCGCTGTTGTCTTTGCTTAGAGTTCCCTCTTCTTCCCAACCTCTCTTTTGAGAAGTTGCCTCCTCTGAGAAGACTTTCCCATCAGCCTTTCTTGCCCATGAACTTGAGGCCTTTCTCCCTGTAAATGCTGCCGTGCCCCCACATCTACTGTAATATCTGTCACTCTTGTCATTGATGTGTTTGCTTTTCTGTTCTTCTTCAACATTATAATTTTCTGAAGTCAAGGTAACTATCTCATTTATTTTTTGTTCCCACCCTAGACCCAATGCCTGGTATATAGAATAGATGTAATTTAAAGTTTGGTGAGTAAGGATAGAAAGTGTTATAAGTTCCATAGCCAGGGGATCCCTGGGTGGCGCAGCGGTTTAGCGCCTGCCTTTGGCCCAGGGCGCGATCCTGGAGACCCGGGATCGAATCCCACGTCGGGCTCCTGGTTCATGGAGCCTGCTTCTCCATCTGCCTGTGTCTCTGCCTCTCTCTCTCTCTGTCTCTCTGTGACTATCGTAAATAAATAAAAATTAAAAAAAAAAGTTCCATAGCCAGTGCTGGACATTAGGGATAAGTATGACCAGATACTCTCCCTATTCTTAAATAACCTTATAGTGCTGCTTATATTCTTTTAATCCTTATGATGATTTTGTGAAGTAGACATTATTGTTCCTCTTTTAGAATCTGAGACATTGAAGCTCAGAATGGTTAAAAACTTGTCTAGGTTATACCACTAGTAGATACTGAAGCTAGAATTTACAACCAGGTCTCTGGCTCAATTGCCAGTTCATTTTCTACTGCATCAATATGAACATGTCTTGTTCATTTTTGTATTTCCTATATTGACTAGAGCATTTCTTTTTACATACATGACAGTGAATTAAATTTTTCTTTTAACTGAATGTGTCAAAAATGAGCCATTTTGTGCCAAGAATAACACTTTTCCAAATGACATATAATTTGAAAGAATTAACACAATTCCTAAGATTCTTAGCTGGAGTTAGGTACTATGCTGGGCAGAAAGGAAATGAAAAGGAAGCGATACAAGGGTTAGAAAAAGGTTTGTCAAGAATGTATTCCTTAATTTTAAGCTAGTGACATAATTTTGGAAAATGAGGGTAAACAGTAAACTATTCCGGTCACTGTGGTGGAGCATATTCCTAAAATGGAGTTAAAAACTTGATTGAAAATCTCCAGTCATAAGGAAGTAGTATTTCAAATAGTGCTGCTAGTTTAATTATAATTAAAGATAAATGATGGTCACAGCCTTCTTAATTTAAAGTCTTAATTTAAAAAAAAAGTTTTTTAAAAATTCCATAGGCAAATCCCCTGAATTGACAGTTTTCATTTCAAAAGACATGGAGACTATCATTTTATAATGCTTAATTTAGAGTACTTTAAACATTTTTAATCCAATATAAGTTTTGCCCTATAGTGGGGAGAAAAGTGGATATAATGAATTGGTATACTTTGGTAATTAGTCTGATTTTGGTTGTTTGAAGGGGAAGTGCACCCAAAGCATTTATGATTTCCACGTTTACGAAGGCTTTCCAAGTATTTGCTCTCGCCATTTCAATTCATTGATTTTAGTAGATCCAAAATAAGTCCGTCATTTTACAGAATTTGCAAATCAAGGAGGATTTTAGCAGTAGACCCAAGTTACCATTGTTTAAAATTTTTACTGAACCCATGTTAATATTTGATTATGTAGAAGTGTTTTCTAGCAAAAGTTCCATTTTTTGAAGTTCCAAATTAAGAGAAAGTATGAAAGATAATGATTTTCAGATACTGATGTCCGGGGGCACAGGCCTTGGTGAAATAAGTTGTCAAAAGTGCTTACTACTGAGGCTTACTTTTGAAGTGCTATTGTCAACCATGAAAACCATGTTTTTGTTTTTCTTTTAATAAAAGTTGAGCTGTTCTTGTGCTCTTTTAGGTTAATTTGTTTTGCTCATTCTAGTGTAGTAGTGGTTTCTACTGAGCCACCTTTTTCTTCTTGTCCCTCTGGGAAACTTTAAAAGTAGGATTAGGGACAGATGTGGAGAAAGTCAAGAAGGATTATATAGAAAGTAATGTGGGCTCAGAGTAGCCCCCAGCTGACTGCCAACAAGAGAGCAGGGACCTCATTCTGACAACTGTGAGGAACTGAGTCCTGCCACAACCATAGGAGCTTGGAAGAGGATCCTGAGCTCTGGATGAGAAGGCAGCCACCCAACACCTTGATTTTAGCTTTGGGAGACCCTGAGTAGAGAACCCAGCATGCCATGCCCAACATGCCATGCCTACACTCCTGTTTGCCCAGAAAAAGTTTGAATAACAAAACAGAACTAATAAATGAATGTTGTTTTAAGCCACTGAGTTTAGACTAATTTGTTATGAAGTAAAAGAAAACCAGTGTAGGAGAATGTCAACTGGTCTAGGGATATATCAGTGCCAGTAAGCATAATCTTTTATTTTTATTTTAGAGAAAGAGGGTGTGCACACACAAGCAGAGAGAGGGGCAGATGGAGGGGGGAGGGGGATAGAGGATTCCAAGTAGACTTCCTGCTGAGCTTCATCCCATGACCCTGAGATCATGACCTGAGCTGAAACCAAGAGTTGGTCACTCAATCGAGTGGCGCTCCTGAGCAGAGTCTTATACTTGGGTTTCTCTTCATAACTTCATAACTTACATTGTACTGAGGTCATAGTGGGTATCAGTAAATACTAAGTTGAACTTTAAAATATCATACTTCTAATTTAGGTGATATATGTTTATTGCAGCATATTAAGGTTCATTGAATGATGAGAGAAGAAATCTTAATATTTTCCTTGGTTTCCTTTGTTTCATTATTAATCTAGTTTTCCTTACCTAGAAAAGAAATCGAGAAAGGTCACTTTTATTTTTTTATTTTTTATTTTTTTAATTTTTTTTTTAATTTTTTTAAAATTTATTTATTTATGATAGTCACAGAGAGAGAGAGAGAGGCAGAGACATAGGCAGAGGGAGAAGCAGGCTCCATGCACCGGGAGCCCGATATGGGATTCGATCCCGGGTCTCCAGGATCGCGCCCTGAGCCAAAGGCAGGCGCCAAACCGCTGCGCCACCCAGGGATCCCGAAAGGTCACTTTTATTGAAACTTTCAGGTGCCCCTTGAATTCACAGCTTAAACAAAATATGTTCTCAGGAATGAGGTTTCCAGGATTACCTTTGCTCTAGTTTTTATAGAGACTGAAACAGACTGGCACTTTTATTTATAGTTCATGGTCTTCCATGAATGTCAGAGACTAATCATTTGCAGAGATGACTTATCTCCATAATATCATTTTAGCTCATTGTAGCCAATAAAATTCCCAACAGTGTATTAAATATTATCTCTTAGTTTTTGAAATAATGATGAAATAAGCATTATGAAACATTACACCTTTTAAATTCCTTAATATTAGAGTCCTTGATGTATCACCTTTATTGAACCTCATGGTTATGGAAAAGTATACAGGATGAGTTTCTTCTTTAGAGATAATTCATTATGACTCTCTGCATATTTGTAGCCGCTGACGTTAAGTATATATACACACATTTGTGTGTGCGTATAAAATTATTCCCCTATTCTTTTGGCTGGCATTTTCTAGACAAAGCCTGATCTAGTGTGTGTTTACCTAGTTTGCCACTTTTTACTTAAAAGGAATCTTGTATTATTTTGGTCAAGTTTGATTATTTTGAGGAAGCATCATCCTCTGTGTACAAGACATGGTTAGAGCCATCTACCTGAAATTTGAATAGGGCCTTTTCCTTTAACCTTGGATATGGAAGAAGGCCCTGGGCCTCTGAAGTAACTGATAGTAGATTTGCTTTGTAGTGAGGTTTTTTTTTCTTTTAAAGATTGATTTATTTATTTGAGTGAGAGAACATGCACACATGTGTGCACAGACAAATGGGGGGGGTGATATACAGAGAGGGAGAGAGAATCTCAAGCAGACGCCCTCCTGAGCACTGAGCCTGAAGCAGGGCTGTATCCCACACTCCTGAGATCACGACCTGGGCCAAAATCAAGAGTCAGATGCTTAACTGACTGAGCTACCTAGGCACCCTTGCAGTGAGTGTTCGGGGTTATTAGTGGCTCAAGTCAGTTGTGAAAAAGTAGCCAGATATAAATCTCTAAAGAGTAAAATCTGTATTTTAATAATCGTTGGTTGTCCTGATGTTCAACATGAAGCCTTGCTGTTTCCTGGTTTCTAAACCCCAGGCAAGCAAGGAGTCTATGACTTTGATAGTCAGTTTGTGGGGCTGCTTGGAGCAGACTTGGGGTTGGTAGGATTGAGGCCAGCAAATAGCCTCGTAGATGGAGGGAAGGAAGTCCATCTGGCATATGCAGATGTTCATTACCTCACAGTCCAAAATGATGGTCCTCGACAAGAATAATTGTGAGTTATTGAGAAAATATTAAACTGCATTGAGCATGTGATATTTAAGAAGATAGAAGTAGAAAAAGTTCTGGAAAACTTTACTTCTGAGGGATTTCCATTACAATGATGAAGGTATAAAAAGTTTTTACGATTTTTAGTTCTATGAGATGCTCGGTGAAAAAGGGGGCAAACTGTGGTCGCATAAATTTAGGAAACACTATGTATTACAGTCCCCTCTTAGAGGTCACAGCGCACATGGGCATATTAAAAGCTCCTGATGTGATGAGCACTAAGTGTCATACACAACTGATGAATTATTGAATTTACATCTGAGACTAATGATGTACTATATGTTGACTAATTGAATTTAAATTAAAAAAATAAAAGCTCCTGAGAAGTCTTACAATTTAATTTGCTTCAACCTAGTTTATTCAAACTGATTTGATTGTGGAGCCTATTTTCTCTTAATACCTAGTAACATCTCGTGGAGCTTGCATTTGGAGAAGCACATTCCAGGTCCAATGTATGGACCTGGAGCTGTATACTGGCTTTGTACTGTTTTTGTTTTTGTTTATTGCCTTTGTTTTCTGAGGGCACTTAGCTGGCTTGTTTCTGTTGAAGCTCTACATTCTCTAGGCTCCGCTTCCATTTTTTCCCTCCCCAGTCCACCATTGTGTAAGATTTCAGTTTTTTGTTCTGAATTAAAAAAAAAAAAAGTCTAGCTCATAACCAGAAACAGCCTGTGTCCTGCTCCTGGTTGCATTTGCATAAGTGAACAGATTAATTTTTAGAACACTGTCACTTGAGCTTCTCTATTAATTTTGAGACCCCAGTTTTGAGTGTAGGTTTGAGTTGGAGGACCTTTTAGCCTCTAGCAGACCAGGGACAAGGTGTGCTGCCCCTGCCTGGCTGTGCCAGCGAGCAGGGTTGCAGAAAGACTCAGGGCTGTGTCTTTCTCTGAAGAGATTTTAAAACAGATAATGGCTTGGGTAGGTTGTATTATAGACTGCATCCGTATTCTACAGTTACGCCCTGTCTTCCTTGGAGAAGAGGGTGCTTTTCTTTCTTGTCACTAGAATCACTGTAGCCAGGTTGTGTGGACCTGGTCTGGGCAGGTCACCACTTGTTTTTTGTGGATTTCTGCCCTTGGGCATTTGCTCTGACCTTCTCCACACTCAGCTGTGCTTGGTGAACTGTGACTGACCCTGTAGGTTCCTTCTACAGCATTGTAATTTCTCTCTCTCTCCCTTTCTTTTAAGATTCACCTTTGCCCTGCTATTTCTCATTTCTCTTTGGGTTCCTCAGAGCAAGGTCTTTGATACTTAAGATGAGGTGGGATGGTGCATTTGAACCCACATTGATAGGACTTGAGTCCTGTCATTCTCATTGGGCTGGAATTTGAGGTTGGAAACATATTTGAGGAAGGCAAGCCAAGTGCTTTACAAAGGTGTGACCATGGGATGGGTGTAGCTTGTTAAACCTGTTTACCTCCAAAAAATTTTTTTTTCTTCAGTGTGTGAGAAATGCTATAGCTTTTGTTTTTCCTCACTAGCTGGCTTCAATTCTCATGGATAAAATTTCAGTCACAAACATACCATGTAAATAGTGAAAGTATATCTCCTATCAATAGTTTAAAACTCTGTTGTCTAGAATTGTGTTGTAGTCATCGATTTATAATCCCAATAGAAAATAAAATTCTGTGAGCAGCTGAGAGTTTGATATATATATATAAAATCTTTCCATTTTTGGTGGTTTTCCTGTCATTTTCCAACCAACTGTGCAGTTCTTGATTAATAGCCAGAAAACAGCCCACATTTATTAGGGTGTGTGTGTGTGATTCCATTAGAATTTATTTTTTTATTTTTATTTTTTTCCATTAGAATTTAAAGACCACTGGAGTATGAATTTTGGTGTCCTTCCCACCATAATCATTGTACCCAGAATGCTTGCTGATACAGAGTAAGCACTCAATTAATTTGTTAAATTAGTGAACTCCATTTTAGTATTGGGGGTGGAAATAGAGGCATTTGCTACTAAATTTGTTGGTTTACCAGCCACCAGTTCTCTTTCATTCCCTTTAATTTTTAAGAGCTCTCTTGGTTTTGGTCATTTTATTTTCTACAGTTGCCATAGCTTATCTTCAGTGGCATTTTTGCTGTTGCCCTCACCTTCTACCCTCCCTAAAAACATTTAGTGATTATTATTAGATTTAAAGGCTCCTAAGCAGGCAGAGCCTTAAAATTCTTTTGTTCTTTCTTTAAAATGCCACTACTGTTTTCATTTGTGGTGTGACTTTAAGAAAGGGAAGCTGAACTTAAAATAAACATGGTGAACTTAGCATAGCCCGACTCCTGCTGATCTCATAAGATCTTACAAGGGCAAGTCTGGGCCTGGTCAGTAATTGAGTGAGAAGCCTCAGAGAGCAGAAACCAGTGCACTGCAGGATGTGGCCTGGGGAACACGCCTGGCCCTGCAAGTCAGGGTGCAGCCAGCACCTGTTCCTTCACCATCGGGCACACAAGATGCTTTCACCGACCCCCACCCCAGCCTGCCTCCTCTCCTCTCATGGACACCTTCTCCCCTGAGCTGAAAACAAGGGCTTGACATCTTATGAAATATGGGTCAAGGGAGCCATTTTCTGTCTTATAATTGGTTACCTAAAAGAATGATTTTAGTTTAGTTACTATTTTCCTTTTCTTTGTTTTACCAGCTGAAGTAGCCACAAAGGTATCATTTAAAAATAAAGAAGTGGTCATTTATTACTAGTATTCTATTGTTGTTCTTAGTGTGACCTTTGAATACAGTTCAGAGTTAAAAGGTTTAAATTTCTAAATGTTAGAGAGCAGTGTTTGACTAATTTGTTTAATTTGTCATGGAGGTAAATGGAAAAAAAAATAGGTGCACTTTATAAATGGTGGTTAAATGGAAAAAAAATTGTCATGGAGGTAGCTTTACCATGGTGGCATTACTTAATCTTGGAATTAGAATATAATGATTTTTTTTTCTACTTTGTTAATAGACACAGTTTCTATCTAAGAGGATGCTACTCATGTAGACTTCCCTTTTTTCTTTTTCTTAAGATTTTATTTATTCATGAGAGACACAGAGAGAGAGGCAGAAAGGAGAAGCAGGCTCCATGCAGGGAGCCTGATGCGGGACTAAATCCCGGGACCCACAGGATGATGCCTTGAGCCAAAGGCAGATAGATAGATGCTCAACCACTGACCCCCCCAGGCATCCCACTGGCAGATCTTAAAGGAGAGAAACAATAGGGTCTTTTTTCTTATCATTTTGGCTGTACAGTATTATAGAATATCAAAATAAAGAATCCCTGAAAGTAATGGAAGTCATGGAGTCATTATGATCCCTGTCCTACAACCTGAGGGAGGTGATTTATGTGATGAAGCTAGTCACATAAATCCTCCTTAATATTCAAGGAGCTCAGGAAGTAGAATGCTGTAGCTGGTTTGTTCTCACCTCTCTCCACAGAGTGGGCATTTTAAAGGTTGGTGTCTTCCATCATTTCTTCTCCAATAACCTCTTTGCCAAGCATATGCATTCTAGCCTCTTGCCAGATGGCTCCATGTCTCTGTGCTGGGCTGTAATCATTTAAAACTCTCTGTCTTGGAAATAATATCTTCTTTTCCCTTTCTTTGCTCCAGAAAGTGTTCTCTATTTCCATTAGTAGTACCACTATCCTGTCTCAAAATTTGGTCTGTTTTGTTCATCATTTGAACCAATTGACTCTTCCTCTGGAGTATTTCGTTAGCACTATTTGGTTACCAAACAGTTTTAGAATAGTGATTATTATTCAAGTAGTAGGCTAAAAATGAATTGTATTGAATTACTTTCAGTACCTTAAAATGTTATTGAAACTTTATTAGTGCATTTCATCAGTGGAGTTGGGAATAGGAAGAGTTTGAATGGATGAACTTTATCACGGACTCACACTAGTCAGTGGTACTGAGAAGCTACATTGAAAGCATATGAATGAATTTTTGCCCATCATTATTCTAAGAAATAAATTTAGAGCATATTCCACATGGATGATGGGTATGTTGATTTGTCTTATATAAGAGAGCATGTGTATTCTCTCTATACGCACAAACCTAATCTATAGGATTATATTGCTCTAATTATCTTATTCTTATTACCTCTTGCTTCCTAGTATGAACCTTAAACTTTACCTGGACTTACTTATATATCTTGTATATCCATCTAGTTGCTTGCCTTATGTGTTTGCTTCTTTCTTCTCATTTTCATTTGTTAAGAATTTTCCATTGGGGGCCTGAGTAGCTGAATTGGTTAAGCATCTGACTATTGATTGCAGCTCAGGTCATTATCTCAGGGTCATGAGGTGGAGCACTGCATTGGGCTTCACACTCAGTGGGGAGTCTACTTCTCTTTCTCTCCCTCTCACCTCCTCATGCCTCTCGTGCTCTTTCTCATAAATAAATAAATAAATAAATAATAAATAAATAAATAAATAAATAAATAAATAAAATAATCTATTTATCTTCAAAAAATAATTTTCCAATGCTTTGAGACCTGGTATAGATTTTATCTCTTCTGGTATGCATGCTGGTCTCAGATTGGACAGAAATAAGGGCTCCATTCATTGCCTACTTGGAACATTTAAGGTGAACCATGCTTGTAATACTTTTATTTGATTTCAAGCTGTTTATGGAACAGTGTGTCAAATTTTCTCTCTTGCATAACATCTTGCACATAGTGTATACTGAATAAATATTTGTTTAATATAAATGTTTTTCTTTTTTGGAGATATTTAGCAGATAGTAAGCCTCTTGGTTACAAACAACAGAAAGCAAATCTAGCTCTTTTTTAAAAGAAGAAGAGATTATTGGAATCATGCTTCTATATTCCAAGGAATCTAAGATAAAGCTGAAGGATGAACTGGGTCTCAGGGCAGTTCTGGGAACCTTACCAGCAGGAAATCATGAATCTTTGATTTAGTGTGAAAGATTTAGACCATTAGTCTAAATGCCTTCTACTTCCCAGACTCTGTGTCTCTCAATTCAAAATCGGATTGGCCCAACTTTGGTGGCTTCTCTACCTAAGGCCCGTCATAGTGGACACATGGCTGCTTAGACATGGAAGGCCACACCTGTGGCTGCTTGGATGTTGAAGGCTATTTCCTCCATGGATAGTTCTCTGAATAGAGAAATCAGAAATAAATTATGACAGTTGTCTATTTTAGCAGTATTGTGAACTTACGAAAACTGAGGAAGTTTTGAACATTTTATGGCTTTAATAAATTGCAGGTGGCTTCAGGTACATACAATTTACATTGTTATAATTGTCTTTTGATGACTGATTTCACAGGAACTACTCCTTGCTCATATCTTAATCTTGTCATTTGTGATACTCAATCACTAATTCAGGAATCTCCTAGTTCTGAAATGATTAGATCAGAGGAAAGAAAAGGAATCACAATATTACTAAGTATATTTTGTTTCAAACATTAGCAAATAACGATCATAGCTACATATTTACTCTAGTTCTATGAATTTGACCACAGCAGAAAATTTTCTGCTATAAAATATCCAAATTTACTTGTAGGTATTATTTCTGTAATACCAGAAGCCTGTATTAATACCAGAAGCCTGTATACCTGAAAGAAGTAATTTTACATGAAAGTTTTAAGAGAGCACCAGTTGGTTAGCTTTCCAAAGGGAACAGGAAGAAAATATTGGAAAATATGTGTTTCAAAAGAAAAAAAATAAATCTTTATTTTGGTCATTGAGATCCAATATTGAAGTAAAGTAATACATTCATATAAAGATGATTACATAAAGAATAAAAAATTTCAAGGAACAAAAATATTGCCCAAGTACTGGGCCACTGTATAGCATTAGGCAGTCTACCAGAGATAATGATTTAAAAATCTTTGGTTGAGAAAATTCTCTTAAGGTCCTAGAATAGATTTCAGTTTTATGGACTGGTTCTTCCTCTGTCATTTTAAAATTTTAATAATGGATTTATAATGACCTCTCAATCTATGCAACATTTAGATCCATATAAGTAGAAAGTAGATATCTTTCTTACTAAAAATATGGGTAAAGTATATGAACAAGCAATTCACTGAAAAAAAATATGGAGAGGCAATAAAAAAGTGCAAAGATGTTCAACTCTATGAATAACCAAGAAAATGAAAACTTAAGAGTGAAATATTTCAGACCTATCAGAATAAAAATTTAAAAGTATAAGAAGAGAGGATGATGGCAGTGGAGTAGGAAGACTCTAAGTTCACTTCATCCCATGAATACAACTAGATAACTATCAAATCATCCTAAATACCCCAGAAATTGACCTGAAGACCGGTAAAACAGACTCTGACTAACGATAGAGAAGAGGCCATATCAAAGGCCAAAGGTAGGAAGTGTGAAGACATGGTTTAGGGGAGAAACAGTTCGTGGCCACTGTCACAGAGAAGAGCAAGAGACAGACTAACACAGTGAAGCACAGAAGGAGAAAATGAATCTGTATAGCACTTGGCTTGGAAAGTGAGAGAGATGGAATTTTCTAACTTCTGGCAACCAGCAGAGCTTAAAGCCTGGAGTTTTTGTAAAGATTTTCTTTTTTAAAGTAATCTCTACATCTAGTGTGGAGCTCTAACTTACAACCCAAAGATCAAGAATCATATGCTGTACCAACTGACCCAGCCAGGTGTCTCTAAAGCCTTAAAATTTAAAAGGTCAGTGGACTTGGCTGGAATAGAGTCTGGAGGGCACTGTGTTGCTCTTAGAGTGAAGACTGGCAAAGAACTCACATACATAAAGCATGGAAACAGTATCTAAAAGAGTGCCTGGGGGAGCTTTAGTGGCTCAGTTGGTTGAGTATCTGCCTGGGATACTCAGAGGCTCCTGGGATCAAGTCCTACATCAGGCTCCCTGTCTCGAGGGGAGTCTGCTTCTTCCTCTGCCCCTCCCCCCACTTGTTCTCTCTCATTTCACTTGGTCTCTCTCAAATAAATAAAATCTCTCAAAAGAAAAAAAAAAGAGTGCCTGGGACACACAGCGAGGAGATTATTTGCTCATTTTGGAGCATGTCCCAGAAATGTCATGTTCATGGACAGAACCCTCCAGGAACAAAGAACTGGCTGGCCCCATTTCCCTCTACTACCTCTCAGCATAAGCACAGGGCCACCTGTGGGAACCAGCACAGCACTGACACTTGCCACCTAACATGCTTACATCAAGCCACCTCCCCCTGCCCCCACCATGCTCTGGCAGAACCACTTTCCCCAGTCTTGTTTCCTCAGTGCCAGTGCCACAGGCCCTCCCCGAGAAGACTGGACCAAACCCTTGCTCACACTGTTTCTCCTGACCTGGGAGTTTTGTGAGGCGTCAGTTCTGGCAGTGGTAGCACAGGTTTTATTTCACAAGGAGACTGAGCATACCTACTTTAAACATTCAGGCTAGGGACCAAACACTGCCCACAGCAGGCAAAGAGAGCCTCTGCAGATGTCTAGCCTGAAAAATAAAGTGGCCAAGACAAAACAGCAGAGCACACACAGCACACATTGGAGACAGCACACATTCTCCAGGCCCTGGGGAATGGGGGATGATACAGAGTAAGGCACTAGAGGACCTCTTCTTTATAAGTCCATTACCCTCAAGAATAAGAGGCATAGCTGACTTTCTTAACACACATAAACAGGCACAGAAACTTAGGCAAAATGAGAAGACAGAGAAATTTATCTCATATGAAGAATGGGACAGGTCCATGACCAGAGATCTAAGTGAAACAGATACAAGTAACCTGCCTGGTGGGTATTTAAAGCATTGGTCATTAGGGTACTCATGAAAGTAAAAGGAAAAGAATGGGAGACTCTTAACACAGAGATAAGAAATAAGGAATAACATTAGGAAACATGCTGAATAGAATGAAGAGCAGGCTGGAAGAAGCAGAGGAATGAGTTAATAACCTAGAAGACAGAGTAATGGAAAGTAATCAAGCTGAACAAAAGAGAAAAAGGAATTATGCAAAATGAGAATAGACTTAACTCAGTGAATTCCTCAAATGTAATAACATTTGTATCATCGTAGTCACAGAAGAAGAAAAGAGAGAAAAGAGGACAGAAAATTTATTTGAAGAAATAATACCTGATAACTTTCCTAATCTGGAGAAGGAAACAGGTAACCAAATCTAGGAGGCAGAGAAAACTCCCCCCAAAAATCAACAAAAGCAGATCCACACCAAGATGTATTGTAATGAAAATGGCAAATTATAGTGATAAAGAAAAAAAATTAAAAGCATCAAGACAAAAGAAGACAGTAACATACAAGGGAAACTCCATAAAACTAGCAGGGGATTTTTTAACAGAAACTTTGCAAGCCAGAAGAGAGTGGCATGATATATTCAAAGCACTGAATGGGGAAAAATCTACAGCCAAAAATACTCTGTCCCATGAGACTATTCCCAGACAAACAAAAACTAAAGGAGTTGTAACCACTATACCAGCCCTGAAAGAAATATTAAAGAGGACTCTGAGAAGAAAGGAAAGATCAAAAGTGATTATATGAAGATAGGAAACAAAACCAGTAAAAATGAATATTTCTATAAAGAATTAGCCAAGGAACTCACAAAATAAGATATAAAATATGACAACGTATACCTAAAATATAGGGAAGAGACACAGAAAGAATGACTTCAAAATTAAATGACCATCAACTTAATATAGACTACTATTTGCTGAAGAGTTTATATACCAATCTAATCATAACCATATATCAAAACCCACTAATAAATATGCAAAGAATAAAGAGAAAGGAATCCAAATATATCACTAAATAAAATCAGCAAAACATGAGAGAAAGGCAAGAAATGATCAAAGAAAAACCAGAAACAACCAGAAAACAAAATCACAAGGAATACATATTGTTAATAATTACTTTGAATGTTAGTAGACTAATTAAAAGACATAGGGTGACAGAATGGTTGAAATAACAAGATCCATCTGTATGCTGCTTCAGATATAAAGACACTTGCAGATTGAAAGTGAGGGGATAGAGAAACATCTATCATGCAAATGGATGTCAACAGGAAGCATGAGTAGCAGTACTTATATCGGACAAAATAGACTTTAAAACAGACTGTAACAAGAGGCAAAGAAGGACACTATATATTAATAAAGGGGACATTCAAACAAGAAGATCTAACAATTGTCAATATCTATGCACCCCAACATAGCAGCACCCAAATACATAAAATAGTTAATAAAAAATAAAGGAATTAATAATAGAATAATAGTAGGGGACTTTAACACTCCATTCACATCAATGGATAGATCATCTAAACAGAAAATCAACAAGGAAACTGTGGCTTTGAATGACACACTGGCCAGTTAGATTAAACAGGTATATTCACAACATTCCATTTGAGAACAGTATAATTTTTCAAGTGCAGATAGAACATTCTCTGGAATAGGTCATGTATTAGGCCACAAAACAAGCCTCAGCAAATTAAAAAAATTCTAAGTCAACCATGTGTCTTTTCTGACCACAATGCTAGGAAACTATAAAATCAACCACAAGAAAAAAATATATAAAAACCCAAATATATGGAGGATAAATAATAATTCTACTAAACCATGAACAAGTCAAACAGGAAATAAAGGAAGAAATAGTACATGGAAACAAGTGAAAATATAATGTTGATGGTATTGGTGCACCTGGGTAGCACAGTTGGTTGGGCAACTGACTCTTGTTTTCAGCTCAGGTTGTGATCTCAGGGTCATGAAATTGAGTCCTGCTTCAGGTTTCATGCCCAATGTGGAGTCTGCTTGAGATTGTCTCCTTCTCCCTCAGCTGCTCTCCACGATAAATGAATGAATGAATGAATGAATGAGAGGGAGGGAGGGAGGGAGGAAGGAAGGAAGGAAGGAAGGAAGGAAGGAAGGAAGGAAGGAAGGAAGGAAAAATAATAATCTCTAAAAAACATAACGTAAACCAGAAAACCCAAAATGGTCCAAAACCTAATCTGGAGGTAGGGCTGTAGCAAAAAATGTTTCTAAGAGGGAAGTTTGTAGCAATACAGGCTTTACCTCATGAAGCAAGAAAAAACTCAGTTAAATAACCTTATACCTAACGTAGCTAGAAAAAGAACAACAAACAAAACCTAAAACCAGAAGGAAAGCAAAATAATAAAATTTAGAGCAAAAATAAATGATATAGAAACTAAAGGTACAGTAGAAGACATAGCAAGAAAGTGGCCATCTGCAAGCTGGGAAGAGCTCTCAACCACAACCAAACTGACTTGGACTCCTCAGTCTCCACAGATCTCAGTATCTATTTTTAAAGCCACCTAGTCTGTGGTATTTTCTCATGGCAGCATGAGCTGGTAATTGGTACCCAGAAGTGGGATTCTGCTGTAACAAATACCTTAAGGTGTGGCATTGGCTTTGCACCTGGGTAATGAGTTTTGAGTTACAGTGAGGGAGCTTCTAAAGGTGATTCTAGTGAGAGCTCAGACAAGAAATAGTAATCCTGTGATATGTTTGGTTAAATAAAATATATTATCATAATTTCATCTGTTTCTTTTTAATGTGGTTACTAAAAAATTTTAAATTTCTTATGTTTTCTTGTATTGGGCAGCACTGAAATAGAACTACATGTGTGAACATGGATAAATAGAAAAAAAACAGAATATTGATAATAGGTCATTCAGATCTGTGTTCAAGGACACTATTTTATAACTTTATATAAAATGTAAAAGCTTACAAAATAATACTATACATTTTATATATGTGTGTTTGTGATAAAACAAGACTAATGGAATGCAGAGTGCAGGAGAGATTTACTTTTAGGAAGGAGGAAAACAGAAACAAGGGATACATAAAATTTCAGTTGCATCATTTAAAAGAAACTGTGAAGAGAAATTTACATCCTGTAAATACTTGACATAGGGTGATAGGGCGACGAGTGTATTTATTTTTTATATCTTTATGCTTTTCCATGTGTTTGAAATAAGTAAGTATAATAAATAGTAATTATTTCTAATCCTTGAAATATTTCTAAAATAAGTTTGCATTTTTGGATGCTTAAACTAAGAAATGGTAGAGTCTGTGAAATTACTTATGCAAAGTCACAAAACAAATAGCCAAAGTGCAATTCAAAACCATCTTTCTTGTTCCAAAGCTCATAGCCCTTCTTTGTCTAATCCGATCCTGTGATACAAAGGTGAAATGTGAACAACCACATGAACTACAGGCTTCTCTGACCTCCCTGTGACTTTTCCCCTTCTCCCAGTGCCAGGCACACATGCAGCTCTGCACACACGTGCATGCACACGCTCAGACACATATGTGTGTATATGCACACACTATCCTTTCTGAAAGAATATGTGCTCTTTACTCTCAGGCTTGGGCCAAAACTGGTGGTGTCTGGTTAGCTTTATTTCCTTTCTGTGTCCATGTGGGGAGACTTCCTACACATTGTTCAGGGATTATGGGCTCAAGGAGAGTTCTAAAATACAATATGCTAAAGTGATAGTTTTTAATTCTCTTTTCCTAAAGGTGCTTGTTAATCCTTTTTGTTTCCTCTTAGAAATGCCTATGTGAAGAGTATATGAGTAGTTCTACTGGTTAAGGCATTGTTTGTATCTTTGACCGCTAAAGACATTATTTGTTGTGTTCCTCTTTACATAGAGATCTTACAAATGATGGGGAAAAAAAAAACTTTCCAGAAAATAAAGTGCAAAGTTAAAAATATTTTAAATTTAAAACCAAATGCTTGCATTAACTACTTCTATGGGCTAAAAATAATAGCTAACATTAGCTAAATGCTTAATGTGTTAAGCATTATTATAGCTCCAATTTATAGATGAGGAAACAAAGGCATAGAGAAGTTAAGTAATAAATTGCCTAAGGTAACCAGCTAGTGAGGGGCAGGGCTGAGTAAGAGACAATGTTGAGGTCAAATGCTGCCTTTATTGGTTAAAGATTTTTTAGGCTAGACTGCCCCAAGTGATCTTTCTTATCCACTCCTATATCTGCTGTATATCCAATGTGTCTGGAATTATCTATATATTGCTTTGTATTTTTATTTTAGTTTTTACTTGTTTCAGTTTTGAAATCAATTATAAGTATGTGGGAACGATAGATAGAAAGATTTCCTTGTATTAGCTACAGTACTTTAGGGAGCATGTGAGTGGTAGGCATTCAGTATATTCTTGTATATCAGCTAATTTTCATTAAAGTTGTGGCTGCCCAAACCAAGTACCTAAAATTGATTGTCCTGCTGCCAAGAAATTCCAAAGTACTATCTAAATTTCTAGTAAATCTTACCAGTATTAACTCTATTAAATTCTTCCTTGAGGAAATTCATTTAAATTTTGTGGTTGTAATTAGAAAATACACTAGACTCTGGAGTACACTTTTATTTTCATGATTTAACTTCAACTCTGTCATATGAATTGTGCATAGCTGAGCAAATGTGTCTTTGTATGCTGCCTTTTCTATTTTTTCTTTGTTTTGTAAATATTTATTTATTCATGAGAGACAGAGAGGCAGAGACACAGGCAGAGGGAGAAGCAGGCTCCCTGCAAGGAGACTCGATCCCAGGACTCCGGGATCACATCCTGAGCTGAAAGCAGATGCTCAACCGCTGAGCCACCCGGGCGTCCTTGTGTTTTCTATCTTTGAAATAAATTAAAATATGCATTTCCAAGCTTCCTGAAAGGATTATCAGGTCTCTTATTTTCACCTTCCTTTCCATTTAAACCTATTTTTGTTTTTTGGGTTTATGTTTTTAGAACGGTTTTAGATTTTCGGTAAAATTGAGAGGAAGGTCAGAGATTTACCATATACTCCTTGCCCTGACGCATATGTGACGCATATGTAGCCTCCCCCGTTATCAGCATCACTTCCCAGAATGGTACATTTGTTATAATTGATGAACCCACACTGGTGTGTCATAATCATCCAAAGTCAGTAGTGTATGTGAAGGTTTCCTCTTGGTATTATCCATTCTGTGGGTTTGGACAAATGCATAATGACATGTGTTTATCATTGTACACAGTATTTCCACATCAGAGAGTCCTCTGCCCATCCATCGTTCTCCCATCACTGCTGGCAACCACCAATCTTTTTGTTGTCTTCATAGTTTTGTTGTTTCCAGAATGTAATATGGTTGGAATCACACATTACGTACCCACTTCTATGTGAAGTTTGGCTTCTTTCACTTAGTCATGTGCACTTGAAGTTCTTCATGACTTTTCAGGGATAACTCTCTTCTCTATGGCTCTGAATACGGTTCCATTGTGTGAATGTACCACAATTTATTCATTTGCTCACCGAAAGACACCTTGGTGGCTTCCATGTTTTGGCAGTTAGGAGTAATTGATCTAAACATCTGTATACAGGTAATTATGTGGACATAAGTTTTCAGCTCCTTTGGGTAAATACCAAGGAATGTGATTGCTGGATTGTGTTGTATATGTTTAGTTTTGTAGGAAACTGTCAACTGTCTTCCAAAGTGGCTGGATCATTTTGCATCATATATTCTTCATAGCACACTATTTCCAAAGTCCCATAGTTTTCTTATAGCTGTCCAATCTCTTTTTTCTTAAATCCAAAACACTTTTCTGTCTCTTTTCACCTGAATAGAACTTAAGTATCGATGGTATTCCCACAGTTCCAGCTTGGACCTTCTTTTCTCAGTTTTACAGAATTTAGAGGAATGGTCTTTTCCAACCACATACTTTAATGCACAGTTTCTGTTTTGATGATTGCTGAAGTTATATCTCTATTCCATATCACTTGATGAAAACTCCAGTCCCATAAAGCTATGCCTATGGGCCACTTTTACCTTGGCTATTGGCATCGGAACATTAACATATCAAAACCAAATTTATATTAGCAACTACGTGTCTACAGATTATTTCTCAAATTCCCTTTGTAGGTGAGCACACTTTTCTCATTGACCAAACAGATGCTTGGGGTCTTCTTTGAGTCTGCCTTTACTCTCCTTTCTCTCATGTGAGAATCCTCAAGTGTGCTCACATCTCTTCCCTCATTTTCTTTCAAGTCTACCTCTCTTATTCTTACTCCCACTCACATCCTCTTTTGTTCTACTTTGATGATGAGGATGCTCTACCTAGCTGCTTTCCTGCTGGCAGTCTTTGGTACCTTTTCTCTTGCATCTTAGAGTCTATTGTCAGAATATGGTTTGGTTGATCATTCCCTATTAATATCTGATTTTGTTAGCCCTTGTGGCAACTACCAGTGATTCTCCCCCTGCCTCAGAATAAAGCCAAATGCCTGCTGTGGTTTGCAAGCTCCTCAAACAGCCTTCTCTCTTGCTGCTCCTTACAGATTTTCCTGCTTGTGCTCTGTGCTCTCTGGCCTCCTATTCATACTCCTCCTGTTCCTTTTCCATGGAATGTACTTGCTCTTCTCTATGCCTCATCAACTTACACTTAGCACTCAGCCTTAAGTGGCGGTTCTCCTCTTCTCCCTGTGCCCCCACCTAGATTTTTGAGCAATACTTTGGTTACGGAGGAGGGGCAAGATGGCGGATGAGTAGGGTCCCCAAATCACCTGTCCCCAACAAATTACCTAGATAACCTTCAAATCATCCTGAAAATCTACGAATTCGGCCTGAGATTTAAAGAGAGACCAGCTGGAACGCTACAGTGAGAAGAGTTCGCACTTCTATCAAGGTAGGAAGACGGGGAAAAAGAAATAAAGGAACAAAAGGCCTCCAAGGGGGAGGGGCCCGCGAGGAGCCGGGCTGAGGCCTGGGCTAGTGTCCCCAGGACAGGAGAGCCCCGTCCAGGAGAAGCAGGAGCTGCACCAACCTTCCCGGGCAGCAAGGGGCTCGCAGGGAGTTGGAGCAGGACCCAGGAGGGCGGGGATGCCCTCGGGCTCCCTGGGACACTAACAGACACCTGCAAGCGCAGGGGAGTGCTCCGAGCTCCCTAAGGGCTGCGGCTCACACCGGAGCAGAGCAGTTCGGAGGAGCGGCTCCAGGGAGGGAGCTGCAGGGCGGGAGCGCAAATCCAACAGCGCAGACCCGGAGCACAGGGCGCCGGGACACAGCCCAGGATCCGGCCTCCCCCAGGACAGGCAGAGGCCGGGAGGGCCCAGGACAGCAAGGACGCTCCTGCCCCGAGCTGAGCAGATCAGCGGCCCCGCCCCGGAGCCTCCAGGCCCTGCAGACGGAGAGCCAGAGCCCCAAGCCCTGTAGTTCCTGCAGAGGCTGAATCCAGGCTTCCAGAGTTGCCATAGCAACTGGGGCTGTTCCTCCTGAGACCTCACGGGGTAAACAACCCCCGCTGAGCCCTGCAGCAGGCAGGGGCAGAGCAGCTCCCCCAAGTGCTAACACCTGAAAATCAACGCAACAGGCCCCTCCCCCAGAAGACCAGCTGGACGGACCAGTTCCAGGGGAAGTCAAGGGACTTAAAGTCTACAGATTCAGAAAATACTCCCCCGTGTTTTTTGTTTGTTTTTTTTTTTTCTCTTTTTTCTTTTCTTTTTGATTTCTGATTGCTTCCCCCACCCCCTTTTTTTTCACCTTTCTTTCTTTTTCTTTCCCTTTTTCTTCTCTTTTTTCTTTTTCTTTTTTCTTTTTCTCTTTTCTTTCCTTCTCTCTCTTTCTCTCCTTTTCCCAATACAACTTGTTTTTGGCCACTCCGCACTGAGCAAAATGACTAGAAGGAAAACCTCACCTCAAAAGAAAGAATCAGAAACAGCCCTCTCTCCCACAGAGTTACAAAATCTGGATTACAATTCAATGTCAGAAAGCCAATTCAGAAGCACTATTATACAGCTACTGGTGGCTCTAGAAAAAAGCATTAAGGACTCACGAGACTTCATGACTGCAGAATTTAGATCCAATCAGGCAGAAATTAAAAATCAATTGAATGAGATGCAATCCAAACTAGAAGTCCTAACGACGAGGGTTAACGAAGTGGAAGAACAAGTGAGTGACATAGAAGACAAGTTAATGGCAAAGAGGGAAACTGAGGAAAAAAGAGACAAACAATTAAGGGACCATGAAGACAGATTAAGGGAAATAAATGACACCTAAGGAAGAAAAACCTACGCTTAATTGGGGTTCCCGAGGGCGCCGAAAGGGACAGAGGGCCAGAATATGTATTTGAACAAATCCTAGCTGAAAACTTTCCCAATCTGGGAAGGGAAACAGGCATTCAGATCCAGGAAATAGAGAGATCCCCCCCTAAAATCAATAAAAACCTTTCAACACCTCGACATCTAATAGTGAAGCTTGCAAATTCCAAAGATAAAGAGAAGATCCTTAAAGCAGCAAGAGACAAGAAGTCCCTGACTTTCATGGGGAGGAATATTAGGGTAACAGCAGACCTCTCCACAGAGACCTGGCAGGCCAGAAAGGGCTGGCAGGATATATTCAGGGTCCTAAATGAGAAGAACATGCAACCAAGAATACTTTATCCAGCAAGGCTCTCATTCAAAATGGAAGGAGAGATAAAGAGCTTCCAAGACAGGCAGGAACTGAAAGAATATGTGACCTCCAAACCAGCTCTGCAAGAAATTTTAAGGGGGACTCTTAAAATTCCCCTTTAAGAAGAAGTTCAGTGGAACAATCCACAAAAACAAGGACTGAATAGATATCATGATGACACTAAACTCATATCTGTCAATAGTAACTCTGACCGTGAACGGGCTTAATGACCCCATCAAAAGGCACAGGGTTTCAGACTGGATAAAAAAGCAGGACCCATCTATTTGCTGTCTACAAGAGACTCATTTTAGACAGAAGGACACCTACAACCTGAAAATAAAAGGTTGGAGAACCATTTACCATTCAAATGGTTCTCAAAAGAAAGCAGGGGTAGCCATCCTTATATCAGATAAACTAAAATTTACTCCGAAGACAGTAGTGAGAGACGAAGAGGGACACTATATCATACTTAAAGGATCTATCCAGCAAGAGGACTTAACAATCCTCAATATATATGCCCCGAATGTGGGAGCTGCCAAATACTTAAACGAATTATTAACCAAAGTGAAGAAATACTTAGATAATAATACACTTATACTTGGTGACTTCAATCTAGCTCTTTCTACCCTTGATAGGTCTTCTAAACACAACATCTCCAAAGAAACGAGAGCTTTAAATGATACACTGGACCAGATAGATTTCACAGATATCTACAGAACTTTACATCCAAACTCAACTGAATACACATTCTTCTCAAGTGCACATGGACCTTTTTCCAGAATAGACCACATACTGGGTCACAAATCGGGTCTGAACCGATACCAAAAGATTGAGATCGTCCCCTGCATATTCTCAGACCATAACGCCTTGAAATTAGAACTCAATCACAAGAAGAAGTTTGGAAGGACCTCAAACACGTGGAGGTTAAGGACCATCCTGCTAAAAGATAAAAGGGTCAACCAGGAAATTAAGGAAGAATTAAAAAGATTCATGGAAACTAATGAGAATGAAGATACAACTGTTCAAAATCTTTGGGATGCAGCAAAAGCAGTCCTGAGGGGGAAATACATCGCAATACAAGCATCCATTCAAAAACTGGAAAGAACTCAAATACAAAAGCTAACCTTACACATAAAGGAGCTAGAGAAGAAGCAGCAAATCGACCCGAGACCCAGCAGAAGAAGAGAGTTAATTAAAATTCGAGCAGAAATCAACGAAATTGAGACCAGAAGAACTGTGGAACAGATCACTAGAACCAGGAGTTGGTTCTTTGAAAGAATTAATAAGATAGATAAACCATTAGCCAACCTTATTAAAAAGAAGAGAGAGAAGACTCAAATTAATAAAATCATGAATGAGAAAGGAGAGATCACTACCAACACCAAGGAAATACAAACGATTTTAAAAACATATTATGAACAGCTCTACGCCAATAAATTAGGCAATCTAGAAGAAATGGACGCATTCCTGGAAAGCCACAAACTACCAAAACTGGAGCAGGAAGAAATAGAAAACCTGAACAGGCCAATAACCAGGGAGGAAATTGAAGCAGTCATCAAAAACCTCCCAAGACACAAGAGTCCAGGGCCAGATGGCTTCCCAGGGGAATTCTATCAAACGTTTAAAGAAGAAATCATACCTATTCTACTAAAGCTGTTTGGAAAGATAGAAAGAGATGGAGTACTTCCAAATTCATTCTATGAGGCCAGCATCACCTTAATTCCAAAACCAGACAAAGACCCCACCAAAAAGGAGAATTACATACCAATATCCCTGATGAACATGGATGCAAAAATTCTCAACAAGATACTAGCCAATAGGATCCAACAACACATTAAGAAAATTATTCACCATGACCAAGTAGGATTTATCCCCGGGACACAAGGCTGGTTCAACACTCGTAAAACACTCAATGTGATTCATCATATCAGCAAGAGAAAAACCAAGAACCATATGATCCTCTCATTAGATGCAGAGAAAGCATTTGACAAATACAGCATCCATTCCTGATCAAAACTCTTCAGAGTGTAGGGATAGAGGGAACTTTCCTCGATATCTTAAAAGCCATCTACGAAAAGCCCACAGCAAATATCATTCTCAATGGGGAAGCACTGGGAGCCTTTCCCCTAAGATCAGGAACCAGACAGGGATGTCCACTCTCACCACTGCTATTCAACATAGTATTGGAAGTCCTAGCCTCAGCAGTCAGACAACAAAAAGACATTAAAGGCATTCAAATTGGCAAAGAAGAAGTCAAACTCTCCCTCTTCGCCAATGACATGATACTCTACATAGAAAACCCAAAAGCCTCCACCCCAAGATTGCTAGAACTCATACAGCAATTTGGTAGCGTGGCAGGATACAAAATCAATGCCCAGAAATCAATGGCATTCCTATACACTAACAATGAGACTGAAGAAAGAGAAATTAAGGAGTCAATCCCATTTACAATTGCACCCAAAAGCATAAGATACCTAGGAATAAACCTAACCAAAGAGGTAAAGGATCTATACCCTAAAAACTATAGAACACTTCTGAAAGAAATTGAGGAAGACACAAAGAGATGGAAAAATATTCCATGCTCATGGATTGGCAGAATTAATATTGTGAAAATGTCAATGTTACCCAGGGCAATTTACACGTTCAATGCAATCCCTATCAAAATACCATGGACTTTCTTCAGAGACTTAGAACAAATTATTTTAAGATTTGTGTGGAATCAGAAAAGACCCGAATAGCCAGGGGAATTTTAAAAAGGAAAACCATATCTGGGGGCATCACAATGCCAGATTTCAGGTTGTACTACAAAGCTGTGGTCATCAAGACAGTGTGGTACTGGCACAAAAACAGACACATAGTCCAATGGAACAGAATAGAGAACCCAGAAATGGACCCTGAACTTTATGGTCAACTAATATTCGACAAAGGAGGAAAGACGATCCACTGGAAGAAAGACAGTCTCTTCAATAAATGGTGCTGGGAAAATTGGTCATCCACATGCAGAAGAATGAAACTAGACCACTCTCTTTCATCATACACAAAGATAAACTCAAAATGGATGAAAGATTTAAATGTGAGACAAGACTCCATCAAAATCCTAGAGGAGAACACAGGCAACACCCTTTTTGAACTTGGCCACAGTGACTTCTTGCAAGATACATCCACGAAAGCAAAAGAAACAAAAGCAAAAATGAACTATTGGGACTTCATCAAGGTAAGAAGCTTTTGCACAGCAAAGGATACAGTCAACAAAACTCAAAGACAACCTACAGAATGGGAGAAGATATTTTCAAATAACATATCAGATAAAGGGCTAGTTTCCAAAATCTATAAAGAACTTATTAAACTCAACACCAAAGAAACAACAATCCAATCATGAAATGGGCAAAAGACATGAAGAGAAATCTCACAGAGGAAGACATAGACATGGCCAACATGCACATGAGAAAATGCTCTGCATCACTTGCCATCAGGGAAATACAAATCAAAACCACAACGAGATACCACCTCACACCAGTGAGAATGGGGAAAATTAACAAGGCAGGAAACCACAAATGTTGGAGAGGATGCGGAGAAAAGGGAACCCTCTTACACTGTTGGTGGGAATGTGAACTGGTGCAGCCACTCTGGAAAACTGTGTGGAGGTTCCTCAAAGAATTAAAAATAGACCTGCCCTACGACCCAGCAATTGCACTGTTAGGGATTTACCCCAAAGATTCAGATGCAATGAAACGCCGGGACACCTGCACCCCGATGTTTCTAGCAGCCATGTCCACAATAGCCAAACTGTGGAAGGAGCCTCGGTGCCCATCGAAAGATGAATGGATAAAGAAGATGTGGTTTATGTATACAATGGAATATTACTCAGCCATTAGAAACGACAAATACCCACCATTTGCTTCAACGTGGATGGAACTGGAGGGTATTATGCTGAGTGAAGTAAGTCAATCGGAGAAGGACAAACAGTGTATGTTCTCATTCATTTGGGGAATATGAATAATAGTGAAGGGGAATATAAGGGAAGGGAGAAGAAATGTGTGGGAGATATCAGAAAGGGAGACAGAACATAAAGACTCCTAACTCTGGGAAATGAACTAGGGGTGGTGGAAGGGGAGGAGGGCGGGGGGTGGGGGTGAATGGGTGACGGGCACGGAGGAGGACACTTGACGGGATGAGCACTGGGTGTTATTCTGTATGTTGGTAAATTGAACACCAATAAAAATTAATTTATTTAAAAAAATAAAAAAAATACTTTGGTTACAATACTTCTACCACATTGTTTCATAACTATAGTAGTCTCCCTTACCTGTGGTTTTGTTTTCCATGGGTCTGTTAACCTAGGGTGAGCCACAGTCTGGAAGCAGAAGATCCTTCTGACTTATCATCAGAAGGTCACAGTAGCCTAATACTACATCATATGGCTACATCATTTACCTCACTTCATCTCATCAAGTAGGCATTTTATCAGCACAAGAAGGGTGAGTAGAGTACAATAAGAGCTTGAGAGAAAGACTACATTCACATAAATTTTATGACAATGTATTATAATTCTATTTTATTACTAGTTATTGTTAATCTCTTACTGTGCCTAATTTATATGTCAAGTTTCATTATTGGTATGTATGTATATGAAAAAACATAGTCTGTAGTTTCAGGCATCCACTGAGGGCCTAGGAATATTCCCCTGCAGAGAAGGGGTTCCTACTGCATTTCATTCTGACTTCTCCATCCCTGTGAAGTGCTGTGTCCCCTTCGCTTCCGGATGTGAGTCTCCAGCACAGGCTAAATGTGGTTGGTTATTTGCAGACATTTTTCTAGGATAGTGGTTCATACTTAGGGGTGATTTTTTCTCCCAGAGCACATTAGCAGTGTCTTAAGACATTTTTGATAGTTATTACTGGTGAGACCATGGTGTTATCACTAGTGTGTAGGAGCTGGGGATGCTGCACAGGAGACTTCCTACCACATTATCCAGTCCCAAGTGACAGTAGTGCTGAGATTGAGAAACCCTGCTCTAGGATGAAGTGCAAACTTTAGGGTACTAAAAGAAAAGACTTTTCATAACAAAAAGATGAATTGGATTTGGATTTTTTTTTAATTTTTTAAAAATTTTTATTTATTTATGATAGAGAGAGAGAGAGAGAGGCAGAGACATAGGCAGAGGGAGAAGCAGGCTCCATGCACCAGGAGCCCGACGTGGGATTCGATCCCGGGTCTCCAGGATCACGCCCCGGGCCAAAGGCAGGCGCTAAACTGCTGTGCCACCCAGGGATCCCTGGATTTGGAGTTTTAAAGGGATGTATATATATAAATTTGTAGTATCAAGCAACTTAATTTTCAGTCTAAACTGGTTTGGTTCTTTTCATGGCCTATTGTTAACATTTACTCAGATTTTGTGTTGTGGGAAAAACACATGAGTCCAGTGCTTATTAAGGGGTTATCAGCTATCTGCAGTAATTTAAGCATGTAAATGAGATTGTGAAAAATATAGTGGAATAAACTCTTTGTTTGAGAAGCTTTTTCATTTACTTTTTCTTATTTTAACTGTGCATAGTAACAGGTGAATACCCAGGCAGTTTTTTGGAGATGTGGGAGTGAGTGATGTCCTTTTTTAAGCTCTTAAAAAGAATTTAAGTATAAAATCCTCAGAAAAGGTCAAAAGTAATAAACTTTTTGTCTTATGTATATTAGCAAATGATGAAAACTCTAGTGCTACCCTGCACAGTCACACACCTGTTCAAACACACACACGTGTAACTACCAGCAGTAATCTCATACATTTGTATACTCTTGACTCTCTTTAGCCAGATGTCTGCTACAGTGCCAGATACACAGTCCATGCTGATCCATCAAAATATACAGGGCTCCTGAGAGGGATTCCGTGCCTACATGACAAATTGAGTGGGTACAGAAGATCCATTTCAACTAAATAGACTATTTTTATTCAGTAAATTTAAAATTTTGCGTAGGTATTAAATTTGAAGAGTTTGCTAATACACTGTAAAATTAGGATGTTGAAGGATAAATTGTTGCTGATGTTCAAACAAAATGGGACTAATCTACAAAACCATGTAATGGGAAAACAAAATACCTACCACACTTACACATTTTAGGGTGTGTTTAAATAAAGACAGAAGACATCACAGTAAAAGGTTTGATTCTTCAGTCCAGGATTCACTATGAAGTATGATCTTCTGTTTTATAATTCAGTTTTCAAAGAAAAATTCTGAGTTGGAAATTTGAGTAGGAGAAAGTAAGAAACATTTTAGGAAATGTTTGGAAAAAGAGGTAATGACTCCTATTCTTAAATAGTACCTGTGGTAGTAATTTCAAAATAAAACTTTCACCTACAAATAACGATTTACAAAGTTATTTAAGTGAATATAACCAGAAGAGAATGGAATAAATGCTTATAGTTCTCCAAATTTAATTGCATTTTCTCCTAATCTTTTTCAGAATTCTACAGAAATTTTGGAATACTCATCAGATAGTGAAAAAGAGGATGACTCAGAGAATGTCTTCTTTATTGATTCAGAATCCTCTCCCAAACAACATGCAGATTTTGGATCTGATAATAGACAGATGATGGAGAAACCAGTGAAGCGGAGGGTGAAATCTGCAGAGACCATTTTGTACGCACCCCAGAAACAGAAGTTTCCCAGGACTCCAGAAACATTGGCAAAGAAGAAGAAGCTTCTAAGGTTAAATTATACCTTTTTAAAATATCTTTTTTTAAAAAAAAAGTTGTTCATACATACGGAGGATATAAAAAATAGTGAAAGGGATTATAGAGGAAAGGAGAGAGAATGAGTGGGAAATATTAAAGCAGACAGAACATGAGAGACTACTAACTGGGAAACGAACAAGGGGTAGTGGAAAGGGAGGTGGGCGGAGGGATGGGGCGACTGGGTGACGGGCACTGAGGGGGGCACTTGATGGGATGAGAACTGGGTGTTATATGTTGGCAAATCGAACTCCAATAAAAATATACAAAACAAAATAAAAGTTTTTACTTTAAAAATCCAAATATCTAAGATATTAATTTAAAAATTATTAACTGGTTTACCTGGCGAGGAAAATTGACAGCATAGAATTGTAACTTCAATAAGAAATTATAGATTATTTTTACAAATGTGGTTATAGAGATTGTCCAACAGAACACTAGCAAATGCAAAGATACATGAAAGAGCAAAGAGGGATTCCTGGGTGGCTCAGCGGTTGGGCATTTGCCTTTGGCTCAGGGCGTGATCCTGGAGTCTCAGGATCCAGTCCCACATGGGGCTCCCCGCAGGGAGCCTACTTCTCCCTCTGGCTGTATCTCTGCCTCTCTCTATGTCTCTCATGAATAAACAAATAAAATACTATTTTTTTAAAAAAAGAGCAAAGATGCACAGATAGGAAACTATCTGTATTCTTCAGTATGTATATGAATAATCACTAGGGCTAGGGCATGGAGGGTTGACCAGGATGTGTGAAGAGGCTTGGTGTATGCCTTTATAAGAGCCATGTCCCAGCCCTGTGTAATACATGGTCTCTTTTGTTTTAAATTAGAACAAAACAATGAAAACAAAATTTCTTTTTATTTTATTCTATTTTATTTTATTTTATTATTATTATTTTTTTTTTTAGTTTTTTTTTTTTTAACTTTTATTTTTTTATGATAGTCACAGAGAGAGAGAGGCAGAGACACAGGCAGAGGGAGAAGCAGGCTCCATGCACTGGAAGCCCGATGTGGGATTCGATCCCTGGTCTCCAGGATCGCGCCCTGGGCCAAAGGCAGGCGCCAAACCGCTGCGCCACCCAGGAATCCCAATTTCTTTTTTTTTTTTAATTCAGATTGCCAGCATATAGTATAATACCTAGTGCTTATCCCATCAAGTGCCCCCCTCAGTGCCCATCACCCAGTCACCCCAACCCCGCCCCCCCCCCCACTTCCCCTTCTGCAACCCTTTGTTCATTTCCGAGTTAGGAGTCTCTCATGGTTTGTCTCCCTCTCTAATTTTTCCCACTCAGTTCTCCTCCTTTTCCCTATAATCCCTTTCACTGTTTCTTATATTCCCCATATGAGTGAGGCCATATAATGTTTGTCCTTCTCCGATTGACTTACTTCACTCAGCATGATACCCTCCAGTTCCATCCATATCGAAGCAGATGGTGGGTATTCATCCTTCCTGATGGCTGAGTAATATTCCATTGTATACATAGACCACAGCTTCTTTATCCATTCACTCTCGATGGACACCGAGGCTCCTTCCACAGTGTGACTATTGTGGACATTGCTGCTGTGAACATTGGGGTGCAGGTGTCCCGATGTTTCACTGCATCTGTATCTTTGGGGTAAATCCCCAGCAGGGCAATTCCTGGGTCATAGGGTAGCTCTATTTTTAACTCTTTGAGGAAACTCCACACAGTTTTTAAGAGTGGATGTACGAGTTCACATTCCCACCAACAGGGCAAGAGGGTTCCCCTTTCTCCACATTGTCTCCAACATTTGTTGTTTCCTGTCTTGTTAATTTTCACCATTCTCACTGGTGTGAGGTGGGATCTCATGGTGGTTTTGATTTGTATTTCCCTGATGGCCAGTGATGCAGAGCATTTTCTCATGTGCATGTTGGCCATGTCTAGGTCTTCCTCTGTGAGATTTCTGTTCATGCCTTTTGCCCATTTCATGATTGTATTGTTTGTTTCTTTGCTGTTGAGTTTAATAAGTTCTTTATAGATCTTGGATACTAGCCCTTTATCTGATACATCATCTGTAAATATCTTCTCCCATTTGTAGGTTGTCTTGTAGTTTTGTTGACTGTATCCTTTGCTGTGCAGAAGCTTTTTATCTTAAGTCCGAAGAGTTCATTTTTACTTTTGTTTCTCTGGTCTTCATAGATGTATCTTGCAAGAAGTTGCTGTGACCAAGTTCAAAAAGGGTGTTGCCTGGGTTCTTCTCTAGGATTTTGATTGAATCTTGTCTCACATTTAGATCTTTCATCCATTTTGAGTGTATCTTGGTGTCTGGTATAAGAGAATGGTCTAGTTTCATTCCTCTGCATGTGGATGTCCAATGTTCCCAGCACCATTTATTGAAGAGACTGTCCTTTTTCCATTGGATAGTCTTTCCTGCTTTGTCGAATATTAGTTGACCATAGAGTGGAGGGCCCATTTCTGGATTCTCTATTCTGTTCCATTGATCTATATGTCTGTGTTTGTGCCAGTACCACACTGTCTTGATGACCACAGCTTTGTAGCACAACCTGAAATCCAGCATTGTGAGGCCCCCGGCTCTGGTTTTCTTTTTCAACATTCCTCTGGCTATTCAGGGTCTTTTCTGATTCCACACAAATCTTAAGATGATTTGTTCCAACTCTGTGAGAAAGTCCATGGTATCTTGATAGGGATTGCATTGAACGTGTAAACTGCCCTGGGTAGAATAGACATTTTCACAATATTTATTCTTCCAATCCATGAGCATGGAATGTTTTTCCATCTCTTTGTGTCTTCCTTAATTTCTTTCAGAAATGTTCTGTAGTTTTTAGGATATAGATAGATCATTTATCTCTTTGGTTAGGTTTATTCCTAAGTATCTTATGCTTTTCGGTACAATTGTAAATGGGATTGACTCCTTAATTTCTCTTTCTTCAGTCTCAGTGTACAAAAATGCCACTGATTTCTGGGCATTGATTTTGTCTCATGCCACAGTGCCAAATTGCTATATGAGTTCTAGCAATCTTGGGGTGGAGTCTTTGGGTTTTCTATGTATAGTATCATGTCATCTGCGAAGAGGGAGACTTTGACCTCTTCTTTCCCAATTTGAATGCCTTTTATTTCCTTTTGTTGTCTGATTGCTGAGGCTGGGACTTCTAGTGCTATGTTGAATAGCAGCGGTGAGAGAGGACATCCCTGTCTTGTTCCTGATCTTAGGGGAAAGGCTCCCAGCGTTTCCCCACTGAGAGTGATATTTGTTGTGGGCTTTTCATATATGGTTTTTAAGGTGCTGAGGAATGTTCCCTCTATCCCTACATTCTGAAGAGTTTTGATTAGGAATGGATTCTGCATTTTGTCAAATGCTTTCTCTGCAGCTATTGAGAGGATCCTGTGGTTGTTGTTTTTTTCCCTTGTTGATGTGATCTATCACATGTACAACTGTTGAACCACTCTTGCAGCCTGGGGATAAATCCCACCTGGTCATGGTGAATAATCTTCTTAATGTATTGTTGGATCCTATTGGCTAGTATCTTGGTGAGAATTCTTGCATCTGTGTTCATCAAGGATATTGGTATATAATTCTCCTTTTTGTTGGGGTCTCTGTCTGGTTTTGGGATCAAGTTAAGCCTGGCCTCATAAAATGAGTTTGGAAGTATTCCATCCCTTTCTGTCCTTCGGAACAGCTTTAGTAGAATAGGTATTGTTTCTTCTATAAACGTTTGATAGAATTGCCCTGGGAAGCCATCTGGCCCTGGACTTTTGTGTCTTGGGAGATTTTTGATGACTGCTTCAAGTTCCTCCCTGGTTATTGGCCTGTTCGGGTTTTCTTTTTCTTCTTGTTCCAGTTTTGGTAATTTGTGGCTTTCTAGAAATGCATCCATTTCTTCTAGATTGCTTAATTATTTGGCATACAGTTGCTCTTAATATGTTTTTTAAAAGCATATGTATTTCCTTGGTATTGGTTGTAATCTCTCCCCTTTTGTTCGTGTTTTTATTAATTTGAATCTTTTCCTTTTTAATAAGGCTGGCTAGGGGTTTATCTATTTTATTAATCTTTCAAAACCAGTTCCTGGTTTTGTCAGTCTGTTCTACAGTTCTTCTGGTCTCTATTTCATGGAGTTCTGCTCGAATCTTTATTATCTCTCTTCTGCTGCTTGTTTTGGGCTTTATTTGCCATTCTTTCTCTGGTTCCTTTAGTTGAGAGGTTAGCTTGTGTATTTGAGTTTCTTCCAAGTTTTTGAGGGAGGCTTGTATTGCGATGTATTTCCCTCTGAGGACCGCTTTTGCTGTATCCCAAAGATTTTGAACAGTTGTATTTTCGTTTTCATTAGTTTCCATGAATCTTTTAAATTCTTCTCTAATTTCCTGGTTGATCCATTCATGTTTTGGTACGATGCTCTTTAACCTTCATGTGTTTGAGTTTCTTCCAAATTTCTTCTTATGATTGAGTTCCAGTTTCAAAGCACTGTGGTCTTAAAATATGCAGGGGACAATCCCAATCTTTTGGTGTTGGTTGAGACCTGATTTGTGACCCAATATGTGGACTGTTTTGGAGAAAGTTCCATATGCACTTGAGAAGAATGTGTATTTGGATGAAAAGTATCTGTGAAATCTATTTGGTCCAGTGTATCATTCAAGGCCTTTGTTTCTTTGGTGATGTTCTGCTTAGAAGATCTGTCATTTGCAGAAATTGCCATGTTGAAGTCTCCCAGTATTAGTGTATTATTATCTATGTATCTTTTTACTTGGGTTATTAATTGGTTGATACACTTGGCAGCTCCCACATTTGGAGCATAAATATCCATGTTTGTTAGGTCCCCTTGTTGGACAGACCCTTTGAAAATAATCTAGTGTCCCTCTTCATATCTTACTACAGTCTTTGGGATAAATTTTAATTTATAGGAAGATTGCTACCACAGCTTTCTTTGGAGGACCATTTGAAGGGTAAATGGTTCTCCATCCCTTCATTTTCAGGCTGGAGGTGTTCTTAGGTCAAAAATGAGTCTCCTGTAGACATCATGTAGATGGGTCTTGCTTTTTTTATCCAGTCTGAAACCCTGTGTCTTTTGATGGGATCATTAAGCCCATTCATATTCAGAGTAGCTATGGAAAGATATGAATTTAGTGTCATCATAATACCTATTCAGTTCCTGACTGTGTGAATTGTTTCCTTGTGCTCCCTCTTTCTTTTACAGGGTCCCCCTTAATATTTCCTGCAGGGCTGGTTTAGTGGTCATATATTCTTTCAGTTTCTGCTTATCCTGGAAGCTCTTTATCTCTCCTTCTATTCTGAATGAGAACCTTGCTGTGTATAGTATTCTTGGCTGCATGTTCTTCTCATTTAGGACCCTGAATATATCCTGCCAGCCCTTTCTGGCCTGCTAGGTCTCTGTGGAGAGGTCTGCTGTTAATCTATTATTTCTCCCCATATAAGTTAGGGATCTCTTGTCTCGAACTGCTTTAAGAATTTTCTCTTTATCTTTGAAATTTGGAAGTTTCACTGTGAAATGTCATGATGTTGAACGGTTTTTATTGATTTTTTGGGGGGGTCCTCTCTGTCTCCTGCATCTGCATGCCTCTTTCTTTCCCCAAATCAGGGGAGTTATCAGCTGTGATTTGATCAAATACACTTTGTGGTCCTCTCTCTCTCTCAGCTTCTTCTGGAATCCCAATAAGATGAATATCCTACGTTCTGAAACTATCGTTTATTTCCCTAAGCCTTTCCTCATGGGCTCTTAATTTTTTTTTTTTTTTTTTGGTTTTTTTCCTCAGCTTCCTTTCCATCACCTTGTCTTCTGTGTCACTCAGTCTTTCTTCCACCTCATCAACCCTAGCAGTTAAGAGTATCCAGTTTATTATTTTTTATTTTTTTTAATATTTTATTTATTTATTTATTTATCAGAGATGAGAGAGAGAGAGAGAGAGAGAGGCAGAGACACAGGCAGAGGAAGAAGCAGGCTCCATGCAGGGAGCCCAACGTGGGACTCAATACCAGGTCTCCAGGATCACACCCTGGGCTGAAGGTGGCTCTAAACCGCTGAGCCACCTGGGTGGCCCTAGAGTATCCAGTTTAGACTGCATCTCAGTTAAAGTATGTTTAATTTCAGCCTGATTAGATCTCAGTTCTGTAGTAACAAAGTCTCTGGAGCCCTTTATGCTTTTTTCAGAGCCTCCAGTAACTTTATAATTGTGCTTCTGAATTGAATTTCTGAGCTCGTGTTTAAATCCCCATTCAGTAATTCTGAGAGAATTGCCTCTGGTTTACTTTTGTGTTAAATTCTTCCTTCTAGTCGTTTTGTCCAATGTAGAGTGGCTGTATGAGCGAGCAGAGTCAAAAATATCAGCCATGACCTAAGTAAATTACACCCTAGACAATTTCAAGGAGCTCAGAGACCAGAAAATAAAAGATAAAGAAGAACATAATAAAACAAATGGACTACTAAATTGATAAACAAAATTTAAAATAAAATAGTGAAAATAAAAAACAAAAAAAAAAAGAAAAAATGGGAGTGATGAGGGCGTGGTGGTGGAGAGAGAGAGAATATAATCTCCCCATGGGGACCTAGAGGGTTATCCTATTGGTTCTGAGTGTATTTTCTGTATGTTAGAAGATGCTCACCTCCAAATTTATATAAACCAGCAAACCTTTTATAAAGACCCAACTTCGACCACAAAAACTTAAAGAAGATAAAGAGTGGGGCAGAATGGGAAGGAAGAGAGATAGTCTCAGAGAATGAACCAATATGATGTTCCACTTGGTTCTGGGTGTATTTTGGTCATGTGTTAGAAGTTACTGACTTCCTCCATTGTAAACCAAAGGAAGACAGAAAAAAGAAAACAAAAACCAATAACTCATGTATCTCCCAAAATTAAATTGAATATGTTGTTTGGAATAAGTAAAAAGTATATCTTAGACATGTAATGTAGAAATATGGAAATTAAAAAGGATAAAGCTTAAAAATGGTATGGTAAAATATTGTAGTTAAGGTGGGAAAGAGAAAAAATATTGGAAATTTGTAACCCTGACATAAAAATGAGTAGTAATGAAAAAAAACAAAAAACCAACAATCTTCTGGTTCTATACTATTTTCCCTCAGTCCAGGAGCTTCCCAGTACTGCTTGTTCAGTAAACTTGCTCTTCCCTGTTCTTCCAGCTGGCCTTCTGGGTGAGGGCCTGCTGTGCTGATTCTCAGGTGTCTGTTCCTGGGTGGAGATGCCCCGCCCTTTGCCAGGTTGTGGACTCAGTGTGAGCTGTTTACCCCGTTAGGCCTTTGTTCCCCTGAGGCCCTGCCTATCCCAGGTGAAAGGCAAAAAGAAGAGAAAAAAAAGTGGCGTCAGCCAGATCTCCAACTCTGCAGCCAAGAGCTCCCCAAGAGTACTGAACCGCAGTGTCCCAGTCCCCAGCAGCCTAGGTGCTCCTGGGGGCAGGTGCAAGTCTACTGATCTGCACAGCTTGCAGGGCGTCCAGCGGCAGGAGAGTTCTTCCTTTTCTGTGTCCTTCCTGCTTCCACATGTCCCAGGGTGAACGGAGGATAGCCAGCTTTGTTTGCTTCGATGCCTTGGGATTGAGGCCCCTTTACAGCTGGACCTGCACCCCCAGGGATTGCCTTTCCAAAAGAGACAGCCGCCTCCATCTATTGCCAGGCTTTAGGGTAAAGGGAGCTCTGAAACCAGCCTGCATGACCTACTGGCTTCTCCCAAATGCCCCAAAGTCTGCGTGCTCCAGCCCTTTGCTAAGTTGGGACTGTGGTTTGCAGGGAACTTTCTCCCAGTGGCCCCTACTCTTATAGTGTCTGATTGAAGCTTCACTGCCCCTCCTGCAATTCTGCCCTACTTGCGTGCTAAGCACTTTTCAGTCAGGGAAGACTCAGGTGCGGGATTTTTAAAGTTCCCGCTTGTTCAGGGCTGGGCTTTCATGCCCTGGAGGCTTTCCTGGCTCCACTTTCGCCCGGCTCATTGGGGTTCCCCTCCCCCACTTCATTTATTTTATTTTTTCTGCCTTCCTACCTTGTCAGAAGTGAAAACTTTTCTCTCTATAGCATTCCAGCTCTTCTCTATTTACATCTCAGGTCTAATTCATAGGTGTTCAGTGTGTTCTGAAAGTTATCTTGGTAAGTTGGTGGGACCAGATGAGTTGAGGACCCCAACTCTTCCGCCATCTTGCCTTGACTCGACCGAAAACAAAATTTCAGTGAACATTGAAACTGTGGGAAGGAGTGCCATAAAAGCAAACTTAGTAGAGAGTTTCATGGAAAAAGGAGTTCAGTAGAAAGAGTAAATGTCACAATGAAAAACACAGGTTTGGGTCTGTTTAGGAAATATTTATGTCAAGAAAGGGCAGGTACAGTGCATACTGAGAACTCAATGGCAATGTTAGTGAACTAGCAGGGGAGGAAGCAAGGGACCCATGGCTCAAGGAGTTCCCAAGACATAAGGAGTAAGGACTGTACTGTGACTGGGATTTGAGTAGAGAATTGAGATACTGAGATTAGCTGCTAGTGGCTGAAAGGGATCTTTGGTTCAAAGAGATGTGAGAGGAAAGATGAGGCCTATTTAGAGAATAATGAGGAAGACTCTGTGGGAACAAAGTAGGATAATTGTTCTGTCAGTTTCCAGGATGGAAGTAGAGGAGGGGAGCCAGGGGACGAGAGCCCATAGGAGCGGAGGGACAAGCATAAGGATTACAGAGTCTAGTGGGACGGATGTAGAATGATGAGTCAATTCATGTCTGTTCACTATATATGCTTATAACATATATATGCTGGTAACATAAAATAACTCAGAATAGGGCACCTGGGTGGCTCAGTGGTTGAGTGTCCCCCTTAGGGTCAGGTCATGAAGAAATTTCACCCAGGAGGCAAAAGCACTGTACACTGAAAAGTATAAGACACTGATGAAAGAAATCGTGGAAGACAGAAATAAATGTGCTCATTGATTGGCTGAATTAATATTGTTATTTATGTTAATACTGCCCAAAGCCATCTACAGATTTGGTGCAACCCCTATCAAAATTTCAATTGCATTTTTTATAGAAATAAATTTAAAATTTTCATGGAACCACTAAAGACTTCAAACAGCCAAAACAATCTTTTGGCTTTTGTTTTTGTTTTTGTTTTGAAACCAAGGCGGCACACTTCCTGGCTTTAATCTGTACTACAAAGCCATAGCAATCAAAGCAGTATGGTATTGGTATAAAAAAACAGACAAACATTTCAATGGAACATAATGGAAAATCTGGAGATAAACCCATATATATATATATATATATATATATATGATCAATTTCTTTGTGACAAAGGAGCCAAGAATATACAATCGGGAAAGGACAGTCTCTTCAATAAATGGTTTTGGGAAAACTGGACAGCCACATGCAAAAGAATGAAACTAGACTACGATCTTATACAATACACAAAAAATGACTCAAAACATATCAAAGATTTGAATTTAAGGATCCAAAACCATAAAACTCTTAGATAAAGACATGGGGGTAAGTTCCATGACATAGATCTTGGCAATGATCTATGTAGTGGGACTACATCAAACTGAAAAGCTTCTGCACCAAAGAAAGGAAACCACTGATACAGTGAAAAAGGCATTTTTCTGAAAGGGAGAAAATATTTGCAAATCATATGTCCGTTAAAATATTGATATCCAAAATACATAATGAATGCATACACCTCAATAACAGAAAACCAAACAATTCAATTAAAAATGGGCAGAAGAACTGAATAGATACTTCTCTAAAGAAGATTGACAAGTGGCCAACAGGTACATGAAAAAGTGCTCTACATCAGTAATCATTGGGATAATGTAAGTCCACATTCATAACCTCTTAGAATGGTTATCATCAAAAAGACAAGAAAATGGGGCATCTGGATGGCTCAGTCTGTTGAGCAGCTGACTCTTGATTTCAGCTCAGGTCATGATCTCAGGGTTGTGAGATCAAATCTTTCTTGGGCTCCACAGTCAGTGGGTAGTCTGCTTCTTTCTCCCCGTCCCTCCTACTGCTCTCGCGTGTGCATGCACTCTCTCTATAAAAAAAAAGACAAGAGGTAACAAGTGCTGGTGGTGATGTGGAGAAAAGAGAAACTAATGTTCACTGTTGCTAGGTATGTAAATTGGTATGGCCACTATGGAAAACAGTTATGGAGGTTCCTAAAAAAAAAAAATTAAATATAGAACTATCCTATGACCCATCATTTCTCTGTTCAGTAATAAATCCATTAGAAATGAAAACAGGGTATCAAAGAGATATTTGCACTCCCTGCTTATTGTGGCATTACTCAGAATAGTTAATATGTGGAAACACCATAATCTCAGCCAGTGTATAAATGGATAAGATGTGTTGTGTACACAAACACACACAGGAGTATTATATGGCCACGAGAAAGCTGGAAGTCCTGCCATTTGTGACAACATAGATGGACCTTCAAGGCATTATGCAAAGTGAAATAAGACAGACAAGTACTGCATGGTATTACTTACAAGTGATATCTAAAAACAAAAAAAGAAGTCAAACTCATAGAACAGAGTAATAACGTGGTTGCCAATACCAGTTGTGTATACATGGAGGTAAAAGGGTACCAGGTATAAGATGAATAAGTTCTGAGGATTTAAAGTAAAATACAGTAAGAGCTACTTACTACCTTTGTGCTTTGATAAGCATTTTCAGATTGAAGAACAAAAAAAATTGTTAGTGTGAAAATAAAATATAGTGATTGATGTTAACATTTTATTATATAATTGAAATTTGCTAAGAGAGTAGAGTTTAAGTGTTGTCATACACACAGAGAAGAGTTAATATGTGTAGTAATGGATTTGTTAGTTAACCAGATGGGAGGAGTCCTTTCACGTTGTGTATATATATCAAATCACTACTGCCTTAATTATCTTAGTAAATCTGTCAGTTATACTTCAGTGGAACTTTTTAAAAAGTTCATTTGCATGTATACAAACAGGACCTTCTTGAACTGCCTGCATGGCTTTTTAAAATAATGAGCAAAGGGGGATGCCAGGGGTGGCTCAGTAGGTTAAGCAGCTTTCTTCAGCTCAAGAGTCCTGAGATCGAGCCCCACCTCCGCCTCTCAGCTCAGTGGGGAGTCTGCTTCTCCCTCTGCTGCTCCCCCTGCTGGTGTTCTCTTGCTTGCACACATTCTCTCTTAAATAAGTAAATAAAATGTTTAAAAAATAATGTATAGGTTTTTACTAGAATTATGATTGTTGAAGTCATGATGTTTCCATTCTTTTTTTTAAAAAAAAAAACATTTTATTTATTTATTTATTCATGACAGACACAGGCAGAGGGAGAGAAGTAGGCTCCATGCAGGGAGCCCGACATGGGACTTGATCCCAGGGCCCCGGATCATGACTAGAGCCAAAGGCAGGTGCTCAACCGCTGAGCCCCCCAGGTGCCCCTGCTGTTTGCATTCTGAAGTTTGTTGCATGAGAATCTCTGGGCAGATTGGAGCAGAGATATTCTATGAAGCATCAGAACAACTCCTGATGACTAAAAGCAAGCTCAAATGTGGATTCTATCTTATGGCTCTAGGTATTCCCACATGCAGAGAACTGTTCTGCATTTATTTTTACTCTATCTTTTTACTTTTTGTCTCATAATTCCTACAGTTTACTTGGGGATGTGGCCTTAACCATGTATTGCTTTCAGATTGCATTTTGTCTTTTTTTTTTTCTTCACAGTCATGGGATTGAAAATCAACATTTGACAAATAACTGTCTAGATCATTGTACAAAGAATACAGTGTTTTGCTTTTTTTTCTTGTGTTCGTTATGAGTTTCTTTTTAAGTAGTACTCTGTAAGAGGCAGTAGCTATACCATTGAGGCTAAGCTTATGAACTCTGGAGCCAGACTGCCTGGTTGTGCATCGAGGTATACCACTTAGCACATGTCTCACCTTGAATAGGTGTTTAATTTCTCAGTGCCTCAGTTTATCATGTGTAAAATGAGGATGACAGTGGTACCTAGTGTTGTTTAGAGGAGTATAAATGAGTTACTTTCTGTAAACAGAATGATATGAAGCAGAGCTGACACATATATTAAGTAGAGATAGACATATATGTACAGTACAGGCTCTTTGGCATATTTGTGATTATGAGAATTTTAAATATGTATATTTATACTGTGCATGTATATGTTTATATATAATATATATAATATGTGCATATATTTATATATATATATTCAGAAATAATAGTGCCTATAGGAAAATAACTGTAGAAAAACAAAGTAGGTAGTATGATAATATATATAATATGTATAAAAATAAGATCTTTCAGTCATTTCATTAGAAAAAGCATAGTATACAAGTAAAAAATCATAATGAAATCAGTAAGATCAGTGACTACTATTTCTTGAAGATTTAATTGCTGGGCACTGTGGTAGGTCTTTTCTGTTTTCAACAGCTTATTTCTTCATCTAGCTAGTTATATAATATTGGAGAATTTCCTTAACCTCTCTCTAAGCTCTGATTTTATCATCTATGAAGTAGTTATTGATGTCTGTTCTTTCTTAATAAATGTATCTTTTTAGTATAAAATGAGATAATGTGAAATGATCAATGAGCTAGTACATAATTGAGATATATATTGATAAATTATGTAGCATGTAATCATAATGTTGGTTAACTGATCCTCAGTTTTCTTGAGAGCACAGATGTATTAGGAGCTACTGACTTCTCTGACCCTAGGTAGTTTACTGAATCAAAAATACTTGTATGGAGAAAGACAATTATTATATGATCTCAGTCATATGTGGCCTTTAAGAAACAAAACAAGATCATTGAGGAAGAAAGGAAAAAATAAGACAAAATCAGACAGGCAAACCATTAGGAGACTCTTAATCATTGGAGACAAACCAGGGGTTGCTGGAGGGGGGAAGGGTAGGCTAACTGGGTGATGCACATTAAAGAGGGCACATGATGTAATGAGCACTGGGTGTTATATAAGACTGATGAATCGCTGTCCCCTACCTCTAAAACCAATTATGCATTATATGTTAATTAATTGGATTTAAATTTTATTTTATTTTTTTTAATTTTATTTATTCATGTGAGACACAGAGAGAGAGGGAGGGGGGCAGAGACACAGGCAGAGGGAGAAACAGGCTCCATGCAGGGAGCCCAACGTGGGACCTGATCCTGGGTCTCCAGGATCACGCCCTGGACCGAAGATGGCACTAAACCACTGAACCACTGGGGCTGCCTGGATTTAAATTTTAAAAAACAAAAAATATCTGTATAATATATGTTCATATGTATTTTTGATATACATATCAATAGATATGTAATTATATATTATTTAATAATATACATTAATATAACTACATATAATTTAATATAAAATATACTTGTTATATCATTGTATTTTATAATATATAACAATGTAATTATATAGCAGTGCATAATTATATATTTATATATAGTATTAGTATATGTTATAATATAATATAATTGATATATTAGTATAATAATATATAATAGTATAATATTGTAGAATTCACGGATGGGTAAGAGTTTTTGTGAAGTATATCCATTTTTATGAATCATCTTCCTGCCATACATGGAAGTTTTATTTTTATAGTGTTAGTATCTTTGTTGTATGCTTGTGATTAATTCTCAGTTGTCTCTGTGGTCCAATTAATAAGCCCATCAACAAATTCTATTTGAGTGTTCTCTATCAGCATTTGCAGGTGTTATTCTTTTTTTTTTTTTTTAAGATTTTATTTATTCATGATAAACACAGAGAGGAGAGAGAGAGAGAGGAAGAGACACAGGCAGAGGGAGAAGCAAGCTCCATGCAGGGAGCCTGACGTCAGACTTAATCCCAGGACCTTGGGATCACACCCTGGGCTGAAGGCGGCGCTAAACCGCTGAGCCACGCGGGCTGCCCTGCAGGTGTTATTCCTGACTACAATTCTGACTGCACTTTAATTTATATGTTTTGTCCCTGTCTGCCAAGCAGTTTGTGAGGCTCCCCCATGGCATCGCTCATTGCCTTCTTTGCATCCCTGGCCCTAGCACTTTGCTAGGTAGAACAGGAAACCACCAGTATATGTTTATGGGATAAATAAACAAAGAATAGAAAGGAAGTCAAATTGATCTGAGAGAGTAGCTTGCATTTCTAAGAATCAAGAAACTGAGCTTCTAAGAAATCTTTAAAAAGGTTACTGATCCAGGAGGATTGGGCCTCTAGGAACAGAGCGTGATGCCAAGTAAGTTAGAATTTGTATGTTTTATCTATTTGTCTCTGGTTGGAGAGTATAAAATATAAATATTTCAACTCTTCTGAAGTTTTTCTTTTAACTAACTTAATACATTATAATTATTGAACAGAGGCGGGCTAGCAGAAAGACTAAATGGACTGCAGAATCGAGAGAGATCTGCCATTTCTTTGTGGAGACATCAGTGTGTTTTTTACCAAAAGACACTTTCAGGTAAGGCCTGCACTGACATCTGAGACTGTGGGTTAAGTATGTGCCAGTTGAAAGTATTTAACATTAAGATATATAAGTTTGATCATTAGTATTTTCATGACTTTTTCTTTTCTCCAGGTGTCCTGTAGATCTTAGAAATTGTTCTAAGGGATACCTAGTTTTTCCTTGGAGTCTGGCCACTGCACACTTAAAAGGCCAGATATTGGAAGTACCATCTTTCTACTACATTAGTGTTTATGCCACACCTTTTTTCCCTTTCCATCACAAAAAACTAGAATGCTGATTCTTGAGGGTTCTTAGAGATCTTCTAGTCTGAGCTCCTCTTTGGGGAATGGACAGAGTATGTAGCCTAGCAGAGGGAAGTGACTTGTTCTGATTACTCAGATTAGAAGAAGAAACTGGCTAGAGCCCCAACCACCTGACTGCCAGTGTCATGCTCTTTCAGTGGGGCCACATTCTGCCTCATAAAAGTAATTTTTTTACTCCTCTACTGATTTGTTCTTAGTATTACATTGAGGAATAAAAAAACACCCCAGATTGGACTTTATGTGTCAAGTATGGTATTTATCCTGAATTTTGTTGACTTAATAGTCTTGAAATATTGGAAATATCCTCAAGGTGAAAAAGAATACTTGGAGAAACTTTAATTTGGAACATAAATTCCTAGGAAATAGGGAAGCCCAGGTGGCTCAGCAGTTTAGCGTCGTATTCAGTCCAGGGCGTGATCCCGGAGACCTGGGATCAAGTCCCACATTAGGCTCCCTGCATGGAGCCTGCTTCTCCCTCTACCTGCATCTCTGCCCTCCCCCCTCTGTGTCTCTATGAATGAATGAATGAATAAATAAGTAAATAAATCTTTTAAAAAAATTCCTAGGAAATAATTGGGGAAAAATAGCTTCTGTCTGCCTTCTTTTCTCCTTCAACATTGTCTCTGTCATTGTTGTATCACATTTGGAGGCTTACTGTATGGTAGGTACAATGTTGAGGGCTTACTACATATTAAATCATTTAGTATGCAAAATGTGCTCTAAGATTCAATTTGCTTTCCTTATTTTCCAGGGACAAAAGCTGTAGGTTGAATATATGGTGTAGATGAGTAAGTCCAGATTGAGGTTATATATGTAGTCCATGTTCTTATTCACTGATCTATTAGGGCTTTTATTAGATAATCTGTTTAGGCTGGAGAAAAGATTAAAGAAGGCAAGTGATTAAGAAACCAGCAAAATAGAAATAGTGATACAAATGTGATTTTTGTTTGGGAAAATGTAGTCTTTCAATGTGTAGGTCCACTGATTTAAGGAGTAGAGGACATAAATTTGAATTTGTAAATCATGAATCTTGTGTAGGATCCCCTAAAATCTAATGATTTTGATAGGGAGGTGTCAGATTACCTTCTTAATTATTCATGTTGATATTCATATTGATATATACCAGGAATCATTCTACATTGTTGTCCTTGGCTTCTCATTACAGTGAATTGATCCAAGTGTAAAGTACAGAGTAGAGGTATCTTCTAGAGTTGGAATAGAAAAATACCAAGTAAAATAAGTGTGACTGTGTGCCTGGAATGAAGAGGGGAAATATGACCTTTTATTTGGCTCATAAGCACCAAAAAGCTTATTTGGAATGTTCCTTATAATTTGGGGATATACATTATACCATGAATAAAAGACAAAGGCAAAATAAAAAGCACAGAGCCCAAAATGAATCCATTAATTTGGTATATGAATGTACCCATCTCCAATAGATTTTGCTTTCTTTCTTTTCTTTTTTTTTTTAACTAGGCTCCACACCCAACATGAGACTTGAACTCACAATCCTGAGGTCAAGAGTCATGTGCTGTGCTGAGTCAGCCAGGTGTCCTTTCAATAGATTTTTCTTTGACAAGTCTGAACATTTTTAGATTTGGATTTCATTTTTTGTTTCTTTTACATCAATGTCTTATTTTTCAGGTCTATTAGATCCTCTCCTTGGTGTCTTGTAATACATCGTGCTATTTTTCTCATTCCTTTTTTTCTTTTTGAAAGGTTATTTATTTATTTGAGAGAGAGGGGAGAACAAGTGGGCGAGCACAAGCAGGGGGAGGGGCAGAGGCAGAGGGAGAAGCAGGCTCCTGGCTGAGCAGGGGGCCCGATGCGGGACACCATCCCAGGGCCCTGAGACCATGACCCGAGCTGAAGGCAGGCCCTTAGCCGCCTGAGCCACCCTGGCGCCTCTTCTCATTCCTTTTTATATTTATTATAAACATGTATTGGGAAGAACATTTCACTATTTTGTTTACTTTGTGGCTTGGCAGAAGTTTTTTCTTTCAGTTTAGAAAATTATATTTTCTTATTTCTATATATTTGTAATTGAGTAAATAAAAGGAAAACTTGTAAATATTAAATAGAGGTCCTCCTTCTACCCCCCAATTCCAAGAATGAAAATCTAGGAAACAACTGAGATGCAGTGATGGATTTATGACACTCTCTATATGGTTAACCTAAAGTCTCTGAGCCTCTTACTTTCCTACGTTAGTGTCTCAACTGAGCTCCTGCGAACAGTGACTCCCATGCTGCGTAGGAGCACATATGGCTACGGGACAGAGTCAGCACTGGTAGATGGTGAGAATAAAGAGATACAGCATTATTCTGAGGTCATTTTCATACCACATCTGATAGTTTAGAGGCAACCAAAATCAGCTGCTCTTCCTCCACTTTAGGGTTTGGATGTGCCTTCCGGCTTACAAGTCCTAAAGTCAGATTCCATTTTATATCTTACACACAAGTGGATTGTTCATATTAGGTTAATTTTGACTGAACAGATGAATACATCGGGCTTGGCTTTCCCTTCTAATGGGTTTACTGAGAAATCTAGGATTAGTAGTAATTTTAGGGACCACATCTTGGTTTTTGGTTAGATATGAAGTATAGCACTCAGTCCATCTTTATTTCCTTCAAGATACAGTTAATCCAGGATACAATCACTGCCCTTATTTAAATTTTATCAGTTTTACATGTACTTGTGAGTTTGTTTTGTTTATGTGATTTTATCATGTGCAGATTCAGGTGCTCACCACCGCAGTCTGGATACAGAACAGTCCACCACAACAATGCCTCAGGCTACCCTTTCATAGCCACAAACACTTCTTTCCCACCCTCCTTTCTTACATTTTGCAACCACTAATCTCACCATTTCCATAGTTTTGTCATCTCAAAAATTTATGTAAATGGAATAATACAGTGTATAACCTTTTGGGATTGGCTTTTTTTACTCAACACAATTCCTTCAAGATTTATCTAAGTTTGTATGTGTATCAGTAGTTAACTTCCTTTTACTGGTGAATGGTAGCCCATGATATGGATGTACCAATATGTTTAACTGAGGGACATTTTGATCATTTCCATATTTGGGCTATTACAAATAGAGGTGCTATGAATATTAGTGTACAAGTTTTTGAGTGAACACAGGTTTTTATTTTTCTGATACAAATGATCAAGGCAGCAATTACCCGGTGTTATAATAAGTGCATGTCTAGTTTTATAAGACATTGCATATTAGTATCAAATATTTCAACAAATATTTCTAACATAGCATAATTTTTTTTTGACATCTTTGTAGATTTCAGTTTTTAATTTACTTTTTCTGGGCTATTTTATAACTCCCACTTAGAATCATTGTTGTTGGGATCCCTGGGTGGCGCAGCGGTTTGGCGCCTGCCTTTGGCCCAGGGCGCGATCCTGGAGACCCGGGATCGAATCCCACGTCAGGCTCCCGGTGCATGGAGCCTGCTTCTCCCTCTGCCTGTGTCTCTGCCTCTCTCTCTCTATCTGTGTGATTGTCATAAATAAATAAAAATAAATAAATAAAAAAAAAATATTAAAAAAAAAAAAAAAGAATCATTGTTGTTTTCCCTGTTTATACCTTTGAGTATATTTCAGTATAAAAGTCATATATTAAGATTCTTCAACCTTGAACAAGTTTTAAATGTGCCTGTTTCCTTGGCTGTTTTTTCGTCATCACTAAGAAGAAGGGACTGAGGTTGGCGACAGAACAGAGAAGTGTGTGTGCGGCATATGAACGCTAATGTAGATGGGTGTGTGAGTTGACAGGCAGAGAAGAGGGGGCCAGAGGCCTGACCACTAAGGGTCTGGAGGCCATAATTGGATTTTCTTAAAATTTATTGAAGTGTAATTAGCATACGTTATATTAGTTTCAGGTGTACAACAAACTTACTGATATGGCAGTTCTGTGCATGACTCAGTGCTCACCGTAAGTGTGGTTGCCATTTGTCACCATGCAATGTTGTTACATTATACTGTTGACTATGCTAACTATATTCTCTGTGCTGTACTTTTTATCTCCATGACTTATTTTATAACTGAACGTTTGTACTTAATAATCCCCTCTGTCTATTTTGTCCACCTTCCATGTGATGCCTTAGAAATACACATTTTGAAATGTGGCTGTGGAATGGGAAAGGATGATTTTATTTTTCTCCCTTTCTGAATGGAAACAGTTTTCCAACATTGCTTTGTGATGGCCGGTTTTTATTATGTGATATCCAAAGCATTTCATGGATTTGTTAATCCGTTTAATCTTCACGATAACCCTTCCAGTTAGGTCTTCTGATCCTACTTAAAGATGAAGAGAATGTGGACAGGCACAGCCCTGTGTGTCTCGCCAGCAGGTCACAGAACCAGATTTGCATCAGTCTGTCTCAGTGGCCTGTGATCATATTCCATCTCCTTCTAGATAGATTTTTGGGAGGCAGACCCAGGTAGGCACCGATAATGTATGCCCGGGGCATGACTGAGTTCTGGAAACATGAATGTAGTGAAGTCTGCCCCGATTCCCTTGCTCAGCCTGTGTTTAATAAGAGTGTGACAAATATTTTCACAATATGTTTGATATTCAAGTTTTTAAAACTAAAAATAGTTAAGACTATTCTTAGATGGATAAATCCTGTGAACTCCTTGTATTGTTTAGGAAGAGAATGGGGGAAAAAGTTAAATGAAACAAAAAAAAAAAGACGTTCTTCAGATAAGTTATTTTTCATTATGAGATTTTTGTTCTGAAAAGTTCACTCTAAATTTGAGAAAGATTGTAAGGGAGAAAAAGAAACAAGTAAAATCCGTGAAGTACAGTAGCATTTACCGGTGTCCAAAGCAGAATTCCCTCTGAATTATCTTTTTCTTCAGCATGTGGCTATCAAATATGTTGAGAGTGGTCACTAAGAGTGTGTGTGCGTTCTCACTTAGGGACGCTTCTGATATACCTGTGAAGGTAAAAAATGATACAGGTTTTCTGTGCATGTGTGTGTGTTGCAAACATAATAAATATATCGTCTCGGGGATCCCTGGGTGGGTCAGTGGTTTGGCGCCTGCCTTTGGCCCAGGGCGTGATCCTGGAGACCCGGGATCGAGTCCCGCATCGGGCTCGGGGTATGGAGCCTGCTTCTCCCTCTGCCTGTGTCTCTGCCTCTCTTTCTCTCTCTCTCTCTATTATGAATAAATAAATAAATAAAAATCTTTAAAAAAAAAGTTCAAAAAAATAAATATGTCAATTAGTATTATAAGAGCAAAGAACAGACTTATTTATTCATATTGGTATTAGTATTTAACAGCTTTTGTATTAGCATTTTTATCTCTTTTTTTTTTTTTTTGCCTGTTGCCACTGGGTCAAGGTCAGCTGAAATTTTGTGAAGAGTAGGCCACAAAATGCTATGGCTTCCATAATGCCTTTCTCCCACACTGCCCAGTAGCATCTTGATACTGCCATCAGGGAACCTTTGCTTTCCACTTACGGCACGAGCCAGCCCCTCAGGGCCCCTCCTCAGTTAGTTGGTGGAATGTCCATGCTGGCTCAGCTCCATGAGGTGCTGAGTCTCTGTAGGATTCACAGTTACTCGATTGCCAGACCCTATTAGATGACTTAACTATGCACCACTAGGGTATCTGCTTAAAGTAAATGTGTTCACTTTTCAGGAGTTACTGTTTTCTCATTTATCTTATTTTAATTTCCTAGTCACTTTGCATTGAGAACATTTCATTTTCCAACCATAACTTTTACAAAATTATATTCACTGCCTTACTGTTTTTCCAATGCCATATTTTATTATACATGTCCCCTTCAAAGGTTTTGTTGCTTTTTTATGGGGTTTTTATTTGTTGTTTGTTTCTCCTGCAGAGAATGGCCTCTGAATTTAGGGGAAAAATCTACTATTTATTATTTCTTCTTTTATTTCTGGATACCAGACTTGAAAGTTTTTCAGAGTTGATGCAAATTGGTGAGACCAGATTTCAGATTGATGCAGATAATTTAAGTGATGGCTCCCACTGAATGCTCCTTCCTGCCAGACACCGAGTGAGGCAGTACCTACACACTTCTTCATGTCACTAATTGTCTCCAGAACACTTCAGAGCTGCACTATGCCTTCCAGATCATAAAAGTACCCAAAATGTTCTATTATTAGTCCCATAGAAACAGAAATTGTTTGTTAAATGAGGAAAACTGATTTGGGGATGGAGATAGGGCTGCTACTCTTTGTTTTTCGCTGTCAGTTGTTAAACAATGTGGGTTTTTTTTTTTGTTTTTTGTTTTTAAGTTTTTTTAGATGTTTAAGATCACTTCAGCTAGTGAATCAACTGAAGACGAGAATCAATGTTTTCAATTAGCTAACTAATTATGAAACATTGGAGGTTTTATTCTTTCTTAACTTTTGCCAGAAAAATTATGTTTTGTTTAACTGAGATTTTGAATAGTCCATTTTTTTCTGTTTCTGTTTTTTCCTTAGTTTTAGTGAGAAAATCAATAAGTTTAAGGCATACAGCATAAATATTTGCCATACAAATATCATAAAATGATCCCACAATAAGTTCAGTTAACATCTATCTTCTTATGTAGATATAAGAAAAGATAAAATTTTTTACTTATGATGAGAACTAGTATTTACTGTTTTAGCATTGACTGTAGTCAGTTTTGTAGATTACATCCCTAGTACTATTTAATCTTACAACTGGAAGTTTACAGTTTTTAATAATCTTCATCAGTTCCCCCCTGCAACACATGTGCACGTGTGTGTGCATACGCTTGCTCCTTTCCAGCTCTGGTAACCACAAATCTGATGTCTTTCTCTGTTATTTGGGGATGTTTTTGGTTTTTGGTTTTGTTTTTATTTTTTTGTTTAGATTCCACATATTAGCGAGATCATTGAATTATTTCACTTAACATGTGCCCTCAGGGTCCATCTGTGTTACCATAAGTGGCGAGATTTCCTTCTCATGACTGAGTAGCATCCTATTGTGCATATATTTTTTTTTCCAGTGCGTATGTGTGTGTGTGCTCATGTATATGTGTATATATGTGCACATATCATTTTCTTCATCTGCTCATCTATTGATGGACACGTAGGTAGTTTCCAGATCTCAGCTATTGTAAATAATTCTGCTGTGAATATGGAGATGCAGATATCTTTTCAAGTTGGTGTTTTCACTTTCTTTGACTAAATACCCAGAAATAGAAATGATGGATTAGATGGTATTTCTCTTTTTTATTTTTTTGTGGAATCTCCATACTGTTTTCCACAGAGGTTATACCAGTTTACATCCCCATCAACAGTGCACAAGGATTTCCTTTTCTCCAAATTCTTGCCAACATTAATTATTGTTCTTTTTGGTGCAAGCCATTCAAACAGGTGTAAGATGATATCTCACTGTGGTTTTGATTTGCATTTCCCTAGTGATTAGTGATGTGCATCTTTTCATGTACCTGTTGGCCTGAATAGCCCATATTTTAATTTTTTTTTCCTTTGTGCAAAATCATTATAATTGAAAGAATTCTTTAGGTTATTATTGAAGACCAGTAAGAGGCAATTTACATTAGTATGTATTATGTTCAGGAAAAGAAATATAAAAGTACAATTTAAACCTTTGGAAAACGGTTTATGCATTAGATGCAGTGGATGCAACAGAATTTTTATTTAGATGTCTTTTACCATGTGAATATTTCCTTTTCTTAAATTATATCTTGTGTTGAAACATAAACAAAGAAGAAAGACCAGAAAACATAGACATGCAGCTTAACACATGCTTATAAAGTAGGTACTGCTATAACCACCATTATTATTACTCGTTTCTTTTATTCGTTCATCCAGATTTTTATTAAGCAACATATATGCTTCCATCACTGACACAGTGTCTGACCCCATTATAGCATTATAATTAATTTTTTCTTGCTTCCTTATTTAAAATAGTAAAGCTTTAGTCTTTAGAAGGAAACAAAACAGTATTTTGCACTTGAAGATGTTTTAATGATGTCTGTGAAACTTTACTTATTCAAGTGCTTTTTGGAAAATTAGACAAAAGAAACAAAACTAGAAGGAATAAAGTATATTATTCCTTAGGAATTGTAGAGTAGAATGATTACAGCGAATTATTCCTTGCAGAATGTTTTATTTATACAATTTCAAAAGAAATTGAAAGAGTCCATATACTATTCCTTGTGCTGATGATTAACTATAATAAAATACTCAGAATAGTGCTCTGGAGCAATTCTAACCAATGCCTTTAAGCTTTCTTCACATTGTATAGCGGTTTGGAAATATTAGTAAATATTATAAAATAAATTGTAGAAAACCATCAACAAAGGTTATCATTGGAAAAGGTGTTGGGGCAGGATTTCTTTTTAGATATTTCATTTATGAAAGAAGAAATTTATCAGAATCAAATATATTGCTTTTATAATTAAGAAGAAAAGTGAGAAGTAGCAAATAGCACCCTGGATTCTACTTATCAGTTACTAAAATGTGCACCATTGTATCAGGAGGCAATTAGCTTAATAATGAGACTAGTTTTTCCATTGGGGCAGTTTTTCAAAATGCAGAGTATAAGCTGTTGTTTGTCCTTGAGCAGAAGCAGCTGTGAAGAAGCTCAGAGGCTTGGTTTTGTTCTCTGACGCCACCAGTTTCCCATTAGGTACTCTTCCTGGAGCTCTCCTTGTTACCTGCACAGACCTTAGGTAGGCATTTCTGTGCTCCCGATGCAAAGGAGGGCTGAGTCTCAGAGAACCCTGGCCCTTGAGCCACCCACTGTCCCCAGCGTCCCTCTGGCCAACCCCAGGAGAAGTGGCTACAGGATCTGAGGAGCAGGGTCCCACTGGCCCTGTTGGGAACAGGCAGGCAGAAATCAAGCCCCTGCCTCCTCCTTGTTGCTCTCAGGGACCCCTCTGAGTCTGGGGAGCCCATTTTTCAGACTCACCACTTGAGTGGTCTAGAGAGGAAGAAGGAATGTCAGGGCCAGCATTTTCTTTTCTTTTTTCTTTTCTTTCTTTTTTTTTTTTTTGAACATAAATAAAAACTTTTTTTAATAATAAATTAATTTTTTATTGGTGTTCAATTTGCCAACATACAGAACAACACCCAGTGCTCATCCCGTCAAGTGCCCCCCTCAGTACCCGTCACCCAGTCAACCCCACCCCCCGCCCTCCTCCCCTTCCACCACCCCTAGTTCGTTTCCCAGAGTTAGGAGTCTTCATGTTCTGTCTCCCTTTATGATATTTCCTACCCATTTCTTCTCCCTTGCCTTCTATTCCCTTTCACTATTATTTATATTCCCCAAATGAATGAGACCATACAATGTTTGTCCTTCTCCGATTGACTTATTTCACTCAGCATAATACCTTCCAGTTCCATCCAAGTTGAAGCAAATGGTGGGTATTTGTCATTTCTAATAGGGCCAGCATCTTCTATCCAGAAACAGTGGTGTGAGTGGAAAGAAGAGCCAAGAATCCTGTGTAAATATGTGTGTGTCTCAAAAGACTTACCTAATTTCTTTGCTGCAATATTATCTCGCAATTAAAGAATAATTTGTGGTAGAAAATGGTGGGCTGATTATTTCTATCAAAGCAAGTTGATTGGCAAACTACGAGCCCTTTATTTAGACAAGAAATAATTGTTAGGAAATACATATGGTTTAATCTAAGTCTCCTGTAGCTGTGTTTTTAGTTAGGAAAGAGAGTTGTTGTGAGCTGTTCATTTAATTTGTGTAATTTTGGGCAACATTTTATGCCTCATAAGTATTTTGTTTCTGTGGAGACATAGGGGATTTGGGGCAAAATAGGACAAGTTTATAAAACAATGTATTTAGATTCACAGAATGAGAATGACATGGATTGAAGAAGGGTTGTTTTAGAGTACACAGTCTTTAAAAAGTCACTTAAACTTCTTTTTCTTAAAGTTTGATATACCTTATTTACCACTCTAGTTTCCAGTGAGGGGACACTGCAGTGACCTGCTCCGTGTGGGTCGACTCCAGTTTGGCTGTAGTTCCTTTTCTTGACTTCCCCTTTCCTTTGGGCTCAGGGGAGCTGTCTCTGGCTTATCTCCAGCTTCCTCCAGCCAGTAAAACCAGAAAGCCAATTACATGTCGAAGCTTTATTTTTTTTTCTCCTCTTTTTTACCCCTACCCAAATTTTGCTGTAGCCATCGTATTTAATATGGCTTTTTGCCATCTTGTGCAAGAACAATTCAGAATTCACATGAATTCTCTGGGCTGAGGTAGTCAGGTTGGGAGACCCACTATGGTATTAGTTTGTCCAGTGTTACGGCTGTGATTTCATGTCCTAAATGACTATAATTTCCAATGATCATTGTAAGTGTAAGCTAACAAGGAGTATGAAGGGTTCATATTTGAACTCTTGACTTTCATAATGTTATTTCATAACTTCATTAAAAATAAATGATGGGTCCTGAGAAATAGAGGAGGAAATACTACCACACTCAGCTCTCTGCTAGTGTCTCTGTCACACCTCTGCTGCGTCTGCCAATCCATTCTTACCTTCATTTCTTAGAAATTATGTCTTGTGAATTTTTCTACATAAAAAATCTATAAAATGTGGTTTGGTGACACTGCAGAATTCAGTGATGCCTTTGGGTTCCCTGTAGATTACTTAATCTATGCTGTCTCCATTTCTTTTTATATGAAAAGAAAAATAGTAGTTTCCAGTTTTAAGATTGTTTTCTCATAGGCCTGAGGTTTAAAAAAAATCTTTATGTCTGTTTTCTGTTGTAAATGATCTGAAAATAAGACTGCACAGTTGGCCCATTCTGAATGAATTGTATAGCAGGCAAAACATGTTTCCTGTTGAATTCTACATGTAGTTCAGTAAACAAAAATTCATTCATAGTGTTAAATTGGGACCTTGTCAATGATGAACATTATCTACATCTTAAAAGCCCTGATTTCACCAATTAGTAAAGTATTGATATTGGCAGGGCAGCAATTTTCTTTTTCTTTTTGGCTCTCTTGAGTCGTCATTTTTACCCTCAAGCCTAAGTTCATAGCAGACTGGCATTTGTGAATGCTAGAAATCTTGTTTGTCATCTTGACCGTTTCACCAATCTAGTTTTCTAAATTTCTTTAGCTTTTTTGTTTTCAAAGGGGTTATAGGTTTTCCATTTGGGATCCTGCTTCCTGGAGAAGACTCTTTGAAAGTACAAGCCCAGACTTGACTTTTTCCTCGTTTTTCAGTAGGGATTGCCAAGGTGGCCCTGCTCTGGTAGCCCATGCAGTGTGAATCTTAAGAAAGAAAGTGCTCTAAGAGTGCTGCTCCTGCTTATCACACAGTACTACCTACCTTTCTGACTAGATGCAGTTGTAAATTTTTCTGTTACCAAATAGGAACTTTTTCAACCTGCAAACAGAATAAACAAGTTCTTGGGTTAGTGAAATGCCTTGTAAAGTTGTAAAAAATTGGAAGCTGCGCTTTTGTTTTGTGATAGTGATTTACAAGAGTGGTGGGGAGGCCCACTCTCATATCCCTTTTCGTCCTACTGTGATGCTTCATTTCCATTAATTAGTTTTTTCCTGCAGTACTCACACAGCTGGGCACCCTCCCTCCTCGTTTGCTCTTCCCATGTTCGTTTTCCTTCTTGGTTCTTTGCTGACTCCTCTTTTGTGTGCAGCTTCAGCAGATGTTCCTCAGACTTCTGTCCTGGCCCTCTTCCTGTCCTTGTGGCCTTTATGGGTAATCGAGGATCTGCATGCTGCCTCCCCAAGGAGGTTTGGTCCTTCTGTGTCCTGGTGTCTTTCTTGGCCAGCCCCAACCCTACCGGCACCTAAGAACTCTGCACCTTCCACAGACCCAGCATGCCCCAGCACTTGCCTTTCTTGGTCTTAATTGAGCTATTTTCCATTAAGACTTTCTTGTACATGTTTTTCAATCCATGTCGCCCCTATATTCTGATGATTCAGCCTCAGAACTCTCAAGTCAGAGCTCTTCATGTATCGCATCTGCTACTAGTTAAGGCTCAAATTCTCTCATGCCTGGATGATTGTGTCAGTTTCCATCTGGTTTCCCTGCCATTGACCTTTCCTCATTTTCAGCCTATCACAGTCATCATCCTAAGAAGCAAATCTGATAATTTCATGATTCTGCTTTTTCTTTTGACGCTTATTACCCTTGGAATAAGTGTTCACCACCTTTAGGCTGTCTTGTGCAGCATTCTTGGTCACGTGCCCAGCCTACCTGGGCATTTCCCACTTCCCCACACCTGTACGTGATGCTGAACACCTCCTTCATGGCTCAGCTGTGTCCTTCATGATGCATTTGGCTACTGGGCTTAATAGACTTTTGTCCCTTTGTACTTTTACTGCCAGTATCATGTTACACTGTAATGCCACAGAGTATAAGTGAATAATAGCTGAGCAGAGTGCTGCAGAGATGCGTAGGGCTTACCCAGCAGCTCCCATCAGTGTCTGGTAACTGAGGAGGTGTTTATGATGCAAATAAATAGATGTCAGTGGGGAATTTAAAAACGTTACATGACATCTGAGTGCAAAAACGGTCCTCGGGAGATGCTGGTTCTGGCCTCAGCTGTGCCAGAGCCCAAAGCCTATGTGGGCACATGTGGGGCACGGTGATCTGTGCCTCACTTTCTTTACTGATCACAGTTGAATTTGTTAGGCCTTGGGTTCTTTTGACTTTAAAATTCTGTCTTGCTGTTTTACCATGTCTTGTGTGCTGTTCCCATGTAAAGGCACTCTGAGCATTTTTCACGGAGTCCCTGCACGTGTTTTGCTTCCTTTGCACTTTTTCCATGATTGGAACTGTCTGGTCTCTCACTGCGTGACTTTCAAGAGAGGCACGTTCATGACATCATCTCATTTTAATCCTTAAGTTCCTTTCCCTTCCCCTTTCCTCCCCTCTTCCCTGTTAGTGTTTGTTATAATATTGTTGAACAGATATAGCACCCAAGACTGAAATACCTACTTTTGTTTAGTAGTTGTGAATTTGCTGTACTCATTAGGACGTGCGCTGCTCTGGTTAATTGTAGATTTTGCCTATTTTGACCTAATATAAAGTGACTCAGCTAATGAATTAGAAGTTGTTCATTAGAATATCCTTTCTAAATAATTGTTACAGGAGAGGAGAGGTTTGAGGATTGGTTTTGGAATACATATCAAGAATAGTAGGGCAGGAGATCCCTGGGTGGCTCAGCGGTTTAGCGCCTGCCTTTGGCCCAGGGCCCGATCCTGGAGTCCCGGGATCAAGTCCTGCGTCGGGCTTCAAGGCATGGAGCCTGTTTCTCCCTCCTCCTGTGTCTCTGCCTCTCACTCTCTCTCTCTATGTCTATCATAAATAAATAAATCTTAAAAAAAAAAAAGGAATAGTAAGGCAGTAGAGGCATCCTGGATTCTATGAGTGCATCAGTAAGTGTGTTTATAGTGTTTCCACATGCAGAGGGTGTGCTCTTCTGTACAGACGTACATGCAGTTCTGGCCTTCTTCAGTATTGTTTAGAGGAAGGTAGGTGTGAGCCTCTAAACCCTACAGCACTCTTCGAATCATCCACAGTTAGTAATTTCCTATGTTACGATGCCTGAAAATTTTCTCAATGCATCTATTTTTCAGTTGATGTTACATTTATAAAAAAGAAAAAAAAAGATACTTAGATATCTATTTCTCTACTTTTCTTTAGCCGTAAGAGCTTTTAAAAGTTGTTTTCAGTGTGATTTTGGGGTACCACTTTAAACCTATTTTCTGAGCCAAGAATATTACCTATAGTGTTATGAAATAAGGTATTTTAAATGAGGAAGTTTTTTTGATAAAGAGGGCCTTGCTTTGAGTATTCAGAGTAGCAGGGGCATTATTCACTTTTGGTGGTCCTCTACACTTCACCCATTGGAAAGATTAACCTGGAATGCTTCTGTCTCCCTCCGTCAGCTTGGGCTGCCATAACAAAGTGCCATGGATTGGGGCGGGGCGGGGGGGGTGCTTACAAAACATACATTTCTTCTCACAGAGGCCAGAATTCTGAGATCAGGGTATTAACCATCATGATCCAGTCCCAGTGAGAGCTTTCTTCCTGGCTTATAGATAACTGCATCTAGCTGGGTGCTCACATGACCTCTTTGTGCACAAGAAGAAAGACAGATCGCTAGTGCCTCTTAGAATCCTACTGAATCTGTGCCCCCATCCTTGTGACCTCATTTAACCTTAATTCCTTCCTTAGAAGCACCATCTCTAAGTGTAGCTACACTGGAGGTTAGGGTTAGAGCCTCGCATGTGAATTTGGGGGGACACAAACATTCAGTCCAAAGCATTTGCCAAAGGCCTCCCAAAATTCATGCCCTTCTCATATGCAAAACATATTCATTTCATCCCAACAGCCCCTAAAGTTTTAACTCATTCCAGCATCAACTCCCAAGTCTAATGTCCAAAGTCTCATCTCTAAATATCATCTAAATCATAGGTGGGTGGGAGTCTAGGAACCATTCATCCTGTGGCATAATTCCTTAATAGCTATAAGCCTGTGAAACAAGACAAGTTAATGTGGTTCCAAATATAATGCTGGGACAGGTATAGGATAGACATTTCATTTCAAAAAGAAGAAATGGGAAAGAAGAAGGGGGTGGTAAGAAGTAAATCCAAAAACTACCAAGGAAAATTCAATTAGATTTTAAGGCTCAGGGAAAATTCCTTTAGTTCAGTGCTCTGCCCTCCAGGTCTACTGGGATATCAGAGTTACCTCTATGGCTCAGTAGGGCCTTTGCTCTTACAGCTTTCTGCAGAGGCCTCACCACTGAGGCAAGGAGGAGGCAGACTGACCCAGCTAAACCAAAAAAGTACACCTATCCTTTGAAAACCAGGAGAAATAATCAGCCCTGCCCGCTGGCCTAGGCTTGAGTGGCAGGCAGCACCTTTAGAGTCATCCTTCCCTTTTTTGAAAGATGATGCATATTCACAAAAGAATAGTCCTCTTCTGACAGCCTTCCTTCATTACTTCTAGTGTCTGTCTCCTCAGTTCAAATAGCAGTATTTTTGCTCATACATTGTGCAATCTCACTATCAAGTGATAGTCTAGCCACACCCTTGGTGTTCTTGTCCAAAATGCTTTATTTTTTGCAATATGGACAGGCAGAGAACTTTCCAAGTCTTGAAGTGCTGCTTCCTTTTTGCTTAACAATTCCTTCTTCAATTCATCTCTCCTCTCTCAAATTTTACTCTTAATTCAGGAGGATGCAAGCTATATACATACCATTTACATTTTGGTTAGAAATCTCTGCTGAATAATCTAATCTTGTGGCTCACAAGTCCTATCTTTTGCAAAACACTAGAATACAATTCAGCCAAGTTCTTTGCCACTTTATAACAATTATTGTCTTAATCAGTTTGGGCTGCTATAACAAAATACCATAGACTGAGTGGCTTAAACAATAGGTATTTAATTCTCACACTTCTGGATTCTGGGAAGTCCAAGCGTAAGGTGCCAGTAGATTCGGTTCCTGGTGAAAGCCAACTTTCTGGTTTGTAGACAGCCACCTTGCTTATATCCTCACATGGCAAAAAGAAAGATCATCTCTCTTGTGTCTCTCCTTATAAGGGGCTAATCCTGTTCATATGAGCTCCATCCTCATGACTTCGTTATTTCTGAAAGCCCCGCCTCCAAATACCACCGTTAGGGATTAGGACCTAAGCATATGAATTTTGGTGGGATACAAACATTCAGTTCATAGCAATCCCCTTTCCTCCAGTTTCTAATAATCTCCTCTTCATTTCTGTTTGATGTCCCACCAGAATTATCCTTAACATATATATTTCTAGAATACACCTTAGAACTCCTCTAGCCTCTAACTCAGCTCTAAAGCCGCTTCACATTTTTAGGTATTTGTTACAGCCATACCCAGTTTGAGTTGCCATGACGAAATACCATAGATTATGTGGCTTAAACAACAGAATTTTTTTTCTCACACTTCTAGAAGCTTAGAAGTACAAGATCAGGGTGCTACCATGGTCATTTTCTCAAGTGAGAGCTCTGCTCCTCCTTGTTTGTAGGCAGCAGGTATCTGGTTGTGTGGTCTTGTAGCCTTTGCTCTATGCTTGGTAGAGAGAGATTGGGATTGCTGGTGCCTCTTCTTACCAGGACACTAATCTGTTAGATCTGAGCCACACCGAATGGCCTCATTCAACTTTAATTACTTTCTTTGGAGGTCCTATCTCCAAATACAGCCACACAGAGAGTTAGGACTTCAACATATGAATTTATGGGGGGCACAAACATTCAATCCAGAATATCTCTCTTGTCCGTTTTTTATATAAACTTTGCTTAGGGATCCATTGTCTTCCTGGAACCTTTTTATACTTTTTCCTTACCTAGATTTCTTAAAAAACTGGACCATTTATTGCCTTTTCACCCTCTCCCAAAACAGTAGGCTGCCTCGGCAGAAAAAGTCACAGTAATGTTTCTGATGGTAGTCCTGTGACACTGTGATTCTACGTGGCTTTGCTAAATTCTGATTGTTTTCATTGCTTCAGACTGCAATGAACATTCCAATCGCCTGGTCAGTATTATCTAGGCTTTTTCTTTCTTTCTTTTTTTTTTTTTAAGAGTTGGGTTTCAGATTTCTGTTTCATGCTTAGGATTATTGTGGCTTTTGGTGAAGAATATTTTAAACTGGGTGAAAAGGCAAAAAAAAAATGTGGAATCAAGAAGTGAAAGCACAATTGTTTATAGTTCAGTAAGCACTTGTGGTTAACAAATGTGTCTGTTCATCATTGCCAGATGACTTAAAATTTTATGGGAGAACATAAATTTTAAACAAAAAGTAATTTTGCTGTTTACAGGGTAAAGATGTGAATTTCTTCAGAATATAGTTTTTAGGCAACCTGGACCTCCTGCTTTGGAGCTTTTTGAGTTTTATTGTGAAATTATCTATGAAAAGAATCTGATGGCAGCTTATAAAATTTACTCAGAAACTAGCTTTTATTTAACAAACAATAATCAATTTTGCAACTAATAAGAGTCTCACACATTGAATACTCACAGGACCATAATATTGCTAGATATCTGGGAATCCTTGGTAAAATTAGGCATAGTTATAACCTCTCAAAAGAAAAGATAGTATGATTATGTACGAACAACAAAATTAAGATTTCATTGCATGTTAATGAAGAAAACAGTGGTTTTCAGATACAAATAGTGAATAGATAAAACATCACTTGGATTTGATTTTGGAATATATTGTTAATTTTTCTTCTTAGAGCAGCACTTGAATCACAGTTAATTTACATTCTTTGGATGCATATCACGTCCAGTTGAGGTAAGGGAAAATCATCTTGGTTAACAATGAAACTAAGACTAATAAAATAGTTCCCAACATTCTTTACATCAATTTGTAGTAGAGTTGACTTATCCATACGTATTTATTAGTACTGACTCAGATACTGCATTGAGTTCATGGTTTAGTAGACAAAACTATTCATTTTATGTGTGAAAATAATGGTAAGTGAGATGTGCAATGATAACATAAAGAAGAGTAACAAACTCATCTGGATGGGAAAAGAAAGTTGGGTTCAGGGAGTTCACCAGGGAGATGGTGATGAAACTTCTTAAAAGTAAGGAAATTATTATAGAAATTATAGAAATAATTATAAATACTTGAGTAGAGCTGGGGAATTTGAGGTTAGATTGGCAAGAGATAAAGTAACAAAGATATTTCTATATAATGGAAAGTAGTTTGGATTTTATCAAGTGGATAACCAAAGGGTTCAAGCACAGGGGTGGCTATTATTAAACTTATACATAAAAAGAGCCCTGTAGTAGGCCTTACGTAGTATAGATTAGAATGGCCAGGTACTAGACTGGAGAAGTCAGTTAGGGCCAGGCTATTGTAATAACTAAGACACATCTCATCTCATCTTAATATATCCAAAACTGATGTCTTCATTACCAGTATTCTCCCCATCAAGGCCACCTGTTTTTTTTTTTTTTTTGGCCATAGTAGCCTCCCAACTGGGCTGCGTCTTCCTTTCTGTCCTCAGTCTGTACTCAGTAAAGCAGATTATGTGCCTTCTTCTTTGGCTTCCCATCATAGTCGGAGGAAATAACCCAAGTCTACACAATGGTGTAAGACCTTGTCTTTTCTCTGCTTGACCGTTGTCATCTGATCTCCTCTCGCCTGCCACCAGGCCCAGTCAGACTGCATTTTTTTTTTCTCAGCCAGAATAGGAGTGGACTCTTCCCTGGAGGGATGGAATGAACTTTTGGGGAAAGCTGAGACGTCTAGTGGGGATATTGAAGCCACCAGAATACCATCCTGTTTCTTTTGGCATTTGGAGAGCCTAACTGAGCATAAGAAGCACTGTAGCCAATCATTTGAACTTGAGGATAGAGATATTCAAATGTACTCCTAGGATTCTAGGCCTTTTTCATTTTACAAGGTTGGGATTTCCATTTTTAAGAACTGTTTTAGCTGCTATTCATATATATATATATTATATATATATATATATGGATAGAAATTACTAGATCCTGTGGTATGCTTTCTATATGAATTCTTTTATTCCTGTTTCTTTAAACATTTAAAGTCTTTGGTTTTATACATAAGTATAAATTCATATATTTTGTGTATCTGTGTACACACGCACACACACACACACACATGCATGCACTGGAAGTTAATAGAACAGGACGAGTTAATGAAAGGTACTATTTAAAATTTCACAAGTTATTAACAAAAGCATACACGTAGGACCATTTTGGTACTAGAGGCGCATATCATTTTGAGGAGCGGGGGGAAAAGCTATAAAATACCTTTAAAAAGAGTAAAATGTGACTTGATTATACTACCGTAATCCAGAGTGAGTACAACCAGGAGAGTTGTAACAATCACAGCTAATGTTAACCGTGTTGGAGTATCTGTTAAGGGACAGCTCCTACCTGTACTGGAAGCAGGGGGACTTTAAAATCCCCTGATGTCCATCCCTGAGGCTTGCTGTGCTGTACCCCCAACCTCTGTGTGTGTGTATGTGTGTGTGTGTGTGTCTGTCTGTCTTCCTGTGTCTTTGTGTGTAAGTACATGATGGGTGAGGACTGAGGGAAAAAGGAATGGTGGGCACTTATTGGTGGTTTAGGCCCAAAGGAAAGAAAAAATACCAGTTTCACAGAATAGTAGGCCATATTCTTTAAAGCAAGACACTGTATAGATTAGCCTAATGGGATACATCTGAAGGTAAAGAGAGACAGAGTAATAACCTAAAGTGAAATTCCAAATTACTATGTAGCTAATGTTTGGGTAATTAAATGGAGTAACTTGTAGTGCTTTATGAAAAGTGTTTCTCTTAGAAAAACTTACAGGTGTTTCTGTCCTCTGTAGGAAGATCATTTCATTATCTCTCCCCACATGCTAACTCATTTCACTTGGTACTTTCTTACATAGTTTTTATCAATTTCTTATATGTATTTCTTGTATAAATGTTCTTGAAAGTTATCATCATAATATATATTAATTTACCAACATAACCTCCTTAGGAGAATTTGAATTGAACTGCATGTAAATGGACCTTGGCTCCTTGTACATTCCAAGTAAATACCTGTATATTTCAAATAAGTCATTTAACCCAGTAGTCTCAGATACATTTTTTTTTTATCATTTATTTGATTCTTTTATGGCCTCTCAGTCATTTAAGACCAGAATTTTTAAAGAATTTTTTTTAGCTGATACGGGATCCCTGGGTGGCGCAGCGGTTTAGCGCCTGCCTTTGGCCCAGGGCGCGATCCTGGCGACCCAGGATCAAATCCCACGTTGGGCTCCCGGTGCATGGAGCCTGCTTCTCCCTCTGTCTATGTCTCTGCCTCTCTCTCTCTCACTGTGTGCCTATCATAAATTTAAAAAAAAAGAAAAGAAAGGTTAGCTGATAAATCATTCATTCATTTGGCAAATGTTAGCCTTTAGGTTAAAAATTTTCCCTTTGAACTAAGAACTGTTTTGTCTGCTATCATATATATGGATAGAAATTACTATCTCACATTGTATACTTTCTGTATGAATCCTTTTATTCCTATTTCTTAATCATTAGAAGTCTTTGGTGTTACATATTAATATTTATGCTCTCCATTCAATCTTTGTGGCACTTACTGTTCAGTGTTTAGTTCTGTGACAAAGTTATCCTCCTCTTTTACAGTACATTGATCAGTGTTGACATTTTGACCACGTCCAGCCATAGCAGCAGCCTCTGCTTCTCAACTGGATGTGCTTTCTTTACGTTTTAAGCAAGTCTTACGTTTTAACATAGTAAAATAGGAAAAAAGCATCACTCACATTTTCCTAACCAGCATTTACCCAAGAGACAGTTTAGTCAGTGACTTGTAAGGACATTCAATTTCTAGGATTAGACCGGCCAGTAATTCTCTGTGATCTTAAGAAAATCATGTGAGCAAGTAACTTTTTTAGCTTGCTTATCTGCCTAAAAAGGGAGATTAATATCTTCCTTACCTATTTCATAGGGTTATTGTAGGTGAAGTATGATAATGGATTTGAAAATGCCTTGGGAAGTGAGTAGGAATGGCAGTGACCATGGTGACAGCGGCTGCCCTTACTCTGCATATGTGATGAGCAGGCCCAGTACTGCTGGCTTTCTGTGTTTTCTCTATTGATGTTTTCAGCGTTCTTGAGAAGGGCTAATGCTGTATCTATTTAAAAATGAGGACATTGTTGAAAAGAACATAAGTACAGATAAGGTATTTGAGGATTTCAAAAGGGAAGGAGTAGTTGCTTCTGGCTGGGATTCAGTAAACCCTTCCTGGCCGACGTAAGGTTTCGGCTGCGTCTTACAGCATGTATGGAAAATGCTGCCTTGCTGTCACACAAGTGCCTTTTATGTCCCACCCACTTAATTTTAATTTGTAAAACCAGTATTTCTTATACCCTGATTGAAAGCTTGCCTCAAATACGGTTTGTTTTAGGTTGTTTTTTACTTTTTTATCCCTCACACAAAGTGGAAATTCTGCAGCTTTAATTTCTTTAGGGAAGGCAGGCCACTGGTTTCTCCCAAGGCTGTGTTGGAAAACATCCTGTATGAGAGGGTTGAGGTCACTTCTTGGAGAAGATTGTGCCGTTGTGGCCCTGTCGGAGCCGATGTGCGTTCCCAGGCATGCTGTGGTGCACCAGCACTCAGGCGCTGGTACCACACGGTCTGTTCATTCTGCTCTGCCACACGTGGGACGGTTACCAGATGGGGTGTTCACACTGCGGCACACCAGGGTTCTAACAGTAGGGCCATAAGGCGTGTGTTCTACACTTCAGGGCTTCGTGACTGCGGTGATGGTAATGCCATACAGTGTGCGTGTCCCGTGCCGCGGTATACTGGGCTGCGGGGTGGCACCAGCACGTCTGCTCCGTGCCGCAGGGCCTGCACCGCGGTGGCAGTAATGCCATGAAGCGTGTTTGTCTTACAAGCTATTCACGCTATATATCCTCAGTAGATATCATAGTTGAGGAATATTGCCGGGAGATATCATAAAAATCTTCAGAGTGTAGTTAGGAACAGTATGATTCTTCTTAGGTATATCGGTATTTCTGCCATGATAGCTGTGTTTCTACAGTGTTTGCCTTTATAAAATCTGTTGAAGGTCTTTGGGGCCTGTCAGTTGGGCAGACCACTAAAAACCCATTTTACTTTTAGAGCTGTACAAGGTAATAGCTAGCACCCAAGGAGGGAGCTTGTGCTTCTTAGGCAGGTGAGTGAGCGTGGCCGCAGGCTGCCGGGGCCGACCCGAGCTCCCACGGACCACCTGGCTTCCTGGGCCTTCTTTGTTCTGAACAGCAGCTGCTCTCACTGGTGATGGGACGGCTGCCTTGCCTCCTGCATAGTTTTGGGGATGAGCCCTGACTGCAGGTGCATGTTTTAAGAATTCTGCAAATACGTGCATGAATGCTGCTCTGGCTAGCACAGCCCCTAAACCTAGGGCGTTTCTCTTTGCTGCTGAAGAACCTAGTTTTCCAACCATTGCTCGGGCTGCCCTGCATGGGAAAAATGGTGCATGAACCAGACTGATCTTTATGTTATCCTGACTTCTCCTGTTCACCACCTGAGGATGAACCACTTTATTAAAGTAACAGCTGTTGTGCAGAAGAGACTCTGTGCCTACCTCCTAGTTAGTAGTGCCTTTCTGTGGTACTTGTTTTCATTCCTCCACCCACCCCACCCACCCCACAGTGACTAGTACCACCAGCCTGACGTGCTTATTCATATCCTTCCCCCATTCTGTTTCCTTCCCTACCTTAAGAAATAGTAGCAAGATAGGTACATACCTTAGGAAACAGCAGTTCAACATGGTGCTTAGTGGTGTGGCCTTGCTTAATATGTGAACACATGCTGTTGGCACTTAGAGAAAGGAAGGAATGGAAAATTAGGGGTGAGTGGAAAATGAGAAAGTGAAGGGGAGAAAGAAGTGGAAATGCAATTAAGTTATATAACTAAAACTTTGGTGCTATCTAAATATTAATTTTTGTTATTCACTATTAACTAGTTGGCTAAAGTGGTAGAGAAACTTGTATCAGTGTCCATTATGTTTTTAGCAGGGTACCACAGGAGACACTTAGTTTTTGTTATTTCATTTTTTTAAATTAAGAAACAAAGTAATAGAAAAACCTAAGTGTACTCATCTCCTGGAATTAATAACATTTTAATTTTTTGTCTTTTTTTGATTCACATATTTTTATAATAGAAACAATGTGACACATTAAGTGTGAAATCCTGAGTCATGTTCCTCTCTCTCTCCTTTGGGATGTGTTTCTGTGTATCCTGCTAGTCATATTTACATACTTGTGCTACATATATATATCTGCAACAATATTTTATTGTTTTCTGTGTTAAAAAATAATGTTATGGGTATCCTACTCTCCTATCTTGTTTATCCCCTCTTGTTTCCGAGTTCTCTCCATGCTGATACATATAGACCCGGCCCACGCCCACCGTTGCTAACTGCATAGTGTTCTGTTGTGTGCACACAGCATGGTTTACCCTTCTACAGATTTGTGCTGGGTCCAGTTTTCTGCTCTTATTAACAGTTTTCTGCTCTTACAACAGTAACAATGCATCCTTATTTAGGTCTCCTGGTGCTTGGCACAGTTTCTGGGACACATCAAGGTTTTAGGTTACACACACTGTCAACCTCAGTTCTCATTTCATTCTTAAAAATGTTCTTTGAGGCAGGTGACATGATCCCCATTTTATACATGAGAAAATTGAGGTGTTGAAATGCTATCTAATTTGACCAACTTAATTAATCAGAGAGCCAATTCAGATTAAATTGCACCTATTTAAATATCGAGCCCTAATATTCAGCATTCTTCAAGAATCCTTACCCTTAACGTTTATGATCATTAGAACAGTTGCAACCAGCAAGTCTCCTGTATCATTTCTAAAGTAGAGAATCAAAGCAGGTAATGAGGTGGAGGGAGCATATAAGAAAGAAGGATCAATAAGTTGTTATACTCCCTTTCTTGTGGTTATCAGAGGAGTTAAAGTTTTGGTATAAAAACATGCTCTGTGAAATGATGGGTCTGAGTTTGTATATGTAAGACTATTTCTTTATGATGAAAGACTGCTTTTTATGTTGTTTAAAATGCGACACTCGTTATCTTAATTAAAAAGGTGTTACAGTGAATGTGTTAGAGTCCATACTTTACATTGCAAAAGTACACAGTCCATTTTCTCAAGGTGATAAAGCTATCTTAATAGCTTTTTTTTTCCACAGATGGACCATATGTTTATTATACTTCATTTTGCTTTTTCTCCCCTTTACCTTATAGGTAGAAGATCTGGTGTGTTAATTGTAAAAATTCTGGAGCTGCATGAGGAATGCGCCATCCAAGTTGCCATGTGTGAGCATTTAGCAGGGCTGCAGGCCAACAGCTCTTCTCAAGGTGAGGCCCCCAGGACTATCCTAAAGGTTCTGTTCACCAAGGAAATTGCTCACCACCTCAAGGGACATCCCCAAGACATCATCCTTATCTACCCTCCCTGGTGAGTATAAAGAACTGATTCCAGCAGCCACTAACTGTGAGTTTGTCTCAAAAAATATTCTTATGATGAACATTTTTGTCACTTTATTATGGAGAAATGCCAGGAGAAGGAAGCCAAGATTTGACATAGATTTATGTAACAGAAGCACCAAACTGTATTTGAATGCTTGTTTTTACTTTTGGCAGTAAATTTTTTATAATTTGAGGGTGAGGGGTGAGGGTGAAACAACCATATCAAGATTCCTGTCTAGGGATTCCTGGGTGGCTCAGTGGTTAAGCTTCTGCCTTCGGCTCAGGTCCCTCATCAGGCTCCCCACAGGGAGCTTCTCCCCCTGCCTGTGTCTCTGCCTCTCTCTGTGTGTCTCTTGCGAATAAATAGATAAAATCTTAAAAAAAAAAAAAATTCCTGTCTAAGTGACGAATTGTAAATCTGGCTGTTTTTGTTTTTTTCTTTCTTAGAAATAAAATTTTGGTAGAGGCATTATGTGACAAAATGATAATGCACATTAATTTAATATTTCTTTGCTAATTACTTAGAGAAGGATGAAAAGCATAAAGTAAGACATAGGAAAGTTTGATCTTTAGGAGCACAAATGGTCATTAATGGATCAGAAATTATTTTTAAGGATGTATGTTTGCTTTCTTCTCCATAGGGTGTTATTTTTTTACTACAAAAAGAAGAATCTTACTATTTTTGAGGGAATGTTTGAACCGCCTTATATTAAGCACTAATTGTTGATGTTGTTGGCAGATTTTTAGAAGTTTCATTCATCTGTCAAATTCTTAGTTTTGAAGTTGACTTACAGGTTTTAGAAGTTAAACATCCCTCCCAAAGAAGGAATCATTTTTTGCTGTGTCCACAGTGAGTAATTCTCACTCTTTACTTAAATTCTTCCACTGATAGGCTACAGATATCATAGGGTAACCTGCATTTTATTTTATTTTTTTAAATATATCTTTTATTGACTAGTATAAGATATATACAGGATCATACATAAAATTTTAAGTATATATTTCTACAAATAATCACAGAGGGACTAGGTAATTTCCATACAATCAAAGAAATAGAATGCAGTGCATACCTGAGGCCACCCCAACCCCTTTCTCGTTTACTTCCTCTCCCTTCCACACCAGTGACTATGATCCTGACTTACCATACAATGTTTGAGAATTTCATATAAATAGAACCATACAGTAATCATACAATATGTATTCTCTTTTGCCTGACTCTTCTCACTTAATTTTATACTTGTGAGATTCATCACTTTTGTTACATTTTAGCAGTTTGTTCATTTTTATTGCTATAAAGAATTCCATTGTATTAATTTATGCAATTAATCCATCTGTTAGTTAGGCATCTTCAGTTTTAGGATATTATGAATAATGTTGTAATGACCAACCATCAGTCTGTGTAGCTTACTCAAGAATACAGTGCCAATGGAGCGCCTGGGTGCTCAGTCAGTTAAGTGTCTGCCTTGGGCTCAGGTCCTGGGATCAAGCCCACGATCGGGCTCCCTGCTCAGTGGGAAGGAAGTCTGCATCTCCCTCCGCCTCTCCCGCATGGCTTGTGCTTTGGCTCTTTCTCTCTCAAATAAGTAAAATCTTAAAAAAGAACAATACAATGCCATTAATTTGTTCTGAATTTTTTCATCATCCTAAAATCATGCCATTATTTTTCTACCATGTTAAAAATGTTTTTTTAATTTGTCTTGACTGTACTTCGTCTTCCCACAAGGGCCATGTTGCCGCCCCATTCACTACTTAGCCTGTTTGTTCAGGCTTCCAGCCTAGCACTCCCAGACCTGTGGCGTTGGCAGTGACACCCACACTGCTTCTCCCATGGTCACTTGTGTGGCCATCATGTCTCCCTGCAGGGCAGTGCTCACTCCTACTTTGTTTCCCTGCCTCCTCTGTGTTCCTCCTCATGCCTTTCTGGCTTCTCACTGCTAAAGTGCTGCTGGGCCAGTACAAAACGCTTCTCTGTCCTGTCCACCTCACCCCCCTGGTGCTTTCACTTCATCTTGTAGCTTTAAATGTCAGCTGTACACTGATCACTTCACAAACTCTCCATCACCAGAGCACCATTTCTTACTGCCTCGGCCATGGCTCTGTGTGGGTGCTGAGAGCATGGCAGGATCAAGTTCCTGACCCTCCCTCCTTTTCTCCACTCTTCCCCTTCTTAGGAAGTGGAAACCACCTTCTTGCAGTTCTCTACATGTCCTCAACAACTCTTTCTCATAATCTCCCTTCTGCCTGTGGGAACCTCCTGTTGGCTCCACTTCCAAATGCACACAGGTTCCAGCACTCTTGCCACCTCTCTGTCAGCAAACTTCCAGGTAATCATTATCTGTCTTCTGGATTGTTACAGTAGTTTCTTAAATCATCTCCTTGCTTTTTTCCTTGCTCTCTTGTCTCTTCCAAGATGACTGAAGAAGCAAAGCTATGAATTTAGAAGTTGTCATACCACTTTTGGGCTCCATGTGCCCCAGTATCTGCTCACTTCATACACAAACCCCTCCTGAGCTCTGGGATCTTATCTCCCACACCCTTCTCCTTCCCCAGGTCCATCTTAGCCACCCTAGCTCCACTCTGATCCTCAGGTTCCAGGCCACTTTCCCCTTGGGGCCTGGGTTCTTGCCACTGCCTGTGCTGCAGTATTGTATCCTACACCTCACCATGTCTGCATGGTTGCACTTTTCTTAGCCTTCTCTGGGTGTTTACTCAGATGTCACCTTCTCAAAGGTCCTTCCTTGGGTCCCATATCTAAAATTGGAAACTACCTCCTTCCAAATCATTTATTGTACTTTCCTACTTTGTTTTTCACAATCAGATGTATCAAAGTATTTTAGTTTAGAATATTGCTATGGAATGAGTGAGCAATTTCCCGCCTATCCTGACAGTGCTCCTCCTAACGGTCTTGTTCTTGTAATTTCTTGTATTCTTTCTGCTCTTTTATTGGAAGTCTTTCTGGAAGCTTATAGTAAAATTCAGTGATATTGACAGTATTAGATTTTTGCAGTGTGTCCTAATTTTATCTTTATCAGTATACAACAGTTTATATTTTCATTTATTATTATTTCAACAAAAAATGTATATTCAAGTGATGCTGAGTTTTTACAGTGAGACACTGAAGACTCTAGCATGTTTATATTTGGAGATGCATTTAGAAACATTGGTGGGCTCTGGATCCAGGCTTTTGCCCCTACAGGTTTTCTTCGTTTTATTTATGTATATATTTAAAATTTTATTTATTTATTTTAATTCCAGTATAATTAACATATAGTTTTACATTAGTTTCAGGTATATGATATAGTGATTCAGCAATTCTGTCCATTACTGAGTGCTCACTACAAGAAGAGAACTCTTAATCCTCTCCACCTGTTTCACCCATAACTGTAACAACCTCCCCTCTGGTAACCACCAGTTTGTTCTCTATAGTTGAGTCCGTTTTTTTGTCTCTTTTTTCTTTGTTTGCTTGTTTCTTTTCTTAAATTCTACATTTGATTTCCTTCTTTTTGATGACTGAATTATACATGTACATATATACACACACCACATCTTCTTTATTCATCTACCAATGGACACAGATTGCTTCCATATTTTGGCTATTGTAAATAATGTTGCAATAAACAAAGGGGTGCATATGGCTTTTTGAATTATTTTTGTATTTTGGGGGTAAATACCCAGTAGTGGAATTACTGGGTCATATGGTAATTCTGTTTTTAATTTTTTTTAAAGATTTTATTTTATTTATTCATGAGAGACAGAGAGAGAGAGAGAGAGAGAGAGGCAGAGACACAGGCAGAGGGAGAAGTGGACTCCATGCGGGAGCCCAATGTGTGTGAGAGAGAGAGAGAGAGAGAGGCAGAGACACAGGCAGAGGGAGAAGCAGACTCCATGCGGGAGCCCGATGTGAGACTCAATCCCGGGTCTCCAGGATCACGCCCTGGGCTGAAGGCCGGTGCTAAACCGCTGAGCCACCCAGGGAGCCCCCTATTTTTAAGAATCTCCATACGGTTTTTTACAGTGGTCATACCACTTTGTATTTCCACCAGCAGTGCACACATCCTCGCCAACACCTGTTGTTTCTTGTGTTTTTTATTTTAGCTATTCTGACAGATGAGATGATTTGCATTTCTCTGATGATTAGTGATGTCAAGCATCTTTTCATCTGTTGGTTGGCCACCGGTCTGTCTTCTTTGAAAAAGTGTTCATGTCTTCTGCCCATTTTTAGTTGGATTATTTTTTTTTTAGTGTTGAGTTATAAATAAGTTCTTTATATATTTTGGATACTAACCCTTGATTGGATATGTCATTTGCAAATATCTTTTTCCATTCAATAAATTGTCTTTTTGTTTTGTTGTTTCCTTCACTGTGCAGAAGCTTATTTTTTAATTTCTTCTTCTTTTTTTTAAGGATTTTAATTTTATATATTCATGAGAGATACAGAGAAAGAGGTAGAAACACAGCCAGCGGGAGAAGGAGGCTCCCTGTGGGGAATCCAATGTTATGACTTGATCCTGGGACTCCGGGATCATGACCTGAATCAAACGCAGACACTCAGCCACTGAGCCACCCAGGCATTGCTTATTTTTTAATTTCTTTAGAACCTTTTTAATTTGATGTTGTCCTTATGTTTTATTTTGCTTTTGTTTCTTTTGCTTCAGAAGACATAGCTAGAAAAATGTTGCTATAGCTAATGTCAAAGAAATTACTGCCTGTGCTCTCTTCTCGGATGTTTATGGCTTCTAGTCTCATATTTAATTCTTTAATCCATTTTGAGTTTATTTTTATGTATGGTGTAAGAAGGTGGTTCAGTTTCATTCTTTTGCATGTTGCTGTTCAGTTTTCCCAACACTATTTGTTGAAGAGACGATCTTTTTCCCAGTACATATTCTTGTGTCCTTTGTTATAGATTAATTAACCATATAATCATGGGTTTATTTCCAGGAGCTCTATTTTGTTTTATTGATCTGTGTATCTGCTTTTGTGCCAGTACCATACTATTTTGATTTATAATAGTTTCATAGTATATCTTGAAATCTGGAATTATGATACCAGTTTTGTTCTTTTTTTAAAGGTCTATTCAAGGTCTTTTGTGGCTATTCAGGTTCATTTGTGGTTCCATATACATTTTAGGATTATTTGTTCTATTTCCATGCAAAATGTTGTTGGTATTTTGATAGAGATTGCATTACATCTGTAGATTGCTTTGGTAGTATCAACATTTTAACAATAGTTGTTCTCCCAATCCATGAGCATGGAATGTTTTTTCATTTCTTTGTGTCATGTTGTTTCTTTCATCAGTGTTTTACAGTTTTCAGAGTACAGGTCTTTCACCTCTTTGGTGAAGTTTATTCCTACATATTTTATTCTTTTGGTACAATTGTAAATGGGATTGTTTCCATAAGTACTTTTTTGCTACTTTATTATTAGTGTATAGAAGTTCAACAGATTTCTGTATGTTGATTTTGTATCCTGAAGCTTACTGAATTTACTTATCAGTTCTAATAGTTTTTTGATGGAGTCTTTAGGGTTTTCCAAAAGTAATACCATGCCATCTACAAGTAGTGAATGTTTTACTTCTTCTTTACCAATTTGGATTCCTTTTATTTCTTTTGTTATTGATTACTGTGGTGAATAAAAGTGATGAGAGGACATCTTTTTCTTGTTCCTGACTTTAGGGGAAAAGCTTTCGGTTTTTCACCATTGAGTAGGAAGTTAGCTCTGGGTTTTTCATAGATGGCCTTTATTATGTTGAGATATGCTTCCTCTAACACTACCTTGTTGAAGGTTTTATCATTAATGGGTGTTTACTCTGTCAAATGCTTTTTCTGCATCTATTGAAATGATCATATGGTTTTTATGCTTTCTCTTGTTGATGTGATATATCATGTTGATTTATCTTTTCCTTAAATAAGTGGATAAAGTTGAACTCAGAATCATTACGTAGGTCCCTATAACATCCTAGTGCCTCTAACTCTCCATACCTTTAGTATGGGTTTTCCCCTTCCATTTAAAAAATATTTAATTGGTATTTAAAGCATATAACAGATTTCAAAAGGTATCGAAGATATACAGTGAACCAAGAGTCTTCTTCCCATACTTGCTCTCCCTAGCCACTCAGTTCTCATCCCTAAAGAAGCCATCAATGCCAGTTTCTTACATACCATTCAGAGATTGTGTGTGTGTGACACACTCACTATATAACATGCATGTATAATATAAACTCACTTATGTATTTCCTGCCATTATTCTTTTTTTGCAAAAATGGTATCCAACAATACTCTTGTACCATGCTTCTATTGTAAAAATGTGTCTTGGAGATTATTCAGTAACAACATACTAGTATATAAATAGTTGCTACATTCTTTTTGCACTGATTTCTAATTTAAAGATACCATTATTAGTCAGACTCTTCGGATGAACATATAGGTTGCTCCTCCTCTTTGGCTACTACAAACAGGACTACATCATTTTCTACATGTGTGAAGAAGAGCTGTAAGATGAATTTCTCTAAGTATTATTGCTGGATCAGAGAATATATACCTCTTTAATTTTAGAGTAAACATTATTAAATGGCACCATTTTGCATTTCTAATAACAGTCTATAAAGTGCCTATTTACCTTTTACTAACCTACTGTATTGATCACCAATTTAAAAAATGGAATTTGTAATTTTAATTTGCATTTCTTTTACTGTAATATGGGCTTAGGCTTCAGTCCCTGTGTTTAAGAACCATTTATATTTTATTTTTTATGAAATGCCTATTAATGACTTTTTACTTGTCTTCTCTTGGATTATTCATCTTTATCTTAGTGATTTCTATCAACTCTTTAGAAATAATAAAAACAGTTCCTTGTCAATCATATACATTACAATGAGTTTTCTCCCAGTTTCTTGTTAGTCTTTCATCGTTTTTTAGGGGTTAGGGGGAATTTTTGTTTTTGAAAAGCGGGGTAGTCTTTTTTTGTTTCTTAAATTTAGTCCATGACTAATTTTTTTTTAATATTGTATTTATTCATGAGAGAAAGAGAGAGGCAGAGACACAGATAGAGGGAGAAGTGGGCTCCATGCAGGGAGCCCGGTGTGGGACTGGATCCTGGGACTCTGAGATCATGCCCTAAGCCGAAGGCTGAGGGCGCTTGGCACCCTCAAACCGCTGAACCACCCAGGTGTCCCTCTATGACTGAATTTATCTATCTTTTGTAGTTATCTATATTTTATATTGTAGATGATAAAGAAGTTAAGATCTTTTTTGTTGTGAGATTAAAAATTTATTCTGTTTTATTCTTATACTTTTATGGATTAATTACTTTAAAATTTTTTCATTTTTTTATTTTTTTATTTTGTTTAAATTAGCAATACTTAACAAGTAGGTATTATTAATTTTGAGTAAAATTTCCTGATTCGTCAGTTGCATATAACACCCAGTGCTCATTCCATCAAGTCCTTCTTAATGTCCATCACCCAATTACTCCATCTCTCACCCACCACTCCTCCAGCAGCCCTCAGTTGGTTTCCTATAGTTAGAATCTCTTTCGGTGTGTGCCCCTCTCTATTTTTATCTTATTTTAATTTTCCTTCCCTTCCCCTATGTTCATTAATTTTGTTTCTTAAATTCCACATATAAGTGAAATCATATGGTATTTGTCTTTCTCTGACTTATTTCGGTTAGCATAATACCCTCTAGTTCCATCCATGTCATTGCAAATGGCAAGATTTCATTCTTTTTGATGGCTGAGTAATACTCCATTGTATGTATATATACTACATTCTCTTTTTCCATTCATCTGTTGATGAATCTGGGCTCTTTCCATATTTTTGCTATTGTGGCATTGCTGCTATAAACATTGGGGTGCATGCACCCTTTTGAACCACCATTTTTGTATCCTTTGGATAAGTACCTAGACAAAGGAAAGAATATCCAATGGAAAAAAGACAATATCTTCAACAAATGGTGTTTGGAACAAAATTTTACGTTTAATCTTTGACTATTGGAATTTATATTTATATAATTAGATAAAATAGGAATTGCATTCTTCCCCCCAAATGACTACTCAGGAGTCCCAGCACCATTTTTTGGCAGCATGTTAAATTTGTGAATTCATGGAACAGGACTAAAAACCAGTCTCTGGGTAAGACTCTGGTAGGATACTCCTCCCTTCCTTATGCTGATGGAGTCAATGGCAGCATGTATCAGCACACCAGGGTTCTAATCCATAACCTAGAGTCTGTCTTCCTTCAGAAATCTGTCCTTATTAAGCATCTTTTCCTTTCTCACCCTAGTTTTGCCCCTTTGTGTATTTTAGGTCTTGTTTTCAGTAGAGTCTAAGTTCATCTGTGGGGTAAAGGGCAATTTGGTAGTCTTTGTTTTTAATCTCCTCCCTCTTCAACTTCTAATATTTTTGTGGGCATCTGTATATTTTAAAATACATTCTGGGGCACATGAATGGCTCAGTTGGTTAAGCAACTGGCTCTTGATTTCAGCTCAGGTCATTATCTCAGAGCCTGCTTAAGATTCTCTCTCTCTCCCTCTGCCCCTTCCCCCCGCCCCTTAAAAAACATTTATTAAATGATGCATTTTTTAAGTAAAAAAAAATATTGTCTAAGTGTGAATGTTCTTTAGGAAAGATACTTTAGAGGTATTGAATGTGAGACACTTTTGAATTCATGAGAAGTAAATTTAGATCAAGGTTATCTGCAAAGATTTATCTTTACAAAAAAATTCCAAATTCCGCTGGCTCCTTCAACCTTATAAGTGGATGAGTTATTATCATTTGACTTTGGAATGTTTTTAGGTCTGGGTCTTACTGAAGCAGCTGCCTTTTTTTTTTTTTTTCTGTTCCCATATATCTCTCAGAGAATTTGATAAACTTCTAAATAGCTTCCTAAATTGTATTATGTCTTGTTTTCTCTCAGAAAACAGATTTCTCACAAAAAGATACCTTTTTAATTTAAAGAAAGAAGCATAATAATAATTTTTAAGTGCTTCAGGAAGATAGATGGGTGGGAAGTGTTTCGAAAGAAGAGTTTATCAGTATGCTGGTATCAGTGATCTAGGCCATCTGTCTTAATAGTTTGGAAGTTTCTGCATTATTTGTTATCCAGATACTAGCTAAAGTTAGTCTAGATGTCACTTAAAATTAGCTCATTGTTAAGGACACCTGGGTGGCTCAGTCAGTTAAGCATCCAACTCCTGATTTCACCTTAGATCATGATCTCAGGGTCATGGGATTGAGCCCCGTGTTGGGCTCTGCACTGGGTATGAAGTCTGCCTTAGGATTCTCTTTGTCCCTCTCCCTCTGCTCTTCCCTGATGGTACACACGCCTGCTCTCAAAAAAAAAAAAAAAAAATTGATACTTTAAGAAAAAAGACAAAAGCCAAAATAATAAAAATGCCTATTTTCTTTTAATGGAAATTTGACAAGTTTCCCCTTTAAATATTTTTTCCTTGTAGGCTATCTGCTTTTTTCCTACTATAAAAGCCTTTTGTGTTCAATCAAACTGACTTTCAACATGGAAACAGTTTTAAAAACAATCAATAGACTTCAGACACTTCCATTTGTCCTTTAATAATAAATGTGGGTTTAGTTGTAAAATGGCTACTTACCCAAAGGAGTTTAAAGCCTTCTTTAAGTATTACCCAATAAATTCTTATTGAATTCCTTTAAGATGTAATGTGATTCTAGTTGTAGAAAGAGGGAGATAGAACTATCTGGCTAATTGAATGTGACTTACTACCAAATCTAAAGCCAGGATGAACATCAGAAAAAAGATGAGTATGTGATAGTGTATCAAGGGACAGTCAGGATACCCTCTACCTTTCCTGCTCATTCACTCATTCATTCAAAAATATTTGTTAGTACATTGTGTGACAGATAATTTTCCTCCCTTAGAATATATATCCTAATCCCAGAGAAGGAGTGAAATCTGACTTTCCCCATTATCATGAGTATCTACCTATCATGAGTATCATCATCTTTTTGTATTTAGTATTTCACTATATGGATAGATCATAATTTAAAGTCTCTTATATTGAATTTTTAAGTTTGTTTCCCATTGTGGGCTGTTTGAAACAGTACCTGAATGAAAGTGCTTATACTCTCATCTAATGGTATAAGGATATTGCTGAAAGTAGAAATTCTTGCTTAGAGGGGCACCTGGCTGGGTCAGTTGGTAGAGCATGTGACTTTTGATCTTGGGCTCACGCGTTCAAGTCCCATGTTGGGTATGGAACTTACTCTAAAAAAAGAGAAAAGAAATTCTTGCTTAGAGAAGATGGTAGGTTTTGAGCTTTTCAATATATTGTTACCATAGTAACCTGTCAAGGTTATAAATATTCTCACTGCTGCCAGTATCTCCATAGTCACATCTATAAACACACAGCATTTTTAAAAAGATTTTTAATTACTTATTTGAGAGAGAGAGAGAGAGAGAGAGAGAGAGAGAGAGAGCTCAAACAAGGGAGACCAGCAGAGGGAGAGGGAGAAGCAGGCTTCCTGCTGAGCAGGGAACCCAGTGTGGGGGTAGATCCCAGGACCCTGAGATCATGACCTGAGCTGAAGGCAGACTCTTAACCCACTGAGCCACCCAGGTACCTCTACACTCAATATTTTTAATGACTACACATTATGATAGTGTAGTGTATATACACTACATAAATTTTTCTTTATTCTTTTCCATATTATCAGTCTGCAGTAAATATTTTTTTCTAACATAAATAACTCTGTAATAGACATACACGTGGACAGCTATATAATTTAGTACATATTTCAGGTTGCTTTTCAGAGTAGTTGTTAGGAACTGTTTTAGTTGGTTAAAGGGTATACATTTTGTTGTTACTGTCACTGCTGTAATTTCTTGATATAGTTATCTGTAAACCTCATAGTAGAGTACCTGCTGCTAGTCACAGTGAATACTTTTTCTTATTTACTTGACAGATTTTTTTTTTTTTTTGAGAATTCGTTTTCTCAACTTTTACTCATATTCGTTGGGGTCCTACAGACTTATCTATTTGTATGCCTGTTTTATGTAATAAGACATTTCTGTTTAGGGTTATATCACTTTTGATAATAATTTTGTGGTTTTCTTCCTGACACTTAAGCTTCTTTACCTGTTTCTGTCTTACTGCATTAGCTAAAACTTTTAAATCAGTCTTTCTTCCTACTGTATTTCCAATGATTAGAATAATGCTAGGCACACAGTAGACTACTATTCAATAACTATATGATCAGTGTTGAGTATTAAATAATCATCAAGACATTGTCAGTCTTCTCATGCCCTCTACTTGAATGAGAGGATATATCAGTATATTTCATTTATTTTTACATTCATTAAGCATTTATTGAATGTTACATATGCTGTGATAGTCCTTGTGCTAGATAATGGGGATACAGTATTCAAAATCACAAACAATCTCTACCCTTAAGGAACCCACAGTGTAGTGGAAGAGGAAAGTAATATAAACAAGTTATAAAGGACTGTAGGATGTATACAAATAGAACTCTGTATGTGCGATGTGAGGACAGTGAGGAAGGAGGGCAGTACAACTGACAGGTCAGTAGAGTTGTGTGTGTGTGTGTGTGTGCACATAGACACACTGGGGAGAGCACAAACTGAGTGTCAAGATTAGCTTCCTGGAGTTGGTGATCCCCTGTCCAAGCTATGAAGGCTAAGTTGAAAAGAACAAGGGAAGGGACTGTGAGGGCATTTGAAGTAGAAGAGACCAAATGAACGATGTCCTAAGAGGCCACAGAGGCATGGTGGATGAAGTGGAAATTCTGAAGCAGGAGTGGCAGCAAGTGAGGCTGGACAACCTGTGTACAATGTTATAAATAGCTGGTATTGAATCCTCCCTTCTGTGCAGGAGAGGAGAGATATGATCTGGTTTACACTTTAAGTTTGTGGAGACAGACTGCAGAAAGCTAGAGTAAAGGCATCTTGGAAGCTCAGGAAGTAGCTGAAGTGTAAGGAAGATGATGACTTGGACTAGGATGGTAAATAGCAGATTTGGGGATATATTTTGGAGTCAGAGGCAACAGGATTTGCTGATGGGTTTGATGTGCTATGCGAATGAAAGTCAAGAAACAAGGAAGACTCCTAAGTTTTTGGTTTGAGGAAACAAGTGAGTTTTGATGCCATGTAATAAAATGAGGAGTCTTGGGGTTGATTTTGGGGGCACAGTCAATAGTACCTTCTTTATACCAGCTAGAGCTGGTATAGCTAGAGCCCTGATTAAACATAAAAGACATTGTGGTGCCAAAAGAGAAACTCTTGTTAGCTGACCTGGGTTTCCAGGGTATCCCACATTTGGTAAGTGCTAGAGGACCAAAGTAGAACCCATAGGCTTATTCATAGCTGCTTTTGTTCTTCCTTCATTTTTGCCACTTGGGATTCCTTGAAATGAAGATGTTGCTGACACTTATTGCTAGGGGTAAACCAATGTTGAAGATAGAAGGCTTGTTTCCTGGGTGGTACTGCCTTTCTCTTATGATAGCCAAAAGACCATTTTTTTCCCCACAACAATTATAGGATGTTGAGAGGAAATAAGTAGAAAACTAAACGCAGTGAGAAAAGGGGAAAAAAATGAATACCGTGATAGTAATCTAGAAAATCTAAGAAACTAGAAGAGAGAACAAAATCAAACATTTATGCTTTCCTGAGAAAAGAAGAAAAGCAGATATCAGCTGGTGCTCCACAGAACACTTTTCCATGGGATCTTCATAGGAATATAACCAAAAGGTTCGGCACTTAAATAACTTTGGGAATGGCTACTTAAATATGGACTGGTTGATATACTGTCAGACTTCTCAGAGTCTAGTATGCAAATGTGCATTATGTTATACAATACAGAAAACTAAAAACAGAGGGGAACATAGAAGCAAAACGTGAGCAACAAATGACCACATTCTTCCTAATCTAAGAAAATGGGTCAAGAGAGGAAGTAAGGGTAGTGATGTCTCAAAAAATGGTGGAATAGGAAATACTTCTACTTCAACAACTAATGTATTTGTAGGAACTAAATCTAGTTGAATATTTGTAGCTCCAGGGAAGACTTTGATAAAGAGTAAATTTGGGAGAATTTCAGCCTTTCAAGTGGTAGTAGCTACCATCCCACATCCTCAGCCTCACAATCCTGGTGCAGAATGCTGGAGCCATGGTGGGCAATATATCAGGGTTGTGTATTGATTGTTGAAAGCTGCTTTTGATCACCAAGGAACTGGCACAGAGGCTTGTGGACATTTTTTCAACCCCCACAGGCTGAAGTGGTTTCCAAGAGACCTAAAGAGCCACTACTTGTCTACTTTTCCCTTTTGGGAGCTAAACATTTAAGGATATCCTTATCAGTTCACTAGCTAACAACAGAGATAATGAAACAGAAATTACGGATATCACATATATTAGGAACACACACTTTGAAAAAATAGTATTGAAAAGTCAAAGGGATGAATCCAGCCCTCAACAAGTAAGATTCAGCAATCCCTGAAGAATGGGACAATTAAATTTCCAGAGTTACCACAAAATAATACTCAAATGTCCACTTCTCAACAAAAATTACAAAATACACAAAGAAACAGGAAAGAATGGCTCATTAACAGGAAAAAATAATTATTTGGCAGAAACCACCATCAAGGAAGCCCAGACATTGGAATTATTAGTTAAAGATGTGAAATCAACTGTCTTAAATATATGCAATGAATTAAAGGAAACCATAGATAGAAACTAAAGGAAATTAGGAAAATAACATGTGAACAAAATGAAAATTTCAATAGGGATGTAGAAAGAATTATTTTTTAAAAAAGAGAAATTCCAGAGCTGAAAAATTGATACTTTGAATTTTAAAACTCACTGTAGGCTTTTGAACTGTCTAGTTTGAATAGCATATTTGAACAAATGAAACTTAAGATCAATGAATTTGAAGATAAGATAATTGAACTTATATAGCCTGAGGAGCCAAAAAAAAAAAAAAGAATAAAGAAAAATTAGCAGTGCCTGAGGGACATAAAGTACACCATCAAATACAGAACATAGACATTGTAGGAGTACCAGCAAGAAAAGAGAGAAAGAAAACATGAGAAAAAATATTTGAAGAAGTAATGGCCAAATACCTTCCAAATACGAAAAAAGGCATAAATATACATATCCAAGAAACTAAATAATCTCCAAGAATGATAAACTGAAAGAGATCCACACCAAAACATACTACAGTGAAATTGTTAAAATCCAAAGACAAGAGACAAGAGAAAAGGAACTTGCCATGCACAAGGGATCCTCAAAAATATTGAGATAATTTCTCATTAAAAAATGGGGACAGAAAGAAGTTGAACGACATATTTAATATCCTGGAAGAAGAAGAAAAAAACTCAACAAAGAATATATCTTGCAAAATGATCTTTCAAGAATGAGAGAGAAATTAAGATATTTACAGATAAAAGGAAGCCAAGGGTGTTCATTACCAGTAGCCCTGTCCTAAATGGAATACTAAAGGAAGTCCTTCAGGTTGAAATGTTTGCAACTTGAACCTACATAAAACATGAACACTGGTAAAAGTAACTACAGAAGTAAATATAAAAGCCAAGGTTGGGCAGCCCTGATGGCTCAGCGGTTTAGCGCTGCCTTCAGCCCAGGGCACGATCCTGGAGACCCGGGATCAAGTCCCGCGTCGGGCTCCCTCCCGGCATGGAGCCTGCTTCTCCCTCTGCCTGTGTCTCTGCCTCTCTCTCTCTCTCTCTCTCTCTCTCTCTCTCTCTCTGTGTGTGTGTCTCCCGTGAATAAATAAATAAGATCTTAAAAAATAAATAAATTAAATAAAAGCCAGGGTTAGTGTACTTTGGGTATTATTTGTAATGTTTGCTATATTATTTAATGTATTTGCTATATTATTTAATAAAATGCATACGCCAATAATTATAAATATATATTAATGGGAATACAGTATATAAAGATGTAATCTGTGATAATACAGGTAAAGGGGGAGAGAAGGAGATGTATTGAGGTACAAAGCATATACTATTGAAACTTAGCTGGTCTTTTCCAAAGAAGGTTGTTATAAGTTTAAGATATTAGTTGTAATTTGCAAGGTAAAGTAAATGTTAAGAAAATAACCAAAAAATATATATACAATTGAAAAGAAGAAAGGAATTGAAATGGTACTCTACGAAAAAATCAACTAAGTATTAAATGCATAATTATTAACATTGACATGTAATTTATTAATATTTTAATACAAAAAGATTGAAGGAACTTAAAAACAAAAAAATATATATGATATAAAGAAAACAATAGATAAATGCCAGAAATAAATCCTTCTTTATCAGTAATCACATTAAATGCAAATGGATGGAACAAAACTATTAAAAAGGAGAGATTGGCAGATTGTATTTAAAAACAACGACAACAATGTCTGCCTATATGCTGTTTACAAGTGACGCAATTTAAGTATAAGGTCACAAAATGGTTGAAAGTAAAAGGATAAAAAATTATGATTCTGTATAAACAGTAATAACTAAAGAGAACTGGAGCAGATATATTGTTGTCAGACCAAATAGACTTTAAATTTAAAAAGGCTGAGACAAAAATGGGAAATATATATTGATAAAAAAATGCAATAAGATGTAGCAATTCTTAAACATACACACCTAAATTTACAATGCAAAAACACTGTGTCATTAGAAATTTGTAAATGTGAACCATACACCTTAAAAAAGAAGAAGCCTATCTATACACCTTAAGGTACTAAAAGAAAAAAAGAGCAAACTAAATCCAAATTCTGCTCTCCAGAAGAGCAGACATAATAAAATTAGAGTGGAGATTTAAAAAATAGGGTAGCCCGGTGGCTCAGTGGTTTAGCGCCACCTTTAGCCCACAGGGTCTGATCCTGGGGACCTAGGATCGAGTCCCACATCGGGCTCCCTGCATGGAGCCTGGTTCTCCCTCTGCCTATGTCTCTGTGCCCCGCCCACCCCCCCGTGTGTATGTCTCTCATGAATAAATAAACAAAATCTTAAAAAAAAATAGAGGACCTATGGCCAGTGAATTCTTCATAACACTTAAAGAAGATTTAACAGCAATCATTCTCAAACTCTTCCTAAAAATTTAAGAGGAGGGTACATTTACTAATTCATTTCATGAGGTCAGCATTATTCTGATACCAAAGCTAGAGAAAGATAATACAAAACCAAAAAACAAAAAAAATAGGGGCCAGTATCCCTTGTGAATACTGATGCAAAAATCCTCAAGAAAATATTAGCAAACTGAATTCAGCATATGAAAGGAATGATTATACACCATGTCCAAATGGGATTTATTCCCAGAATGCAAGGATTGTTTACCATATGAAAATCAATCAACTATACCACAGTAGTGGAATATAGGAGAAACCATATGATCATTTCAATTGATGCAGAAAAAGTACTTGAAAAAGAAAAATCTGACACCTTTTTATGACTACAAACAGAATAGAAAAGAACTTCCTCAATCTGATATAGGGACATTCATAAAATTCCAACAGCCTAACATCACACTTAATGGTGACATACTGAAAGCTTTCGCTGTAGGATCAGAAGCAAGATAAGTTTGCCCACCTTTCAACACCTTTTCTTTTTCAACATAGTAGTGGAAATTCTAGATAGGCCAGTTAGGCAAGAGAAAGAAAGTAAAGGCATTCATATTGAAAGGAAAAAATTAAAATTATCTCTGCTTACAGATGGCATGATCTTATATCAAGAAAACCCCCAAAATTATGCACACAGTTTGAGGTCATAAAGTTGCAGGGTATAAATCAACATGCAAAAGTCAGTTGTATTTCTGTACACTAGCAATGAACAACCTGAGAAAGGAAATGAAAACAATTCCATTTACAGTAGCATCAGGAAGAATGAAATACTTAATAAATTTGACCAGGGATATATAAGACTTCTACATATAGCAGTAATACTACTACATGTCTGTTATAAAACCTTGTTGAAAGAAATTGAGAATCATAACATGAATAAATGGAAAACATCTCATGTTCATGAATTGGAAGCTTTAATATTGTTAAATGACAAAAGTCCCCAAGAAATCTGTAGAATCAGGGCAATCTTTATCAAAATTTCAATAGCATTTTTTTTCTGGACAGAGAAAATCCATCCTGAGATTCATATGGAGTATCAAAGAATCCTAAACAGCCAAAACAATCTTGGAAAAAGAAAAATTGGAAGACTCTCACTTCCTCATACAAACTACATAAAAATTTCATACAAAGCTACAGTAATTAAAGCCATATTAAGGCCTTTAATAAGGACAGAGATACGGAACAATGGGATAGAATAGAGATACTCAAACCCTTATAAATGGTCTAATTATTTCTGACATGGACACTAAATCCACTCAGTGGGGAAGGACAGAGTTTTCAACAAATGGTGATGAGTAACTTGATACCTATATGCAAAAGAAGGAAGTTGAACTATACACGAAAATTAGCAATTAATCAAAGACTTAAAGTTAGGAGCTAAAACTATGAAACTGTTAGATGAAAATACAGGAGAAAATCTTCATAGCATTGGATTTGGTAGTGATCCCAAAAGCATAGGAAATTTTTAAAAACTAGATAAATTGACCTTTATTATAAACTAAGAACATTTGTGAATCAAAGGACAGTATAAACAAAGTGAGAAGACAACTGGCAGAAAATGAGAAAATATTTGCAAATCATATCTGTTAAGAGATTAATATCCATGGAGTTCCTTTATAAGGAACTCCTATAACTCAGTGTTAAAAAATAAGCACTGCAATTTGAAAATGGGCAAGGGACTTAAATAGATACTTCTCCTAAGAAGATATACAAACAACTAATAAACGCATGAAATAATGTTCAGCCTCATTAGTCACTAAGGGAATGCAGGTGAATCCACAGTATGATACCACGTCACACCCATCAGGGTGGCTACGATCAGAGACCATAGGAAGTAAATACTGATCCAGGATGTGTAGAAATCGGAGCTCTTTTGCTCTGCTGGTCAGAATTTTAAAAGGCACAGCTGCTGTGGAAAATTGGCTCTTCCTCAAAAAGTTAAACAGAATTACCATATATGATACAGCAATTTCAATCCTGAGTATACATCCAAAAGAATTGAAAACTGGGATTCAAATAGATACTTGTTCACCAATACTCATCTTGACAACAGCCAAAAGAGGGAAACAACTCCCTGGTGCTAGCAACATAGCATCAGATGAATAGATAAACAAAATAATGAATATATGTATAACTAAATATTATTCATCATTTAAAAAGGAGTGAAATTCTAATATATGCTATACCTTGGGTGAATCTTGAAAATTTGCTTAATGAAAGAAGCCATACACAAAAATCAAATAATATTTGGTTCAACTTATATGAAATATATAGAATAGGCAAATTCATAGCGATAGAAAGTAGAATAGAAATTACTAAGGAGTGAGGGGAATGGAGAGTTACTGTTTAATAGGTACAAAGTTTCAGAATGCCTGGGTGGCTCAACAGTTGAGCGTCTGCCTTCAGCTCAGGGCGTGATTCCCGGGGATCCCAGGGCCCTGGGATCGAGTCCCATATTGGTCTCCCCTCAAGGAGCCTGCTTCTCCCTCTGCCTGTGTCTCTCTGCCTCTCTGTGTGTCTCCCGTGAATAAATAATTTAAATCTTAAAAAAATAAAAAAATATTAAGAATGGGTATATTGAGGGCAGCCCCCCGGTGGCCCAGTGGTTCAGCGCCACCTTCAGCCTGGAGCATGATCCTGGAGACCTGGGATCGAGTCCCATGTCGGGCTCCCTGCATGGAGCCTGCTTCTCCTTCTGCCTGGGTCTCTGCCTCTCTCTCTCTCTCTCTCTCTCTCTCTCTCTCTCTCTCTCATGAATAAATAAATAAAAATCTTAAAAAACTAATATTTAAGAAAAAGAATGGGTATATTGAATTAAGATCAGTAAATCCCTTTGTTGTAAAGTCTAAATGTATGAATTCACAGGATTCCAGAATTCCAAGGACGTCCCAAACAATTCATCATTAAGCTTATGCATACTATAAACATGATCATTGCTAACATTTGCAGGAGCATTCATTATATGCCAGGTATAATGTTCAGTTTCTCAATCTTATTTAAATTCACAATAACCCTTCAAGTTTGTTACTCTTTTTCTACCCCATTTTCTAAACCAAAAAACCTAAGCATAAAGACTCACAAAGGAAAGCCCATGGTAAGACCTTTTTTCTGTCTCACAAAGCAAAACTCTGCAAAAATACTTGTAAAAGTATTAGGTGTATTGAACAGGGCTTTCCCCTCCCACCCCAATGTCGTAATGGATTGTCACCCTGTTCCATCCTGAGGCTCATCATGAGGGTCATGAAGCCTTAATGAAGAGTTGGCAGTTAATCTGACCTAACAGTAGATGTGACCACAGCGGTGTTGTGACCAGTGATAAGATGGCCCAGCGCAGTGGTGACCAGGATCCAGGAGAATGTTGCTGGGTTGAGCAGCCTGTGGGAAGAAAGAGATATGTCCTTGACAGATACATCAAGGAACGTTGGTGGGAAGAGTACTAAGCCTACACTTGCAGAGTTTAAGGCTCAACACTACAATTCTGGTCATTTCTTTGAGTCTCATTATATTTATTTGTAATGTGGCCAATGATATTGTATGTGCCTTTTCACAAGGTGACTGAGGATAAATGATAAATAGAATAATCCATTATGAACCCAACTGTTTCCACTTGATGTTTCTCTGTGACGCTATGGAAACATAATTATAGTTGACCCTTGAACAATGAGGGGGCTAGGGGTGCCAACCCCCACACAGTTGGAGATTTGCATAATTTTTGACTCCTCCAAAACTTAACTTGTAATATCCTACTGTTAACCAAAAGCCTTACCAATAATTTAAAGTCAACTAACACATATGTTATATATTGTATGTATTATTTACTATATATTCTTATAATAAACTAGAGAAAAGAAAATGTTATTAAGAAAATCATAAGGAAGAAAAATACACTTATACTACTGTATTTATCAATACCATAAGTTTAAGTCATCTGTTTACAAGATGGATTATCTGCCTGTTAGAACGTATATCAGTATTATATGATACAAAACACTGTAGATATTATATGTTTTACTAACACTAAACATCAAAAATGAAAAGATCATGTGGAAAAAATTTGCATTTATTATATAGGTTGAAAGATTCATATATTGCTAACAAAAAAGGAGCACTATGATTGGAGTATGGAGGCCTATTGTCAAGGATACAATTGCTTCATGTAGCTTTGCCTACATAATAATGAGTGAATCCTTATAAAATTTTTATGGTGTACCATATTACAGTCACGTCATAGTATTGGAAACATTGTTAACATTTTTTAAAAAAACACCTCTGATGATAGGCTGGTATGAGATGATAAGCTTGTCTGCAGTCTTCAATTACAAGAGAAGGAGGCATGGTGTACAGTAATATAATCCTTTGGAAGGAAAGTTAAGAAACAGTATGAAAATTAACACATTATTAATCGTATATTAAATATCACCCGCCTTATGCCTATATAAGGATAGGCTTTCCCCTTCCGTGTGAGTCTTGCACATGATGTTCTACACAGTGAATATTTAGGCAGTGATGATGATGACACAAAAATATCTCGTACAGTTACTAGATTTTTATGCCAAGATACTTGCACACATATACCACACTGAAGCTGACTAACCGTACGGCATGATGATTATTTGTTATTCATTAAGTAGAAGTGGATCATCATAAAGTCTTCGTCTTCATTCTCTTCACACTGAGTAGGCTGAGGAGCACGAGGCAGAGGAGCATTTCATCTTGTCTCAGATGTTGCAGAGGCAAAGGACGTGAAAGGTAAAAGGGAGGAAGGAGAGGAGGAAGGCATGCTCTTTGTGACTTTATGGAAATAAATCTTAATATCCATCTGACTTTTTTGGTTTTCCATTTCTCTAAAAATGTCTCTATATGATACCGGTCCACTTTTTGCTTTAGTTTCAGCACCTGTATCATAAAAGTGTCTATGTGTAAAAACAGTCTTGAGTAATCAGAATCCTTCTGCCAGACTGTGTAACATCAATTTGCTTTCAGGCACTGCTTCTTCTCTGTCTCTTCCTCGTGGTCTGGAGCTGGTTTGGAAGCGCTTACTCCATCAAGTCTTTTGTTAATTCCTGTGGTGCAGTGTCTGTTAACTCTTTAATTTCTCCAAGATCCATATCTTGAAACCTTTCACATATTTCCTTTTTTGCCATATCCACAGTGTCTTTCATGATTCCCTTAATTGGCTTTGACCTAAATCCTGTCAAGTCATACACAACATCCGAATACAGTTTTCTCCAGCAGGAATGTACTGTTTGAGTCTTGATGGCTTTTTCTCGGACATTGCTGGCATCTTCAGTGGTGTAATCTTTTCAGGCTTTCGTGATGGTCTCTCTTGAGGTTCTCTTCCATGGTGTTGACAGTCTGGAGAAGTACCATATGTAATGAGACTTAACGGGCCTTTCAACATCACGGTTTGGAGGCTAAATTAGAGATGCTTTGTTTGTAGACAAGTAGACTATCTCAGCCTCCTCATTGTTGAAGTCATGGGATTCCAGGTGGCCAGGGCCATTTTCCGGTATCAAAAGAACTGAAAAGGCAGTCAGTTACTGGCAAGGTACTTCGTGACTTCAGCATCAATAGAATCAGTCCAGGAAGAGAGGTCTCATTGTTCAGGCCTTCTTATACAACCAGAAGACTGGCAGCTGGTGTGTATCTTTTCCCTCCAAGGATCGAGGGTTAGCAGCTTTATGGATAAGGGCAGTGCTGATTATAAACCTGACTGACTTTGCACAGAGCACGGAGTTAGTCTGTCATCTTAAATCCTGGTTCTCTTCCTTACTAATAAATATCCTTTGCGGGATTTTTTTTTTTTCCACCCCAGATAGGGCACTTTTCATCTGCATTAAAACCTGTTCAAGCGGCTATCCTTTCTCCTTGATGATTTTCTTAGAGTTGCCTGGGAACTCATCTGCTTCCCCTTGGTCAACGGAAGCTGCTTCTCCTGTTATTTGACATTTTTTAAGCCAAACTTCTTTCTATAATTATCAAAACCATTCTTTGCTGGCATTAAATTGTCTGACTTTAGATCCTCAACTTCCTTTTGCTTCAAGTTTTCATATAATTTAATACTGCATTTTTATGTTTGTTTACATTTTTTTCAATTGCTAGTGGTACCACATACAATCTGTGTGTGGGTTTGGTAAATTTTAACTTTTTATAATTTGTGTGTATTTTATGGTAATAAATTCTAAAATAGGCTAATATTTACATATACTTTCTGCATTTATGACATCCCTTTTTCATAAACTACTAGATATTTCCAAGCTAGATGTTTCAAATTGTCACAAATCTTCAAAAAGTTTTCAACATACTTATTTTAAAAATCCATGTATAACTTGACCCATGCAGTTCGAACCTGTGTTGTTCAGGGGTCAACTGTATAACCGTATGGTTTGGAGGGCTTCAACTTGCATGCAGTGACTGAACATGAAAATCATGTAAAACTTAGGTAAAAATTCCAGAAGGAATTGTTAAGTAATTTTGCAGACTATTATAAGTATTCAGGGATCCAGTATGGAACTGCTTACTGAGAACATACATGTGGGGCAAAGTAACTTTGATGTAACAACATGAGTGGCTACGGGCCAAAGGCACAGCCAGTTTTGATCGAGCTTTGAAGCCCTGTTAAGAACCTTGCAGCTGGGACGCCTGGATGGATCAGTGGTTGAGCATGTGCCTTTGGCCCAGGTTGTGATCCTGGCATCCCGGGGTCCTGGGATCGAGTCCTCTGCAGGAAGCCTGTCTCTGCCTTTCTCTGTGTCTCTCATGAGTAAATAAATAAAATCTAAAAAAAAAAAAAAAAAAAAAAAAAAAAAGAACTTACGGTTAAAGCAATAAACTTATGGTTAAATATTAAGCATTATTGAATGACTGGAATGCTTCATATCTAACGCAGCCTCCCACTTGGCCCATGAGTTTTCTTTATCACAAAAGTAAAGATTGGCAAAGCAAACAAAAGGTTTCACTGTTTAAAAAATTTCTGCTTTCTGACCATGGTCTTTCAGGGGTGGAGTATTAGTGAACATAGTCCCTGAGCTCCCTGCCACCAAGGTACACTGACCTGTGAGCCCCTGTGCAGAGATGGAGATGTCACTGCATTGCTCTCACCATGTGTCCCTGTTTCAGAACACTCCACTTACCATACTAATTCAGATATACAAATATATCGGGAACCATCAGGTTAAAAAATATATATAAACAAAAATGTATTTTTGCAATATAATACAGATTTCTTCTTGCTTAAAACATCTTGTAAACAATCATGTTCTCCACCTTCTGGGTGTTCACATTGTAGAAGAACAACATGCTATACCCATATCAGCCTCCGATTAAGGAAGATTTTCTTAAAATTTTTTATTAATTTCAACATAATCTATAAGATAAAAAAAAGGTTAGAATAGAGGTACCCTTTGGTCTTGTCAAAATGATGAGGCTTACTGTGGTTTCTGAGGGTCTACTCTGTGTTTCCCTTTCTTTGTGGGGACTATTCTTTCTGCCTGGGTGTTTTTTTACACCTCCCTGCTACATGTCAAAACATACACTTTTTCTGCTCCCTTTTCTTTTTACCTTCCCTGCCATCTCCCTTCCAACTCAAGGCAAACTTGGTTGCTCTCCCTTGTGTGCTGTCATGATTCCTTCCACACACATTCTGTAGAAAATCACCTACAGTTTATACCTCTGTCTTCCTTCTTCACTGTGAGCTTCTTGAGTGCAAGGCTAGTGTTTATGGCATAAATAGAAATTGGCTTTGCAAGACATACATGACCATATGGTCCCTATGTTTTCCCAGATAATCTTGAAATTGGAAAACCAGCTCATTCTTGAGGAAGCAGAAATAGGGGTGGGGGTATGCTAGTATTTATACTAAAATTTATAAATTTATAGTTTACTAGATCTTCATAGCCAACTAAGATAAAAATGCTTGGGAAGTTTTCATCGTCTTTCCACAGCCTTTATAGGACAGAGGAAGTATATGGTATACAGCAGTAGTATATAGTATAGTGGCAAAGACAGGTGGTCGTCATTTAAGAGTAGAACTTTCCTGCTAAATTATTGCCAAGCAGACAAGGAAAAATACATATAAGCAGGCATGATCACCAGGCTTCCAGTTGACTTTACATGGAATGTATTTTCTCTCACAGACTGGAATGGTGACACTTTAAAAGCCCCTCAGCATTCCTTTTTGGGTGAAGAAAATTGATTAGAAAATCCCACAAGTTTGTGGGGAGAATTAATAGAGATAATTTATGTGGAATTTATATGAGTCGGAGCCACAGCTGGCTCTCAGAAAGTTCTCATTTGTTCCGAAACAATTGTGTATTAAGCCCAATACAGGCTTCAGTAGCCAGGTGGGTCCGCCTGCTTTCCCAGAGACCCCCCACAAGCTGGCCTCTTGACCTGGTCTCATGTGTGGCTACTGTCAAGTTTCCGCCCATGCAGAGCAGTAGCTTTGATTTATTAAGCACCTGCAGCGGGCCTGGCCTTGGACTGGTTCTTCAGTCACACAGTTCCCATTTAGTACCTACTAACCTTCTGTGAGTCAAGCTGACCTTATTTGCAGAGGGGGAAGCTGAGGCTGTGTCCTCTTAGTGGTCCCAGTTCGTGGTTCTGGAATAAGAATCGGATTAGTGCCACGTTGCACCCACTCCACCCACCAGGCACTTGTGAGAAGGGCTGGATTCGTTAGTATAGGATCCTCCTCTTTAGGACAAGTGCTTGCAGCTTGCCAAACTGACTCAGGCACATTTGCAGAGATGCCTCGTCCTATAGAGCAGGTGGGAGGTCATTCCCCTCCTGTGAACCCCACCATATCTGGAGAACTTCATCCAGGCACAGAAGCTACCCTTTTGGGGACAGGGATAAAGCCAGTCCCCAAACCTGAAAAGATTAAGGCTCTCCCCCTACTCAGATGTGTGTGTGTGTGTGTGTGTGTGTGTGTGTATGAATAAAAATAATAGATTCATTAAAAAAAAGAATGAAAATTGATCAGAAGGAAAAAAAAATCTCAAAGCATCCATGGGTGTTTTGAGAAGATTTAAAGTAATATTTTAAAAACTACATTTTTCCTATCATTTGCATCTCTTAGAGAATGTAATGCTGGCTTTATGTCTAGTGTTAAATATGGAGAAGAAAGGAAATAATAAGCATATTGGTACTAGAGCCAAGAAGCACATATGCAATGACCCCCAAAGGTTAAGAGATAGATAGTTACGACTACTTTATTTAGGCCGATAAAGTATTCTAACCAGAAAACAAAAAAGGGGGACCTATTTTCTTAGTTACTGGTTTGGTTCTAACTAAAAATTAGTTTCATTTTATTCTATTTTTAACTTTTAAAAATTATATATCACTAAAGTTAAGTTTACCTCTTTTGAGGTTTTTCCTCCCGAAATTGTTTGTAGCATTCCATAACCTATTGATATCAGACAGGATCAGCTTAAGGTTTGCCATTGTAACACAAAAGTTTTAACTTGAAAAATTGCAGGAGGGTGTATAGTTTCAGTAGTGGCCTTAGAAAAAATCCCAATAAAACTACTGCTTTCATTCCATATGTTTGGGTCTACTTATGGGCATCATGTCAATATATGGTAGTTGTGTTAGAGCTGCTGAAACTGAGTTTAGACATTAAAATGTTAAAGTGTTGCTTCCCAGGCAGATGACCAGGTCTGTTTTTCCTAAATTCCAGGGGATTGCTACCAGTGGTCTCTGCTTGTGTTTTTGTAATTTTGGTATTATTTGTAATTTGCCTCTTTTCTCATATAACAGGCAAACTCAGGTACCACTAATTCTAATTCTTTGTTAATGGACACATGTTGTCTAATGATATAAGCTGTGATGATAACAACATAAAGGGCAGGCAAGAGATGTCTAAGAGCAGAGTATTTTGTGTGATATCGAAACTAAGATGGCATTATTCAAACTAGGGTGTTATACGTTTAAGATGTTATTTCTTCCTTTTATTAGATGGATTGATTTTTTTCATCCCATATTCTTTTTTTCTCTTAGCTTTAGAAGTTATTTCAGCTATTTTCTATTTACTTACATGGTTAGTCTTGTAATTTTAGCTGCCTATTTAAACATGTGTTAAGCTGAGGCACCCAGCTGCCTCAGTCACTGGAGCCTGTGATTCTTGATTTCAGGCTCATGAGTTTGAGCCCCACATTGGATGTGGAGATTACTTCAAAAAATAAACATGTACTAATATATAAACTTCCTTTTTTAAAAAAGATTTTATTTATTTATTTTAGAGAGAGAAAGAGCATGTGTACACATGAGTGAGGGGAGGGGCAGAGGGAGAGAGTCTAGAGAAAAAATCTTAAGCAGATTCCTCACTGAATGTGGAGCCCCACCTGGGGCCCAATGTCACAACCCTGAGAGCAGGACCTCAGCTGAAATCACGAGTTGGACGCTTAATGGACTGAGCCCCTCAGGCACCCCATAAACTTCTAAAATTCATTTATTTCTATAACTTTTAACAAAAGGCAACATCTTAGCACACTATTATTTCTCCCTTTTCTCTCATTACTTTTGTTCCGTAATCATTTAAGTATTTAGATTTTTAAAAGTTCATTAAATATATATTTCTACTTATCTATAAGTTTTACTGGGTTCTTTGTTTACCATTATGTAGCCTATATTTTTACTTCATTGGGCTGAATATTCATTTTCTCTAAATCATCCATGAACAAATCTTAACCCTAGAGAAGGCAGTTTTTGAGTCCTTGTGTGACTGCAGGCACTTTAATATCATTGCCCTCTTATTTGAATGCTGTCTGGCTAGATATGCAATTCCTGCTTTAAGTATTTTCTCCTCAGAACATCTCAGGATTTCCTTTATTTTTTTTTTTCAGGATTTCCTTTAACATTCAGTTTTGCCAATGAGAATTCCCTTCTTCCCTCCCTCCCTCCCTCCCTCCCTCCCTCCCTCCCTCCCTCCCATCCTTCCTTCCCTTCCTTTATTTTTTCTTTCTTTTTTTTTTCTAGTTGTTTCTAGTCTATTTCTGAACTCCAGACTGTGTTAATAGTATAACGCCATGAGTACCTTCAAATGTGGAAGGGACACCCCCAACATAAACAAATGCATTAAAATAGCCACAGACATACTTTTTAAAGCATAGTAACTGACACTTACTGCGAACCATAAGGAATTCCATTTATCAGATGAGGGGAAAAGAAGCTTTTATATCTTGCTGCCTGAGAAACAAAATTGATTTAATACCTTTTTGGTGAGACCATTTAAGTTCTACTCTTAGCAGATTTCAATTTTTTAATACAATGTTAGCAGCTATAGTGACTATGTTTTAAATTAGATTTTCAAAACATAAGATGAATAATTTATACACTTTTTACAATCTTTTTCTGTGTCCTTCACCCCCAAATCCTTGGCAACCACTTTTCTATTCTCTGCTTTTTTTGAGTTTTACTTTATTCTTAGATTCCACATATATGTGATACCATGCAGTATTTGTCTTTACCTTTCTCTTTCGCTGTCTTATTTCACTTAAGGTCCATCTATATTGTCACAAATGGTAGAACTCCCTTTTTCTCACTGCAAAATAATATCATGCATATTATATATATGTACCACATCCTCTTATCCATTTAGCCAATTGCCGAGACTTAACGTTGTTTCTACATATTGGCTGTTGTGAATAATCCAACAAACATGGGAGTGCAAATACTTCTTTGATATCATGTTTTCATTTCCTACGTATATTCCCAGAAGTGGTATTGGTGGGTCATATGGTGTTCTGTTTTTAATTTTTTAAGAAACCTCCGTACTGTTTTCCATAGTGGCTGCAACAATTTACATTCCCACCAACAGAATACAGGGATTCCCTTTTCTCTATATCCTCAACAATTCTTGTTATCTCACGTCTTTTTCCTTATAACCATTCTAACAGATCTGAGGGGATATGTCATTGTCGTTTTATTTTGTATCTCCCTGATGATTGGTGATGTTGAACACCTTTTTTTTATACCTCTTGGTCATTTTGACACCTTCGTGGAAAAATATCTATTTCCTCTGCTCATATTTTAGTTGCTTTTTAGTTTTTTGCTATTGAGTTATATGAGTTTGTGATATATTTTGGATATTAACCCCTTATCAGATACATGGTTTTCAAATTTACAAATACTGTCTTAAATTCTGTAGCTTACTTTTTCATTTTGTTAATGGTTTCTGTTGCTATGCTGGAGATTTTTAGTTTGATGTATTCCCATTTGTTCATTTTTGTTTTTATTGCCTTAGTTTTTAGTGTCCAAAACTCATGTCTAAGACCAATGCAAAGGAACTCACTGTCTGTGTTATCTTTTAGAAGTTTAGTGTTTCTTCTAGGTATCAGGTTTTACATTCAAATCTTTAACCTAGGGATCTCTGGGTGGCGCAGCGGTTTAGTGACTGCCTTTGGCCCAGGGCGCAATCCTGGAGACCCGGGATCGAATCCCACATCGGGCTCCCGGTGCATGGAGCCTGCTTCTCCCTCTGCCTATGTCTCTGCCTCTCTCTCTCTCTCTCTCTCTCTGTGTGTGTGTGTGTGTGACTATCATAAATAAATAAAAATTTAAAAAAAATCTTTAACCTATTTTGAATTAATCTTTGAATATGGTGTAAGAAGGGGCCCAATTTTATTCTTTTGCATGTGGACTGTCCAGTTTTCTAAAAAACATTTATTGAAGAGACTGCCCTTTATCCATTATATATTCACAATTTCTTTGACATCAGCTAATTGACTATTTATTTATTTCTCAGCTTTGTATTCTGTTCTGTTGATCTACTTGTCTGTTTTTGTGCCAAAACCATACCATTTGTACTATTACTTTAATTTAGTTTGAAATCAGAGAGTGTGATGTCTCCAGCTTTGTTCTTTTTTTTTTTTTTTTTTTTTTTTTTCCAGCTTTGTTCTTATACAGATTTCTTTGGCTATTTGGAGTCTTTTGTGGTTTCATACAAATTTTAGGATTTTAAAAAATATTTCTATGAAAAATGTCATTAGAATTTTGACAGGGATTGTATTGAATCTGTAGATTGCTTTGGGTATATGGACATTTTAAAATTATTAATTATTACAGTCCATGAGCATGGTATATCTTTGCATTTGTGTCTTCCTTGCATTAAATTTCTTTTAATACCTTAATAATTTTCAATGTAGAGAGTTTTTACCACTATGATTAAATATCTTCCTAGGTATTTTATTCTTTTTGACACAATTGTAAATGGGATTGCTTTTTTTTTAATTTCTCTTTTGGAATGATTGTTGTTAATGTATAACATTTAACTGATTCTTGTATAATGATTTGTATCCTGCAACTTTACTGCATTTCTCAGTTCTAACAGTTTTTTTTGGCATAGTCCTTTCTGTTTTCTATTTATAAATGTAATCTGTAGATATAGACAGTTTCTGATATCAGTATCTTTTATTTCTTTTTCTTAGCAAATTGCTCCAGCTAAGAATTCTAGTACTGTGTTGAATAAAATTTGTGAATTAGCATCTTTATATTGTTCCTGACCTTAGTGGGAAAGTTTATAGGTTTTCACTGTTGAGTATGATGTCAGCTATGGGCTGTGGTATATGGCCTCTATTATGTTGAGGTACATTCCCTCTGTATCCAGTTTGTTGCTAGTTTTTATCAGGAATAAATACTGAATTTTGTCAAATGCATTTTCTGCGTCTATTAAGAAGATCATATGATTTTTAATCTTGCTTCATTAATATGGTGTGCCATGTTGATGGATTTGTGGGTGTTGAACCATCCTTGCATCCCTGAAGTCAGTCCTGCTTGATCATGGTGTATGATCCTTTTAATGAATTGTGGAACTGGGTTTGTCAGTACTTATTGAGGATTTTTGTATCTATGATCATCAATAATATTAACCAATAATTTTCTTTTCTTATGATGTCCTTCTTGTCTCATTTTAGTATCAGGGTAATGTTGGCTGCATATAATGAGTTTGGAAGTGTTCCCTTCACTGAAATTTTTGGAAGAGTTTGAAAAGGATTGGTATTAATTCTTCTGTAAACGTTTGGTAGAATTCATCAGTGAAGCCATCTGGTCCTAGACTTTTCTTTGCAGACATTTTTTATTATTGACTCCATCACCTTATTAGCAATTCACCTATTCAGATTTTCTGTTTCTTCATGATTCAGTCTTGGTAAGCTGTATACTTCGAAAGTATCCATTTCTTTTATGTTGTCGAATTTGTTGGCATATACTTGTTCATAGTAGTCTCTTCTGATCCTTTGTATTTGCATGGTATCAGTTGTAAAATCTCTGATTTTATTATTTTTATTTTATTTATTTAATTCCTCTCTTTTTTACCTCCCCTCTGGATAAGTCTACCTAAATTTTTTCAACAAAACATTTCTTAGTTTGATTGATCTTTGCCATTGTCTTTTCAGTCCCTATTTCATTTATTTCTGCTGTGATCTCTGTTATTTCCTTTCTTCTACTAATTTTGGGCTTAATTTGTTCTTCTCTCCTAATTCCTGGAATTTGGTTTGGTTGTGTATTTGAGGTCTTTTTCTTATGTAGGCATTTATCACTATGAACTTCCTTCTTAGTACTGCTTTTGCTGCATTCCTTAAGCTTTGCTGTTTTGTATTTTCATTTATATTTGTCTCAAGATACTTTAAAAATTTCTCTTTTTGCATCTTTTTGAACCACTGGTTATTTGGTAACATGATATACGTAATTTCCACTTTTGTGAATTTTTCCAGCTTTCTTTCTCTAATTGATTTTTAGTGTCATGCCCTTATGGACAGAAATTAAATTCTTTTTAAATTAGTTAAGAGTTGTTTTGTGACATATGTGATCTGTCCTGGTGAGTGTTTCATGTGTCCTTGAGAACCGTATGTATTCTGCTGCTGATGGAATAGAACGATCTATATATGACTCTAGTCTATCTACTTTAATGTCATTTTTCTTTAATTTTATTTACTTAAGTAGGCTCCATGATGAAAGTGGGGTTTGAGCTTACACCCCTGAAATCAGGAGTTTCATGTGCTACCAATGAAGCCAGCCAGGCACCCCTCTAACCAATGAGTCATTTAAGTCCAAAGTGTTCTTATTGATTTTCTGTCTGGATGATCTGTCTGTTAAATTTGTGTGTGTGTGTGTGTGTGTGTGTGTGTGTTTATTAGTTTTAGAGGTAGAATGTAGTCATTCATCATTTGCATATAACACCCAGTGCTCATTGTATCAAGTGCCCTCCTTAATCCCCATAAGCTAATTATAATTCCTCCCACCCTCCAAACCTCCAATAGCCCTGTTTGTTTCCTAGAGTTCAGCACCTCTTATGGTTTGCCTCCCTCTCATTTTTCATCTTATTTTTCCTATTCTTCCTTTATGTTTACCTACTTTATTTCTTAAATTCCAGTTACGAGTGAAATCTCATGGTATTTGTCTTTCTCTGACTGACCTCCTTTGCTAAGCATAATACCTTCAAGTTCTATCCACATTGCTGCAAATGGCAAGATTTCATTCTTTGTGATGACTATATATATACACATATATATATAGTCTTTATATATATATAAACATATGTATAGATTTTGGATACTAGCCTTTAATGTGATAGGACATTTGCAAATATCTTCTCCCATTCCATAGGTTGCCTTTTAGTTTTGTTGACTGTGTCTTTTGCGTGCAAAAGTTTTTTATCTTGATGAAATCCCAGTTGTTCATTTTTGCTTTTGTTTCCTTTCCTTTGTCTTTTGAGATGTGCCCAGCCAAAGGTTGCTGTGTCCAAGGTCAAAGAGGTTGCTGCCTATGTTCTCCTCTAGGATTTTGATGGATTCCTGTCTCACATTTAGGTCTTTCATTTTGAATTTATTTTTGTGTATGTTGTAAGTGGTCTAGTTTCATTCTCCTGCATGTGGCTGTCCAGTTTTCCTAACACCATTTGTTGAAGGGACTGTTTTTTCTCTATTGGATATTCTTTCTCGCTTTGTTGAAGATTAGTTGACCATAGAGGTGAGGGCCCATTTCTGGGTTCTCTATTCTGTTCCATTGATCTATGTGTCTGTTTTATGCCAGTACCACACTGTCTTGACGATGACAATTTTATAATACAGATTGAAGTCTGGAATTGTCATGTCTCCAGTTTGGTTTTCTTTATTAACATTCCTTTGGCTGTTCAGAGTCTTCTGGTTCCATACAACTTTTAGGATTGAGTGTTCCAGCTCTATGAAAAAAGTTGATGGTATTTCAATAGGGATTGCATTGAATGTGTAGATTACTTTGGGTAGTATAGACATTTTAACAATATTTGTTCTTCCAATGAGCCTGGAATGCTTTTCTATTTCTTTATGTCTTCCTCGGTTTCTTTCATAAGTGTTCTGTAGTATTTAGAGGAGAGGTCCTTTACTTCTTTGGTTAGGTTTATTCCTAGATTTCTTATGGATTTTGGTACAATTGTAAATGGGATAGATGCCTTGATTTTTTTAAAATTTTTTTTATTTTATTATTTATGATAGCCACACACACAGAGAGAGAGAGAGAGGCAGAGACATAGGCAGAGGGAGAAGCAGGCTCCAAGCACCGGGAGCCCGATGTGGGACTCGATCCCCGGTCTCCAGGACCACGCCCTGGGCCAAAGGCAGGCGCCAAACCACTGCGCCACCCAGGGATCCCCGATTTTTTTTTTCTTAATTGTTAGTGTATAGAAGTGCAACTGACTTCAGTGCAGTGAAGTCAGTGAAGCTTTATATTCTGTGACTTTAGTGAATTCCTATAACATTTTAGCAATTTTTTAATGGAGTCTTTGGTTTTCTGTATACAGTATCATGCCATCTACGAAAAGTGAAAGTTTGACTTCTTTTTTGCTAATTCGGATTCCTTTTATTTCCTTCTGTTGTCTAATTGCTGAGGCTAGGACTTCTGGAACTGTGTTGAACAATAGTGGTGAGAGTGGACGTCCCTGTTGTGTTCCTGACCTTATGGGAAAGGCTCTCAGTTTTTCCATGTCGAGGATGATATGTGATGTAGATTTTTCATATATGGCTTTTATTACGATACTGAGGTATATTCTCTCTATCCTTAAGTAGTGGAGAGTTTTTAATCAAGAAAGGCTACTGTATTTTGTCAAATGCTTTTTCTACATCTATTGAAAGGATCATATGGTTCTTGTCCTTTCTTTTATTCACGTGGTGTATCACATTGATTGATTTGTGAATGTTGAAACTTGCAGCCCAGGAATAAATTCCACTCATGGTGATTGTGGTAAATAACCCTTTTAATGTAGTGTTGGATTCTGTTGGCTAGTGTCTTGGTGAGAATTCTAGCATCCATGTTCATCAGGGTTATTGGTCTGTAATTCTCCTTTTTCTTGGGGTCTTTGTCTGGTTTGGGGATCAAGGTAATGCTGGCCTCATAGAATGAGTTTAGAAGTTTTCCTTTCATTTCTGTTTTTTGAAATAGCTTCAGAAGAATAGGTATTAATTCTTTAATTGTTCGGTAGAATGCCCCTAGGAAGCCATTCAACATTGGACTCTTGTTTCTTGGGAGGCTTTTCATGACTGCTTCAGTATCCTTGTTGGTTATGGGTCTGTTCAGGTTTTCTAGTTCATCTTGTTTCAGTTTTAGTAATTTATGTTTCTAAGACTGCATCCATTTCTTTCAGATTGCCTATTTGTTAGAAGTGCTCATAATATTCTCTTATAATTGTTTGCATTTCTTCAGTGTTGTTTGTGATCTCTCCTCTTTCATTCATGATTTTATTTTTTTGTGACCTTTCTCTTTTGTTTCTGATAAGTCTGGCTAGGGATTAATTGATCTTACTAATTCTTTCAGAGACCAGCTCCTAGTTTCATTAATTTGTTCTCCCATTGACTTGATTTCTATATCCTTGATTTCTGTTCCAGTCTTTATTATTTCTCTTCTCCTGCTGCATTTAGGCTGTTTTTGCTGTTCTTTCTCTAGCTCCTTTAGGTGTAGGGTTAGGTTGTATATTTGAGACTTTTATTGTTTCTTGAGGAAGGCCCGTGTTGCTGTATACTTATGTCTTTTGATCGCTTTTGCTGCATCTGTAAGTTTCTGAACTATCTTGTTTTTGTCTTCATTTTCTCACATGTATTTTATAAATTCTTCTTTAATTTCCTGGTTGACCCATTCATTCTTTGTTAGGATGCTCTTTTACCTCCATGTATTTGTGTTCCTTCCAAACTTTTTATGTAGTTGACTTCAGGTTTTAAAGCACTGTGGTCTGAAAATATGTATGGTATAATCTCAGTCTTTTTTTTAGCAATTGAAACCTGATTTGTGAACCAGTATATGATCTATTCTCTAGGATGTTCCATGTGCACTTGAGAAGAATGTGTTTTCTGTTGCTTTAGGATGACATTGCTCTGAATATATCTGTTAAGTCCATGTGGTCCCGTGTGTCATTCAAAACCCTTAATTCCTTATTGATATTCTACTTATATGATGTTGTCCATTGCTGCGAGTGGGATGTTAAAGTCCTCTACTATTATTGTAATAGTCCTCTTTGGTTTAAAATCTTGTTTTTGGGCAGGCCGGGTGGCTCAGCAGTTTAGTGCCACCTTCAGCCCAGGGCATGATCCTGGAGACCTGGGATCCAGTCACGTGTCGGGCTCCCTGCATGGAGCCTGCTTCTCCCTCTGCCTGTGTCTCTGCCTCTCTCTTTCTCTCTCTCTCTCTCTGTGTGTGTGTTTCTCATGAATAAATAAACAAAATCTTTAAAAATAAATAAAATCATGTTTGTCTGATATAAGGATTGCTGCTCCACCTTTTTGTTGACATCCGTTAGCATGATAAATGGTTCTCCACCCCCTCACTTTCAATCTGGGGCTATCTTTCATCTAAAATGAGTCTCTTGTAGACAGCATATCAATACGTTTTATTTTCCCTATCCAATCTGAAACCCTATGTCTTTTGACTGGAGCACTGAGTCCATTTACATTTATAGTAGTTACTAAAAGATATGAATGTAGTGCCATTATATTACCTCTGGAGTTGCTGTTTCTGAGATTGTTCCTTTTGGTCTTTGTTACTTTTGGGCTCTCTCTTCACTCAAAGGATCCCCTTTAATATTTCTTGCAGGGCTGGTTTAGTGGTTCTGAATGCTTTGGTTTTTTTGTTTGTCCTGGAAACTCTTTATCTCTCCTCTTCTGAATGACAGCCCTGCTGGATAAAGCATTCTTGGCTGAATATTTTTCCCATTTAACACATTGAATATATCATGCCAGTCCTTTCTGGCCTGCCAGGTCTCTGTGGATAGGTCTACTGCCAGCCATATGTGTACCCTTGTAGGTTAAGGCCTTTCCGGGATTAGTGTAAGCAGCTCTGAATTCCACTGCGTTGCATTGTTTTACTGTCTAACAGCTTTCAGCCTCAAGGAGTGAGATGAAAATGGCAGTACCTTGCCCTCTAGCCCTGGAGCTGAAAGTTCACACTACCCACTCCTCATTGAGTCCTCCCAGAAAAGCAGTCAATCATTTTTGTCTCCTTGGTTTCTGTCCAAACTCTGTTCACATAACCTGTGAGTGAACATTTTTTTTATCTCAGGTGCGTAACTGAGTTTCAGGTCTCAAAATTTTACAGTCTCCTGCAGCATGGACTCACACTTTTCCTCCTGGGGGCTGGAGGTGGGGGTCTCATCTCGCTCTGCCTTTTGCTGGGCCATACCAGGAAAGTGGTCGTGTGACCACACAGCAGATCATGGTTTATAGCAACCCAGAGCAGAAAGCTGGCACCTAGACTCACTCTTTTCAGCTGGCCTTCCAACTCTAATGCCTGGAAGCTCTACCACACTCAGGCATCCTTGTTCTTCTTGTGACCCTAGGGATCCTGAGACTATGCTGTGCCACCTGGGATCCACCGTGCTTTGCTGATGCTCTGACACTTTTAAGCTTCGGAAATCCCTTACCGTAGCAGACTTCTGAAAGTTCTGGTTTTGTTCTCTGCTGTTTACAATAGTTTGTGGTAGCCTCCTTAAGCAGGCTCCTTCCTCTCTGCCCAATCCTCCAATATATTGCCCTGGATTCAAGTCTCTGTACCTCCTACCTTCCAAAAAGTGGTTGCTTTTCTATTTGTAGAATTACAGCATTTCATTTCTCAGATCTCTGATTGATTTCGCACATGTTCAGAATGATTTGATGACTATTAGCTGAATTCCAGAGAACAAACTTAGGGTCCCCTTCTCTACCATCTGAACACTTCCCCCAGGGTTAATGTTTGCATTTTATTTTTAAGTTCTCATAAGGGTGTATAAATATTTATAATTATTTTAGCCTCTTTGTGGATTGTCCCTTTGTATATTGATCTTCCTTGTCTTTTGTTACAGTTTTTGTTTTAAACCTTCTTTTGTCTCACATAAGTATAGTGAGCCCTGCTTTCTTCTGGTTTCCATTTTTTATGGAATATCTTTCTAGTACTTCATTAGTCTATGTATGTCCTTAAGGATGAAGTGGGTCTCTTGTATGCAACATGATGTTTGGTTTTTGTTGTTGTTATTCTTGTTGGTGGTTTTTATCACTTACTCTCTGTCTTTTGATTGAAGAATTTAGTCCACCTACACTTAAAGTTATTTTTCATCATTTTATCATATCAACAGACTTACTGTTGCCTTTTCGCTCATTGTTTTCAGGTGGTTTTGTTTTTGTTTTCCATTTCTCTTGCTTTCCTCCATTGTGATTTGATGATTTTCTTTAGTGATGTATTTTGATTCCTTTCTTAATCTTTGATGTAACTACTATAGGTTTTTGTTTTGTAGTTGCCATGAAGTTTACATAAAATATGTCATAGTTACAGCAATCCATTTTAAGTTGGTAACTGTTCAGCTTGAACACATAGAGAAACTAAATTTTTGCACCTCAGTTTAGCTTTTGTTGTCACAGTTTGCATCTTTTTAAATTGTGTATCCATTAACAGATTACCGTAGTTACAGGTATTTTAATAATTTTTTAACCTTTATACTAGGATTACAATTTATCTACAACCATTACAGTTTTAGATTATTTTGAACTTATCTGTTAATTTTATACTTTCTTATGTTTTCATGTTACTAATTAGAGTCCTTTCATTTCAGCTTAAAGAAATCCTTTTCATATTTCTTGCGAAGCCAGTCTAGTGGTCACAGACTGCTTCAGATTTTGATTGAATGGGAAACTCTAAATGTTCTTCAATTCTGAAGGGCAGTTCGACCAGTAGAATATTATTGATTGATAATTGATAATTATTTTGTTGTAATAAGCTCTTCTCTTGTTGTAATAAACTATTTTTCTCTTGCAGTTGTTAAGAGTCTCATTTTCATTAACTTTTAACAAGTTAACTATAATGTGCCTCCGTGTGTGTCTCTTTGATTCATCCTACTTTGATCTTTTGGGGCTTTGTGCATCTGAGTATCTGTTTCTTTCCCTAGGTTATATGAGTTTTCTGCCATTATTTCTGTGAATATACTTTTTGTGCTTTTCTTTCTCTTCTTCCTGTGAGACCATTCTTATGTATATGTTATCCACTTGATGGTGTCTTATAAGTTTTTTAAACTATCTTCACTCTTTTTCATTCTTTTATCCTTTTTGTTCCTTTCTTTGGAAAAATTCCATTGCCGTTTTCTGATTCACTGACACTTTTTGCCTCTTTACCTACACAGTTTTTGAACCCCTCTAGTGAATTTTTCAGTTCAGTTAATATATCCTTGAGCTCTGTGTTTTCTATTTGAAACTTTTAAAGTATTTCCTGTCTCTTGTTGAAATTCTCACTTTGTTCATGCATTGTTCTCACTGAGTATCTATATGACCTTATGTTGAACTCTTTACTGAATGAATAATTTATGTAAGTTTCATTAAGGTCAGTTTCTGGAGATTTATCTTGTTCTTTTGCTTGGAATGTGTTCTCGATTCTCCATTTTTCTTCAGTCTGTTGGTTTTTATACATTAGGTAAAACTGCCACCTCTTCCAGTCTTACCAGACTGGCCTCATGTGGATGATGTACTTTGGCTATAAGCCTGGCCTGAGTTCCTGGTAGTCTCTCAAACTTTTGTGATTGTCCAAGCCAGTGTCTTTTTACTTAGTGGCTTTCACTATTTAAGGGTATATCAAAACCTATTGATGTCCCAAAGGTGTGAGAAATGCCCATATACCTTTCAGGTTCTCAGATGACCATTAATTACCTGCTCCATCAGCTACCTGATGCAGGCTGATTGGAAGCCTAAATTTCAGGCAATAGCTAGAAAAGTCAGAATATTTGATATTTATGGACAAGGTCTTTGATTGTCATGACTTTTCTTTTCCACAGATGTGACATAGAGAATTAATAACTATGTCACTAGCTTGTTCAAGGAGATTATGAAAGTGTAAACATCCAGATACGCCCAGAAGGCTGCCAGTAATTAGCAGTAGCTCAATAAATGGTAGCTGAAGTTGAACTGTGATTGTTAAGTTGGAAGCTTCAATGAGTGACATCCTCAGTAACTCAGTTTCCCACTTGTTGCCTTCTGTTTCTTCTTTCTACCAGGCACCTTGCCCCTCTTTTATTTTATCTGTCTAGGGACTTGTCACCCCTGGACTACCACCTCTACTCTAGTACTTTTCATTTTTCATAGACCTAAGTGAGCATATCATTTATTTGTTTCTTTATATATCCTATATTATTCCAAAATGGATTTCAAATGGCTTTAAAAATATAAAGTTTCAAGTGTGAAAATCTGCCTGGAAGAGAAGCAAGCAAACGGTTTTAAGGGGGAAGCTCAATCAATGCTGAGTGAGGCTCAAGCCTCTGCATGCAAACAGATCTGGTACACACGAGAAACACTGCTATATCTGATAGTGATACTTTAGACAATTCTCCTTATAAGAACAAAGCTGTAATATAGAAATAAAACAATATAGTATAGCAAGTATAATAACTGGTTTAATGAGAAGTATTTCTCTTAATAACTGTTGGTGCAAGCAGCCAGCATAAGAAATCAGGTTTATTCAGTGAAATTGTGGATTTTATAGTATCTTTTGGTTCTCTTATCATGGGACTGTTTTGAGTATCTCTGAGCATAATCCTAAATGAATGAAATGAAGATAAAAATACTTTATGTTAAATTTACTGAAACATTGTATCTATAGCCAGTATCTGTGTAGCAGATGTTTAATGAATTTTAGGGATTTAATTATTTACATTAACTTAATTATTTCATAGCAAATTAATCAGCATTAACTTGGTGTTTTTTACAATAAAGGTAATAAAAAAAGTAGTCCTCATATACTTAATCTAAGAGTACTTTTGGGGATATCTAGAGAAAAGTATAAAAGAGCAAAATCTTTAAGCCAGTTCTCAGCAGATATTTCTTTCAGATGATCTTTTGATAAGGATTAGGTAGCAGTGAGTTTAATTAACATTGTGCTGCTTATGTACTTTCATTCTTTGTTTCATTCAGAAGATGTTTTCAGAGTGCCAAGTACAGGGAATATACTCATGTCAGTACCTTAATGCAGTTGCCAGTCCAAATAGTGGTGACAATTCTGTAAGCAGCCAGCTACAGCATGATGGGTGGAGAGAGTGCATGGGAGGGCAGAGAGAGCCTCCAGTACAGGCAGCCTCAGGAAGGTAGAATTGTGCTGATATCCAGAGGATGAGATGGATGAGTTGGGGACAGCAGGTAAGATTTGTGGCAAAATAACTCATTTTTTGGAGCCTCATTATAAGGAAGAAAGAGTGTGGCCATGGGTGAAGCTAGCGCTGTCAGCACCCAGAGCCTAAGGGACTTGTGCTGTGTGGCTAGGTCAAGACTCAGTCTGGAAAATAGAGGAGTAACAGATTACGTAATTAGGTGTGTGATTTAGAAAATTCACCCAAAACTATGTGAAGAATGAGTTGGGGCAGGATGGGGCATTGAGGCTAGAAACAAGCATAGCAGTGAGGAGGCTCTTGCAGTGGCTGGGTGAAAGGTGGTGAATGAACCAGCTAGTGGAGACAGTGGTGGTGGCAGACGCAGCTGGGTCCTGAGAATGCCCAGGGGGATGCAGGCTTGGAGGGCAGACTGAATTTTTTAGCTTGGAAGTTTGGGGTTTTTATAATGCATATAGATGGTTGCACCTTCACAGTGGTAGAGAAAATACAAGGAACAGGTTCAAGATATTATTTGTTTCTTGGTTAGTCAGAAATTGGCTGACTGTGCTTTAAAAATCAGCTGAGCTGAAGCTGGTGAACATGTGGAGCCTAAGAGTGATGTATGTCTAAATGGAGTGCCCATTCCGCTTGCACAGAAGGATGCTGTCTTAGTCCATCCACGCTGCTATAATAATTTACCATAAACTAGGTGGTTTATAAACGACAAGAATTGATGTCGCAGACTTCTCAGGACTGGGAGGGCCAGGATCAAGGCCTGAACGTCTCAGTGTCTGGTGAAAGTCTGCTTCCTGGTTCACAGACAATGCTTTCTCATAGCGTCCTCATATGGCAGAAGGAGTCCTGAGAGGTCCCTTTTATAAGACCACTAATCCTATTCATGAGGGGTTCACCCCGGTGGTACCCCAAAGATTTCACCTCCAGACACCATCACATTGGATGTTAGGTTGTAAAATGTGAATTTGAGGTGGACACAAGCATTCAGTCTATAGCAGGCACCAAGGGCTTACCTGCAGCAGAACCACAGGTCTAGAAAAGACATTTGGGTTCACCTTGAATACATGGTCACTGTGAGTAAAGTTCTTGAGGTTCTATCCCATAAAGCAGTAACATTACTGAGTGTTATCCATTAGAAGGGAAATTACAGTCAAATGCTTATAAAATATGATTGCAGTGTGGTATCAGATAGACCCTCCAAGTAAACTGACTAGAAAATGTGTATCTGAATGATTTGCCTAAGGTAAATAAACCTGCTGAGTGTAGGGGAATGTTTACCAAATAAGACAACATTGGTTTTTGAATAATTGATCTGAAGTCACTTTTAATTAGCAGAGGCAGTTGCTTATCTATGTCATTCCTAGTTTATGGTAATACAATAATATATAAGTTGCTTTTGAATAATTTTTTATTCCTTATTTTGGTTAGGGGGGGAAGCATTTTTATCATCTCAAAGTGGTATAAAGTCAGCAAGGTAAAATTTTAAAAAGGTTGTAGAACATAATTCTATTTCACTTTGGTAGAAGTCATCTGATCTGCTAGGAGACCATTCTCTCATGGCTTTGTGCAATGGGTACAGCTTCTATCACGGTGTCATAAATAGGCATCTAAACGGAGCTGTGCAGCCACAGCCCACCACTATCATTTACCAAGTAAAAGGAGAAAAAGCACTAGGAGTGCTAAATGCCAAATGCTATTGCTGAGATTTGTCCTCCAGGTGATACATTTCTAGGGCTGAGCAGTGGCCAGAAAATAGATCAAAGTGGACCTGCTCTTCCCCTTTGTTTTATCAATAGCTGCCTGTTTTGAATCTACCTAATGAATCAAATACATTCATGTGCTATTAATAAGAGCTGCTTGGTATCAGACACTGTGCTAGGTACTGAAGATTCAGAGGTTAATATAAAGACAAGATGGCTTTAATGTCCAAATAGAAGATGAGGAAGAAGGTGATTTAAGCTGTTATTTTATTAAAAATTGTTACTAAGCAATGTTTAGAGAATTGCTTAAATATAGTATCTTAGACACAAACGTCTCTTACTATGTGGGTTAAGTGTTTGATTAATTGAGTATGTCCTCATTTAATAACCTGGGGGGAAATGTTGAGTTTTAAATCCCTAGGTATAATAGCATGCATCATTTTATTAAAATGAATGGTTTGTACTTGAAACTCTTTTGCTCGTATAAAGAAGAAATTCCAGCACTCTGCATGATGGTGCAAGTGGCTAGCTTAGCTGGTGGATGACATCAAATGTTGAAGAGGTGAACAGCTTCATTCACATAAACTGAAAATGTGTGATCTTGAATCGATGTCCTTGCTGTTTCCAGTGATCTGTGGAAGCCTGTGTGTGCTTCACCATGTGGCCTATTTTGGATTTCATGTCTGTCTTTTCCATGGCAGCTGATCCAGTAGAAAGGGTCCAAATATCTGAGTCCTAGAGTTTTTTGAGAGGAGTCTTCTTCATTCCTTCATGGCAATTAGTCTTTTAATTGGGAATGGTGCAGGTTTGTCAGAAGAAAACTACACCGCTTATGTGTTCACAAGGTTATTTGACATCCAAACTTCAGAGGCTTTTAATACTGATTTTATTAAATTTGTCAGTACTTTTCTGATAGAATGTTGATAAATGCAGCCATTCTTTGTTATAGAGGCAAAAGTTAGAGATATTGAAATGTTAATTCAAGATAACTAGCAATGATGGATCTGAAGCCACCTGCATTCATGGGATTATTGAATAGTGTGGATGAGAATTGCAGAAAAGGTAAGGACTTCATGGGATTATTGAATAGTGTGGATGAGAATTGCAGAAAAGGTAAGGACTTTCTTGAAGGATACAGTATGAGTCATCTGCCCTGGAGCTGTGTTGGGACATTGCTCCTTAATGTATGCTGGGTGCTGTTACCTTCTGATTTTCTTCCTTTTTACACCATCACAATGTCACGACTGATATAAGATGTAACGCTATTTTTGATCATTACATTTAATTTGGAATTTTAGTTATGAGAGAGATCTGGGGAAAGAAATATGTAATTTGACAGTTGTATAGATATGCTGAATGAAAAATGGAGAATTGTAATATAGCTCTCAGACTTTCAAGATTAATGATGAAAAGTAGGACTAGAGGCGTGATGGGCTTTTCTGAGGATGGTAGTAATGGTCTATATCTTGACAGGTGTTTGAGTTATATACGCATGTGCATTTGTCAGAACTCAGTGAATGTTCATTTCAAAATTCTGCATTACATTGTATGTAAATTTACCTTTAATAAAACCCCAAGTATAGAAAAATACTTATTTAAAGTGGTACATACGTCCTCATGGTTATCGCAGCATTATCAACAATAATAGCCAAACTATGGAGAGCCCAAATGTCCATCAGCTGATGAATGGATAAAGACGATGTGATACTTATATACAGAAATATTATTCAGCCATCAAAAAGAATGAAATCTTGCCACTTGGAACGATGTGGATAGAACTAGAATGTATTATGCTAAGTGAAATAAGTCAGAGAAAGACAAATACCTTATGATGTCACTCATATGTGGAATTTAAGAAAGAAAACAGATGAACATATGGAAAGGGAAAAGCAAAAAAGGAGACAGGAAAACAAACCATAAGTGATTCTTAATGATAAAGAAAATAATGAAGGTTGATGGGGTAGGTGGGCTGAGGGTGGGCTAGATGAGTGATGGGTATTAAAGAGGGCACCTGTGATGAGCACTGGGTGTTGTATGTAAGTGATAAATCACTGAATTCTACTCTAGAAACCAATATTGTACTGTCTGGAAATTAACAAAATTTAAATTAAAAAAAAACTCGTAAAATTCAATGATAAGAAAACCCAATTAAAAAATAGGCCAAAGACTTTAATAGACACCTCATCAGAGAAGATACACAGACGGCAAACCACATCATATATCATCAGGAAGATACAAATTAAAACCACAGGGGGACAACACTTCACACATATTGGAATGGCCAAAATCTAGAACACTGACAACAGGAAAGGCTATGGAGCAACAAGAATTCTTATTCATTGCTGATGGGAATGTAGAGTGATATAGCTGCTGTGGATGCTTTCACAATTTCTTACAAAAATAAAAATACTCAGGGAGCCTGAGGTGGCTCAGTTGGTTGAGCATCTGCTTGTTGATTTCAGCTCAGGTCACGATCTCAGGGCCACGAGATCAAGCCCTGTGTCAGGCTCTGCACTCGGCATGGAGTCTGCATGTCTTTCCTCTCCTCCTACCTGTCTTCCCACTTGCACCTTTTCTCTCTCTCTCTCTCTCTCAAATAAATAAATAGATAAAATCTTTTTAAAAATAAATAAAAAATTAGGGGCATCTGGGTGGCTCAGTCAGTTCAGCATCTGTCTTTGGCTCTGGTCATGATCCTGAGGTGCTGGGATTGAGCCCTGAGTCAGGCTCTACTCAGTGAGGATTCTGCTTCTTCTCTCTCTCTCTCTCTTTCTCTGCTGTGCTCTCTTTCTTGCACTCAAATAAATAAAACTAAGTAAATAAATAAATAAAATTTAAGGAAATAAAAATATTCTTAGCATACAATCTAGCAGTTATGCTTCTTAATATTTACCCAAAGTAACTAAAAACTTACCACATAAACACTTGCTCATGGATATTTACACCAGTTTTATTCACAATTCCCAAAACTTGAAAACAACCAAGATGTCCTTCATAGGTGAATAAACTATATAGTGCATCTAGAAAATGGAATATCATTCAACACTAAAAGAAAATGAGCTATCAGGCCATAAAAAGACTTAGAGGAACCTTAAGTGCATATGACTAAATATAAGAAGCCAATCTGAAAAAGCTACACACTGTATGATTTTAGCTATATGGCATTCTGGAGAAGACAAAACTGGGGAGACAGTAAAATGATCAGTGGTTGCCAAGAGTTGTGGAAGGGAGGAGGATGATAAGTAGGAGAAGCACGGATAATTTGTAGGCAGTGAGCATAGTCTGTATAATACTATAATGATGGATACATATCATTCATTATACATTTTTCTAAACCCAGAGAATATATGACACCATGAATGAACCTACTATAAGCTGTGGACCTTGGGCAATTATGATGTGTTGATGTGGGTTCATCAATTGTAATAATTGTACCACTCTGCTGGGGGAATACTGATAATGGGGAAGTGATGCATATAGGGGCAGGGCATCTATGGAAAAATCTTCACTTTCCCTTCAATTTTGCTATGACCTAAAACTGCTTAAAAAAATTTTTTTTAACTAAATGAGCGTCATGGCCATGAAATCCCTCTCTGTGATTCAGTAAAATGATAATAGTAACCAACAACCACAACCACAGTAATATGTATGTACATATGTGTTTGGAGAAGGTGCAAACCAAGTATAATGAAAGGTTCACCATTCACAAATCTGGGTCAATAGTATGAAAGTGTTCTTGCATATTTTCTGTATGTCTGAAAATATTCCAAAATAAAACATTGAATCAGAGAGGCCATCTTAGCCACAAAACCTGGTTTCAGAGAGCAAAGAATGTGACTTAGATATAAGCATGGAGGCCCAGGGAGAACTACTCAGAGTAGTTATTCTCTGCTATTTATCTTAATGTTCTCAGAAGGGTATGAGATGTAGGCATGCTGAGACTTCAGGGACCCATTATTGAGCCTTTTGGGGTTTTTTTAGATAATTCCATATCAAGGTCCTTAGCACACAACCCCTTGCAGAGTGATAGAAAGCAGCCAAGCCGCGGAGGTCCAGGAAGTGTAGGAGGCAGCAAGGTCTCCACCTTTATCCAGCGTGACTCAACCCCTGGGTAGTTCCAAGTGTAGTTTTCCAGGAGCCCTTGCTCCCTAACCTGGTAAGTGGAGTCTGGATAATCAAACCTCTGTGCATCAGAGTTGCTCCTTCCCATGCCACATGTAAAGAAACAGGACATAATGTGGTGAGAGTGGCCCATGCTGCCCACACAAGTAATTTTATTCTTCCCAGGGATCCCTGGGTGGCTCGGCAGTTCAGTGTCTACCTTCGGCCCAGGGTGTGATCCTGGAGTCCCGGGACCGAGTCCCACATCGGGCTCCCTGCATGGAGCCTGCTTCTCCCTCTGCCTGTGTCTCTGCCTCTCTCTGTGTGTCTCTCATGAATAAATAAATACAATCTTTAAAAAGAAATATTTTCTCCCAACCTATAAAACCAAATATCTTGTAAAATAGACAAAGGAAAATCTTTATATAGGGGTTCGCTTTGAAAATCTATCAGCTGTCTCCTCTCTTAGAAATAGGCAGCCATGCTACATTTTAGGCCTCTTGAACTTACTCCTTATTCCTGGTGACTGGAGGAATCTGGGGAACATGGCATACCAAATTATAAGTGACAAGTAAGTGACTACGACTTCATGGACTTCATGGACGTCCCTCCACAGTAGCTCTTTGGTTTTCTTTCTTCTCAGTTTTCATTGCTGCCTTTTTACTTGCCTGAGGCATTGTGGTGACTGACTTCCAGCTGGTTACCTGCCCACTTCTGGGTCCTGGGTCCTGGGGGTTTTGTTTTGTTTTGTTTTGTTTTTCCCCAAACCATTTTATATCTTACCACTAGTGTTGCTACAGCCCCAACACAAATTTTGGAAATAGATAGCTTTGGTGATGCTGCTCATCTGCTCACTGTCCTTAGGTAGTTCCGTGTAGTGGACGCCAATAGGCTGTGCTTCTTGGTGTGCAAGTTATGATTCCCTCATAGAACTTTTCCAAGTGTATTTCTGTTGCTCTGTTACTTATTCTGTGGCCTAGTTAATGAACCAACTCAATATTCCTGGTATTTCCCCCTCGCTCTGCCTGGAATGTCTTAACTCTTCACTTAAGACCTCTCAAATTCCATTTCCTCATGAAGTCTGGCCTGATTCTTTCCAGCTGGATGGGCTCTCTCCAGTGTTTGAAACTCTACTGTTTTTTTTGTTTGTTTGTTTGCTTCTTTGTTTGCTTTTGAAAATTAATATCTCATATAGCATCTGTCATGTTCTCCTAATATAAGAACTATTACATAGGTTTCTCCTATCTTTCTGCTTTGCAGATTGCTAGTTCCTTGAGAACAAGAACTATGGATATGGCATAGTGCCGTATGAAGAACAGATCTTCAATTATAGAATTTGCTATAATTTGGAATGATATTATAGAAAGACTCACTTATTCCGTATAGGTTGAAAGTTGTGCACTACCTTTAAACCTATAACAATGAAAAAATTCCATGAATAGCATAATTAGCTTTTTTAAGATATAATTTAAACAGGGGCACCTGGGTGGCTCAGTGGTTGAGTACCTGCCTTTTAAAATCTTTTTTAAAAGATTTTATTCAGGGATCCCTGGGTGGTGCAGCGGTTTAGCGCCTGCCTTTGGCCCAGGGCGCGATCCTGGAGACCCGGGATCAAATCCCACGTCGGGCTCCCGGTGTATGGAGCCTGCTTCTCCCTCTGCCTGTGTCTCTGCCTCTCTCTCTCTCACTGTGTGCCTATCATAAATAAATAAAACAAAAAAAAAAAAAAAAAAAAAAAAGATTTTATTCATTTTAAAGATTTTATTCATTTATTCATGAGAGACATACACAGAGAAAGAGGCAGAGACACAGGCAGAGGGAGAAGCAGGCTCCTCACAGGGAGTCCGATGTGAGACTCCATCCCAGGACCCCAGGATTAAGCTGGAGCTGAAGGCAGACGCTCAACCGCTGAGGCTCCCAGTTATCTCAAGATATATATAATTATATATAAATATATATAATTTAAACAGATTTTTAAAATGTATTTCCTGGAAAACATTATTTAAGAAAGAAAATTAATGCTATGGGACTCCAAAAATAGGAAAATGTTAAAGGCCATTCTTAGTAGTAATTTTAAGACTTGCCTTCATCTTCCCAACATTTTTCAGACCTATTTATTTTTCAGCAGTACTGTGAAATAAAAGCTAAAAACTTGTCCTGGTCCTGGTGGCAGACCTGGAGCTTGCTGGAGGCCAGCAGGCCAGCAGCCTGCCCAGTTAGTGTATGCATGGCAAGGGGCCACTCCCTGTGCTCAGATGATGAGGAGATCCTTTTTTTCTTTTCCATTGTATCATTGGATTTAAAAATGGTTCATCTAGTGACAACTCATTAAAAATACTTTTCATTCAGGAGTTGGTAAATTTTTAAGATTTTGGTCTTCTTTATATTATTTTTTTTCTTTATATTATTGTAGTAAGATTTTGGTCCTTTAGTAGCAAGATGTTTATTACATGGAATTAAAAACAGAAGTCTGGCTTTTTTTTTTAATACAAAGCTTCATTTATTATTAAATAGAACATCCCTTTAAAAGAATTTAATATTTCCTTCAAAACACAGAGAGAGAGGAATAAATAACAGGACTGTACTTTAAAACTTCATTTTGGAACCAAATAAAAAATGAAAAATTGTCATGTGTGTAATATACGTACATGTCTTGTAGTCATCATTTAGGTAATTCTTATATACTAGCATCTTTACTTGAGAATCATTTTTTTCCAAATCCTTTAGGCCAGTTATAATTTTTCCTCATTGCCTGGCTTATCTCTGCACTGAAAACATGGCCCTCATGAGGCCCTCCGTTCATCCTCGGTGATTGGGTATTTTTCTGCAATTTTGCCACATATAACACCAGGTGAATCAGGAGAATGAGATTCTGGGCACATGTGGTGGAGCTATCTCTTACACCAACTGCCTGGGTGTCATGGTTCATTTTCAGATAGCGTTTGCTGTTTTCATCAGTTATATATTTATTTAGATGTGTACATATTATTATTTTTTCATTATTTTTAATACTCAATTGTCTCTGACTTTGGACATGACACTTGATACACCTCCACGGTGAAAAGCTTTTTTTTTTTTTTTTTTTTGGTGAAAAACTCTCCAAAGATCTCTTATGAGAAAAGAGAAGGAAGTAAATTATTAAATGCTTCTTACTGTTTTCCTTTTTAAAAAAGATTTTTTAGTAAGAATTTGAACTTCTTAAAAGTATCTTTTAAATTCTGCCATTATAGTGAAAACTCCATTTTTTTAAAAATAGACTTTACTTTTTAGAACAGCTCTAGTAGGTTCATAGTAAAATTGAGCTGAAGATACAGATATTTCCTATATGCCCTCTGCGCCCACACATATACAACTTCTGTCATTATCAGCATCATTAATCAGAATGCTGCCTTTATTATAATTGATAAATCTACATTGATATATCATCATCACTCAAACGCAACCTCAAAGTTTACATTAGGATTCACTCTTGATGCTGTGAATGCTTTAGGTTTGGACCTAAACCTTATAAACTTATAAGCATCCTATAAACTTAGAAAAACCTACAAACTATATATATATATATCCATATTTTTAAGGTGGTATTTTCCAGAGGCTTAATAGAATCTAATTTATTATTAGCATTATAAAATATTTCATTTGACGTTTGGACTACTGGTGAAGAGTTTTTGGTCTAGTCACTATTTCCTATTAGATTTATATTCCATGTAAATACTTATTTTTTAATTTAATGCATGCTAAGGGAAAATACTTATATTTTCAAGTTACATTTTTAAAGACTTATGAGGTAGTGAAAAATTTTCTTCCAAATACAAGAAGTTACAAACAGGATCTATCCAGGAGAATAAATGAGACTGTTTGATCTGAAGAACAATTGCCCATTTTATTTTATCGTATTTTATTTTATTTAAATTTTTTTTATTTAAAATAAAAAAAAGATTTTATTTATTTACTTAGAGCACACGTGAGCACAAGCAGGGGGAAGAAGGGGAAGGAGAATCCCGAGCAGACTCTGTGCTGAGCGTGAAGCCAGATCTGGGGCTCAATCCCATGACCTGAGCCAAAATCAAGAGTTGGTAGCTTAACCGACTGAGCCACCCAAGCGCCCCCACAATTAATTTTATTAACTAGTGAAAGATATCCACATTTTTTTAAATGTATCATTTTTAAAATACAGTATATTAATGAATATATTAATAAATGTTAGTGTAAAATATTTTTAATTACATCAAAAATGTGAAAGATTTGTGTGTACTGTCAGACTTGATGTTGACCGAATTTACAAATCACAGTTGATTCTCTGATTTGATCATTCAACATCAAAAGGCTTGGAATACTGGATTCCACAGGGCTTTTATGAGGATCAAATGAGAGTAGAGGCCTGCTAAGTTTCTATCAGGTGGCATGCCACTGTGTATGGATCTTACAGTGGCTATTAGGGTATGAGATTAATTGAGACCCTCTTCTCTTCACACAGACATGCAAGATTTGCCAAATCCATGAATTCCTTTCACTTTCACTTGATAAGGAATTTTTGCTTACCCTGCTAGTTCTAGGATTGAAGTAAAATTAAAATGCTTTTTGATTTTTTTAGTTCACCTTTGAAAAAAATGTTGCATCTTTTAATGAAAAAATTTTGCATCTCTTAATTTTGAATTTTTTAATGTTAATTCATGTGACCTGGCCATAATTTATGTTTTCAGTTTAGCGAGGGAGAGGTTGCATGGGGCTATTGTTATTGTAACTTTCTCCATGTTGAGATACAGCCTTCCTAGTGAATCTTTAGGATTGTTATAGCCAACTGTATTTTAGTAACAATATTTTTTGAAGTTACTGCTTGGAATCTTATCTTGCTATCTTGTATATGTATTACATAGACCAAAGATCTGATCAAATCAAATAGCATGGTAGCAATACTGCCACCAAGCCTTATGCATTTTAGAGTCACTGGTTCCTACAAGCATTCTTTTTTATTTTTTTAAGATTTTATTTACTTATTCATGAGAATACAGAGAGTCAGAGATATAGGCGGAGGGAGAAGGAGGCTCCCTGCCGGGAGCCTGATGCGGGACTCGATCCCGGGACCCCAGGATCATGACCAGCCAAAGGCAGATGCTCAACCACTGAGCCATCTACACAGCCTCCTACAAGCATTCTTATAAATGCATGTTTACGAATGTCAAGGAATTGACCTGACTTTCACCAACTGAGCATTTTGTTATATCCAGATAAGTTGGAACTTGGTATATTGAGATTCTCATCTCACTTTCTTTCTCTTCCTCTTAGAAGGTATAGGTGTCCTCTAATATCATTTCAGTAAAACAAGGCATAATCCATACAGAGTTATATGAGAGCTGCTTTTAAAAATTAAGATATAGGGGCACCTGGGTGGTTCAGCTGGTTGAGCGTCTGCCTTTGGCTCAGGTCATGATCCTGGGGTCGTGGGATTGAGTCCCACGTGGGGCTCCCTGCTCAGAGTCAGCTTCTCCCTTTCCTTTTGCCTGCCACTCTGCCTGCTTGTGCGTTATTTCTCGCTTGTTTAAATCAATCCATCTTTTTAAAAATTAAGATATAATTAATATACCATACAGTTCACCATTTTATTTTATTTTATTTTATTTTATTTTTTTATTTATTTATGACAGTCACACACACAGAGAGAGAGAGAGAGAGAGGCAGAGACATTGAGGGAGAAGCAGGCTCCATGCGCCGGGAGCCCGACGTGGGATTCGATCCCAGGTCTCCAGGATCGCGCCCTGGGCCAAAGGCAGGCACCAAACTGCTGCGCCACCCAGGGATCCCTACAGTTCACCATTTTAAAATGTCAGTAATTTTTTTAAAATATATTCAGAGTTGTACACCTATCACTACAATTAGTTTAGAACATTTTCACCATGCTAGCTAGAAGTGACCGTTTGCATTCAGTTTTCACATAGTAGCAAGGTTTATCCTTGTAGCATCTGTCAGTATTCCATCCCTTTTTATGGCCAAATAATATTTCATTATTTGAATATACCACATTTTTTTATTCATTCATCTGTTGATAGATATTTGGGTTGTTTCCATTTGTGAGTATTTTGAATAATGATGCTAAGAATATTCACATGCAAGTTTTTATGTGGACATAAATTTTCATTTTTCATTGGTGTATACCTAGAAATAGAATTTCTGGGTCATATGCTGAGTCTACATTTAACATGTTGAGGATCTTGCCTGACTATTTTCCAGAGTGGCCACACCATTTTACGTTTTACTTTACCAACAATAAATGAGGGTGCCAATTTCTCTTATTGACCAAAAAGACAATAGTCTTTTTGACAATAGGCATCCTAGTAGATATGAAATAGTATTTCATTGTAGTTTTGATTTACATATTTCTAATGACTAGTGATTTTGAGTATCTTTTCCATGTGCTTTTTTGTCATTTGTGTATCATCTTTGGAGAAATGCCTATTCATGTCCTTTGCCTATATTCTAGTTGTGTTATTTATCTTTTTATTATTGAGTTGTAAGAGTTCTGTATGTGTTATTTATCTTTTTATTATTGAGTTATAAGAGTTCTGTATGTATTCAGGACTCAAGGCTCATTATGTTTATGTTCTACAAATATTTTCTCCCTTCTGTGGTTCTGTGGGTTCTTTTTTTTTTTTTTCTTTATTGATGGTGCCTTTAAGCATAAACAATTTTAGGGTCACCCAGTTCACTCAGTGGTTGAGCATCTGCCTTTGGCTCAGGTCATGATCCCGGGGTCCTCGGATCAAGTTCTGCATCAGCCTCTTCGCAAGGAGCTTGCTTCTCCCTTTGCCTGTGTCTCTGCCTCTCTCTGTGTGTCTCTCGTGGATAAATAAACAAAATCTTAAAAAAAAAAAAAGCATAAAAAATTTTAATTTCAATGACATCCAATTTATCTATTTTTTTCTTTTACCTTTGGTTTTATATATAGATAAAATATAGCTATTTTATCTATAAAATAAGATATATATATATATCTTATATATAATATATTTTTAAATTATATATAACTATATTTTATTATAGTTTTTATTTATATAATAAATAAAATTTATCTATTTTCACTTTTACCTTTGGTTTTATATATAAGAAGTCATTGCCTAATTCAAGGTTATAAAGATTTACCCTGATATTTTCTTTTAAAAGTTTTATAGTTTAAACCCATACATTTGGATCTGTGATCTACTTTTAGTTAACTTTAATAGATGATGTAAGAAAGAGGTCTGAACTTATTATTTTGCCTGTGGATATCGAGTTGTCCCCCACTATTTGTTGAAAGATTATTCGTGGCACCCTTGATGAAATTAACTGACCACAAATGAGGGTCATTTCTTTTCTGTTGATTTATTTGTCCATTCTTTTTTTTTTTTAAGATTTTTATTTATTTACCCATGAGACACAGAGAGAGAAAGAGAGAGAGAGAGAGAGAGGCAGAGACACAGGCAGAGGGAGAAGCAGGCTCCATGCAGGGAGCCCAGCATGGGACTTGATCCTGGGTCTCCAGGATCACGCCCTGGACTGAAGGCAGTGCTAAACCACTGAGCCACCTGGCCTACATCCCCCCCCCCTTTTTTTTATTTAAATTCAAGTTAGTTAACGTATAATATAGTATTGGTCTCAGGAGTAGAATCTAGTGACTCCACTTACATGTAACACCCAGTGCTGGTCACGAGTGCCCTCCTTAGTGCCCATCACCCATTGAACCCATCCCCCCATCTCCCCCAGTACCCTCAGTTTGTTCTCTGTATTTAAGAGTCTCTTATGATTTGCCTCCCTCTCTGTTTTCATCTTACTTTCCCTTCCCTTCCCCTAAGTTCTTCTGGTTTGTTTCTTAAATTCCACATGAGTGAAATTATATGGTATTTGTCTTTCACTGACTTTTTCACTTAGCATAATATACTCTCGTTCTGTCCACATCATTGCACATGGCAAGATTTTAATATTTTTGATCACTAGGTAATATTCCTGTATATATTATTTATATATATTACATTATTATTATTCCTATATATTTTTATATCATTATAAATATCTATATCACATCTTTATCTCTTCATCAGTTAACAGACATTTAAGCTCTTTCCATAATTTGGCTATTATTGATATTGCTGCTATAATCATTGGGGTGCATGTGCCCCTTTGAATCAGCATTTTTGTATCCTTTGAATAAATATCTAGTAGTGCAATTGCTGGATCATAGGGTAATTGTAGTTTAACTTTCTTAGGCACCTCCACACTGTTTTCCAGAGTGGCTGCACCAGCTTGCATTTCCACCAACAGTGTAAGAGGGCTCCCCTTTCTCTGCATCCTCGCTAACATCCGTTATTTCCTGAGATGCCTGAGTTACTAATTTTAGCCATTTTGACAGGTGTGAGATGGTATCTCCTGGCGGTTTTGATCTGTATTTCCCTGCTGATGAGTGATGTTGAGCATCTTTTCATGTGTCTTTTGGCCATCTGGGTTGTGTGTCCATTCCTATGCTACTGATGATCCATATATGTCCATTTTTATGCCAGTGCCACCCCGTCTTGATTATTGTAGCTTTGTAGTAAGTTTTGAAATAAAAAAGTGTGAATCTTCCAACTTTGTTCCAACTTCGTTTTTTAATATTGTTTTGACTCCCATGGGTCCCTTACAAATCCATATGATTTTTTAAATTGTCAGTTTCTGCAAAAAAAGCTAGATAGGGGATCCCTGGGTGGCGCAGCGGTTTAGCGCCTGCCTTTGGCCCAGGGCGCAATCCTGGTGATCCGGGATCAAATCCCACATCGGGGTCCCGATGCATGGAGCCTGCTTCTCCCTCTGCCTGTGTCTCTGCGCCTCTCTCTCTCTCTCTCTCTCTCTCTCTCTCTCTCTCTCTCTCTCTCTCTTTGTGACTATCATAAAAAAAAAGCTAGATAGGTTTTCATAGGGATTATGTTAAATCTTTAGATTAATTCACAGAACACTGCTGTCTTACAATATTAAGTCTTCTGTCCATATGAGGCATCTTCCTTTTATTTCAGAATCTAATTTCTCTCATCAGTGCTTTATATTTTTCAGAGTACACATTTTGTACTTTATTAAATTTTTTCCTAGGTATTTTACTTCCTGATGCTAATGTAAATGGAATTTTTGCTTTCAATTTCATATTAGCATTATTAATTAGTGTGGTATAGAAACACAATTGATTTTGTATTGCTCTTATATCCTGTAAACTTTTTGAATTCATTTATCCCTCTAAATAGTTTTTTTGAGAATTCCTTAGGATATACAAGATTAATTACCTTCACAGAGAGTCTTATTTCTTTCTTTCCAATCTTGATACATTTTTTTTTTCTCCTGGCCCAATTTCACACTAGAAGATCTACTACAATTTTGAATAAAAGTGCCAAGAATAGGCATCTTTGTCCTTTTTTGGATCATGGGGGAGATATTCATCACTAAGTATAATGTTAGTCGTAAGGTTTTTATAGATGCTATTTATCAAACTGAGAAAGTTCTATTGTGTCCCTAGTTGAATTTTTTTTGTGAAAATGTGTTGGATTTTATCAGATGACTTTTCCCTGTCTATTCAGATCATATGGTGTTTGTCCTTTATTCTGTGGATATATAGTTAATTGATTTTCAGTTGTTAAACCAACCTTGCATTCCTGAGATAAAGCACGTTGTATAATTGTTTTGATAATATGTTGCTGGATTTGGTTTGCTTATATTTTGTTGAGGAGTTTCACATCTCTCTTCATAGGAGATAGTGGTTGGTAGTTTTCTTTTCTTGAAATATCTTTAATTCTGGTATGAGGTTGCCATGGCCCTCATGGTTTAGGGTATCTGCAGGCTCTGTGGGGTAGCCATCATCCCAGTCACCACTGGGAATGCCTCATCTTGGACCTCCTCTAATGGGCATGCCTTCGTGGGGCCTCTTTTAGGATCTCCCATGAGTCACCCAGGTCCTAAACTTCCCCATAGTATTTGTGGATCTCCCCGCTGATGCCTCCTTATAGATACACTTACCCTCTACACCCCACATCTAACAGCCACCAGTTGGGTCCTCCTCCTCTACCCGGACTCACCCTCTGGCCTCCAGTTCCCCCTTTTGGTCCACTTCAAGGCCCTTACCTCTGTAATGTTTCATTCTTTTGCCTCTTGTTATATCCTCCAAATAGCTGTTCAATTTTTTGGACCAATCAGAGTTGCTGTAGCACAGCCAACTAAGGCATTAATCTTTCTTAAGACTTTTTTTTTTTTTTAAAGTAATGATTTTCACTGGAGTTTTATTTCTATGTTGGTACTAATGTTGTGTGAGTGTATAGAGAAAATAAACTCCTTGTTGTAAAAAAGTGTTATGTTGTTATCTAAATTCTATGATGGGAAAATGTTTAATAAATAAGTGCTTAAATGACATTAGAGAAAATTAATTGTTGCTCTATTGCTGTTATTCTTATACAAAATGTAAAGTTTTTAATCTAGCCTTGGGAAGCAATGATCTTTCAGTTCTAAATAAAGGAACAACATAATAATTGAGAAGTATGTTGAGAATCAGTGATAGTTAAAAATAAACAGTTGGGATTAAATTATGTCATTATTCAGATACAAGTTGAGTTAAGTGGATAGAAATCTGTAATGATTTCCTTTTGCCTATAATAAATGTGAACTCAGAAAAACCCCACACATATTAATAAATATGGAGTGCCTACCAATTATTTAAATCATTTCTGACTTAACTTGTAAATGAGCATGCAATTTCAGAACTTTTGAATTCAAAAATCACAGAGAAATATAACATCGAACAAATCAGAAGTAAAAATATACAGGTCACAGAATGCTATGCCTCATAATAAACAATACAGGATATTAAAACAATAATTATTAAGAAATACGGTAATATTTCAAAATTTACTATATGCTAGACAATCTTTTAAGTTCCTTTAAGGTATTTCATTTAATAATTCTATCAAGCGGGATCCCTGGGTGGCGCTGCGGTTTAGCGCCTGCCTTTGGCCCAGGGCGCGATCCTGGCGACCCGGGATCGAATCCCATGTCGGGCTCCTGGTGCATGGAGCCTGCTTCTCCCTCTGCCTGTGTCTCTGCCATTCTCTCTCATTCTCTCTCTCTCTCTCTCTCTCTCTCTCTCTCTCTATCATAATAAATAAAAAAAAATTTTTAAATAATTCTATCAAGCAAGTATATAAATTAAACTATTTTACATGTGAGTAATTGTGGCAAATAGATTTTAAATTTATTTTTTTAAAAGATTTATTTATTAGAGAGAGAGAGAGCAGGGGGAAGGGCAGAGGGAAAGGGAGAGTATTTCAAGCACACTCCCCACTGAGCATGAGCCTGGAGCCTGACACAGGGTAGGATCTCCGGACCCTTGAGGTCATGACCTCAGCAGAAATCACAGTGGGATGCTTAGCCAACTGAGCCACCCAGGCACCCCTACATTTGAAATTTGAAATCTCAGTTCATGCAGGGAAAAGTAAAATTTTGAAGAGAAATAGAGGATTAAATTTTATGCTTGGAGAGATGCTTTGTACTCTGATAAAATGACTGAGTCTCAATATCTGTAGGTATCTCATATTGTTAAAGTTTTCCATATAATCTCTTTGATTTCTCTAAGGTTGGTAGTGTTTCCTTCTCCTCTTTGATTATTGATTTTTGCAATTTAAGTCTTCTCTTATTTTTTTCTTGGTTAGTCTAGCTAATGGTTTATTAATTTTTTTGGTCTTTTCAAGAAACTGTCTTTTGGTTTGTTGATTTTGTTGCTTGTTTTTCTATTCTCTATTTCACATATTTCTGCCGAATCTTTGCCATTTTCTTTTTTCTGCTTGCTTTAGGTTTAGTGTGCTCTTTTTGTATTTTTAACGTAGGAGCTGAAGTTGATTTGTGTCTTTCTTCTTTTTTAATATAGCCATCCACAACTAAAATTTTCCGCTGAACACTGCTTTACTTGCATCTCATAAGTTTTGCTCTGTTGTATTTTCCACTTATTTCTTTCAAAATACTTTGTAATATTTTTATTATGTTTTAAGATTTATTTATTTATTTATTTATGAGAGACACAGAGAGAGGCAGAGACACAGGCAGAGAGAGAAGCAGGCTCCCTGCGGGGATCCCAACATCAGACTCGCTCCCGGATCCCAGGATCATGACCTGAGCCAAAGGCAAACACACAACTGCTGAGCCACCCAGGTGTCCCTTTAATATTTTGATTTTTTTCACTGACCTATTAGTTATTTAGGAGTACATTATTTAATTTCCATGTATTTGTGAATTTCCAAAAATTTCCTAGTACCATTTATTTCTAATTTTATTTCATTGTGGTCAGAGAAGATATTTTGTATAATTTCAGTCTTTTTAATTTTACTGACCAGAAGGTCTGTTCTGCAGAACGTCTGTGTACACTTACAAAGAATATATATTGTGTCACAAAAGCTTTTTACAATTTTTATTTTGGCATAATTACAGCTTTTAAACACTTCATCTTTTGATAAAGGAGGCTAGGATCATTAGCTCTGCAAGTGTAAAGGTTTAGTGGAAACTGACGCTGTATGTAAACACTGTGTGGGGCCTTGTCTCACAGTCTAGTCATTGGGTACCTGGTTTTCCTGCATTATTCTAAAAGGCAGGCTCGTAAAGAAACTACATGAGGCACAATCTGCATTTGGATAGCAGAATGATTTAGAGGTACCCAAAGGAGAGTGAATAAACAAGGTGGGTACTGTTTTCTCTTTAAATTGACTATAATGTCAGTGTGTGGATACTATCAAAATAGCAAAAATTAACTGTGACTTTCAGAGCTGATACCAGGAGAACAGATGTTAGGTTTTTTCATCAAGGCTGGAGAGAGGATCCCTCCCTCCCTCTCTGTTACAGTGACCTGCCAAAGGGAAACACATTGTTGGCCAACTGGTCTCACAGTTCTTTTGCATCATTCCACTAATGAGCAACAAACACACTCATTGGTATTTATTCCCATCTTGAATAATCAGGGTCAGCAGTTTCTTTATCAAAGCAACCTGGATTAAATATTCTCTTCTGTGATTAATACATTGTAAAATTCAAATTATGATTTATAAAGACAAGCCAGAACATTATTGAAAACTACATTAAAAAAAAAAAACGAGTAATACAAAACAGTGCCAAGTTGTGGGTTGGTTGCAATAAATACTTCCAGTGTTTACAAACCTTTCCATACAGTCTCCAGGAAGATTTCCCATTTTCTGACTATAAAAATAATACCAAATTCTTTGAATATCACTGCAGGCCCATCCTAGAAATTCTTTGCTATATTCTGGGCTTTTCCTTTGCTGTCTAAAGAGTATTATGTCTACCAGGTCAAGACTCCTATGTTTGCCATACCAACTTTACGTAACATGTAGTGTTTATGTTCAGCCACTCTGTGGGGCATGTCATCCTACTATATTAGCTTTTTCATAAAAGTGAGGCATAATAAAACTATCATTTTACCTATACTTGAATAATTTTTGTGCTGGTTCATTCAGGTCCCAAATTCAGTGTTTCTTTATTTAACATTTTGATGCATTGTAAAAATCTGTTTTTTTGATAATGCCTACGATTGTGCTATATTTTTCCAAAAATTCTAACCACAAAAAATGCCTAAACCTCAACTCAGAAAGGACTCTTCAGTCTCATTATTAATCAGAAAAATATAGATTAAATTATCTTTGGCAAGTTTTTATATGCCAATTATATGTGCAATTATTTGTGCATATACATATAAATACTGACAAAGCTACAGTACAATGGATACGGGAAGCTTACAACTGTCTTATAATTGAGTGTAATTCTTTTGGAAATCAATATGGCAGCATGTAGCTAATGCCATAAGAAATTTCATAATTTAATTATCCATGCTTGCAAATTTATTCCAAGGACATCATTTAGTAGCAACTAAAGAAAATTATGTGTATAAAGCACTTTTTAAAAATAGGTCCCTTTTTCTCCCCAAGAAACATTTTATAGTTTTAGAGTTTCATAAAGTATAGGTCATAATACAGCATGAGACAATATATGATATAGCATGTGCAAAAAAGTAAAAAATATCATCTGTAATATATTTGTTAATATGTTAAAATATTGACAATTTAGGAAGTCACAAAAGAAAACTGTAAGAGGATTATGTTTATGCTAGCATTTTCTGTAGAATATTTAGACCTTTCAGTTTCTATCTTACAATATTTCTCTTTAGAGAAAATGCATCTATTTCTTAACATGGCTAAAGCATCCTTCAATAGGACTTGTCTCTTCTGTGAGGGGCTTTGGAAACCAGTTTTTTTTTTTTAATAATAAATTTATTTTTTATTGGTGTTCAATTTGCCAACATACAGAATAACACCCAGTGCTCATCCCGTCAAGTGCCCACCTCAGTGCCCGCCACCCAGTCACCCCCGTCCCCCGCCCTCCTCCCCTTCCACCACCGCTAGTTCATTTCCCAGAGTTAGGAGTCTTCCATGTTCTGTCTCCCTTTCTGATATTTCCCACTTATTTTTTCTCCTTTCCCTTTTATTCCCTTTCACTATTATTTATATTCCCCAAATGAATGAGACCATACAATGTTTGTCCTTCTCTGATTGACTTATTTCACTCAGCATAATAAACCAGTTGTTGTGGTTAATTGAGGAAGGTCTACAGGTTGAAGCCCAGCCCATTCTGTTTATTTTACCCTGTCTGCACACAAATGCCTAAGGTCTGTGACCATAGTTGTAAGTCATTTTTGCCTTGTTCCCCACCCCCCCCCCCAGGAAAAAATAAACAGTTTTGAAGATTAACAGTAAATGTGCCTTATAAGGCAGCTGTGTTCTCTTTCCCTTCCTTCCTCTGTCTGCCTCTCTCTCCTTAACTGTCCATCTTTAAAGCAGAACGTGGGAGTTTTTAGTATGATTTAGTGCAGGCCTCAGCTGTTATCTCATTTGAGGGATTTTGCTGGAGGCTGGAGTTTCCCGACAGCCCTGACTGTGGAGAGGTGGAATGTGGTGCTTACGTCACAGCCGCTCCTGGGAATGTTTTGCATTCCTCTTCCTGGCAGTGGTCAGGTGGCTTCCAGCAAGAATGAAGGACAACAGCTTCCAAAGAGGAAAAAAAGAGAGGAGGAAAAGAACAGTTTATAATCAAACTATTGTGGGGGAGGCACTTTTATTCTGAGCCAAAATTGAAATCAGAACCAGATGTCTTGCATTCTGATGCTGCACGAATGTTAAATACATTTATTAATGACTGTAATAGCTGAGCTATTTGGCTTTTTACTGAACTTAAATTTTGAAACTCTCTTTAAGAATTATAGAAAACTTTTTGTAGCTGACATTTTAATTACAAAAGCAGTTTTCTTAGGGCAAAGCTAGAAAAAAGTCACCCTTGTGCATGAATTTCATGTACAGACTGTTTTAGGGTCTGTTAATTTTCTAAAAAGTCACTTCTGAGACATAGAATCTCCTGAACCTGTTAATGTATTTTGTGCTGATCGAATAACGTCAAGCCATTGATTGAGGGGAGAGGTATATCTGTTAAAGTATTGGTGCAAAGGGTTTTTTTCCTCAAAATATTTACATTTCTATTGTTATTTCTGTATATCACATTACTGGCCAAGCCGATTTTCAAAACAAAATTTGGCAGACTCTTAATATAATAAACACAGGTTTTGCCAGATCGTGCAATTCTGCAATAGTGTGTGCAACAGAAAATTGGACAGTAATGGAGTTAAATTTTAAACTTAATTTGTATTTTCCTGTCGTCTATCCACCAAAGTACCTTTGTTCACATTCGTGGGTTACTGGGTTAGCAAATCAAACTTTGTGTCTCTGTACTTTGAGGTAAAAAAATTATTCTTTAAATGGATGCCTTTCTGTGGACTTTTAATTATTTTGGTGTGTGACAGCAGTTACATTAACAGCAGTTCTCCAGTTTAGGTGAAATGTGTTTGAATACTTCCTGTTATACATTGAAATGGAAAGTTGGCTTCCTGTTATAGGTCATGTTGCTGGTAAGGAATTTCCAGAATTGTGGAGAAGTGCTGACTCATAGTATACAATGCACTGATCCAGCTACAGTAGGTCTGGGGGGTTTTCTGAGCTCCTGGCGGAAGCAAGCAAAATATGCCCCTGTAATGTCCTATTTTATTTTTAGACATGGGGTGGGGATGGAGGAGAGACTCTTGCTTGGGATAAGATCCTCACTAATAGCTTTAAAATTACTAAAAGTTCCAGGGTTAGGTGTGTGTCTAAATGTGTGTTTTTCTACAGTCTGTTACTAGAATTTGGAAAACAGGTTGTTTTTGCTATAGTCTCCTGCTGTTGTTCTCTCTGCCTCTTGCCCCACTGATGAACCCTGCGGCGCCACAGGCTGGGATGGTGACTAACTGCAGGGCTGTAATATGTCAGTCACAGTGGTGCTTGCAGCCAGGAGATTGGTCCAAAAAAAGTCTTATAGTATTGCACATACTTTGCATATACCATATACTTTTATAAAAGTCTTTAATTAGAAAACCCTGAATCTAATAGTACAAATTTATTGAAAACTAAAAATATTATTTAGCAAGATTTAAGAGAAAAACTAGAATTTGTTGCCTTTTTTTGTGTTTGGCTCTGCCCTGGCTATTTTACCTTTGTTAAATTCTCTAAATCTGAAATTACTGATTGAAATTTCTGTTTCATTCGATATGGAAATAACTGCTAGGTTTGGGGTAGTGGGATTTTCTGTAACAAAAATTCACCTTCTATAGTGATCTCTGGTCTCACAGAGTTAATGTATCCCAAATGTGTTCACGCATCAATTCTACAAATACTTACTGAGTAACTTGCTCAGTGTCAGGACAGACTGGGTGCTGAGGACTCAAAGAAGATGTGCTCCTCGTTCTCTGTTTGGTTGCAGGGGAGGGTGCTGACCGACCAGAGCGGGGATTATGTGTCCATAAGCATGTGTAGTATGCCTTTACAGTTGCTCTGGTAAAATCTAAAGGTACAGTGAGGTATAAAGGAGGAGGATACTCAAATCTCTGCTAAATTCTGTGGGATCTTTTTCTTTTGATATCATTCCAAAGTTTCCAGAGTTGGTGATTGAAAATAATATGAATAGGCAATGCTAAGAAAACAATCTAATGAAGGAGATGAGGGAAATACAAATATATGTATGACAGAGGTATTCAAAACTGCTTTAAAGCAAAATTTAATAAATACAAATATATATTGCAAATTATGTTCTTATGTGCATGCATGTACCTTACAAACAGCATGCCAAATTTCTGGCATATGACTGTTTTTCAAAGAAGTTTTTTCAATGATGTTTTTCAAAGACTGTTTTTCAATGATGCCCTTCATTTCTAAGTCTACCTTTCTCTTATACTCCTGAAGAATTTACTTTATTTTATTTCATTTTATTTTATTTTAAGATTTTATTTATTTATTTATTTATGAGAGACACGCAGTGAGAGGCAGAGACACAGGCAGACGGAGAAGCAGGCTCCCTGTGGGGAACCTGATGTGGGACTCGATCCCAGGACCCCGGGGTCATGACCTGAGCCAAAGGCAGACGCCCAGCCACTGAGCCACCCAGGCATCCCACTCCTGAAGAATTTAAATGGCTATCCATTAGCAAGTAGTCATAGAAACATAGAACACTATTTTCCCATTTGTTTGTTTTAGAAGATTGACAGATGGAAGAACACATGTCCTTCTTTTGAACTGATCCTGTACAGGGAAGAGTGGCTCTCTGTGCTGTAGAAAGCTACTACCTGAAACTGTTTCTAGTGTGCTCTCTGACAATAAGCAAAGTCACTTAACTTTCCTCCCTGCCAATGTTGTCTTCTGCTAAAAAATACGAAAGAAATCATTGACATATTTTGTGGGGTGCTTACAAGGAATTATTAACGGAATGAAATTCCTATTTCATAAAGTGAGATACTGTTCTCTTTTTTAAATTTGTGTCCTCCAAACACTTAGCAAAGGCAAACTTTTTCAACATCTGCCTAATATGCATGAGAACCAAATGCCTACCGATTGGTGGTAGCCATCAGTTCTGCTGTCTGCTTTTATAGGAAAGATCGAAAACTGATGACAGTGCACTTAGTGATGGGCCTATGACAAGCCTGTCACAATGTCCTCAGAGCATCCTTGGGAAAGGTCCAGATCTCTTTAGGTGGGTAATCTACAAAGCTCAGGGCCAGGATAACTACATGTATGTTTTTATGATAATGTTTAATGAATATTATATTTATGTGATTTGGGGCTTTTTACTCTATAATATTCTAGGTACTAAGTATCTAGACTATTTTTCAGTGCATATCTCATAAGTGTAGATATATAACAAGTTTGTTGACCTAATATGTGAAGTTGTTCACTTTGAGTCAGAAATATATCCTTTGCTCTATAAGCTCTCACGTATATACATATGTAGTCCATGATGTGCTTTTTAAAACTGTGGTAAAATATTCATAACATGAAATTTACCATTTTAATATTTTTAGGTATATTCATTGTCATTAAGTTCATTCATAACGTGGTGAAAGCATCACCACTATTCATGTTCAGAACTTTCCCATCATCCCAAACAGAAACTTTGTACCCATTAAACACTAACTCCTCATTCTCCCTCACTTCCTGCAACCCCAACTCCTGGTAACATGTGTTACAATTTCTATCTCTATAAATTTACCTATTCTAAGTAACTCATGTAAGTGGAATCATACAGTATTTGTCCTTATCTGTCTGGCTTGTTTCACTTAGCATAATGCCCTCAAGGTTCATCCGTGTTATAGCATGTATCAAAATTTTATTCTTTTTTAAGGCTGACTAATATGTCATTGTATTACCACCATATTACCACCTTTTGTTTATCCATTCATTTGTTCATAGACATTTGGGTTGTTTCCACCTCCTGGTTATTGTGAAAAAATGCTGCTATGAACATCTGTGTGCAAGTATTTGTTTGAATCCCTGCTTTCAATTCTTTTAAATACATGCCTGGGAGTGAAAATGCTAGATCATATGGTAATTCTATGTTTAATTTTTTTGAAGAACCACCATAGTGTTTTTCCAGAGCAGCTGTATCATTTTACATTCCGATTGGCAATGCACAAGGGTTTGAATTTCTCACCATCCTCACCAACACTAGTTATTTTTCTTCTTTAAAAAAAAAAAAGCCATTCAAATGGGTGTGAAGTGATATTTTATCATGGGTTTGGTTTGCAGTTCCCTAATAAATATTGTTGTTAATCACATAGTACAGTTTACAATTCTCAAATACCCCAGTAAACAATTACTTTCTGATACCTGCAAAATAAAAGTGTGGAGCAGATGCAAAGAGTTCCTCATCAAGCTTTCCTTACTCCAATTCTAGTCCTTCCCTACCCTTCCCTTCCCTACTGGTTACTTGGTGTGATGTGCACATCTGTGACTACAGGGCACCCCAGACAGCTACTGCTCTGTGGGGGTTCAGAGAAACACAGTAGGTTCTCCTTTAATTAGCTCATCTTTGGTACCCCATGGTCTTTTGCTATATTTATTTCAAATTCATTATCTAAAATGATTATGTTCATCTTCACTGATTTTTAGATTTTTTGAAAAACCAAGCTTTTAATCTAAAGCTATAATATGTAGACATTAAATAACCAGAAAATAAAATGCTGTGAAATTATTACTGTAGACTGAAGACACCTTAAAATCATGAAATCAATAAAATGCTTATTTCTCTATTAGTAACTTTATGGTCTTATTTACAGTTAACTTGAATACATCTGCATTGTATTTTGGTGTATAAAATGAGATAGGGACCAATTTTCATATTTTTTTTCCAAATAGCTTTATCAACATTACTTTCTGAATAATCCTCCCCAACGATTTTTAAATATTTCTCATATCACATACTATATTCCTTTACACCATAGGATTTATTTCTTTGCTCTGTATTCTCTTTCATTGTGTTGGTAGTCTGTAAACCTTGCACAAAATTAGTGCCTTGCTTCATCAGTGTATGAATAATTTAAAAACAAATATGCTTGGCAGGCACCTGGGTGGCTCAGTGGGTTGAGAGTCTGACTCTTGATCTCCGCTGGAGTAATGATCACATGAAAGGAGCCCTGTGTTTCATGGGGCACTCAGCAGAGAGTCTGCATGGGGATTCTCTGCCTCTGCCCCCTCTGGTGTACTCTCTCTGGTGCTTGCTTTCTCTATAAGATCAATAAAGAAATCTTTTATATACATATATATAATATATGTATATTATATATATGGAGGACAGGGTCTTCAAAAATTCAAAACCAAAGTACAAGATCACTTTCAAAGACCGCTAAGCCAGTCCATAAGCACAGAGCCTGACAGATCTTTAAATTTTACCGGTTGCCATTGTATTAAACTCTTGTACCCTCAGTATAGCACAAATTCATTTGACTCCTGGGGGAAGGAGAATTAGCTGTCAAAGTATAACCTCAACTCACTGCAGATAGTACAGACTCATTGCATGGATTCTGAATCTGGAGTATCTGTTCTTTGAGTTTAAGTTAGTTTTCTTTCTCGGTTTTCCTGGAGCATTCTAAAGAGGCATTTTAGAGTAATGTGCCTCTAATAACATGGCGAGACATGTTGCATAAGCCCTCTAGTGATCACCTGACTCTTTGATGACTCCCTGGTTATTAATGGTCAGTTTAACATGTGTGAGTGAGCCCAGGGGTTCCTGGGGGTGGCAGGGACTTGTTCAGTTGATCTGTTAACTTCCTGTAGAAACTGCTGCACATTGTGAGTGTTTGATATGAACCAAACAAAACTTGAATGGTTGAGTTTTATGCTTGTATCAGGCAAGTTCCAAGAAGTCCGGCTCCAGACTGTTGTGTTTGTTCATTTTAAAATTTAACCTTAGAATCTGTGTACCCTGACTTTCTCCTTCTTGGTCTCTGAGCTGATTACCACCACTCCCCGATCTCCCCATCTAACCTTTGGCAGCCCAAGACAGTGTGCTACCGATGGCATGAAAATTCCTCCTGTATTCCTAAAAAAAAGAAGCTAGTCATATTTAATACTTTGTGTAGGTTATTCTATCCTTTAGTCACTAACACAGTGTAAAGGAAGCATTATCTTCTGAAATTTGCAGATGGGGAAACTAAAGTCAGAGATTAAATTTGCTAAATGTCCCACCACTAGTAGGGGTCACAGAGCTGTGTGATCCAGGGCATATCAGACCCCAGAATGGAATTCTGGTTAGCTGGCTTCAGAAAAGGACCCCATTTTTGTCTTAGACTTGCGTTAGTGTTTAGCATGCAGGTGATCTAGTCAAGTTTCCTTGAGGCTCCTGTAGTCTGTTAAGGACAGGAGAAAATGTCTGTGACCTTGAGAAAATGTGAAGAAACTGGATGAGACTCAAAATTTTTCCAGGGACATGACTGCAAAGCCTTCCTTTTGAGAAGAAGCATTATCTTGTCTCGCAGTACAGATCAGCTTCCACATACATGAGGATATGGCCTTGCTCTGCAGAAGAGTAGAGTCTTCACCTGTTCAGGGGACAATGCATATGTAGCATTTTGAGAGAGAATGTTGGAACCAAGTCATCTGCCAGCAGAGAGGCTCCTGAAAGCGGGTTGGCAAATCAGAGGCAAATCAGATAGAATCCACTTCGGCATCAAAAGCCTGACTTCTTTTTAGGGGGATGGAACCAAGTAAAAGTTGAGGATAACCTCAGTTTTACTATGAAGATTTGATTGAAGTTTCTTTGACTAATAAACTAGTGGTAACTATGTTTCACACATCTTCCTTTCCTTACTACTTTCTCCTTAAGAACAAATAATTAAAAGCAGAAATTTCTGTCCTGGGTATTATGGAATGTGTGGCTGTAAAGAAGAAAATACAGAACTAGAAGGTATTGAAAAAATACCCAGATATTTTTGCTGTTCTAAGAGAGGAGAAATCCATTTCATATTTGGAAGCATTCCAGTTAGTTTTTGCAGATGGAAATCTAATCTAATCAGCAAGATAGGGCAGTATTTTGTGTTAATGAAGGATGTTTCCAGTTCTTAGAAATGTATGAGCAGGAGAAAAAGAATTTTAGCACTAAAAGGATCATCCTGTTCCCGCCCTGCTTCGTTGTTTTAGATTAAGCGTGTACTTGGGCTGTCTGGTTTCTGTAGCACCCGTAATAATCCATGACTGTATGGACTCACATGTGTTTCTCCTTACATGGTCTCTTTCCCCAAATTTGTGAAGAAAATAACCGTTTTAAAATTCATTTATTTTTTCCATTTGGTTGTCAGCAAGAGGAAAAGCTGCTAAAGGTTTGGTCAGAGCCAGCCAGAGCCCAAATGCTAGGGCCTGTGAATGCAAAGGGAAAGAGGAAGTTGTGCTGTTCTTGGCTGCCAGAGTGACCTTAGGTGGACCGGTACCCCTCCCCTACCGGGCCTCTCCCCCTCCCCGTTTGCAGAGGTTGGGTTGGTTTCATATGTGCTCATATCAAAACTCACAAAATAACACTGTGTTGTCTGCATAATATTCTATTGCTTTGCTCTTTTCAAAAAGATGAAAGTGGAAAGTGTTGCATATTTAAAACATGATTTGTCTTTATTTTTTAATCCTAAAAAATATTTTATTTACGGGATATTCTTGTTTTTGAATGGAATTTTTTTTCTTCCTGGTGGTATTACTATCTTTCTTTCTTTCTTTTTCTCTTTCGTTTTTTTTTTTAAGTAAGTTCTACTTCCAACAGGTTTTAACTCATGATCCCAATATTATGAGTCACGTAAGTGACCAACTGAGCCAGTCAGCCACCCCTAGTATTACTATTTCTGACAAAACTCTTTAATATATAATATCTGTAAAATCTATAATAACCTAATGATGTTTTTGCCACATTGTTTTAAAAGCAGCATTTAACATTAAGAATTAGTGGGGTTTTTTGTTTGTTTGTTTCTAAGGAAGTTTTTCTTTTAGATTTTGAACCTTGGTACTACTTTGGTGTATCTTCACCTAACTTTCTTTTTGTGAAGCTTTTGGTATTTTATTGAAAACCTATTTTGCTCTATTTGACCCTAACCAAACCAGTAAGATTGAGTTCTCACACAGGGGTGGGCTTTAGTTGGACTGTGGCCCAGAATGTGTGTTCTGTGGCCAAATACAGAACTAGTATAGACTGAGAATCTGATAAGTGGAGCAAGGCATATTCCCATTATTCATGGAGGTTTGAGGACTGTGTGTGCTTTAGGGGGAACGACTAACTGAATACAGAAGTTTAAAAGGTGTAATTTTAACACTTGAGCTGTTTAGAAATTCCTCAGTATAGCTGCCAACTTAAATAGATTATCTGGAGTCCAGAGCAATACAGGCTGCAATTCTAGGGATCTGTTGTCCTTTTGACTTCAGTGCAGATCTGCCTTTATGTTGGATAGTGACAGAGATTGCATTTTGTCCCCGATGTAAAACCATTGCACCCAGGTTTTGCCACTCTTTTCTCTTTATTACATGCCGCTCTGTTGCCTGAGTATGCAAAAGAACATGTTTTCTTTTAATAGTAATAACAGCGTGAGCAAGCCACAGTCTTTTCAATAAGAAGTGCTAACTTCCTCAGGAAAACAGAAGTGTGGTATACACCATTACATAACCTAGTTTCTCTGGTGTTAAAATTTTAGTCTTCAAGAGTTATTGCAAAGTCTTTCTACAGAACTGTGGGCCCCTCTGTGTTCCTGCCGTTGGGTGGAGGGGTGGCATCTTTGTCCACAGCCCCATGAGAAAACTGAGTGTCATAGGTGTCAGGCACAGCTTGTGGCATTGGTTTGATTCACAATTGTGGAATCCCAGCCCGGGTTTTTTATTTGTATTTTGAAATGCAAGTTACATTAGGGATCATTAGAATTGACACCTGAGTAGGATTACCAACTAGAATGGAAGGTACCCAAATAAATGTGAGTTTCAGTTAAGATAGCGGGCATATTTACACTAGAAGTTACTCCTCGATTATCTGAAGTTCACATGTAACTGGCCATCCTATGTTCTATTTGGTTAATCTGGCAACTCTATACCTGATGCTATGAATTACCTAAAATGTTAAGAGTTCACATAAAGTAATGCCACCGTGAGGTTGAGAAATACTTCACACCACCACCCCCAAGCTTCTTACTCCTCACCAAAATGTTTACATTTGGGAAGTCTTTATTTCATGCTGGTTTCTTGTGGCCTCTCCTACCATACATCCAAATGACAGTGTTTGTGACTGTCATTGAGCTCACTGTTCAGGGCCTGATAGCAGTCCCTGTGGGCTTCTGTGTAATCGCGGTGTTGGAGAGGCCCCGCATGGGCAGCTGGGCAGGAGGGCCTGACCTCCTCCGACACGCCCCTGCTGGAATTGCAGGCTCTTGGCATTTGCGTTAGTCCCCTCCCGGAGTGCCGTCCCCTCCAGCGAGAGGCACAGGAGACAGGCATGTTAAACCTCCTGCCACATTTCAGGGGATGTTTGGGCCAAAGTGTGTGACTGTCTCATTCTCTCAGGATCTCAAAGAATTCTCGTAGCCAGTTATTCAAGTGACCCAGAGAATAAGAGGGAAGTTGATGGTACGTGATGTAAGAGAGGGGTCAGAGGTTGAAAGGGAGTTGGGAAAGTTAAATAATTATTCATATCTTCTAAGACTTTAACAATCCGCATACAAAGGAGAAAGAGTCCAGCTAACAGTCTGTACCAAGTGTGCAAGTCGTGGGAATGCACATATTCCTGATCCCATTTGAGTAAAGTTTAGCCTTTTGTGTGGACCTTTTACAGAAGGAAGCTTTTATTTCCAGAAGACTTCATTAAAGGTGTAAAGGCCATACTGTGAATTAAAGATGACACACCCTGTTTTGAATTGGATTTCCTGCTCCTTCTGATCCGAGGCATTCTTCCCGGACGAGGGTGAATTCAGTTCCAGTGTTTGCTTGTAAAACTGAATCCAGTCATTGTATTTGCAGTTTGGCTTCCTGCCTGCTGTTGAAGCACAGAGCAAACTGCAGCTCGTTACTCCCTATGATTCTGTGTCCTCCGTGAAGAGCAGGGAAAGAAGAGGGGAAAACCCGAGGTGACTGAGTTCATTTACATACCGTGCCAGAGGGCAGCTGGTGGCTGCTTTGTGTCACAGATTCTGTGGAGAATCCTGATACTCCATTTACCAGAAGAAGAGGAAGCCTAAAACGAAATATAACAACACAAAAACTGGTCTCTCTCCCTCTACTCTGCTAACAAGTACAGGTTTTCCTCTTTTCAAAACTTTATATATAAAGAAAGAACTTGCATAAGGGGAAAGCGCGAGGCAGGGCGGTGGCGCTGGGGCTGGTCTAACCCCAGGGTGGCCCCTGAGTTGCCCCGGAGGGAGCCCCAGGCCCTGCAGATGCCTCTGGATTTGCAGGTGAGATCTGTGTGGCTTGGATCTTAGTGCTTCCAACCTCCAGAGTAATAAGGAATATGACTCCGCGTACTCACTGTCGCTCCAGGTAACCCACGATCACACCTCACAAAACTGGGCAGAATGTGTGTCAGGAAGGATTCTTTCATCACTAAATGTGAGGATGTCTGGAAGGATGCCGTGGCACCAGCCAGAGCGGCCCTGGGAAGAGTGCATTAGGAGCCATTCTCCTGAGCTGAACTGAGAGCCAGCCGTTCATTTGGAGAAAGGATGGAGGGAAGGCTGGCCTGTCGGTGGCTGGTCCCAGAGTCTGCTTCCTCCTGCGGAGGCTATGCCACATAATACTGGGACAAGGAGTGTGGGGACGATGCCTGAGGGTCAGTGGCACCGTACTGCTCTGCTGATGCTGAGCATATGTATTTCTTGCTGCTCTTAATTTATTAGTTGAATATGGTCCGGCTAGTTGAACTAGAGCCAGGTTAACCCTCTCTTTAGACTTAGTTTTATATAATTGGAAGAAATTTGAATATTTAATTGGATAAATATCAGTAAATGTCGAGTTTACTATTAACAAAGAAAAAAGGGCCCTGCTACGTTGCTACTGCTTTGCTGGGTACTAAGAAAAATCAGAACATTTAAGACACAGATTTTGGTCACAGGGAAACTATTGTCTTCTCTTGGATAAAAGCCAGCATACAGCAGCAGGATGTGAACAGTGCAAAAACCAAACCAGGTTCCTGCCTAGATGTTTTATGGAAGTGGTCCATTCAGCTGCCTGATGTCCGAAGGAACCACAAGTACAGGATTCCCGAAGCCAAGCGTAGAGTGCTGTGGGGGTGGCAGCAGAGGACACCCAGGAATGCTAACAAGACAGTGCTCAAAGAGGCCAAAATGAAGCAATCAAAAATGGGAGTTCTGACTTCTGGTTTCTGGTCTGGCATATAACAAACTTGGAAATCATCATGCCCATTTTCACAAGACAAAAACTGAACAAACAAAATCAGCAGCTCTTTTAGATCTAATGGAGTCACAGGCACCCCACCACCCCCAAATACACTATTCCTAGGGGCGCTCAGGCTGGTGCCACAACGTCCTTCCAGACATCCTCAGATTTAGTGAAGAAAGAATCCTTCCTAACACACATTCTGCCCAGTTTTGTGAGGTGTTATAACAAAGTCATAGGGCACACTACCACCCCAAAATTGGAGAGACAGACAAGAGGATGCAGGGACTCCCATGTTCCCAGCAGAAGCCCAGGAGGAAACCCATCCATGGAACTAGTACCAGGGTGGAAAAGCCTTAAGTGTAATTGACAGATTGCTAGAGACTTTGTGGATTAGCTTAAGTGTTAACCACTCCAGGGCCCCAGTCTTAGGGTTCGGTGGGGGAACAAACATACTTTTGTGAGCTCTACTTCCGGAAGTCCCACCAGGTTCTCACAGTGAAGATGAGACAAAAATCCCTATGGGCTTCCAATGGAAGGAAGGGCACTGTAGCCCTCTTGAAATATGCCAGAGCATCCTATTCTAACAGACCTGCCCTCTAGAGAAACTGTTTAACCAGAGCCTCACCTATTGGGGTTTTATTGAAGCCCATCTGACCTGGGGGAAGGGAAATACTCAACTCCAGGTCCCTCTAGTTTTCTTACCTCACCTAAGGACGGAAAGCTGAGAAGTACCTGGGAGGTTCACAGTCCAGACTGAGTCCTAATAACAGAGAAATAAATCTGAAAGAATCCTATAACTCAGACCTTATTTAAGAAGCCTCTGTGGAAATGAAAAGACAATGGGAACAACAAACACCAGGGGGAAAGTTTCACATTGACCACTATAGCTATAGCAAACAGTAAAGATAGCATAGACACAAACCCTCATGTGAGGGGCATATATACTCCATAGATCCTTTGATATCTGGTTTTCTATAAAAAATTATAAAGCACTCTACAAGACAAAAATCATAGTTTGAAAAAAACAGGAAGCATTAGAACCAGACTTTGATATTGCAGTGATGTTGGAATTCATCAGGCTCGGTGGGCACCTGGGTGGCTCAGTTAGCTAAGCATTGGACTCTTGATTTCCACTCAGATCATGATCTCAAGGTCCTGAGATCGAGCCCCACCTCAGGCTCTGCACTAGAAGTGGAGCCTCCTTAAGATTCTCTCTCTGCCCCTCTCTTTATGTCCCTTCTCCTCTCTCTGTCGTGCATGCACATTCTCTCTCCTTAAAAAAAGAAAAAAAAAAAAGAATTCATCAGATTAGGAATTTAAAACAACTATGATTAATATGCTAGGGGCTCTAAAGGGAAAAGTGGACAATATATGCAAGAACAGATCAGTAATGTAAGCAGAGAGATAGAAATCCTAGAAAAGAATGTAAAGGGAATGCTAGAAATAAAAAACACTAGAACAGAAATGAGGAATGCCTTTAATGGGCTCATCAGTAGACTGGACATGGCCAAGGAAAGAGTTACTGAGCTCGAAGAAATGTCAATAAAAATTTCTAAAACTGAAATGCAAAAAGAAAAAAAAGATGAAAAAAAGGGAGCATAATATCTAAGAACTGTGAGCCAAATACAAAAAAATGTGTCACACACATAGTGGGACTACTAGAGAAGAGAGAAAGGATTGAAAGAAATATTCGAAGCAATAAATAATGCTGAAATTTTTCCAAAATTAATTATAGCCAACAAACTAAAGATCTAGTAAGTTCAGAGGACACTAATAGGAAAAACAAAACAAGATCTGTGACTATGCATATCCTATTCAAACAGAAAATCAAGGACAAAAAAAATATCTTGAAAGAAGCCGGGGGGGGGGGGGGGACACTTTACCTGTAGATAAGCAAGGATAAGAATTTCATCAGACTCTATTCAGAAACCATGCAAACAAGAAGAGGGCATAATGAAATGTTTAAAAGTATTAACAGGAAAAAAAAAATCAGTCGAATCCTAATATAGTAAAAGTATTATTCAGAAGTAAAAGAAAAAACTCAACAGCAAAGAAACAAACAATCCAATCATGAAATGGGCAAAAGACATGAAGAGAAATCTCACAGAGGAAGACATAGACATGGCCAACATACACATGAGAAAATGCTCTGCATCACTTGCCATCAGGGAAATACAAATCAAAACCACAATGAGATACCACCTCACACCAGTGAGAATGGGGAAAATTAACAAGGCAGGAAACCACAAATGTTGGAGAGGATGCGGAGAAAAGGGAACCCTCTTACACTGTTGGTGGGAATGTAACCTGGTGCAGCCACTCTGGAAAACTGTGTGGAGGTTCCTCAAAGAGTTAAAAATAGACCTGCCCTACGACCCAGCAATTGCACTGTTAGGGATTTACCCCAAAGATTCAGATGCAGTGAAACGCCGGGACACCTGCACCCCGATGTTTCTAGCAGCAATGTCCACAATAGCCAAACTGTGGAAGGAGCCTCGGTGTCCATCGAAAGATGAATGGATAAAGAAGATGTGGTCTATGTACACAATGGAATATTACTCAGCCATTAGAGACGACAAATACCCACCATTTGCTTCAACGTGGATGGAACTAGAGGGTATTATGCTGAGGGAAGTAAGTCAATCGGAGAAAGACAAACAGTGTATGTTCTCATTCATTTGGGGAATATGATTTAATAGTGAAAGGGAATATAAGGGAAGGGAGAAGAAATGTGTGGGAAATATCAGAAAGGGAGACAGAACATAAAGACTCCTAACTCTGGGAAATGAACTAGGGGTGGTGGAAGGGGAGGAGGGCGGGGGGTGGGGGTGAATGGGTGACGGGCACTGAGGGGGACACTTGATGGGATGAGCACTGGGTGTTATTCTGTATGTTGGTAAATTGAACACCAATAAAAATTAATTTATTAAAAAAAAGAAGTAAAAGAGAAACACTAGGTCAGACAAACAAAATCCTTGGGAATTTGTCAACATAAACTATCTTATAAGAAGTATTAAAAGAAATTCTTTAGAAGTACGGAAAGATCAGAAATTAGAATCTACATAAAGGAAGAGCATTAAAGAAGCCATAAGTAAATTAAAATAAAATACTTTTCTTATTCCTAATTGATCTAAATAATCATTTGTTCCACACAATACCAAAAATGTATTCAGTGATTTTTAGCTTATATATAAGTGAAATGAATGACAATGTTACAAGGGATGAGAGGAGTTGGGAATACTTTGTTATAAAGTGTACAGGCTACCCATAAAGTGATATAGTGTTCTTTGAATTGAATTAGTTGAGAATATATATTGGGAACTCATGAGCCACCACTAAAAAGTTTTAGAAGGAAGTATAATTGATGTGTTAAGAATAGAGAAAACTAAAATACTCATTCAAAACCAGAGAATGGCAGAAAGAGGGTAAGACAATAATAGGAACAAAGAACAAGAGCAATAAATAGAGAAGCATAACAAACATGGTAGATATTAATCCTACTATATCAGTAATCGTCTTAACATCAGTGGTCTGAATTCACCAAGTAAAAAGACAGTGACTGACAGAGTGGAAAAAACAACCAAGTTATCTATATGAACTCACTCTAAATATGAAAAATAGAAACACAGATTAAAAGTAAAGGGATGACCCTGTTGGTGGGAATGTAAATTTTTGCAGCTGCTGTGGAAAACGGTTTGAAAGTTCCTCAAAAAATTAAAAATAGGAAAACCGTATGATCCAGCAATTCCACTTCTGGGTATTTATCTAAAGGAAACAAATGCACAAATTTAAAAAGATCTGTCCATCCCTCTGTTCATGAAAACATTATTTACGGTAGCCAAGGTAGAGAAATCAACCTACGTGTCCATGGTGGATGGATGGACAGATAGAAAGAAGTATATGATGTAATACTATTCGACCACAAAAAATGAAATCCTACCATTTGTAACATGAATGGGACTTGAAGGCATTATGCTAAGTGAAATAAGTCAGACAGAAAAGGACAAATACCATCTGATCTCACTTAAATGTCGAATCTTTAAAAAAAAAAAAAAAAAGGCCAAGCTCATAGATACAGAGAAGAGATTGGTGGTTGCCGGCTGGGGAAGGTAGTTAGAGGGATGAGCAAAAGGACTGAAGAGTATCCAAAGGTATAAACTTCCAGTGGTAAATAAATAGGTCAGGAGGATGTAATGCATAGCATGGTGAGTACAGTTCATAATACTTACCATATTGCATGTTTGAAAGTTGCTAAGGGAGCAGAGCTAAAAGTCCTTATTCCAAGAAAAAAAAATGTTTTGCAACTACATTGCAAAAATACAAATATCAAATCATCATGTTGTACACCTGAAACTAGTACGTTATATATCAATTAGACCTTAGTTTAAAAAAAAAAGTAAAAAGATGCAAAAAGCTATACCATGTTGATACTAATCAAAAGAAAGCTGGAGTAGCTATGTTAATTTCAGACAAAGCTGACTTCAGAGCAAGTAAAATTATCAGGTTAAAGAGGAGCCTTATATAATGATCGATAGGCTACTTCTCCAAGAAGACGTAGCAGTCCTGTGTATGTGCCTGTTAACAGACCTATCAAAACAGGTGAGGCAAAAACTAGAATTGCAAGGAGAAGTAGATGAATCCACTCTTACAGACTTGCTACAACTTAAATACCTGAGTAATATTTGAACAGCGTGCTCCATTACCCTTTGATGGAAGGGAGCACTGATGTTGTGCAAGGAGCACAGGTGTATGTGTCCAGTGGTCAGTCTGACAGCAGCGTGAGGGATGAGCTAGAGGTAGGCGGAGTGGCCATTTAGAAGGATTCAGGATTGGTTGAGGAAGAGGAAAGAGTCAAAGACAAATTCCAGATTCTGACTTAGACAAATGCATGTTGATGGGGGTGTTAGCCAAGATAGGTAATGCTGAAGCCAGAGAAGACTTCTAGTTCCATTTTTGACAGGTTTGTTGCAAATTCATATAATCCAATCAGTTGTTAGATAGTTAGAGGGCAAACAAAATGTTTAGCCAAGTTGCAGACTAGCAAGTAGGTGTGGAGCTGAGGAGCACATGAGGTTGACCATCATGTGCAGTGAGGCCTACAAGGACAGAAGGACCCTCAGCAATGAGCCACTGGTAACGGGCAGTAGGAACCAGAGAGGCTGATAGTCATTCAGTGTCCAGGGGGAAAAGGTGATCAAAGGAGAGATGAAATAAGATGACAAGTGCCCCTTATTTCACTGTCCTGGAGTCATCAGGGACTGGACTACCTGAGGAGAGACAGTGTTACTGAAGGTCGAGGCAAACGGTTATTCTTTTAAGAAGCATGGCTAAGAAGAAACCTAAAAAATGGAGTGATGGCTAGTATAAATCACAGTGAAGAAGGCCTTTTTCTTTTCTTTAACTTGAGGAACCATGGATATTTCTCCCTAAAAGCAAGAAAATTTTGGATGGAAAGAGACTGAAGATGGGAGAAGGGGCAGAGTTACAAGAGAAGGTCAGAGACAGAGAGGTACACTGAGGGATTTAATCCTGGGTACGTGCACTATGACTTTTCCAAGTCAGTAGGAGAGAGGATGGCAGGGGTGGGTGGACTTTATGAGAATGCATACTGTATTTTATTAATCTTTATATCTTTGGCAACTGTTATAGAACCTCAAACATGATTGGTGTAAAAGTAATATTTGTTCAATGAATGGACAGATTTCTTAGGTCCAGGTAAGTGTATAGGCGCTAGGGTATAGAAATCAAGCCTCACTTTTCCCCCTACAAAATTGTGCATGATGCTTTTGGTGAGAAAAAGGGCTGGAGGTATGGAGTAAGAAGCTTGAGGGAAGTGGTGAAGCCTGATAGAACCTATGTGTGGGATTCATAGGGGGAACTGATTTGGAGACGAAAGAAACAAGTAAGATTAGAAGTGATAGTTTTGTTACGTTACCAGTTTTGTCCATCATGTGACTTTTTTGTAGCTGGGCCCAGATGTAAGGGCAGAAACAATGTCAAATGTAAGGGCTGTGGACCTTTGTAGGGAGAGACAAGGGCTAAGGACATTGAACAGAAGTGATGCCTGGAGTTTAGATAGACAAGTAAGGAGAAGGTGTCACCACAGAGCAGGTCCTTCGCCGATAAAGTGTGAGTCATCAGGAACTGAGGAGGGCCAGGATGAGCTGAGAGGAAACACCAAGATAGGTTTGGAGCAGAGCCAGTGCCATGGAGAGGTAGCACATGCAGTGGGGCAGAGGGTCAGCTCTGCTGTTGAGGCTGGAGGAGCTTTGACACCTTGCTGTAGTTGGTCATGTGCCTGGCAGGAATTCGGAACAAGAGGAGGAATGGGGCAGGTATAATAATAAAGGTGGGAAGGGACCTGAGGCCAGACAGGATGGGGAAGTCCTGTCTTTTCCCTCAACTCTCTCTTTACTCCCTTCCCACACTGTGTGTGATCTTACCCCTTCACACCACACAAGAGAAAGGCCTGATCATTAGACTGTAAACTTGTGAATCAATTGATGAACCTTATATACAATAAAGTATTACCTCATCTGTATATTCACCTTTTATATCTGCTAATTATGAAATGACAAGCTAATTATGAAATGTAAGAGCCATGTTCTAGCTGAAGTCCCTGCTTTAAAAAAAAAAAAAAAACTGATTCCTGGAGGGAATGAGCATTGAGGAGATGGGGTAACTGGGTGGCGGATGTTAAGGAGGGCGCATGATACAATGAGCAGTAGGTATCATAGAAGACTGATGAATCGTTGAACTCTACCTCTGCAACCAGTAATACATTATATGTTACTTAATTGAGTTCAAATTAAAAAATGATGAAAAGAATTGTTATTGAAATAGGGTAATGTGATTTTGTCTTTTTTTGTGATGTCAAAGGCAGTTTATGTTTCTGAAGAATTTAAACAATTTAAAAGTAAAATGTAGAAATAAGAAATTAAAAACCACACCCTAGGGATCCCTGGGTGGCGCAGCGGTTTAGCGCCTGCCTTTGGCCCAGGGCGCGATCCTGGAGACCCAGGATCAAGTCCCACATCGGGCTCCCGGTGCATGGAGCCTGCTTCTCCCTCTGCTTATGTCTCTGCCTCTCTCTCTCTCTCTCTCTCTCTCTCTCTCTCTCTCTCTCTGTGTGTGTGTGTGTGTGTGACTATCATAAATAAATAAAAAAAATAAAAAAAATAAAAACCACACCCTGATTCCTGGGAGTCTTAAGAGTCAGGTGTAATGAGAGTGCATGGAACCTCTTTGGAGTTTACCATCCAGCAGTCCTGAGAAATGGAGTTTGGTACTTACCAGACAATGTAAGGTCCTTGCCTTCCTCCTTAAGAATCCCTTTTTCCTAAGGGAAGCAGTACGTTGGTGGCTTGTTTGCATATTCTCAGACCTGAAACTCAGTTAACACTTCCTGTTGGGCAGCCCGGGTGGCTCAGCAGTTTAGCGCTGCCTTTGGCTCAGGGCGTGATCCTGGAGACCCGGGATCCAGTTCCACGTCGGGCTCCCTGCATGGAGCCTGCTTCTCCCTCTGCCTGTGTCTCCCCACCACCCTGCTTCTGTCTCTTAAGAATAAATAAAATCTTTTTTAAAAAAACTATAGTTGCAAAAATATAATAAAGTATTTTGACCTTCTTGGGGCACCTGGGTGGCTCATTTGGTTAAGCATCCATCTTGATTTTGGCTCAGGTTATGATCTCAGGGTCGTGGGATTGAGGCCTCCGTCGGGCTCCACACTCAGCTTGGATTCTGCTCGTCCTCTCCCTCTGCCCCTCCCCCTGATCGCTGGCTCTGTCTCTAAAATGAATAAATAAAATCTTTTTTTAAAAAAAGTGTTTAACAGTTGCCAGCCAGCACTCTTCCACTCCACTAGCCAGCCTACCATTCAACTTTTTATTTCAAGGCTGATATCTGTCATCACTTCCTTTTGAGAACTTTCTCGAGCTCCACTGTGCATTAGCACCAGCAGTTTGGAACTCCCATTTTCCAAGACATCCCTCCCACCTGCATGATTTACGGTATTACCTGTCCCACTTGCCATACTCTATGCAAGTTTTCTTCTTTCTTGTCTTTCCCTTACTGTCCCTACGGAGTAGGCACCTTTAAAGTCAGAGACTGCCTTATGAAACTTTTGGAAATAGTAGGTATTCGTGAAATAGTTATGAGGCAAATTAATGGATAATGGACATTTTTCAGAATTTATAGTGAAAAACAACAGTTTAACACTCTTAAAAGAACATACTGTAAACCTGTCTTTGTAGTGAATTCTTTATATGAATGATTTCATTTAATCCTCACAATAATCCTACAGTTAGAAACTGTGGCTACCTTTCTGTTAGGTTGGGAAACTTGCTCTAGTGGGCACTGCTAGTAAGTGGCCCAGTTGGTTTTAACTCACACAGGTGCCTTTGCTCATCACAGGACTGTGCATACCTACCTTCTCTTGGTGAAGGGACATGTTTTTGGAATGTTTTTAAAGTGTACTGGTAGGATAATTTTTTTAAATACTAGACTTAATAATTTTTCTTTTTTTTGTTTTTTTTTGTTTTTTTTTTAATAATTTTTCTTTATGTTAGTATTAGCAACATTCAGACTTTGGTATATGGCAGTATCGCATATTTCAAATAAAGGTTCTAAAACATCAGTTTATCTCGTTTATCTCACATTAATTAAAATTATCAGAAAACATGTTTATGCATATATATACAAACGCACACACATCACATACCCGTATCTGATCTTTACTGAAAAAAACCAGACACCAAATTCCAGAGACCTTTATCAGATGAGGATCTAGAAAATCTCAACAAGAAATTGAAGCAAATTTTCTTAATTCCTTTTAAAAGTAAATTTCTGTAGACAGTACTGTTACCTACTGTTTTTGAATGATCAAGACTGCTAAAGAGGAAATATGGGGGTGTGTAGATGAGTGCTCAACCATTTGTCATCTTATGGATGCCTGGATGAGGGTGCTGATGAATGCAAACAAGGACGTAAATGTAAAAAAAAAAATCAGATCTCATATGAATGATGGGAGTTATTTCATAATGTATGAGTTGTGATTGTTTTTTCAAGGAATTGGTTGATTTCATCTAATGTGTCAAATTTATGTTTGTAGAGTTGTGTGTAGTATTCCCTTATTCTTTTGATGTCTTCTGCAGAGTCTGCAGTGATATTCCCTATTCCGTTTCTGATACTGATAATTTGTGTCTTTTTTTTAAGATTTATTTATTTGAGACAGAGAGTCAGGGACGGAGGGGGCAAAGGGAGAGAAGTAGACTCCCTCCTGAGCACAGAGCTCAGTGGGAGGGTCAGTCTCATAAACCTGACGTCCTTACCTGAGTAGAAATCAAGAGTCAGATGCTAAAGGGACTGAGCCACCCACACGCCTTGGTGATTTGTGTCTTCTGCTTCTTGGTCAGTCTTGGTAGAAGTTTGTCAATAATATTGACCTTGTCCGTGAACCAATTCTTTGTTCATTGGTTTTCTCTATTTTTTTTTATTTTTAACTTTATTGATTTGTATTCTTTTCAGTATTATTTCCTTCTCTTTGCTTGCTTGGGTTTAGTTTGCTCTTCATTTTGTAGGGTCATTGATGAGGGAGCTTAGATTATTGATTTGAAACTTTCCATGGGATGCCTGGATGGCTCAGTGGTTGATCGTCTGCCTTTGGCTCAGGTCATGATCCTGGGGTCCTGGGACTGAGTCCTGCATCAGGCTCTTCGCAGGGAGCTTGCTTCTCCCTCTGTCTATGTTTCTGCCTCCCGCTCTGTGTGTCTCATGAATAAGTAAAAGCTTAAAAAAAAAAAAGAAAAGAAAAAATCTTTCCTTGCACATCAATTAATGCTGTAAGATTTCCTCTCGGGTCTCCCTGGGGTGGCTGAGCGGTTTAGCGCCTGCCTTCAGCCCAGGGCATGATCCTGGAGACCCGGGATCAAGTCCCACGTCGGGCTCCCTGCATGGAGCCTGCTTCTCCCTCTGCCTGTGTCTCTCTCTCTCTCTCTCTCTCTCTCATAAATTAAAAAAAAAAAAAAAAGATTTCCTCTCTGCAGTACTTTAGCTACATCCCACCAATTTTGGCATAGTTTTTTTCATTTTCCTTTAGTAAAGTGTATTTTTCAACTTCCTTTGAGACTTCCTCTTTGACTCATAGATTTTTCCTAAATCTTAGATGGTCATGACCTAATCAGCAGTATTTATAAGTAAACCAGTAATATAATCAGTTCCCTTTTTATTGTACTTTTTAATCTCTGCTTTGCTTTGACTTTCTCCCAGTCTACATTCAGGATCATTATTTTACTGCCCTAAAAGCACAGAATTCAGAATTCAGAAGACTATACTATGTATAGTATACCATATATATTCTTTGGAAAAAGTCAACCAGAAAATATGTGAGAAATGAATTCAGCCATAGCATTCTATTATATAAAATAATAATTCCAGGATAAGGATGACTTTCTGAAGGAACTGAGAAAAAATTATTTCGATGTATCTATTGATGCCTACTGTGTTCCTGGCATTTCTGGCATAGTATAGGAGATGAAAAAAATAGAAGATATAATTCCAAGCTCTCCCATCACTAAAATCTCATGGCACACTCTACAGCAGGAACTGGGGAGATAAATACTTGACTATAATGTGGTCTAGGAACTTTTTGTTTGTTCCATCAGTGATTTAGTAACTGTGTGTGTGTGTGTGTGTGTGTGTATTACATATTTTATATTTTAATTCTGTACCATTGACAGCTAGAATATAATGGAGCTCAGATTCTTTTCTGTATACACTGCATTTTAATGGAGGTGATAATATTTGGGATTGGGAACCAAGGCCTGTTTTTCCTTTGGACTGCATAATATGGCTTCCATCATGAAGGGAAACCTATTTAGTTTGTGTCCTCTCCTGAGGGATTGGGTATTCAAGGCATTCATCATATGTGAGTTTTTACTACATTTGGTAAAAATCAATGTAACATGGAAAGAACATCACACTGTCACTGACACCAAAGCAGTTGTGAACAGTGCTCATCTATCAAGTAAGGTTGTTAACTCTGTCCTGACACAGTTGTTATAAGAACTGAATAAAATAATAAAGGCAAAAGTCTCAGACAAGCAGGTATGGTTCAGGCATGTTAACGAGTTTTTTTTTTAATTTTTTTAAAATTTTTTATTTATGATAGAGAGAGGGACAGAGACACAGGCTGAGGGAGAAGCAGGCTCCATGCACCGGGACCCCAACGTGGGATTCGATCCTGGATCTCCAGGATCGCGCCCTGGGCCAAAGGCAGGCGCTAAACCGCTGCGCCACCCAGGGATCCCTGTTAACGAGTTTTTATGTGACCTTAAAGAGATGCCCGTTTCCTAAAGCTCCTGAAGGCCATAAGCACTCCTGTTACATTATCTGTTGTCAGCCGGCAACAACAGTCTCTGCTGGGCCAAAGGAAGGACAACTCATGAAAACAAAGCCGTAGGCCTAGTGACCTCAGGTGCAGAGTTGCAGCCGTGATCTATGGCACACTGACCTCGGGGTGGGGGCTTCTGGGGGCCAGGGGAGGGGATGGTTGTGAGTCACTGGTTTAGCTTGTCCTTAGCCATGGTCTCCTGGTGAGTCCGGGCTTGCCGCCACCCACTCCGCCTAAGCACTGGCCTCCTCTAGGTGAGATGCTGGGTATGAGCTCCAGCTCTAGCTGGAGGGTGAGCCATGCCTCCCAAGCCAGAACTGTCCTCTGAGGCCTAGATATTGGGGCTGAACAATTCCTGCCATTTGTTTTCTGGAACACATGTGTATCACATATCTGGCCTTCACATTACGTGAAGAATGAGATTCTGTGCATGCACATAAACAAATAATGCCTGAACTACATGTTGTAATCTAAACCTGTTGTCACGGGTAATGATAGTGGTAGGAATAGGATTAGTAAGTCTAAATTAGAGTGTTCGCATGTCCCCGACCTTGCATACTCTGTACTTTCTGACCCCAAAGTACACACCCGTAAAATATGAATAGGTTGCTTCCCCAAACTTCTTGTCTTAGAACTTAGACTGCATTTGCCCAAAGAATAGTAATAGAAATTATTGGTTCCGTTCCCAGGCTAGCTCCCAAAAGTGTGTTTCACACTGATGTATTCTAACATTTTACTGATAACGAAACTTCATCTCTCTTTAACTACATTTATAACATTATTTCTCTGAGAAAAAGAATTTTGAATCCCAAGTTCAGGTACTATGGACATATGTCCCCCTGAAATAGGGAGAATGAGAGGAATGGGGAAAATAAGAGAACTCTGGGTGTTTGGGGTGAGAATGTCTTAATAAATTGGGAAAACATTCCTAAGCACCAGAAGTAAGCCTTTATGCCTTCTTCAGTGGGCCAGACACTGATCCTCTGTTCTGAACTGGTAGCAAGAGGGCAGTTGCAGAGAGATCATGAATGGTAAAGAGTGAAGGATGATGACTTTTGTGCTAATCTGTGTACCACCACGTTGGGTTATTTCCTAAACTAGAGATGAGTCAAAAACTGGCTGTACAGACTTCAGTGTATATATTTCTCATTATTTGAAACCTCTTAAGCGTCTTCACTGCTGCTATGTCAAATTGCAAATAATGGGAGAGCAGAAACCAGTATGGGCCTAACTCTTCCTAGGTAGCCTACGGGCTCCACTGCATGGCTACCTTATAAATTCTTAATTTATGTTGCTGGCCAACATTGTGCATAGGATCATCTGAGTTTGAAGCACATGAATCTCTGGTGTATTGCTAAAGACACCTAGGATCTCTTTACATTTGTACCAAATTTCTGATTTTTATAATTGTTTAAGGAACCAGTATAATTTGATGCTTCTGTTGCAGAAACGTATTGTGCTAGGTATTTTTCTAATATTCTTAAAACAGAGCTTTTTTTTTAACTTTGATACAAATATTTATAGCATGCAAATATAAATAGTATATCTTGAGCTTTTATATACCTCCGACTGAACACAAATTATTTTACTCTCAAAGTGGAAAAGCCCTGCAATGTCCTTGTTCCAGTGAGATGCCAGTAGATACTGGGCAAGTGTAACTCAGAACTTAACGATTACTGTCTTTACAAACTCCATTCTGGATAAGGAACAAATTCTGCTGTTTTTATTTTTTTTATTTTTTATTTTTTTATTTATGATAGACACACAGAGAGAGACAGAGAGAGAGAGAGGCAGAGACACAGGCAGAGGGAGAAGCAGGCTCCACGCAGGGAGCCTGACGTGGGACTCGATCCCGGGACTCCAGGATCGCGCCCTGGGCAGGCGCTAAACCACTGAGCCACCCAGGGATCCCCAGTTCTGCTGTTTTTAAAACATGCGGCAGAGTCTGAATTCCACATTAACCTTGTAACACTGCAGCGGCATTTGCGTCGGTGGATCTCGGGCCGCATCTGCTGCTTATCGGTACACGTCAATACCTTTGTGGTTGCTGGTGACGTGGTTTGTTTTAGTCTTTGAAGAATGTTTGCTCTTATTTCTCTGGTTTGTCATTACTTTATCATGGAGTATTCCTTTATTTATTTTTTTTTGGAGTGTTCCTTTAAATAATTAGCTGTTTAAGACGAAAAGGAAATAACATTTGCATGTAAAGAGGTGAAAAAAATTTCACTTATATAAATAGTGGACATTTTTAAGTCACATCGTTTTTGGAATAATAATTCAGTACTGAACAAATTTGTTTCATTTAGTTATCTGTACCTATATTCCAGTGTGCCATGTGACTGAAACTACAGGTTGTGGTCTTAAATAGGAATTGCAGTCTGCCTAATGTGGTCTCACTTACCTTCACGTGCCTTCCCCTGGAAACCGATGCTGTGCGCAGCGCAGGGGACTTGAGCCGGCCCCCGTCCTCCGCCCTGGGACTCCTGGTGAGTGAGTCACCTGGTCACTCGTGCCTCTGTTCCCCGTCTATACGCTGGCTATGGCCGCATCGAGAAACAGCTCTACACCTCCTGAGCGGGGATGGCACTGACACTGGCAAAGTCTTCAGTTTCTGCGCGGTGGTCGTTGAGCAGACGCGTGCCGTGGTACTGGCTGGCAGAGCAGTGCCCTGTCCTGCCTGCAGCAGGCGGAAAGATGGGGACGAGGGGCAGCAGCATGCAGTGCCCTGCCCATGGGATCCTGCTCTCCCTGGGAAGAAGCGACCTGAAATACCCAGGAAAGATGTCTTGGGAGGAAAGACGCTATGTCGTAGCATCTTGTCTCTTCCATGACCCAAATTCAAGTTTTCTCTTTCAGATCAGGTTCACTTTACCAAATACAAGCAGTAACTTTGATGGTTGGTTTTACTTTTATGTAACCCCCGAATGACCACCTTCTGATAAGAATGACGTTTAATGCATTGGATATCTATTTAAAGCAAATGCTTAGTCCCTTTGGGAAAAACAGACACAGGTACTACCTCTTAAACTGATACAGTTTTCTTGCTTATCTTATGTTGATAGGCCATACCTGATTAAAATTTCAAGTGATCTTATCAAAAGTGGTCATTTTTGTTGGCTGAACTAAAGAACATTTCATAATATTCCCTGGTATTGACTCTTTCTTAAATTATAAATTGCAAATGTCAGTGTGAATCTTGACTCCTCATAGGAATTGCTGTCCTTTTACTTTGTGGGACATGTTTACTGTCTGGACTGTTCTTTCCAAATATATCTTTTCACACGTAGTAGTGGTGACTCCAGGGGAAGACTTCTCCTTGCAGCTTGTACAGATTCTTGGGGTACAGCATCTTTTCTAGAAGTCCTCAAGTTTACCACTTAGGTTCTATTCTTCAGTCTTTAGGTGCCAGACAACTGAGCATGTTCTTTCTCTCGTCCAACTTGCAGCTGTCCTCTCGCATCTAGCAGTTCCTTTGGGATTCTCAGTTCCCTGAAAAACCTTCCAGTTTCTGCCAAGAAGTTCGGACTATATAGGCAGTTTGCCAGAAATCTCTTGGGTTTGCTCAAGAACAAAAGTCCAAGAGCCCAATGCAATTGCTTTTATATGTCACACCAGAGTTACAGCATTGCACCAATATGTTCATTTGGCTGGTTGGCCTATTAATGATTTTTTTTCTTCTTTCTACTTTTCTGATTTTCCCAAGTTATCTATGATGGCTGTTGCATGATTTTTATAATCAGAAAAAAAAAAAAGGTGGTTGTTTTTCTATGTTTTTTTTCCCCCTACTCTCCCTCTATATTTATCTTGGGATCATCTATCCCTTTTCAAGTCCACTGTGATTCCCACATTTTACCACTTTCCAGTTAGTACCTGTATGTGTTTTTCTCCAAAAAAATGAGCATTTCACTTCAAACTATCCCTTTGGACTCTGTTATAAAATGAAACTGAGTCAATTGTTAGACTTTCGAAGTATAGTGTTAGACTGTTACTGTTTAACGCAGAGTCACTTCAAGCCCACCTTCTCCGTTCCTGGTTTTGTAATCTCGAGACATTAATCTGCCTCAGTTTCCTCAACTTTAAACTTGTGATGGTAACAGCACCTCCTTTGTCGATGGGCATAATGGTAAAGTGAACCTGATCTGAAAGAGAAAACTTGAATTTGGATCATGGAAGAGACAAGATGCTACGACACAGCGTTTTTCCTCCCAAGACGTCTTTCCTGGGTATTTCAGGTTGCTTCTTCCCAGGGAGAGCAGGATCCCGTGGGCAGGGCACTGCATGCTGCTGCCCCTCGTCCTCGTCTTTCCGCCCACTGCAGGCAGGACAGGGTGCTTCTGTGTTCCTGGTTACACTACCAGGGCCTGTGGAGTGTTGGACATATCTGCGTGGCAGTGTTTCAGGTATTTTCAAGGATCACATTTATTTTGGAGTTCCACATGCAGCCCAGAAGTGCTCTGACAACCTGCATTTAACCCCTCTAGCCTCCTCAGTGCCCTGCTCCGTCCCTTACCTCGGACTCTCCCCTCTGTCCACCTTCCCATGAGCCATATTGCTTCAGGCAGCAGCCTCTCTCTCTGTGCTGAGTTTACATTCCAATCTTAGCCCATTGCACTTGGTCCTCAGTTGCACTTTGCTTCTGATATCAGTTACTCCATATTAAAAAATATGGTAATTTCTAGGTCCATTGGCTTTTTCCAGCTTGCATCCTGGTTGCGGGATGATCGTTCCTGCCTCATCCCTGCCTTTCCTGTGGCTCCCTCAACCCCATCTGTCTCTGGTGAGTTCCTCACCCTGTCTCTCTGGCAGGTTCCGCATCTCAGTCTCTGCCCATCTCCTGTCATATGTAAGGGGTCCTATAGGTCAGCATAAAACCTTATAAATAATTATTGACACATTGTATTTTATTATATGATATTATATCGATATAAATATTTGTATAATAGCATTGAGAAGTGAAATACTGAATTTTCTTTGTGAAGCATGATTACAACGTGAAAGAGAAAAAAGAGCAGCAATTACACCACAGTATTCATTGCTGTCTAATTATTTTTTTTTCTCCTTTCTATTTTTTTTTATTTTTCCAGCATTTATTTAATGGACATTTATTACTTTTATAACCAGAAAAAGATCTCTTTCCTCTCCTCTCTTCTTTCATTTTTTGTATACCTCTTGGAATACTCACGTCTGTGAAAGTATGAGTCACCTAGAGTTCTAACTGCAGGCTTAGATATAACTTTCTTCTCTATTTGACGTTATATAATATTCCTTTGTCCATCCTTGTGAGTTGTATTTGTGACCATTCTTTCTGATAACCATAGCATTCCACTGATTTAAAAAGATACCAATTTTGAAATAACTTGTGTTTATATTGATGCTACCTATGTAACAGATGATGGTAGAGATTGTATATTCTCAATTTCAACAGAGGCCACTTTAACATTTAGTTTTCTTAAGGGGTAAGGTGAGAACAGTTGATGTCATCTGTGGCCATGCCTAGAGAACTGGTAACGATCTTTCTCTCCACTTTCCACTCTCATCCCCCCAGTTGAGACCAATGTTTGTGGCCAAAATATACAGGGCTCCCAAATCAATAAAGGGTTCCAGAATCAGCAAAGAGAAAGCTAACCGCTGCCATTGTCACCTCAGGTGACTGCTGGGTGTCAGGAGGCTACAGACGGTGTGAGATCCAGAACTGATTTGATGTTGTGTTCACCACGTTTTAATCTCAAAGAGGACAGGACCTATTTTTCCTTACATGTGGATGTATAGAGATTTTTTTTTTCTTAAATGTTTTAAGTTTTTTTTTTTTTAATGCTTTCTATTTGTTAGAGGACATGCTTGTTCTCAGGATTAGCTGTAGGATATATTTATTCACACTCCTTTGTCATAGTCCCATCTTCTACCCCTTTGAAACCACCTTTTCCAACTATGCTCTGACCATCCATTCTGAATGCATTTCACATCTAGAGTTTGTCCATTTTATCAGGACAGTTTCTGACTAGTCTAAACAGAACTTCTCTTTGGACGTATGGCAGGTTTTTTGTTGTATTTTTTAGCAAATATGCTTCCTGGGATTCAGAATTACTGAGCTAAATACTAACAATACTTCACTGATATGTCATCTTGATCAGTGAATGAAGGAAATAAGTCATCCTCACAAAGGACCACTCTGTGTTTTGTCCTTTTATACATGTTATTATAAATACATTAAATTCTCACAAAAGCCTGGGAGGAGATGGGTCAAGGTCACACAGGCCTTCTTAAAACTCAGCTCTCTCTACTAGAATATACCACTTTCTTTCTGCCTTGGGGCTCCATGTGACCTCTGGGCTCTGGTCTGTCCACGGTAGATCAGTACTGTCACATGCTGGGGGTAGTCTGTCTGGGTGGTGGTGGTATGAGAAAATAAGATTTGGGATCTGAACCCAAATCTTTATCTTGCATGCTATCGATTTTGTAATTGATAAACACTCCTTTAAAAAGCTCACTGTCTCAAATTGATCTAAGTATTTCAATAGGAAGGACATTTTGGGGCAGTTACTATCTTTGAAAAAATTTTTAGTTGCTCTTGTTGGAAATGAGAGGGAGGAAATTGCTATTTAACATGATCTCTGACTATTCCTTCAGCTACCTGAATGTCTTCCTGTTGAGTTTAAGGTTGATATCTTTTGGTATAGGAAAATCTTCAAGTGTGAAAAGGAACTTAAATCTAATTCTTCTAAGACCTAATGACTATTTAATCCTTTTAAGAAATCATAGTCAAGGGGCACCTGGGTGACTCAGGTGCTTACTCGCTTACTGGACTGCCTTTGGCTCAGGTCAGGATCATAGGTCCTGGGATCGAGCCCTGCTGCTTCCTCTGCTCCTCCCCCTGCTTATAGGCCCGCGCCTGCTCCACTCAGATATTTACTTTTTATAAAATTTGGTAGTTATGTTTTCATCATTCATTGTGTACATGTGCTTATCTTAAATCCAAAGACTTCTTAAAATCAAATAGTTTCACACATATAATGAATTTATTATTTCATCATTCCTCAAATGAATTTCTAAAAGTATTTCCATGCTCAACTTAAGCTATTTATTTTTTATATTTTTCTTAATATTTGGAATATTAAATAAAATGGGGTACAAATTTGTTTTAGGTTTATTACCTTTGTGTAAAAGAAATTGAATGACCAAGCCTAATTTGCACTTTGAGTGACTTGCATACTTTGGGCAGTAAATTGAAACATCAAGTTAGAATATAGAGTAAGTTTATACCAAGTTCCTCAAGAATGTCTAAGGAAATACTGTTTATTTACTCTTTAATAGTGAAAATAAAGATCTTTGTTGTGTCATTCTAATTTTTTACAAATATTTTCAAATATTACTATTTAAATATTAAGTAAAACAAAAATTTTATGTCTGTTGAAGTTTTGCATTGAGATTTAATTATGTAACATTAATTTCAGATGTACAAATAATGATTTGATATTTTATATATATGGTGAAATGATCACAGTAAGTCGTGTTAACTAGACTATCACTTAGTCACAAAATTTTTCTTCTAATAATGAAAACACTCAAATATGTGATTACAGTATTATTGTCACCGTGTTGTACATAATACCCATATGACTTTTGTTATTTTACAATTGGAAGTTTGTTCCTTTGGCAACAGTCACCCATTTCGCCCTCCCTTCACTACCACTTTGGTAATCACCAGTCTGTTCTCTGTATCTATGAGCCAGCTCAGTTTTTCTTTTTTTAAGATTCCACATATAAGTAAAATCATATGGTATTTGTCTTTCTCTGTCTGGCTTATTTCACTTAGAAAAATGCCTTCAAGTTCCATTCACTTGGTCACAAATGCCAGTATTTATTCTTCTTTATTACCAAATAATATTTCATTGTATTTGTGTGTATAATATGCTTAATATTGAATAAATAATATATATACACATATATATACACACCACATTTTATTTATTTATTTCAATTATTTATTCATCCATCAGTGGTCACTACTTAGGTTGTTTCCATATCTTGGCTAGTGTAAATAATGCTACCTATCTTTTCAAGTTAGGGTTTTTGTTTTCTTCAGATAAATACCCACAAGTACAAATGTTGGGTAATATGGTATTTCTTTTTGTAATTTCTTGAGGGACCCTCCATTCTCTTTTCCATAGTGGCTGCACCAATTTACATTCCTGAAAGCTCTCTCTTCTCCACATCCTTGCCTATACTTTTTTTTTTACATAATAAATTTATTTTTTATTGGTGTTCAATTTGCCAACATACAGAATAACACCCAGTGCTCATCCCGTCAGGTGCCCCCCTCAGTGCCTGTCACCTATTCACCCCCATCCCCCACCCTACTCCCCTTCCACCACCCCTAGTTCATTTCCCAGAGTTAGGAGTCTTTATGTTCTGTCTCCCTTTCTGATATTTCCCACACATTTCTTCTCCCTTCCCTTATATTCCCTTTCACTATTATTTATATTCCCCAAATGAATGAGAACATACACTGTTTGTCCTTCTCCGATTGACTTACTTCCCTCAGCATAATACCCTCCAGTTCCATCCACGCTGAAGCAAATGGTGGGTATTTGTCGTCTCTAATGGCTGAGTAATATTCCATTGTATACATAGACCACATCTTCTTTATCCATTCATCTTTCGATGGACACCGAGGCTCCTTCATGAGTTTGGCTATTGTGGACATTGCTGCTAGAAACATCGGGGTGCAGGTGTCCCGGCGTTTCATTGCATCTGTATCTTTGGGGTAAATCCCCAACAGTGCAATTGCTGGGTCGTAGGGCAGGTCTATTTTTAACTCTTTGAGGAACCTCCACACAGTTTTCCAGAGTGGCTGCACCAGGTCACATTCCCACCAACAGTACATGAGGGTTCCCCTCTCTCCACATCTTCTCCAACATTTGTGGTTTCCTGCCTTGTTAATTTTCCCCATTCTCACTGGTGTGAGGTGGGATCTCATTGTGGTTTTGATTTATATTTCCCTGATGGCCAGTGATGCAAAGCATTTTCTCATGTGCATGTTGATCCTTGCCTATACTTGCTACTTGTTGTCTTTGGTACTGGCTATTCTAACAAGTGTGAGGTTATAGCTCATTGTGATTTTGATTTGCATTTCCCTGATGATATCGCATTTCCCTAGGGATATTGAGCATCTTTTCATATACTTGTTGGCCATCTATATGTCTTCAGAAAAATGTCAATTCAGAACCTCTGCTCATTTTTAATTTGATTATTATTTTGCTATTTAGTTACATGAGTTCTTTGTATATTTGTATATTAACCCATTATGGGATATATGATTTACAAATATTTTCTCCCATTCTATAGGTTGCCTTTTGACTTTCTTGGTGGTTTCCTTTGCTCTGCAGAAGTTTTTCAGTTTGATGTAGTCCCATTTGTTTATTTTTCCTTTTATTGCCTTTGCTTTTGGGATCAAATCCAAAATATCATCACCAAGACCAGTGTCAGTGTGCTTACCACTTATGTTTTCTTCTAGGAATTTTATGAACCAGGCCTTATGTTTAAGTCTTCAATGCATTTTTAATTGATTTTGTATGTAGTGTAAGATAGTGGTCCTGTTTCATTCTTTCTCATCTGACTTTCCACTTTTCCCAGCACCATTTATTAAACAGACTTTTCTTTCCTCATTGTATATTCTCGACTTCTTTGCCACAAGCTAAATGACCACATTTGTGAAGGGGACTGGGAAAGAGGGCTCTCTATCTGTTCCATTTATCTATCTGTCTGTTATTATGCCAATCAATACCATACTGTTTGGTAACTCTGTAATAATAGTTCAGAATCAGGGAGCATGATGCTTCCAGCTTTGTTTTTCTTTCTCCAGATTGCTTTAGCTTTTGGCATCTTTTGTTGTTCCATTCATATTTTAGGATTGTTCTATTTCTGTGAAAAGTATCATTGAAATTTTGGTAGGGATTAAATTGAATTGCTTTGAGTAGTATGGTCATTTTTCTTTTATAATTTTTTTAAGATTTTATTTATTTACTCATGAGAGACGGGGGGGGGGTGGGCAGAGACACAGGCAGAGGGAGAAGCAGGCTCCATGCAGGGAGCCCAATGCGGGACTCGATCCCGGGACCCCAGGATCACGTCCTGGGCTGAAGGCGGCGCTAAACCGCCGAGCCACCCCGGCTGCCCTAATATGGTCATTTTAACAGTGTTAATTCTACCAATTCATGAGTGTGAGTATGGGATATCTTATCATTTATTTGTGTCTTCTTCAATTTCTTCCATTAGCGTCTTTTAGATTACAGTGTAGAAATCTTTCACCTCCTTGGTTAATTTCTTCCTAGGTATATTATTCTTTTAGATGCAGTTATGAATGTTACTGTTTTCTTAATTTTTCTCATTGAGAATGATTGTTGTTGGTGTATAGGAAGTAATTGATTTTTGTGTATTGATTTTGTTTTTGGCAACTTTACCAAATTCATTTCTTAGCTCTAACAGATTTTTGGTGGCATCTTTAATGTTTTCTCTATATAATATTATGTCATCTGCAAACAGTGACACTTTCACTTTTTCCTTTCCAATTTGCATGACTTTTATTTCTTAATCTTGCCTAATTACTCTGGCTAAGACTGCCAATGTTTTTTTTGTTTGTTTGTTTTTGTTTTTTTAAGATTTTATTTATTCATGATAGTCACAGAGAGAGAGAGAGAGGCAGAGACACAGGCAGAGGGAGAAGCAGGCTCCATGTAGGGAGCCCGAGTGGGATTCGATCCCGGGTCTCCAGGATCGCGCCCTGGGCCAAAGGCAGGCGCCAAACCGCTGCGCCACCCAGGGATCCCATGCCAATGTTATGTTGAATGAGAAGGCAAGAGTGTCTTATTCCTGATTTTAGAGAAAAAGCATTCAGCTTCTTACTATTCAGTATGATATTAGCCGTGGGCTTGTCATAGGTGGCCTTTGTTATATTGAGGTACATTCTCTTTATACATACTCTGTTGAGAGTTTTTATCATAAATGGATGTTGAATTTTGTCAAATGCCTTTTCTGGATCTATTAATCATATGATTTTTATCCTTCATTCTATTAATGTTGCTGATAAAGATCCTTCTCCCTAGAAGAACATTTTCATTCACACTCCTAATGCCCAGATGCTCAGAGAAGCGAGGATGTATGCTAGAACAGGGCTGGAAATTAGTAAGCTAAACTATAATTATTGCTTTGCCATTAGTAGACTCTGTGTGACCTTTTGGATAGTTCACTGACCTCCTTGAACTTTTCTTATTTGCAAAATGAATAACTTAGACTTGATGATTTTTTTAATTAATTTATTTATTTATTCATGAGAGAGAGAGAGAGAGAGGCAGAGACACAGGCAGAGGGAGAGGCAGGCTCCATGCCGGGAGCCTGACGTGGGACTCGATCGTGGGACTCTAGGATTGTGCCCTGGGCCAAAGGCAGGCACTAAACCACTGAGCCACCCAGGGATCCCCAGACTTGATAATTTTTAAGGCAGTTTCAAACCCTTGCAGTTCTGTATGCAAGGTATGGTATTTAAAAGTATTTGTGGTATACAGATCTGAGTATAAATTGCCATGTACCCTGGATCAATTATTCCCCCCTCTCTGATTAGGCTCATTACAATGCCTCTGTTTCCTCATCTGCAGGATGAGGATGCTAACATTACTGGGTTGAAATGGGGATGAAAGGTGCTTAGAGCAGTACGTGGCATAGACAGCAGTAAATGCTCTGTAAATATTAGCTAGCTTTTTTTTTTTTGAAGATTTTCTTTATTTATTCATGAGAGACAGAGAGAGAGATAGAGAGAGAGAGAGAGAGGCAGAGACACAGGCAGAGGGAGAAGCAGGCTCCATGCAGGGAGCCCGACGTGGGACTTGATCCCGGGTCTCCAGGATCAGGCCCCCAGCTGAAGGCAGGCACTAAACCGCTGAGCCACTGGGGCTGCCCTATTAGCTAGCTTTTGACTGAGGTCAGGGAAGATGGCAGAACAGAAAACTCCAGGAGTTGCACCTCCACCAGAACAGCAGTGGAACTGGCAGAAATGTCTGAGGCAACTGTTCTGGATATTTGAGACTAACAGGACAATTGCTGCATTCAGGAAAAAGCTTGGTGAAGACACTGGTAAATTTCAGTAAATTTTGTTCAAATTTAGCTTTGACCCTACCGTCCCTACCTCCTACCCCTGTGGCAGGCAACTGTCAGGTCAGGTTGTATGTATTCCTAGTGCTGCTTGCTGGAGCCAGGGTGGGCAATGAGGGTTTTGACCTCCAAAAATAGGATTGTGAGTTTTGATTGCATAGCAGAGAGGTCAGCCATTGTTTCATTCAACTATGGGCTGAAGTGGCTTTTCCACCATGAGAAGATTTGAGACAGGATTTGCAATTTTTTTTTTACCCTCTCATGAGAATCAGACATTTATTACATAGATTTAATATATAGATTTAATATTACATATATTTTATATAATATCACATATATTTAATATTTATTATATATGATATTATATGCATATTATATATATAAAATATGTGTGTATTTGAAGTATTTCTTTAAATTCCAGTTAATTAACATATAGTGGGTGTTGCCCTCTCTCCAGGAAGAGAAGACTCTCTGGTAGAGAGTTTTCCCTTGGGTGGCCTTCTGCCTATGTGAACTGGCGACTGGTGGAGGGCCCCCCGGGCTTGTCCTGGCTCTGGGGAGAGGGAAGGAGCCTTTAGTCCAGCTGTCTGCTGGTTCTGGCCTGCCTTCCATGCCCTTGGTTCAGGCACTATGTCTTGTACTTTAAAAAAAAAAGTCTCTGGGACTTTCTAATATTAGTTTCAGGTGTACAGTTTAGTGATTCAACACATACAACACCTGGTGCTCATCACAAGTGCCCTCCTTAATCCCCATCACCTATTTAACCCATCCCCCACTCACCTCCCCTCTGGCAACCATCAATTTGTTCTCTGTAGCTGAGTCTGTTTCTTTATCTGCCTCTCTCTCTTTCCCCCCGTGATCATTAGTTTTGTTTCTTAAATTCCACATATGAGTGAAATCATTTGGTACTTATCTTTCTCTGACTGACTTATTTTGCTTAGCATAATACTGTCTGTCTCCATTGTAAATGGCAAGATAATTCTTTTTATGGCTTAGTAATATTCCATTGTGTACATACATATACCATATCTTTATCCATTCATCGGTCAATGGACATTTGAACATGAAAAGAGGTTCAGCATCACAAATCATCAGGGAAATGCAAATCAAAACGCAATGAGGTATCCTCCTACACTGTTGGTGGGAATGCAAACTGGAGCAGCCACTGTGGAAAACAGTATATAGAAGTTCCTCAAAAAGTTAAAAATAGAACTACTCTACGACCCAGTAATTGCACTCCTAGATATTTATCTAAAGAATACAAAAATACTAATTTGAAGGGATACATGCACCCTTATATGTTTGTAGCAGCATTACGGCAATAACCAAATTATGCGAGTCAGATATTTAAAGAAACTTTGGTGATGTCAGTGGCTGTCTCTAGAGACAAAGGTAGAGAAACTTCAGTTTCCCACATACACCAAAGAGTATGCACTTTGCAAAAATAGTTTGAAAGAGTTACAGAATGAGAGCTCCAGCCCTAACGAAACAAAAATCATTCCTGAAGAGTAGAAAAATTAGATTTCCAACGTTCCTAAGCATAGTACTCAGAATATCCAGCTCTCAATACAAAACCAAAAAGCATACAAAGAAATAGAAAAGTATGGCCCATTCAAAGAAAATAAGAATTTAAAAGAAACCATCCTGAGGAAATGCATGCATGGGATTATTAGTCAAACTTGGTAAATGTCTTAAATATCTTCAGTGAGCTAAAGGAAACCATCAGCAAAGAATTAAGAGGATTTAAGAAAACCATGTCTAAATAAAATGAGAATATCAATAAATAGGAATTATAAAGGGAATCCAGAAAAATCTGGAGCTGAAAAGTGCAAAACTAAAATGAAAAAACTCACTAGAGGAATTAAACAGATTTGAAGTGATCAGCCAACTTGAAGGTAAGACAAGTGAATTTATCCCCCTTGAAGAATAGAAAGAAAAAGGAATTAGAGAAATCTGAGGAAAAAAATGAAAGATGAAAGATTTTGAAGAAATCATTACCAAAACTTTCAAGACTGAGGAACGACATGAATACACACATTGAAAAGTTCAGTGAATTCCAATCAGGATTGACATGTGGATCCACAGTGAGACACATAATAGTCAAATTGTGAAAACCCAAGGACTCCTGGGTGGCTCAGTGATGGAGTGTCTTCCTTTGGCTCAGGTTGTGATCCTGAGGTCATGATCCTGAGGTCCTGGGATCGAGTCTTGCATCAGGCTCCCTGTGGGGAATGCCTATGTCTCTGCCCCTCTCTCTGTGTCTCTTATGAACAAATAAATAAAAATCTTTTTAAGAAAATTGTCTAAACCCATTGGCAAAGAGAGAATTCTTAAAACAACAAGAGAGAAGTGACATCATGTACAAGGGATCCTCAGAAAGATTGAGATCTGATTTCTTACCAGAATTCATATGGCCATGGGCAGCCCAGGTGGCTCAGCAGTTTAGCGCCGCTTTCAGCCCATGGCGTGATCCTGGAGCTCTGGGATCGAGTCCCACGTCAGGCTTCCAGCGTGAAGCCTGCTTCTCCCTCTGCCTGGGTCTCTACCTCTCTCTCTCTCTCTCTCATGAGTAGATAAATAAAATCTTTAAAAAAAAGAAATCATGTGGCCAAAGCAGTGAGAAGACATACTTTAAAGTCCTGAAAGAAAAAAATGTTGGGCAAGATTGTAGATTCATCAAAATTATATTTTAAGAATGAAGAAAGTGAGACATTTCCAGATGAACAAAAGCTAAGGGAATTCATTACCAGTTGACTTGCCCTACAAGAAATGCCATGGGGACTCTTTCAGCCTGAAATAAAAAATATTACACAGCAACTTGAAACCATAAGAGAAAATGAAGAACACTGATAAAGATAACTACATAGATAAATATAAAATCAAGTATTACTGTACTTTGGGTATTGTTTGTAATTTCTCTTTTTTTCCTATATAATAAACAAATGCATATACCAATAACTATAAATCTTTGTTAATGGGCATATTATGTATAAGGAGGTAAGCTTTGACAGTGTAAAGGGGAAGGGTAGGAGATATACAGGAACAGGGTGTTTGTATATTTAAATAAGATTGTCATAAGTTTAAAATGTTAACCGTAATCTCCAAAGTAACCAATAAGAAAATTAAAATATGTAGAAAAGGGGGAAAAAAGAAAATTAAAATGGTATGCTATAAGCAATAATAGAGGAACTGGGAGAATAAAAAAATACATACATCATAAAGGAAACAATAGATAAATCCTAGAAACAAATCCCTTTTTATCAGTAATCACATTAAATGTAAATGGATGATACTTGACTATTAAAAGGTAGAAATTGTCAGATTAGATAAAAAAAAAATTCCAGGACGTATCTGTATACTTTATATAAGAGACTCAATTTAGATATAAGGACACACTGAGATTGAAAATAAAAGGATGGAATAAGATATTCCATGAAAATAGTAACCAAAAGAGAGCTGGAGTGGCTGTATTACTGAGACAATATCAACTTTAAATCAAAAAAGTTTACAAGAGATGTTGACATTATGTATTGATAAAGTTTCAGTTCATCAAGAAAGACACAGTTATAAACATATATGCACCTAACAAAAGTATTTATGAACTAGAAGACTTAATATTGCTGAGATGACAATACTACCATAACATTCTACAGATTCAATACAATCCCTATCAAAATCCCAATGGTGTTTTTTACAGAATAGAAAAGTCTATCCTAAAATTCATATGGGCTCTCAAGAGTAGCCAAAATAATCTTAGAAAAGAAAAATAAACTTAGATTACTCACACTTCCTAATTTCAAAACTTACTGCAAAGCTAGAGCTTTTGCATAAGAATAGTATAATATCATCATAAAGATAGACATATAGACCAATGTTATTGAATATAAAACCCAGCATAAACCCTCATTATATGATCAATTAGTTTTTGACAGTAGTGCTAAAACAATTAATGGGAAGAAGATACTCTTTCCAAAAAGTGATGCTGGGAGAACCAGGTATCAATATGCAAAAGGTTGAGGTTGGACTCATACCTTACACAATATACAAAAAATAGCTCAAAATGGATTGATAAACTAAATATGAGAGCTAAAACTATGAAACACTTGGTAGAAAATGGGAGAATCTTCGTGACATTGGTTTCAGCAATGATTTCTTAGATATCTAACACCAAAAAGCACAAACAACAAAGGAAAAAATAAATGAATTAGACTTCATCAAAATTAAAACTGTATCAAAGGAATATTCTTGTGAGAATGAAAAGACAGTCCACAAGATAGAAGAAAATATTTGCTCATCATATCTGCTAAGGAATTAATATATAAAGAACTCCTACAACTTAACAACTACAACAACAAAGTCAATTTAAAAATGGGCAAAAGATTGGAATAGACATTTTTCCAAAAAAGATACACAGATGACAACTAGGCATATGAAAAGGTGCTCAACATCATCAGTCATTAGGGAAATTGCAAATCAAAACTACAATGAGATACTATTATATATACTTTATGATGGCTATTATGGAAGAAATGGAAAATAACAAATGTTGAGGATGTTGAAAAATTGGAACCTTCATGCACTGTTGGTGAGATTGTAAAATGGTGCAGCTGCTATACGGAACATTTTGACAGTTCCTCAAAAAGCTAATCAGAAAATTACCATGTTGTTCAGCAGTTTTTCTCCTAGATATATGGTCAAAGGAATGGAAAGCAGGGAGTCAGAGTCACATACACCAATGTTCAAAGCAACATTATTCACAATAGCCAAAAGATGGAAAAACCCAGGTGTCCATCAACAGATGAATAGATTGATAAGAATAGTGCATACCCACCATGTAATATTATTTATTCATGAAAAGGAATAAAGTTCGGGTTGCCTGAGTGGTGCAGTCAGTTGGGCTTCCAACTTGGTTTCTGTTCAGGTCATGGTCTTGGGGTCATGGAATCAAGTCCCATGTCAGGCTCCATGTTTGGTGTGGCATCTGCTTGGTTTCTCTCTCCCTCTGACTCTCCTGCTCGCTTACTCTCAAAAATAAATAAATAATAAACTTTTAAAAAATGAATGGAAATTCAAATGTATCTTATTACAAAGTAGATGTGCATCTTTAAAACCTTATATAAAATGAAATAAATCAGAAACAAAAGAACACATGATTCCTTGTTTATGAGATACCTGGAATAAGAAAATTCATAGTCAGATAATAGAAGTTAACAGGGGTTAGCACTAAGGGAAATGAGTTATTGTTTAATGGGTATAGAGTTTATGTTTAGGGTGATGAAAAATTTTGGAAATAGTAGTGATAGTTATACAACATTGTAAATACGATTAACGCCAGTAATTGTACACTTGAAATGTTTAACATGGCAAGTTTTATGTTATATATATATATATATTATTCACAGTTTTAAAATTAATAATGTTATATCCTTAAAAAAACCCTGAACTTTATACTACGGGTGAATTGTATGTTTGAGTTATATCTCAATAAAGCTATTTTTATATTATCTATTGTTATTAATTGTTACAGGTTACTGTTAGCATGGCAAATAACAAATCTTAAATTGTTTTTAAAATTTGGTTCTAATCTTGTCCTTTCATCCTTCAGATGAAAATGAGCTCTTCTTCAATATATATACAAGTTTATGTGTATCTCTTTTACCTCATCACTTCCTACCAAGAATGACATGTATTTCCAGTAGAGACGGTTTGAGAATAATGATAGCATGATCATCTCAAGAGATGCAGGAAAAGCATTAGACAAAATCCAATAAAACCATTCAGTGAACTAGAAGTGAAAGGAAGCCTTTTCAACCTGATAGTGGGCATGGACAAAATATCCCCAGCTAACGTTATATTTAAAAATGAAAGATTGAGTGTTTTCCCTTTATTTTTTATTTTTATTTTTTATTTATTTATTGCTTCTTTAAAATAAGGAATAAGAAAAGGAAATCTACTTTTACCGCCTCTGTTGAACATTTTACTGTAATTTCTACCTAGGGCAGTTAGGCATTAAAAGGAAATAAAAGGCATCCAGATTGGAAAGGAAGAAATAAAACTTGCTCTTTTCACAGATGACATGATCTGTGTAGAAAAACTAAAGAATTCACTAAGTTAGTGAATTCTAACTTCTTGCTAAAGTTTAGCAAGATTGCAGGAAAGTATCAATATATAAAAATCAGTTATATTTCTGTTAGACTTGCAGTGAACAACCTGAAAATGAAATTAAAACAGTTCTGTTTACAGTAGCATCAAAAAGAATAAAATTTTTCGGAATCAGTTTAACAAAAGTACAGTATTTATGCTCTGAAAACTATAAAACATTGTTGGAAGAAATTAATATTGTTTAAGATTATAATACTCACCAAATGTTAAGATTATAATACTCACCAAATCGATACATAGATGTGGTACAATACCTATCAGGTTCCCAGCTTGCTTCTTTATAAAATTGACAAGCTGATCCTGAAATTCATGTGTACACGCACAGGACACAGAATACCCAAAAAAAACTTGAAAAAGATGAACAAAGTTGAAAGACTCACACTTCTCAATTTTAAAACTTAATACAAAGCTATAGTAATCAAAACAGTATGTTACTGTCATAAGGATAAACATAGACCAATGGAATAGATTAGAAAACCCAAAAATAAACCCATATATCTATAGTCAGTTGATTTTTGTAAAAGGTGCTAAGATCATTCAATGGAGAAAGAATAAATTTTTCAACTAATGTACTGCTGGACACCCACATGCAAAATAATGAAGTTGAATACTTACCTGACACCATAAACAAGAAGTAACCCAAAATGAATCAAAGACTTAAATGGAAGAGACAAAGTATAAAAATCTTAGGAGAAAAGATAGAACTATACCTTCATAATTTGGATTTGGTAATAGATTATTAAGTATGTCACTAACAGCATAAGCAACAAAAGAAAAAAAAAGATAAATTGCCCATCATCTAAATTAAGAAATTTTGTGGTTCAAAAAACACTATCAGTACAGTGAAAAGCACATTACACTGAGTGAAATAAGGCAGAAGCACAAAGATAAATACTGTATGATCTCACCTATACCTGAAATCTGAAAATACCAAACTCATGAAAAACAGAGTAGAAGAGTGGTTACCAGGGCCTGGGAGTAGGGGAAATGGGGAGATGTTGGTCAAAGGACTCAAATTTCAAACTAAGATGATAAGTTCTGGAGACCTAATGTACAGCATGATGACTACACTTACTAATGCTGTATTGTAGATTTGAAATTTTCTAAGAAAATAAATCTTAAGTGTTCTCTTCACAAAAAAAAAAGTGATTATGTGAGGTGATAGATATGTTAAGTAGCTTCACTGTGGTAATCTTTTCACAAGATGTACATGTATGAGAACATCAGGTCGCACACTTCAAATATATGCAGTGTTTGTCATTTATACCTCAGTAAAGCTGGGGAAAAAGTAAGTGAACCCACAGATGGGAGGCAATATTTGCAAATCCTAATACATGACTTGTGTATGGGGTACATAAGGAGCTCTTACAACTCGGAGCCCTGGGGTCGGTCTTGGCCTTTTCACTGCTTTGCTATGCAAACCATGCAGTCTTCACTAAAAAGAAGATAATTCTGTATAGCTGACTTTCTTCCCAGGATAGTTTTAAGAATCAGATGAGGTCATTTAAGGAAAAGTAACTTATCATGGGCTCATTTAATTAATGTGTAAAATGTAAACCATTGTAATTAAATGTACTTATTAAACATTATGATAAACATAATAACAATATACATTATTATGCTTTCCCTCTCCTAGTAGACCAAACTCTTTATTAAGCTAATCCTATTCTTATTTATATCTGTTCATATACTGAGTAATTTCTTATATATAATAAAGTGCTCAGTAAATGTGGAGAAGAATTTAATTGACATAGTCTAATCTTTGAAATAATATAAAATACCTGGATACCATTTGGTTTTCCCAAGAGGATGCTACAGACTATTTAGAATGACTTGTACAATTGATTATTATATTGTTTTCTTTGGAGATCTGCTTTGCAAATGAGAAATGTTTTAAAGACAAAAACAGAATATTGAAAGACTTCCATTGAGATGGGTCTGTTCCTGTGTCTTGCTCTCACACTGTTAACTCTCCGTGTCTCATGGAGCTAGTGCTTTGCCATTGCCTGCCCCCAAGGAAGCCCACTGAGTAGAGTCCAGAAAGAGAAGAGAGTTAAATGACTCTGTCACCGATGAACACAAATGTTCATGTGCTTTGTCTTTGAATTAATAAAGAACATGTATTTGTTAAGCAGCAAGTCATTCACATTAAGATTTTTTTTTAATTTTTATTTATTTATGATAGTCACAGAGAGAGAGAGAGAGGCAGAGACACAGGCAGAGGGAGAAGCAGGCTCCATGCACCGGGAGCCTGACGTGGGATTCGATCCCGGGTCTCCAGGATCGCGCCCTGGGCCAAAGGCAGGCGCCAAACTGCTGCGCCACCCAGGGATCCCCACATTAAGATTTTAGATAGTAAGTTTAATAGAGTATAGTAAAAAATGACTTGAAGTCCTATTTACAATAAGATGTCTAAATTACGAAGTGAAACTTCCAAACAAGGAACTTCTGCGAGCAGAGTGCAGTTGTGGATTGTCGCCTAGAGGGCTCAGCACGGTGCGGGGCACTCGGACCTCCGGGGAGACCTGGCAGCGGGGCTGGAGGCAGATGCTTGCAGCTAAGTCTGGGTTTCACCTGGGCTGACGAACCTTCGAGATGGAACGCTGCCAGGGTAAGGGCATACTGACCTCCCTGTGGTTGCCCACCTGTCTTTAGGTAGGGCTGGGCCCTCCGTGAGAACCTGGCAGCGTCGGAGCGTTGAGTCTGTCCCGAGGGTGGTGCTGCCCAAAGGTGCCCTGTCCTGCACCCGCGTTACAGCTGAGGCCAGAGCTGGAGCCGCAGAAGGACCGTCAGGGGCCGGCCGATCTGGTGGAAGGCAGTGGGCGCCAGTCCAAGGGGCCGCGGAGCTTGAGGTCCGTCCCCCTCCCCGGTCAACCCTTACCAAGACCTACAGCACTCAGATCCCTGTAGCATCTCGGAGAAGGTTCTCCCTCTCGGGGGCCCAGACACGGTGTCTGTGTTCCTGACTCTGGCGCAGTGTCTCTGTGGGGTGTTGTCTGGACGTTGGCCTAGGACAGCCTGCCCGGTTCTGCTGTGCGCCGGTTGCTGTGTGGCTGTGTGAGGTTCCTGCTCTCCTTATTTGCCCTAATTTCTTTGTTTGTGAAAATAAGCTGTGCCATTCAAGAGAAGTTATGCTTCCTCTGTAAAATAGTTTTGATCCCAGAATGTTCTTACTCCTTTTATAATTTAAAGCATTGCCCTTTAACCAGACTTGCACATTTATCCAGTTTAACTGAGGTTTGTTCTGTTTGAAGCTAGACTAAGCTTACTATTTGCCCATTTGTGGTAATAATTAAACCTAGGCTTTGTAATTTTTGAGGACAATATTTCTTGGTCTTATTTTACTGATTCTTTTATTTTAGTAGTGTCAACTTCAGCTTTCTGTGATCATTGTCTTCACAAATTCCTTTTAATTCCCATTTGGTGAATCCTTTTGTTCTGAATTTCATAAATTTTCTACTGAAATTTCAGTTTGGGACATTTCATGGATTTTAGAAAAACAATTTTCAATCCTTTTCATTTCCTTTTACCCCTTTCTATTCTCAGTACACTATTCAAATACTATAGTCTGTTCCTCACATTTTGTGCCATCTCAATTTTTGTTTCTCCTTGTTGAAATCAAACGATTTAGCCATCAAAACATTCTTTACGTGTGAACATTATCTGCTCTGTTTGACCAACATTATGTATGGTGACCATTACTAGAATTCCTTTTTATACATTTTAAAGTATATTGTTACTTTAAAAGTTGTTGCCTTTGTTAATCTTTAGTGGTCTGAATCTATTTGCAGATTGTTAAATTATTTATATGAATAGTTACTATGATTTTATTGATAGAGTGGTTTTTAAATCAACATTTCATCTCAATTAGAATTTTAAAACAAGACAACAAAACAAACAACTGCCTAACTGAAAATCTGTGAATCTTCAGTCTGTCCTGAGCCAGTTTCTTCTTCTGAGAGCTCTCATAAAAATTAGCTTAAGTAAAAACTGAGTCAGCAACACTGACCCTTTGTTTGTCTTGGGTATTGGCATTTCATCTTTTTGTTTCTAAGTTTCCGTGTTCTTTGAAGATGGTTCCCACAGTTGAGGTTTGTGGTTATTGACATCCTAGAGTTGAGGTAGGCTTTGTTACCTGTGTGTTTAGAAATGTATATATTTCTGATTAAAAATGATACAACAAAGATTTCTCAATTTCAGTAGTTAAAAAAGGATCAATGTCTTGTTTAAGTGACATTAAACTATTGAAATGAGAATTGTAAATGGTTTGTTATAGGAAAGATACTATTTTGAAAATTTTATAGAATAATTTTTATAAACTCAAAGTCTTTGAAGAATATCATTTAATATAAAACATTTTAATATATCAAATAGATTCACACCCATTATTCCTTAAAGTACTCTAACATAAATGTTGCTGTATCCATATATGAGACAGAATGGATTCTATTAGTTTAGGTGATATAATCAAGATCATTTGGCTTATATAGAACAACACTGAGACTTGAACCCAAATCTCCAGACTCATACTCTGTGTTCTCTCTGCTATGCCACCCTTTAACTCCAAATAGACATTTTACACCTAGAAAAAATATGGAATGGTATATTCGATGTTTCTAAAAAAGTGTATGCTGTTGACTTACTGATACTACAGATAAGGAGGCTTTCTTAACTCAGTCAAGTGAAGCAAAGTGGAAAGGTGTAATTTTCTTTGGAGCAATTGACCTGTGGGCCCAGAGATTTACTGGATAATTTTTGTCTCTTTCTTCTGCTGCATGGAGTGAGATCTTTATTGTTAATTAGAGGATGAGAAAGCCACGTTGTTCATGTCAACAAGCTAAAGCAGCAAAACACTCACTGCAGCTGTAATGATTTCAAAGCTTGACGAGATATGATGGGACTCACAGGAGAAAGTGCTGCTTTCCTACAAGGCCTCCATAGAAGTGCTTGTGCTAAGTCCCGATGGCTGGGTGGGTGTTTTGTCAGGGTAAGCTCGAGGTGCATTATAGGTTTTTATCTAGAGTAGTAATCCTCAAAGTATGGCTGTGGGCAAAGCAGCATCAGCATTACCTTTGAACTTGTTGAATATGCCAGTGTGGGCCCCACCCTAGACCTACTTAATCAGAAACTTTGGGGGAGGGGTACAACAATTTGTGTTTTAACAAGTCTATGGTTCTGATTCATGCTAAGGTTTGAAAACTTCTGTACTGGAGTCACACTGGGAGATAAAGACTACAAGATAAGGATTTAAGATTGGCCTGGGAGAAGTAATGCTAAGAAGCAGGCTAATACACTTAGGCTTATATTCAGGAGAGAGATGTCTTACAACTTAGTGTCAGAATGACCCTTAAAGATACAGACCAGTCATAACTGATACAAGGGTATCCAGTTTTTTTTTTTTTTTTCAGGACTGCACTATGCACTTCTCTTGTTAATGCATCTGTTTGGAGCTTGTCATAAAGATTCCTACTTCTGGTTTTCAAACAACATTATTGAACGGAGCAGGTGTAGTCCTTTCCTCGGGAAACAGGAAGCATACCTGTAGGAAACCCAGCCATAGCTTTGTGCTTCGTTGACTTAGTGGAACATGCTTTAGTGCAGCAAAGTAGCTGAAAGATGATAATCAGCCTTTTGAGTGTTAGTCACAAACCCAACTCTGTAGAGAAATTGTACTGTCATAGCACAAATCTAAAATTAGAGAGAGAGAGAGGGAGAGAGAGAGAAAATTGTGACACTAGGAAAAAGAAAATATGAAGAAAATGTCGAGTCATAGTTAGGTGGATCAGTTTGGTCATATTTGAGAGTTACTCAAATAGGAAGTGATTGTTATATAATTTACCCAATTATTTGAGGCAATTTACTATTAAAGAAAAGATTGATTTAAGTGTTTATGTACATATATTAAAAATACATTTTCATTATGTGAAGAAAAAAGACACAATAATACAAAGAAAAACATAAAAAGTTACCTGCATAAAATCCTTTCATCTAGGGATAAATTGCTTGATTTTTTGATGCAGATCATTCTAGCACTTTGTCCTTCTAAGAATATTAGTAATATATAGTCTTACCACATAGTTCTTATAGGCCTGAGTCTTTTTCTAATTCAATAGTATAATAAGAGCTCCACCCATAATTTCGTTTAAATATATTTTTTTGAATTAGGATTTTCAGTGCTATCATTTGTATCACTGTTTCATGATTTACTTTTCTACTTGTTTTAGAAATTTCGATTTTTTTGCTATATATATGAAACTAGTACAATCAATATTTTTATATATTTTATACATAGATTTTTTTCTCCACATCTTGGATTATTTCATTAGTATAGATTCTTTACAGTGACTTTGTTGAATAAAACTATATGAACATTTCTAAGACCTTTCATTACCCATTTGTGTATAGAAGTGGATATGCTACAATAACCGAGAGAAAACTTAGTTTTTTGAGATATCCTGTCTTGCATTGTAAAAATTAGGTTAACCTCTAGAGATTTTAGAAATAGCCAGTATCAGGTTGCCTGGGTGGCTCAGTCGTTGAGCGTCTGGCTTCAGCTCAGGTCATGATCCTGGAGCCCTAGGATGGAGCCCCACATTGGGCTCCCTGCTCAGCGGGGAGCCTGCTTCTCCCTCTGCCTCTGGCCCTCCACCCCCAGCTCTCTCTCTTTCTCACTCTCAAATAGATAAATAAAATCTTAAAAAAAAAAAGAAAGAAAGAAAGAAAGAAATAGCCAGTATCTAATAATACTAGCCACTGTTTTAAAGGACAGCTAGTGTGGTGCCAGGCATTATACGTAGTCATCTGTGTGTGCGGCTTGTACTTATGTACCTAGTGTCACAATAATACTATTAGGTATTTATGATCCCGATTTTAGATACAAAAAAATTAAAGTTCAGGAAACTAAAGTAGTTGATGAGGACAAAATAGGTAATAAGTGGCAGAGCTAGAATTTAAACCCTACTCCGTCTTCAGACCAGGCTTTTCCTCCTGCTTTGTTCTTGTATTTTCTGTCAAGTTCTGGGAGAATTTTTATCAGATAAAAGTGTGGGATCTGTGCCTTGAAAATAAAATTTACAACCACTGCTAGAAACATAGTGGTTCTTTAAATTACCATTCCCAGTGGCCCTCTGCTTGGAAAGGAAGTCATTGGATTAGAGATTTATGTTTGTCAAGAGAATTAGACTTCTGGTTTACCAAAAAGTTTGTTCTCATATTTTATACCCTCCTGTGAATTCATCTTACATGTTATTTACTGTCCTATTCACTTTCAAACAGAAATAAACTCCTCAATGTTATGTTTGTTTGGATAGAAGGGGAATTAGACATATATTCTGGGAATTTAAAAATTGTGCACACAATTATAAATTTCAGTGTCCTAATGCAGTGGTTTTTATCAGTTTCTTAGTCTGATTTGGATAGGAAAATAAAAGAAATGCATTTGCATACAGTAAAAGGATGAAAATAAAGTTTAACCCTGAAACTTCTTATTTCTGAAACGGACTTAATTCTTCAGTTTAGAGAGATTTCCTAAGACTTGTGTTTTTTTATTTTTCTTAGAGTAAATCTGATTTTTGGCAGGGAGAAAGAGTGCCCATTCACTCTTAAAAGGACTGAGAAAATGGACAGGATATTTTGCTATTTTTAAAAATTCAGAACAAAGATCATTAACATTGTCTTGTCACTAGCTTAGATTTAGTGCCCCTGTGCTGGTGTAAGTCACCACAGTAGGGAACATGGGTGGTACTAAAGTTTGTGAAGTTAGCCCTAGAAGTCACTGGGCACAGTAGCCCCATTCAAATCTAATCAATCCATCAGTTGATAAAAGAATTTATTGATGAGTAGAATGTGGCTTATTGTTTTTCCTAAATATCAGAATTCTCAGCTCCGTGGAAGTTTCTGCAGTGATAGAAATGTGCTGTCCAGTATGATAAGCACTTGCCACATTGAATACTAGAAATGGGGCTCATGTAATTTATGGAATTGCACTTTTAATTTAATTTAATTTTATTTAAATCCAGTTAGCCTCCAGGGCAGGGCTAGTGGCTACCTTGTAGGTACAGGTGTAGAAAGTGACCCTGAGTGTTCTGTTATCACCAGGGACCTTTATGCAATTAAATTTAAAGTCCTCCATTGCAGCTTGTCAAACTGCACTTGATAAGTGTGAACAGGGAGCATAATCTCTGGTAGTCTTACCTAAATGTCATGCTTTCTTGTTAGCCCGATCTCCTCCTGTGGCCTAGCTAACCAGCTCCTGTAAACTTGTATCACTACCCTTTCTCATACTTCGGTTCCTCCAGGAATAAAAACAGGACTTTTCTTGCCAGTGTCCGGCTGGTGAGTCCCATTCTTGTTCCAGGGAGGTAGCCTGGTATCTTAGGAAAAAGACAGACTAGCTTTAAAGCCAGTTTGTTTGTATTTCAGGCCTGGAATGGACCAGTGGGATAGAAATGATTGTTATTTAGCCTCCTCTAAAGATCGTGTAAGTCATACTTACGCTGCGGCGAGAGGACTGAGGACGGAGGAGCGTAAGCCGGGGTAGTAAGACCCAACAGAATCCAAGCCCAGGTATCCTAGCAAGATGTTAGGCAAATTAGCATGAGTGGGTAACAGAAAAGTAATACTTGCTTCTAGTGACCTGTAATTCTAGCTAATGTTTAGGACGAAAAAGGCAATGAGCCTTGGAAATAACAGTAACCCTAGTCTTTCCGCACGGTAGAAAGTGACTAATGTGACATGACTGAGGATAAAACTCAGCTGCTGCAGCAGCAGCACCCCAGCCTGGCCCTGGAGCCCTTGCAGGGTGCAGCGGGGTGGAGAGCACATCGCTCTACCCATTCTCGCAGGAGCTCTGTGGGGTACCTCTCCTGCTGGGAACAACTCCCTTTTCATAGAAGCGGAGTCCTAGATTGAGTCTGTCCACAGTCACCCAGCTATCACGTGGCAAAACCAGGATTTAAATCTAAGGCATCTTGTGGACGCCCTGTCACTCAGTCAGTGAAGCGCCTGCCTTGGGCCCAGGGCGTGATCCCGGCCCTGGGATGGAGCCCACCTGGGCTCTCTGCTCAGAGAGGAGCCTGCTACTCCCTCTCCTGCCTGCTTGTGTTCTCTCGCGACCTCTGTCTCTCTAAAATAATAAAATTAAATAAAATTAAATATAAAATAAATAAATAAAATAAAATAAAATAAAATAAAATAAATAAAATAAAATAAAATAAAAATCTAGACCTCTTAGATCCAGAATCCTATCTTCTCTCTGGCCTCTCAGGTTACTGTGTGCCATGCATTGGGTTCTCATAGGCCTGGGTGCTCCCCCTTCAGAGCTCTCATTTCTCTAAGCCCTTATTTCAAGTGTGTTCCATTCTTAGATTCTTACTTGGAACTCATGGGACTCAGTTATAGTAGGTCTGCTTTAACTATTTAAAAGTCGCACTCGGGACGCCTGGGTGGCTCAGCTTTTGAGCGCCTGCCTTCGGCCCAGGGCGTGGTCCTGGAGTTCTGGGATTGAGTCCCACGTCGGGCTTCCTGCATGGAGCCTGCTTCTCCCTCTGCCTGTGTCTCTGCCTCTCTCTCTGTGTGTGTATCTCATGAATAAATAAAATCTTAAAAAAAAAAGTCACACTCATTTCTTTATACATATATCTGGTGAATAGGAATAAATATTTTTTCATTAGTTTAGGAAATATCTGTTAGATTCCTCACAGATGTTAAGTAGTGTTTGGCCCTCAAAAAACAAAGATAAAAATGAAAGAGCTGGTATATTCTAGTAGTTGAGGATTTCTTTGTAGAAACAGACACAAACACGTCACTGTGAAAAGCACTCCCAGAGCACAGAGAAAACAGCTTTTCCCAAGGAAGCTAGGACTGACATACATTCAAACAACAGTTTTAAAAAAATGTCTCACAAAGAATTTTTTTTAGGATGTTATTTATTTATTTATGAGAGACACAGAGAGGCAGAGACACAGGCAGAGGGAGAAGCAGGCTCCGTGCAGGGAGCCCAATGCGGGACTCGATCCCTGGACTCCGGGATCACACCCTGGGCTGAAGGCAAACACTCAACTGCTGAGCCACCCAGGCTCCCCTCTCACAGAGAATTTTAAAAGGGGCTTAATTAATATGGAAAAGTCTATCCTCTGCCTCCCCATAGAAGCCCTTGTTCCTTCTATTGTAGCACAAAGGGTGTTTTCCTACACTTATTGTTTCCTGATGTGTGGTCCTACATGGGCCGTAAGCCCTCTCGATTCCCCACTCCATGGCCCAGCCTTTCCTGGTGTAGGTACCAGCCAGGTGTGGGCTAGTGCGGGTGAAGCCTGGGGATGAAATTAAACTGTAAACAAAATTGATTGGTTTATCCCAAGCATGTCTTGAATGAAAAGAAATACTAAACCTAGATTATGTTCTCTGGCAACTGCAGTTCCTAGTCCAACCGTCTTTAGTTTAGGTAGCCATTAGAGGAGGAAAGGAAAGAAGGTAGGGGAAGGAAAGAAAAAAAAAAATCTGTTTTTCCTTTTCTTTGGGTCACTGCTTTAATCCCAGTAGCTCATTAATCCTCTTTGCTTCCACCATAGATTTGAATGAATTCTTCCTAGGTAGTAAACAAATTGACCTTATTTCATGGTTCAGAATAGATAGTACTATTGACTATGTGTCAATCATAATCACCTCTATCAACATATTCAGTGCAAAATACAGTCTTGATTTAATCAGTTGCTAGACACAAAAAAATTGAGAACACGTAACTAGTGGGAAAATAAAAAGAAACATTGCTCACAAACCTCGGACTTCCTGAAAACAAGTTTACAGAGTATTTCACACTTTGTCAGTGTTGATAGTGATACAACTGTCAACCTTTGAAGTAATAGAAAATGAAAAGATATTTCATTTGGTTTTCCTTCGCTAGTCTCAATGACATTAGGGGGAAAAAAGTCTTGTTTCCTGTTTTCTTGAGTTATATAACAGTCTCAGGTGAGGAGAAATGAAAATGGTTCTTAAGGCAAAACGTATGTTTGAGCAGTTACTTCTGTTTTCAGAAAACATTTTGAAAAATTGTCATTTTTATTAAACGTACAGTATTCTCTATTTTTTAAAAAAGATTTCTATCAGAAACCTTGGTACTTGGACTCCTTTTAAGACTATTACTTTCTGGTTTGTTGTGTATTTCATTTGCGTGGCTAACTCTCCCATATTTTAGCCCACCCTGCTGCCATCTCCAGGATGTTCTGAGAGTTGACTGGAAAGTAAATGCATATTCTTCAACGCCGTGATAATGTTCACTGGTGGTGTTGGCTGTATATGTGATTTGTCAAGTCAGGTTTAACACTTTAGCACTTTAGGTTTGTTTTTATTTCCAGTTTGATCTTTAGAAATACTAGTTAAATATGCTGTAATATTAATCTTCATACATGTTCTGTAAACTTTTTTGGTCATCACATAACATTTGTGGCAATGAGATATGTCAGATGATTATAAGGTCTATAGCAGTTAATACTGGATTGCAGTATAAAATGAAATTGAAAAACAATGATGGAACTATGGATGTGGATGCTGAAAAGCTCTAACTTCCTCTTCCTGCTCATAAAGGAAAGTGAACATGTGATTTTTTTTTTTCTGAAGAGACCAAGTGATGTAATGTGACATATTTGCACATTACATTGAACCTAAACTGTGGTCATTGCCTCTGGGAAGCCTCTGGGCAGCCTCTGGAGTCTTCCATGCATCTCTTCTCCCCCCCTCCCTGACCCATGACAGCCCTCACCGGGCTCCTTCTCCTGGGAAGACTTCCTCACTGCCGTGGGATAACTCCCAAAGGTCCTCCATTGGGGTATCCAGTGGCAGTAACACCCCTTTCCTTCGCAGTAGAACCATCCACTCAGCCTTCTTGTCTCTGACTGCATCCTTGTGTTTGACACATCATAGGTGTTGAGTAAAAGGTGAAATGAACCAAATGGACCTAGATATGGGTTTTAAGGTCTTTCAGTATTGACCAGCCTTCCAAATCTATGTTATTAGATATGATATTATTATTTGAATTGATTTACCAGATCTTCTAAGTATAAAAATTCATATCTGTGACTGAAATTTTCAGACTGCACATAGTATGCTAAATCATTTTAAACCTTATTCAAATTTCCCAATTCAGAAATTATGATCCTATGGATCTAGTTAGATTATGTTTACCTATGTAGTTACCTTTAGAAGATAAAGGGTACTTGTGAGCACATGAAAAACTTGAACAAGATTTCAAGTCTATTTACCTTAGAGAATCAGTTATTTTCAAATCTCAGTACTCTTGGTACAGAAACAAGTGATAAACTCTTCAAAAATTAGTCATACCTGCCCATAGATAGAGAGAACAGATTGGTGGTTTCCAGAGGCAGCGGGTGGAGACAGGAAACATGAGTGAAGAGGTTCAAAAGGCACAAACTTCCAGTTATAAAACAAGTAAGTCCTGGGGAAGTAATGTACATCATGGTGACTATAGTTAATAATGGTATATTATTATTTGAGAAGTTGCTAAGAGAGTTAATCTTAGAAGTTCTTATCACAAGAAAAAAATTGTCACTATATATGGCGATGATGGTAACTAGACTTATTGTGATCATTTCACAATGTATACAAATACTGACTCATTTTGTATACCTGAAACAATATAACATGTCAATTGTACCTTAATAAAAAAAAATTAGTTATATCTATTTCAGAAGGTTTGCCAAAATGTTATCTTTTCTAAGGACTATAATTTTAATTTGTGATTTGAAGTAATAAACTAAATATCCTTACAAATTACTTCTATTCTGGACTAATTCAGTTTGATTAGCTTGAATCAGAAAGAATTTTGCTAAATATGTATATTTGGTATTTTTGATGTGTAATTAAACAAACGTTTCCGTCATCATTAGAATAAACGTTCTCCCTGTTTTCTACAGAAGATGCAGGAGTGGATGAGCTGGCCATGTGCTGCAGTAGCCTGGCCTGAGTTCCTGCCTCTCGCTCTCTGAGCCCCACGGCTGGGCCACAGGACCACTATTTCTACCTCAGCTTTCCCTTCTATTAAGCAAAGCTAACACTGAAATATATATACATATAAATGCTATTTCTGGAAATATGTAACTTCTCAGCCACATTTCAAAATAGAGTTAAAATCTTTTTTTTTTGCTAAATTTGTAGTGACATGTTTAATTATAAAAGAGATCCAGATCAATAGTTATGAAGTAAATCTTTCTTTAATAATTTAAAACTCTAAAAAAATCTGCCTGTTTGAGATGACACTGTATATTATCATCTCTATAATCTCCAGGAATCTGGAAGATTCTGAATTTGGGTTAACCCTAACTTTGCTACTAATAAGGTAGAGGGCTGGGTAAGTAAACAGAAATGCTGTGATATTGCAAAATAATACACAATTAAGGACATTGCTCTTTCTAGATGCAATGTTTATTTTTGTTAATTGCCTATTGGCTAACTTCATTTTTTCCATTTGAAACTAAAAGAGTTCTATTTTTTTATTGCTAAAAAGGATTCCTGTGGATCCCTGGTGGCTTAGCGGTTTAGTGCCTGCCTTCGACCCAGGGTATGATCCTGGAGTCCTGGGATCGAGTTCTATCTACATCAGGCTTCCTGCATGGAGCCTGCTTCTCTCTATGCCTGTGTCTCTGCCTCTCTCTCTCTGTCTCTCATGAATAAATAAATGAAATCTTTAAAAAAAAAAAAAAGGATTCCTGTCAGGTCAGCTTTCCTTATCAAATTACTATGAATTGCAAATTTTCAAAGTTAATTTTTTAATCAAGGATATGTTTTGAATATTTCCATATAAAACTGAACATTAAATATTAAGGAAAATTAGAATATGGGAGCTATTAGTATCAAATATACCTTTGTTTCTAAATGGCAAATATTAAAATATGGAGTATTGAATTTTATTTTTACTAGCTAATAAAAATGCGAGCTTTATAATATAGATTAGCAAGGCACTTAAAACACTTTAAGAGGCCCTTCAAGTCTGCCCATAAATTAAAAGGAAATGGAGGAAAGTGAGCAGAAACACCAAGAATACAATGCTTGAGATTGTGGGTATATTTGTACAGTTATCTAATGCAGTCACATTGAGAGCAAGCCAAATATATTAATGTCTTTTATTCATTTTGCTGTAGTAATCCTGCATCAATCATGAATTTATTTACTTTGCCAACAAGAGATCAGAAAAAACGAGCCCCTTTTGGGTTTGCATATATGTATGTGTAAATTACTCAGGTTTTGCAGATAAATTGCTCTTATTAGCCACATGGCTAATGGTGCTGCCAGGAGACAAAGCACATCCAGTGCTATTGAAATTTGCATCTCTGCAGTAAATGCCCAGAAGTGCAGTGGGTTGTATGGTAGTTGCATGTTTACTGTCTTCTAGAATTGCCAGACTTTTTTCCAAGTGGCTGACTACACACCTTTATGTTCCAACCAGCAACGATTGGGCAATCCAGTTTTTTCATATCCTCATCTGCTTTTGGTGTCATCACTATGTTTTGTTTTAATCATTTGGATAGTATAGAGGCACTGTACCTCTGTGGTTTTAATGTGTGTTTTCTTGGTGGCTAATGACATTGAATAGCTTTTGATGTGCTAATTTTTAGCCATTTATATATCTCTTCGGTGAATTGTCTACTCACAACTGTTGTCCATGTTCAGATTGTTCACTCTTTCACACACGGTTTTTCAGATTTCTTTTTAATTCTAGGTCATTGGCCTTTCTTGGATATGTGCTTTGCAAATATTTTCTCTCTGTAAGTTCTCCTTTTGTCCTTTTAACAAGGTCTTTCTCAAATCAAAAGTTTTTAGTTTTAATGAAGTCCAATTGTCATTTTTTTCCTTTTTGTGGGTTTTTTTTTTTCTTTAAGTTTTATAGTGTGGGGCACCTGGGTGGCTCAGTAGGTTAAGCATCTGCCTTTGACTCAGGTCATAATCCCAGGGTCCTGGGATGGAGCCCTGCATCGGGCTCTCTTCTCACCATGGAATCTGCTTCTCCCTGGTCCTTTGCCTCTTCCCTGGCTTGTGTATGCATGTGCTCTCTTTCTCTCTTTCTTTCAAATAAATAAAATCTTAAAAAATAAATGAAGTTTTATAGCTTTATAATTTACATTTATATTCATGATCAATTTTGAGTTAAATTTTATTTAAAGTTTGAGACTCGGTTTGTAGCTTGTACTTTTCTGACTAAGAATATCCACAGTCTACTTCCTTTATTGTATTGCTTTGGCACTTTCGTGAAAAATCAGTTGGGCATATCTGTGGAGTCTACTTACAGTTTCTCTATTCTGCTTTATTAATCTATGTTCTTCCACCAATACCATACAGTATTGAGTATTATATCCATATACAGGTCTTAAAATCAGAGTAATTTCGCCAACTCTATTCTTTTTTTTTTTCCAAAATTGTTTTAGATAGTCTAGTTCCTTTACCTTTCCATATAGTTTTTTCCCAAACTTCTTAAGGTATATTGGCCAATAAAAATTGTATATATTTAAGGTGTATAAGATGATCATTTGATATATATTCACACACGTTTGAAAATAACTACCACAATCCAACTAATTAATGTATCCTTCATCACACTGCGTTATCTTTTCTTGTGTATGTAATGAGAATACTTAAGATCTACTTCTTGGCAAAGTTCAACTATGTAATATGTTATTAACTATAGACATGCTGTACATTAGATCTCCAGGACTTATTCATCTAATAACTGAAAGTTTGTATCCTTTGACCAGTAGTTCTCTTTTTTCCCCATCCAGTAGCCCCTGGCAACCACAATTCTACTCTTTGCTTCTAGCAGTTCAGTTTTTTTAGATTCCACATATAAGTAAGATTATAAGGCATTTAACTTTCTATGTCTGGTTTATTCCATTAAACATACTGTCTTCCAGGTTTGTCCATATTTCATGTTTTCACAAATGGCAGGATTTCCTCTTTTACAATTAAATATTATTCCTGCGTGTGTCTGTGTCTGTGTGTCCGTGCGTTCATGTATGTTCACCAACACATTTATCCATTCATCTGTCAACAGACAAAGGTTATTTCCATATTTTGGCCATTATGAATAATGTTGAAATGAACATGGAAGTTCAGATACCTCTCTGAGATCCTGATTTCGTGTCTTTTGGATATACACCCAGAAGTGGAGTGCAGGATCATACGATAGTGCTCTTGTAAAGTTTTTGATGAACCTCCATACCGTTTTCTATAGTGACTGTACCAATTCGTATTCCTACGAAAAGCATACAGGGATTTCATTTTCTCCATACCTGCAACAACTCTTGGTATCTCTTGTCTTTTTGAAAATAGCTATCTTAATAGGTGTGAGATGAAATCTCATTGTGGTTGAGATTGGCATTTCTCTGAGGTGATTAATGATACTGGGCACATAATCATATACCTGTTGGTCATTTGTATGTCTTCTTTGGAGGAACATCGACTCAAATCTTGTGCCTATTTTCTAATCAGGTTGTTTTTTTGCTGCTAAGTTGTATGAGTCTCTTTTATATTTTGAATATTAACTGTTTATTAGATATGTGGTTTATAAACCCAGCTGGATCTGGGTCATGGCTTTAGGGCCCACAGCCGGGACTGAGTTTAGCAGGCTTGTCAACTTGAGGCAGGAAGTAGTGTGGTGTGTTCCCTGGTGGATGGTATTGGTGGCAAGACCGAGACCAACTGGGGCTTGCAGCCCAGAGCAAGGGGATCAGGATTGTTTTTAGATCTGCAGCCACCAGTCCATGGGCCTGCTTTCGCAAATGGCGCTCCTTGTTACTGGGTTCCACCAGGGCTTCACAGCCTGCTACAGGCATTCTTGCCCATGGAGGGCTGCCAAGTTGTTGTCGCTGTGGGGGGATAGGAGTAAGATTCAGTTCTGCCACCTTGCTAGTGTCCTGTATAAATCTGAGTAAGCTAACGTACATCTGCAAAAAATCTTGTTGGGATTTCGGTGGGAATTGCTTTAAACTATGTATCCATTTGGGCAGAATTGGCATCTTTATAATATTGAGTCTTTCAATCCACTAAACATGTCTTTCCATTCATAAGATCCTTGATTTATTTTATCAGTGTTTTATAGCTTTAACACACAAGTAATGTATATGTTTTATTAGATTTACTTCAAAGTGGTTTTTGGGTTTTTTTGTAATTATGCATGATTTATATTTTTAATTTTGGTATCCACATGTTCACTGATAGTATACAGAAATACATTTGGTTTTTGTACATGCTGTGATCTTGCTGAAATCACGTAATTCCAAGAGCTATTTTGTAGATGTCTTGTAATTTTCTACACAAGCAGTCATGTCATTTGCAAGTAGGGACTGGTTTATTTCTTCCTTTTTGATCTGTATGTCATTTTCCCTTCTTTTCTTGCCTTATTGCACTGACAAGAACTTCCAGTCCTATGCTGAAAAAAGTAGTGAGAGCAGATGAGACCACTGTCCCGATACTAACTGCAGAGGCAGCCCAGCTGATCTCTCTGGAGGCTGCGCTGCAGGGATGCTACATGGGAGGCACACGACAGAGCACCATGGAAGGGTGTGGACCCCACTGGCACAAGCCGCACACCAGCCTGCCCTACAGGACTGCCTCGTGTCTAGGGCACCCTCCCATGGGCCCCTTCTCCAGCATGGTCTCCTATTCCACTGGAGCACCAGTCTGCAGGCTGGCCCAGAATTCACACTCCTGGCAGGGAGTTGCCAGGTCGTGATAGTAGTCATGGCCATGTAGACACACTGCATCCATTATCACCCACCACACTGTCTTCTCTTTGGGGCCCTGCTAGTATCCCAAGGTAGGGAGGTGGAGGTGGAAGACCTGAGTGAGGGCAGGGGTAGAGGCATCTGCGTGGGTTGTGGAACCTAAAGGTGCTGCCAGCCACCTGAGGGCCCTGCCTGCGAGTGCGTGGATTCCAAGGGCAGAAGAGGGGCAGCAGCCTTGACCTGGCATGGCCAAAGTTGGCGGGGTATAAATATTGCCCCTTCTCGATCTTTGCTCACTCTGATGGACCTCATGTGCCTTTGGGAGTTTCCTTCCTTCCATTTGGAAAATGTCAATAGTTGTTACTCTTTTCTTACCATTTCCCCTCATTCTTTGTGGAAAATGCTGTTACAAGTATTCAGTGCCCTGTATGTAAAGAAAGAACATAGGCCTCTTTTGAACAACAGCAGAAAAAAAGAAAACATGTTGAAAACCGATATCCTTGCATTGTTTCCCTTAGTTGGAAAGCATTCATTCCTTTACTATTAATTATAATGCTAGCTGTACGATTTTTGTAGATGCTCTTTATTAACTTGAGGTTGTTCTCTATTTCTGCCTTTCTGACTTTTTTATTATACGAGTATTGACTATTATAAACTGGTTTCTCTGCATCTACCAATGAGCTGTATGACTACTTTCATCATTAATGTGGTGAAGGTGATTTTCAAATATCCAACGAGACTTGCATCCCTGGAATTAACCCCTTTATCATGATTACTTATATTCACTTCTTAATTCTATTTGTTAGTATTTTATTAAGGATTTTTTATCTATATTTCTGAGGTATGTTGGTCTGTGGTTTTTCTTTTTTTTCTCCTTTTTTGTTTGTTTTGGGGGGACTGTCTTTGGTTTTCATATTAGGGTAATACTAGCTTTATAAAGTGAATTGGACAGTGTTTCTTCCTTTTCTGTTTTCTGAAAGAGATTGTATAAAATTGGTGTTAATTCCTTTTTGTACATTTGCTAATAAAATTCTCCAGTGGAATTATCTGGACCTGGAGATATCTTTATGGTAGGTAGTTTTTATTTTATTTTATTTTTTTAATTTTTATTTATTTATGATAGTCACACAGAGAGAGAGAGAGAGAGAGAGAGAGAGAGGCAGAGACACAGGCAGAGGGAGAAGCAGGCTCCATGCACCCGGAGCCCGATGTGGGATTCAATCCCAGGTCTCCAGGATTGCGCCCTGGGCCAAAGGCAGGCGCTAAACCGCTGCGCCACCCAGGGATCCCCGGTAGGTAGTTTTTAAATTACATATTTGTTCTCCTTATTATTTACAGATCTGTTTAAATCATCTGTTTCATATTGGTTGAGTTATGGTAGTTTGTGCTTTTGAGGAATTGGTCCATTTTACCCAAAGCTGTGGAAAATTGCATATGTAGAGTAGTTTATAGTAATCTCATACTAGCTTTGTGTTGTCTTCATAGTCTGTAGTGATATCCTGTTTCATTTTTGATTTTGGTGATCCTGTCTTCTCTGTTCTTTCCTTTGTCAGTTAATTTTATTGTCATATCAAAAAGCCAACTTTTTGTTGCATTGTTTTTTCTTTGTTATTGTTCGGTTTTCAGTTTCATCTATTTCTGTTCTTTATTATTTATTCCCTTCTATTTATTCTGGGTTTATTTTGCTTTCCTCCCCCTCATATTAAACTGCAAGTTTGCACCTCTGAATGCCCTTTACTCATTTTGACCATCCTCCCACCCAATATTCAGCCCCTCTGGCTACCACCAGTTTGTTTTCTATATTTATGAGACTATTTCTGTTTTTGTTTGTTTCCATTGTTTTTTAATGCCATATGTAAGTGAGATCATATGATATTTGCGTCTCTGTCTGATTTATCTCACTTAACAAAGTGCTCTCTGAGTCTATTCATGTCACAAATGGCAAGATCTCATTCTTTTTCTAGCTGGGTAATATTCCATTGTATATAAGGACCCCATCTTGTCTATCCATGCATTCACCTATGGCTGTTACTTAATGGGCTGACTTGGTTTTATCTGTACTTAGCAGGTGAATCAGTGCCCTTTGTATTTATTTATTCCTGACTGAGCAAGAACTTGAGGGAAATCCAACATTGCAAATCCACTGTTATATTTCGTTCTCTTTTCCAGGCAGAAGCTTATTATCCCAAATGGAAGTTGCCCTGTTATTCTGAATACTTATTTTTGTCAGAAAGTTGTTGCCAAAGAAAATTCAAAACTAATACCTGAAGTGTACTGTTGGAACACACCTCTTCCAAGAAGAAGTATCACTTTGGCTCAGATATTTAAATTTAGGAATCTAACAAATAAATCACCTGAAAGCCAGGTAAATTTTCATTTGTTTTAGACGTTTTATGCTTTGCAATAATAATGAATTTGAAAGGTATAAGCAAAGATATTTACCTTTGGTTCCTCTTCAAATATTCAATAAATATATATGCTAGAACATCTTCTTCTTATTGTTATGTCTGAAGAAAATATGGCGCAATTCAGTATTTAGTTGTAGTCTTTTCACAGTATTTCATCTATCTAATGGTGTATTTTTTAAAGATTTTATTTATTTATTTGACAGAGAAATATAGCATAAACAAGGAGAGTGGTAGATGGAGAAAGAGAAGCAGGCCCCCACTGAGTAGGGAGCTCAACGCGGAACTCGATCCCAGGACCTTGGGATCAATGACCTGAGCTGAAGGCACGTGCTTAACTAACTGAGCCCCCTAAGTGCTCCTATTGTGTATTGTTAGTCTTTAGCCTAATCTATCAAAATATATGAGTTTTCATGTTTTTATTCTCCTCTTGTAATAATTAATTCTCTAGGAATTTTAAGTCTTTTACCTATTAAATTACAAAAAGGCATATTTTTCTTTTTCACAATATCTGTATCCCTTGGGATAAAAAGAACTGCATACACTTGAAATTATACACTGTAGATTGTCTGTGGAGTTTTATTGGCCCCGAGTCATGATCATTTGTCAAGATGAATGTAGGGAACTACTAAATTTCACTTGTAGCAGACATGAAGGGCCCTCCAGGGACCACTGCAGGCTCTGAGTGTCTGTTGCTCCTCAGGGTGCACCATCTCAGGTTCACTCAGTTCCCTGAATCAGCACTGAAGAGAATACTGAGGCTGACAGTGTGAGGGGATGTAAGAAAAAGAAAAGCAGACAAAGTTTCATCTTGTTTGTTAATGTATCAACAAGCATACTCTCCCTTTGATTATCAAGAGAAGTATCTGAAGGGGGTAGGACTCTTAATTTAATTTATGGCACAAAGTGCATTACTGCTTTAACATTTAGTTGTAAATAGCTATTGATATTAAATTATTGAGATAGCATTTTTGCTTGCAACAGTGGCAGTGAACCTGCAGTATAACATCATGGTTATGAGTATAGGCTTTGGAACTAGGTATCCTGGTTCAAATCCTGCCTCGGCCACTTCTTGCCAAGTATCAATGGGCAAGATACATAATTTCTCTGTTTCAATATTTTTATCTTTAAAATGGTCATAATGACATAATCTACCTGCTTGGGTGGTTGTGAGGTTAAATATGTTTGTTATGTAAGTATAATGTATAAAGAAAAGTGCCTAGAACATGCTCCAGAAGTGTTGTCTTATGGTATTTAATATTTAATATTTTTGGCAGGCACCATGAGCCTGTAAAGTAGTGTAGTAGACTGCACACAACAAGCACTTAATAATGTTTAAATTTTGAAACCTAGTCATTCTTTTGTTTTTTAGTTTTTCCTGTTGGGAATATTTACCTCATAAAAAAATTTTCTAAATTACCATGAAGTATTATAGTAGCAGGACTTTCCACATGTTTTCAAAGATCCAAGGTGATATGTGTTTCCAATGATTGGAAACGCTCTTTGCTGTTTCCTTGTTATCTTGCTCACCTTCCCCTCCTCAACAGCATTAGTTACCTGGCAGACGTAGAGGCCCATGCAGTATCTTTTATCTTCGTTATCCCTTTGGTGTTCTGAAGTAACATCAGAAGATGGCCTGAGAGCCCGGGTGGCTCAGGGGTTTAGCGCTGCCTTCAGCCCAGGGCCTGATCCTGGAGACCCGGAATCGAGTCCCACGTCGGGCGCCCTGCATGGAGCCTGCTTCTCCCTCTGCCTATGTCTCTGCCTCTCTCTCTCTCTCTCTCTCTCTTTCTCTCTCTCTCTCTCTCTCTCTCTCTCTCTCTTTCTCATGAATAAATAAATAAAATCTTAAAAAAGAAGAAGAAGATGGCCTGAATATGTCATTATTTGGTATGTACCATGCTGTTATGAGTTAAACTGAAATAGTTCCCTTTGCATGTCTTGGCCAGGTTATGTGTAGTGGTCTCCCTGCCATGAGGACAGACTGCACCCCTGGACACGAGGAGGCCAAACAGTGCTTCCCAGCCCAAGCTCCCCTGAGGGATTCTCTTCTGGATGCAGTGGAAAGCCAGGGAGCTGCCACATGGTCAGGAGTCAGGGTCCGAGTGGTGGTACAGAGAGTTTACTCTCTTCCCTGTACCTATCAGCAGGGAAGTAGCTCAGCTGCTCCACCTGGCTCAGGCCCACCCAGAGTTCGGTGAGTAATGACACAGGCATGGGTGCTAGAGTCACCTAGAGAGGTGAGAGCCTCTTGCTGGATAAAATAGAGACTCTTGGCTGCATCCCCCATATACATGAGTTTTTGGGTTTTTTTGTTTTTTTCTTGCATCAAATTTTGGGACACATGGTATGACAAAGGAGTCTCTCTTTACTTAATATAAAAAGTCCTACTAAAATTTTAATTTGTTCATTTACTTTTACCTTTAATGGTTCATGTTATTGAAAGCAATATAAACAAGAAACACTGGTATTATTCTAGAAAAGCCAGGACATGTGGTTAGCATACCTAAAAAGACCACTGTAATGTCTGTCAAGGTTTATACATCTTAAAACCCTAAGTAAATCTGTGTCTTTCAGAGAGTGTTATTCTAACCTATATCAGCAGCACTACCTAATAGAACTTTCTGCAGTGATATAAATGTTGTGTATTTGTACAGTCCAGTGAGGTAGTCACTGACCATGTGGTTACTGAGCACTCAAAATATGGCTAGTGGGACTAAGGAACTAAATTTCAAGTTTTATTTAATTTTAATTAACTTTATTTTATGTAGCCCCTTGTAGCTAGTGGCTACCTTTGTGGACAGTGCAGCTGCATGAGCCAAACTCGTGACTCAAAGTACTTTGCTCATACTAACAGTGGGAACGACATCTTCTTTCTACTTGTAGTTAGGCCCTTCCTGTGTTTTTTTCAAATAGCTGTAGTCATGTCATTGACTGAAGAGTTTATTTATGTCAGAGCCTTGATGTAACCTTTTGAGGTTGTATTTCTTTCTATGTGAAATTGCCCTCAACGCAGTGAGATGGATTTATAATATAATAGAAATTAAAAGTATAGATGCCAATTGATCAATCATTTTTTAATCTACTTTTAAAAGAAGACACATATTGAAGAAACAGTAATTACAACAATATCCTATCCTTATAGTGCCTTCAGATACCATTCAGAAGGAGTGACAGGAAACATTTCTGTGTTAATTATGAACCCACTTCAGGTGCTGACACTTTATTTGAAAGTCCTATGAGTTTCAAAATGTCTCCTTTAGATGTAGAATTAGAGAATGTTTTTTGTGGATGTATAGGAAAAATTTTTATTTTATTTTATTTTGTTTGGAATATGTGAATATCTTAAATGAATATATCAGTTTTAGGATTTCTAACTTGTAGATGTAGACCAGTCTTGTAGTCTTTAACTTAAACCTGTGGTAAGCCTAAATAGAGTTATCTGAGCCAGTTAGAGATCAGACATAGGTTTTGGTTTGTTTGTTTGTTTTTCATGGAATGTATCCAGCATTAGGCTTTGGAGGAGGAAGTACTGAGTAGCCGAAGCAATGATAATCTTGGTAAAGCTTCTCCAGCCCAGCACACAGGCTACACATTCAGAGGAGATTAGGGACAGCAGGGACTGAGTCACGATGATGAGAAGGCGAGGCGAAACTGGCAGGAGGGTTTCTCCCTTATGAGTAATCACAGCAGCGGATACCTCGAGTCCTGTCCCTCCAGCTCCTTTGGTGGTGCTTGTTTTACTTGTTGAGCAAAGGGAAGAATTGGAAGCTAACCCAATGCCTGGCATTATGAATGTGTTGGATTTGTACCTTAGAACACACACTGGGACATATCAAATGAGGTGGAGTTAAATTGTGGTTTGAAAAAAGGCCAGGCATAAACCTCAAAAACAAGAAAATAACCTTTAGTTATTCAGATGTAATTAATATCATTATATGTGCTGTGTTTCCTGTAGCACACATGAGATTATACAATGCTGAGGCTAGAGGATATTAGTCCCATTTCACAGATGAGGAAATTGAGTCTCAGAGAGGTTTTTACTTGCTGACAGTTAGTTATACAGGTGGACAAAAAGAATAGCATCATGAGATAGAGAATCCCAAATGTCAGGACAATAGAGTGTGGAGCTGAAAGAAAGGGGATAAAATTGAGTTAGGACCAGGCTCTGATTAAGAATGACTGGGGGGGTCAGGTCATCCTGGGCAGCAGGAGTGGTGAAAGTGCCCCACCATGGGGCGGAATTGATTGGATTATATAGGAAAATGAAACTTTGGATGGGAAATCATAGCATTTGAGCTTGGGTTTGAGAACAAGGCTTCTGAGATGTCATTTGGGTACAGAAAGGTATTATTGTAAACTGACTCTTAATATTTTCTAGATTCATAATGCTATAATAATGATCAAACTCCAGTTTACAAACGGAATTAACATAGAAGTAAAATTACATGTAACCCTGTGCTAATTCTTTGCTAATGAATGTACCATTACAAGCATTAAAATATCTGCTTTGGAGGATCATTTAGCAATATGTCTTCTAATGTAGATTTTTTTTATTTATTTTTTATTTTTTTTATTCTAATATAGATTTTATTTATACATTGAGATTATATATGTAATGTGTTTAGCATCATGCTTCTCATACAATAAGGGCTCAATAGAAGGTGGCTCACTAGGTCTTTAAAAATAAGTGCAAATACTTAAAAATTGTAAAATACTGATAAATAACATTGTTACAATAATAAAAACCTAAAATAAAGAAAGAAGATCATATTACAAATCATTATTCATGTTGTATTCAGTTGAGTCCATTGCCTGGCAGCAGCGGAAGCTTGACTGAAGGTGGTGTTTGCCCCTGTCCTTTTGCATTTTCCATTTACTGCACCTCCCTCATCAACAAAGAGTTGCTACTCATCTACTTTAGAAAACATTTATGTAAATTTATATATATGAAATGTGACCATTGCCTTCTAAATGTTGGAAGCCTACAAGTTGCTCTGTAATAAACACTGCAGGAAAGTGACCTAGTGCTGGGTCCAGTACTGGATGGTGCTGGTAATTATGGCTGGTATATTTTTGTCTTTGTCTAGAACATCTAAAGACATCCCAGATTCCTGATGGTGAAAATGATCCAATATTAAAGCAGAATGAGGAACATGCACTAACAGTTGATATGATGATTAGTGTCTTTTATGATGATTAGCTCTTGTGCATGTTTGGACGGTAGAAAAAGATGTGTATCAAGTTTGCAGGACTCCTTTTGATGAGAGGGCTGTGGACTGTGGCACATGGATCCCCAGCTGCGTGCTCAGCAGCCAGGTCTCCCAGGGTGTGTGCAGCTCTTCTCTCTGCTTGTGAACATTTGCTTTTCTTCCTATTAAATGATTAGATGATATATTGGACTCACATCTCTGTGCACAGAGATGGCGTAACTGGCGTTCTTTCTCTAGAACAGAGATGCATGTGTGTCAGTGATGAAGGAGGCCAAAGGGGAGTCTATGTCTCCTCTGCAGTACACAGGACCCTTTCACCTGTTCCGTGGAGTGATTCTGTTGATTGACCTACTTAGCATCACACTCTCATAAGGCTTATTGTTATTCATATTTTAGTTCTAAATGTTGTCTAAGTGTTTACTTTTTCATGTTGTAGAAAAGTTGAAATTATTCCTTTTCAGTGATTTGAGTATTTTTATTGCAATGAAAAAGATATGAGAGCAGGGCATCATTTTTTTAATGTATTATTATAAATGATATGAATGATATCTCATTCTTTAGGTTTTCCTTACCTGTGATTTCTCAGTAAATTTAAATTCTCTTTTAACCATTAGCTCTGTGCTCATAAGTCTTAAATAAACCCTTTAGTCTCAGCTACTCAGCTCTTAACCCTTTGCTTACTTCCTAAGACAGTTCTGGGTGGTCTGTATGATATCCAAGGTCATTTTGCCATATTTTCTTTGCAGTCCTGTACTTACAGAGTTTTACAACTAATATAGTAATGTAATATTAGAACACTTTTGTGACCTCAAAAAGAAACCTCAGACCCATTGACTATTTACTCCTCCTTCCCCTAGGTTGTGGCAACCACTACTCTATTTTCTGTCTCTGTGGATTTGCACATATATAAATGGAACTATACAATGTACCATCTTATGACTGGCTTCTTTCACTTGGCATGAGATTTTCAAGGCTCACCTGTGTTGTAACATGTTGATCCATGTTCTGACATGCATCAGTATTTCATTCCATTGTTTGAGTATGACATATTCAGTTTGTCAGGTGATGAACATCTAGGTTGTTTCTACTTTTGACTAATATGAATAGTGCTGCCATGAACACCTGTGTACAAGTTCTTTCTATGAATGTATGTTTTCATTTCTCTTGAGTATGTATTTAGGAGTAGAGTTGCTGAGTCATATGCTAACTCTGTGTTTAACTCTTTGAAGAGTTAAACTGTTTTCCAAAGAAGCTACCATTTTACGTTCCCACCAGCGGCGAATGAGGGCTCCAGTCTCTCCACATCCTCACCAACACTTGTGTTAGTGAGGATAGCCATCCAAGTGAATGTGAAGTGCTGTATCCTTGTTGCTTTGCTTTGCAGTTCCCGAGGGATTAACAGTGTTGTGCATGTTTTCATGTGCTCTTTGACCATTTGTATACGTACATCTTTAGAGAAATGCCTCTTCAGATCCTTTGTTTTCTTAAATGGGTTATTTGTCCCCTTTTTTGTTGAATTGTAAGAGTTCTTTATTCTGGTAACAAATCTCTTACCATATACATGATTTGAAAATATATTCTCCCATTCTGTGGAATATTTTTTTTTCCACTTATTTGATATAGTGTCCTTTGAAGCATTAAAGTTTATCATCTTAATGATCTCCAATCTTTTTTTTTTTCCTTTTTGTGCTTTTGGTGTTTGGGTGTCACATCTAAGAAACAGCTGCCTAATTCAAGATTATGAAAGTTTACTCCTGCATTTTATTCTAAGAGTTGTGCAGTTTATAGTCTTATATTTAGATCCATGATCCATTTGATTAATTTGTGTGTGTGGTGTGAGGCAGGGGGGTTCATCTTTTTACATGTGTGTATCCAGTTGTCCAACACCATTTGCCAAAAAGACTGTTCTTTCTCTTTGAAACTTTCTTGATACCTTTCTCAAAAGTCAGTTGAGCACAGATATTAGTGTTTATTTCTGGACTCAGTTTTCTTCCATTGATCTCTTTATGCCAGTACCATAATCTTAATTACTAAAATTTCATAGTACATTTGGAAATCAGAGTGTAAGTCCTCTTTTTTTTTTTTAAGATTGTGTTAAGGATCCTGAGTCTCTTAGATTTACATTTTAATTTCAGAATCAGCTTGTTAATTTTGGAATAAATCACTTGGAATTTTGATAGAGACTGTGTTGATTCTGTAGATCACCTTAAAGAGAATTGCCATTTTAGCAATATTTAGTCTTTGGCTCCATAAACATGGCTTGTCTTTTCATTTCATTAATTCTTAAATTTCTTTCAGCAGTATTTTATAGTTTTCAGTGCAAGTCTTAACACTTTTTTTAAAAAAATTTTATTTATTTATTTATGATAGTCACACACACAGAGAGAGAGGCAGAGACATAGGCAGAGGGAGAAGCAGGCTCCATGCCCCAGGAGCCCAACCTGGGATTCGATCCTGGGTCTCCAGGATCGCGCCCTGGGCCAAAGGCAGGCGCTAAACCGCTGCACCACCCAGGGATCCCAAGTCTTAACACTTTTTAGTTAGAGTTATACCTAAGTATTCTTTTATGCTATTACAAATGAAAATTATCTCAATTTCATTTTAGATTATTTATTGCTAATGTATAGGGATGCAAGGGACTCTTATATATGGACCTATTTCCCGAAGTCTTGTTGAACTTTTTTATTAGCTCTGATAGTTTTTTAGTGGGTTCATTAGGATTTTCCATATGTGAAATTATGTAATCTTCAAATAAAGATAGTTTTACTTCTTCATTTCCAATGTGAGTGGATTTTATTTCTTTTTCTTTTTTAATTGCCCTGGCAGTTCTTTTAAGTATCTTAAGGCAGGAGAAACGAAATGGTTGTTTGATGCTTTGGTTTAGTCATGGTAGCTCATCTTATTCTCTTCTTCTCTCTTGAAGTACTATGCATCCTTCACTACCCAGTCTTACACACTTGCCTCATGAAATCTCTCCTCATTTCCCCTGTGGAGTTAGCCTCTTGTTCAGCACGGTAGGATGAAAAACTCCATATATATATATATATATATACACACACACACACACACACACACACATATATATGTCATTTATGTCATTATATATATGGCGATAGATAGATCGATCTTAACTCTTTTTATTTTCACAATAGCCCCTTAAAGCTATATCATTACTTTCAACCTGAAGGTTAAATGAAGTAACATTTCAAGTAGACACTCTTCAGACTTCATAACTATTACAGTTTTTGTGTTATACTTAGTTACAGATGTATCAGGCTTTATTGTAAGATTGTAAAGTCCTTGCTGGTAAGGATTATGTGAAGCAGTAGTATTTGTAGTATTCATTAATGCTTTTTCTGCATATACTGTTCCTACTGTATATATTCCTAAATATATTTCTGTTATACCTCTTTTTGTTTTCATTTATGACTGTTGGCACTATATTATGTCTCTGTGTATCATTTTTCCCATTCTAGATGGCAGAAAATGGGCCTATTTTTCTACCCTTTATCTCTTCTTTAAGCTTTTATTATTTTATTGATCTAGTGTCAGATTTCAGTTAGTAGATTGGAATTTTAAATGTTTCAGAATAGAATTAGAATTGTAGATGATTTGAAAGCCGTATGTTTATGTTCTTAATCATTCAGGGGTGTCTGGGTGGCTTACTCCATTAAGTGTCCGACTTTTGATTTCAGCGCAGGTCATGATCTCAGAGTTGTGAGACTGAGTCCCACATCGGGTTCCACACTGGGCATGGAGCCTGCTTAAGATTCTCTCTCCCTCTGACCCTCCCCCCACACAAAAAAAATAAAACTAAAAATTCTGTAATACCAATCCATGTCATTTGATCCATGCTTTACATTTATAACTGATGTATCTTGAATATGTATCCCTAATGAGCTTATTAATAATATGAAATTGAGATGAAAGTTCCCATGTTCTTTTTTTATATATTAAAGTGTTGATGGACTTGAAGGAAAAGATCAAAAGAAATGACAACAGCCTTGTGCTGTGAGTATAGACCATCATGAAAATAAAATTTTCATACAGAATGAAGATAATACAAGTAATTTTCCAGATTCATAGCCAAACATGATATGTGCATCCATAGTTGTAAAGTTTGCACCTTAACGTAGCCCTGGTGATTTTCCAGCACCTGTTATCCATCAAGATCGAGAATGATTTCAAAGTGGCTCAGTATAAAAGGCATGGAATTTTCTTCCTTTTCCTGACCTCCTTTCCCTGGAAACTTCTGTTGCAAAAGTGGCCAGAGCCCTCTAATGGTCTGTACCCCCTCCCTTCTGTGCTTGCAGCTGCAGTCTGGAGCAGTACTGCAGTCACACTAGAACTGCCCTATGGGCTAGATTGCAGCCCTGGAATGCACTTCTCTGATATGACGGCACAAAGAAGAGCTATGAGAACACACAGACTGGCAGAGTCTGCAGTGGCAGCCACGTGCAAGCACACAGTTCCACACACCTCCACATCCACAAGCACAGTGCATCAGGGGCACTGTGCATCTTGACTCCACTCCAGCGAGGCTGCTCCACCTTGTTGTCCCCTTACCTCCCCATTTGGCTCTGTCTGCTAGCTGCTTGGGGCACCTAGCTCCTAGGAGCACTTGGGGCAGCCAGCTGGCAGTCCTGGTAAACTCGTCCTTGTGCTTATTTCTTGGCTGTACAGTTCTGATTAGCTAAAGCCAAATCAACCCCATGCTCCACAGAAAACTGGAGCAAACAACCTCCAAGACAATTATTTGGAAGAATGTCCTTCTTCACAAGAAAGAGACGTTGTGATATATGAAGAAGTACCCCTGTTTTTTCTGGATCATTTTACCTGGCAGTGGTATCATAAATGTCTGAACCTTCCCATTTATTTGCACAGAAACCAAAAGAATGACAGATACAGGTATCTAGATGGGTGCTTGGTTATATAGTGATCATAATGGCCAGGTATTATACATTGCACTGATACTTGTCAGTGCCGTCAAAATAAGGCCATACATATATATTTTTTTTAGATTTCACTTCTCCTGATTAACCCTCTGGGGTCAAGGACTGTGACTCATCATATTTTGGTACCAGACCATGAATGTAGTGGACACTTAACAAGTATGTGTAGATGGGGAAAAGTAGTAGCTGTGGAGACTGTGTATTCTCCTTCTGTCTCAGGACAAACTGGTCCTTGGAGAGGTACTACAATACTGTTGTTTCTCTAAGGACACTGATAAAGAGGCTAGTGCATTGAGAATCACCAGGAATACTCTGCTTTAGGAAAAAGGTAAAGTCTAGTCTACCCCAATCTTTTTTTTTTAAAGATTTATTTATTTATTCAGAGAGAGTGAAAGGGAGGCAGAGACACAGGCAGAGAGAGAAGCAGGCTCCATGCAGGGAGCCCGACGTGGGACTCGATCCCGGGTCTCCAGGATCACACCCCGGGCTGCAGGCAGCACTAAACCGCTGCGCCACCGGGGCTGCCCTAGTCTACCCCAATCTTAAAGAAAATGAGATACTTGGACTAGAGGCTCCTAGAGAGTGTTCATTCAGTGTAAAGGAGGGAAGTGGAGGAGGAAAAAGAAGGAGCACTTAAGCAGGTGGCAAAGGAGGAAGAAGAGCAGCTCTTGACTGAGAATTTATAAAGAAAGGAAAAGAATCCAGTCGAATATCATTTAAGAGTTTTAAAGCATTTGTTATAATTAATGCAATGCAGAACTAAGAGGTGTCAAGAAAAAATTAAGCAGCCTGGGTAAAAGATGAAAGGATGAAAGAAAACCTAACTTTTAACATTAAACCAAACTTAATTACTTGAAAAGGAAAGAACTCATAATTTGAATTAAAGAAAAAAGAAGACTGGAGCAAAAAGAAGACTGAGTCATCCAGGGGAAGATGGTGGGGAGAGGTTTTACAGGTCTTCAGTAGCTCTGAGTCTGACACCTGCTGTGTGAGCTGTGTGTCCTGGCCTGCCATTTTGTTTCGCTAAGTGATGACTGTCCCTTCTCTCTCTGGTATAGAGTCTGAGTGCAGGTGTCGAAAGCTCCAGGGGTTGTGGGGAGGCAAAAAGAGAGGTCCAGACTGTGTATGTTTGGAAGTGGGAAGAAGAATGAAATAAATGTCAAAATCTCCTGGATGTTTTACCATTTAAATAGACTTTTGGAAAACTTAGAGTTAACTTATTCAACTCTGTACTTGAGTCTTTGCACCCAGATGAGTTACAATAGAAGAACACTGGCTATCCAAGAATCCCACAGACATTGGGGAAAATCCAAAGGTCTTGAGGACCTTTCTTTACGTGAGCTATAGAAAAGTGGAAAAGTATATGTTAACCAACTCGAATTAAGTAAAAACTTGAAACAAGAAAGAAAGAGAGAGAGAGAAAGAGAAAGAAAGGAAAAAGAAGAGAAAGAAGGAAGGAAAAAGGAGGGAAGGAAAGGATAACAGGGGAAACCTGTGGTAGCATGGGTCACTCTTCACAGCAGGCTCACTTGCATTTGACTTAATGTTTAAATTTTTAATTTCTTCCAGGTGCTTCATAAAGAAAAGTATCTGGTATCTGCTCTTTGGATGGGTGGAAGGTGGGGGAGAGTACAGCCTGAGGAACTGAGGCACATTAATGAAATCCCATCTCCAAAGGCTTTCTGGTACTGCAGTAGCTGTGACTCCACCATCCCTCCTGTTTGGAGAAAGCCTGTTTAGTTAACGTTTAGTAAAAACAACAATGAATATGCTTATTTTCACATACATATATATATATGTGCTCCTTTATGAATAGACTGCTTGGAAGTGTACATAAGAAGAGACTGTCGGGCACCTGGCTGACTCTCTTGGTAGAGCATGTGACTCTTGATCTCAGGTTCATGAGTTCAAGTCCAACTTTGGGCATGGCGCCTACTTTAAAAAATAAAAATTAAAAAGGAACTGTTTCTAGTCCCTGCCTCTGGGGAGAAGCTAGATGCTGTGGGACAGATTCCCTGAATGCCTGTTAGAACATGTGAATTTTGTGTTTGTGTACACATTATCTTTTTTTAAGTTTTTTTAATTGAGGTGAAATTTACTTAACATAAGCCATTTTAAAGTATACAGTTGAGTGGTATTTAGTATGTTCACAGTACTGTACAACTACCATTTCTATATAGTTCCAACACATTTTCATCATGTTAAAGGAAACCCTGTGCCCTCTAAGCAGTCCCTCCCTATGAACCCCCTCTCCTAGCCCCTTACAACCACTAATCTGCTTTTTACCTCTATGTATTTGCCTTCCTGGATATTTCATTTAAATGGAATCATGCAATATGTGGTCTTTTGTGTCTGGTGTCTTTCAATTAGCACAATGATTTCAGGGCTCATTCATGTGGTGGCATGTATTGATACTCCATGCTTTTTTATGGCTGAATAATATTTCATCATATAGATATATCAAGTTTTATTTACTCATTTACTGGGTGATGGTTATTTGGGTTGTTTCTACTTTGCAGGTATTATGAATGATGTTGCTGTGAACATCTGTCTTGAAGTTTTCCTGTGGACAGGTTTCATTTCTCTTGGGTATAGCCCTAGGAGTAAAATTGCTGGGTCATATGGTAAATCTGTGTTTAAGTTTTTGAGAAACCACCAGAATATTTTCTACAGCAGATGCACCACTTTATATTTCCACCACTCTATATGAGGGTTCCAGTTTTTCCACATCCTTGTCAACACTTATTACTTTCTTCCTTTTTTTTTTTAAATAACAACTGTCCTATCGTGTGTGAAGAGATATTTTTACTTATTCCTTTCCAACTTATTTTCCATTTATTTCTTTTTCTTAACTAATTGCTCTGAGTAGAGTATCTGGGGAGAATTTCTAGTACAACACTGAATGGAAGTAGTAAAAACTGCCATCTTTGTTTTATTCCTGATCGTAAGGGGAGGGGGGAACTTTCAGTCTTTCACCATTGAGTATAATATTAACTATAGTTTTTGTTTTTTGTTTTTCATAAATGGCCTGTATCAGATTGAGGATGTTTCCTTGTTCTACTTTATTGCATGTTTTCATCATGAAAGAGTATTGGATTTGGTCAAATGCTTTTTCTGCGTAGCCTAATCCACCTTTTTTTGTATTATGCATTATATGGTTAGGAATCAAAGAAGATATTTAACATTTGATGATTCTTAGCAGAACATGTGTTATAACCAAATTATTAAAATAATTACTTTGAGTTATCAGGTTATAGAACTAGTTCCATTCTCCTTGATCCTTCTTTGTAGTAAGTATTCTCAGTAATGGGAATTTATAAAAATATCCTAGCTTTTTTTTTTAAATTTATTTACCCAAGAGAAACACACACAGAGACAGAGACAGAGGCAGAGACACAGGCAGAGGGAGAAGCAGGTTTCATGCAGGGAGCCTGACATGGGACTCGATCCTAGGACTCCAGGATCACGCCCTGGGCTGAAGGCGGCTCTAAACCACTGAGCCACCCGGGCTGCCCGTATCCTAGCTTTTTTATTTAATTAAGTTTGATAAACTTTTTATTTTAGAGTGGCTTTAGATTCAGAAAGATACCCTATACCCAGTTTCCCTATTGTTAAATTCTTATATTAGAATGATCGAGTCTCACACTTATTAAACCAATATTGATACTATATTATTACTATACTATATTAATATTACTTTATTGTGCTATATTATATTCTATAATATATTGATACCGTATTAACTGAAATCCATACTATATTCAGATTTCTTCAGATTTTCCCTAATGTCCTTTTTCTGTTCCAGGATCCCATTCAGGATACCACATTACATGTTATTGTCATGTCTTCTTAGACTACTTTAGACTGTCAATTTTATAGATACTCTTTGTTTTTAATGACCTTAACAGTTTTGAAGATTACTGTCCAGATATTTTGTAGAATATCCTTTAGCTTGTGTTTTTCTGATGTTTACACTGGTGTGGCTTTGGGGGTAGAAGAACATGGAGGTAAAGTGTCATTTTCATTATATCCTATCAGGGGTACATACTACTGTTGACATGATATCAAGAACGTATCTCTGTTCTTGGTGACCTTGATGGCTGAGTTAGGGTTTGTTAGGTTTCTGTACTTACTTTTTTAAAAAAATAGTATATGTTTTAACACCCATTTCATAAAGTACTGGAGCAAAACTGGAGTTACCTTTGTTGGTACCTAAGGGAGTATGAAGGAAGAACATTTCTGACTTTTACAGGAGCAGGGGAGAAATAACATATAAACGCACAAGGCAAATTTCTGAGCAGTCTTTGAAGTCATTTCTTTAAAAAAAAAAAAAAGATTTATTTTAGTTATTTGCAAGAGAGAGCACGTGTGCTGAGTGTGGAGCCTGACTAGAGGCTTGATCTCCCAACCCATGAGATCGTGACCTGAGCCAAAACCAAGTTAAACACTCAACTGACTGAGCCACCCAGGGTCCCCTCTTTGAAGTAATTTCTTATTCATTCATTTCTTATTGAAAATATATGGTTAGAATTTCTTCCTCAAACATAACTGTGCAGTGAGAAGAACATTGTTCTGGATATCAGAAACCCAATGTCACCCTTTATTAATGTCAAATGGAAATAATAAGGCTTCTTTTTGCAAGGGCTAAATAGCATACTAAATAAGAGGTGTTATTTAATCTAGTGCATACCATGGCACATCACTCTGCAGTGAAAATAAATAGCATTTACAAGAAAGAGAAAATGGAGCTTCTGTCCTCAAGTAGCTATTTTAGGAAATCTGAGTAAAAGTCACAAAAGTAGGGGAGCACTATGGACTTAAATGTTTTTATTTGCATACAGTATGTCTGGAAAAATACATAGAAGCTGGTAACTGTAGTTGTCCCATGGCAGGAGAACCAGGTGGTTGAGAAGAGAGAGAGTTGGAATGCATTACTTCTTTTAAAAAGCCTTTTCCATTAAATTATCTAAAACAGAAGTGATTGTCAGCTTTAAGTTTGTTAATAATTGAACCCGCTTTCAGTTATTTTTAGTCATGGAGTCAACTTCACGTACTCCAAGATTCCATTCTATACAGTGAACCTCCAAATACTTCTTTCCAGGTAGTGGGATTATTCACCTTTGGTTTGATTAATTTGTGGTTTTAGTTTAAATGGCTTTAAAAAAAATGTTATAGAATCATGGAATCCTAGAGTTAGATTGGCTCCTCGATACCAGTCGTAAGTTGATGATGATGATGATAGTTGAGTCCAGGCTGCAGCAGGGTCGGACTCCTGGCAGCAGACACAGTGCTCCGCCACAGCCCATTCACGTATGTGCGGTTCTCATTCCAAGGCATTTCTCTATCTTGAGCTTAAATCTCTTTTCCTGGGTCTTCTGATGCTTCTTCTTGGGGTCATGTAGAATCTATTTGCTTGTATGCATGAGAACCCTAAATATACTGCACATTATACACATGATACGTCGTTCTCATTATAATCCTGGTTGTTCTATATTAAAGCCTCTTACGTTGCTGATGAGCTTCTTCTCTGTCCTTGCTTTTGGAGTTGATTTATTTTTGGAACCAAGGGCAGCATCTTATATGTATATTTCTCTCTCTTACATTTTGTTTTGGCAGATTCAGCCCATGAACCAATTCAGTGTTTTGTTTTGTTTTGTTTTTTAAGATTCTATTTATTTATTTATGAGAAACAGAGAGGGGGGGGGCAGAGACACAGGCAGAGGAAGAAGCAGGCTCCATGCAGGGAGCCCGACGTGGGACTCGAACCCAGGTGTCTCCAGGATCACGCCCTGGTCTGAAGGCGGCGCTAAACCACTGAGCCACCCAGGCTGCCCCCAATTCAATGTTTTAATCCTGATTCTGTCACCTAACAATTATATTACTCCTCTCCACTTTCTGTTTTAATACTGTATTTAATACTGTATTTTTGGGAGAAGCAGTTTTAGTTTTACAGCAAAACTGAGAGAAAGGTACAAAGATAACCCATATACCTTATCAACATCCCTGGCCAGAATGATGCTTCTTTTTTTTTTAGCCAAAAATGAACCTCCACTGACACATCATAATCACTCCAAGTTCATACGTTACATTAGGGTTCACAGTTGGTCTTGTACATACTGTGTGTTTAGAGGAAAGTGTAATGACAAATACACATCATTGTAATATCATACAGAATATTTTCACCGTCCTTAAATTCCTGGTCATCTCCCCCACCTCACCCCACCCCCGTCACCGCATCAATCTTTTTACCATCTCCATAGTTGCCTTTTCAAGAATGTCAAATAGTCAGAATCACACAGTCTTTAGCCTTTGCAGACTGGCTTCCTTCTCTTACTCATCATATGTGTTTAAGGTTTCTCTCTGTCTTTTCATGGCCTGATAGCTCATTTCTTTTTAGTGCTCAACTACATTCCATTGTCTGGATGGACCACAGTTTATTCACTCCTTACCGAAGGACATCTTGATTGCTTCCAAGTCTTGGTAATTATGAATAAAGTTGCTATAAATAATTGCGTGCAGGTTTTTATGCGGACATAAATTTTTAGTTCCTTTAGATAGACATCAAGAAGTGTGATTGCTAGATCTTACAATTAGAGTAGAATTAGGTTTGTAAGAAACTGACAGACTGTCTTCCAAAATAGCCATACTATTTTACATTCCCACTAGCAATGCATGAGAGCTCCTGTTGCTCCACATCTTCATTAGCATTAGGTTTGTCAGTGTTCCTGATTTTAAGCATTCTAATAGATGTGTAGTGGTATTTCATTTCTATTTTAATTTGTATTTCCCTCAGAACATAAGCATCTTTTCATATGCTTATTTGCCATCTGTGTGTGTGTGTGTGTGTGTGTGTGTGTGTGTGTGTGTGTGTGTATCCTGTGAGGTGTCTGTTAAGGTCTTTTACCCATATTTTAATCAAGTTGTTTGTGTTCTTATTGTTGAGTTTTAAGAATTCTTTGTAAATTTTGTAAAGGAGTACTTTAGCAGATATGTCTTACAAATATTTTCTCCCACGCCATGGCTTGTGTCACATCTTCTTCATAAGTTGTTTTTCATAGATCAAAAGTTTTTTATGTGAATGAAGTCCAGCTTATAAATTATATCTTTTATGGATCATTTATTTGGTGCTTTATCTAAAAAGACATTACTTAAACCCAAGAACACCTAGGTTTTCTTTTATGTTACCTTCTAAGAGTTTTGTAGTTTTTATTTAAATCTGTGATCCATTTTGAGTTAATTCTTGTGAAATGTATAATAAGGTCTGTTTTTAGATTTTTTTTGCATATAGATGATCAGTTATTAAAGACTATTCCACTATATTGTCTTTGTTCCTTTGTCAAACATAACTCTATTTATAGGGGTCTGTTTCTCAGCTCTCTGTTCTGTTCTGTTGATCTATTTCTCTTTTCTTTCACCAGTACCATACTGTATTGATTACTGTATCTTTGTAGTAAGTCTTGAGGTTGGCTTGTGTCAGTCCTCCAACTTTGTTGTTCTTCAATATTGTGTTGGTTATTCTAGGTCTTTTGTCTTTATTGTAGATTTTAGAATCAATTTGTCAATATCCATAAAATAACTTGCTGGGATTTTATTGGGATTGCATTAAGCTATAGATCAAGTTGGGAAGAACTGACATCTTGACAATATTGAGTTTTCCTACCCATGAACATAGAATAAATTTCCGTTTATTTAGTTCTCTGATTTCATTCGTCAGAGATTTGTAGTTTTTCTTATGTGCATTTGTGCATAATTTGTTAGTTACACTAATATATATTGGGGGGTGCTAATGTAAATGGTACAGTGGTTTTATTTTTGTTAAAGATTTATTTATTTATATGTATATATAGAGAAAGTGAGGGGGTGAGAAGAGGGAGAGAGTCTTTTAGGCAAACTCCACATTGAGCACAGAGCCTGACTTGGGGCTCAGACCTACAACCTGGAGATCACAACCTGCCCTGAAACCTAGAGTCAAGTACCTAACCAACGGCCATGCAGGTGACCCAATGGGATAGTGTTTTTGATTTTAAATTACACTTGTTTGTTGTTGGTATATAGGAAAACTATTGACATTTATATATTGGCTTTTTATCCTGCAACCTTTCTATAATGATATATTAGTTACAGGATTTTTTATTTAATTCTTTCAGATTGTTTACATAGACGATTATGTCATCTATAAACAAAGACTTTTTTTTTTTGCCTTCCTTCTCAATTTGTATAACTTTTATTTACCTTTTTTTTTTTTACACTACTGCCTCAGCAAGGAATTCCAGTAAAATGTTGAAAAGGAGTGGTGAGAGGGGGCATCTTTGCCTTGTACCTGATCTTAATGGGAAAGCTTCTAGTTTCTCACCATTGAGTATCATGTTAGCGGTAGGTTTTTTGTAGATTGTTTATCAAGTTGAAAAAGTTCGCCTCTAGTTCTAGTTTACTGAGAGATTTTATCACAAGTGGGTGCTGGATTTTGTCAAATGCTTATTCTTCCTCTATTAATATGATCATGTGATTTTTCTTTTTTTAGTCCCTTGATGTGATGGATTGCATTTATTGATTTTCAGATGTTAAACTAGCCTTGCCTAGCTGGTGTAAAATTCTGCTTGGTGGGATTATGGTATATAATTCCTGTTATACATTGTTGGAAATAATTTGCTAATATGTTGGGGGGTTTTACATCTATATTGAAGAGATATATTGGTTTATAGTTTTCCTTTTTTGAAATATCTTTTTCTGGTTCTGGCATTAGGGTAATGCTAAACCTGTAGAATAAGACAGGAAGTATTCTCTGAAAGATATTATGGAGAACTGATGTAATTTCTGCCTTAATGTTTGATTGAATTCCCCAGTGAACCCAGCTGAGCCTGATGTTTTCTGTTTTGAAAGACTGAATTATTGATTCAGTTTCTTTAAGAGATATAGGCCTATTCAGATTATCTGTTTCTTCTTATATGAATTTTGGCAGATTGTGTCTTTCAAGAAATTGGTCTTTTCATCTAGATTATTCAGTTTGTGGGCATACAGTGGTTCACAGTATTCCTTTAATAGCCTTTTAATTTCCATGGGATCTGTAGTAATGTCCCCTCTCTCATTTCTAATATTAGTAATTTGTGTCCTTTCTCTTTTCTTCTTAGTTAGCCTGGATAGAGGCTTATAGATATTGTTGATCTTTTTCAAAGGATCAGCTTTTGTTGTCATTGATTTTTCTCTACTGATTTCTTATTTTTAGTTTCACTGATTTCTGCTCTCATCTTTATATTTTGCTTTTCTTCTGGTTAGATTTAGCGTGTTCTTTTTGTAATTTGTTAGGGTGAAAACTTAGGTTATTGATTTTAGATTGTTCTTTTTTTTTTTTCCTAAAAAATTCATTCAGTAGTATAAATTGCCTTTTAGGTACTGTCTTGGCATCATCCCACACGTTTTGGTAAGTTGTGTTTCCATTTTTATTTACTTAAAATATTTTTTGATATTTCTTGACTTCGTCTATAACCCATTTGTTATTTAGAGGTTTGTTCTTTAATCTCCATGTATTTGGGATTTTGAAGTTATCTTTCTGTTACTGAATTCTTGTTTAATTCCACTGACAGCAAAGATAATATAGTTCCTATTCTTTTAAATTTGTTACAGTATGTTTTATGGCCTAGACTGTGGTTTGTCTTGGTTAATATTCCATGTGAGCTTGAGAAAAATGTGTAGTTTGCCACTGTTGGATGAAGCAGTCTATAGATTCCAATTACATCCAGTTAATTGATAGTGTAGTTGAGTTCAGCTGTTTCCTTGCTCCTTTTTTGCTTGTTGGATATATCCTTTTGTGGGAAAGAGTGAGTTTAGGCCTCCAGCTATTATAGAGGATTTATGTATTTCCCCTTGTAGTTATGTTTTTGTCTCAGGTGGTATGCTCTATTGTCAGACATAAATGAAGAATTGTTAAAGTCTTCTTGTAGAAATGATCCCCTTATCATTATATAGTATCTTTCTTTAGCCTTGAGATGACCTTACTTACCTTTGAAGTCTGCTTTGTCTAAAATTAAAAAAAAAAACCCTAATATAATACTTTATGTTAACTATATACTGGAATTAAATTTTTTTAATTAATTTAAAATAGCCCCTCCTGCCTTGTTTTCATTAGTGTTTGTATAGTATTTTTTAAATTATGATTTCATAATACCATAACCATGTTATTATGTTAGCATGGTACGTTTTTCTCCATCTATTTACTTTAATTTATGTATGTCTTTATATTTAAAGTCCGTTTTTTATAGACAAGATCTAGTTGAGTCATCTTTTCTGATCTACTCTGGCAGTCTCTTTTAATTGATACATTTAGACCATTGACATTCAAAGGGATTAGTGATCATTGGATTAATATCTACTATTGTTGTTGGTTTTTTCTATTTGTTACCCTTGTTTTTTTTCTTTTTAATCCTCCACTCTTCTGTACCTTTCATAGTTTTAATTGAGCATTCTGATTCCTTTTTTTTTCTTAGCATGTCAGTGATACTTCTTTTAATTTTTTTTCGTGATTGCCCTAGAATTTGCAATTTACATTTCTAACTAATACAAGTCTACTCTCAAGTAAGACTGGCCACAGGTAGTGCGAGTACCTTATAATAACAAAGTAATTCTAATTCCTTCTTCCCATATTTTGCTCTCATTCATTTCACTTATATATAAGCATACATGAATGTATAAATATATATATATACATGTATATATGTAAGGCATATATATAAACATACATAATTGAGTACGTTGTTGCTATATTTATTTTGAACAAAATGTTATTTATTAGATTAATTAAGAATTGAGATAAAAGTTTTTATTTTAACCTCACTTATTCCTTCCTCTGTACTCTTCCTTTCTTTATGTTGATCTGAGTTTCTGACCTATGTTATTTTCCTTCCTTCTGAAGAACTTGTTTTACCATTTCTTAAAAGGCATGTCTCCTGGCTATAACTGAAATTTTTGTTTTCCTGAGAAAATTTTTATTTCACCTTCACTTGTGAAGGATAATTTCACAGAATGTAGAATTCTAGGTTGGTGGATTTTTTTCCTCTCAGCACTTTATAAATATTTCACTTAACACTCTTCTTGCTTGAGCAGTGTCTGAGAGAGGAGTTAGAGTTCTTAGCTTTGTTCATCTACAGGTAAGGTGTTGTTTTTCTTCTGATTCTTTTAGGGATTTTTTTTCTTTATCTTTCCATTAGCTCTAATTTGAAAATAAAATGACAAGATGTACGGTTTGAGGTGTTGGGGGATTGGCACTTACCTGCTTGGTGTTCCCTGAGCTTCCTGGATCTGTGGTTTGGTGTCAATGTTACTTTGTGTGAGCTTCTCAGCAAAATGTAGAAATGGAGCTGGTGACAGAACACTGTGGTGTGTCACATAGGCACATGGCCGTGCGGGACCAGAGTCCCGAGGAGAGGTGCTGATGACATAGGAAGCTGCATCTGCGCTGCAGATAATGTCTCTGGCACCAGGCATCAGCCCTGAATGTCTAAGGCAAAACCCTTTATCCAGCAGAATAGTTTATTCACTAACACTTGCAGCCTATTCAAGAACATGAAAAAATGCCAAGGAAACTCCCTAAATTTTCAGTTGACACTGCAAATAACCTCATACATTAGAAGGCTGGGTTAGGTCAAAACCCATGATATTATGAAGTAAGCCAGGACTCTATTCATTTGTTCTTGGCTATGTTCATTTAGCCACATCTGGCTCAAGATGGAGAGACAGTTCTAAGTGCCAGGATATCCAGGTTCTTCATGCCACCAAGCAGCGTGGTCTGAGGCAGGCAGGCCAAGGATCCTCTGAGCCCCAGATGATCCATTTGTGAGATGACAAGATGAGAGAAAACCACGATGGTCTCTACTAGCACGAACTACAAGTCTAGATCTTTTTGGTTGTATAAAGAATTAAAATAGTGACAATTTCTTCATCAGATCGCTATCTTTGGAAAGTAACTCACCTAGTAAGAAATTGTTTGCATTTATTTAAGAATTTAGAATATCTGACAAGGTATCAGTTTATCTCAGATTTAATTATACATTTTCATAACAAAAACTTTAGTATTCAAAGTATGTACTTGTGTGTGTGTGCATGTGTATTTAAGAAATTGCTCGAAGTATGTTAGTACTGCTTTTGAAAATTTGCTCTGCCCCCTATTTGTTATAGAACTAAATCCAAGATCATCTGGAAAGTTGGCTTTGTGCACTAATAGATCATGTGATTCCTGTCCTCCCCCACCTCAGTGCTCAGTGAGTCCTTGCACACACTGTTCAGTAAACAACTTCAGAAATCCAGGCCTGGCCAGTTCATTCACAGAGAGTATTTGGAAATGGTTGTCTTTGTGCAGTCTTGACGTACTGGCTGAAGTGGAATAGAGAGAGTTAGCATTTGTGTTTTCATTAGTTCTTTTTATAGCATTGAACCAGCTGTAGCTGGTTAATGTTAGCCTCGGCTGCCTATTAGTGTACAGGCCTCTTACGCAGGATAAAGGGCTTCTGATGGAAACAGATTTTGTTACTCATGATACCACTGGCTGTGTTTACATGAACTCACTCAGTCTGTCATGGGATGTGATTTAGAATGGCTCCGTTAAAATACAGGAACTCCCTGAGGTCCATCCTTGAAAACAAACAAGGAACTCAAAAATATAGATAGCTTTCTGTATTAAACTAGCCATCCTTCACAGACTATGCTTCCTTGGATTATACTTTTAAAGAGAGCTAGGATGTTCTCCCATCAGTATCGTAAAAATTGAGTAGAGAAAGTTGTTTTTCCTCTAGCCACAGAGAGGAATCATCATCCTGTAGGGGGTAGAGAATAATTTACCCAAACATTTCTGGATAAGTTAAACAGAAGTATTCATATTGCTGTAGCTTTTCATAAATTGAATTCAGACTGAAGGCAAAATTTAACTTTTTAGGAAATCATTAATAGCTAGAGGAAATGAAAAAATATATATTTCTATCTATATGTAGATTGATTTTTAAAGATTTTATTTATTTATTCATGAAACAGAGAGAAAGAGACAGAGACACAGGCAGAGGGAGAAGCAGGCTCCTTGTGGGGAGCCCGATATGGGACTCGATCCCAGATCCCAGGATCATACCCTGAGCCAAAAGGCAGATGCTCAGTCGCTGAACTACCTAGGTGTCCCTATACATATTTCTATTTAAATGATTCCTAACAAGTTAAATGCAGAAATAAAGATAGAAATGAATATATATTATTTATATTACATTATATTTATTATTTTATATTCATTTCTATCAAGGGAAATGGAAAATATTTTGAACAGTGTTTATTGGATTCGTACATAGCTTGTTTGGGGATTAAAGAATAAACTAATTTAGCCAGTATTCTGATGTAGCCAAGAATCTGTAGACCTCCGCTACTTCCTGGATCAGTATCATCAGAAATTAGAAAATATGTCCTCCTTTTCAACTTAATTTATTTGCAAAAATGAGCTTAGGCCTTTGAAAAGTGCTAAATGATTAAGTCATGAAAATATGAGGGCTAAGATTCTTTCTTTAATAGAGTAGCTATTTGAAGAGATACATCCATCTCTCATAGGGTCCCAGCCTGGTTAGATCTCCTAAGAAAAAAAAAATTGTCCTTGATTCTTCTCCTTTCCCCATTCCACTTTCTTTTTCCTCAGAAAAAAAGTATGACAGAGAGTTAGAAGTTACATGTGTTAGTGCCGTAATATGTACCCAACTATCACCCACCTCACAGGATTGTTCAGGGAATTAAATGGGATAACAGAGATAAGTTGTTACTGCTACACAGTAAGTGTTAATTTTTTTTTTCATTTATATAGACTAGGAGTTGGCAAGCACAATATTTGAGGCTTGGCAGGCCATAACATGGTTTCTGTTATAGTTACTCAACTCACTTATTGTAGTGTGAAAGCAGCCGTAGGGACTAATGTGTAAGTAGATGGCCATGGCTGTGTTCCAATAAAGTTTTATTTACAAAGATGACAGGCAGAATTTGGCCCATAGGCCATTATTGTTTGCCAACCCATGACCTATACAAATAGGTGAGTCTTTTTATGTCTTGTATTTCCTTTGAAGAATAAGAGTTTTGAACCACTGTTTACTGCAGTTTCAACATCCTACCCTACACATCAAAATAACACTTGAAGGTACAAGTATATGTTTCTGTATTTTTGAACTACATACAGAAGAGAATGTGTAAAATTACAGGGTTTTAATATGTTAATTTTCAGATAAAATAGCTACTTTCCCATGTGGTCAAGTGATGAGACATTTAGAAATGTTGGGATTTCTCTGCATTCTTTGTCTCTCAAATATGTTGAGTTACAAAATGATACAGATCGTATACCAAATTTATACCACAGTAAGGTAATAATCATAACCTTTATACCAGGATTTATGGTTTATAAATGAGAGAAGAAACACCAGAGGAAATAAAAAGTACATGATAAGTATAAATAGTGTAAAAATATGGGTGAAAGCAGTGTTTTAAGGTACATCGTGAGAAAAGCAGTAGAGAGGGGTGAGAAAGAATCCAGCATTTGTAATTAAAGTCTCTAAGTTCCAGTGTCAGCTCTGGCACTCCATGTGGTCTTCTGATACTGGGCAACCTAATTACTGCTTCCGAGCTCTAGTTTTCTCACTATTAAGCAGAGTGAATAATATACTTTATGCATTGCTTTATAGTGTTGAAGGCATGTGTGAAGTGCTTTGGGAACTTTAGATTGCTGAGAAGTAGCATTCATGGTTATACTTAGGACAGGTGTGCTTACCTTGTTCCAAGGGCACTTTGGAACTGCCCTCTGATCTGTTGTACGGCTGACCTTTTACCACAGTAGAACTTAAGAGGACATGTAGCTTCTCCTCATTACCCACACATTCATCTTGGCTCGCATATCCAACCTTGAGAGGTGCATGTGGGCTAAATGTTCTAGAGAAGAGATTATTAATTTCTTATTCAGCAAATGTCACTTGACCTGTAACCCCCTGTTCTTTGGATGAAACTGTGTGCTAATGCCAGGTGACTTGTTCTTAGTCATGTGAGGTATAGATCAAGTCCATTTATTAGCACTGTTGTAGTTTTTAAAGATTTTATTTATTCACGAGAGACACAGAGAAAGAGAGGCAGAGACACAGGCAGAGGAAGAAGCAAGATCCATGCAGAGAGCCTGACATGGGACTCGATCCCAGGACTCCAGAATCATGACCTGAGCCGAAGGCAGACGCTTAATCACTGAGCCACCCAGCCACCCCATTTATTAGCACTGTTGACTCAAAAAATGTCAAATGGCTATAACCTCTGGAAGAAAGACAACAGTGCCACAGTCATACTAAATTGGAAGCCTTAATCAGGGAACTAAAAATCAAAACCACAATGAGATACAACCTCAAACCAGTCAGAATGGCTAAAATTAACAAGTCAGGAAACAACAGATGTTGGGGAGGATGCAGAGAAAGGGGAACCCTCGTACGCTGTTGGTGGAAATGTAGCCTGGTGCAGCCACTCTGTAAAACTGTGGAAGTTCCTAAAAAAGTTAAAAATGGAGCTACCGTAAGACCCAGCAATGACACTACTAGGTATTTATTCAGAGATACAAACATAGTGATTTGAAGGGATCCCTGCACCCCAATAGTTAGAGCAGTAATGTCCGCAACAGCCAAACTATGGGAAAAGCTCAGATGTCCATGGACAGATGAATGGATAAAGAAAGTGTAGTGTATATACGTACAATGGAATACTACCCAGCCATCAAAAAGAATGAAATCTTATCATTTGCAATGACGTGGGTAGAACTAGAGGTTATGCTAAGCAAAGTAAGTCAGTCAGAGAGAGACAAATATCATATGATTTCACTCATATGTGGAATTTAAGAAATAAAACAGTTGGGAGGGGAAAGAAAAATAAGATGAAAACAGAGTGGGAGACAAAGCATAAGAGACTTAACCATAGGACAGAAACTGAGGGTTGCTGGAAGGGAGGAGGGGGGTGAGGAGGGCGGAGTAACTGGGTGATGGGCATTAAGGAAGGCACTCGATGGGATGAGCACTGGGTGTTATAATGCAACTGATGAATCACTAAATTCTACCTCTGAAACTGATAATACATTGTATGTTAATTGGATTTAAATAAAAATTAATTAAATAATTAATTAATTGGAGGCCTTAAAGGAAGAACTGTAGGTGATTAGAGCAAAAATGGGACCAACCCAGGCATCTTCAGGGAAGGGAGAGGCAGGAGAAGGAATGAGGGACTCCATAGGAAGGGTGTGAACCGTGAAGAGACTGAGACACACCCCAGTGAGGCCACCCAGATCTCCAGCCACTCTTGAGGTGCTGAGGCTCTTGCAGACACTGGCTGGTAGAGGGAGGATGTGAGCCCCAGTCTGCTCTTCCGGGGGCAGCCTCCAGACCTGACTCATCCACGGCCTTGTAACACTAGGAGAATAAAGATCATCTTCGGTTGAAGGCTTTAAACTTGGTTGTAACAATAGATTTTAAGGAAAATCTATATTAGAAATATTTACAAACACTTCTTTTTTATAATAAATTTATTTTTTATTGGTGTTCAATTTGCCAACATACAGAATAACACCCAGTGCTCATCCCGTCAAGTGCCCCCCTCAGTGCCCGTCACCCATTCACCCCCACCCCCCGCCCTCCTCCCCTTCCACCATCCCTAGTTCGTTTCCCAGAGTTAGGAGTCTTCATGTTCTATCTCCCTTTCTGATACTTCCCACTCATTTCTTCTCCCTTCCCTTATATTCCCTGTCACTATTATTTAAATGCCCCAAATGAATGAGAACATATACTGTTTGTCCTTCTCCGATTGACTTATTTCTTTTTTTTATTATTTTTTTATTTTTATTTTTTAATAAATTAATTTTTTATTGGTGTTCAATTTGCCAACATACAGAATAACACCCAGTGCTCATCCCGTCAAGTGCCCCCCTCAGTGCCTGTCACCTACTCACCCCCACCCCCTGCCCTCCTCCCCTTCCACCACCCCTAGTTCGTTTCTCAGAGTTAGGAGTCTTCATGTTCTGTCTCCCTTTCTGATATTTCCCACACATTTCTTCTCCCTTCCCTTATATTCCCTTTCACTGTTATTTATATTCCCCAAATGAATGAGAACATACACTGTCCTTCTCCGATTGACTTACTTCACTCAGCATAAGACCCTCCAGTTCCATCCACGTCGAAGCAAATGGTGGGTATTTGTCGTTTCTAATGGCTGAGTAATATTCCATTGTGTACATAGACCACATCTTCTTTATCCATCATCTGTCGATGGACACCGAGGCTCCTTCCACAGTGTGGCTATTGTGGACATTGCTGCTATAAACATCGGGGTGCAGGTGTCCCGGCATTTCATTGCATCTGTATCTTTGGGGTAAATCGCCAGCAGTGCAATTGCTGGGTCGTAGGGCAGGTCTATTTTTAACTCTTTGAGGAACCTCCACACAGTTTTCCAGAGTGGCTGCACCAGTTCACATTCCCACCAACAGTGCAAGAGGGTTCCCCTTTCTCCGCATCCTCTCCAACATTTGTGGTTTCCTGCCTTGTTAATGTTCCCCATTCTCACTGGTGTGAGGTGGGATCTCATTGTGGTTTGGATTTGTATTTCTCTGATGGCAAGTGATGCAGAGCATTTTCTCATGTGCGTGTTGGCCATGTCTGTGTCTTCCTCTGTGAGATTTCTCTTCATGTCTTTTGCCCATTTCATGATTGGCTTGTTTGTTTCTTTGCTGTTGAGTTTAATAAGTTCTTTATAGATCTTGGAAACTAGCCCTTTATCTGATACGTCATTTGCAAATATCTTCTCCCATTCTGTAGGTTGTCTTTTAGTTTTGTTGACTGTATCCTTTGCTGTGCAGAAGCTTCTTATCTTGATGAAGTCCCAATAGTTCATTTTTGCTTTTGTTTATTTTGCTTTCGTGGATGTATCTTGCAAGAAGTTACTGTGGCTGAGTTCAAAAAGGGTACAAACACTTCTTAAACTTAAAATGTGGGCATTTGTTGGGCGCCCGGGTGGCTCAGTGGTTGAGCGTCTGCCTTTGGCCCAGGGCTTGATCCCCCGGGTCCCGGGATCGAGTCCCACGTCGGGCTCCCTGCATGGAACTTGCTTCTCTCTCTGCCTGTGTCTCTGCCGCCTCTCTCTGTGTCTCTCGTGAATAAATAATTTAAAAATCTTTTAAGAATATGTAGACATTTGTTTATGATCACTTGGGTCTTACCTCCTGATGTTGTATGTATATTTAGTGTATTAGTTAATGAATTTTAAAGACCACACAAAAATGACTGTATTTTTAAACTAAAGTGTAGCACAGAGGAATACTGGATGTATGTATCATCACAATAAATATATTGGGCAAATGGTAAAAGGAAATTTGTATCTTGAAAGTGGATTTAGATTTTTTTTTAAGATTTTATTTATTCATGAGAGACACACAGAGAGAAAGAGAGCTAGAGACACAGGCAGAGGGAGAAGCAGGCTCCCTGTGAAGAGCCCGACATGGGACTCGATCCCGGGACCCAGGGATCACAACATGAGCCGAAGGCAGATACTCAACCACTGAGCCACCCAGGCATCCCTGGATTTATATTTTATTTGCTCAGAACATATACCAAAGAAATAGTTGATGAATAATTATTTTCTTTAAAGATGTGATTTATTTATTTGAGAGAGAGAAGCAGACTCCTTGCTGAGCAGAGTGTGTGACATGGGGCTTGATCCCAGGACCCTGAGATCATGACTGTAGCCAAAGGCATTAAACTGACTGAGCCACCCAGGCACCCGTTGACAAATAATTCTTATTTGACTTTTCAGAGTTCACATTTCACCAAAAATTCAGAGAATCAAAATACACTTATCAATAATAGTTGTAGTTTATTTTCTGGAAGGCAGTGAAATACAGCTCCCTGTTTTATATGAAATTTACTCTGTGACAAACTAAGTCTTTCTAAGGAGACCAGAGGCCAGAATTCAGCCGTTACCACAGGATGATCTGAAAAGACTAAAGGTCCAACAGTTTTATTGCTTTAGATTAGTTAAGTGATGATAGCCATGAGCATTTATAATATTATTTTTAAATTGGCCCTGTGAGGTTTTAAGACACAGAACTGAATGTACTGCCAGATATTTTTGCAGGAGTCACAGATGTAAAAGAGAATTCTGCACACACACATCCCCCTCCCCAACACCCAAATGGAACATATTTTGAGTTAAACCCTTTGGAATGGGTTATTTTTAGAAAAATGGCAGGGGGTTAGGAAACGTTTTTTCACAACTTTTCTCGTAACAAACCATAACAGATATTTGCATTTTAATTCAATTTTGGCACATTCTGTATTGTGATTGATTCTACAGATAGTGAAATACCGAGATGAACTACCATCCCATGTTTTTCAAACACACGGCAAAGTTTTGCTGGCTCTGAAATTTGAGAGTTAACACATGGTACCCAGGCATGGGCTAAGCTTGACAAAACTCAAAATACAAGCAGCATTTGCTCCACACTGCACTTTCACTGTTTGTGCCCACAGCTTATCTTATGCGTGACGTCATGTGACCATGCAGTGATAGCCTGGTCCATTAATATTTTTAGTGTAACTTTAAATAATAAAAGCAATATAGTGACATCTATAGAAAGTTTCCAAAAAAAAAGAAAGTTTCAAAATTTGTATAAATAGAAAAATTGTTCTAATTCCATCCCCTATATAATCATTTTGTATGTTACTTTCTAGTCTTTCTTATTTATTTATTTATTTATTTATTTATTTATTTATTTATTTATTTGTTTGTTTATTTATTCTCTACACCTAATGTACGGCTCAAGCTTATGACCCCAAGATCAAGGGTCACATGCTCTACTAACTGAGCCAGTCAGGTGTCCCTCTTCTCATCTTTCTAATAGTACTTCTTTTAAGTTGAAATCATGAAACATTTTGTTCTTAACTCAGAGAATATCAGGCAGCTATAATCATCTTTACTCTCTATGCCATATTTCAATTTGTGTATCAGTGGGGAGGAAAGAATTTGAGAGCTAATGATATGCCACGCGCTTGTGTTTTTCTTTGCTTGTTGAGATACTAATGAAGGAAAGCCCATAAAATATCCACGTAGTACCTGCGGATGGCACCGTGTACAGAGTAATGGAAAAGGCCAGCTCCTCAGAGAGGCGGGTGGGGTGTTCCCCTGCTTAAAGGAGTCTGCTCAAAACACCGGAGCCTCAAGACTCCTGTGAGGCTAAGCTAGAACTCAAAACCAGGCCCATCTGACTCTGAGTCTTTAAGCCAATAAGGGGTACAGAGTAATTTGATTGTATAAATGTAGCAGCTAAGTTGTTTCACATTCTGTAGCTCAGTAGAGCAGTAATCATTCAGAACCACTGGTCATATCATAGGAATGGTTATTTTTATTCACTGGAATGGAAACCTACACTGGTACAGATAACAGAAAAAATACTAGTCATATTTTTATTTGAAGTATGAGCAATTATTGTCAGCTCCACTTGTAAAGAACCCAGCTGTTGAAGTAGGTGTCTGTAATCAGGTGTTTAGAAAATAAATATTAATAACACTATTGTTTGATGTCTAAAACTTATTTTTTTATTTTATTTTAAGTAGACTCCATACCCAAAATGGGGCTTTAACTCGTGACCCGAGATCAAGAGGCACATGCTCTATCAACTGAGCCTGCCAGGTATCCCTAAAATATATATATATTTTTTTAAAGATTTTATTTTTATTTATTAGAGACAGAGAGAGAGAGAGAGAGAGGCAGAGACCCAGGCAGAGGGAGAAGCAGGCTCCATGCAGGGAGCCCAACTTGGGACTCGATCCTGGGTCTCCAGGATCAGGCCCTGGGCCAAAGGCAGGGGCTAAACCGCTGAGCCACCAGGGCTGCCCCCTAAAATATATTTTTAAACCAAGAGTTATCTTTTCAATCAGGAAGTTGTTTAGACTCTTAGATGAAGAAAAGAAGTTAACATTACTAAGCATTTCAGCGTCACCTCTTGCTTTTTCTAGCTGTATGAGTGGCAGTGAAAGGACTAAGATGCTTATTCTTTAGGAAAGGAATGACAATCGAACCAGTGGGGCCATGAAAACGAGAGGTGTTCCCCATCTGCTGTTGCGAGGCCTTCGGGCCATGCTACCTGTGGTGCAGGAGCTGAATAAAAATTGTTGTTTTTCCTTTTTAAGATTAGACATGGAAATGATCATTTTAAAGAACATACCAGGCATAAAGATATGGAAAAGTAGATCTCAAGCATGAAGTGAAGGAGAAAAGTAAAAAAAGAAAGGGAAGAGAAAAATCACTTCCAGTCAGGTATCACTGTGTAGGCTCATCACTCGCATGTTCTAAGAGTGAAGTGTCGCCACTGGGATCACACCTGGAGGAGAGGAAGTGTAGCCCTTGGCATGAGTCCACGCGTCTGCCTTCTACCTCAGACATCTGTTCACCTCTCCTTCCCTTCCTGACCCGTGGAAAGTGGCTCACGTAGTTCTGCAGAGGGACGTGACTGGGAGGGGATTCTATCATGTCCTTGATGAGAAGCATCTTCGCTTCTAGATCTCCACTAGTATTAACCGCTGCTTCACTTGCTTTATTACCAAATCAAAGTTGTGACAGGAGATTTTTTAATTGGACAGATGCTCACTTAGAATCTCACTACTTCTTGTGTCTGGGTGGTCGATGTTGTTATGATGGAAGCAGTGGTAATTTTAATTGTTGTCTGACACAGCCCACAGGCATATTTTGGCAGTGAGTGCTATAAATGTGTTCATTAAAGTTTTTAATGTTGTGTTATTTTTGTTGTTTTCTTTTTTAAATCAGAATCGTTATTAAGACAGTTTTAGAGTTACATGTAGTTGTAAGAAATAATACAGGAGAGACACCATGCATCCCACTCAGTTTCCCTCATAGTTCACATTTTGTGAAACTGTAGTACGTATCACAACCAGTATATTACATTGATGTCACCCACTGATCTTGGTCAGATTCCCTGTTTTACTTACACTTTTATGTGTGTCTGTTTTTATTAGTTTTATACAGTTTTGTTACACATACAGTTCATGTATGGGCCACTGCAATCAAGATACTCTGCGTCTTCAACACCTACAGTGCTCCCTCCTGTTATCCTTTCATAACCACATCCGCTTCCCTCCTGCCTCACCTTCCTCCCAGTGTACTGCACCCTCCCTTCCCCTCCCAGCCCTAGGCCCTAGCAACCACTGAACTGGTCTCCATTTCTCTACTTTTCTTCTTTCAAGAATATTGTATAAATACTGTGTGAACATGCAGCACATAACCTTTTAGGATTGGCTTTTACCACTCAACATAATTCTAAGTTGCTGCGAGCATCAGTGATTTGTCCTTTATGCCAAGAAGTGCTCCATGGTATAGACCTACCACAACTTGACCCAGCATTCCACCATTGGAAGACAGCTAGACTGATTCTAGTTTTTGACTAGTATGAATAAAGCTATTATGAACATTCATGTATAGGTTTCTTTGTGAACCTGAGATTTCATTTCTCTGGTAGAAATGCCCCAAAGTGCAGTTGCTGAGTCATGGAATAGTTGCATGTTTGATTTAATAAGAAACTGCCAAATTGTTTCCAGAGTGGCAGTACCAGTTTACATTCCCACGGGTGATGTCTGAGTGTGACCCAGTTTCTCTGCATCCTCAACAGTATTTGGTGTTTTCAGTTGTGTTGTTTTTTTTAAGTGTGTTTTTATTTAGCCATTGTGATTGGTATCTATGTGTGGTAAAAGAGAAAGGGAGGGGAGACCAAGTGCTTTTTACTAATTGCATTCATCATTGCTGTCACTAAGACGTATGAGGCATATTCAGGGTACGTGGCAACAGTATGACTTGAAAAAACCATAGTGAAGTTAGGTTAATAATCTCAGGTCTAGTCTAAATTCTCAAACAGATCCCAGATGCAGCTTTTAAAAAGAATCTTTTCAATATAAAAGTGAGAGAAGACTTCATATTCTGACTCACTGTGAGGAAAACCTCCAAAGGAAAACCTGTGCTCTAATATATATCCTGAAATCCGCAAAGATGTCCTTTAAAGTCACTGTTTCTCCTTGAGCATCATGCTCCGGCCTAAGCCAAAGGACAGTCTGACCACTGGCTCAGGCCTGACCGGCCCAAGGGACCTGCTCTCACCTGGCTCAGGACCTGTGCCTCCTTAGGCCGTGTAACACTCACTGGCTCACCTTTCAAAAAGCATTTGTCAACAAGGTCCCTGCTTCTGTTTTTTGCTTTGCAGTTCACCAGCCCCACAGAAATGGAATAGAGTATTAAACAACTGGAGAAAAATTTTTATCATCCATGGGGATAACTAAAGTTTTTAGTGAATCGCTTCTATTTCTGGCTGTAATACCGAATTAAACACCTTGACCCAGAAAGCATATATATCATCAGGTAACACTTCAGTTGAGAGTAGCACCCTGAGGCTTCCTTTATCATCAGTTAAAAGAACTGGGAAAGAACTATAGCAAGCATCAAATATAAAAACAAACAGATTACCCTAAGAAGAAGTTGCCTCTGACCTCTGGGAGGTACGAGGAAGCCAACATGCTCACCTACTTTCCCGGGGGTAAAAAGCAGGCAGACGTACTTGTTGGCTTTCTCTGCAGCCTTGGGCAAGACCACCCATCCACAAAGGGAACTGTTTCCCTCTGTGTAGAGAAATTTAATCAGAAACATTTTCTAAGGGATTGGTGAATGCTGTACTAAGAAAGAAGCTTAAATCTGAAATTTTAGCAATTTGGAAACATAGTAGTGACAAAATAGTAAAATAGTCATGCTAGTCAAGAAAAGTATTATCCCGTTATGCTGTACACTTTAAGCTAATAGAGTGTTATGTGGTAATTATATCTCAATAAAACTGGAATAAGACAGGATAGAGTCATCCTTTTCCAGTGTACTGATCATCAAATCTCTACCAGGGGCCTCAGCTCTAGGACAGGGGGGTCTTAGATTAAGTAGACATTTATATCATTGTCTACATGGGCGCTTATAATGTCTGACACAGGTCTGTACTGCTTTTTGAAAGTATGTCAATGTTATTTTTTTTTCATTAACTGAAGTACTTTGTTCACTTTTTGTAAGGAATTTTATCTATTGTTTTTATTCTGTTCCAGGATCCCATCCAGAATAGTACATTGCATTTAGTAACCGTGTCTCCTTCGACTCTTCTTGGCTGTGGCAGTTGCTTAGACATCCCTTGTTTTTTGATGACTTTTATGGTCTTGAGGAGCACTAATCAAGTATTTTGTAGAATCCCCTTAATGAAAATTTATCTGATTTATTACTCATGATTAGACTGAGGCTGTAGGTTCTTGGGAGGAAGACCACAGAGGTAAAGTGATGTTTTCATCACATCATATCAAGGGCATATACGTGTCGACATGATTTATCATTGTTGATATTGGCTTGATCACTTAGCTGAGGTAGTTCATGTCACATGTCTTCACTGTAAAGTTATACTTTTATCCTCTTTCCATCCTGAAGTCTTTGGAAGGAAGTTACTATGTATAGACCACACGTGAGGAGAGGTGAATTCTGATCACTCTCCAGGACGGTGGAATAATTATTTGGAATTCTTCTCTACGTAATTTACTCAATTATTTATATCAGTATGGACTTGTAAATATTTATTTTATACTTTGGGGGATAATTCAATGCTATTGATTTTGTTGCTTAAACTTCCAGATTTTGCCACTGAAGCTCTTTCAATCAACTCTCTTGTCTCTTTGCCATACTCTCATTCTTGTGGGTTTTCAGTTTTGCTTTAATTTTGTTTTGTTTTGCTTTGCTTTGAGCAATTTTTATTTTCTGATGCTTTAGGACACTCCAGGCTCATCTTGTGTATTTCCTTTTTTTTTCTTTAAGATTTTATTTATTTATTCATTCATGAAAGACACACAGAGAGAGAGGCAGAGACACAGGAAGAAGGAGAAGCAGGCTCCATGCCGGGAGCCCGATATGGGACTCGATCCCGGGTCTCCAGGATCTCGCCCTGGGCCAAAGGCAGGTGCTAAACCACTGAGCCACCCAGGGATCCCGTCATCTTGTGTATTTCCTGCCCCAGTCCAAGACTCAACCATTTCTCCAAGAAATGTGGGTTCCTTTTGTTGAAAAATGACTTAAGTACATGTTCATTTTAAAACATTATAGAAGTGGGGATCCCTGGGTGGCTCAGCAGTTTAGTGGCTGCCTTTGGCTCAGGGCGTGATCCTGGAGACCCGGGATCGAGTCCCACGTCGGGCTCCCAGCATGGAGCCTGCTTCTCCCTCTGCCTGTGTCTCTGCCTGCCTCTCTCTCTCTCTCTCTCTCTCTCTCTCATGAATAAATAGAATCCTTTTTAAAAAATAAAACATTATAGAAGTGATACTGGGTTCAATAATCATGGCCAGATAGAGGCTTTAGAGGTAGGAATGCTCTGTTTTGGAATGTTTGATATGTAGCTCTCACCACTGAGAGGGATTGTCTGTAGCCCAAGGAAAAGATTCTTCTCTCAAAATTGTTCTGTAGATAGAGCTTTTAAAAATTACCGTACTCATTTACTATTCCTTTCTTGCTTCTCAGGTAGTTTTCAATGTCACCATGACCATAAATGATACGTTTATCACTTACTGTCATCATGAAGCATTTCTGAAGGATTTGTATAAGAACTTCTGTCTGTGAGCCTCAGTGACTCTGTGCCATTCCAGATCCCTGGGTGGGCCTCTCTCCTCCTTTATCTCCTCTGCTGGGCTTCTTTACATGCCAGCAGTATCACATACTTTAAATCATTTCAGGATATCATCTGCATGAAAAGTCCTTATTTGACATAAGGCTCCCCTGAACGGTTTACCACTCATTTTATGAGCCTCTGGTGCCTACATGCTATATTTTCTATGATCTGTGACTATGGTATTGGAAAAATGTGCATTCTCAAATGCTTCTTAAAATATTGTTTAGCGAGGGACACCTGGGTGGTGCAATTAGCGTTGAGAGTCCAGCTTTGGGGTTCGGCTCAGGTCCTGATCTCTGGGTCATGAGATTGAGCCCTGTGTCAGGCTCTGTACAACACAGAGTCTACTTGGGATTCTCTTTCCCTCTCCCTCTGCCGCTCCTGTTCGTGCTCATTGTCTCCCTTTCTCTCTCTCTCAAATAAATTAAATAAATAAATCTTTAATTTAAAAAATCTATATTGTTTGGCCAGACAGGAAGTAGGTATTTTAACTACTGGCTGTCAAATAGCAAGAGCAATTTTAGCATCAGAAACTATTTTATGAAAATTTGGGATCCTTAGCTGAGGAGTATTTTAGTTATGATTGTCTAATGAAAATGTGCTAAGTAATAAGTAGAAATAAATATAAAATAATCTGAGTGTACTCTTTGTTGTATCACTCATTTTGGCATTTTCTCAGGATGAATTCCCCATGTAGAACTTCTATAGTTCTTGACACATATAATGTTTTCTTGCAGAATTTCTTACTAGTTATCACAATGATTATATAGTAAGAGGCCCAGGTCCAAAAATATTAATTAGGTTTCTGCTCTCAAGGGACTTCTGGGCTAGATAAGTGAAATGATTAATTTCTGATATCAAACTTGCCTCAGAGAGATACAAAATTTTTACAAAAGTGATACCAAGTTTATTTTGTTTCTGATTTTGCCTTTTTATTTGTTGATTTACCCAGAGAAGAGTATATACAGTTCCCTTACCCCACAATTCCACTTCTGATTAGAATCTGCATAGCAAAGGAAATCAGACAGGTTCATTGACAAAGAAGTTGACTCTATCTAACTTAAGCAGAAAGAGATTTATTATTAAAAGATTCAAAATGCTTATAGAATCATTGGAAAAACTAAAGAAACAGACTCTGTGCTGAACTTTAAAGACTATCAAAGCAGCACTGAAGAGCCAGGCCTCCATGGGAGCTGTTCTCTTTTCTACAACCGGTTATCTGGTGCTTCAGTTCTCCACCGACTCCAGAGCCATGGCTGGCAGGAGGGGGCTGCATGATCAGAAAGCTGGCATTACTACTTCCTACTCTACAGCCATCTCTATGGGCTACAAGCTGAATCAACAAACTAGAAGCCTCATTCTTGTCTTTTAACCCTTCAAAGCAATTCCCCAGATCCTAAGATCTTTGTCACTGTTATGCTTGCTAGCAGAAGTAGCAAAATCAGGTGCTCTGCCTTGGTATCACTTCTGACTTTGATTGACAGGTCGAAAGTCACATCAGGGACTTCAGCCACAAGGGAACTCCAGACATGTAGAGTTTGCTTCTCAGTCTCTAGAATTTAGGGAGTCCCATAGAGGGCAATTGGAATCCACCAGAAGAGTTAGGAAGAACTTACTTGGAAGAGAGAAGTAAAAATGTAGGATGCAAGTAGAGGAAAATAGCAAAGACCCACAGTTCTATGGAATGCAGTAGCTATGGAATACAGAACGTGCAAAAATATATTTCTATCATTTAACCTAACGTTCTGTCTTTTTAAAAGAATTCAATGTCCTGGTGCACCTGGGCAGCACAGTTGGTTGAGAGCCCAACTCTTGGTTTCAGCTCAGGTTGTGACCTCAAGGTCATGAGACTGAGCACCAAATTGGGCTCCGTGCATGCTTAGAGCAGAGTCTGCTTAACATTCTGTCTCCCTCTCCCTCTGCCCTTTCCTGTTGGGGAGATCATGAGCTGCTTTTCCTTATTTGGCCTCTCATGTGAGAAGGACAAACCCTCAAGAGAGGATGGACCAAGTGAAGTCCAGGACCTCGGTCGGCCACCACCCAGCACAGGAGCTTTGCACACGGTCTGAGCTGTACCCAGCCTAGCACATGAAAAAGCTGGGTGAGAATGTAACACGTTCCTAAAATGGCTTCCTTTTGAGTGGTGAAGCACAATGGAGTATTTGCGAGCAGGTTGGGCAGAAGAAAGGAAACAGCACTTTTGGGAAGATCTGATTCAGCTTAGCCACAGAGTGCAGGGCCTAGGCACAAGGGCAGATCTGTGTGGCCGTGACAGGCCTTGGTGCAGCGTTCTGGGCCAGGTGGACATTCCAGTGTGGCCCCTGGCCCCCAAGGGTCAGCCTTCACTGTCTTGTCTGAGGACAGCCCTGCGGTCCAGGAAGGAGCATGATGATGCCGGTGACTTTGTCAGACCCAAGAATTCCCTTTAGGCTTGCTCCCTGCAGCCAAGTGAGCGACCCCACACCACCGCTGTGTCATTTCCTCTGAGACATCTCATGAACAGTGACTCTTATAAAGTGTTCATGTTTTTCTTATTGTAAAAATTGTCATCAGTAAGAGAGGAAACTTTAGTGAAGGTTGAAAAGGCAGTTTTGAATTATTTGAGTCTGTTCATGGAAAACAACAAAAATGTGATTTGGTAGAAGGCAAAAACATGGACAGATATTCTCAATCTTTATGAATTTGGGAGATGATCAAGGTCTTGGAATGGATCTCATTCATATGTGAGGGTTCTGGCATGTTGGATTTTGTGTACTGAATCTAGAATACTCTTATTTATTCTACTTTGTTTTGCTGCAGTGGCAGCCCTTGCTAGCATGTTGGTTTTCTCAGCCAATATCTGATGAATAGATAGCTGCTGAGGTTTACAAAAGCCTTAAAATGGGAATTTTACATATGCAAACTATGGGATTTTTTTTAAAATGCCAGGTATTTTAAGCCAAATTTAACCCACATCTACCTTTTTGTGATGGAAAAATACTAATATTTAGATGGTTAGTAGATAAAATCCTCTTTATTTTCGGTTCTGCATCCTGTAGTGTTCTCTTCCATACTTTTATAACTGTCATCTTCTAATTTTTAGAAAGTTACAACTCAATAATGAAATGCTTCCTATATATTAGATAGCAAAGAAAACATTTGCCATGAAAAAATTTTGAACAGTCTTATTCAAAATGGAAAGACTTTCCCTCTTGCCTCGAATGAAATATTAATTCAGCTGTATACTGTTGTGACTGTGGAGAGCAATACAAAACACATCCTATCAAGTTTTTAGAGGTCATTTTTTTCCATGGTATGTTTTATTCAAGTATATAAACTTTTAGGTCATTCATCATAGTTAGTGACATGTAGACACTTTTTAATTGCACTGTTTAAACTCTAAGCACAATGTCAACAGAGGCTTAGGGTGTGGTGTTCTCATTCTGAAACCTTTGGGCTCCACCCTTAGTCTGTCTTGGCTGCACTGAGGGCAGAGTGTTGGTGGCTAGTCTTTAGCAATGACTCCCACTCACACCAAACCTAGCCACCTGGCCAAGCAGTACTGGAGGAAGTTCCCGAGGATTGCAACCTCCACTGTTGGCCTCTCCAGCCACCGCCTTAACGTGCATACCTGGCAAGGAGGGTGAGGTGAGACAACCAAACACACATAAATCTGAAGGGAGGCCGAAGTCAACTCTCTTTCCTTGGTTAGGTCCTCAAAAAGCATTGCTGTCATTATTGGAAATAATATTGTGTTGTGTTACCGAGTGGGTGGGGGTTTCAAGGTCACTTGGAAGGACTAGTAAGGGAAAGCCTAGGAAGGAGCCCTTTGAGGTCGGACCTGAATGGAGAGGTGGAGCCAGTGGTGAAAAGCTCTGAGAGACATACTTTCCAGTCAAAGAGTTCAACTATTACAGAAAAAAGGATGAAGTTGGTGTGTTCAGGAAGCAGGAAGGAAGCTAGTGTGGCGGGGGCTTAGTGAACCCAGAGGCCATCACAGAAGATGAGCACAGCCGGGGGGAGGGGGTGATTAGGGGGGTCAGGCAGCTTCATGCAAAGAATGATGGGGAGCCTTTAAGGTTTTAACCATGGGATGGTTATGATCCGATCTGCACTTTGGAAAGATTGTCTTGGCTGCTCTAGATCAAATGGAATGTGGAAGCACAAGAGTACAGGAAACAAACGAGTTGGCTGTGTCAGCAGTCCAGACCGGTGAGCCTGGTGGCTGCACCAGAGTGCTAGTGAGGAAGTGTTAGAGCTGAAAGGTTGGGATCTGTGTTAAAGATATGGAGTGAGTGCCTGTTGCTTGCTGACGATTAGGTGTGGGGCGGTAGAGGGGCAACGGAGGATAACTATGAGGTTATTCGTTTGGGACTTAGAATGTTTAGCAGTGGGGGTCTCAAGTTCCAATACGGCTTTGTTGAATTAGAAGTCAATTAAACACTGAGCTGGAAAAAATCAAATTTGATAATGAACTTGCAGTGGAAGAGAGATCAGGACATGAGAGTCCCAGACAGTGGGCCCAGGCGAGAGTTATTTCCTTTAATTTTCACAAAAACACTGTAAGATTAAGATGAATGGATAAAGAAGATGTGGTCTATGTATACAATGGAATATTCCTCAGCCATTAGAAACGACAAATAGCCACCATTTGCTTCGACATGGATGGAACTGGAGGGTATTATGCTGAGTGAAGTAAGTCAATCAGAGAAGGACAAACAGTATATGGTCCCATTCATTTGGGGAATATAAAAAATACTGAAAGGGAATAAAGGGGAAAGGAGAGAAAACGAGTGGGAAATTTCAGACAGGGAAACAGACCATGAGAGACTCCTAACTCTGGGAAACGAACTAGGGGTGGTGGAAGGGGAGGTGGGGGAGGGGGTGACTGGGTGACGGGCACTGGGGGGTCACTTGACGGGATGAGCACTGGGTGATATGCTGTATGTTGGCAAGTCGAGCTCCAATAAAAAGAAATTAAAAAAACAAAACAAAACACTGTAAGATTGATAACATCTAGCTATTAGAAGCAGAAATTAATGAAAGCCACTTCTTTTTTAAAAACTTTTTAATTTTTTAATTCCACTGTAATTAACATACAGTGTTATTATATTTGTTTCAGGTGTACAATATCAGTATGTAACAATTTCATATCTTACTTAGTGCTCGTCAAGATAAATGTACTCTTAATACCCTTCATCTATTATCCCTACCCTCACCTCCTCTCTGGTAACCATCAGTTTGTTCTCTATAAGAACTGTTTTTTGTCTGTTTTTAAGAGTCTATTTTTTGTTTGTCTCTTTTTTCTTCTGTTCACTTAATGAAAGCCACTTTTTAAAATTAAAAAAAAAATCTCCTAAAATTAAAGGGTTTTTCTCCCTTAATGTTATAGATAAACCAGTAGAGCAGAAAAGACAGTCCCAGATATACATAGAAATTTTGAAAATAATATACATATTTCAGAAAAATGGGGACAAATTAACAATTTCAGTAAATGGTGCAGGACAAGAGATGAGCCATCTGGAAAAATAAAATAAAATTAGATCTGTACCTCTTATCTCACACCAGGATAAATTCCAAATGGATCAAAGACTTAAGCATAAAAGCTAAAACAGTTCTAGAGGAAATCATGGGAGAATTATCTTGAAGGGAAAATATTTTCTAACTGTGAGTTAACATCCAAAGGCTCCAAAAGAAAATATTAATAAATTCTATTAAATCTGCACAGTGAAGTCAAAAGCATGGCAAACTGAGAATATATATTTGCAATCCATATTACAAAGTCTGTCTCTCTAATATGCAAAGTGCCCACAGAAATAAATATAGAAAGAGCCAATAACCCAAAATAAAAGTGAAGCAAATAAAAAGATACTCAATGTGTCATAATATAGAAATGCAAATTAAAAAAAACACTATTAACAAATTTGCAGAAATCCAAAACTTTAATAACATTTGTGCAGTGAGGCTAAGGAGCAACAAGTACCTTCTCATGTTGGTTGAGGGAGAATAAATTGTTACCCCTCCGTAGAGAGGGCTTTGGTAGCATGCATATGTAAATTAAGTGGGTGTTGTTCATGCGTGCAGGTATGTAAATGTTAAATGCATTAGCTCTTTGACCTAGCACTTCCACCTCTTGGGTTTATCTTACAGGTACACTTGCATACATATGAAGTACAGGGTTATTCTTTGCATCATTGTTTGGGATAGCAAGAGTGGAAACATTCTAAATGGTCAGCATTAGAGGATTAAAATTAAATTATAGTATATCTATATAATAGAATACCATACAGCTAGCTATGCAGCTACAAAAAGAAGAGTGAGAAAGCTATGAACTGATATAGAAAACTTTATGACATTGGGGATGCCTGGGTGGCTCAGTTGGTTAAGTATCTGACTCTCGATTTCAGCTCAGATCATAATTTCAGAGTTGTGGGATTGAGCCCTGCATTGGGCTCTGAGCTGGGCGTGGTATTCTCTCTCTCTCTCCCTCTGACCCTACAGAAAGAAAGAAAGAAAGAAAGAAAGAAAGAAAGAAAGAAAGAAAGAAAGAAAGAAAGAAAGAAAGAAAGAAAGAAGAAAGAAAGGAAGGAAGGAAGGAAGGAAGGAAGGAAGGAAGGAAGGAAGGAAGGAAGGAAGGAAGAAAGAGAAGAGAGAGAAGGAAGGAAGGAAGGAAGGAAGGAAGGAAGGAAGGAAGGAAGGAAGGAAGGAAGGAGAAAGAAAGATAAGGGAAGGAAAAAGGAAGGAAGATTTATGACATTGGTTAAAAACAAAAAGCAAGGAGCAGATTTGAAATGTGCTATGTACCTTGGAGGATATATATATGGTAGGGGGAGGAAGAGGGACATAGGGAAAGAGAGAGAGAAACTGTGGAAGGACATGTAAAAAACAAACAACAGTGAACATCTGTGTAGGGCATATAGAAGCTAGAAAACTAGAGGACAAGAATGGGGGGAAACTTTGTGTCATATATTTCTGTAATACTTTAAAACTTTGAGCTATATATATTATTTAGAAAAATTATAGGACTCTTTATACACAGTTATTACTACTGGAATTTGTAACCATTACAACTATTTTGGAGAGCAGTACGTAACATCTAATAATAAAGATACACTCTTTGACCCAATAATTCCTAGAAATTTAATTGATGAAAAACAAACAAAAAATTAACATACATATACATTGTTCTTCATGGTAGCAGTGAAAAAAAGAAGCAACCTAAATATCCAGTATAAGGAGAATTATTTAGTTATGACCTACTACATGATAGAATATTAAGCTACCGTAGAAGTAACTAAGAAGATCATGAGGAAACGTTCATTCGCCAACTTTTTACTATGGACCTACTCTGTGTGATACACTGTTCTGGGTGTTAGGGATGCAGCCATAAATAAGACCACCGCCACTCACCACGAGATCTATGTGCTAATGGAATTAATGGAACATACTAATGTTCGTTGCCATTGGTGAAGACTGGCAGCAGACAAGGAGTTATGATATAAGAAAGTAATAGTGATTATGGCTTTAAATAAAATTGGATAAGAAAATAATCAATGTTGAGTGGTTACTCTTTTTACCTAAGAATCAAGGAAAGCCTCACTGAGAAGATAATATTTGAGAAAAATTCCAAAGATGGGGAGAGAACAACCCATGCAGGTGTTTGTGGGAATTGCATCCCAGGCGGAGAGGATGAGTGCCCGCCCTGTGAGGCAGGGGCACGCTTGGCTTATTTACATAACAGCAGGGAGGCTAGTGTGGCTTTTCCTACATTGTAAAGGAAGATAAAAGGAATAGGGTCAGGTTCTGGTCTTGAGAAGATCTGGAAAACTGTATCAAAGCCTTTGGATTTTTTTCTGCATGTGATACATGTGATACACTGGAAGTTTCTAAACACAAGAGGAAGTAATTGTAAATGCCTGGGTAAAAAGGAAGAGGTCTTAACTCATCTGTTAAAACAAACTAATGGGTAAAAAAGATGGTGCACATCTGGAAATAGTTGAGAAGTAGAAAAGGCAGGACCCCATGTATGATTGGATTTGGAAAGTGGAGGAAAAGGAAGAATCTAGAAGGATTCTAAGGTTTGGGCAACTAGAGAAATGGTATCCTTAAAGGAGATGGGAAATTAGGAGGGTGAACAGATTGAGAAATAATGAGAAAAATTACGTTTGGTTTTAGACGTGCTGAGTTTGAGGTACCTGTGAGTTAACAACATGTAGTAAAGGGAAAAACTAAAATGAACCCTTTGGTGGTGTCAACTCACAGTTTTCAAAAGGGATGAATAAACAGAAGTAAATGTGTATTATTGTGAGAGCGTGTATGTGTATGTACATACGTGTTCCTAGCTTGTCTGCTAAGAGGTTCTGAGCGATACTGCGGTAGCAACGAGCACATAAAGAAACCAGGGCTCCTTGGTGAAATCGTTGATTTCAGGTTTGAATGAGAGAAAAACGTAAGATGAGCTTTGAACATCCTTATGTCAGAAAGTAAGAACATTCTCAGAGTGATAAAGAAATCAAAAGGACACAGGAGCTAGCTTGCAAGGGGCTGCCACAAGCAAAACCTGGGACAATTTGAACATCAAAATAAATAATAGCCATGCACTATAGCCCATAGTAAAAGAATCCATGTGTCCACAACATGGAGAAAGTATCTCCCACACAATATTTTTTTAATTTCAGAAGGAAATGGTTGAGAAGCCTGGCAGACGTCCTCTTAATCAAATAGTAAGTGAACATCACTGGTAACGGGACAGATTGGGAGAGTGTGCCAACTGTTTAGAAGAACATAGCGTCAGTTTTGCGTTCTTCTTACCAATGATACATAGGCTGGATCTCATCGTGACAAAATATCAGACAAACCCAAGCTGAAGGTTTGTGTACTACAAAACTACTGGCCTGTATCGTTCAAAAATATTAAGGTCATGAAACTCAAAGAAAGATTCAAAGAAATCCTTCCAGATTGCAGAAGATTAAAGAGACATGACATCTCAATGCAGTACATGATTCTGAGCTATCTCCTTTTGCTACCAAGGACATGACTGGAACAATGGGTGAAGCATGAGTGGAGTCTGAGAGTCAGGTGTTCGTTTCCTCCCCTCGATGGTTGTCTAGCAGTCGTGTAAGAGAAAGTCCTTGTTTGTACAAGCATATTCCCAAATGATTCAGGAAAAAAACATGCTTCGTACTGTATGGAACTTTCAGTAAATTTGAGATTGCTTCAAAAACTAAATTATCACAAAAGCAAGTTAAGAAGCGAGTAAGCAGAAATAAGTGAAGCCCGTACTTTCTAGAAGGTTGACAGGAAAGAGGGCAGGCTACCAGCTGAGAGGAGACTGCTCTGGGATTTCAGAGTATGCTAGTCTGCTGGTCTACACGTGGAAGCTGATGTTTGGAGAGTGAACAGATGTAGACTAGATGATAGTCATCGCAAAACAAAGACGTGTAGGTGGTGGGTGTCCTGGGTTCCCAGGTTGTCCTGGGTTCCCAAGTTGAGGCTGGGTAAGACACGGAGAGGAATGTCAGCCGGTGTGGCATGCCATCCTGTGCACCGAGGTAGGCGGGCTGGAAATGGAACAGATTCATACATGACAAACTTCCTTCTCTCTGAAAAGTAGAGTTGTCTTCTAAAAATGATCCTTTGTCTGTTCTCAATACAGTAACCAGAATATGGTTTAGTCTTTGAAGCTGAAATTACTTCAGTATAAAGTAGTATAAAGCAATTTAATATTTTCCTAAGAACAGATATTCTTAGGATTGCAGAAGGATTTAGAAAATCACCAAAACGGGATCCCTGGGTGGCGCAGCGGTTTGGCGCCTGCCTTTGGCCCAGGGCGCGATCCTGGAGACCCGGGATCGAATCCCACATCAGGCTCCCGGTGCATGGAGCCTGCTTCTCCCTCTGCCTGTGTCTCTGCCTCTCTCTCTCTCTCTCTGTGACTATCATAAATAAATAAAAAAAAAAAATTAAAAAAAAAAAAAGAAAGAAAATCACCAAAACAACACAGTAAATCTTGTAGGTAGGCCTTTGCCTAGGTAATTTGTGTTTTATTTGGTAGGACCGGAGCAGATAGACTATGTACCTGCGCTTCCCAAACACAGATGATTCATAAGCCATTGATTGCTTCAGGTAGGACTGGTTTCTAGGCCAGTTAGTCAGCCTCGAGTGTGAAACCCTGATTCAGAAGCAAGTCATCCAAGGATGATTAAATGCTGTTCCCTGTTGTGTCCCCAGGCCCAGTACAGCAGTGCTGCTTACTCTCAGGTTCATGTACTCGACACTGGCTCCCACACTGGAGTATAGGACCCTGGAGCTTATTCTCATTTCTCCTAAGACTGCACGTAACTGGTGCCATGTTAGACACAATGGAGGGCTCTTGTCCATTACATGCAGTGTAGCCTCAGAGTTTTAGGGTTCAATTCCCTTACAGAACCCTGGTTGAGAAGGGCTGTGATGACTCTTGCTTTGGTTGACATACTATTTGGTGATCCAGACGAAGCAAGGGGACAATATAACTTACTTATGGCACTACCAAAACTATGCCCCTTGCCTGCTGCCTTGTTCCTTATTCTCTACTCAGTCATAGACATTTGTCTCTTCAGGTTCCAGTGCTGAGTAGACATGGAAAAGTGAGAATACCACATAACCCCTCATTGAAGAGTGAGTTGGGGAATAAATTGAGAGAAAACAAAACCACCATCTGCCCAGGGCAGCTAAGTTAATTTGGCATATTTTGAGTAATAAACTTTCTTAGCTAAGATTCCTCCCTCCTTCCTTTCCTCCATTTATCTTGTTCTAATTTAGTATTTCACTGGAGTACTAAAACTTCCCTTCCCACACATATATTTAGAACAATGTAGAAGTCTCACCTTGTGAATTACCTGAAGAAAGCTAAAATTTTAAGTACCTGTTACTGTTCCTGTATGTAGGAACTACATTTTATATCCTCTGTCCCCAAAAAGCCTGAAAAAAATACTTGTTAATTCAATTTGGTATACCAAGCATATGTGGACCATCTGTAATGTATAAAGCTCTGAGCTAAACATTGTGTTGGATATATAGGGATAAGAAACATGATCCCTGCCCACAAGAAACTTCCAGGCATCATTTCATATGTCTGCTGGCCATCTGTTTGTCTTCTTTGGAGAAATGTCGGTTCCTGACTTCTGCCCATTTTTTTAATTGGATTATTTGGGTTTTGGATGTTGAGCTGTATTGGTTCTTTACATATTTTGGATACAAACCCTTTTTTGGATTTGTCATTTGCAAATATCTTCTCCCATTCAGTAGGCTGCCTTTCATTTAGTTTTGTTGATTGTTTCCTTCGCTGTGCAGAAGCTTTTTGTAGTTATGTAATACCAGGAGTTTATTCTTGCTTTTATTTCCCTTGCTTCAGGAGACATATATAGAAAAATGCTGCTATGGCTGATGTCAGAGAAATTACTGCTTCTGCTGCCTTCTAGGATTTTTATGGTTTCAGGTCTCACATTTAGGTCTTTAATCCATTTGGAGTTTATTTTTATGTATGGTTTAAGGAAGTGGTCCAGTTTAATTCTTTTGCAATGTTACTGTCCAGTTTTCCCAACACTATTTGTTGAAGAGACTGTCTTTTTTCCCACCGTATATTCTTTACTCCTTTGTCAAAGATTAATTGACCACCTAATTGTGGGTTTATTTATGTATCGTAGGGAAATACAAATCAAAACTACAATGAGATATCACCTTACACCTGGCAGAATGGCTAACGTTAAAAACCCAAGAAATGACAAGTGTTAGTGAGGTTGTGGGGAAAAGGAACCCTCGTGCACTGTTGATGGGAAGGCAAACTGGTGCAGCCCCTGTAGAAAACAGTGTGAAGGTTCCTCAGAAAGTTAAAAACAGAACTACCCTATGACCCAGCAATGATACCACTAGATATTTACCCAAAAATAGAAAAACACTAATTCAAAGGGAAACATGCACCCCTATGATTTTAGCAGCATTATTTCCGTAGTGAAATTATGACCACAGCCCAAGTGTCCATCAGTAGATGAATGGATAAAGAAGAGGTGTTATACACATGTACACACACACAAACACAGTCATGAATGCTATTCAACCACAAAAAAAGAATGAAATCTTGCCATTTGCAAGGACGTGGATGGAGCTCAAGAGTATTATGCTAAGCAAAATAAGGCAGAGGAAGACAAATATTACATGATTTCACTCAAATGTGGAACTTAAGAAACAAAACAAATGAACAAAGGAAAGAAAAAAGTGAGAAACTGAGAAAAACTGACTCTTAACTACAGAGAACAAACTGATGATCACCAGGAAGGAGGTGGGTAGGGGGATGGATGAAGTAAGTGATGGAGATTAAGAGTACCCTTATCATGATGAGCACTAGGTAATGTATAGAATTGCTGACTCATTATATTGTGTATGTAAAACCAATGTAACAATGTATTTTAACTATACTGGAATTAAAATTAAAAACTTGAAAAAAAGAAAGGAAAAAAAGAAACATCCAGACAAAAAGGATAGTAAAAAGATCTATACAAGTGTTTATAATACAGAATAGAATGTGATAAGAATTAAAATAAAGGTAAAAAACACTTTGATTACAAAGAAAATGGAGGAATCGTTTTCACCATTGGACTGAGAAACATCTTCATGAAAGATATGGAATTTGAGTTTGACTTTGAAAATGAACAACTCTAAACAAATGGAAGTGACAAAGAATATCAAATTAGTTTAGAGGAACTAACGGGAGCCAAGACTCAGGTGGGGAAATGGTTGTAGGAACTTGATCTTCTTAGACTCACACACACATGTTGAGACATGTAGGAGTCATTGGGATACCTTAGTAGGTCCATGACTAGTTGAGTGACATGATTAACTCTGTCCCTTAAGAAGAGCTTAGAAGAAAAAGATGGAGGTTAGGAAGTTTTGTTGGGCAACAAAGATCATAAGCAAAACAAGGTAGAGAAGGAAGAATGATACTAAAAAGATAAATATGAAGGTAAAATGGATAGTCTATAGCAGCTGGATGTGAAAAAAGGAACTAAAATAAATGATAAGAATGCTCTCAGGTTTTGAAACAGTGACTGAAAATAGTAAGGGCCATATTACACAAAGAGGCAATGCATAGGAGAAGGAACAAATTTGGATGGGAAGGCATAGAGCTTTGAGAGTCCCCTGCATAGCAATTGTAATATAGTGGAACAAGATGAAATAAGATGCCAGCCAGTGACATTTGCTCTGTATTCATTGAACCTAAATAAATACAGCAGCAATTCTAGTCTGTGTACCCTAAGAGTATAGATGCATTTGTACAACTCTTTGCCAATGATGGACTCTAAAACTGATTAAATCCTTTATTCTGCAGGGTTGAAACTTTCCTTCCTTCCTTCCTTCCTTCCTTCCTTCCTTCCTTCCTTCCTTCCTTTCCTATACTCATGGGGTTTTTTTTAGATGTCATCAGCATGATGTATCTGTTTTTTTTAATTTTTTTTTATTTATTTATGATAGTCACAGAGAGAGAGAGAGAGAGAGGCAGAGACACAGGCAGAGGGAGAAGCAGGCTCCATGCACCGGGAGCCTGACGTGGGATTCGATCCCGGGTCTCCAGGATCGCGCCCTGGGCCAAAGGCAGGCGCTAAACCACTGCGCCACCCAGGGATCCCTGTATCTGTTTTTTTTTTTTTTAAAGGTGTAATACCTTACATTTATGATCAGTTGATTTTTGACAAGGGTAACATAATTCAATGGGGAAAGAATGGTAATTCTAGCAACATGCATGGAGACACTGGATGTCCACATGCAAAAGAATTAAGTTGACCCTTGCCTCACACCATACGTTAAGTGTTAACTCAAAATGAATCATAGACCTAAAGAATGAAAAACTAAGATGAAAACATAAGAATATAGCTTCACAACTTTATATATTAGGCAGTGATTTCTTTCAAATGACACCAAAAGCATACACAACAAAGGAAAAATATATAAATGGAATTTCATCAAAATTAAAAACTTTTGTGTTTCAGAGGACATCACCAAGAAAGTAAAGAGACAACCCAGAAAATGGAAGAATATTTTGCAAATCACATACCAGGAGACTTATATCCAGAATATATGAAAAACTAATACAACTCAACATAAAAAGATAACTCAAATAAAAAGTGTTCCAAGGATTTAAGCAGATATTTCTCCAAAGAAGATTCACAGATGTCCCAAGAAGTACATGATGACCAATATCATTAGTCATTAGGGAAATGCAAACTGAATCCCACAGCAGATACTACTTCACACCTACTAGTATGGCTATAATAAAAAAGGCAGACAATAATAAGTATTGGTGAGGATGTGGAGACATTAGAGCCCTCATAGCCAGCTAGTGGGAATGTAAATGGTGCAGCCACTTTGTAAAACAGTGTGGCAGTTCATCACAAGTCAAACATAGAAGGCAAGGGAGGAGCAATATTTCACAAGTCTGTTCTGTATCATTTAACTAATGGATTCTGTGTGGTGCTTTCCTATAGTCTCGTGTGACTGTTGCGGGCCTGGGTGCAGGGTGGAACCATTACAATATGGATCCAGTTAGAGCTCTCATTAATCTTCATCATTCCACTCTTTGTCCACCCTGTTCTCTTTGCTTTTTAATTCTTATACCTCGCAACCTCAGGGGCACTGCCACACATACACTACAAAACAAACATCCCCCAATGACCGTAGCCCCATTGCTCCATTCACTCACAGGTGGGAATTCAGGCAAGTGTCCACAGGGGTCACAGACAACATATACTGTTATAGCCCATGGAATACCCCATCATGTCCTAAGGAAGACATTTTTTCTTAGAGATTTTCATTTTAGTATATTTTTTAAAAATTTGTGTTAAGTTGCCTCCATCTTTTTCTTAGATGAGGACAACCCAGGATTGGCCCTTTTTGTGTCTGTGATGTTGCCGTTCACAGCTTTTCTTGATAGGCCCAGTACAATCTTGGGAACAAGGTTGCTGTGTGCTGAAGGTAAGACAGTAGCTCTTAGTCTTGCCTATCTTAGGTACTTATGTTGTGCATTTTTTATTGGTGTACCATGTTTTATTTGTCCTGGTATCTTTGGAGCTTTTCTACAAAGTGGATCAGTAATGTAGCATCAACTTACTAAAATACATTTTAGGCCTTTAAAAAAAGTTTTTTCCATAAATGGAAAAAAATAGAAGTAATCCAAAATGGAATATTACACACCGACAAAAATGAATGATGTATTGATCCATGCTACAGTGTGAATGGATCTTGAAATCATTATGCTAAGTGAAAGAAGCCAGACACAAAAGGCCACATATTGCATGCCTCTACTCATGTGAAGTATCCAAAATAGGCAAATCCTTAGAGACAGAAAGTAGATTAGTTGTCTCTAGGTACTTGGGGGAGGGGAGGACGAGGAGGTTGCTTTAATAGACTGAAATTTCCTTCTGGGGTGATGAAAATATTCTGGAGTAAGATAGTGTTGGTGGTTGCAGAACATTATGAATGTACTTAATATCACTGAATTTTACCTTAAAATGGTAAATTTTATGTTAAGTGTATTTTGCCGCTTAATATTTTTAATAATGGGGCAAATTTTGTATATTTTGCCATTTACTGATTTTATTAGCAGGGTGAATTTGATGGTGTATAAATTGTATCTCAAACCTGCTATAAAAGTAAAAGGCATAATAGCTTGGATTAATTTCCAGGGAATTGTGCTGAAGGGAGAAAAAATGCAATCCCAAAGATTATATACTAGATTATTCTTTTTCTTATGGAGTTTTGAAATGGCAGAGTTTTAGAAATGAAGGACAGATTAATAATGGCTTGATGTTTGGATGGGGGTGGGGAGATGGTGAGAAATAGGTTGGTTATCAAAGGCAACCTGAGGGATTCTCGTAACGGTGGAACTGGTCCGTGTCTTGACTGTGGTGCTGGATATAGGATCCTATACAGGTGGTAAAACTTTATAGCACTGAATCCACACATGAATATGTACGCCAAAGCACAAGTCAAATCTGTGAAATCTGAATAGGATCGGTGGATGGTATCAATGTCAGTATCCTAGTTGTCATGCACCATCATTTGCTAGTATAATAGTACACTAGTGGGGGAAACTGAGCAAAGTGTGCAAACAACTCTAGAGCGCATCTTACAATTGCATGTGAATCCACAGTTACCTCAATAGAAATTTCAATTAATAACTAAGTATCTTTGAAAATTTGCTCTGCGGGCAAACTTCTATTAACATATAAAATATCCTCTTCTTACTCTTGACGTGGCCCCAGTTACAGTCTTAATCTCCACGAGCAATACTCAAAAATCAAAGTTTGGGGTGGACCAGACTTACAGCAGGTTTTGTTTTTGTGTGTCTTAGTTTGATTCAGTAATGCAGTATTTTCCAAAAATAAATAGGATGTGTGAGTAAAGAAAAGGCCTTTTTCGGGCTTTTTTTTTTTTTTTTTTTTTTTTTTGGCATCCTTTAGTTAAGTCACTGTTGGCAAAGAAAGATTGTTATTCCTTCCTGTTCATTGACATCAGAAAGTTTATATGTCACACTTTTATTTTATCAAAGAGAAAATATGATTTTTAAATTAATAAAAACCACATTTCTGTGTGGTAGAAATCATCCTGTTAACATCTCCTCATGTTACAAAGATAAACAACAGGATTAACTGTTTACTTTAGGAGTGCAGTCTGGTTGTTTTTCAGGAGAAGAACACAATGTCCTGCTGTATCTGGTTTCCCGTCTGCCAAGCGGGTTGGTGGAGCTGGGAAAGGCCCTCCACCCACTCAGCCCTCCGTGTCCCTCTCCTCCTTTTCTTCCTCTTCCCTCCCTCTTTTCTGTGACTCTTCCTCCCCCTTTCATATTCAGACTCTCCTCTCTTCCCCCTCTCCCCTCCCCCTTTTTTTCTCTTGCTTTTCTTCCCCCTCACTTCATCCTCCAATTTCTTCCATTTCTTCCTTAAAATGGAGGCTTAGTAAGAAATCATGTGGAGAGAAAGAACCTTGTTGATCTTTAGAGGCTGCTTAAGGCGACACTGACCTAGAAGAAAGCGGCCGAAAGGACTCTGATTCCGGGAATTCTTGGTGGACTGCTAAGAACTGCTCCCATAACCCGAGTAAACATCCCACATGTTCACGTAATCTCCCCTCTCAGTGTACACGCACACACGCACACACATAAGTCTGCTGTTTCTCTTTCTTCTCTTGTGTTTCTATGAAACTGAGCCAGTGAGTAAACGGAAGGGGAAAAATGAATATTTTTCAAAAGTTGGCGGGGGGGACATTTGAAACTTCAAAGAGGAATTATAGTCTCACTGAAACTCCCTCTACAGATCAACAGTTTTGTTTTCCTTTTTCCTCATGTTTTGTTCTGTTGCTTTAGCAGATTAACAATACATGAATTTTTAGGATTCTTAAAGTATTCTTTAATTAGCATGATCTGCCATTAAGCTGGTAAGAGAAGGAAAAAAACATTCTTGAAGACAAATATTAACTCCGTAGTGGACTTTTATACTTTCAACATGATATGAATGTGATTGAACAGTGAACCTCTTATCTGTATTATTTTATGTTGCTGGAATGTACTGTGGAATGTAGTTTCATCTGGCACCAGTTTTAGTCTGTTCTTCCAGCACGGTCCCGGCCTCACCCTCCATGGCTCAGAAACCCATGCAGTCAAAGTCCTGCTGAAGACTGGTGATGGCTGAAACAGGAGGTTCTTGCACTACTTTTTGACTGCTGCCTTATTTTCCCAGCTGGGAGGGGTGGAGTGTGACTGGCTGGTTGGGGGGGGCGGGTGGACAGGGACAAGCTGCAGACCCTGGGTATTTCCAGGATTGTTTCTTGCTTCACACAGAGTGGACCTTTACCTAACAAACAGAACTGCGGTAGCTGGGTGACAGGGCAGCATCATAAGGCCACTCACAGGTTGGTTTCATGTGTGCCAGTGCTGTTTCTGTGGGGGACGGTGCCCTCTGTGCTGTTAACCAAGCTCTCTTCTCCAAGCCCCTTCACCGAGGGGCGCACACCTGCTTACAGACTGAAGAGAGCGGGCACCTGATGAGAGGACACTCTTATCCATTAGCTGCGTTTATAATGGTAAATTTGCCTGATGGACCAAGGAAACCAAGATTTTGACACAGACTAAGTGCAAGCATTTGCTAGGTATGAAGCAGATGTGGATTAATCTGGATTGTACAGGTGCACAGTCAGGGGCTCACATCCACCAGCAGCAGAGCTCAGAACTAGAGCCCCTCTTCTCCAGACCCTGCCGGTCTCCTGCACCACATGCTTAAAGTCATGAAAATGGAAGGATCTTACATTGATGAAGGTACACATATTAGGCATGCGTGGAATGCCTAATAAATAAGTGGCATTCACTTGCCAGATTTTTATTCCAAGATTTTTGAATGGCAAAGTCTGTCTCATGGAGTGAATACAGTTCAGAGGCTCTTATTCAAACCACTAACATCCTACCTCCTCCCTCTGAGACACTTTCTCTCTGCTGTTCTAAGTTAATCACTTCTAAGAACAGCAACATCCCTCTCACATAGGCAGAGGGTACCTACCAACAGTGCTCCGTGCCAGACAGAGTGTGGAATGTCACCTGTGGGCTGAGCCCTAGCTCACCCATCACTGGCTGCACACAGTTGGAATTGCTGAATGCGCCTATCTACCTTGTCCAGTGGGTATTCTGTAGCAGGAAAGCTTCCAGAAGTAGAAGCTCAATTTTATTGACACTGACCCATCACTTAATGTCAAGTCTCCTGGGGTGCCTGGGTGGCCCAATCAGTGCACTTTTGATTTCAGCTTAGGTCGTGATCTCAGGGTTGTGAGATCCAGCCCTTATCAGTCTCCACGCTCAGCACAGAGTCTGCTGGTCTCTCTCCCCCTCTGTTTCTCCCCCTGCAGGCTCTCTCTCTCTCAAGTAGGTAAGTAAATAAAATCTTTTTTAAAAATGATAAAATAAAATGTCAGATCTCCTTGGCTAGCAGTTGAGTTCACCGTATTTCTGAGCTAAGGACAGACAGTATTGGTGTCAACCGGTTGTCCTGCTGAGCATGGCCACAAGCTGTTACAGCGTCTGCTCAGAGACCTCAGATGCTGTCCTAATCTATCTTAGACTAAAGTAATTGAAAAAGCCTCCAGAGAATAATCAAGAGGTATGTCTTACAAAAGAGGAATGTCAGCTAGAGAGCTGCCACTCCAGCCCCGTCACAGCACTGCTACTCTGCTTTGAGTTGCACCTTCCATGAGCAGTTTGGATTTCCGGGTTCTATGTTAATCAGCTCTGTCCTTGCGTGCTTCCTGGCTCAGGTCATTTGACCAGCCTTTGGATTCTACAGCTTCTCTAACTCGTGTCTGGTCTGCTTGTCCCTGAGGCTGCCTTTTCTCTTCACTACCACTTACCTCCTTAGAAATCTTAGGCCAGTGTAGACTCTTCCCTGACCTTTACCCATCATCACTACCATGTTCTTCTGTCTTCTTGAAATTTTTTTGTTAATGCATGCCCACATGGTAACAGAGGCCAAAGAAGCCAAGAGAGAATAGCAGTTGTGAGAGAGTTGGCGATCAAGGGTGGGGGCGGGGGCCCGCAAGATGAAATGACAAGCTGGTACCTTATCCGTGAGTATTGACTCAGTGCTGCCAGATAACAAACAGTATATTGGAGTTTTGTGTAAAATCTCCCAATTTTTGGTACTTGTTAACTAATTTAAAAATGTGTTAACACTGTATAAACCAAATAAAACATATCAATCAGCTAAACATAGTCTGTGAACACAACTTTGTGACTTCACTATTTCTTATCAGACATTTGTCATTGATTACAGCACTGAATTCTTACTGGTCTAAGGAGACCTGCTCTAAAAGTTCTCAGTTCACGCCATCCTCCACCCTAGCCCAAGCGTTATATTTCTGAAACAAAAGTTTTATCTAACACCTTTTAGTGTCACCTCATTGTTGACTCATCAATGACAGGAGGTAGGTTTGCTGGCTGGCACACAGGCCAGTTATTTACCACCTCTGCTCTCCTATCAGATCAGCCTCCACATGGCCATCATCACATGGCCTTTACCCCCAGCCACTGTTGGGCATCCCTGTGCCAGCCATGTCCAACCCTGCGACTTCTCCAGGAAGATGCCTCTCTTTCCTTCCTCAACCCAGTCCTTTCCTCCCCATCCCATTTTCTCCTTTCTTTACAAATGCTTGTCAACATTTCAATTTTATTATAAATATAACTTTGATTTTAAATTAAGAATAATTTTAAAAGAGTAATTGAAAAATTAAAAAAAGAATAATGCACCAAAATGACCAAATATTAGTCTTTACCTTATTATCACTTACCTAATCCCTTCTTCTTTCTTTTCTTTCTTTCTTTCTCTTCTCTCTCTCTCTCTCTCTCTCTCTCTCTCTCTCTCTCTCTCTTTTTCTAGCCTTCTTTCAATTTCTTAAACATGGAAAAGCTCTTTCCCATCACAGGAATTTGTATATGCTATGTTCTCTGTTGTAAGTCCTTTTCTCTCAACCTTTTGCATGATTGGCTTATCCTTCTTTAAGACTCAGCTTAAAGATCACATTTCTTTAAAAACCTTCCCTGACCACCCTGGTTAGAACATCCCACCCCATGTTGTCTTTTAGGTACTCTGCATATTGCCTTGTAAGCACTCCCAGAGTTTGTAATTGTATATTTATATGCATATGAAGTCTTTCCCTAAGGAGGGACAGAGAGCAGGGGTTCTTTAGCTCATTACCACATACCTAGCACCTTGCAGAGGGCCTAGCCAGTAGCAGTCCTGCTATATTTAGCACATAAATAAATGAATCCTAGGTTTACTAGACACCACCAAAAAGCCAGGGCACTGTTTTAGTGTACAGTGAAAAACCCATAAGTGCCATTGTTATTAAGAATCTTTTGATGTTTGTATCATGGCTCTGTGTACCTCTGTGCCTCACTGCATCTACTGCACTTCTTTTGTCTGACTTGGTATTTTGTACTTGACTCCTTTATTGTGTTCAAGCAAATCAAGATTTCTTTTAGGAAAAAAGAACAAGTCACAAGTCTACAAATTCAGAATGGAAAGTTTCCAAATACTCTCAAAACTCATAATGGCTAAAGAGCTGTGTGTGTGTGTGTGTGTGTGTGTGTGTGTGTGTGTGTTTAAGATTTTATGCATTTATTTGGGAGAGAGAGCATGAGCAAGGGGGAGGGGCAAAGGGAGAGGGAGAAGCAGACTCCCCGCTGAGCAGGGAGCCTAACTTGGGGCTCCGATCCCAGAATCCTACGATCATGACCTGAGCCAGAGGCAGACACTTAACTGATTGAGCCTTCCGGGCACCCCACCATTATGTTTTCTTACACAGCACATGCTAAATTTCCAGAGGATCATTATTTCTTTTTTTTTTTATTTATTTAAATTTAATTTGCCAACATGTAACACCAAGTGCTCATCCCATCAAGTGCCCTCCTCAGTGCCCGTCACCCAGTCACCCCATTCCCCCCACCTCCTCCCCTTCCACAACCCTTTGTTTGTTTCCCAGAGTTAGGAGTCTCTCATAGTTTGTCTTTCAGAGGATCATTATTTTAATGGAAGTACATTGAAGATAAAAATGGAAGACCTGCTTCTGGAATAGCAGAGTGAAGACACAGTGGATTCTCTCCCTAATAAACATTTTAACTGGAAAAAACTTAAAAATACATATAAAAAGCCTCAGGAAACTTTCCTAAAGGCATACAATAAATGGAGAAACATTCCATCAATAGAATCAAGAAAATCTACCAAATTTCGGGATGAACAAAGAGTCCGTGGCCCTTAAGCCATGTCCTACTCCCCCACCAACCCAGTTTGTCTTATGAAGACTATGCTGGGGATCTTACTCCAGGACTGCAGTCAAGATGTCCCCTCTCCCCTCAACTCATAGTCTAGGATACAGTTTGACTATAGGAAATCCCTTAGCCCATGTTGTATCTCTACGCCAAGTGTGGTCGACCAAGAATATACTAGCTCAGTTGTCCTACCCCAATCCACCCATAAGATAGAAGCACCACACCAGAAAGGCAGCCCTAGCCCCGTGCTGCCACCATCACCTCCAGCACCCACCCTAGAGCAGGGTTACAACTCCAAGAGAAGGAGACACAGTCTTCACACCCCAGTTCTATAAGTGGCTCAGAGGTTCTGCCCAGAGAAAGACAAGTTATGAGGAAGAAGGGCTTTAAGGCACTATGTGAGTTGGCTGGCTTTATTTGGAACACAGTACAATCCCATGTCCAAGGCATTATTGAAAATAATGGGGATCTTGGTGGAGAGCAACTCGGAGTGCTTGTAGCTCTGTGATACTTTATCAACAAGGAAATGGCCAAGCCATCAGAAGCTTAACAGGATGCATCAGGGGAAAAGACACAGCCAAGAAGAATCCTCATAGTATCACAATAAAACTTTTGGAGTCAAGAAGGATGTGCTTGGCACCCACTCAATACAGTCACAGCAACCCCATAGAAGATTTTGGATTCAAACCTCACTGACACTGCAGAACTCAGTACCACCTCCAGTCACACTAGATGAACAGTAAGCTGCTCTGACCCAGGGGCAACTCCTAAGAAGCCAGACTTTAAAATAAATGACGCACATGTGCCTAGCAGTCTGGCAGGCCCAAGGCCATACCCTCATAGGGGTATGATTAAAAAGCGCTAATACAAACCCTGTCTGCTGGAGAGGAATGAGGGCAAACATTTATCTCCTTGAGTTATGATAGCAACCTCCAAGGTATATATACCCAATGGCAAAGAGTAAAAATCTAACTTTTGAGGGAGATTAAGCAGAATCTTTCACTAAAAAGTGGCTTATGCTGATCTGGGGGCAACCTAAGCCATGTGAAAAGATTAAAAACAAAACAAAACACACACACACACACACACACACACACACATTTGGGCAGGCACGCCTGATTACTGAGGCCTACAGGAAAAGTTTGGACTAGTTAGTAAACAACTGAATGAACTACTGTGCAGATCACAACAGCATCAAGGCCTGGGGTAGAAGAGGAATCTGTATCTAGAGTTGCCACAATATATTTTCAAAAATACACCTGCGTGGCTCAGTGGTTGAGCATCTGCATTCAGCCCAGGATGTGATCTCAGAGTTCCAGGATCGAGTCCCACATCAGGCTCCCTGCATGGAGCCTACTTCTCTGCCTACGTCTCTGCCTCTCTCTGTCTCTCTCTGTCTCTCTCTCATCTCTCATGAATAAATAAATCTTAAAAAGAAAATACTCATCAACAAAAAATTAGAAGATAGATGAAGAAACAGGGAACTCTGGCCCATACACAGGGGAAAACAATGCAGGCAAGTGAAGGGGCCCTGATATTGGACTTAGCAGACAAAAATTTCAGAGCAGCCACAATAAGTATGTTCTGAGAATTCAAGGAAACCATGTCTCAGGAATTAAAGGGTGGTATGATGACAGTGTCTGATCAAGTGGAGAATATCAATGAAAAGATACAAACTTTAAAAGAGAACCAGATGGGGATTCTGGAGTTAGAAATTATAACCAAAATGAAAAATTCACTAGATAGGTTCAACAGTAGGCTTCAGCTGACAGAAGAAAGTTAACATGAATCCAGAGTAATTGAGCTTCCATAATCTAAAGGAGAGAGAGGGGGGAAAAAATGATGAGTGCTCAATTTGGCATCACTTATACCAAAACTGGAGTGATACAGAAATTAGTATGGTCCCTGCACAAGGATAACACTCAAATCTGTGAAGCTGAGAGAGATCATGAGCAGGTGGGAAGGGCAGAGGGAGAAGCAGACTCCCCACTGAGCAGGGAGCCCTATGTGGGACTCGATCCTGGGATCATGACCTGAGCCCAAGGCAGACACCTACCCGACTAAGCCACCCAGGCATCCTTGTGAAGACTTTTAAATAACTCAATCTTTATGAAGAATTAAGACACCAAAATAAATGATTTATTTTTATAGAAGTCTCCCAAATGGCAAGTATTCTAAGAAGGAAAAAAAAAAGAATGAAGAAAATGAAACAACCTCATAGAAATGTGGAACATTTAAGTTAAGTACACCAACATCCCCAGAAAATCGGGGGAGTTGGGAGGAGGGTACAGAAAAAATATCTAAAGAAATAGTGGCTGAAACATTTCAAATTTGACTGGTAAACTTTATTTATCTGAAAGTTCAAGAGCTTCAAGTAGGATAAACCTAAAGAGATCCATATCCAGACATATATAGCCAAAATGTTGGAAAACAAAGAGAAAAGTTTGAAAGCAGTGAGTGGAAAATGACTCATCATATAATAAGAGAACCCAGTGAGATAAGAACAGACAGACCTCTCATTAGACACAATGGAAGCCAGAGGCAATAATAGGACAATGTTAAAAATTTCAAAAGAAACAATTAACTTGGATCACACTTTCTTTTTGGCCTTTAAATCCTGAGGTTAAGTCAGTAGGATTGAACATTAATTGTTTTATTTTAGGCAAGTCATCTCATTTTTGGTAAAACCAAAGGTTGCAGTTGTTCTTTTTGAAGTAGGAAAGAATATACAATGAGAAAAAGTCTTCAACAAATGGTGTTCGGGAATCTGGACAGCTACATGCAAAAGAATGAAACTGGGCCAGTTTCTTACACTATACACAAAAATTCAAAATGAACGAAAGACCTATATGTGAGACTTGGAACCATAAAATCCTAGAGGAGAACGCAGGTAATGGTTTCTCTGACATTGGCCATCGCATTTTTCTAGATATGCCTCCTGAGGCAAGCAAATTAAAAGCAAAATAAACTTCGGGATTACATCAAATAAAAAGCCTCTGCATAGCAAAGAAAACATCAATGAAATGAAAAGGCTCAATGGGAGAAGATAATTCCAAACCGTATATCCAATAAAGGGTTAGTATCTAGAATACATAAAGAGCCAATGTATTGGCTCAACACCCAAAATTCAAATAACCCAATTGAAAAATGGGAGAAGACCTGAACAGACCTTGCTCCACAGAAGACAAACAGATGGCCAATAGACACATGAAAAGATGCTCGTGTGTCTCATGTGATCATCAGGAAAATGCAAATCAAAACCACAGTGAGATATCACCTCACACCTCTCAGAATGGCTAAAAATCAAAAACCAAAGAAACAAATGTTGACGAGAACATAGGGAAAAGGGAACCCTCCTGCACTGTTGGTTGGAATGCGAACTGGTACAGCTACTGTGGAAAACAGTGTGGAGTTTTATTAAAAAGTTAAAAATAAAAAAAAATAAAAAGTTAAAAATAGGGGCTCCTGGGTGGCTCAGTTGGTTAAGCGTGACCTTTGGCTCAGGTCATGATCCCGGAGTCCTGGTATTAAGCCTCATGTCCATCTGGCTCCCTGCTCAGGTGGGAGCCTGCTTCTCACTCTCCATCTACCCGCAGCTCCCCCTGCTTCTGTGCTCTGTCTCCCTCTCTCTCTCTCTCTCTCTCTCAAATAAATAAATTAAATCTTTAAAAAAAAAAGTTAAAAATAGAACTACCCTATGTTCCAGTAATTACACTACTGGATATTTACCCAAAAAATACAAAAACATTAATTCAAAGGTATACGTACACCCCTATGTTTTTTGCAGCATTACTTACAATGCTGAAATTATGGAAGCAGCTTGAGTGTCCACCAATAAATGAATGGATAAAGAGATAAGGCAAACACACACAATGGAATATTACTCAGCCTTAAAAAAGAATGGACTCTTGTAATTTGCAATAACATGGATGGAACTAGAGAGTATTATTGCTAAGCAAAATAAGGCAGAGAGAGATAATACCATATTATTTCATTCGTATGTGGAATTTAAGAAACAAATGAGCAACGGAAAAAGAGAGAAACCAAGTAACAGACTCTTAACTACAGAACTGATAGTGACCAGAGGAGAGGTGGGTGGGTGGGTGGGTTACATAGGTGGTGGGTAATAAGGAGGGCACTTGGAATGAGCACTGGTGTAGTAAGAAGTGTCGAATCATTAATTGTACATCTGAAACTAATATAACACTGTATGTTAACTATACTGGAATTAAAATTAAAACAATAAAAATAAACATATATACTAAATCTGAATTGATTAATGAATTTAAAAATGTAGACCAAATGGACACATCCCTAGGAAAATATATATTAACCCAATGTCTCAGTTAAAAATTAGAAAGCCCAAATAGCCCAATTATCATTAGAGAAATTGAGTTGATAGTTAAAAGTCTTCCCAGGAAAAGCACTAGATCCAATTCATTTTATTTAAATTATTTCTAACTTTTGAAAAACAGGTTGTTCAAATCTTATACAAATTTTTCAAAGAAAAAATCTTTGTCAAGTTATTATATGAAATTACTATAAATAGTCTTGAGTCTTGAGAAATAAAATTAAATCTAATTTGAACAATAAAATTAAAGGCCAATATCACTCATGGACATAGAAAAATCCTAAACAGGGATGCCTGGGTAGCTCAGAGGTTGGGCACCTGTGTTCAGCTCAGGTCATGATCCTGGAGACCCAGGATCGAGTCCCATGTCGGGCTCCCTGCATGGAGCCTGCTTCTCACTCTGCCTGTGTCTCTGCCTCTCTCTGTGTCTCTCATGAATAAATAAAATAGAAAGGGAAGGAAGGAAGGAAGGAAGGAAGGAAGGAAGGAAGGAAGGAAGGAAGGAAGGAAGGAAGGAAGGAAGAGAAGAAAAGAAAAGAAAAGAAAAGAAAAGAAAAGAAAAAAGAGAAAAGAAAGATCCTAAACTAAATGTAGCAGATAGGATCTTGGCTGTAGCGCAGGAGTAAAAAATCGTTTTAACTTAACACGCTGTAGTTGTCATTTACATTAGCAGAGGAGATAAAAACAGTCATTTCAGTGAATATGGAAAATGCATTTGATAAGGTCCAATGCCCATTCATGATTAAAAAAAATTTTCAGCAAACTAAGAATATCTAACCTGATGAAGGATATCAACCAAAAAATCTCTATAGCAAGCATCATTCTTCATTGTAAAACACTGAAGACATTTTATTCAAAATCAAGATAAGGATGCGGAGTATCGTTGGCTTCTCTTCAGCATTATGCCGAAGGCCTATATCGTTGTAAGAAAAATAATAAAAAAAAAAAATAAGGATTGGGAAGGCTGAAGCAAAGTTGTCATTATGCATAGATGAAATGATTACATTAAAAACCTTCATAAAAAGTATTATAAATAATTTTAGTAAGATTGATGGGTTACAAAAGCTCAATGTATAAGTCATTTGTATTTCTATTCACCATCAAGAGAGCAACAAACAAAAAGTATTTTATTTTTTAAGATTTAATTTACTTACTTTAGAGAGAGAGAGCAGCAGAGGGAGAGGGAGAAGCAGACTCCCTGCTAAGCAGGGATCCCAGTGTGGGGCTCGATCCCAGGACCCTGAGATCATGACTGAGCCGAAGAAAGACACTCAACTGACTGAGCCACCCAGGTGCCCCTGCAAAACGTATTTAAAATAGCAAATTTGTAAGTGATCTAGACATAGATCTAACAAAAGATGTTCAAGAACTGTATGGAGAAAACTGTATGAGAGAAAACAAAATTGGCCTAAGGATCCTGCAAAGGAAAGATTGATGTGTTGGCGCCAGCCCCAGTGCTCAGCCCTGTAGCGTTGCTGGAACGCCACAGCAGCCCTCGCGGTTAGCTTCCCTCATCCCCGTGTTCAGGTGAGTGAATTCAAGTTCATACAGGTTCTTTTAGGGTCCTGGAGTCACTACGGTGGCATTCCTTTCCTCCCTGGGAAGCCGTTTGTGTTCCTTTGAATATGATGTAATTTATGGAGGACGTCTCTCGTGATTCAGGAAAAACAAGTTGATAAGGGGGCCCTTTGCTGCTCAGACCTGTCACACTAGCATTGATTTTAGGAGATGGTATCTACGGGGCAGGAAGCAGCGACAATTCCACCAAGGTGGAATTCTTGGTGCTGCTGCTGAGCTAACTCTGGTTTGGACTGTGTTGAATGACATGGTTCCAGGCCATTGGGAGCACTGAGGACACTGACTCGACTGAGGCCTGAGTCAGTGAACTCCCGAGCTTTAGCTGTGTGAGCAGGACACGGTGGGAGAAGGTGAGCGGCCAGGCATGAACAAGAGGGAGGAAGAAAGTACTAATATCTTTTCTCCAGGTCAGCAGAGTAAGCAAGAGCACCAGCCCTTGGTTATTTGAGATAAAGGCAAATATACCGGATCACAAAGGACCCATTGTGATCTTCATATCACCTCTTACTCATGTTAACAAACAATAATGCTTACAAAACCGTGCTTGGATGCGTCAGGATAGGCAAGCAGGCATTACACTCTTTCAGGAAGCCTGAGGCTTCCTCCGTAGGAGACGGAGCCTGATTCCCCAAAGTTCTGCGTCAGCCTCCCTGACAGGTGATGGGATAATTAGGGGGTGAATAGGCCTTAGAGGAAAAAAACATTAAAATACTTCCCTCCAAGAGATTGTGATATGAAATGGTTTGTGGGCTCAAAGAGACATCATCAATTCATCATAAAAATGTACACTTTCAAAAAAAAATGTACACTTTCATCCTAGCTTTTCACATGGCAGACTGATTTAAATAGGACAATATTATGAAAGAGTAATCTTTCAGGGATCCCTGGGTGGCGCAGCGGTTTAGCGGGAGACCTGGATCGAATCCTCTCGTTGGGCTCCCGGTGCATGGAGCCTGCTTCTCTCCCTCTGCCTGTGTCTCTGCCTCTCTCTCTGTGTGTGTGTGTGAGACTATCATAAATTAAAAAAAAAAAAAAAAAAAAGTAATCTTTCATTCTTTCCCACTTGGGTTTCAGATTAAGGTCAGACAGTATCAAACAGTTAATGAAATTATTTTCAAGTGATTTAATTTAAGAGTATTTCCTTTTCATTATATTTCATTAGCAGCCTTCAAAACGATAATTTAACATAAATTCCTTACACTCTGACCTTAATATTTCAGTATGATTCTTGTCAAACATTAAAAAGATCTTTTGGGGGGACTTGGATGGCTTCATCAGTTAAGTGTCTGACTCTTGATTTTGGCTCAGGTCATGATCCCGTGGTTGTGAGATGGAGCCCTGTGTTGGACTCGGTGCTGGACGTGGAGCCTGCTTAAGATTTGCTCTCCCCTTTTTCCTCTGCCCTTCCCCTCTGAATGAATGAATGAATGAATGAATCTTTATTTTGAAAGTTACAGAGAAGATAAAGTTCTTCTAAATAAGTAGCCTCATTATGGACAATTACAATTTATGCATATCTTAAATAGTTTGACTTAGCAGTAGGAAAAATCATTGTCTCTCTCTGTAAAGATTAGATTTAAATATTCTGGATTTTAGGGTCATCATACAGTTTGCCATGAGTTTATTCCTTGTTACCTTCTTAGTGCTGGCCTCACAGACTAGAATGCTAGTTGCTGTGGGATGTTCTCTCCAGTTCCATTCTGCAAAATTAATCCCAGAAGAACCAGTTGTCTTCTACATTCGTATAACTTGTTACTGTAACATGATATTATGGCACAAAAATACCAAGTTGAGTGCCTCACATTTAAAACCTGATTCTGCTCCCTCCTTACTATCTTGGGTAGGTTTTCTAAACATTCTGAGCCTCACTTTCTTCATCTATCAATGTCTAGTTTCCTCAGTTGAAGGGTTAAATAGATAATATGAGAATGCTGTAATTAGCCATAATATATTATATTAACTTTAGGTGTTAATGTTACTCAGTGTTTTATTTGATTCTCAATTATATTTTTATTTGACCCCTTCCCTCCTTATATATCCTACAAAGTATAAGCCCAGTAAGCTTCAAATGAATGAATTAGTGAGTGAATAAATGAATGAATATTTCTGTGAACACTGTGTGCTATTAGCTATTATGTGAGTTTACTGTGTGTGTGTTCACAACAGAGCCTCATTCATTCTCTCAAAAATGGAAGGAGTATTTATTGAGAGCCTGTTCTATCTCAGAGAACACAGGAACAGTTTCAATCTTCACGTTTTCAGGGTGGAATTAGTAGTTTGCGTGTGGGTCCTTAAAATGGAGATGATTTCATTGAAAGGGTAAGATTTTAAGTTTTGTTTCATGAAATATCAGTAACGTATTTGCTTCTCTTTTTTTAAATATCCAAGTATGGGGGCCTGGGGGCCTCAGTGGGTTAAGTGTCTACCTTCGACTCAGGTCATGACCCCAGGGTTCTGGGATGGAGCCCTCAGTGGGGAGTCTCCTTCTCCTTCTCCTTCTCCCTCTCCCTCTCCCTCTCCGACTCCGGCTCTCCCTGCTTGTGTCTGTCAGATAAGTAAATAAAATATTCAAAAATAAATAAATAAATACCCAAATACATTCCTAATTTCATACTCTGAGAGTTCTCTCTAAAAGTAAGTGGTTTTCAGTATTTGTTGAAGATGCATGAGAAAACGTGCTTCAATTATATCACAGTTTCCCTTTGAAGGTTTGTGTATAATGACAAGGGAAAATGCCTCTTTGTAAAGCATAATATTTTTCTAATGGATTTTTAAGCATTTGATTCTTTCCCATTGTTTACCAGTTAAAATTTTTCTATCTTTTTTCCATAAGTATCCTATGTTTATCCCATAGAATCTTCTTCAGGTTGTCTTCTATACCTTTTTTCCTTTATTATTTTTTGAAGATTTGTTAATTTATTTCAGAGGGACAGAGAACAGGAGAGGAGCAGAGGGAGAAGGGGAGGGAGAGAATCTCAAGCAGATTCTGCACAGAGTGGACCTGGACATGAGGCTCAATCCCAGGACCCTGAGACCACGGCCTGAGCTGAAATCAAGAGTCAGATGCCCAACTGACTGAGCCACCCAGGCGCCCCATCCTTTTTTTCTTAAAACAACTTTGTGAAGATATAATGTACATAATTTACATACATACAATGAAATGCGCCCATTTAAGCAGTGAGTTTTGACAAATATATTTGCCATGTAATACCCATCACAGTGAAGACATAAATTATTTCCATAACCCCAAAAAGTTGCCTTTGCCTCTGCTGTCAGTCTCTCTGGCCTGAGTCCCAGGCAACTACACATCTGCGTACTATTACTGTGGATTTACTTTGCCTTTTCTATAATTTGATATAAACTACTTTTCATGTTCATGTTTTTTTTTCCACTCAGCACAATATTTTCAAGATTCATCCCTCTGTCCGTAGTTTGTTCCTTTTCATGGCTGAGTAGTATTCCACTGTAGAGATACATCACAATTTATCCATTCAGCTACTTCTGAAACTTTGCCTTGCGTCCAGTTTGGGGCTACTAATTAACAAAGCTACTATAGACCTCTGTCTATAAATTTTTGTGTGGGCATATGATTTTATTTCTTTTGGGAAAATCCTGGAGTAGAATGACTGTATATGTCTAACTTTATTAGAAACTGCCAGAGTTTTTTCTATAGTGGCTATAACATGCATTCCCACCTAAAATCTAGTAGTTTCAGTTCTTCCATAGCCTCCACAAAACTTGATACCATCAGCCTCTTTTATTTCACCCTTCCCAGGGTATATGTAGTGTATCTCCTTGCGGTATTAATGTGGCATTTCCCTTATGACTAATGGTGTTGTGCACCCTTTCATGTGTTTATTAGCCACATATGTATCTTCTTTGATGAAATGTTTATTTGCATCTTTTGTCCATTTTGATTTACATAGAAATGAGATTCACATAATATAAAGCTTACAGTATTATACAATCACCACTTCCTTCTAGTTCCAGAATATTTTAGTCCAAAAGGAAATACCATACACAGGAACCAGTTACTCCCCAATTCTGCCTCAGTTTACCCCCTAGCAACTATCTGTGTTCTGCCTCTATGGATTTAACTATTCTAGATGATTAATAGAAATGGAATTTATGATGTTTTGTATCTTTAGTCCATTTCTAAAAGGATTATTTGTCTTTTTATCCTTATAGGATATAGAAATAATATTTTTATTATTGTCAATAGTAAGTTTTATAATTCTTTAATCTAGATACAAGTCCTTTGTCAGATGTATATTTAGCAAATATGTTCTCCTAATTTGTGATTATCCTATTCATTTTCTTTTTTTTTAAGATTTTATTTATTTATTCATGAGAAACACACAGAGAGAGGCAGACACAGGCAGAGGGAGAAGCAGACTCCCTGCAGGGAGCCCAATGCGGGACTCGATCCCAGGACTCCAGGATCACACTCTGACCCAAAGGCAGATGCTCAACCACCAAGCCACCCAGGTGTCCCAGCCTTTTCATTTTCTTAATGGCATCTTTTGAAGAGCAGTTTTAATTTTGATAATGTCAAAATAACTTTTTGCCTACTACAAGATTGCAACAATTTCTCTCCTGTGTTTTCTTCTCAAATTTTAGTTTTCTAAATGGGTCTATGATCTATTTTGAGTTAATTTTTGTGTATGATGTGAGGTAACAGTTGAGTTTTATTTATTTATTTTTATTTTTTTTATTTTTATTTTTTATTTTTTGCATATCCAGTTTTCCTACTACCTTTGATAGCAGATGAAAAGGACTAAAATAAGAAAAACGGGAGTGCCAGGGTAGCTCAGTTGGTTAAGTGACCAACTCTTGATTTCAGCTCAGGTCATGATCTCATGGTTATGAGCTTGAGCCCCACCTCAGACTCCACACCCAGCTTAAGAGTCTCTCTTTCCTTCTCCCTCTGTCTCTCTCTTTCTGGAAGGAAGGAAGGAAGGAAGGAAGGAAGGAAGGAAGGAAGGAAGGAAGGAAAAAGAGATAAGCAGAGAGGAGGGGAAAGGAAAAGAAAAATGATTAGTTGCAAGTCTGTTCAGGAAGTGATGATGATGTCCTATTCACTTACTCTGCACTGTCGAGTGGTCATCCCTCCCTATCCCTGGTATATAGTGATGCGCCACAGTAAACAGTCTTTCTGAGGAATTTCCTCATCAAGAGGAGATGTAAAGATATTAACATCTGAGGTTCCCCAGCCATAAAATGGCCCAGCCTGTTCACCCATGTGTTGTTCATGGTTGATGAGTTCTTCCAACTACCCATTGGGAGAGTCCAGGAAGATTGTTAGAGCCCTGTTCTTAAATAAGAACAGACAGCAGAAGCCTGAAGAAAGCTTCTTAAATGAAGTTACAGATACAGCAACCATAAAGAGGAGGAAAGGAAACATCTTTTAGAGCTTAAAAGAGAACTCTTAGAAGTTAAACATATAAAAAGTAGAAATTTAAAAAAATAAAAAGTAGAAATTATGAAGAACCTAACTAGAAGCATCGGAAGACAAAGTTGAAGCAACTGCCAGAAAGAAGTGGAAAATAAGAGAGAAAAGTTAATAAAATTAAAGAACTAGTCCAGGATGTCCAATAACCAGAATGAAAAAAGAGAAAAAATGAAGGGGAGGAAGTATCAATGAAATGACAGAGGAGAAGTGACTCCACTGTGAAAAGACCCATCAAGGAAGGATATTTCTCACCCAGTGCGTAGAAACAAATCTGTACGAAGGATTTTATCACCATGCGGTGTCCATGCCCTTGGAACTAGAACAGAGCTCAGCTCCTGCAGAGAAAGGAGGAAGACAAAAGCAGTTTTGGACTTGGAATGGAAAAATTATTTACAATCTAGAAATCTATACTTAGTCAAACTGCCTATAAAGTTTGAGGATAAACTATTGACAATTTCATGAATAATTTCAAAGATTTTTAGCTCCTAACTTCCCCTTTTCAGGAAGCTAAAAGATATGAGCTACTAAATTGAAGTCAATTAAGAAAGGAAGATATAGGATATGGGAAATAGCAGATCTAACATACTAAAGCAGCAAAGTAAATCCGTCTGATTTTCTGACAAGAGATCCTAGGATGGCTATGGCGCTCACCAGTCCAGATGAGAATGAGGCAGAGGCCCCAAGAGAGTCTCTTCAGGTCATAGTACATGTGAGGTTCAGCACCCTGAAGGAACATTTTGGTAATTGGCAGAGGTGTAGAATTTATATTAAGTACATAGAAAACTAATTTAATGATCGATACAGAAAAGGAAAAGTGATCATGTTTTATTATATTTAAGACTACAGATTCCCTAAAGCATTCTTTTAATCTACATATTTTGGCATGTGATATTTTTATCAACTAGTTCAAAACACCGTTTCTTCTCCATGATGATTTCATATTTGACCTATGAGTTGAAAAGGATGTTGTAAAATTTCCAAATGGAGGATTTTTAAAAGTACATATTTTTTTTGCTTGGTTTCTCATTTAATTATATTGTAGGCATTTGTCCCATACAATACTGATTCTTTGAAATTAATTCAGACCTGCCTTATGGCCCACTGTCTAGTCACATTTTATAAATGTCCTATATGTGCTTGAGAATTCACTTCTAATTGCAGCAGTTTTTCTAATTGCCTATCCAACAAGTTAAAGTTGTTAGGTATATGTAAGTTTTTTCAGATCTTTACTAATTTTTTTCCTCAGATTGATTTTAACAGTTGGCATGGATGGGTTGAAATCTCCCACAATGATGTTGGATTTGCTTGCTTCTCCCTATAGTTTTGTCAGTTTATACTCTATATGTTTCAAGGCGGAGAACATAAAGATTTAGAATTATGTCTTCCTGGTAAATTGAGCTTTTTAAAAAATCAATATTAGTCACCTCTCTATCTTAAACAATGCTTTCCCTCCTAGAATCTATTTAGTTTAGTCTTAAAATCACCTCTTTAGCTTTCTTTTCGTTAATATTTACCTAAAACATTTTTCCCCTCCCTTTCAACACTTCTTTAGGAGGTTTCCTGTCAACATAATTTTTGTTTCTTTTTTCCTTCAAACTGAACATGACAAACTTTGCCTTTTAGTTGACAAGTTTAAATCATTTTTATTCCATTTCAAATGTACATACACTTGTGTCTACCATTGTACTTATTACCTTATATTTTTCTTTTTTTTTATGCTTTTTTCTTTGCATGTTTTTGGAGGTTTTTTTTGTTTGTTTTTGCCTATGGTTTTCATTCCATTTTTTTCCATATAGTAATTTGGAAGTTATATACCCTATTTATGTTCTTTTTTTTTTTTAAGATTTTATTTATTTATCATGAGAGACACAGAAAGAGTCAGATACATAGGCAGAGGAAGAAGCAGGCTCCCTACGGGGAGCCTGATGCTGGACTCAACCCCAGGACCCCAGGATCATGCCCTGGGCCAAAGGCAGACACTCAACCACTGAGCCACCCAGGCATCCCTAGCCAGATAACTTTCAAACCATCCTGAACACCTATGAATTCAACCTGAGATATAAAGAAAGAACAGCTGTAACTCTAAAATAGAAGAGTGACCACTTCTTGCAAGAGAAGCACAGAAAGCCTTCAGAAGCCTTCAGGGAACAAAGACAAGGCAAATTGGGTACAGTGAGCCCGGCCACCTGGCAGGGGCAGGGCATCCCCGCTCAGGCACGGACACCTGAGAATCAGCGCAGCAGACCCTCCCCCAGAAGACCAGCTGGAAGAACAGGGGAAGAGCAAGTTTACTGAGCAAGCAGCACTGGAAAGCTCCAGGACAGAGGGAAAATAGTATATAGAACTAGAGGGTTTTTTTCTTATGATTCATTTACCTTTCAGATTAAAATTTTCCAATGCTCTTTCTTTTTTATCATAACAATAATATTTTATCAACTCTTCATTTTTTTTATTTTTTTTTAATTTATTTATGATAGTCACAGAGGGAGAGAGAGAGAGAGAGGTGCAGAGACACAGGCAGAGGGAGAAGCAGGCTCCACGCACCGGGAGCCCGACGTGGGACTCGATCCCGGGTCTCCAGGATCGCGCCCTGGGCCAAAGGCAGGCGCCAAACCGCTGCACCACCCAGGGATCCCCAACTCTTCATTTTTTAAGTTTTTTCTTTTTTGACTTTCATATTTTACAATTACATGTTATAGATCTATTCTTCATTTTTGTCTTCCTTTCACTGTATTCAATTTAATTTTTGTGCATATATGTAAATTTTGCTTTTTAAAAAAAATAATTTTGGAATTTATTACCTTTTAACATACAGACCAAAATACACTCAGAACTAACTGGATCACCATTTGGGTCCACTCTATGAGGTTATATTCTCTCTCTCCTACCATCTCCCTCCCCCGCTTTTTTTAAAATTTATTTTTCTTTTTCTTTTATTCTCTGGTCCCTGACTTCTTCGGATTTGTATAGTGTGTATTTTGCTTGGGTTGTGGTTGATGTTTTTGACTCTGTTTATTCATATAACTATTTTGCACTGGACAAAATGATTAGAAGAAAGAGTTCACCACAAAAGAACCAGAGATAATACTCTCTGCCACAGATATATTGGATATGGATTTAAGCAAAATGTCAGAGGTAGAATTCAGGATTACAATTATTAAGTTATTCATTGGAGTCCTATTAGACAAGCGTTAGGCTTTCTCATTCTATTCTCTGTACTTCTCTTTTCACTCATATTTTTTATCTCAGCTGTCAATGTGCATTCCAGGTAATTTACTCAAATTTATAACCCAGTTCACATATACACATTCTTCAGGTACATGTAACCATTTGTTTATACCTGTTCAATAACTTCTTTATTTTAGTAAGTGTAGTGTTTCCTTTTTGAAAGATCTGTTTCATTCTTTAAATCTACCAAGTCATATTGTATAGCTTTTTGTCTTGTATTTGTATCTTTGTGATTTTACCTTTTTATTTTTTTATTTTATCTTTTTAAAATAGTCATACCGTATTTCTTATCTTTTAATTCTAATGTCAGGTCCTCAGGAGGTCTGTTGTTGTTGTTTTTCTTTACTCTTCCCACATAGTGGATTGTTTCCTTATACTAGTGATTTTTTTAAGATTTCATTTTTTCATTTGAGAGAGAGAGAAAGAGAGAGAGCACAGGAACAGGAGAGAGGTGCAGAGGGAGAAGGACAAGCAGGCTTCTTGCTGAGCATGGAGCCTGATGCAGGGCTTGATCCCAGGACCTTGGGACTTTGGACCTGAGCTGAAGGCAGAGACTTAACCTACTGAGCCACTCAGGCATTCCGGTACTAGTGATCTTTATTCAAACACATGTTTGTTTGATTTTACTCCATGACAACTAATGATCAAACTAAAGGTGATTTCCTTTATATATAAGATTTACCTTTGCAAACTCTTGTGAATCAGGGGGGTCCTGTGAACCTGGGAGAATTAATCAGGTCTAGCTTCTAAGCAGTAAAGTTCGTTGCTTCAGATTTAGCATTCCTTTGTTCATCATTTGTTTGTCATCTGTTCTTTCCCAACATGTACTTTCCTATACACCCTCATCTTTAAAATAATTTTGTTCCTCACAGTCTGTTTGGTGGTATTATTTACTGTCTGTTTTTTTCCAGCTTCAGTAAATATTTTCTGAGAATATGCCACTTTTCAATAAATATTTTTTGAGAATAAGTACGGCTTCATTTACCTGAATTATGAAATTCAGAGGATTGGAAATTCAGTCATAAACAGGTTTTTATAAATGCAGCTCTTTGAACTTAAAAGTTGGGAGGAATCCCATATGTCACTGGACATCCATCATGTCTGTGTTGCTGTCAGCAGGGATGCTGGTTTTTGTCCTGCTGGGGTATGCATGTCTGTAAACATGTACCTTCTCAGAGAAAGCCCCTTATTATTGTTCTCTTAATAATGTTAGACCGGAGCTTTTCTCCTTGTTGAGCATCCATAGGAAATAGAAATGTTTCCTGTTATAACAGTATAAAAATGGGGAGAGGGAATACTCTCTTTTTGGGCAGTGGTAATATATTTTATTTGAAAGGATGATCCTTGTGTGCTTTTTTTTTTAATTTTTATTTATTTATGATAGTCACAGAGAGAGAGAGAGAGACAGAGACACAGGCAGAGGGAGACGCAGGCTCCAGGCACCGGGAGCCCAACATGGGATTCGATCCCGGGTCTCCAGGATCGCGCCCTGGGCCAAAGGCAGGCGCCAAACCGCTGCGCCACCCAGGGATCCCCCTTGTGTGCTTTTAAACCACATTTGACTTAGGGTTTAGTTTTATGCCAAAGAAGAATTCTGTTTCCTTCTGTATTTTGTGGGTAGTGATCCAAACACCTGTAAGTACAAATCTAAAAGTACATATTTGAATTCAACTTTCTTTACCTTGATTTACCTATTCAGGAAGATGATTACAACGGATTTCTAGTGAAGGAGAAGTAGATCCTGATCTCTCTAGTGAATTAAAAACTGTCTCTTAAGGGTGCCTGGGTGGCTCAGCCATTGAGCATCTGCCTCTGGCTCAGGGCCTGATCCCAGTTAGGGGATCGAGTCCCACATCGGGCTCCCTGCAGGGAGCCTGCTTCTCCCTCTGCCTGTGTTTCTGCCTCTTTCTGTGTGTCTTGAATGAATGAATGAATGAATGATCTTTAAAAAAAAACTGTCTCCTAAAAAATGTGAATACTTTTTTGTAGAGTGTGCCTTCTCGTGCAAGATGCCTATGGAATGTTCAGTGAAGTCTACTCTGAGGGCTCCATCTTAAAGGACCAACAGTTGGAAGGGAAGTCCTGCAGCCTGATGGGAATGAAGGTTCTACAGAAGGCCACCAGAGGAAGGTAAGGACACTTTGTAATAGCATCTAGTTGGCTGCAGTGGCTGGTTCTTTTATTCCTGTTTTATGTCTTTTTTTTTTTAAGATGTATTTATTTATTTGAGAGAGAGGAGAGCACGCAAGTGGGGAGAGGGCAGAGAGAGAGAGAGAGAGAGAGAGAGAGAATCTCCAACAGACTCCACACTGAGCTCAGAGCCTGTGGTGGGGCTCAGTTTCATGAACCTGAGATCATGACCTGAGCTGAAATTAAGAGTCAGATGCTTAACCAGCTGAGCCACTCAGATGCCATTTGTCTCTTATTTATAAAGACAATAAACTAAGATCCTAGATTTTGCCTGTAAAAGTAGGCCAGAGCTGAGTCAAGCCCAGAAAGTACTTCTAGGGGAAAAAACTGTAATTGGCAACAAAAATAATTATGCAGATTTGTTAATCCTAATTTTATTAAAAATTAAGAAGGTAAAAACTGTTATGTATGTGTGTTTTAATTCTAAAGGTTTGGGACGCCTGGGTGGCTCAGCGGTTGAGCATCTGCCTTGGGCTCGGGGTGTGGTCCTGGAGTCCCGGGATTGAGTCCCTCATCAAGCTCCCTGCATGGAGCCTGCTTCTCCCTCTGCCTCTCTATTCTCTGTGTCTCTCATGAATAAATAAATAAAATCTTTAAAAATAATAATGATAATTCTAAAGGTTTTTTTCTGTATGTTTTCCTAGTTAAAAAACAAGATAGCGGGATCCCTGGGTGGCGCAGCAGTTTGGCGCCTGCCTTTGGCCCAGGGCACGATCCTGGAGACCCGGGATCGAATCCCACATCGGGCTCCCGGTGCATGGAGCCTGCTTCTCCCTCTGCCTATGTCTCTGCCTCTCTCTCTCTCTCTGTGACTATCATAAATAAATAAATAAATAAATAAATAAATAAATAAATAAATAAATAAATAAATAAATAAATAAAACAAGATAGCTTTGCATGAATCAGTTTATGTAAATAAAAATATAACTTAGTGTAAAGGCATTTTATAAGCTTTAAACAAAACTCTTAAGTTGTCACATCTTTTTGCTTTCCATTGTAAGAAAGTTCCGTTCTCTGTCAAGGTTCATGGTACCACACCATAAATGTGGCTTTGGATAGGCAAAGTAGAATGGTACATAAATCTGGTCCAAACTATGGCTATTATGTCTCCAGTAATCATCTTAAATCTATAAATTAGGGAAAAGAAGAAACATTTTTAATGGAACTATCCAGTCACATAGAGAATTAGTGTAAACAGTGAATTTGGGATTTTCTCTCTTATGGTTAATCTCTCCTTCTTTGAATAGTGTGTTATTTTAACTCTTTTGCTGTTAATTTTTAATTTAATTATAGTAACATCTGATCTTATACCAGTATCCGAGAAATGGGGAAAAAAAAAAAAACATTGTGAGTATATGATGTTCTGATTCTGAAGCAGTTATTGATAGCATCCTCCAGTGATTTGCATAATGACCATTGTGGCCATGGTCATTCTAACTTGTGGACATTTATTGACTCTTCTCCTGACTGACCTTTGTAGGCAGTCAGTGTCCCCAGAGGCCACAAGTCTATGTCTCATCTGCCTTTCGTATGGTACTGTGCGAGTGATGGCTCTGCCCAAGGGCTTGTTCTCCTGAGAGACATAGAAGGATCCCCTATAAGCCCTGGGTAGAGAGATATGAGAACATTTTAATTGATCATGCAGATTTGTTGTATGAAAAATGCTTCCTTTTGCTTATAAAAGAGTGACTGTGTTATAATGTAATTGCCTTATGTGTTGGAGGTGGGGAGAGGTTTGTCCTGATATTTAGAAAGCGTATCTACTATGTGAAAAGCTTAATTGGATCACATGAAACTTATCTGTATTTAAGGCTGAACCTCATTTAATCCTAAGTTTTAGAATCACAAGCATCTGAAAAGACTGTATAGTTGCAGTACGTGGTGTCGCAGCCCTGACGTACTGACCTAACAGGGTGAATTCTCTCGGCCTTGTGGGAGGCAATCTTCCTGGGCGGGAACTCTACGCATAAGCCTCCCACCTGAGCACACCAGGATGCACATGGGCTCCCATCATGGGAGATCCTCCATGTGGAGCAGCAGAGTTGCTCCGGCTGCCAGCTGCCCTGATGGGCTGGAGGCCAGACAGAGGCTGCTCTGGGAGGCTTACTTCTTGCTGCAACCTATAGCATGTAACTTCCTGTGGCAGTTGTACTGGTAAATGACAGAGCCACTGTGGTCCTGGCCTCTTTGGCTCTGTAAAGTCCATGTTCTGTTACCATTATGCTTTATAGTCAATATGTGTTCTTAATATTTAATCTGCCTTTTTGTTGGTTACAAGGGGAGCCCTACTACTGTCTGCAACATTCCCATAGGAAATTTTTTCCCCACAGGAAATGCACCGAGTATTGCAAATAATTCATTTATAAACAAACTTTTGGAACCCATACCATTTTTAAGTTTGTGACTAAATATTTGATTTTTAATTTCTTCACGTATATAATTAATTTTATTTTGGCACACAGCTATCCAAGTAAATGTTTAGATTGTCTTTTTGTTCTTTTGGAAGCTATATTTCTTCAAAACAAATTATTAAATCGTTTAGGAATGCTGGATGTTATAATTGCCTTTTAGTGATATCATCCATTGTCAGTCATCCATCCATGGCCCAGTAAACACAAATTGTCTCTTTTACTTTTTCCCAAATTATTGTGTTTCATGGCAACTCCTGTAAACTCTAACAAAATATACTTCTCATAAACCATTAACAAAATATATTTACTTCCCAAAATTCAAGCTAAAATGATTAATTATAATTATATAATTCCAATATCTAATACAGAAAATAACTTTTTTGCCAATTGGAAAATAGTTGTGTGTTTGGGCTAAGTCATGAAGTCTCTTAGATTTTGGCTACCAGACTTCATCTGATCCTCTCTTCTAGTGATGGAAAATCACTCCTCTCTACAAAGGCTAGGAGGTGGACCAATGACCTCAGAGCTGTCCAATCAGACAAATGTGCTGTTGGACCAGTGTGCAAGGAATGCTGCTCTGTCCCCCTGCCTCATTTGGGAAGGCTTGCAGAAAAACAACAATCATATCTTTTGTATTTCTCTGACATATTTATGGAGTTGTATGTCCAAACTGACTGCTTAGAGTGAAAAGAGTCAGAAAAATAGTCTGGATTTGAAGGGGAAAAAAACTACCATTTTCAAAAAACACTGTTGAGGCCTGTTCACTAAGCAGAATGTGGAGCTCGGCCTGAGCTTTCCTCCTCTTGAGAGCAGTCCTTGCTATTTGTCTAGCGCCTCTGTCCTCCCAGGGCACCTCCCCTGACCTTTGTCTTCCCATGTGGCCTATACCAGCAGTTCAGTGGTCAAATGAGCAGAAAAGTCACATGACTTTGAGGTCATAATTCTATATGAACTTTATCTTTTTATTGTTGATTATTATATGTTTTTATTTTTATATGATACGCCCATACTGAGGCGGAAAAGAATTTGTAAAAAAAAAAATGTGTTAACCCCATAGGTATGGAAAATATAGCTAGCCAATACTTTGTAGGGGAGGAGAAATTCTTTCAGTTCAGAATACCTACTGGGTATTCATGTCCCAACTTGTTAAAACCCACTAAGCTCTGTGTCTAAAATGACTAATTTACAGGTTCTACTTGATTGAGATCTGTTGACTGGCCCTTTAAGAGAAGACTTTATTAAAGAGTAGTCAGTGCTCACTATATACAGAAGGCGCTACCTGAATACCCAGAAGGGCAAGGAAGCAGTTGACATGATCCTTGACCTTGAGTTGCATCCCTTTGAACAGAAAATTAGACAGGCACAAGTATTGGAGCAGCTAATGTTTTAAGTGACTAGATCCTAACTGGCTGATCTCAGATTTCATAAAAGAAGTTAGTGAGCACACATGCTTTAAACATCCTGGCCTGGCAGAAAGAAAAGTTCTCTTCAAATTGGTAAGATGTTATGTGTGAAGACATACATGTCGGATCAGGAGAGATGTATGCAAAAGGGGAAATGAAAAGGTGTTTTGAAAAGATAATTCAGTCATTTATTCTATAACCATTTAGTGCCTCTTTGTGCTGTGCCCCTGGCTAGTGGCTGTGACACTGAGCTCTGAGCTAGATTTTTGGGATTTATCCTAAACCAGAATATACTGAGGTATAAAATCAACTTAGATAAAGCTGTAGGTCCTATTTTTTAGGGATCTTCATCAATCCAAGAGAAAATTGGGCCCCCTGTGAGATTTTGAGAGAAGAAAAGTAGAGGTAATAAAAATGAAAATGGAGTTAAGGTTATCCTGCTATTGTACCTATAATGGATTTAAGATAGAGGGAGAGATTGGGGGCGGGCTGCAGATTCTGAAACTTCTGTAGGAATTAAGGGAAGAAGAACAAAAAAACAGTTAGGAACTAATCTTAATTTCTGATACCTATAGGCAGCTCCACCAGGAGTGTAAAAATAGACCATTCCCTCTAAGAGCTCACCGGCCAGCAGGAGAGCCGGGGTGACCTAGGCAGACACTGACTGGCAAGTGCCTAATACAAAGAGCTGTGGGCCGATATGATAGCAGCCACCTTTGAGGGAGGCTCAGAAGGCAGGTCAAGATTTAGGAACCCTGAAGAGAACAGGAAAGGCCTGGGGCTAAGGACTAGAATGAGGAGGGGAGGGAGGACTGTCTCCGTTATCTCCTTTGGGAGCCAGACTGAAGATAAGGAGAACTGCTGTCTGGTCAGCTTTCATGATAGAGTGAGGGGTGGGCACTTTGTGTGTGGGGTGGTGCATTTCAGATCAATAATTATTGTTTTAAGTATCAATTTTTGTTTTCAAGGTAACATATTAAGTACGGATAAATTTTATATCAAAGCCAAGTTTAGTTAATATACTTAAATACCAACCCCATAGTCAAGATCCAAAAGTCCTTTACAAGGCCGCATGCCAGTCTCCGGCTAGCTGTACTTGTGGCCGGTCGTCCCACCGCTCAGGCTCCTGCCGTGCCCTGGGCCTAGAATGCTCTGTTTTTCTCCTGGCCGTATTTAAGGCCTGCCTTTCCCTCACAGGCTGGCCTTACGATGCTCCTGCACGAAGATCCCTGGCACTGGTAGCCAGCACTGTTTCCTTTATGTCCTGCAGGAGTTACTGCTTGCTCACCTCCCCTTCTCCACCTGGGCACCCAAAGGTCACAGTGCTACTCACTTCAGTGTCTATGCCCAGGACTCTGGGGTTCCTGCTGACCTGTGTCCCACCAGAAAGGTATATACTTTAATATAAATAAGGGTGGCATCATAGGCGTAAATTTGAGTGTGTTCATTTTTTTAGTAATAATATGCAAACATTAACAATTTTATGAGAAATCTTGGAATGGCTCTCCCAAGCTGGCCTGCACCGTATGAATCACACCAAGACATCAGACCTTGTCTTGGTCATTGTCACACTCCTTTGCCATGGTTGATTAGAATGCCTGGTGGCCAGTAGTTCAGACTGGCCTGCCAGTTGTTAGGCTCTGGGAGGGTAGGTGCTATTTCTTGCTCACCATTATATTTCCTGGCACATGATAGGCTCATATAAATATTTGTGTAATGGACATTGTGCACTTGGGTTTATCTTAGAATTTTCCTCAACAAGATTTAGGTGTATATTTTTGTAAATAATAAGCGGTAGTTATTGGAGCTCAATTTTAGCAGGAAAAATGGAGACCATTGGGTCTCAAAATTTGCATCCAGTACAGGTACATCCATGTGAACATCTGGACACAGACCTTTGGTTTCCTCACAAAGTCTAAGGGGATATGCATGGGGTTGTGCTATGAAAACACTTCATCAAGGAGAGGGAGAGTATGAATGTCCATTACTCAGTATTTCACAGCAAAAAATTTTCCATGCATTGCACTTGGTTTTCTTGTCTTTCTTAGTCCTTACAAGAGTCAGTAAAGAAGACTCTGCTGTCACCTCCATCTTAGAGGTGAGGACAGTTGGCCCAGGATCACACAGTAGGTCACACATGTGACAAGCTCAAGTGTGCAGTGTCCTGTGGAGACCCTTGCCTTCACTCCAGCTGAGTGTGACCCAGAGTACACAGAAGGGCATGGAAGGGAATCATTAGGATTCATTAAGTGCACATTGGCTGGGTTGGGTTAGGATTATTACTGAGGAACCATTTCAGATGCTCCTTTAACAGGAAATATGTGGTGGTGAGAGCTCTCCTTGAGTAAGGCACTTACGTAGTAATTTCCTTCCTTTGACTTTCCCTCTTCAAAAAGGCCACCCTTTTAAAGAGCCACACACTTCCCATGGGGTTTGAGGTCCAGAATCTCTTTGTAAATTGCTGTGGTTGGAAACCCTCCTTCAAGGGATGTTCTTAATAATAATTTCATTATTTTGAAAAATAAAATCATCCCTGGGGTTCGCTTAAGTTTCTGGAAGGTGAATAAATGTCAGTGAAACAGAGTGTGCTAAATCTTGAAACCATTGATGCTCAAAGAAGCAAAAGGAAGCTCCCCCTAAATAAGCATCATGCTATTGATTTAAGCCCTTATTCAGTTTAGAAGTATGTTTTGTGTTTTCCCTACAGATTTTGTTTTCTCCCTGCCATTGTTTCTTAGCATGACTATTTTAATTCAAAATTAAATCTTTCTATTGTCCTTTAAAATGAGATTATTTTTTAACTCTATTTAACAATTGTACAGGGAAACATAAATAGAAGTTTAAGTAAGCAGATCTTTCCAAGATTGTATCCCCTCTTTTCTTCCACCTTTGTTGGTTATTGTGTATATGTTGTTTTTGTGTTCTGGTGTATTTCTGTCTTGACATCATTTCTTAGAGAATTTCTTGTGTACCTGTGCTGCCCACACCCCCTTATTTTGGTGCTGTGGTGTTCTGTAATATGAAGACACCCAAATGGACATTCTGCATGGAGGCGAAAGGGTCTTAACTTGAAGCCAGGAGACCTGGATTGTATCCTGGCTGTGAGTTACCAATACCAGTAACTCTGGCCGCTGATGCCCCTGGAAATGAAATGAGGAGACCAGATAACCTTCAGGCTTCCTTGGGTTTGAGGTTATTACATGCTCTTTCAGGGAGGCTTTTACTTTTAGCTTTGTACACAAAGATATTTCGTCCATTTGAACATCTTTTACTTAAAATATTGAACCTGTTGTTTAAACAATCTTCTTATAGATTAATTTGCAGCGTTGCCATCTCTTTGGTAGGTGTGGAGCACACATCTTTGGCTGAGCATAATAAACATAGTAAACCTTGGAAGGTCTACTAAAGTAAGGATTACAGCCAGCTAATTGTGGCTTTCAATGTAGAGCATTTTACAAGGTAAAACAAGCTCTATAAAATTTTTCTTTGAAATAGAAAGGTTCTGGGCAGCCTGGGTAGCTCAGCGGTTTAGCGCCGCCTTCAGCCCAGGCAGGGCGTGATCCTGGAGACCCGGGATCGAGTCCCACGTCGGGCTCCCTGCAGGGAGCCTGCTTCTCCCTCTGCCTGTGTCTCTGCCTCTCTCTGTGTCTCTCATGAATAAATAAATAAAATCTTAAAAAAAATAAATAAAAGAATTGTTCAATAGGTAAACGATCGTGTTCAGGTATTAGCTTAGCCAAGCGCGACAGCACAGGAGAGCCTTTCTCAAACACACCATACACACGCCGGTCTCACAAATTTTGAACTTGTTTCTTCTGCAAGGGTCTCACCCACAGAGTGAGAAAAATACGACTCTCTGATAGAGGAATTTGCCTGTTTCACCCTAATCCCAGCCTTGCTATCACTGCCTAGATGTGTGTACCTCTTAATGTGATACAGTACGAAGTATACAACATTATCTGGAGTATTCTGGCCCAAAACTATTTAAATAGACTTTGATCAAACCTTTCCTAACTTCCAGTGTACAGTGTAAATATTGTTTGATAGAGTCAGTGTTACATGGGAATACTGGGTTTGCTCACTCTCCTTCTTACACCTCTCCCATTTCAGTTTGGTTTAATTGTATCCTTTTGAATTTTCTTATTGGTACTATGCCCCATATTCTTCTGACTTGGGCTTATAAATTCCTTCCTGATTTTGTTTTTATTTTTCTTAATTAAACCATTAAGTACCAATAACAAAAAATAAAGAAACTAAGGTTTGATGCATGCCACTTCCTGGTTATCTTATTTCTTCTATGCGTCTATGCATGGATGCAGGGTCTGCTTTGGGGGTGATGAAAGGTTCTGGAACCAGATAGAGGTGACTGTTGCACCACATTGTGAATGTACTAAATGCCCCCTGAATTGTGTGCTTCAAAGTGGTTCATTTCATGCTGTATGAATTTTGCCTCGGTTTTTAAAAAGAAAAAAAGAAAAATGAACTGATTGCCTAAAAAGTGCTTACATGGAGTTACAAAAATGGTACAAATGTTTCATTAAGTCCAGTTGGAGAAGAATAGTTTCTAAATGGAACCTCTGGGCATAATTTCACATATCTCAAAAAGGGATGACTAAGAATAGGGGCTCAGAAAGTTACTTAACCTTAAACCATTATTTTGGAGAAATTAAGACAAAGATTTATTAAATAAAATGGGAACTCCTCCCAATCATTCATCACCTTTATCTTCTGATGAAAGATCCTTAAGGTAAGAAAGCTATTTTATGTCTCTTTTAATTTGTTTTCATTATCAGTGATAGTGAAAATCAAGCCATTGATTAAAGCATAAAAAGAAAAAAGAAAAAAAACCGATTGCAGCAAGGCTTGGCAAACCCACCAAGTTGATCACAGGAAGAAGACAAGTGACAACCACATACCACCTAAAAGATTCTCTGAACTTCACAGGTTAAGCATTAACCATTGTCAAGATTATTACCCTAATAGCGTTTAGAAAAACTGTTCAATAAAAATAAATTTGCATTGCTGTCCATTAGATGAAGAAATTCTATTTTGACTATGGGCTTTTCCATGTTTCTTCCTCTTCCCTTATTAATTCATTAACACATCACCTTACTGTGGACACATGGATGATGTCCTAGTTTCAGTTGTCAGAGGGTTTATGTTCTAGCAGGGAAGCAGCTTGGAAACAGTCAATAACAGTGTCACAAGGTTTTTGCTGGAGTGGGTGGCTCTCCCCCTCATTTGCTTGGGTCCGTAGGAAGGCTTCAACAAGAAGGCCTTCAGGGTGTGATTTATGGGTTCACCAGGGTTCCAGGCACACACCCATAGGAGACCATTCTCCCAACTATAAATTTATTTTCCTATTATCTTTTGACCAAAAACAGACTACCATTCGGAAGCCAGGTGTTATTTTTCCTCTATAGCAGTTAACAGTTTTCAATGAAAACCTGACAAACGATAAAGAAAGCAAAACAGTCACAAATATTTCTTGGCTGTATAAAACAAATTTTTTAATATAAATTCAATTAGCCAACATACAGAACATCATTAGTTTCAGACGTAGAGTTCAGGAATTCATCAGTTGCCTAAACACCCAGTGCTCATCACTTCTCACGCCCTCCTTACTGCCCATCCCCCAGTTACCCCACCCCCACCCGCCTCCCCTCCATTTTTCCCCATATGGAGTCTCTCATGGTTTATCTCCCTCAGTGATTTCTTCCCATTCTGTTTTCCCTCCTTTCCCCTACGATCCTCTGTGCTGTAAAACAGATTGTTTAGTAAAGTTCTCAAAACTGTGTTTGATCCTCCTGCCTCACTTCACTACATACCCCCATAATCCAGAGACTAAGTAGAACCAAATTACCTTGCAATTACACAATTATGTCTCTCAGGCCTGTGTAAGGGAACTTGCCGGTTAAAAAACAAAACTCACTTCCAAGAATTTTGCTGGACACTGAGCAGAGGCAATTGGGATTCAGTGTTGATAAAAGGCACTACTCGTCTCAGAATCAATATGTCTGAGTTATATATTAGCTCTTATGTTTGCTGGTTGATTGAAACTAATCCCATTCTTAGTTATCAATCGGGATAAATAGCATTTACTTCCCAAGGTTGTTAGGATAATTTAATGAGATAATACATAAAAAGTGTTTTGTACAGTCTAAAATGCCATATAAACAGGGGTTCTTTCCTTCTTCCTCCTATTTTATTTTTCTTTTCTAATTAACTGAAAAAGTAGAAATCTGGCTTGAATTGATCTGAGATTTCGTTGTCTTGTTTTTACAAACAAAAGGGAAAGAGAAAGAGTAATTTAAAAGAATGATAATTAGAAGTTGGAAGTATTCCACATTTTTCCAGGAAAGAAAAGAAATCCAGTTGGAAATTGCCAGGCCTTGTCAGTTGCCCAATCATAATGGAAAAGAATGAATAATGAAACCAGTGGAATTAAAGTACAGAGAGATTTAGTTAAAACAAGGATCAAAGAAAACAGAAGGAAGATCAGCTGATACAAGAACATAAAAACAACTAGTACCTGTCCCTCCAGGTTAGCAGTTTATCTAGTTCATTTGCCTGCAGCACAATAACTCTAGAATTCTGTAAATGGGCAGGATTTTTTTTTTCTTTTTCATCTATTTCCCCTCTTGAAAATCTCAGCAATTCCACTTTCTTCCCCCTGCTCTTCTTTTCCTTACAAAAAGTCATAATTATCTACCAGGAGGCCAGTTGTTTTAAAACTTTTGAACTTTAAAAAAATAGAAATCTAAAGTACATTGAAATGTGACAGCAAATCCCTGTGCTGCTGTTCTGCTTCAGGCTGGGAGGGGGATGCGTGTAGGCCACCACGGCCTCTCTACGTCCACTCTACACGCATTCCTGAACTCTACGTCCACTCCACGAGGCTCCTGGGGCGCCGGCAGCATGGTCTGGAAGTAACTATTGAGTGTGACTTGCTCCTGTAAGCATTTTACATATGAATGTAGGGGGTTTTTTTCTCCTTCCCGCCTACTAGTCTGTGGTAGTGGTTATTATCATGAGGGCACAGGTAACAGCATGATTCAGAAGCTGAGTGGGGAGTGTGTCCTTTTATTAATCTCAAATATGAAGTCAAATACTTAGTTTAAATATGCCATCGTTACTGGATTTTCAGATCTGGAAAATCTTACAGGTTTTAATTTAGGTAGAATGCTCTAAAATCTTAATGAATTTGCCAACAAAATATCTGTCTATTAATATAGGGCACAGAAAGTGAAAAGAAAGTTTCAGTGTCCCTAATGTCCCTCTTTCATGTAACCCTCCAACTAGCTGGCAAATTAGGCGATGTTATTCTGTTTTAAATGAAGATCCTGAAGCTCACTGAAATTAAATAATTTGGCTCCCAGTATGTGAGCTGGGCCTCAAGCCAGGTTCGTCAAATCCCAAAGCATGCAGCCTCACTACTGCAGCTGACTAATTACTTCCAGTTTTAGGGGAATTCATTTCTGTAAATTTCCCATTTGTTTTATGGTTATAATCCCTGGCCCTTAGATAAGAAGTCTGATTACTTCTTATCAGTGGTGTCGGTATTAATTTAGATTCTTGGTGTTTTCCATTGTTTTTGTTAAACAATAGCAATAAGCTATCTATACTAGAATTATCTTGAGTAACCAGGAATAGTATCAGATCCATAGTAAATAAGCACACTGAATGCTTCAAGTTTAATTTGAGATTTTTCTTTTTCAGTTAGACACTTATTAATGAAAATGTAAACTCCAAGAAAGGTAATTTTCATTACCATGCCAATTTGCTTCCTTCTTAGAATTGCCAACAATGGAGTAGATCATCATGAAAGCCATTGAACCTGGACCACACATTTGCTAAAAGCCTCACATTAGGACTTTCAATATTCTCTGCAAATGAGATAATAAGTTGGTTGTCGCTGTTCAGATAATTAATATAAAGAGTAAAGAGAGGGCACCTGGGTGGCTCCGTCAGTTAAGCATGTGCCTTCGACTCAGGTCATGATCCCAGGGTCCTGGGACTGAGCCCCACATCAGGCTCCCTGCTCAGCGGGGACCCTGCTTCTCCCCCTCCTGCTCCCCCTGCTTGTTCTCTCTCTCTCTCTCTCTCTCTCTCTCTCTCTCTCTCTCTCTCTCTCTAATAAATGAATTAAATCTTTAAAAAAAAGCTCTCTCCGCTTGGTATTCATTACAGTGAGTGTGATCTTTCACACCTCTCTTCATGGATATAAACACATCTTAAATAAGGAGATAGAGTTTGCCTTTTTTCACTTAAGAATCTCCTGAGGATGTCCCTTTCCTGACAGATGTTCAGGTTGTTTCCAGTTTTGCCACTTCAAAGCTATGCTGCAGCAAACATCCTTGTGTGTGTATATATGCATGTCTCCTTTATTTGTTGATCTTTAAGTTAGCGTTATTTTATTGGGAAATATAACAAACCATGAAAGAATGCATTATTGTAGAGTGTTGAATGATTATAAAGCACACCCATGAAGCCAGTACTGAACTCAAGAAACAAAACATGATCCGTGTCCAGAAGCCACCCCAGTAGGTGTCCTTCCCGGTAACACCTCCTCTCCGTCTGCTGGAGACATCTCAGTCCTCAGATTTCTCCTTTCGGTTTTCTTTATAGTTTAAGCATGTTGTGTGCATCCTTTAAAAAGTAGTGAGTTTTGCCTGGTTTTGACCTTTATAGAGATGGTACCACATTGACTTTTGCTTCCTTCACTCACCAAAGAAATGCCGCAGACCTCATGCATATACAGCGGCCAAGAAACTCAGGGTGGGGCCCCTCACGCTGAGCGCCTGTGTGTTGTGGGTACGTTGTTGTGCCGGTAAACTTTGTAAGATGCATCCATGTACTGTAGGTAACTCCGGTTTGTTCATTGTCATCTTAGATTTATGTACGTACAACAGGCCGTTTCCCCGGTAACCAGCCATTCCGGGCGTGGGCCCAGTGATGGGAGGCCCCTGGCGTGCGTGTGCCTGGCGTGGCAGGGCGAGGGTGCTTCACCCTCAGTGGGTCATGCCGAGCTGGGTTCCAAAAGCAGCAGTTCCGGTCTCCCGCTGTCCAGTACTGTGAAGTCTTCCTGCTGTTCTACTCTTTCCATTAGTTGATATCCTTAGATATCCTTTCCTTATTTTTTCCAGACTTTGTTCTTTTTCAACTTGATGAATCTGTAGTGGAATCTCATTTTGGTTTAAGTTGCAGTTTCCTTGGTTACTCACTGAGGCTGAGAAACTTTGACCATGTTTATTGGCCATTTGTATTTCCTCTTTGGTCTATCCAAGTCTGTTGCTTGTTTTTCTTTGGGAATATTCATCTTTATATACTCTGAATACGAGTCCTTCAGTGGTTCTGTATGGTTTATGTGTTATTTAGGTGGCATGTCTTTTTGTTCTTTTTTATTAGCTGAAATACTTAACTTATCAAGGTTGTCAATCTTTTCTTTTATGGTTAGTACTTTCATTTTACTTGTTTAAGAAATCTTTTCATACCCTGAGGCCATGAATGGTACTTTGATTTGGGATAGCATTCCCAAAGTGGAACTGCTTAGGCCAAGAGTATGTAACTAGACTTGTTTTCCCCACCCCACCCGGTAGGGCCTCATGAAGCCTTATAAGACTCTTAGCTCTCCTGGGACCACGCCCAGCACAGAGGGCTGCTCGGTCTCCTTCCCCCAGGTCCAAGAAAGCTGCTTACAGGTAATGAGATTAACCAAGGCATCAAGGGAAACAGTAAAATATAAAAGAAGTCAAAAGGGTGTTTATAATAACAAGGGCTACTATTTATCATATGCCAGATACCAGGCTGGGTATGCACTCATATATAATCCTCAAAATAACCCCTTAAAGCAAATATTATTTTATTCATTTCATTGATGAGGGACTTAGAGTTTATCAAGAGTAAGCTCATCAAAAGTAAATATTCTACCTTAAACACACTTTTAAATGGCTCCAAAGTAAATTCTACTTCTGTTAGGATATCCTGAAACATAGCCTAGCTTGACTGTACGTGGTTAGAGGTTGGGGGGTACAGGGTGGTGTGGCCCGTGCCAAATGCTTGATTACAGAATAAACCAGCATCCGTTCCCTTAGTTACTGCCTGTGTTGGATGGGGTGAGGGTGGAGGTAAGGCCTTACCGACTGCAGGCTGCCTCTCCTGCGACATAGGCTTAGAATTGCCAGTTTCACAACAGGGCCCTAACATTACTTCCTGCCCCAATAGTTGGGGAATAAATGCTGTACCTCTGTGTTTCCAGCACCATAGTTTTCTCCCCAAAGCTATTCCTGCAATAGTACAGATTGATTTATTAAGTAGATTGGAGCCCACTCACTTGGTTAAAGGGTGTTTTCTTTTCCTCTTTATTATTTGACATGCCATTGTAAGTTATTCTTAAGAGTATGCGAAGGGAGGCTACTTGATATGTGAAGTAATGATAGTAGACTGTAAGGCAAGGTTTTTTTCAAGTATCAGCACACTTGTAATAATACTTGGTAAAAAAAAAAAACGTATCGAAAAATATGGGCTTGACAGATTTTGTGTGGAAATGTGGGTGTTCCTGCCTCCACACTGGTGAGTGAGTAAATCATGTGACACTTTCGAAATAAATACCATCTGGGGCATGGGAAAGACTTAGAACTCTGCAGACTTCCAGGTAGCAACACATTGCAGGAATTCCTTATTTCCCGAGAAACAGCAGAGTGTGTGTGTGATTTCCTGCTAAGGTAGAACAGAAATTTGCAAAGAACTTGTTCTATATACAGTTGTGCAGGTTAGTATTTCTCTATCTCAAATCTTGAAAGATTTGAGATTAAGAAGAACATTTCTTAATAAAAGTGGTAGATATCTTGTAAACTATGAGGCTTTCCAGAGTTACAGATTTATCTTACATAATTATATAGTTTAATTAGTGATTGAAAAGAATAGTGCAAAAGGCTTGATTTCAGGTGTGTATTTAATTTACTTTTTCCAGTTTCTCCAACTATCTACAGTTTAAAAAGTACTTTCCTGAAACTCTGTGGACTAGCCGTGGAACATGTTATTCCCCACATCTATAAGGTATTTGTGGGATATTCTCAGTAGGGAAATGTCTGTGGTCAGAATGCCTGATTTGATGCCTTTGCTGGCCACTCAGCCTTGTGGGAGGGCTGTCTCTGCGGGGGGCTGGGGGGCTACAGGGCTGTGTGAGTACAGGTGTACAGGGGCCCAGGTCCAGCTCACAGTGTCCTCACGGCGAGCACGACCATCCTAGCAGTGTGCAGTCTGTTGTTTTCAGTATCTTTCTCATCACCAAAGAAGATTTAAATCTGAAATCACTCCTTGAAATTTAGCCATCAATCAGAAGCGCCTGTTCTGAAAGCTGTCCGTGTCTTTATGCAGATGTTTATGTAAACTCAGGTGAAAGTGATGTATTTTTCTTAGTATTCATGTTCTCCTTAGTTTTTGCAAGCCCTGGGCATCAGCACACATACAGCCTGTATCTCAGAGTTCAGGGCGGGCCTGTGCAGGGCCATGGACTCGTCCCCAGGGGTCAGCAGCATGCCTGGCTCACCTGGGGTGTAGGATACCCACAGGGGAACGTGGAGCTAGTGTCCCACATCCTGCCTGTCTTCACTTAGAAAAAGGAAGAACAGGCATTATAAAAGAAGGGCATTAAGGGTTGTCTGGCTTTCCCCAGACCCTCTCTCCTCTTTTCTCTCAGCCTTTGTACTACTTACTAGGTCTCATGTAAGCTTTCCAGCAAAGATGACAGCATCACTATTTGATTGCAGAAGTCCCCAACCTTTGCTAGTCCAAAAGCTTTGATATTCCTTTGGGTGAGAACTTCTAGGAAAGGGAAGAAAGATGATGTTTGTAGCAAAATCATTAAGCAGAACTAAAGAGAGTATAACACCAGACTTATTTCAGATCAAGGTTGGAGGTCTGTTTGCTGGAGATCCTTAAGTTAGTTATACTTTTTAAATAAGAGCTTTATTGAGATTCAGTTTACATACCATAAGCTTACCTTCTAAAAGTATACAATTCAGTAGTTTTTATAATCACAAAGTGTGTGATCATCATCACTGTCTAATTTCAGAACATTTTCATCACCCCAAAAAGAAACCCCATACCCATTAGCAGTTGCTTCTTATCCTCCCCAGCCCCTGACAAACACTAATCTGCTTTCTGTCTCTGTTCATTTGCTTATACTGAACACGTCACATAAATGGAACCGTATGGTCTGTGGTCTTTTATGCGTGGCTTTTGCACTTAGCATCATGTTTTTGAGGTTCGTCAAAACCTCAAAGTTGTGGCATGTCGCGGTACCCCCCATTCGTTTTTATGACTGCCTGATACTCCATTATATGGATTTACCAAATTTCTTTATGTGTTCCTCAGTTGATGGACATTTGGATTGTCGCCACTTGCTGACTATCATGAATAATATAGTAACTTCTGGGAACACTCCTATACAATTTTTGCATGGACATAAGTGCTCAGTTCTCTAGGGTGGATTCCTAGGATCAGGATTGCTGGGTCACTACTAAACTGTTTTTGAAAGCGACCGCCCCAGGTTACCTTCTCACCAGCATAAGGATACATTTTTCAATCACTGGTTATCTAATCTTATTAGGATCTCAAGGTTTCCATGGCTCCTATCAATTTGTTAAGGATCTCCCGGGCCATCTAGGGATGTCTTCTCTAGTAGACCAACTCTTTTTGAAGGAAATATATTTCAGTATCATGACAGAAGCTTATTTAATTCTAAATTCTCTTTCGAGTGTAATGAAGATGAGATAATTGAAGAGAATTGAGGAGAGTCGAAGAGAACTGAAAAATTCTCACATGGCAGTGTTGTGAGACACGAGACAGCCAGCCTCCTGAGCGCAGGTATGCTGTGCTCGTTCTCCGCAGACCTTCAGTGCCCCGATGTGGGTGTGACGCGTGAGGTGCACTGATGCCGCGATGGTGGAGGGAGCGCATGTGGTCAGGCACGCTGTACTTACTGCACCACCCAGCCCCTTCCCAGGCTTACTTTCTGGTGCCACATGGAGAAGGCACCCAGCGTACTGGCCCTGATGTCACACATAGCAAGTTGCCTCAGTGCTTCCGTTTGAGAACTTTTCATGAATAAGCTGATTTCAGATGGCAGTAGGCCTTGGGAGGAGAGAATAAGGTGGGGTTTAGGTAGCAGCCACTTGAGACTGATGGTGAAGACCCTTTGTGTGTCCCCCAGACAGCCTGCTGTCCTGAAGGGGTGCGGGTCCCATGCACGCACTCCCCGTGGCTGCCGTGTGCATCCCAGGTGGTGGTGACGTGCTGTGGGCTCCTGGGCGCAGCTCTCCTGCCCAGATCGGTGCTCTGAACACCCCGGGGCCACTCCGGCTGCATAGTCAGCCTAGCCTGTGAGACAGCGAAGGCACATCCCTAAGGAGCCTTCCTCTGTAACCTCCATGATGACTGACAATCCCTCTAAAGAAACATGTGACAAAGGCCACTAGTGAATATTTTTTTAGACTGTGTTCACTTGGGTCTAGGAGATAGGAACTGATGCTCTAACATTTCCTTCTTTGAGCATTCTCACATGTACCACATAAATGTAGCTGTCCTTGGAAAGATGGCCCGTGCAATGTGACTACACTCCTGCCTTTCTTTGAAGAGAGGGGTCATGTTGTTCCCTTGCCCCCACACCCATAACAATACATTGCTGATGCTGTTGCTGCTGACTATTCTTTCTCATTTAGCTACTTTAAAAAAAGTCCTTCTATGACTGCTTTATTCTTTAGTTTCACTTTTTTTCTCTCCCATTCAAGTGTACCCTCCCCTCTGCCCAGTGGAGAAATACCTTGGGAATGAGACTAGTGTCCTCAGGTGTGTGTGCACACGTCCCTCCCCCCGACCTCTCCAGCACCACCTTCCCAGGCCAGGCCAAGGGGCTCTGCCTGTGAGGTGAGGGTATGGCCAGCTGCTCTCCAGACAGCTCTGCTGGGGCCCTCCAATTACCTTTCTGACTGCCAGGATCTCCTCAGGGGTTGTGATGCCGTGCTATACTGAATAAGAGAGAACTTTGACCCACGTGATACCTGGCAAGAGAAGGTTTTAAAAATGTCACCAGATCCCAGTGAAGTGGTTTGATATGGAGTTGGCTTCAGCCTCTTGCCTGCTGGTTGTGGCCCCTGGAACCTCTGTATTCCCCCGTGGCATGGTGTGGGTGTAGCATGGACCCTTTGTAGGAGGTACCTACGCTGCAAGAAAGGGAGCCAGCCCTGCAAGACTACAGGCACCAGGCCATGGGCAGTGAAGGCCTCTGAAGAAATGCTTTCTTGTTACCTAAGTCTAAACTACCATGTGTTAATAGAGAGGGTAACCTTGAACAAGTCCATTGATTTGCTGTGATTCCATTCTATACAAACAGGGTTGTGATGAAACGATATATATAAAATTCTTAAAACAGTCCTTGGCCCAGGTCACCTGGGGGGCTCAGCGGTCGAGCGTCTGCCTGCGGCCCATGACGTGACCCCGGGGTCCCAGGATCGAGTCCCACATCAGGCTCCCTGCAGGGAGCCTGCTTCTCCCTCTGCCTGTGTCTCTGCCTCTCTCTGTGTCTCTATTAATAGATAAATAAAATCTTAAAAAAAAAAAAAAACCAACAGTTCTTGGACCATAATAAAATTAGCAAGTAATCATTAGTAGCTATTATTATTATGCTTATATCTGGATTTTCAAGAGGGAATACCTTCCTAGAAAAGAGAATTTGTTGCCTTTCTAGGATTCCCAGAGTGGTTTTGAACACCTACAAGTGAGACTCCTCAGCCTATTCTCACACCTATATTCTTGCGCAAATATTAACAATGATTCTTGCAGGAATAGTCTCAAGACTGCTTCACCTTTGCTGTTCTCTGACAGGCATTCACAGTGGGAGTGCAGGCAGTTCCTAGAGGCAGGCCCCCTCCCCAGGGTGAGCTAGTGTGCACCTCCCTCACTGCTCCCAGCCCCAGGAGGACACCTTCCTCGGGATCCCCATAGGTCTTTCTGCCAATTGGCCTACCTCTGGAACTACTATATTCTTGTTGAATGTTGGACCACAAGAAAGTATAAAACGATGAGAATTATTGTGTTGATCTAATTTTAGATCAACAGAGTGGAAAGTTATTTTTACAACTGAAAAAAATATTCCTAAGTTGAGCACTATTAGTAATGATTCAGGAATAAGGAAGATATTATTTCTTAGATTGTACTAGGATTATATCCAAACATAAAACTTACTAGAAATTCATGAAACCTCTGTCTTCTTTTATTATTTATTATTATTATTTTTTAGCCTGTTGTCTTCTGATAGGTAGGAGTTCAAGGACATAGAGCCAGTGCTATGTAAAGGAAGGTGTGCAGCCTCTGTCTTGTAACGGCAGGTGGCCATCATCCAGCGCATAGAGGGAGACCAGCATGGAAGGGAAAGTGGCGGAGTCAGTCTTGGCAACATTAAGATTTAAAGAAGAGTAGGGGATTCTTGAGTGGCTCAGCGGTTTAGCACCTGCCTTAGGCCCAGGGCATGATTCTGGAGACCCGGGATCGAGGTCCCGCATCAGGCTCCCTGCATGGAGCCTGCTTCTCCCTCTGCCTGTGTCTCTGCCTCTCTGTCTCCCTGTCTCTCTCTCTGTCTCTCATGAATAAATAAATAAAATCTTAAAAAAAAAAAAAGATTTAAAGAAGAGACCATTTCTTTGTCACAGAAGCCCTTTATACTCTTCAAAGTTAATGAGAACCCAGGAGATTTTTTTTAAATGTTGGTTATGTTGATTAATACTTACCATATTTGAAATTAAAACTGAAAAAAAGTAAATATTTTTGAGTTCACCTAAAAATCCAAATAATAAACCCATTAAATAATCACATAAGTAGCATTTTTATGAACTATTTTCTAAAACAAAACCACGTTAGTGAGAAGAGTGGTGCTGTTTTATGTTTTGCTGATCTCTTTAATGTCTGGACCAATAGAAGACAGTGAGGTATAACTGTTGTAGTATCATGCCTCCTTTGGCCTCTGGAAAACTCACTGTGCACTTGTGAGAAAGGAATTTAAGGTTTTAGAACAGTTCTGGCCTCGTGGGCTACCTGAAAAGGTGTCAGAGACCTCCAGGGCTCACCAAGTGAGCCCTACTTTGAGACGCTTAGATCTCAAGTATTCCATTTTTCAGATCATCTTTCTTGCAGAGTTCTGAGCACTACTATAATAGTAGATATGGAGAAAGTACCAACTACAATGGCAAATTTTAGGAACATTTAATATCCAAAATATATCCTTGATTTAAAAAAAAAAAATCTGAGTATGAACTCACTCAGTGGACCAGGTTGCCTCCTTACATGTTGCCTTCCTATTATAGTTGACATCACCACTGTGGTTTAAATGCCCTGGAGCAAATTCCACTCTACCCACACCCAAAAGAAAGTGGTTTAGGCAGTCTTAAATTACCCAGTGAAGACTTGAGAGTAGTAGTTAGATAATACAATATCAGATGGGGAAAATAGCCCCTAAAATAACTAAGAAAACAGGCCCAGCAAGCAGGCAATGTCAGTTAACAATCTAGTATGCAGAGGGGAAACTTCCCACCTTTGCCTTCTTCCAGTGGGCTGGAGGCCTTGAATGTCTTAGGTTCCCTTACTTGGAGTAGTTGGTTTTCCAAATGGTATTAATAATCATCTACCAGTCAAGATAAATAAGATTGGATATGATGAGACCAGAGGAAGTCAATCATTTGTTGCACCAAAGAATCTATAAAATTTGTGTAAAAATATATAAATGTAGCATTGTTTCAAATAGCAAGGAGGCTGGAACCCCATTTCCTTCCTCATCTATTTGTATATATTTCTGACATTCCTCTTTGATATTGTCCCCAGTCACACTCCTTACTCTCACAGCCTCCTTTTCAGTGCCTACCTTGCTGCCCCAGGACTGACCCCAGTCTTCCATAACTGATCATATGTCCAAGAGCACTATAAGTCAGAGGCCAGAGAGTGGCCTTTCTCAGCCACAGTTTCTCTAAGTGGATGTACTCATTTGATGTTCTCTGAGCATGCACAGCTTACTCATTTCCATGCACCGTTGTTGTCCTCCAGTGGGGCACCCTGACTTTTACTAACCCCAGGAGAGACACCTGAGTGGTGACACCATTTCAGACTCATGCCAAATTTGTGAGACATTTTCTGGAGATGCCCTCAAGTTGGTCTCCTCTCCCTGAAATTCTTGTTAGAAGGAAAGGAAGAGTTGAAACCCATTTTTTTTTAAAGATTTTATTTATTTATTTGAGAGAGAGAGTGAGAGACAGAACATGAGCAGGGGCAGACAGAGAAGGAGAAGCAGGCTCCCAGCTGAGCAGGGAGCCCAACATGGGACTCCAGCCCAGGACCTGGGGTCATGACCTGAGCCAAAGGCAGGCGATTAACTAAGCCACTCAGGCGTCCTGAGTTGAAAACCATTTTAAAGGAAATCTTGGATCCCACATCCTGCTTGTGCTGTTGGTTACAGGAGTTAAGTGTCTTTGAAAAGAGTATACTTTGCATTTATGAGTACTTAGTAGTTGTCTCACTAGCTATGCTAGTACTTCACACACCCAGACTATTTACCAGAAAGTGAGTGCAGCTACAGAGGATCTCTCTACTATCTTTGCAACTTTTTGTGAATCTATAGCTAGTTCAAAATAGGGTTTAAAAAAAAAAAAATCAGGATCCCTGGGTGGCGCAGCGGTTTAGCACCTGCCTTTGGCCCAGGGCACCATCCTGGAGACCCGGGATCGAATCCCACGTCGGGCTCCCGGTGCAAGGAGCCTGCTTCTCCCTCTGCCTGTGTCTCTGCCTCTCTCTCTTTCTCTCTCTCTCTCTCTCTCTCTCTGTGTGTGTGTGACTATAATAAATTAAAAAAAAATTAAAAAATCAAATGAATTACTGATTAAATAGTCAAAAAAAACTAACAGTTAAATATCTATGAATTAAATGATAGTATTTTTAGGGGACTTTATTTGAAAGTATCTGAAACTACCTATAACAGCAATAGCATTTGCCATGTAGCCCACACTCAGGCACAAAAGGTACATTCTTTCTAGTCTCCACAACCCGGAACCTGTCTGCAGCCCCATGGCTCCAGGGGCGGGGGGGGGGGGGGGGGGGGGGAGTGTCACAGCTAGGCTCTGACCAGACCTGTGTAGGAATAAAGAGGATCTTCTCTTCACTCTAAGACACTTCTCTCCAGTGGTTACCACTGTTTTAACAGAGCCCTAGATTTTTGGTTTTCAAAATAGATAATAAAAGTAATATATGTTCTTGTTAAAATTTCAGTGTCCAAAAGGCACAGAGGTGAATGTAGGGAAAAAACACTTAAGAGTTCTTTTATAAATCCTTCCAGATACAAAGTTTCATGTTTCCAAAATTTAAAAAAATGTATGTATTTAACTTACAAACAAAATTGGATTTATAACCACACACATTGTTGGGCATGTAAAAGGGCACAGCACTGTGTAAAACAGTTGGGCAGTTCCTCAAAAAGTTAAACACAGAATTACTGTATGACCCAGCAAAATGATTCCTAGGTTACCTACCCAAGAGAATTGAAAACGCATGCCCACACAGAAAGTTTGTACTTGGATGTTTGTAGCAGCAGTTTTCACAACACCTGGGAAGTTGAAAAAAAAACCCAAATATCCATGCGCCGATGAATGGATAATAAAATGTCATTTATCCATACCATGGAATATTATTCAGCCAAAAAAGGAATGCAGTACTGGCACATCCCATAACATGGATGAACCTTAAAAAAAAAGTATGCCAAGTCAAAGAAGCCAAACACAAAAGACTGCATCTTATATTAGTCCATTTATTTACAATGTCCATAAAAACAGCAAGGAGATCAGTAGCAAGAGTGACTGCTGGTGGGCACAGCAGGGATGTATCTAGAGGGTATTGGCATGTAAAGCATTATGAAAGTAGTGGTGAAAGTTGCCCAACTCTATGAACACAACTAAAAACTAGTGCACTGTACACTTGAAAAGGATGAAGTTTTCGTTTGTGCCATATCTCAATTTTAAAAATTGGGTTTATACCACCTTCTATGTTCCTATGGTGCAGTAAAGAGTTTGGGGTGTTCGTATTGCATCACATCTCACACAGAAGGGAGTATGCCCCTTTTCATGAACTATCAACAGTCCCCAGAGACCCCAATCAAAATATTAGATACTCATTTTTGTGGCAAATAATATTTTTTTGTTGTGGTAAAATATACATAGCAAAATGTCAGTGTGCAATTTGGTAAATATAATTTTAACGTGTGCATGTATCTTGATGTCTTCCCATTTAAGAAGTTCATGTTACCAGAAACAAAACTATAGCTATAGAAGCTTTATAATTTTCTGAGATGTGGTGCAGGTTTTTCTGCAGATTTACTCCATGCAGTCTATAAATTAAGATATATCCTAAGAAATTTATTTATTCTAGCAAAATGATGTTTTCAAATTTTTTAATCATAGTATAAGCATAATGACTTTATATATCCTTTTCTCCCCTTTATTTTATTTATTTTTAAGATTTTTAAGATTTATTTATTCATGAGAGACACAGAGAGACGCAGAGACACAGGCAGAGGGAGAAGCAGGCTCGGCTCCCTGCGGGGAGCCGGATATGGGACTCAATCCCAGGACCCTCGGGTCATAACCTGAACCACCCAGGCGTCCCTCAACCCCTCTAGTTTAATTAAACGTTTATTTTATAAACTTTCTAAAAAGTGAAAATACAAACTTTTGGTGGCCTCTACCATGTTGGACAGCTTGTTTGTTGTTTAAATATATTTTAAAGGGATGGCTTTTTAGAAAGAATGAGTTTCCTATGCCACAAAGTGAAACCTTATGCAAAAATGAATGGTAAGGAATGAACTGGAGTGGGAGGAACAATACAGGTGACCTGTGCTGACAGTTAGCCCGATGACGTCCGCCCGGGTCGGCCCAGAGTCCTCTTGAGGAATGTGCGCTGCCCGGGACGGAGGCTCTAGTTCACAGAGCAGCGGCCAGCTGAATCATATCTATTTTTCCAAACAGAAGAGAAGCTGATTTTTAATAAGGGTAATAAGCTTTTTATTTAATGCATAGCAATCCTGTGCAGAAGCTACGTTGAAATGCAACAGCAGTGCAAACTTTTTAAATTAGCCGTCAACATCCTCTAAATAAGCATCATCAAATTCTAACAGAGCTTGTGTCTGGCTCGGTTGGCAGCAGAGCACTTCTCAGGGAAGACGCCAGGGAGCACTGATTTCTTGGGATGTTAATAGCCCTTACGCCAAAAAGGGTTTCATGGTCATAAATTGGAGACCCCTCCGTGCGTCCAGGTTTCACCTGTGTCCTTTGCACAAGGTTTTCCAGAGGCCGCCGCTCAGGTCCGCCGAGCGCAGAGCCCCATGAGCCCCGTGGGCCCAACTCGCCAAGCTGTGCGCCGGGAGGCCCCCCAGGACCTCGGCCCGAAGCCGCAGCACGTGTGACCCAGTCACCGCTTCCCTCCTGTGACGCGGCAGCTGCTACCGAGCTCCCCCAATTACCGAGGCCAGGAGACGGGAGGGCCAAGAATCGGCGACCATCTTACGGGGTCGCGGTCTGCTGCAGACAGGAAGCCAGCGTACCCGAGGCGCTGGCCGACCTCCACTGTGACCCCGGTGACCTCCTCGGTGACTCTGCGGTGACCTCCGCCGTGACCTCCGCGCTGACTCTGTGGTGACCTCCGCGGTGACCTCCACGGTGACTGCAGTGACCTCCGCGGTGACCTCTGCGGTGACCTCCACGGTGACTCTGCGGTGACCTCCACCGTGACCTCTGCGGTGACCTCCATGGTGACTGCAGGCACACGTGGTGCAGACAAGGGCGCCAGGGGGAAGGAGGCCCAGAGGCCCACCCGGTCCCTTGGTCGGGGAGGGCGCTGAGAGGTCCCGCGAGCTCAGCCCTGAACCTGCCCGGCGGCCCTCCCCAACCTCGGCCAGCCCCTGGTCACAGCCCTGTGACTGCTCACACAGCGGCAGCAGGACACTGTCACTCGGCAGTCCTTTTTGAGCATGTGATTCCCTGCCCTTGCTTATTTTTGTGCTTGGTTTTGACCCAGAACCTGAAAATTCGCAGTTAAGATATTAAGCTAGTGTCAGGGCAGCGCCCTGCACGGCTATTTCTATGGTAATTGTTGTGAAAAACCGAAGGAGGTGGGAGGTGCCTGAGTCTTGCCCGGGTACGTGATTTTCAGGTTCTGAGTTGTTCAGGTTTGTAAACTGCCAGATCCTAACCACCTAAAACAGTATTTGCTATCAAACACTGGAAGAAATAAGAATATGTCACATTAATTGTTAAGGACACAAGCTTTTTAAAAAGTAAACAATAGCTATTGACATTGTGACACAGAGCAGAATCTAAGAAGCCTTTGTGAAATCTGCGGGTGTGTGTGTGTGTGTGTATCCGCACATACTCATACATATAGCAACTAAAACAGGAGGGTTTTTTTATTTTATTGTGGTAAAACGTACATAACACAAAATTTTCTACCTTAACCATTTTTAGTGGCATCGAGTGCATTCACACTATTGTGCGTCCATCACAGCATGCATCCCTAGAATGTCTCCACCTTCCCAAACCAGAAAACACTAGCTGCCCACTTCCCATTCCCTCGGCCCCTGGCAATCACCATTCTACTCTGTTTCTATGAGTTTAACTGCTGTAGGAGCTCCATGAATGGAATCATAAAATATTTGTCCTTTTGTGTCTGGCTATATTCTTTATTTTAGATAACCTGATAAATTGGTGATTTTCTTACTATGTAACACATACCTGTTTTGGGAAAATGATAGGAGACACACAAAAGCCAAAGGAAGAAAGTAAATATCCTGCCTGAGCTCTCCTCAGACACCCACTAAAATCATTTTTATGTCTTTCAGTCTCCTTTTACTTTGGCTTATTACATGTAGGTACGTGCATAGAGAAAGACGTTGTAAGTTGTTGCCTGCTTTTCATGTAGCGAGATATCAGAAACATTTTTCCATGTGTTTAAATATTTTCTATATAACCATTTCAATGGCTGATTAATACTTCATTGGGGAGATGTATCATAATTTGATGAACAATCGCCTTCCTGTTCTCGGGCAGTTTCAGAGGCCTGTCTGTCTGTGTGACACTGTCTTCACCATCTGAATCACCGTGCTCCCCGAATGGCGTCTCCTTGACATTAGGGATGGTGTTGTCGAGCAAACCTGCATATGCCCAGATCATAAAGCGGCACTTAAGTGATGAATACTATCATACAACATCGTTTATATTTCCAGGACAGCGGGGCTTTTCAGTTTGATCGATACCATGTGGCCCCCAGTGATGCCTCTAAAAGCACCTGGCCGTGGCCAAACCTGTGAAGAGGTAAGCCGGCATCTGAGGAACCTCCCCTGGTCACCACCTGCTCTGTGCCAGCTGCTGAGCCAGCCCCACCCCCAGTCCACGTCCCTGAAAAGGGAGGGTTCAGTGACTGTGAGCCAGGAGGACCGAGATTCACACTTGCCCACCTCCCTCCAAAGTCCGAGCTCTGGCTGCTTTCTCTGCCGCTGCCGCAGACCATTCTCCTTGAGGTTAATCTGTGGCAGCATTTTTAAACCACAACCTTGCATGTCATCGCAACAATCAGCATCTTAGGCTCGTACTAAATAAGACACAGGATGTTTTCCCCACCACCTCCCAATCACTATTAGAACCAACATTCAATTACCAATTAGAGCACAGACTCACATGACCTAGCAAATAAACTCTGTGGATATTCATTCAACCACCAGGTGAGCCAGGGATTTCCCTTTTCCTGCTGCATCACATTGTTTATGGTAGTTGCTCGCATGTATTAAAAGCGACTGATCAAAATGTGTGTCCCTTCTCCATCCTGAGTTTTATCCAGTGGCTGACTGGGGGCCGTCTTGTTAGTGTGGTAGCTGACTCCCCAGCAGACTGCTCAAACTATGACTGTACCATGCAAGACCAGGAAAATAGTTGTCAAAAGTGCCCATTTCTAGATTATTTAGGGGGAAGAAGTTTCTAAATGGTGTTTTCAAATATACTCTGAAGAATGATTTTTTTTAATGAAGTCTTAAATCCACAGTAAATTCAAAAAGTATAAAAGTTATTATGCTTGTTCCCAGTGATAAACAATATAGTCTATTTCTTCTACAACCTTCCAGAGAAATAGAATGCATCTGTGAGTAAATATCTATGTATTAAAGAGTAGATTTTAAGTGTATTTGAATGTTTTACTAGCATATTCACATTCTACCTTTGCCTTCATTTTAAACAGGTAAAAACCCATGTGCCTCCTCCTAGCTTCTGTTACATCCTCAGTGCTCATCCCAATGTGGGACAAATTGATATAATTGAAGGAGACCCTATTTCTAAGCTTTACCAGCCTCCAGTTCCCCACTTCTTAAGAGAAATTCTCCAGGTAACATCTGTGTTTCTAACAGGGTTTTTAATTATTTTTACTGTATTTGTGTGCTTTGTGTGATGTTCTCACCATCTTCGTTGCCTTTCCAGACTGATGATCTTAGTACCCGTTGCAGTTTCTACGCCAGAGTGATTTATCAGAGACCACAGGTAATCATTCCCTCTGCCTTTCTCTTTCTGATAATGTATTATAAAGTCATTAAAGGAATAGCCTCTCATAGAAATTAGTGGGGTGCTGAAATAGAAAAGCATTTTAAAAGTCCATTTAGCATGCTCCGTGCCTAGGCAATGAATCCATTCCTTGTGCAGGTGCAGCCTGCCAGCCACTGTGGTAAGTCCTGGGTATGGAACAGTCTAGGCATAGGTCATCCAAAAGGTTCTTAGCCCAGCACTGTGAGTTCCTTTCTGGCACAAATTGCAGAAAGGAAAGAAAGGAGGTGGAGGAAGGAATCTCCGGACTGAGCTTAGTCCCTTTCAGAACTGATCAACGGCTCTGAGCCATCAATAGGGGAAGCAAGCGCTGCAGCTCCTGGGAGGCCTTGGCAGTGCTGGAGAGCTGCAGCCTGGAAGAGCTGCTTGTCTGCTGCCATCCCACACGACGGATCAGCAAGAAGCAGACAAGAGCTGCTTTTGGCAAGCTGAGCATATGCCATAAGTTCTGCAAGAAAGAAACCCCTGGTTGCCCTTAACTCCAAGAGGAGCATCCCTGCAAATCTGTCACCGGGAGGATACCAAACATCCCAACGTTCAACCCTCGTTTTCCTTTTCTCCATTCACTTTTTAGTCATTTGACAATGAACTGGTACCTCTCCTGAGGAATAAGAGAGCGATTGTCAGTCACAGTGCTTCCTGTGGGCCACCCCAGAATTTGACTCAACAGGCAGGGGGACAGGCCCACAGTGAGGATGAGGTCCAGGCACCTGATGGTCTCTTACCTTCCAGCCCTGAAGTGAACTGAAGGCTGACTGCAAACTCCCCCGCCCGCCATCTGCAGGACTCTCAGTTTGTTAAGACATGCTTAGCATCTGGCACATTCCTATTATTCTAACACACATTCCAGATCGTAGGGCTGTGCCATCAGGCAGTGGTTCACTACGCAGCTACCATATACTCTGCAGATAGAATAGTGTCCTAAAGGGCAATATACCATGAGTTCCTGCCCACAGAGCCTCACCTGCTCACAGCCCCAGCTGGTAGTAGAGGTGGAAAGTAAAAAAACAGGTGTCAGATACACCATAGCCAAGCCTCAACAATAGAGCAGCCCCAGTGGAGTGGAGCCCTAAGACAGAGAAAGACAGACTGCAGGTCGTCTGCCTCACTTGGATGAGGGAACCCTGCCTTGTGGCTGGTTGAAAACCCTAATACCCTTCTGTTCTAAGTTTTCTGCCAAGAAATATGCTTCCACTGGCATAGGTGCAACCTGCCCGCAGCTCTGTGGTTCAGTGGGTGTATGTACCAAAGAATTGGTGGTACTTAGGGAGTAGGAGATTGGAACCCAATGGAACAGATGGCTCAATGCACTAAAATTCTCTACCTCCTGTATGCTGCTTTTGTGGGACAGAGAATCACCAGAATAACTAATAACTATAACTTCTTATAGTAATAACTTCCTTGGGGAGAAATGGAAATAAGCTAATTCCTAGGGCCACTGTGTGGTCAGGTCAATCACCTACAGGGTCAGTTGACTTTAAGAATGGCATGACGCCTGGGGGGCTCAGATGGTGGAGAGACTGCCTTCAACTCAGGCCCTGATCTCCGGGTCCTGGAATCGCGTCACACGTTGGTCTCCCCTCAAGGAGCCTGCTTCTCCCTCTGCCTGTGTCTCTGCCTCTCTCTGTGTGTCTCTCATGAATAAATAAATAAATAAAATCTATAAAAATAATTGACACAATGAGTCACTGCAAGAACCTGAGTTCTCAAAGAAGATTCAGTTGTATTTCCATTATACAAATGGCTAGGTCATGCAAGGCAAAAACGTATTTTCTTGTATTTAACTTTTTCTTTAAGATTTTATTTTTAAGTAATTTCTACACCCAACCTGGGGCTCTGTCTTACAACCCCAAGATCAAGAGTCACATGCTCTACCAACTGGGCCAGCCAGGCACCCCCTTAAATTTTATTTTGAATAAAATTATTCTAACTTTTTAGATTCATAGGAATTACAGATTCACAATAGACTGCAAAGAAATATATGGTATCTCCCGTACATCCTCCCCCATCCTAATACCCCATGTCTACACAGCCACTATTACAACACCCAAACAAGCCCTGATCTGGTGTTATCATTATAATTATGTTATTTCATGATCATTACACAAATGGAACCATACAATATAAGTGTTGTTTTCTAGGCCAGTTGCACAAACTACCAAAAACTAGATGTGTAAAACAACAGAAATTTGTCATTTCACACTTTTGGGAGCTAGAAGTCTAAAATCAAGGTGTCAGCAGGGCTGTGCTGTCTTTGACAGCTCTGGGAAAATTCTTGCATCTTCCAGCTTTTAGCGTTCGCCAGCAATCCTTGACCTTCCTCGGCTCTGTATACACACCGCCCTAGGCACATGGCCATCTTCATCCTGTGTGTCTTCATGTGGTCTTCCCTCTGTGCCTATCGGTGTCCAAGTTTCATTTTTTTATAGGAACAACAGTCATATTGGTTGAGGGCCTGCTGTAATGATTTCATCTTGACTTGGTTAAATTTGTAAAGACCTTATTTCCAAATTAGTTCACATTCCACGGTACTAGAGTTAGGACTTCAATAGATCTTTTTGGAGGAACACAGTTCAACCTATAATAACAGCTCCTTTGGGAGCTATTTGGTGGTGGTGGTGGTGGTGGTGGTGGTTTTCAACTAATGAAATTCTCTAGAGATTCATCCAGAGAACTAATGATGTTAAACGTCCTTTTGTATGTTTATTTGCCATCTGCATCTTTGGTGAGAGGTGTATTCCTGTCTTTTGCCCATTTTCTGTTTGGATTATTTCTTTGTTTACTGGTGAATTTTGAAAGTTCTTTACTCTGTATACAGAGTCTTTGTCAGATATGTATTTTACAAATATTTCTCAGGGTCTGTACTTTTTCTCTTCGTCCTTTCAACAGGGATTATGCAGAACACAGTTTTTCATTTTTATGCAGTCAAATCTATTAACTTTCCATCTTATAGATCATGCGTTTGTCATAAAGTTTAAGGCACTCAAAGCTTTTTGCCTATTTAGGTCCCAAAGTTTATCTTTTATGTTCTTTTCTAGAAAATTTGTAATTTTACATTTGGGTCCATGCTGTATTTTGAGTTGGTTTTTGTATAAATTGTGTAGTTTAGGTCAAGGTTCCCTTTTTTTTTTTTTCTATGAATGTCTGGTTGTTCCAGCAACCAGATAGGCTATCCTTCCTCCATTGAATTGCTTTTGCAACTTTGTCAAAATTAATTGGGCAGTTTTGTGTGGAAGAGATTTATTTTTAATAAAATTTTAGCAATTGTATTGGTATCAGTACTTTGAATTAATTGGTTATTTGTGTCTTTTTACAGAGGATATTATTTGTTACGGGTTGTGTTCATAACCCCAATGGTAAAGATAATTTGATAGCTAATTTCAAAAGAAACTAGTCCATTTTGGCTCATCAAGAGATTTAAAAGGAGATAGTAAGCCAAATCCAAGGTATTTAGAAAGAGTATCTAAAATCTTTGAATATTGTCAGAAAAACTCCCAACTGCATGTAATCTTGTAGAACTTTGCCCTTCCTGGAATATACCATTTTTTAAAATGTGATTTTGCTAATTGTTCCTCCAAAATCATTTATACCTCTACAGTCCAATATAGTATCATGCACTGCACTTAGTTATCATCTCTCTTTCTTCTTCAAATGGAATATTTCTGCATCTTTGTGTATCTTCTGTGACCTTGACAGTTTTTAAGAATAGGGACCAATGCTTAAATAGGATATCTCTCCATTTACATTTGCTAGATATTATCTCATTGAAGTTATGCATCCTTGTCAGGAATACCACATAAAAATACTGTCTTCATATCAGAAAGCACACAGTTGATTTGTCCCAGTCCTGTGATATTTTATCAATTAATTAAGATGGTATTTTCTAATATGCTCAACCTCACTCACCATCAGGGAAATACAAGGGTCTTCACAGGCAAATCGTTGGCCCCATTTGGATCTACTGACCAAGGGGAAAGGGCAAAATGCCATTAAAATGAACTTTAGGGATCCCTGGGTGGCGCAGCTGTTTAGCGCCTGCCTTTGGCCCAGGGCGCGATCCTGGAGACCCGGAATAGAATCCCACGTCGGGCTCCCGGTGCATGGAGCCTGCTTCTCCCTCTGCCTATGTCTCTGCCTCTCTCTCTCTCTGTGTGTGTGTGTGACTATCATAAATAAATAAAAATTAAAAAAATAAAAAAAGAAAAGAAAATGAACTTTAAAAGGCATTACAACTTTTACAGATAAAATTATAATGAAAAATAAAGAATAAAAGAAAGATGATTACTAGAGTTAAGATGACACAGTAGTATGGGGACACTCACTTTGCCTCATTCTTGAAACAACATCCAACTACTTTGAACAATCAGGAATACAATCTGAGGATTAAGAAAACAATCTGCACAGTCAGAGGGAGAGAATGTGGCAGATGCAGGCTTATCATTTTATGTTTGTCTGTTTGTTTGCATTTTTGTTCCTTTTCTAGTGCCTTGGATCTGCCTTTCCTTTTCTTCTTCTTTTTTTTTTTTTTTCCTTTCCAAGGCTTATCTTGACTAACAAATCAAAGCACATTGAGTTAAAGGTCCAAACACTCCCCACTACAAGCAAGAAGGAACACTGTAGAAGACTATCAGTGGGAACAAACAGCCAAAACACACATCACAGAGTACATAGTATACACCAGAGACACTTCCTGAAGTTTTTGTTGTTGTTGTTGTACTTGCTATTATTGTTGTTTTTGTCAATTTTTTTCTTTTTCTTTTTCTTTCTTCCTTTCTTTTCTGGATAAATGATGAGACAGAAATTCACCCCAAAAGAAAGAGCAGGAGGTAGACTTAACTACCACAGATCTAATCAATGTGGATCTAAGTGAGATGTCTGAACTAGAATTTAAAATAACAATTATAAAGATACTAGCTGTGGTTGCCTAGGGGGCTCAGTTGGTTAAGCATCTACCTTCACCTCAGATCATGATCCCAAGTCCTGGGATCAAGTTCTGTATCAGGCTCCGTGCTCAGCAGAGAACCTACTTTTCCCTCTTCCTCTGCTTGCCACTCCCCCTACTTGTACTCACTCTTTATCTCTCTGTCAAAAAAATAAATAAAATCTTAAAAAAAAAAGAAATAAAGATACTAGCTGGACTTGAAAAGAGCATAGGAGACACTAGAGAATCCCTTACTATAAAGATAAAACAACTAAAATCTAGTCAAGCTGAAATTGAAAATGCTATTGCAGAGAGATACAGACCCAAGAGGAAGCCATAAAAATGAGGATGAATGATTCAGAAGAGAGAATCCGTGATATAGAAGATAAAATGGTGGAAAATAAGGACCTGGAACAAACCTATTAAATCATGAAGGGAGACTTAGACAAATCAGTAATTCCATAAAACAAAAGTAATAACAGCATTATATAATGGGGTCCCAGAAGATGAGGAGTGGAAGAAAGAGGCAGAAGGTTCATTTGAACAAAATATAGCTCAGAACTTACCTAATGTGAGGAAGGAAACAGGCATTCAAGTGCAAGAGCCACACAGAACCCCACTCAAAATCAACAAAAATAGGTCAGCATCTCAACATATTACAGTGAAGCTTCCAAATTTTAAAGATAAAGAGAAAATCCTAAAGTGCCTTGGGAGAAGAGGACCTTAACCTACAAGGGTAGACACATAAGTCCAGCAGCAGACCTAGCAGGCCAGAAAAAACTGGCATAACATATTCAATGTGCTAAATGGGAAAAATACACAGGCAAAAATAGTGTATCCAGCAAGGCTGTTACTCAGAATGGAAGTAGAGATAGATGATAGATAGATAGATAGATAGATAGATAGATAGATAGATAGAGAAATGAAGGAAGGAAGGAAGGAAGGAAGGAAGGAAGGAAGGAAGGAAGGAAGGGAAAGAGAGAGAGAGAGAGAGAGAGAGAAAGAAAGAAAGAAAGAAAGAAAGAAAGAAAGAAAGAAAGAAAGAAAGAAAGAAAGAATTTGTGAGCACTAAATGAGCCCTGCAAGAAATACTAAAGGAGATCCTTTGAGCAAAGACAGAGCCCAAAAGTAAAGACCAGAAAAAAACACAGTCCATGGGAACAGTGACTTTACAGGTAATATGATGGCACTAAATTCATATTTTTTCAAGAATTACCCTGAATGTAAATGGACTAAATGCTCCAATCAAAGTACATAAGGTATCAAAATGGATTAAAAAAATAAGACCCATCAATATGCTGCTTACAGGAAATTCATTTTAGACCCAAAGACAACTCCAGATTGAAAGTGAGGGGGTAGAGAACCATTTATCATGCTAATGGACATCAAAAGAAAGCTGGAGTAGCAATCCTTACATCTAACAGATTAGTTTTTAATCTAGTCTATAATAAGAGATGAAGAAAGATCATAATAAAAGTGTTTATCCAACAAGATCTAACAATCATAAATATTTATACCTCTAACATGCAAACAGCCAAATATAAAAACCAAATACTAACAAAATTAAAGAAATTCATTGATAATCCTACAATAATAGTAGGGGACTTTAACACCCCAATTATACCAATGGACAGATCATCCAAGCAGAATATCAACAAGGAAACAAGGGCTTTGAATGACACACCGGAGCAGATGGACTTGACAGATATATTCGGAGCATTTCATCACATGCAGCAGAATCCACCTTCTTCTCAAGTGCATATGGAACATTCTCCAGTAGATCACATACTTGGTCACAAATCAGTTTTCAACTGGTGCAAAAAGATTGAAATCATACCATGCATATTTTCAGACTACAAGGATGTAAAGCTTGAAGTCAACCACAAGAAAAATTTGGAAGGGCCACAAATACATGGAGGTTAAAGAACATCCTATTAAAGAATGAATGGGTCAACCAGGAAATTAAAGAAGAATTTTAAAAATACATGGAAACAAATGAAAGTAAAAACATGACAGTTCAGAACCTTTGGTATGCAGCAAAGGCAGTCCTAAGATGAACATATATAGCAATATAGTCCTTTGTCAAGAAACAAGAAAAGTCTCAAATAATAGCCTAACCTTACACCTAACGGAGCTGGAAAAAGAACAATAGGTAAAGCCTAAATCCAGCAGAAGAGAAATAATAAAGATTAGAGCAGAAGTCAGTGATATAGAAATCAAAACAATGGTAGAACAGATCAACAAAACTAGGAGCCAGATCTCTGAAAGAATTAGTAAGATCGATAAACCCCTAGACAGACTTCTCCAAAAGAAAAGAGAAAGGGGGGATCCCTGGGTGGCGCAGCGGTTTAGCGCCTGCCTTTGGCCCAGGGTGCGATCCTGGAGACCCGGGATCGAATCCCACATCGGGCTCCTGGTGCATGGAGCCTGCTTCTCCCTCTGCCTGTGTCTCTGCCTCTCTCTCTCTCTGACTATCATAAAGAAATAAAAATTTAAAACAAAAGAGAAAGGACCCAAATCAAGAAAATCATGAATGAAGGAGGAGAGATCACAGCCAACATGAAAGAAATACAAATAATTATAAGACAGTATTATGAGCAATGATATGCCAACAAATTAGGCAATCTGGAAGAAATGGATGCATTCCTAGAAACATAAACTACCAAAACTGAAACAGGAAGAAACAGAAAACCTGAACAGACCCATAACCAGCAAGGATATTGAAGCAGTCATCAAAAACCAAGAGTCCGGGGCCAAATGGCTTCCCAGCAGAATTCTACCAAACATTTAAGGAATTAACACCTATTCTTCTGAAACTGTTTCAAAAAATAGAAATGGAAGGAAAACTTTTCAAACTTTTTCTATGAGGCCAGCATTAACTGGATCCCAAAACTAGGACAAAGACCTCACCAAATAAAGGAGAATTACAGACCAGTATCCCTGATGAACAAGGCAAGGACAAGAACCATAAGATTCTCTCAACTGATACACAAAAAGCATTTGACAAAATACAGCATCCTTTCTCAATTAAAACTCCCCAAAGTGTAGGGATAGCAGGAACATACTTCAATGTCATAAGCCAAAAGACGAATATCATCCTCAGTGGGGAAAAACTGAGGGCTTTTCTCCTAAGGTCAGGAACACGACAGGGGTGTCCACTCTTAACCACTGTTTTTCTACATAGTACCACAAGTCCTAGTCTCAGCAATCACACAACCAAAAAAATAAAAGGCATTCGAAGCGGCAAAAGAAGTCAAACTCTCCCTCTTTGCAGATGACATATTCTCTGTAGAAAACCCAAAAGAGGGATGCCTGGGTGGCTCGGTGGTTGGAGATCTGCCTTCGGCTCAGATCCCTTGAGTCCCAGGATCGAGTCCCACATCGGGTTCCCTGCATGGGGCCTGCTTCTCCCTCTGCCTGTGTCTCTCTGTCTCTCTCATGAATAAATAAATAAAATCTTTATAAAAAAAGAAAACCCAAAAGACTCCACCCCAAGATTGCTAGAGCTCATACAGCAATTCGGCAATGTGGCAGGATACAAAATCAATGCCCAGAAATCAGTGGCATTTCTGTACATTAACAATGAGACTGAAGAAGGAGAAATCGAGGAATCGATCCCATTAACAATTGCACCAAAAATCACAAGATACCTAGGAATAATAAACCTAACCAAAGGGGTAAAAGATCTGTACTCAGAAAACTCTAGAATACTTATGAAAGAAATTGAGGAAGACACAAAGAAAAAGAAAAACATTCCATGCTCATGGATTGGAAGAACAAATATATTGGGATATTTCAGCCATCAAAAAGAGTGAAATCTTAGCATTCACAGTGTTGTGGAGCTAGAGGGCATTGTGTTAAGTAAAATAAGTCAGTCAGAAAGACAAATATATGATTTCTTAAATTCATATGTGGAATTTAAGAAAAAAAAAACATAGGGGAAGAGAAGGAAAAATAGAATAAGAGGAAAACAGAGGAGGCAAACCATAAGAGACTCTCAAGTGGCGGAAAGAAACTGAGGGTTGCTGGGAGGGAGGCGGGTGGGGTGATAGGGTAATTGGGTGATGGGCATTAAAGAGGCACTTGATGTAATGAGCATTGGGTCTTACATGCAGCTGATGAATCACTAAATTTTGCCCCTGAAACTAATACTACCATGTATGTTAACAAAATTGAATTTAAATAAAAAAGGAAAAAGCACTTTTAAAAAATTTAAAAAAACTGTTGCAGATACAACAGATATTTTTTTAGCTGCTTTATATAACAGCCCTATACAAAGTCTGAAGACAATTAAGTATTCCTATCTCAATCAGTTTGGGCTGCTATAGCAAAATACCGTACACTGAGTGGCTTAAACTGCACTGGCTTATTTCTCACAAATCTGGAGTATGGAAGTCTGAGAGCACAGGGGCGAACATGGTCAGGTTCTTAGTGAGGGCCCTCTTGATTTTCAACAGGATATGTCCTTGTATCCTGACAATGTGGAGAGCAGAGAGAGGAAACAAACTTTGTCATGTCCTAGGACACTAATCCCGTCACGAGGGCTCCATCCTTGTGGCCTAATTACCTCCCAAAGCCCACCTACCATTCCCATCACATTGGAAGTTAGGACTTCAACCTATGATTTGGGGATTTGGAAGGGATATAAACGTTCAATTCATGAGAGTCACTGATCCTTAGGAAACTTACATCTAACAGGACAGAAGAATGTGTAAGGACTAAATATAAAACAGTATGGTAATTAATATTCTAGGTATGGGAATGTGAGATCTACAGTAAAGGAACATTGTCCTCTCCCTGGGTAGTTCAAGGACAAGTCCAGTAGTGCCAGGAGAGGGCAGATTGTATCCCAGGGAAGGAACCCTTTAAACAGGTGCAGGGTAAGGACTCTCGGGGCACAGCCATGTCGGTGGGGGCTGTTGACTAAGATATGCAGAGTCTCTTGCATATTTGGAAGTATTTGTTGGAACGATATCTAAAATTCTTAGTAACAATCATCTAACATTATTACTTAAAAAAAATTTAATAGAAGAATGGTATTAAGGTTAATAGACTTGACTGTGCCTTTGAATTGTAGCTAAGCAGTTTGTTTCCTCTGCAGCAAATGGAGATTTGGCTGATGGTGACTGATGTCACCCTACAAATGCAAGATGAGAATAACTCTGGCCTCCCCAAAACCGTGCCAGTGTGTGTGGCTCCCTCATGTGTGCTGAGCCAGGAAGTCCGGGAAGCGCTTACCGAGGCTGCCCCTCACTGCTTTCTCTTCAGGGACGCTCTCCGAACCCAGGGTATGCTTTCTTCTTCTTCATAGCTCTGACCCTGGGGTGGCTGATGGATGCCATGAAAGGACATTGGGGCTTGTAGACGCCTCTGACTTACTCTGGGACTGCTGGTCCCTTCATGAAGCCAACCATGGACCTGGCACGTGGAGTGGAAGAGACCCGTGGTACCGGACTTCGGCTTTCACTGGCCCCTGTCACGGCCACCCGGACAGAACCGGAGCGCTGGCAGTGCTAACACCTCCGGTGAAAGATGCTGTTGGTCAGTCAAGGCTTATCCCTTGATGGCACACTTTACGGGTGCAGAAGCCGCTTGACGCCATTGCCTGGAACATCACTTTTTAAAACAAAAAGCTGGAAATTATACATATACACTTAGCTCTTTTCTTCCCAGGAGTCAGTAGAAGCCTGGCCAAACTATATATTTTTATTTTATTTTGTTGAGCTTTAATTTGCGTACCACAAACTTCACCTTTCTAAAATGATTTTGAATATAGTTTTGTGTGGTTTTCCAGCTTAGCACAACGGTGAGTGTAGGACTGCTTTCCGTGCAGTGCATGTGTCACTGGATACAGTGGGTGGGCCCTAAGCCTGTGCCCTCTGCCCACCCTGCCTGCAGGAGGGTGGCAAAGGGCACTGTCTTTACTGGCAGGAGACCTCTTTTTCCTTCAGTGCTTCAATAATCTGAAGTGTCTCTTTTAGCAGGTCGATTTGTTTGTGTTGAACGAAGTGTCCTCCTGCTTCAGAAGCCCCTTCTGGGTGTGGACTCTGGCGCTCACTCCTGTGAACTGACTGGCCCCGTAAAGCTCAGTGAACTGGATTCTATCACTCAGGTCAACTCTATTTGCTGCCTTCAAGGTGGGTAGTCAATCCTGGTGGAAATGGTGTTTATATATTTTTAAACATCACACTTCATATTCACTTAACTCATTTATTCCACGAGTTTTTATGTCTGACACATCCCAGACTTTGGAGACCCAAGGAACAAAGTCAGGAGAGGTTCTTGCCTCTCAGACGCACACTGTGTACAGCAGGAGCTCAGTGAGCTTGCACATAATCAAGTACAGAGCCTCAGCGTTCCGGCTGCTGCTCCACGGGCTGGTTGCTGGGACCGCACTGTGCTCTCCTGAAGGACAGGAGCCTGTGCTGAGATCTGAAGAGTGGGAAGTAGCCAATTAGGGAAGGAGTCCCTACTGCTTAACAAGGAGAATGTCTGTCTGATAGGAAAAGAATAGGACATATAAGGGCTGCTGTCAGGGCAGAGTGGGGGGCACCAGAGTCCAGGAGGGGCGGGAAAGGCATGTGGATGGAGGCAGTGACTGCACAGGGAGGGGGTGACCCTGGCAGGCACGTACTCGGTCGTCGACAGAGGCCAGCGCTCCAGGTTTTGTCTCCACAAAGCAGAGTGGAAGGGCGAGGGCCTTGGATAGTGGCCAGTGGGAGGCCAAGCACCCGTCCCACGGTGTAGACCAGGGAGGAGGCAAAGTAAATCTGGAAGTGGGTTTAGTTGGAGGAAACTTGACAGGCTGCATAATGAATTCAGTACAGAGGGAGCAAGACATAGATGGAGGGTGAGAACCTACGTGATGACCTCTGAGATCTGGTACTTTGTAAAACACGGTATCCTGTCACTTGCTTTCCTGACTCAGTACTCTAGCAGGATGTCCTGCCAGGTGTGTAGGTAAAGATGTTACTCAGGTCGTAATAGTTGTATCACGTTCCCTCCTGTGAATAAACGGTATTTGTGGGGATCCCTGGGTGGCTCAGCGGTTTAGCGCCTGCCTTTGGCTCAGGGCGCGATCCTGGAGACCCGGAATCAAGTCCCACGTCGGGCTCCCGGTGCATGGAACCTGCTTCTCCCTCTGCCTGTGTCTCCGCCTCTCTCTCTCTCTCTCTGTGTGACTATCATAAATAAAAAAAAAAACAAAAAACAAACAAACAAAAAAAAAAACGGTCTTTGTGCTGATAGAGATCCACATGTTCCTCTGTTTCTGCAATTATAGACAAGGCTGAAATAAACATCCTTCATGTGAATCCCTACTGATTTCTTTGCAGGAAGATTTCAGGGTCTTAGGATTCATATTTTTTTAATCAACTTTATTGAGATATAACTTGCATCATTACAATGCACTCATTTAAAATGTTTTAAAATGTCTCACAAAGTGTGCTACCATCACTATAATCTAATTTAAAACTGTGGTGGGGCACCTGGCTGGCTCAGTTGGTAGAGCAGTGGCGGTGCTACCCTTGATCTCAGGTTGTGAGTTTGAGCGCACACTGGGTGTAGAGATTACTGTAAAAAAAAAAAAAAGCCTTAAAAAATTCTCATCATCCCCCAAAATAAACTTCATGCCCATTGTCAGCCACTCCCCATTATTTCTCCTATCCCAGCCCTTACCCTGGTCTTAGGGAAGTATTGATCTACTTTCTGTCTTTATAGATTCGCTTTTTCTGGATATTTCACATACACGGAATCATATATATGTTTTATGCTGGGCTGCTTTTACTTGGCATAATGTTTTCAAAGTTATCCATGATGTACCATGTATCAGCACTTTATTTCTTCTTTCGGCTGAATATTTCGTCGTATGGATACACCACATCTTGTTTTATCTATTCATGAGTTAATGGGCACTGGGTTGTTTCCACTTTGGCAGTTGTAAATGGTGCTGCTGTGGATATTTGTGGACTAGCTTTTGTTTCAACAACCTGTTTTCAAATTTTGGATACGTATCTAAGAGTGGAATTGCTGGGTCATATGGGAAACCCTGTGCTTATTAGCCTTTTGAAGAAATGTGTTTTCCAAAGTGGCTACACTATTAGTGTATCCTTAGTATTATAAGATATTAAGTTAATTTCCAAACAGTGTACAAAAATTCACATTTCCAAAAGTAATTTCTAAGAGGGCCTATTTCCTTCAGCCTTGCCCACTACTAGATTCCTGAATCTTTTTATGATTTTTATGATCAGCAAAAACTATGATTCCACTTTTGTTGTTTAATTAACATTCTTCTACCCACTTGTGAGATTAAGCACTCGGCCATTGTGTTCAGGCCATTTGGATTTCTCTTTTGTGCATCTTCTTTTAACGTTAGTGCCAAAAGATAACTAAGGTCGTGATTTGAAGTGAGAAATGAGAGCAGCATAGCCTAGTGGTCTTGAAGAAAGTAGACTCTGACAAATCACCTGTCATCTGGGTCTTCCATTTTCTCAGGTGTAACACAGGGCTTAATAGAATCCACCTTAAAGCATTGTTGAAGATTAAATAAGATAATGCTCATAGGCTTTGGGGCTTGGGATACTCACAGACTAACGGAGAAGGATGACATCTCAGTGCTGCCGTTGTCATAGACCGTGGAGGAGGGCTGGCTGAGGGCAGGAGCCAGTGAGGCAGTAGGTGGGTGGGTTTGGTACTGTTAGGATTTGTCGACCAGAGTGGTGAAGGCCTTCCAGACAGATGAAGGCCATATGGAAAACCCACACAGATGCCAGGGGCAGTTGTCAAAGCTTTCTGTGCTGGAGGAGGCAGGGCCCTCTTGGGATGGAGCTGGCTTTGTCATGTTCTGCTATTCCTGGCCATGCTAAGGAGATTGTGTGATCATTTTGTTTTCTTAAATAAACAATTCTGTCAGCATCAGAGATAGACTATGGTACAAAGCTGGATTGGTTACGACAGGCTGTTTGGAAGTGTGCAGGGAAGGGAGGGCTGAGCAGACTGTGGGGTTTCCAGGAACCGGCCCTGCTGGGCCCCTGGGCACAGGCTGGGCTGTGAGGACAGCACACAGTGTAGACTCATGCCCTGCAGCAGATGTGCAGCACGCCTGTCCTTGTTACTGCCCAGAATCTGCTGCTGCTTGCAGGTCTCCACCATCTCCAGAGGCCTCCCTTCTATCTTCATTCTCCTGACTGGTTGCTACCTGTTCTTCTCTCACCCCTCACCTCTCTCAGAGCCCAGGACTCAGAAGAGAGAGAAGGGTGTGGGAACAGCCTCCCAAGCAGTGTAGCCTCTGCCCTACATTTGAGAGGGACCACCACCCACCCATACTGCTTAAGCTGTATGGGACCTTGGGGCACCTGGGTGGCTCAGTCAGCTGAGCATCCATCTGACTCTTAGTTTTGGTGCAGGTTGTGATCTCATGGGTCATGGGGTTGCTTTGGCTTGGTACTCAATGCTCGGTACTCTGCTTGAGATTCTCTCCCTCTGCCCTCTCATGTGTGTGTGCTCGCTCTCTCGCTCTCTCTCTCTCTCAAATAAATATAGAAATCAGTCAATCAGTTAATCTTTAAAAAAAGCTATATGGGACCCTGTTGTTATAAGACCATAAGAATCGCCACCACCTGTAGCACTGTATTATGAGAAAATATCTACCTGAAGAGCTTGGCTTCTAACGGAGGGTTTGAAAACCAACCCATTATCCATAACCTGTGAGTGTCACAGAGATGCAAAAAAAGGAAAACGTGTAGATTCTTATGAGGAAAGAGAGACTTGATTTTTCTAGTTTCTGAAGAGCATCATATTTAAAAACAAAAAAAAGATTCATAGGTGGGATTTCCAAAACATAAACTTAACCATTTTATAAATTGTTAAAATATCCATACTACCCAAAGCAATCTAAAGATTTAATGTAATCTGTCTAAATACCAAGAACATTTTTTTACAGAACTAGAAAAAATTCTCCTGTAATTTGTGTGGAACCACAAAAGACCCTAAATAGCCAAAGCAATCTTGATAAAGAAGAACAAAGCTGTAGGTATCACAATCCCAGCTGTGTAGGTATTTGTAGATATACTACAAAGCTGTACTAATCTAACACAAAATACTAGCACAAAAATATACACATAGATCAAGAGAACAGAATAGAAAGTCCAGAAATAAATTCATGCCTACATGGTCAGTTAACCTATGACAAAGGAGGCAAGAATACACAGTGGGGAAAAGACTCTCTCTTTAACAAATGGCGTTGGGAAAACTGGATGGCTACATGCAAAAGGATGAAATTGGACCACTTTCTTACATCACACACAAAAATAAATTCAAATGGATTGAAGACCTAAATGTGAGACTTGGAACCATAAAACTAGGAAGAAGAAAATATGGGAAATAATTTCTTTGACATTGGCCATAGCAACATTTTTCTAGATAGGTCTTTTCAGGCAAGGGAATCAAAAGATAAAATAACTATTGGGACTACACCACAATAAAAATCTTTTGTGCAACAAAGGAAACCATCAACAAAAAAGGCAATGGGAGAAGATATTTGCAAATGATATATCCAATAAGGGGTTAATATCCAGAATATATAAAAAACTTATATAACCCAACACCAAAAAACCACAAATAATCCAGTTAAAAAAAAATGATCAGAGGACCTGAATAGACATTTTTCCAAAGGAGACATCCACATGAAAAGATGCTTAACATCACAGGGAAATGCAAATCAAAACCACAATGAGATATCACATACTTGTCAGAATGGCTAAAATCAGAAGTATAAGAAGTAACAAGTGCTGGTGAGGATGTGGGGAAAAAGCAACTCTTGTGCACTGTTGGTGGGAATGCACATTGGTGTAGCCACTGTGGAGAACAGTACAGAGGTTCCTCAAATTACAGGTGCCCGTGTGGCTCAGTTGGTTAAGTGCCCACCTCCTGATTTTGACTGAGGTCATGTTCTTGGGGTCATGCCCATGTTGGGCTCTTTGCTCAGTGGCGAGTCTGCTTGAGATTCTCTCCCTTTCCTTCTGCCCCTCCTCCCACCCATGCGTATGCTCACTCTCCCTCTCTGTCCCTCCCTCCCTAAAAAGAAATACATCTTTTTAAAAAATTAAAAATAGAATTACCATATGATCCAGTAATTCCACTGTTGGGTATTCATCCAAAGAAAGCAAAAACACTAGTTCGAAGAAATAGATGCACCTCTATGTTTACTGCATTTTATTTACAATAGCCAAGATATGGAAGTAATCCAAGTGTCAATTGATAGATGAATGGATAAAGAAGATAGATGATAGATAGATAGATAGATAGATAGATAGATAGATAGATAGATAGATAGACAGATATGTATGTACATATATATATACACACACACATATATGCATAGTGGAATATTACTCAGACATAAAAAAGAATGAAATCTTGCCATTTGTAACATGGGTGGACCTAGAGGGTATAATGTTAGGCACAATAAGTCATTTAGAGAAAGACATAACATATGATTTCATTCATACACAGAATCTAAAAAACAAAACAAATGAACAAAGAAAAAAAGAGATTAAAAAAAAACAGACTTTTAAATACAGAGAATAAACGGGTGGTTGCCAGAGGGGAGGTGAGTGGGGCACAAGTGAAATAGATAAAGAAGATCAAGAGTACATTTATCTTTATGAACATTTAGTAACATATAGAATGTTGAATCATTATATTGTACACCAGAAATTAATGTAACATAGAAGTTAATTATGCTTCAATAAAAAACAAAACAATACAGGGATGTCTGGGTGGCTCAGTAGTTGGGCGTCTGCCTTTGGCTCAGGGCAAAATCCTGGAGTCCCGGGATCGAGTCCCGCATTGGGCTCCCTGTGGGAACCTGCTTCTCCCTCTGCCTGTGTCTGCCTCTCTCTCCTCTCTCTCTCTCTCTCTCTCTCTCTCATGAATAAATAAATAAAATCTTTAAAAAAAAAACATTTTAAAGTGAGCAGTTCAGTGGCATTCAGTATATTCACAAAATTGTGCAGCTACCTCCTATTTTATATTTTGTCTTTTGACATCTCAATGGCTTTGAAAATGAACTTGCATTCTATTTTTTTAATAACAGCTTGAGATATAATTCACATACTGTGAAAATCACCCTTATAAAGTCTACAACTCTGTGGTTTTTAGTGTATTCATGCAGTTGTGCAAGTATCCCCACTAACTAGTTCCAGAATGTTTTTATGACTCCAAAGAAACCTCAGGTCCATTAGCAGACATCCCCCACCAATCTACTTCCTGCCTGTATGGATTTGCTTTTTCTGGACAATTCATTTGAACAGAGTCATGTATGTCCTTTTGTATCTGGCTGCTTTCATATAGCAGAACATTTTCAAGATTCAAACAGGTTGCAATATTTATTAGCACTTCATTCCTTTTTGTAACTTAATAGTCCATCATGTGGACATACCAAATTTTGTCTATCCATTTACCATTGATGTCTGTTTTTGATATTATGGACAATCTGAGTAGTATTAGTTCTCCAACTTTGTCCTTCTTCAATATTGTCTTGACTATCTAGGGATTCTTTTTTCCTTCCATATAGACTTTAAAATTAGTTGCTGGGTATCCATAGAATAATTTGCTGGGATTTTGATTGGGATTGTGTTGAATCTGTAGATGATTTTAGGAAAAATTTATATCTTTTATTTTTAAGATTTTATTTATTTGAGAGAGAGAGAGAGAGAGAAAGCAGGGGAGGAGCAGAGGGAAAGGGACAAGGAAACTCCAAGATGAGCACAGAGCCCGACTCAGGGGCTCGATCCCATGACCCTGAGATCATGACCTGAGCTGAAACCAAGAGGCAGATGCTTAACCAGCTGAGCCACCCAGGTGCCCTGGAAAAAAATATGTATCTGAACACTATTGAGTCCTTCTACCCTTGAACAAGGATATCTCTCTATTAATTAAGATTTGACTTCTTTCGGCAGAGTGTGTTGGAAGTTTTCTTCATATAGATCTTGTACATACTTTGTTACATTTGCACCTAAGTATTTTACTTATTTTAGTGTCGATATAAATGGTGTTATGTTTTAAGATTTATTTATTAGATTTAATTCAGTGCTCCCTACACAAGGCTTCTTTATTGGTTTATTCTACCTGTAGGTTTTTCTATGTGTTCTTTACCAAATTGAGGAAGCTCTTCTCTGTTCCTGGATTGCTGACAGTTTTTGTTATGCCTGGATGTTGGATTTTGTCAAACTGTTTTTCTGTATCTGTTGATATGATCATATGATTTTCTTCTTTAGTCCATTAATATGATAAATTGATTGATTAACTGATTTTTTTTAAAAGAGTGAACCAGCCTTGTATACCTGGAATAAATCCCACGTTTGGTCACGGTACATTTTTTTATATAGTAGGATTAAATTTGCTGATATTTTGTTAAGGACTTTGCATCTATGTTCATGAGAGGTGTTATTCTGTAGTTTTCCTTTTATGTAATGTCTTTATCTGGTTTTGTATGAGGTTGAGGCTGTCCTCATAGAGTGAGTTTAGGATGTATTCCTTATGCTTCTATTTTCTGGAGAGACTGTAGAGAATTAGTATAATTTCTTCCTTAAACGTTTGTTAGAATTTGCCAGTGAACTCTTCTGGGCCTGGTGCTTCCCGTTTTAGAAGATATGAATTATTGATTCAATTTCTTTAATATAAGCCTATTGAGATCATCTGTTTCTTCTTGTGTGAGTTTTAGTAGATTGTGTGTTTCAAGGATTGTGTATTTCAGTTGGTCCATTTCACATAATTTAGCAAATTTGGGCTGATAGAGTTGTTCATAACATTCTTTTATTGTCCATTTAATGTCCTTGGAATCAGTAACAATGGCTTCTCTTTCATTTATGATAGAAATAATTTGTATTGGATACAAATTGAATAATTTGGATCTGTTTTCTCTTTTTTTTTTTTTTCTTAATTAGCTCACCTGGAAGTTTATCAATTTTTATTGATCTTTTGAAGGAATCAACTTTTGAGTTTCTTGAATATCTCTATTGATTTTGTGGTTTTGATTTTATTGATTTCTGCTCTACTTTTCATTATAGCTTATATTCTCCTTGTTTTGGTTTTAATTTGCTTCTCTTTTTCTTTTTTCCTAAGATGAAAGCTTAGATTATTGATCTTAGATATCTTCTCATATATGCATACAGTGCTATAAATTCCTAAGCACTGCTTTTGCAGTTTTGATGCATTTCTATTTTTATTTAGTACAAAATATTTTATTTTTTTTTATTTTTTTTAGTACAACATATTTTAAACTTTCTCTTGAGATTTATTCTTTGACCCATGTGTTACTTAGAAGTATATTATTTAATCTCCAATTATTTGAGAGTTTTTCAGCTTTCTGTTACTGACTTCTGTTTAATTTCATTATGGTATAAGAGCCTACTTAGTATGATTTCTGTGTGATTTCTACACTTTTAATTGTGTTTTATGCCCCACTTTGTGGTCTATCATGATGGATGTTCCATGTTAACTTGAGAAGAATGTTTATTTTGCTGTCATTGGATGGCATATTCTATAAATGTCAGTTAGATCCAATTGATTGATGGTGCTTTTCAGTTCAACTGTATCTTTATCATTTTCTGACTTTGGATCTGTCAGTCATTTATAGAAGCTTACTGTTGTCTCAAAGAATAGTAAATAAAATATAACGATGGGTTTGTTTATCTCTCCTTGAAGTTCTGTCAGTTTGCTTCACACATTTTCACAGTCTGTGGTTAGGCACATAAATTAAGGATTGTCATATCTTCTTGGCAAATTGACCCCTTTATCGTTATTTAATGCTTTTCTGTATCTCTGATAATTTTCTGTAATCTGAAGACTGCTGTGTCTGAAAGTAATAGAACTATTTTAACTTTCTCTTATTAGTGCTATGAGGATATATTTTTTCTATAACTTTACTTTTAATCTTTGTGTTTTTATAGTTGAAGTGGGTTTCTTGTAGACAACATAGAGTTAGCTCTTGTTTTTATGTCTAATAGTCTTTTTTTAGACCATTCATATTTATAGTCAAAACTCACATATAATTAGATTAATATCTGTCATATTTATAATTGTTTTCTGTTCATTGCTCGTTTCTTTTTTTATCTTCCACCTTCTTTCTGCCTTTTCTCATTTTAATTGAGCATTTTATGATTCTATTTTCTCCTCTCTCTCAGCATGTTAATATTCTTAACATTCTGTAGTGGTTGCCCTAGATATTGCAATATACATTTACAGCCAATCAAGTTCACTTTCAGATAACACCGTCTTGCTTCCAGGGTGGTACAGGTATCTTGTAAGGATATTCTCAGTTCTTCCCTCCCATTCCTTAGAACATTGCTGACATTCACTTTATTTATCCATAAGGTAGAGTCACTGAGTACATTTTTGTTATTACTTAAACTATTAGATTTAGAACAACAAATGTAAAATATTTTCTTTCACCTTCATTTATTCCTTTTCTAATGTTATTCCTTCAGTTCATGTAGATCCAGTTTCTGACCTATATCATTTTCTCACGTCACCATTTCAGTGTAGAGTTCCCCTGGGTCCCTCTCTGAAGCTGCCCGTCAGGTGGGTATGTGAACACTGCTATCACAGTGCTGTCATGTCCTCTGACGGGAACCAGTTAACGAAGGATTGAGGGAAAACGAAACCCCGGCTATAATATAGCAAAGATTGCCCCAGCCTCCCAGGCAGGAACACCCCAGCTAAGGCGGAGGCTGGGGCACTGACCAGACCCCACCGATGGACAGAGAGGCACAGAGGCTCCCTGCCCTGCTCACCAGCCAGCTGTGGGCTCACCAGCCAGCTGTGGGCCCACCAGATCCAACTCCATCACAGCCATGCAAGGCTAGCATCCTCCCAACTCTGGAAAGTAACAATAGTAGATACCACCTTCTCAGCAACTCAGCCTTGCCTTACTCTGCCTGGCCCTGTCCCGGAAAGTCCAGCGATGGCCTGTCCAAAGAGAGCCCCAAGCACGGCTTTCACCCTCTGTGAGAGGTCAGTGCTGGGAGTTGGACAGCTCTCTGCTGCAGCTAAATCAGCTGGACATCAGAGTCTCCAGCAGTGCTGTGGACATTGCAGAACATTGAGTGTTTTCCCTGCGCAGAGTTTGAACAAACTCAGAGTACAGCCCTGTGAGTCAGGTTGCTCAGAGTAACATCTGTCCATCTGCATGAGTGCTCCCAGGAAATGGAGCCTCTATGACGGGACGGTGCTCACTGCTTCCCTCGGGTTGCCAGGCCTTCTCAGCTCATATCCCCAACATCAGCATCCAGACTATGCAAGGACTTCTTCCCAGTTTATATTTTTAGGATGACAAAGTTTTGCAGCACTGATTTTTATCTCTTTGCATTGCTTGCCCCTTCTTTACATACCCCTTGCTAGTGGGTGATGGGCTTGCTCATCTCCGTGGGCATGAACTCAGCAAGGGCACCTTTGTACTCTGTCTCCCTGGGGAGGCGTGGCCAACTCCTATCTTCAAACCAGGCTTTAGCCTCTAACTGGAAGGAAACACTGCTGAGCCCCAACTTCTTTCCGTCAGAAAAAAAAAGGTGGGAGAGGACAGTGTGGTGGAGATTTAAAAGTCACTAAAGAGTGTCTCTCATGAATAAATAAATAAAATATTTAAAAAGGGTGGGGGTGGGGCTCAATGGTTGAGCATCTGCCTTCGGCTCAGGGCATGATCCCCGAGTCCCAGGATGGAGTTCCCCATCGGGCTCCCTGCATGGAGCCTGCTTCTCCCTCTGCCTGTGTCTCTGCCTGTTTCTCTCTCTGTGTCTCTGTGTCTCTCATGAATAAATAAATAAATTCTTTTAAAAAGTAAAATAAATTAAAAAATAAAAGTAACTGAAGAAAATACCAGAGCATGTAGCTGCTATGTGCTCTACTAGAAGGGAGACACTGCATTTTCAAGGAAGGAGCCTTTGAAAGAACCTTTCTAAAAAGATGTTTTAATAAATATGTCATATACCTTTCTCAAGCCTAATTATAAGAGATTTCTGTAAATAAGATAAGGAAAGTGTAAAAGCTTTTAAATAGCAGATTGCTCCATCCTGGGATCAAGTCCCACATCAGGCTCCCCACAGGGAGCCTGCCTCTCCCTCTGCCTGTGTCTTTGCCTCTCTGTGTCTCTCATGAATAAATAAAATCTTTTAAAAATAAACAAATAGCAGATTGCAGTCAAATGATGGGTGTGGTATTAGAGTCCTTAAACTATAACAAAATTTTTTTCTTTATAATATTTATTTAGATGAATGTTCTAGATACTAACAGTTTAATAGTACACTTCCCAGCCATCCCTTGGAATTTATTTAGAGTTGCCAGAAGGCATTTCCAGTGGTGTGTAGACCCCAGATGAAATAAATTTCTTCAACTGTGTGTTGTTCTCTACTAGAAGGAAATTGCTTAATCCCATCTAAATGTAAATGCAGTTAACACCCAAAGATACCCGAGGATAAAAAAGAACTTCAGTTGGTAGCCCTCTTAGTTCCTGTAGCAGACACTGAGTACTGCTGTGCACACACACCCCTGGGATCCTTGGCCCTGCTTATGCCGCTGCCTGCTGTGAATTGGTCAACACTTCTTTCCAGCTGTGTTATAAGCCATTATTGACTTTACTTTTCATCCCTTTGACTCAGCCTTGATTAGATTTGCGAGGACAATGAAATTAGCTGGGGCAGCCTTTTCAAAATCAAGATCTATTATTTTCATTTTTAAAAAGTCATTCAAGTAGGCATTGCATGAATGCATTGTAGTAAATCAAGCCTACTTAGTTGTAACAATTGTTTTATACTCTACAGATAAATTTTTCCTAATGCGTGTTCTAGTAGGGAATGAAAATTCTTTGCTCCAGGAGTGGGAGGGATGATTCTTCTGTTTTTCTGGAAACTTAGGTCACATCTTACTTCTTTTCAAATGTCTAATTTCACCACTTTTCAACAGGAATGGTCTGTGATTTGCCGGTATATCTAGGTGATATCTGTAATGCTATATATTTCAAGAAAAGTAGATCATCTCAATCTCCTATTTAAAATTCCTCACTGGTTTCTCATGCTTTTTCCAAGTCCAAAATCCTCAGTAAGACCCTGGGTGACTTGGATCTCCCAACCTCGCGGCCATGTCACCTGCCTGTCCTTCATGCCCATTTGGCCTCCAGCCCTGCCTCAGGGTGCAGGGTCAGCCTATGCCCTCCACCCCACATGCAGCTCCACCTCATGTCTCTTCTTTTGGGAACCCTTCCCTGACCTCAAGCTAGCACAGAGGCCTCTCTTTTCTACCTCCCCGGGGCCTTTTCCATTTCTCAATTTAGCATTTATTTCATGATAGTTTTTAATAGACTACTTTTAGAGCAGTTTTAAGTTTACAGCAAAGTTGAGGAAGAAGGAATAGAGATTCCCCACACCCATCTCCTGCTGTCAACATCCCCCACCAGGTGGTACGTTTGTGATAGTGGATGAGCCTGTATTGTCACATCACCACCACCCAAAGTCCAGAGCTTACATTAGAGTTTACTCTTGGCGTTGTACACTCTGTGGGTTTAGACAAACGTATGACAGGTATCTGTCATGATGGTGTCATACGGAATGGTTTCACCGACCTAAAAGTCCTCTGCTTCACCTACTCATCCCTCCCTCCCCCTTAACACCTGGCAACCACTCATCTTTTTACTGTCTATAGTTTCGTTTTTCTTCTGTATATATAGTTTTGCTTTTTCTAGAATGTTGTGTAGTTGGAATCATGCAGTGTATAGCTTTTTCAGACGGGCTTCTTTCACTAAGCAATGTGCATGAAGTTTCCTCCATATCTTTTCATGGTTTGAAAGCACATTTCTTTTAAGTGCTGAGTAATATTCCATTGTCTGGACGGACCATGTTTATTTATCCATTCACCTGTTGAAGGACATCTTGGTTGCTTCCAAATTGTGGCAATTGAGAAGAAAGGTAACATCTTTATACAGGGTATTTGTATTTGTGGACGTAAGTTCTCCCCTCCTTTGGATAAATACTACCAACTGCAATTGCTGGATCATATGGTATGACGGTGTTTAGTGTTATCAGAAACTGCCAAAAGGTCTTGCAGAGTAGCTATACCATTCTGCATTCCCACCAACCATGAGTGGGAGTTCCTGTTGTTCTACATCCTTACCAGAATTTGGTGTTGTCAGTGTTCTGGATTTTGGCCGTTCCAATGGGTGTGAAGTGTTGTCTCATTGTTGAATGTTTTGTTTTGTTTTTTATATATTGAAGTACGGTTGACTCAGTGTTACATGAGTTTCAGATGTACAATATAGTGATTTGACAACTTTATAATTATGCTACGCTCACTGCAAATGTAGCAACCATATGTCACCATACGGCTCTGTTACAGCTCCATTGACTATATTCCCTATGTTGTAGCTTTCGTCCACATGACTTTCATTCCGTTCCTGGAAGCCTGTATTGCCTCACTCCTCCCACCTCTGGCAACTACCATTATGTTCTCTGTATTTATGGGTTTATGTCTGTTTCTTGTTTGTTTGTTTTGTTTCTCAGATTTCACATATGAGTATTTGTCTTTCTCTGACTTATTTCACTTAGCATAATACCTTCTAGGTCCACCCATTTTGTTGCAAATGGCAAGATCTCATTCTTTTTTATGGCTGAACAATATTCACACACACACACACATATACACACACACACACATATGTATATATATATCACATCTTTTTTATCCATTCATCTATGGATGGACACTTGGGCCGCTTCCATAATTTAGCTGTTATAAATAATGTTGCTGTAAACATTGGCATGCATGTAACTTTTCAAATCAGTATTTTTGTCTTCTTTGGGTAAATACCCTGTAGGGAAATTACTGGATTATATAGAATTTTTATTTTTAATTTACTGAGGAACCTCCATACTCTTCTAGAGTGGATGCCCCAGTTTGTATTCCCACCAACAGTGGACTAGGGTTCCTTTTTTCCACATCCTCGCCAACACTTGTTATTTCTCATCTTTTTATTTTAGCCATCCTAACAGATGAAGTGATATCTCACTGTGATTGTGATTTTGTATTTCCTTGATGATGAGTGATGTTGAGCATCTTTTCATGTGGTTTTTGGCCATGCAGATGTCTTTTTTGGAAAAATGTCTATTCATGTCCTCTACCCATTTTTAATTGCATCATTTGGATTTTTTTTTTTTTTGGTGTTCTCCTAGTTTTAATTTGCATTTCCCTGATGACATAATATTTGACATCTTTCATATGCTTATTTGTCATTTTTATATCATCTTTGGTGAGGTGTCTCTGAAGGTCTTGGACCTATTTTTTAATTGGATTGTTTGTGTTGTTGAGTTTTTTAAGAGTTCTGTGTATAGGACACCTGGGTGGCTCAGTTGGTTAAGTGTCTGCCCTCAGCTCAGGTCATGACCCCAAGAGTCCTGGGATCAAGCCCCGCCTCAGGCTCCCTGCTCAGTAGAGAGTCTGCTTCTCCCTTTCCCTCTGCGACTTCCCTTCTTTGTATATTTTGGATAGCAGTCTTTTATCAGATCTGGTCTTTGTGAATATTTCCTGTATCTCCAATACTCACAGTCTTGACAAAGCGATTCTGCTTCCAGGAATCTATCCTAAAGAAGGTATCTCAGCACAGAAGAGGCTTATGTGGACCTGTATGTCCAGTGTGGAGTGAACCGTGACACGTCACCTAGACGAAATATCAATGAGACAGTCCTTACGGCAGCTCTGCAGCAGCCTGCAGAGACAGTGCCCGGACGGTTGCGTATAATGATCTTAGTGTGTGTGCATCTGGAAGAAAAGACTAGAAAGGATGAGGCGGGATAGAAATTCCCGGTTGGGTAGTAATGTGGGCAAGTATTAAGATTTACTTTTTATTGTTGTAGTTTTGTTTGTGCAGTACATGGAAATTATAAAAAACTTGGGAACATTGAAATGAACTCATATGTGAGAAAGTCTGGGGAATCTCACGGTACCACCCAGGCGTTGAGGGGCAAGGAGAAGGTGAGAGGGGACACGCTGCCTCTGGGGCTGCAGCTTCTGCTTTCACTCGGGCCCAGGCACTGTGGTTGGCGTGGACGAGAGCACTGCCTTCTCATGGCCCACGTGCGACCTGTGCGGCAACGAGAGACTGGACCAGAGCCCGGGAGACAGGTAAGGGTGCAGGGGCTGGCCTGGGACACCCCAGGGCGGCCGCAGCCAGTTGCAGGAGCCCCCCCCCCGAGCCCCACGGCTGCCTCCAGCCAGCTCCCTGCTCGGCCGGGGGCACCCCCCTGGGAAGCGGGTAGCTGCGCTGCTGCCAAGAGGCCATGGCACTATGTGCTCGCTCCTTTGCAGCAGGGGTTTTTGGGGATCCTTTTCAGTTCTTCAGGTTCTTCCTATCCTAAAAGAGAAAAGAGTCCGGTTTTGAACTCAGCTCCTTTATTAGCAGTTGGGAGAAAAAAGAAAACCTCAGGGCAAACCTGGATAAGTGAGACAAAGCTGGTGAGGGGACCGCTTGTCCCCTACAGAGCGCAGACTGTCCAGGGGCAGTGCACAGCTACAGGCACGACCTTCCTTCCCCGCCCAGCGTTGCTGGGGGTCCCCCTGCACCCCAGGGCTTATGGATGTTGCATAGTCTCCGAGAACTTTGTCACCTGACCCAGGAGGGGGTATGCTTGTCACTTTTCTGCTTCTTAATAACTAAAGGACAAGTGTTGTCTTGACTCCTCCTGGGTTGGCAGCCTTACACGTAAACGAGGCATCCCTGGAGCATTGAGGAGACAGGAAGCCTATGTGTCACACATTCCCTGGTGGCAACAAGGCGCGTAGCTGCCGGCCATCAGAAGTAGGCTCCCCTGGGGGGCCGGTGGGAAGCCCTGAGCCGGCCTGCGGGCCGCCCCGCTGCTGTCACGCCCTACACCCCACGTGGGGGGCTTCCCGCCCCGCCGTCCCTTCCACACGGCCCCCGGGCGTCCGTGGCCCGGGCAGCCAGTAGCCGGGAACTGCCGCTGGTCCCTCAGAACAGGCTGGGCTATTTCAGGAACTTGGTTTCTGAGAGTAAGTCCCCCCTTTCTGTATGAGCAGCCCCCGTGTTTAGAGAAGGATGTCTGTCCGCGGCCAGGCTCTTCTGTTTGTGCCCTTGCACGTCCCACCTTCTGTGTGTGCTTCCAATCCACAGAGGCGCCTTCTGCTGTGGGGACTGCTCCCGTGTGGTCACCTCTCCTGTCCTCAGAAGGCACCTGCAGGTGTTTCTGGACTGTCCGACTCGGCCCCAGTGCGCCGTGCGGGTCAAGGTAGGAGCGGATGGGGGCCTGTGCGCATCCCACTCCACCTGGGGGAGTTGCTGTGCCCGGAGCCGGAGCCAGAGCCGGGAGGGCGGCCCCTCTGCCCCTTCCCGGGGCGGGGCTGGGGTGGGAAGGCCACACACCCCCAACGCAGTCTTTCCACACCTGTGGCCTACAGTCACGTATGACATGAGGCTCGGAGGTGGAAGCTGCTGAAGAGCTGAAGGTGGTTTAGGTTGAACAGCAGCCCCCAGGCGTGGGCGCAGCGCTGCCTGCGTCCTGGGAGCTTCAGCACCCGCCCCACTGTGATTGCAGCTGTCCCAGACCAGCATTGCTTCACTCCTGAGCTTGGCCGCCTGCGAAGATGGGGTAAGTCCAGTGAGTGCAGCCCAGGCGCGCACCCCGGTGTTCCTCAGCCCCAGGTTGGTGGATCATCTCCAGGTGCAGCCGCCTGTCCCGTGAACTTTCACTTACAACAAAGGGCACGATGCAGTCGTGTGTGGGCTAAGTGTCTAGTGTACACGGCACGTGCACAAGTCTTCCTGCCGTCGTTCCCTGGCAGGTACCTGTATCTCCTCGTGAGAGCCTTTCCTTTTTGGAATCGAGGCGACTTCCTGAACAGCCTTGCAGCAGATGCGTGAATCTGCCCCCCTGGCTTTGATGGTCGGAAGGCCAGCAGCATCTCAAGGGCTACAGTCATGATTCATGTTAATAGAACACAAATATCTGAGACACACATTCTGTGTTTTTTAATTGCTGGGTATTCCAGAGTCTGAGTAACTGGAAACTTGACCATTATTTCTCAGAACTGTTTTGCCTGCCCTGAGAGTTACTATGGTGTGAGGCTTAGTAAACTGGTGTGCTCCTCCAAGAAAACCACCACCTAAATATATATGACTTACGGTCTAGAGACAGTTTCTTCCTTGTGAAATATGCCCCTCGTAAACAAGGGAGCTCTGTCCTTGAGGTGCCACCTCTGTCTTGTCAGAACCATTTAAAAGCACCACAAGTGGCCTGTGGAATCGTCGAACCCCAGAGAAGAGCCCTGGGGCTGACCACTGGGGTGACGCCAGGGCATAGCCCCCGGGAGCCAGGACTAGGGTGCACATAACCCAAGTAGCTGACGTGGGCCAGCCGGGGAGGCTGTGGTGAAGTTGCAGAGCCTTCTGATGGGTCCCCTGGCCACATGGCAGTCAGAACGTGAGGCTGATGTCATGCATCCTCTGGAGGCACCGGGGGCTCCCGTCTCCCTGTCTCCATGCCTGCCGGCCCTGCCCTTAGGAGGGTTGGCAGCAGGAGGAGGCGGAGCAGCCATTTGCACTCATTCCTCAAAACCATGGCTCTCAGAGTTGGGGTTAAATTGGAATGTGGATAAATCCGTGAAGATCACTGGTCTGACTATAGTTTCCAACCTTGATTTTTGGGTGGAGCTGCCTGTGGAGTTCTAAAAAGAGTTTCTGGCTCCCTCCCTGGGAGAAAGCCCAGCAGCCAGGGCATAGCTCCCTAGAGCCCTCGGTGACTACCCGGCCCAGCACCAAAACTGTATCTGTGGGGCCGGTTCAGTGTAGGGGCTGGTGTTCAGATCAGGCCAGAGGAGGGTTTAGGAGCCAATATGCCCTGATGGTTCACAACTAAAATATAAGCAAATCACTATAATCACGGATGGAGAACTGTGCTCAGCTCTGTTGTCACATGTTACCCAGTGATGCTCAGTCCACATTGTCCCACCAGGAAGCAGGAGCGCAGCGCTCACAGTCACAGTCTTTGTCGGGCACAGCGTCATCCACAGGTGACCACCTAACAGTAGGGGAGGTGTGACGGAGGTCCCTGTTCTTCCTGGAGCTCGTGTGTCTAATGCCTGATGAGACATGGTGCCTGTTGACGGTCCCTTGTCACCTCGTCTCTTAGCCTTCGAGGTGGGACAGGAAGAAGAAAGAAGGGCGTGATGCTGGGTAGGGCACGGCTCCTGGATTGGAGGGGGCTTTCAACAGGTGCTAAGGATGGCAGATCCCGGTGATCGGGGAAGGTATTTCCATGGAAAAGTTGGGGGATAGTATTGGGGAAAACTTCTGCTTAAGAGGAGCACTTAGCAAATGAACCAAGTCCACAACCTAAACAGAAGAAGCCCTTGGGATGAGTGTCGCTGCCTGTAGTCCCCGCAGCAGAGGTGCGTCCTCGGGTGGCCCCAGCTGGGCCCTCGCAGGCCCCCAGAAGAGCAGCCTGGTGCTTCCTCCGGGAATCCTCCAGCCGTGCCCTGGCCTGGAGCGCCCAGCCTCCCTGCAGGGGCCCGGAGACCAGGAGGGGCCACGCAGAGATCCCCCCTCCTTGCTTGGTTGCCCTCTGCCCGAGGCTGACTTGTACCTGCCTCACAGAACATTCTTACCTCCAGTCCGCGCATCAGCTGAGCCTACTTATGAAGGGCTCACGAGGGTATGTGTGCGGGTGTGTGTGTGAGTGCGGGCGGATTTGCCCACGGGTGTGACCGGTGTGTGCTGTGCGTGTCCGTGCGCGGGCTGAGGGGCACAAGGGGGCACGTTGCGGGGTGCTCCCCCACCAGAGCTGATGCCCGTTGAGTCAGGGTAGCTGCAGGCCTGGAGGTTCCGCGGCTCGTCCCCCAGTTTGTCACAGTGGGTGATCGGGCCCCCCACCGGGCCCACAGGGAGCTGCTGGAACGTGGGTATGGGCGGCGTGAGCACAAGTGTTCCCCCCGCGATGCGGACTGTTTCCGGACTGAGAAAGCCCATTGGCCAAAAGCCGAGGACTCGCAGGAGGCTTCCCACGAGAACAGTGGCTCTGGGCCCCAGAACAGACATACCGTCTCTGGGCAGGACGTCCAGGGGCTGAACTCAGTGTGCTCACGCCGCAGATCAGAGAGCAGTGGGGTTTGCTGCTGTTGGAATGTCATTTCTCAACTGTCACGGACGGTGATAGGAAATTGGGAGTTTGTTTCCTTAGCTTTTGGGGAAGAAAAGGGATTGGCTATGATATGGTTATTATAAACTTTAGCCGCAAAACCTGACGTGGTAAAAAGAAATGATGTGTTGCTGACGTTTTCAAGTTAGAATTCTGTACTTTTACCCCGAGGGAGGGTGGGAGTGCCTGGGCCTTGTGCTCGGCCACACACGGACGTGAGGCTAGCTGCGGTGGTAGGAGGCGGCAGGGACCCGCCGGCCACCTAGGCCCCCGGGCCTGGACGGCGACCCCGCTCTGCATGGCCCGCAGGGGCTCCTCACCGGTGGCCTGGCACTCTGCCAGCTGTTCAGGTCAGGCCCCTGATAAGCAAACCGGGCGGAGGCAGGCCACGTGTCTCCTCACTTGTTGGGACAACTCCGACTCCCCGCGCCCCCCATTAAACCGCTCTGCTGACCTTCCTTGACTTTTCAGCAAAGCAGCCTGGACTCTGCAGATCCTATTGGACTTAAAGGACAGGAAAGCAGAGTGATCACTGTGGTTGGGTGTCAGGGCTGGGCTCACATCCCACACTGATCTGAGCTGCTCCACAACAGGCGGTCCCAAAGCTCACTCCGCACGCAGACCTGCGGTTCGGGAGGGGTCAGCCCGGACAGCTTGCCTCTGCCCCGCAGGACATCCGCTGGCACCCCGAAGGCGGGCTGAGACTCCGTGCCCTTCAGCCCCTCGCCGGCTCTCATACTCCTGTTGCCTGGCCCTTCCCGGGCTCCGGCCAGACACCACGCAGTCTGGATTCCCTCAGGGCATGTGTGTGGGTCCCGGGACAGGCAGGCAGAGGCTGGGCACTGTCCTGACCAAGCTGGGGACGCTCGCAGTCTCCCCTCCACCACGCTCTTCATGACATGCATGAAGACGCGGTCACTGAGCCCAGCCCAGTATCCATGGGGAGAGCAGTGAGGTGCCCATCCTTGATGGGAGGGCACCACGGAGCCGCAGACATGTGCCAACTTTGGACATGTTGGAGCCTCCAGCCTCAGTCCCTCTTGTCAAGACGCAGTAATGGTGGAACAGGTGAGCTAAAACGTACTGAACAGAGAACGTGTCAGGTGTCTTGCACAGAGAAGTGAGGTACCCCCGAGACTGCTCTGCAACTGGCAGCAGAGGGGTCTCTGAAAGAATGCAGTACCTTCTGGGCTTCTGTCTCTGGTAAAGCCACAGATGTGCTTTATCGCGACACAGTTGAGCCGCTCTTTATTTTCAGCCCCACCCCAGGAAGGAAATGTTGAGGTTGGAGACCACGGGGGGCCTGCGTACCTTCCTGGTGTGGTCATCTGGTACCCCCGCTGTCCAGTGCCCCGAGTTCTCATCTAGAGATGAAGCCTGCCCAGCGTAAGATACTCATCAAACAATGTGAAGAAAAAGCTCTTTATGACATAGACAATTTTTAGCGCAGTGTTACTGTAGAAGAAATGGGATCCTATTAAAGAGGGAGGCTTGGGGCAAAGTACCAGGAAATCCTTTGACCAGAAGTGTTGCTAGATTGGGGAAGTGTCCCAAAGGAAGTGGGAGACAGCTGCAAGCATGACGCGTGCCCAGCCCCCAGTCTTCCTGCTAGAGAACAGGGCCTGTCCCTTTGTAGGTCTGTACCCAGTTCCTCTCCTAGGACAGCCAGCTGGGACATGCTTGTCGATGCATCCACTAACAAACATCAGAAAAAGGACTTCCTTCATTTGCCATAATAGAGCTTTTATCAAGCCCTTAGCTTTTTTCTTTATCCATGTTATTCTTACCATTTGAAAAGTGGAAGGTCACAGACTGAGGAAAGGACCTTCTGCTCTGCTCTTTGGTGTTCTTTGTTGTTGGGAACAGAACGTCCAGGGCCAGCTCTATTTGCTTTAACCAGCATGCCTTCTATCACTGCAGAGTTACGAAGTGAAGAGTGTCCTCGGGAAGGAGGTGGGGCTGTTGAACTGTTTTGTCCAGTCCATCACCACCCACCCGGCTAGCTGCGTTGGATTGGAGGAAATCGAGCTCCTGAGTACAGGAAGAGCCTCTTCGGGACACTGCCCGCGGCCATAGGATCTATGAACTTTGCCATACAGTCGCCCTGGCGGTGGAGGTGGTAGTGGCTTAGGTAGTTATTTGTTAACTGTGGGCAGAGCAAGTGTATTGTATGCTTTTGAAATGGAACTCAGTGATTTCTGGGGCATATGTTAGTAAACTATACATCAAAATACTTTTTTTCTAGTTATATTTTTGTCATTTTGCAAAATTAAGAACATGTTATTAAAACTGAAATAAACCTGAGGTCATCATTTTGGATTTCGTCTCAGGCAGTAATATTAAAACAGCAAGAAATCTGTTAACTTGTCATTTTTAAATGCTTAAATGTTATTACCATGATTCAACATGTTTTTCTTGTAGTTATTTAACACTGTCCCAAAGACGGCCCTGCCAAGCTGAGACCGTACTGTTCTGCTGCACGATGCGTGGCCAACAGAAGCATTCTGCATTTCAGTGTTTTGGGGAAAATGTTCTGGGGCACTATGTCGAGGTAAAAGGACGGTTACCCATAAAGTAGAGATAACGTACCTGCCGTGGTTATCGCTGTGCTGAAGAGGCACAGGTAGGTCAGGGGAGGCCTGGGCATCATGCTGGGTGCAGATTCAAGAGGGGCGACTGCGGATCATTCGCTTTGTTGGCAGAGGTTTAAGTGAACATAAAGCGATCAATAAGTTAGACAACAGATTTTGTTTCCTCCCTTATCATAGCAACGTCCTGATTAGGCCACGGCTAATGACCTAACGCAGACCCGGCCGGCTGGAGCGGGAAAGGGTGCCTAGAGCCTGCTCTGCTGGGAGAAAGCAAGGCTGTTCGTCCTCGGGGCAGGGCGGGGGTCGCCGTGGCTCTCGGCCTTGGCATCTGCTGCAGGGCTGTTCTGTGTTCACAGCCGCTTTAAAAATGTGCTGGAAGCAGCACATGAGGAAAGTGAAAGCAAGGTCCCCGGAGAGCGGGGGCGGGGAGGGGGGTGTCCAGTCGGCCCGCAGGTCCGCGCCACCCCTCTGCCCCGAGCGGCCGCGCCGGGGCGCCCTCGGCTCCTGTTCCCGAGCCCCTCCAGCTCCCCGAGTCCCCCCCCAGCTCCAGCTGCCCGGCGCCCCGGGGCGGGGAAGGAGGCCGCCGCCGTCCAGGAGCGCGCTGGCTCGGCCGCAGCCGGGTCGCCCCCGGGGGGGGGGTCGCCGTCCAGGAGCGCGGGCGGGGCCGGGTCTCCCGGGGCGGGGGTCGCCGTCCAGGAGCGCGCTAGGTCGGCCGCAGCGGGGTCGCCGTCCAGGAGCGCGGGCGGGACCGGGCCTCCCGGGGCGGGGGTCGCCGTCCAGGAGCGCGCGCGGGCGGGGGCCGCAGCCGGGTCGCGGGGTGTCCTGGGGGCGCGCGGAGCTGGGGCCCCTCCCGGCCTCGGCGCTGGACGTGCCCCCGGCGCGGCCTCCCGGGCGAACACAGGAGTCAGGGCTGGGTGTAAATGCTGCTTTATTCTTACAAATACCGTAAAAATTAATATAAAAAAGTGAGCATGCTCCGTCGCTTCGTCTTATCTACAATACGGGGGCTAGTCCGGAAAGTCCTCTCGCTTACGGATGGATGTACCTTAGCTGCGTCCACAGGGAGGTGTCCAAAAGCTACCGGTATAAAAATAACTTAAGGGCCGAGAGTCGCGTAGCTTCCGCGGGGCGGCGGCGGCGGCGGCCGCGGGCCTGAGGTATCGGTCGTTGGGGAGCCCGCGCGGGCCGGCGGGTCACCGGCAGTCGGCGGCCGCGGCGGGCGGCAGGAAGGGCGGGCTGGGCAGCTGCTTGAAGAACTGCCGCAGGCCGGCCAGGTCCCGCGTGAGCTGCTCCACGCGCTGCTGCAGCTTCTCGTTCTCGGCCGACAGCTCCACCAGCTTCTGCTGCATCTCCTGGTTGCGCCGCTTGGCCTTGTCGCGGCTCTTGCGCACCGCGATGTTGTTGCGCTCGCGCCGCTGCCGGTACTCGGGGCTGCCGCGGTCCGGGCCCCGCTTGCCCGCAGTCTTGTCCCGGGCGGCGCCGGCGGGGCTGGGCCCGGGGCTGCCGCGGGGCGGCTCGGGCGACGTGGGCGGCGTGGGCTGCGCGGCCGCCAGGCTCACCACCGTCTGCGCGCACGCGGCCACCTGCGCGGGCAGCAGCGAGCCGGCCGCGTCGCCGTCCCCCGCGCCCCAGTCGGGCTCGCGCTTGAGCGGCCGCGGGGCGGCGGGGCCCGGGCCCTGGGCGCGCGCGGGGCCGCCGGGCAGCAGCTCCAGGCCGCCCGCACCCGCCGCGCCCGCCGCGCCCCCCGCGCCGCCCGCGCCCGCCTTGTGGTTGCTGTTGAACAGGTCGGCGAAGAGCTCGTCGTGGCACAGCTCCAGGGTGGGCACGGCGGCCATGGAGTCGATGTAGGCGCTGAAGTCGATGGCGCTCTCGTCGTCGTACATGGCGGGGCCCGCGGCGCCCGGCTCCGCCGCGCCCCCCGCCTCGCTCCCGCGGCCCGGCTTCCCCGCGCGGCCCGCCTCGTAGAAGGCCGCGGGCTCCGCGGGCCAGGACACGCCGCGCGCCGGGCCGTCCAGGCTAAAGAGCGCGGCGCTCATGGCGGCGTCGGGCCGAGCTCCCCGGGCGAGCGCGCCTGTCGGCTCCCGCGCCGGCCCCGCCGCCTTTTCTACCCGGGCTGACGCGCTCGCCCCGCCCCGCCCCGGCCCGGCCCCGGCCCCGGCCCCGGCCCCGGCCCCGCGGGAGGGGGTCTGCGGGCGGCCGCGGCCGGGAGCGCCCCCCCGCCCCCCGGCCCGGCCCCGGCCCCGGCGCCGCTGCTGGGAAGGACCCTCCCCCTGCCCGCGCCGCCCCGGCCCCGGTCCCCGCCCCCGCCCCGCGCCGCCTCCCGGTGGCTGCCGGCCCCGCCGTCCCGACCTCGGAACGCGGACCCGGCGGCGCGGCCGGAGCGCAGGCTGGCGGGGGCGGGGCGGGCGGGGGGCGCGGGGCTGTTGAGCGCGCTCGCGGCAACCCCGGCCCTCTCCGGCCCTCGCCGCCGCCTGGAAGCCTCGGGGGCCGCGGCCGGAGCTTCCCGGCACAGCGACCCCGAGGGACCCCGTGCCGCGCCCCTCCCCTCCCCGTGCCCCCCCCGTGCTCCCCCCAGTGCTCCCCCGCGCCCCCATGGGACCCCCGCGGGACCCCGTGCCGCCCGCCCCTCCCCTCCCCGTGCCCCCACCGGTGCTCCCCCCGCGCCCCTCTTCTGTGACCCCGCGGGACCCCCAGGCCCCTCGCCCCGCCCCTCGTGCTCCCTCCAGCGCTCCCCCCGTGCCCCCATGTGCCCCCCCGCGGGACCCCGAGCCGCCCGCCCCCCCCCCCCCGTGCTCCCTCGGGCCCCTCTTCTGTGCCCCCGCGGGACCTCATGCCGCCCACCCTTCCCCTCCTAATGCTCCCCTCAGTGCTCCCCCGCGTCCCTCTTCGTGTCCCCCCTCCCCCGCGAGACCCACGTGCTCCCCTCCGCCCCGCCCCTCCCCGTGCTCCCGTCCAGCCCCTCCTCGGGCTCCCCCCGTCTCTCCTCGGGCTCCCCCGCCCCCCTCTGTGCTCCCCCAACCCCGCCCTTCCCCGTGCTCCCCCGCCCCACCCCTCTCTGTGCTCCCACCCCGCCCCTCTTCGTGCTCCCCCGCCCAGCCCCTCCCCGTGCTCCCCCCTTCGTGCCCCGCCCCCTGGACGTCTCCCTTGCCCCTGGGAGCTGCCATCTGGTGGCAGCGTGCTGGGTGCCCGCCCTGGTGGGGGCGCGGCACCCCAGGAGCCTTCGGGATCCAAAGCTGTGGGTGTGCAGGTGCCGGAGCATCTCCGCACCGTAGGCCGCGTGGACACCGGATGCAGTGGCCTTGGTGGTGGAGTCTCGGGCAGCCGGGGCGAGCATGGCCAGCTCCCCCCGCGGGACCCCGTGCCGCCCACCCCGTGGATGTCGTGTCCGTGTCCGCGTGGAAACACGGCTCGCTCCACGTGCGTGCCTGGCCCTGCCCTCGCCGCCGCCTCCGAGCCTCTCGCGCCCCCCGCACGGCCCACAGGTCAGCCCGCAGGTGGCTTCTGGCGCCGCCCGGGGGAGTGGCAGGTGCCACGAGGACCGACATGTGGGTCTGGCATGACTTGGTGGGCGTGTCCAGTGTAGACGCGACTCCGGCTTAACCTCTGAGGGGTTAGCTTGGCGACCCGGGGGCGCGCCCGGGGCCTACCGCTCCCTCGGCTCCTCTTCCGTTAGGCCCCGCGGCTGCGCGGAGCGGCCTCCAGTTGGAGGTTCGGGCACGAGGAGTCGCTCAGGGTCGCCCCGCAGCGGGTCAGTGGCCCCGACGCCAGGCCGGCCCTGCAGCTGGGAGGAGATCCTCCGCCAACATTTGTAAGATGCGTCGTGCACTGATTAGTGATCACTTTTGGGTTCCAGTGTTTCCGTTTTCCAAGAGGGAGAGGTCACAGACTAGCAAAGTATGGATTGGTCGTGACATTTTGAGGCAAATTACTTTTCTTATTTGAAAAGCTTTTATTTATTTGAAGGGGAAAGACAGGGCGAGAGAGCACCAGCGGGGAGCCAAGGGGGAAGCAGGTCCCAGGACCCGGGGTCACGACCTGAGTAGAAGGCACACAGGTCACCGCTGGGCCCCTCAGGCACCCCACTCAAGCAAATCACTTTTTTAAATAATAAAAGTTTAGATTTTTTTTTTTTTTTTTTTGCAGTAGTTGTTCATGGTCCTTTCTTCAAGTGTCCACTTTCTGCCCTTTTCTGAGCTCGACTGTAAACTTATTCAAGGTAAAGACTGAGTTGTTCTTCCTTATTTCTCATTGTCAGGGACCTGTTTCAAGTGAGGACCTGAGCCTTCTTGAATCTTTGTATTCTGAGCAGGACTGCCCAGAGAAGGCATCACAGCAGAAAGCATTCCTTTAAAACTGGAAGCTTTGGACTCCGGGGTTTAGGAGGACACTCCTTGTGTTGGGCACAGCTGAGATGTGCAGAGGAGGCCACTCCCTGTGGACTTTCTAAGCACATCAATCTTTTAGAAATTCAGGAGGCGGAAATGCTTAAAATTTTCCGTATGCTCTAGTATTTCTGAGCACTGTCGAGGTTAGAAAGTTGCTCGGATTCCCTCGTCTGCATTCACAACCCCGTGACCATAACTCCGTTCTAATGAGGGATCAGCTGTGGATGCTTCTTCATATGGCACCAGATGTGGCCCAAGAACAGGTCTCTTCCCAATTAGCCTGATCCTGCGCAAGTGGTTTGTGAGTAATGCTATCTAAAATGTAAAAATGAAGTTTCTAGGGGAAAAAGACTTTGCTGACTTTAGCGCCCTCTTGAGGTTATCATTCTCAACTATCACAGGATATATATTTCGATGACCTACCCTTCGGCTACTTTGAACTTCATGGTATATTTTTATGTGTTTTATGTTAGACAATAGTGAGGTTATAAATACAGAGTTTTTTGGGTAAACCTTATTCCAAATGTATTAATTTTGAAAAGGCAAGACCAGGGCCAAAATAGTAAAAACACAAGGTCCATGTGTGTTGGGGGCCCCATCTTTGGTGCTGTTAAATCCTACGTATTTTATTAAAAACCTTCTGTGACAGGTAAACATTTCTGCATTCACCTCAGCCTCTGTGATTTAGGAGACCAAGTCCCCAGATTAAACAGGCAGAGCTGAGAACAGGTATTTGATTATGTGGGTCACTTGTCCAACTTGCCATATATTTGCTCACATTCCCAATCGTAAAAACACAAAGGAGATGTGGTTTGTCTTCCCAACCTGTCTTCTCAAGGGGACTTATTCCCCATTTAGCCTGAATTTGTCTGTCCTGTCGCCCTCCTCCCTGCCTCAGCCCAGCTCCTCAGCCACCCCTTTGTGTCACTTCTGTCACACTTGCTCACTTGCAGAGCCACACATCTCATAGTCCTACACATGCCTCACATGCCCTCCAAGAGGACTTTGTAGAGGAAGATGTCACATTACTCTGTTCCTCAGAATCTTCTGAAAAGTTCTTTGCCAAGACAAGTGTTTCACGTTTCAAGCATGATCTCTCCACTGCCCACTTTTTTAAATCCATTTCCTACCACAAGCAACTGACATGTGACTCAACTCTGAATATCCTACAGACCTGCCTACTCCCCTGAGCATGAGGCAGATGGTTCTGATGACAGGGCTCCTCCTTGACTGCTGGCCTAGCCAGAACCTTCCATCAACTCTCTTGCCCTATCAAAATGGTGCCTTTCTGTTGCTTCCTGTGCCCCACGTTAGCCAAAGTAATCATTTCCTCATCTGGTTTCTAAGAAAAATACATCCCACATATTGCCAATCATTAGATGTATATTTTTCCATATTTTGTTGAAAAATTGGGATTCATATGACAATCACCAGTGGCCAATATGTCAGTTATGATGTTTGTCATTGCTTGTGTACGGGTGTCAGAGGCTGGGAGTGAATTTCTGGGGATGATAGTGGAGAGTGCTCTTTTAAGAAATTGTGTATCACAAACTCTCTAGGAGAACAGAGAGCGGTGTTGTGTAAAAAAGCCCATCAAAGACTGAGTTGAATAGTGATTCGTGGACACCTGGGTGGCTCAGCGGGTTAAGCATCTGCCTTCTACTCAACTCATGATCCCAGGGTGCTGGGATCGAGCCCCACATGGGGCTCCCAGCTCAGTATGGAGTCTGCTTCTCCCTTTCCCTCTGACACTCCTCCCCACTTGTGCTCTCTCACACACTCTTCCTCTCAAATCAATCTTTAAAAAAAAAAAAAGAAGAAGCTGCCCCTGCAATAAGAGAGTGTTGTGGCATCTTAAATTTCCTGCTTAGAGTCTCCCATTCTCCACATTGCTGGCAGTCATGAAGACAGCAGTATGAATCTGTGGTGCAGGTTGGTAGTGCCAGAGGGAGCACTAGCAGACTCTATTCACACTGACATGAGGATGTGTCTTGGGATCTTTCCAATGACCCCCTGAGAGACTGGAGCAAGGAGTGGCATTTGGGCATTTGCCTAAAGCACGCAAGAGCAAAACTACTGGCATGGCAACCTACAGCAAGCAATGGAAAGACCAAAAAGGAGGTAAAAGGGTGGGGGAGGGCCAGTTAAAAGCTCCTACATATGCCAGGAAATCAAGAAGTCCATATGCATGCCCAGGATGGGTTACATGCTCAGAAAGAGCCATACAATACCCCACCCCAGTCTTTCACTTCTGACTGTAATTCATGCTCCAGTCATTCAGGAAGTGAAAGCTAAAGCAGAATTAATAAAAGCCTAGCTAAGCATCCAGCCTGCAAACAACCAAAAACTGAAAGTGTATTTTGCGGGGAGGATAATGTATTTTTTTCTTTTGCTTCAGGAATTTAAGGTGACTCTATTAAAACAAAGGCTGAAAATAAATAAATAAATAAATAAATAAATAAATAAATAAATAAATAAATAAATAAATAAAACAAAGGCTGTATTTGTGAATCAGTCAATATGGTACATCACATCAAGAAGAGAAAGTATAAAAACCATATGATCATTTCAATAGATCCAGAAAAAGCATCTGACAAAGTACAACATCCATTCATGGTAAAAACCCTCAACAAAGTAAGGTTAGAGGAAACGTACCCCAACATAAGAAAGGTGTAACAAATACTGCAGTGAACATCGTACTCCAATGGGGAGAACCTGAAAGCTTTTACCCTAAGGTCAGGAATAAGACAAGGAAGTCCACTCTCACTATTTTTTGTTTTATTTAAATTCAAGTTAGTTAACATATAGTGTATTATTAGTTTCAGGGGTAGAATTCAGTGATTCATCGGTTGCATACAACACCCAGGGCTCATTCCATCAAGGGCCCTCCTTAAGGCCCATCACCCATTCCCAAAACCCACCTCCCCTCCAGCCACTCTATTCCGTGTAGAATAGTCTCCTAAGCTTTGCCTCCCTCTCTGTTTTCATCTCATTTCATCCCCTATGTTCATCAGTTTTATTTCTTAAATTACACATATGAGTGAAATTATATAGTATTTGCCTTTCTCTGATTGACTTATTTCACTTAGCGTAATACCTTCTAGTTCCATCTGTGTCGTTGCAAATGGCAAGATTTCATTCTTTTAATGGACGAGTACTATTCCATTTTATATACCACATCTTTTTCCATTCATCAGTTGATGGACATCTGGGCTCTTTCTATATTTTGGCTGTTGTGGACAGTGCTGCTATAAACATTGGGGTGCACATACTCCTTGAAATCACTGTTTGTGTCCTTTGGGGTAAATCCCCAGTTGTGCAATTGCTAGGTCATACGGTAACTCTTTTTAACTTTTTGAGGAACCTCCATACTGTTTTCACTCTTACCACTTTTATTCAGCATAATACTGTAAGTTGTAGCCTTAGTAGTACAACAAAAAGAAAGAAAAGGCATCAAAATTATTAATGAAGAACTCAAACTTTCATTGTTTGCAGGTAGCATGATACTCCATATAGAAAACCTGAAAGATTCCACCAAAAACTGTTAGAGCTGAGAAACTAATTCGGTAAACTTGCAAAATACAAAATCAATGTACAGAAGTCTGTTGAATTCCTATACTAATAATGAAATAGCAGAAAGAGAAGATAAAAACAATCTCAATTGCCATTGCACTGAAAAAAGTAAGATACCTAGGAATAAACCTAACCAAAGAAATGAAAGACCTGTACTCTGAAAACTATAAAACATTAATGAAAGAAACTGAAGATAAAAAAAAAAGAAACTGAAGATGACAAAGAAATGGAAAACCATTCCATGCTCATGGATTGGAAAAACAAACATTGTTAAAATATCTATACTCCCCAAAGCAATCTACAGATTTAATGCAATCCCTATCAAAATACCAACAGCATTTTTCACAGAATTGTAACAAACAGCTCTAAAATCTGTATGTTCCATACAGATCCCCCAAAAGATCCCTAATATCCAATGTAATCTTGAAAGAGTAAAACAAAACTGGACGTATCACAAGCTTGAAGTATAACTTCAAGTTATACTGCAAGCTTGTATTAATCAAAATACTGGCAGAAAAAGAGACACCTCGATCAATGGAACTGAACAGAGAACCCAGAAATGGACCCTCAATTCTATGGTCAACTCATCTTCAACAAAGCAGGAAAGAATATCCTATGCGAAAAAGTCTCTTCAAAACATGGTGCTGGAAAAACTGGGTGGCTACATGCAAAAGAATGAAACTGGACCACTTTCTTACAACTTACCCCCAAATAAATTCAAAATGGATTAAAGACTTTAATGTGAGATGTGAAACCATAAAAATCCTAGAAGAGAACATGGGCAATAATTTCTCTGACATTAGCCATAGCAACATTTTTTCTAGATATGTCTCCTGAGGCAAGAGAAATTAACGAAAGAATAAACTATTGGGACTACACCAAAAAAAAGCTTCTGTGCAGCAAAGAAAACAACAAAACTAAAAGACAACCTACTGAATGAAAGAAGGTATTTCCAAATGACATATCTAATAAAGGGTTAGTATCTAAAATATATAAAGAACTGATATAGCACCCAAAGACCAAAGTCCGATTTAAAAATGGGCAGAAGATCTGAACGTCTTCTCTAAAGACAACATGCAAATGCCCAAGAGACACATGAAAAGATGCTCAACATCACAAATCATCAGGGAAATGCAAATCAAAATTTTAGTGAGATATCACCTCAACGCCTGTCAGAATGGCTAAAATTAAAAACACATGAAACAGGTGTTGGTGAGGATGTGGAGAAAAAGCTCTCATGTACTATTGGTAGTAATGCAAACTGGTGCAGCCACTGTGGGAAACAGCGTTGAGGTTCCTCAAAAAGTTGAAAATAGAGCTACTCTATGATCCAGCAATTGCAATACTGGAATTTACCCCAAAGAACACAAAAACACAAATTCAAATGGATACATACACCCTTACGTTTATAGCAACATTATTTACAATAACCAAGCTATGGAAGTAGCCCGAGTGTCCATCAATAGATGAATGGATTAAAAAAAAAAGATGTGGTGATATATACAATGGAATTTTATTCAGCCTTAAGAAGGAATGAAATCTTGGGCAGCCCAGGTGGCGCAGCGGTTTAGCGCTGCCTTCAGCCCAGGGTGTGATCCTGGAGACCCGGGATCGAGTCCCGCATCGGGCTCCCTGCATGGAGCCTGCTTTTCCCTCTGCCTGTGTCTCTGCCTCTCTTTCTCTGTGTCTCTCAGGAATAAATAAATATTTTTTAATTATCTTAAGAAAAAAAAGGAATGAAATCTTTGCAAGGGCATGGAAGGAGCTGGAGAGTATAATGCTAAGTGAACTAAGTCAGAGAAAGACAAATACCATATGATCTCACTCAAATGTGGAATTTAAGAAAGAAAACAAGCAAAGAAAAAAAAGGACAAACCAAGAAACAGACTCTTAACTATAGAAAACAAACTGATGGTCACCAGAGGGGAGGTGTTGGGGGGGGAATGGGTTAAACAGGTGGTAGAGATAAGGGGACACTTGTCATGATAAGCACCGGGTGATGTATGGAATTGTTGAATCACTATATTGTACACCTGAAACTAATATAACACTGTATGTTAACTATACTGGAATTAAAAACTTAATTTTAAAAAGGGCTACTGAGGGGCACCTGGGTGACTCTGTCAGTTAAGCATACAACTCTTGATTTTGGCTTTGGTTGTGAGTACAGGGTGATGAGACGGAGCCATGTGCTGGGCTCCATGCTTAGTGGGCAGTCAGCTTGGGATTCTCTCCCTCTCCCCTGCCATGTGTGCTCTCTCTCTCTCTCTCTCAAATAAAAATCAATTAGTTAATTAAAATTAAAAAGGGCTACTGAAGGGCATCAGTTAGCGGGTGCCCTGAGCGGGTGGCTCAGTTAGCGGAACATGCAACTCTTGATCTAGGAGTCATGAGTTCAAGTCCCATATTGAGCATAGAGACTACTTAAAATTTTTAAAGAAGTGGCTACTGAATGGAAGAATATGCAAATAATATATCCAATCAATAAGGGGTTAATATCCAAGATATATAAAGAACTCACACAAATCAACACTAAAGAAACAAGATTGGCAGAAGAGCTGAGCAGACACTTCTCCAAAGAAAACATACAGATGGTTGACATACACATAGACGATGTTCAACAGGACTCATCATCAGGGAACCGTAAATCAAAAGCAGTGAGATATCACTTCACATCCAGGAGAATGGCTAGAATCAAAAAGACAAGAAATGAAAGTGTTGGCAAGGATATGGAGAAAAGGGAACCCTTGTGTACTGATGGTGGGAGTGAAAACTTGGACCAGCTACTATGGTAAACAGTATGGAGGTTCCTCTACAAGTTAAAAGCAGAACTGCAATATGATCTAGCAATGCCACTTTTGGGTATTTATCCCAAAAAAAACCCAAAAACAATAATTTGGAAAGATTCATGCACCTCTTTGTTTACTGCAGCATTATTTACAATAACCAAGATATGGAAGCAGTTTAAGTGCCCATCAACAGATGAATGGATAGATGAATGGATAAAGAAAATGTAGTGTGTGTGTGTGTGTGTGTGTGTGTGTGTGTGTGTAATGGAATATTATTTAGCCACAAAGGAGAATGATATCTTGTCATTTGCGAATACATGGTTGGATCTTGAGGATGTTATGCTAAGTGAATGAAGTTAGAGAAAGGCAAATACCATGTGATTTCACTTATGAGGGGAATCTTAAACACAAAACAAATGTACAAACAAAACAAAACAGAAACAGACTCATAAATGCAAAGGACAAACTGATGGTTGCTAAAAGGGGAAGTGGGAGGAATAGGTGAAAGGGATTAACAGGTACAAAATTCCAGCTATGGGGATGTAAAGCATAGGGAGTATAGTCAGTAATACAGTAATAACTTTGTTCATGACAGATTTATGCTGCTCATTTCATAATGTCTATAAATATGAAATATAAATATAAATCACTATTGTACATCTGAAAGTAATATAATATTGTATATCAACTATATTTCAATCATACAATAATAAGTAAGCTGCATTAAATATGCTCAGAAAGCTAAGGGAAACCATGGACAAAGAAGTAAAGTACACCAGAAGTAAAGTACACCAGGAGAATGATGTGCACCAAACAGCATCAAGAGATTCAGGATAGTATCAAAAGGAACCAAATTTTTTTAAAGATTTTATTTATTTATTCATAGACACACACAGAGAGAGAGAGAGGCAGAGACACAGGCAGAGGGAGAGGGAGAAGCAGGCTCCATGCAGGGAGCCTGACGCGGGACTCGATCCTGGGCCTCCAGGATCACACCCCGGGCTGCAGGCGGCGCCAAACCGTTGCGCCACCGGGGCTGCCCAAAAGGAACCAAATTTTAAAGCTGAAACTAACTGAGAGTTTCACTAGAGGGTTATAAGAATAGACGTGAACAAGCAGAAGAAAAAACTCAGCAAACCTGAATACAGGAGAATTGAATGATCTAACTGGGAAGCATAAAAGTAAATTAAAGAAGAAAAGTGAACAGAAGCTAAGGGTTATTGGTCAAGAAGATCAGCACATGCCCAATGTGAGTCCTAGAAGGAAAGTGAGAGAAAGGGGCAGAGAGATGATGTGAAAAAATAAAGATCAGCAACTTCCCAAATGTTCTGAAAGACATGAACATACACAACAAAGAAACCAAACATATGCCAAATAGAATAAACTCAAGAAAGATCTACATCAAGGAAGATTGTAATCACATTGTGTAAAACCAAACACAAAGAGAATCTTGAAAACAGCAAGAGTAGAGTGACTCATCACAAGAGATTCTCAACAAGATTCATAGTCCATTTTACCTCATAAATGGGGAAGCCAGAAGCAGCGTGATAAAAGAAATATATGCCAATAGGGATCCCTGGGTGGCGCAGCGGTTTGGCGCCTGCCTTTGGCCCAGGGCGCGATCCTGGAGACCCGGGATCGAGTCCCACATCGGGCTCCTGGTGCATGGAGCCTGCTTCTCCCTCTGCCTATGTCTCTGCCTCTCTCTCTCTCTCTCTCTCTCTCTCTCTCTCTCTGACTATCATAAATAAATAAATAAAAATTTTTTTGAAAAAAAGAGAAATATATGCCAATAAAGAATATATCCAGCACAGATGAAGGAGAAATTAAAGACAGTCCCAAATACACAAAAGCTAAGGGAATATTCTACTAGCATATCTGCCCTTAAATAATTCTTAAAGGGAGTTCTTCAGGCTGGAATGGAGACACTACACAGAAACTCAAAGGCATACAAAGAAATGAAGGACGGTAAAGATAGCTACCATTTATATAGGTAAATGTAAAAGCCAGGGTTATTTTATTTTGGTTTGTAAATTTCTTTGGTTTTACTATTTGGTATAAAAGACAGAATGCATAGGAGTGACATCAACAACATGGCAGTATGACATTCCTTTTTTTAATCTCCCTTTTTAATCAATGGATTAGACATTCATGTATAAACAAAAAAACAAACATTATATGGTCTCATTCATTTGGGGAATATAAAACACAGTGAAAGGGAATAAAGGAGAAAGGAGAGAAAATGAGTGGGAAATATCAGTGACGGAGACAGACCATGAGAGACTCCTAACTGTGGGAAACGAACAAGGGGTGGTGGAAGGGAAGGTGGGCGGGAAGGGGAGGTGGGTGGGCGGGGGTGTGACTGGGTGATGGGCACTTGGTGGGGGGCACTTGACGGGATGAGCACTGGGTGATATGCTATATGTTGGCAAATCGAATTCCAAAAAAAAATTTTTTTAAAGATAAATAAAATAAGTAAATAAATCTTTTTTAAAAAGTGAAAAAAAAAGCACCTTGAGAAGTCTTTGGGAACTTAGCAAAGGGACCCAGGAAGCACCTCATTTACCAGTGCAGCCAGTAAGGCGCAAACCTCCATACGGGCTACAAAACCAACTAAGCCAGCGAGACAGCATGAACCCTGCCCATCACTGTCAGGCAAGAAATGGGTGACTACTGACCTAAGTAGGCACCCCCATGTGAGACAGAAACTGTAGAAGACCAGCTTCCCAAAGGGAGACTCCGGCACATTATTGGAGGGGGAGAAAAGTTGGTTGTGGTGGAAGCCCTTAGAGGAACTTTCCCGACGCTGTCCCTCTCCTAAGGAAACGCTGAATATAGCTGATTTGTGTGGTGGAGGCGACCCCTCCCATGGGAGGAGTGGATGTCAGTAAGTGAACGCCTGGTTACCTAGCGCAGGCAGGACACCGGTGCAGAAACCCATTTGTCTTCAGCAGCACCCGGAGTACTAAGGTGGGGGCTGTATCGCTGGAGGGAGGGAAGATCTTGGGGAAAAGGAAGATTAATTTCAAAGCCATTAAAGGGACTGCTTAAAAGAAAGTCCCATGAACCTCTGTGAGTACTACCCCTGGAGATGTGCCTGCAGGATACAGGGCACCCACAACATGCCAAGTGCCAAACCCATACCTCTCCCAACTCTCCCGCTGGCTCCTTGGACACACTCCCCAGTAAGACTTGAGAGCAAGCTCGGATGGACGGGAGCACACACAGAAAGCCACCCTCAATGGCAAGGAAAAAAGTATGCACTTCAGCTATAATGCCACCTTCTAGAAAAAAGCGTTTTTCAATATCCAGCTTGATGAATGGTGAGAACCAGGGACAGAATAACAACTTGAAAAATTGTCCATGACAAGGACGCAGAAAGGGGAACCGTCTTACACTATTGGTGGGAACGCAAGCTGGTGCAGCCACTCTAGAAATCGGTGTGGAGGGTCCTCAGAAAGGAAACACCAGAGCTTCTCTACGACCCAGCCATTGCACTACTGGGTATTTATCCAAAGTACACAAGCAGTGATTAGAATAGGCACCTGCACCCCAGTGTTTATAGCAGCAATGTCCACATTTGCCAAATTACAGAAAGGGCCCAGATGTCCACTGACACAGGAGTGGATAAAGATCTATGGTGGTGGGGACTTCCAGAATGATGCTGTCCTTCCCTACCCCACCCTGGATACATGCTCCTTTTGGACCATGAGCCGTGACCATATGGCCTTAGGAAAGCTGAAGGATCAGCCTGGGAACTTGTCTCTTCATTTAGTCCCTAATAAGTGTTGTTTTTAGAGGCCTTCATAAAATACATTTACACCTACCCCTTCACCTAACCCTTCCCCTAACCTTACCCCTAACCGTACAACTAACCCGAAGCCTACCCCAACCACTACACCTAATCCTACCCCTACTCATACTCCAAGACCTATGCCTACACATAACACTAATGCTAACACTATCCCTGCCCCTACTACTACCCATCCCTACCCCGACCCCTCCCCTACCGTTAACCTTAGCCCTAACCATACACTTTACTCCTACAGCTACACATAACACTAAACCCACCATAACCCTGCTCTAAAACCTACTCTATGCCTGACCCTACTCCAACAGTACCCATACACCTATCTCTACCCCACCTGACCCTACCCCTAAACCTACCACTACCCATAACCCTACATCTACTCTTACCTCTAGACATACCCTACGTGTACCACTAGACCTAGGCCTGTAACTATTCCTAAACATACCCCTAACCCAAACCTACCCCTACTCCTAGTCATAGCCCTATTACTAACTCCACACCTATGCTACCCCTACACCTAACCCTATACTTCCTCTAACTCAACACAACCTGCACCCCTACACTTGAGGCTACCCCTACCCATATGCCTACTTCTATTGCTAATCGTAAACCTACCTCTACACATTAAGCTATGCCTAACCCTACTCTTACCACCTCCCCATTCTTTAAACCAAACCCTAGCACCACAGATCCACCTCACCTGAGCCTCACCTGTATCCCTACTCCTATCCCTACAGCTACAACTAACCCTATATCTACTTCTAACCCTACTCTACCCTTTCCCCTAAAACTAACCCTATCCCAAACCCAACCAATAACCCTAAACCTAAATCTATACTATACTATACTAAACCTAAATCTATACCCTACCCCTAGACCTAACACTACTCCTACCCACAACCTACCCCTACCCATAAACTGACTCCTACCCCTATCCCTACCCCAACCCTACCCTACGACTAGCACTACACCAAACCCTGCACCTACAATTACCCGTACCATCTCCCATCCTCTGCCCGAGGGCACCGAGGCTCCGCCCGCAGTGTGGCTGCTGTGGACCCGGCTGCCGTGGACATCGGGGAGCAGGTGTCCGGCATCTCCCTGCGTCTCTATCTCCCAGCGAGCTCCAGGCCGCGCACCTGCGGATCGCAGGGCAGCCCTAGCGGGACCTCCCCGAGCAGCCTCCGCGCTGTCTCCAGGGCGGCCGCACCGGGCCGCGGCCCTGCCCGCAGCGGAGGAAGGTGGAGGGGGTTTTGCGGGACGTGGTGAGAGTTTGGTCCACATGTCACGTCGCGTCCCGTGGGCTCCAGGTCACCGTCCGTCAGTATCCTGGGGAAGCCGGGGTTGGGCTCCGCGGCGGGGAGACGTTTCCGCCGCTGGAGGCGGCCCTGGGCGCGGGGACGCTGCCTCCTGCACGGCCTCCTGCAGCCCCTGCGCATTCCGCAGGGGCGCCCGAGCCCAGGCCCCCCGGGGCGCGTGCGCAGTAGCCTCGTCTGCCTGCTGATGGGAGCCTGGGTGCGCCGGGGAGGCCGTGGGGCCGCGTCCACGCTGACAGGGCCCGGCTCCTCAGGACCCGCGGGGAGGCTCGGGGAGGCCGGACCCGCGGGGAGGGTTAAGGACCATGTGGGGCCGCGCCCGTGCAGAGAGAACCCCCCGCACCGCATGACCCGAGCGGGAGAGTGGGGTTAGGGTTAGGGGTTAGGGTTAGGGGTTAGGGGTTAGGGGTTAGGGTTTAGGGTTTAGGGTTAGGGTTAGGGTTTAGGGTTAGGGTACAGGTTAGGATATGGGTTAGGGTTAGGATTGAGGTACGGGTTAAGGTTAGGAATAGGTTTAGGGTTAGGGTACGGGTACTGGTTAGGTTTAGGGTTTGGGTATGGGTTAGTGTTAGGGTTAGGCTTAGGGTTAAGGTTAGGGTACGGGTTAGGGTTAGGTTACGGGTTAGTGTTAGGATACCGGTTAGGGTACGGGTTACGGTAAGTGTACGGGATATGGTTAGGGTTAGTGCGAGGGTTAGGTATAGGGTACGGGATAGGGTTAGGGTTAGCGTTTGGGTTACGGTTACTGTTACGGTTAGGGTTAGTGTTAGGGTTAGGGTACTGCTTAGGGTTAGGGTGAGGATTAGTGTTAGGGTTAGGGTTAGTGCTAGAGGTTAGGTTTTGGGTTAGTGTTAGGGTTAAGGGTTCGTGTTAGGGTTAAGGTTAGGGTTAGGGTTGGGGTACGGTTTTGTATTAGGTTTAGGGTAGGGTTAGAGTTAGGGTTAGGGAACGGATAAGGTTAGGTTTAGGGTTAAGGTACTGGTTAGGTTTAGGGTTAGGGTTAGTGTTACGGTTAGTAATAGGGTTAGGGTTAGGGTACGAGTTAGGGTACGGGTTAGGATTAGGTTTAGTGTTAGGATAAGGTATAGGTTAGGGTTAGAAATAGGGTTAGGGTATGGGTGTAGGGTTAGGGTACAGGTTAGGATTAAGGTTAGGGTTAGCATTAGGGTTAAGTTAGGGTTAGGTTTAGGGTTAGGGTACTGGTTAGGGTTAGCATTAGGGTTAGTGTTAGGGTTAGGGTTAGGGTACGGGTTAGTGTGAGGGTTAAGGTTAGTATTAGGTTTAGGGTTAGAGTTAGGGTACGAGTAAGGGTTAGCATTAGGGTATGGGTTAGATTCAAGCTTAGGGTACGGGTTAGCATTAGGGTACGTGTTAGCATTAGGGTACGTGTTAGGGCTAGGGTACGGTTTAGGGATAGGGATAGCTTTAGCGGTGGGGTTAGTGTTAGGGTACGGGTTAGGGTCAGGGTTAGGGTTTGGGTTAGGTTACGGGTTAAGGTTATGGTTAGATTTAGAGTTAGGGTTAGGGTTCGGGATAGGGTTAGGGTTAGTTTTAGGGTTAGGTTTAGGGTTAGGGTTAGGGCTCGGGATAGTGTTAGGGTTAGAGTTAGGTTTAGGTTTAGGGTATGGGTTACAGTACGGGTTACGATTAGGTTTAGAGTTAGGGTTAGGGTACGGGTTAGGGTTAGGGTGAGGGTGAGGGTGAAGATTAGGGTTACGGTTAAGGTTAGGTTTAGGCTTAGGGTATGGGTTAGTGTTAGGGTTAGCGTTAGTGTTAGGTTTAGGGTTAGGGTTAGGGTACAGGTTAGGGTTAGTGTTAGGGTACGGGTTAGAGTTAGGGTTAGGGTACGGGTTAGGGTTAGGGTACGTGTTATGGCTATGGTACGGGTTAGGGTTATGGGTAGGTTTAGGGTAGGGTTAGGGTTATGGTACGGGTTAGTGTCAGGGTTAGGTTTAGGGTACGGGTTAGGGTTAGGTTTAGGTTTAGAGTTAGAGTTAGGGTACGGGATAGGGTTAGGATTAGGGTTAGGGTTACAGTTAGTGTTAGGGTTAGAGTTAGCGTTAGGGTTAGGATTAGGGTACTGGTTAGGGTTAGGTTTAGGTTTAGGGTATGGGTTAGGGTTCGGGTTCGGGTTAGTTTTAGGGTTAGGGTTAGGGTTAGTGTTAGGGTTATGGTTAGGGTTAGGGTTAGGTTTAGGGTACTGGTTAGGGTTAGGGTTAGGGTTAGGATTGGATTAGGGTTTGGGTTAAGGTTATGGTAGGGAATGGTATAGGTTTAGGGTTATGTTTAGGGTTAGGGTACTGCTTAGGGTTAAGGTTAGGGTTACTGTTACGGTTAGGGTTAGGGTTAAGTTTAGGGTTAGGTACGCTTTTGTTATGGGTTAGGATTAGGTTTAGGGTTAGGATTAAGGTACGGGTTAGAGTTAGGAATGGGTTAGGGTTAGGTTATGGGCTAGGGTTAGGGTTAGTGTTAGGGTTAGGGTTACGGTTAGGGTATGGGTTACGGTACGGGTTAGGATTAGTTTTAGGGTTAGGGATAGGGTACTGGTTAGGGTTAGGGTTAGTGTTATGGTTAGGGTTAGGGTTAGGATTAGGGTACTGGTTAGGGTTAGGGTTAGGGTTAGGGTTAGGGTATGCCTTACGGTACGGGTTAGGATTAGGTTTAGGTTTAGGGTTAGGGTTAGAATTAGGGTTAGGGTATAGGGTAGGGTTAGGGTTACGGTTAGGGTTAGAGTTAGTGTTACGGTTAGGGTTAGGGTACCGGTTAGGTTTAGTGTTAGGGTTAGGGTTAGGGTATGAGTTAGGGTTAGTGTATGGGTTAGGGCTAGGGTACGGGTTAGGTTTAGGTTACGGGTTAGGGTTAGGGTTAGGGTACAGTTCAGGGTTAGGGTATGGATTAGGGTTAGGGTGAGGGTACGGGATAGGGTTAGGGTTAGGGTTGGTGTTACTGTTAGGGTTAGGGTTAGGCTTAGGGTGAAGGTACAGTAAGGGTTAGGTTTAGGGTTACTGATAGGTTTAGGGTTACGTTTAGAGTACGGGTTAGGATTAGGTATAGGGTTACTATTAGGGTATAGGTTAGGGTTAGGGATAGGGTTAGGGTTAGGTTTAGGGTTAAGGTACTGTGTAGGGTTAGGGTTAGCGTTAGTGTTACGGTTAGGTTTAGGGTTAGTGTTAGGGTCGGTTTTGGTATGGGTTAGGTTAGGATTAGGGTTAGGATTAAGTTCGGGTTAGGGTTAGGATAGGTTTATGGTTAGGTATGGGATAGGGTTAGGGTTAATTTTAGGGTTAGGGTTAGTGTTAGGGTAAGGGTTAGTGTAGGGTCATGGTTAGGGTAAGGGTTAGGGTTAGGGTTAGGGTACGAGTTAGGTTTAGGGTTAGGCTTAGGGTTAGGGTATGGGTTAGGGTTAGAGTTAGGGTAAGCGTTAGGGTTAGTGTTAGGGTTACGGTTAGGGTACAGGTTAGGTTTAGGGTACGTGTTAGGGTTAGGGTACGGGTTAGGTTAGGTGTAGGTTTAGGGTAGGGTTAGGGTCAGGGTACGGGTTAGGGTCAGAGTTAGGGTTAGGGTAAGGTTTAGGGTTAGGTTAGTGTTAGTGTACGTACGTTAGGTTACGGGTAGGGACCAGTTTAGTGTTAGGGTATGGGTTAGGGTTAGGGTACTGGTTAGGGTTTGGGTTCAGGTACGGGTTAGTGTTAGGGTTAGGCTTAGGGTTATGGTTAGGGTACGGGTTAGGATTAGGTTAGGGTTAGAGTTAGGGTACGGTGAGGGTATGGGTTAGGGTTCAGGTACAGTTAGGGTTAGGGTACGGTTTAGGTTACGGGATAGGGAGTATACGGTTAGGGTTAGGGTTAGGGTACAGCTTAGGTTTAGGGTACGATTAGGGTTAGGGTTAGGTTTAGGGTACGGTTCAGGACACGGTTAGTGTTATGGTTATGGTTCGGGTATGCTTAGGGTTAGGTTAGGGTTAGGGTACGGTTAGATTTAGGTGTAGGGTTAGGGTTTGGGTACGGGTTAGGGTATGGGTTAAGGTCAGGTTTAGGGTTATGGTTAGGTTTACTGTTAGGGGTAGGGTTAGGGTGATGGTACGGTTTAGGGTTAGGGTTAGGGTTAGGGTTCGGGTTAGGGTCAGGTTTAGGTTTAGGGTATGGGTTAGGGATAGGGTATGGGTTATGGTTAGGGTACGGTAGGTTAGGGTTTTGGGTTGGGTACGGTTAGGGTTAGGTTACGGTAGGGTTAGGGTTAGGTTTAGGTTTAGGTTTGGTTAGGGCTAGGGTACGGGTTAGGGTTAGAGTACGGGTTAGGGTTAGGGTTACGTTTAGTGTTAGGGTTAGGGTTAGTGTTAGGGTTATGGTTAGGGTTAGGGTTAGGTTTAGGGTACGGTTAGGGTTCAGTTTAGGGTTAGGGTTAGGTTACAGGTTAGGGTACAGGTTAGGATTAGGTTTAGGGTTACAGTCAGGTTGATTAGGGTTCGGGTATAGGTTAGGTTTAGGGAACGTTATAGGGTTAGGGTTAGGGTTAGGGTACTGCTTAGGGTTAGGGTTAGGGTAAGTGTTATGGTTAGGATTAGGGTTAGGGTAGGGTTAGGGTTAGGGTACGGTTTTGGTACGGGTTAGGATTAGGTTTAGGGTTAGGTTTAAGGTACGGGTTAGAGTTAGGATAAGGTTAGGGTTAGGGTATGGGTTAGGGTTAGGGTTAGGGTATGTGTTACGGTTCGGATTAGGATTAGTTTTAGGGTTAGGGTTAGGGTACTGGTTAGGGTTAGGGTTAGGGTTAGTTTTAGGGTATTGGTCAGGGTTAGGGTTAGGGTTAGTGTTAGGGTTAGGTTTACTTTAGGGTTAGGGTTAGTGTATGGGTTACTGTATAGGTTAGGATTAGGTTTAGGGTTAAGGTGAGTGTACGGGTTAGGGTTAGGGTTAGGGTTAGTGGTTAGGTTTAGGTTAGGGTTAGTGTTAGGGTTAGTGTTAGGGTTAGGGTATGGGTTATGGTACGGTTAGGTTTGGTTTAGGGTTAGAGTTAGGGTATGGGTCAGGGTTAGTGTTAGGGTACGGGTTAGTGTTAGTGTTAGTGTTAGGGTTAGGGTGAGGGTTAGGTTTAGGGTTAAGGTTAGGGTTAGGGTTAGGTACGTACGGGTTAGGGTACGGTTAGTGTAAGGGTTAGGGATAGGGTTAGGTTTAGAGTGAGTGTACGGTTTAGGGTACAGTTAGTGTACGGGTTAGGGATAGGGTTAGGTTTAGGGTGAGGGTACAGGTTAGGGTACGGTTAGTGTATGGGTTAGGGTTAGGGTTAGGGTACGGGTTGGGTTAGGGTACGTGTTAGGTTTAGGGTTAGGGTACGGTTTAGGGTTAGGGTTAGATTTAGGGTAGGGTTAGGGTAGGTTAGGGTTAGGGTACGGTTAGGGTTAGGTTAGGGTTAGGGTTAGGTTTAGGGTCAGGTTTAGGGTTAGGGTATGGGTTAGGGTTAGGGTACGGGTTATGGTTAGAGTACGATTAGTGTACGGGTTTGGGTTCGGGTACGGGTTAGGGTTAGGTTACGGTTTACTGTTAGGGATAGGATTAGTGTTAGGTTATAGTTATGGTCTGAGTTAGGGTTAGGGTTAGTGTACGGGTTAGGTTTAGGGTACGGGTTAGGATTAGGGTACGGGTTAGGGTTAGGTTACGGTTAGGGTTAGGTACGGGATAGGGTTAGGGTTAGGGTTAGGTTACGTTCAGGGTTAGGTTAGGTTTAGGGTTAGGGCTAGGGTTAGGGTTTTGGCACTGTTTAGGGTTAGGGTTAGGGTTAGTGTTAGGGTTAGGTTTAGGGTTAGGGTTAGTGTATGGGTTAGGGTAGGTTTAGGTTAGGTTAGGGTTAGGGTTATGGTTAGGGTAGCGGGTTAGGGTTAGGGTTAGGGTACGGTTAGGGTTAGGGTACTGGTTAGGGTTAGGGTTAGGTTTAGTGTACGGTTAGGTTTAGGGTTTGGGTTAGGTTAGGGTTAGGGTACGGGTTAGGGTTAGTTTAGGTTAGGTACGGGTTAGGTTAGTTTAGGGTTAGTGTTAGTGTTAGGGTTAGGGTACGGGTTAGGATTAGGGTTAGGGTTAGTGTACGGGTATGGGTTAGGGTTAGGGTTAGTGTTAGGTTTAGGGTAAGGGTTAGGGTTTGGGATAGGGTTAGGTATGGGTTAGCGTTGGGTTAGTGTTAGGGTTACGGTTAGGGTTAGGTCAGGGTACAGCTTAGGGTTAGGTTTAGGGTTAGTGTTAGGGTTAGGGTAAGGGTACGGGTTAGGTTTAGGTTATGGGTTAGGGTACAGGTTAGGGTACAGGTTAGCGTCTTTTTAGGGTTAGGGTACGGACTAGGGTTAGGGTACTGGTTAGGGTTAGGGTTAGGGTACGGTTTAGGTGTTAGGGTTAGGGTTAGGTTACTGTTTAGTGTTAGGGTAGGGTTAGTGTTAGGGTAAGGGTTAGGGTAGGGTTAGGGTTAGTGTTAGGGTACGGTTTAGGGTTAGGGTTAGAGTTAGGTTTAGGATATGAGATAGGGTTTGGGTTAGGGTTAGGGTACAGGTTAGGGTAATTGTTAGGTTTAGGGTTAAGGTTAGGGTTAGGGTATGGGTTAGAGTACGGGTTAGGGTTAGGTTACGGGTTAGGGTACGTGTTAGGGTCCGGTTTAGGGTTAGGGTACAGGTTAGGGTTAGGGTACTGGTTAGGGTTAGTGTTCAGGTACGGTTTAGGTGTTAGGGTTAGGGTAGTGTTAGTGCTGTGTTAGGGTTAATGTTAGGGTTAGAGTTAGTGTTAGGGTTAGGTTTAGGAACGGGACAGGGTTAGCGTTAGGTGTAGGGTTAGGGTTATGGTACGTGTTAGAGTTAGGGTACGGGTTAGGTTACGAGTGAGGTTTAGGGTTAGGGTTAGACTTAGGGTACGGGTTAGGGTACGGGTTAGGGTCGGCTGGGGTAGGGTACTAGTTAGGGTTAGGGTACTGGTTAGGGTTAGGGTTTGGGGACGGTTTAGGTGTTAGGGTTAGGGTTAGTGTTAGTGCTGTGTTAGGGTTAGGGTTAGGGTTAGTTTTAGGGTTAGGGTTAGGCTGCAGGTTAGGTTTAGGGTTTGGTACGGTTTAGGGTTAGGGATAAGGTTAGTGTTAGGGTTACGGTAAGGGCTGGGTTAGGGTACTGGTTAGGGTTAGGGTTCAGTTACGGTTTAGGAATCAGGGTTAGGGTACGGTTTAGGGATGGGTTAGGGTTAGGAACGGGACAGGCTTAGGGTTAGGGTAGTGTTAGGTTAGGGTACGGTTTAGGGTACCAGTAAGTGTTAGGGTTAGGGTACGCATTAGGGTTAGGGTACGGGTTAGGTTATGGGTTAGGGTTAGTGGTAGGGTTAGGTTAGGGTACTGGTTAGGGTTAGGGTTAGTGTTAGGGATAGGGTTAGGGTTAGGGTTAGGGTAGGGTACGGGTTAGGGTTAGGTTTAATGTTAGGGTTAGGGAACAGGATACGGTTAGGTTTAGCATTAGGGTTAGGGTTAGGGCACTGGTTAGGGTTATGGTTAGGGTTAATGTTATGGTTAGGGTTAGGTTTAGGGTTAGGGAACTGTTTAGGGTACGGGTTAGGATTAGGTTTAGGGTTAGGATTAAGGTACGGGTTAGAGTTAGGAATAGGATTAGGGTTAGGGTACGGGATAGGGTTAGGGTTAGGTACGGGTTAGGGTTAGGGTAAGGGTAAGGGTTAGTGTTAGGGTACGGGTTAGTGTTAGTGTTAGGATTAGAGTTAGGGTTAGGGTACGGGATAGGGTGAGGGTTAGGGTTAGGGTTATGGTTATGGTACGGGTTAGGGTTAGGGTTAGGGTTCGTGTATGGGTTAAGGTTAGGGTTCGGTTTAGGGTACTTGTTAGAGTTAGTGTTAGGGTTAGGGTACGGTATAGGGTTAGGTTGCGGGTTAGGGTACGGGTTAGGGTCCAGTTTAGGGTTAGGGTACGGGTTGGGGTTAGGGTACTGGTTAGGGTTAGGTTTCGGGTACGGTTTAGGTGTTAGGGTATGGTTAGTTTTAGTACTGTGTCAGGGTTAGTGTTAGGATTAGGATTAGGTTTAGGGTTAGGGTACGGGTTAGGGTTAGGTTTAGGTTACGGTGTAGGGTTAGGGTTAGTGTTAGGGTTAGGGTACTGGTTAGGGTTAGAGTGCGGGTACAGTTTAGGTATTAGGGTTAGGGTATGGGTTAATTACGGGATAGGTTTGGAATGGACAGGTTTAGCGTTAGGTGTAGGTGTAGGGTTAGTGTACAGGTTAGGGTACCGGTTAGTGTTAGGGTTAGGGTTATGGTACGCGTTAGTGTTAGGGTACGGGTTAGGGTACGGGTTAGGGTTAAGGGTAGGGTTATGGTTAGGGTACGGGTTAGGGTACAGGTTTGGGTCCGGTTTAGGGTTAGGGTACTGGTTAGGGTTAGGTTTCGTGTATGGTTTAGGTGTTAGGGTTAGGGTTATTGTTAGTACTTTGTTAGGGTTTGGGTTAGGGTTAGTGTTAGGATTAGGGTACGGTTTAGGGTTAGATTAGGGTTAGTGTTAGGGTTACGGTAAGAGCTGGGTTAGGGTACTGGTTAGGGTTAGGGTTCAGATATGATCTAGGTGTTATGGTTAGGGTACAGTTAAGGGTACGGGTTAAGGTTAGGAACGGGACAGGGTTAGGGTTAGGGGTAGGGTTAGGTTTAGGGTACGGATTAGTGTACAGTAAGTGTTAGGGTTAGGGTTAGGGTATGCGTTATGGTAGGGTACGGGTTAGGTTATGGGTAAGGTTAGTGGTACGGTTACGTTAGGATACTGGTTAGGGTTAGGGATAGGGTTAGTGTTAGGGTTAGTGTTAGGGTTAGGGAACGGGATAGGGTTAGGGTTAGCGTATGGGTTAGGGTTAGGGTACGGGTTAGGGTCAGGTTTAGTTGTAGGGTATGGTTTAGGGTTATGGTACATGTTAGGGTTAGGGTACAGGTTAGGGCTATGGTACGGGTTAGGGTTAGGGTACGGTCTAGGGTTAGGGTACAGGTTAGGGCTATGGTACGGGTTAGGGTTAGGGTACGGTCTAGGGTTAGGGTTAGGGTACGGTTTAGTGTTAGGGTACAGGTTAGGGTTAGGGTTAGTTTAATGGTTAGGGTTATAGTTAGGGTTACTGTTAGGGTTAGGGTTAGGTTAGAGTTAGGGTATGGTTTAGGGTTAGGTTTAGGGTCAAGGTTAGGATAAGGGAAGGGATATGGTTAGGGTTAGGTTAGGGTTAGGGTACTGGTTAGTGTTAGGCTTAGGGTTAGTGTTAGGGTTAGAGTTAGGGTACCAGTTAGGGTACGGGTTTGGATTAGTTTTAGGGTTAGGATTAAGGTACGGCTTAGAGTTAGAAATAGGGTTAGGGTTAGGGTGCAGGATAGGGTTAGGGTTAGGTACGGGTTAGAGTTATGGTAAGGGTTAGGGTTAGGGTAGTGTACGGGTTACGGTTATGGTTACGGTTAGAGTTAGTGTTAGGGTAGGGGATAGGGTTAGGGTTAGGGTTTGGGTTAGGTTTAGTGTTAGGGTTAGGGTTAGGGATAGGGTACGGTTTAGGGTTAGGCTTAGGGTTAGGGTTCGGGTACGGGTTAGGGTTCGGGTTAGGGTACGGGTTAGGGTTATGGTTAGGAATAGGGTTAGGGTACGGGTTAGGGTTAGGTTACGTGTTAGGGTTCGGGTTAGGATCCGTTTTAGGGTTAGGGTATGGGTTAGGGTTAGGGTACTGGTTAGGTTTCGGATTCGGGTACAGTTTAGGGTTAGGGTTAGGATTAGGGTTAGTGCTGTGTTAGGGTTAGTGTTAGGGTTAGTGTTTGTTAGGGTTAGGGTGCGGGTTAGGGTTAAGGTTAGGGTACGGTTTAGAGTTAGGGTTAGGGTTAGTGTTAGCGTTATGGTTAGGTTACTGGTTAGGGTTCGGGTACGGCTTAGGTGTTCGGGTTAAGGTATGTATTAGCGTATGGGTCAATGTTAGGAAGGGGACAGGGTTAGCGTTACGGGTAGGGTTAGGGTTAGGGTATGGGTTAGGGTTATGGTTAGGGTTAGGTGTAGGGTTACGGTTAGGGTGTGGGTTAGGGTCTGGTATAGGGTTAGGTTACGGGTTAGGGTTAGGGTACTGGTTAGGGTTAGGGTTCGTGTACAGTTTAGGTGTTAGGGTTAGGTTTAGGGTTAGTGTTAGGGTTAGTGTTATGGTTAGGGTGAGGTTAGGGTTAGGTTAGGGTACTAGTTAGGGTTAGAGTTACGGTTAGTGTTAGGGATAGGGTTAGGGTCAGGGGTAGGGTAAGGTTTAGGATTAGGATTAGGGTTTAGGGTTATGGTTAGGGAGCGGGATAGGGTTAGGGTTAGGGGTACGTTTAGGGTTAGGGTACTGGTTAGGGTTAGGGTTAGGTATAGTGTACGGTTAGGGTTAGGGTTTGGGTTAGGTTCGGTTAGGGTACGGGTTAGGGTTAGTGTTAGGTTTAGGGTTAGTGTTAGTGTTAGTGCTAGGGTTAGGGTACGGGTTAGGATTAGGGTTAGGGTTAGTGTACGGGTACGGGATAGGTTTAGGGTTAGTGTTAGGTTTAGGGTAAGGGTTAGGGTTTGGGATAGGGTTAGGTATGGGTTAGCGTTGGGGTTAGTGTTAGGGTTACGTTTAGGGTTAGGTTAGGGTACAGCTTAGGGTTAGGTTTAGGGTTAGTGTTAGTGTTAGGGTTAGGGTTGGGAACGGGATAGTGTTAGGGTTAGGGTTAGGGGAAGGGTACGGGTTAGGTTTAGGTTATGGGTTAGGGTACGGGTTAGGGTACAGGTTAGTGTCTTTTTAGGGTTAGGGTACGGACTAGGGTTAGGGTACTGGTTAGGGTTAGGGTTCGGGTATGGTTTAGGTGTTAGGGTTAGGGTTAGGTTACTGTTTAGGGTTAGGGTAGGGTTAGTGTTAGGGTTAGGGTAAGGGTTAGGGTAAGGGTTAGGGTACGTATTAGGGTTAGGGTTAGGGTTATGGTACAGGTTAGTGTTAGGGTTAGGGTTAGGGTATCGGTTACAGTTAGGGTTAAGGTTAGGGTTAGGTTATCGTACGGGTTAGGGTACAGTTAGGGTACGGGTTAGGGTACGGTTTAGGGTTAGGGTTATGGTTAATGTACGGCTTAGCGGACAGGTTTGGGTATGGGTTAGGGTTACGGTTAGGGTACGGGTTAGGGTTAGGTAAGGGATAGGCTACGGGTTAGGGTACGGGTTAGGGTACGGGTTAGGGTTAGGTAAGGGATAAGGTACGGCTTAGGGTGAATTTTAGGGTTAGGGTATGGGTAAGGTTAGGGTAAACGTTAGGGTACGGGTCATGGTTAGGGTATGGGTTAGTTTTAGGGTACGGGTATGGGCTAGGTTACGGGGCCTGGTTAAGGTACGAGTTACGGTAAGGATTAGGGTTAGGGTACAGTTAGGTTACGGTTTAGGGTATGGGTTAGGGTTAGGGAACGGGTTAGGGTTAGGTTTAGGATACAGGATAGGGTTAGCGTTAGTGTTAGGGTTAGGGGTAGGGTAAGGGTACGGTTTAGGGTGCGGGATAGGTTAAGGGATATGGTTAGGGTTCACGTACTGGTTAGTTTACGGGTCAGGGTACGGGTTAGGGTCAGCATTAGGGTTAGGGTACGGGTTAGGGTTAGAGTACTCGTTAGGGTATGGGTTAAGGTACGGGTAAAGGTTAGGGTTAGGTTACAGTTTAGGGTTACGGTACAGGTTAGTGTTAAGGTATGGGTTAGGTTACGGTTATGGTACGTGTTAGGGTTAGGGTACGCATACGGGTGAGCGTTAGGGTTAGGTTAGGGTATGGGTTACGGTTAGTGTTAGGGTATGGGTTAGGTATGGTACGGGTTAGGATATGAGTTAGGGTACGGGTTAGGATAAGGGTTAGGGTTCAGGATAGGGTTAGGTTGCGGGTTACGGTACGGGCTAGGTTGAGGGTAAGGGTTATGGTTAGGTTACGGGTTAGGGTTAGGTTAAGGGATAGGGCTAGAGTACGGGTTAGGGTACGGGTAAGGGTACGGGTACGGGTAAGGGTTAGGGTTCGGGTTAGGGTTAGGTTACGGGTTAGGGTTTGGGTACAATTAAGGTTAGTCTTAGGGTTGAGGGTTAGGCTTAGTGTACAGGTTACGATTAGGGTTAGGGTTAGGGTACAGTTTAGGGTTACGGTACGGGTTAGTGTTAAGGTATGGGTTAGGGTACTCGTACAGGTGAGCATGAGGGTTAGGTTTACAGTTAGGGTACGGGCTAGGGTTCGGATTAGGGTTAGTGTATGTGGTAGGGTATGGGTTAGGGTACGGTTTAGGGTATAGGTTAGGTTACGGGTTAGTGTTAGGTAAGGGTTAGGATTAGGGTTAGGGTACGAAATAGGGTAAGTGTTAGTGTACGTGTTAGGATTAGGGTACGGGTTATTATATGGGTTAGGGTACTTGTTAGTGTTAGGGTTAAGTTTAGGGTTAGGGTTAGGTTATGTGTATGGGTTAGGGTACTTGTTAGTGTTAGGGTTAAGTTTAGGGTTAGGATTAGGTTGTGGGTTAGGGTTAGGGTACACGTATTGGTTAGCAGTTAGCATTAGGGTTAGTGTCAGTGTTAGGTAATGAATAGGGTAAGAGTTAGGGTACGGGCAAGGGAGAGGGTACGGGTTATGGTTAGGCTACGTGTGAGGGTTACTGTCAGGGATAGGGTACGGTTTAGGGACAGGGTAATGTTTATGGTATGGGTGAGGTTTCAGGTACAGTTTAGGTTTAGGGTACGGGTTAGGGTACGAGTTAAGGTACGGATTAGGGATAGGGTTAGGGTACAGGTTAGGGTTAGAGTTAGGGTACGGTTTAGGTAGGTTACGGGTTAGGGTACTGGTAAGGATTTGGGTTAGGTTAGGGTTAGGGTAAGGGTTAGGTTTAGGATTAGGGTATGGGTTAGTGTACGGGCTAGGTTTAGGGTATGGGTTAGGGTTAAGTTACGGGTTAGGGATAGATTAAAGGTAAGTTTAGAGTACGGGTTAGCGTACAGCTTAGGGTTATGGTTCAGGTTAGGGTTAGGTTACAGGTTAGGGTTTGTGTACGGGTTAAGGTAAGGCTTAGGGTTTAGGGTTAGGCTTAGGGTACAGGTTAGGGTTAGGATTAGGGTTTAGGGTTATGGTATGAGTTAGGGTTAGCATTAGGGTATGGGTTAGGGTTAGGATTATGGTTAGCGTTATGGTACAGTTTAGGGTGATGGTACTGGTTAGGGTTAGGGTACAGGTTACGGTTAGGGTACGGTTTAGGGTTAGGGTTAGGGTACAGGTTATGTTTAGGGTTAGGGTTAGGTTACAGGTTAGGGTTAGGATTAGGGTTAAGGTTAGGGTACGGGTTAGGTTTAGGGTTAGGGTACGGGAACGGGTTAGCGTTAGGGTTAGTTTTACGGTGACGGTTAGGGTATGTGTTTGGGTTCGGGTTAGGATTAGTGAACGGGTTAGGGTACTGGTTAGGGTACGGTTTGCGGTATGGGTTAGGTTACGGATTAGGGGTAGGGTAAGGGTTAAGGTTAGGGTTAGGGTTAGAGTACGGGTTAGGGTTAGGGTACGGGATTGGGTAAGGTTTAGTGTACGGGTTAGGGTTAGAGTACGGGTTATTGTACGGGTTAGGTTACGGATTAGGTTTAGGGTTAGGGGTAAGTTATGTGTACGGTTTGTGGTTAGCGTTAGGGTTAGGGTATGGGTTAGGGTTAGGCTTAGGGTACTGGTTATGCTTAGAGTTAAGGTTAGCATGCGGGTTAGGGTTAGAGTTAGGGTACGGGTTAGGGTACGGGTTAGGGTACGGGTAATGGTTAAGATTAGGGTTAGGGAACGGGTTAGGGTGAGTGTTATGGTACGAGTTAGGGTACGGGTTGGGGTTTGGGGACGGGATAAGATTAGGCTTAGGGGTTAGGGTTGGGGTTAGGGTTAGGGAACGGGTTAGGTATAGGGATAGGGGTTAGGCTTAGTGTACAAGCTAGGGTTAGTGTTAGGGTACGAGTTAGGTTTAGGTTACGGGTTAGGGTATGGGATAGGGTTAGGGTACGTGTTACGGTAAGGGTATGGGTTAGGGTTAGGGTTCGGTTTAGGGTTAGGGTTAGAGATAGAGTTAGGGAATGGGTTAGGGTATGGGATAGGGTTAGGTTTAGGGTTATGGTACTGGTTAGGATAAGGGTTAGGGGTAGGTTACGGGTTAGGGATAGCGTGCGGTTTAGGGTTAGGGTTAGGGTACGGGTTAGGGCATGGCTAAGGGTTAGTGTTGGGGTTTGGGTACGAGTTACAGTTAGGGTTAGGGTTAGGGTAAGGGTTAGTGGATGGATAAGGTTCAGGGTAGGGTTAGTGTATGGTTTAGGGTTAGGGTTAGGGTATGGATTAGGGTTATGTTATGGATTAGGTTTGGCGTTACTGTTAGGGTGTGGTTTAGGGCTAGGGTTAGGGTGAGGGTACGCATTAGGTTAAGGGATAAGGTTAGTGATAGGGTACAGTTTAGGGTTAGGGTTAGGTTCAGTTTAGGTTAGTGTATGGGTACGGATTAGGTTTAGGGTTCAGGTACGGGTTAGGGTTAGGTTTGGGGTTAGGATACGGGTTAGTGTTAGGGTTAGGGTTGGGTTAAGGGACGCTTTAGGGTTATGGTATGGGTTATGGTTAGGGTACGGGTTAGGGGTAGTGTACGGGTTAGGTTTAGGGTACAGGTTAGGGTTAGGGTATGGGTTAGTGTTAGGGTACGGGTTAGGGTACGGGATAGGGTACAGGTTAGGTTTACGGTTAGAGTTAGGTTACCGTACGGGTTAGTGTACGGGTTAGGGTTAGGTTTAGGGTTAGGGTTACGGTATGAGTTAGTGTTCAGGTTAAGGTACGGGTAGGTTTAGGGTTAGGGTTAGGGTTAGGGTAAGCATTAGGTTAAGGGATAAGGTTAGGGTACGTGTTAGGGTACGGGTTAGGGTTAGGGTTAGGTTTAAGGTACGGTATTGGGGACTGGTTAGGGTAAGGGTTAGGGTTAGGGTACGTGTTAGGTTATGGTTTAGGATACGGATTAGGGTACGGGTTAGTGTACTTGTTATGTTTAGGGTACGGGAACGGGTTAGTGTTAGGGTTAGGGTTAAGGTTAGGGTTAGGTTACATGTTTGGTTTCGGGTTAGGATTAGTGAACGGGTTAGGGTACTGGTTAAGGTACGGTTTACGGTATGGGTTAGGTTACAGATTAGGGTTGGGGTAAGGGTTAAGGTTAGGGTTAGAGTTCGGGTTGGGGTTAGGGTTAGGGTACGGGATTGGGTAAGGTTTAGTGTATGGGTTAGGGTTAGAGTACGGGTTATTGTACGGGTTAGGTTACGGATTAGGGTTAGGGTTAGGTTTAGAGTTGGGGTAGGTTATGTGTACAGTTTATGGTTAGCATTAGGGTTAGGGTACGGGTTAGGGTTAGGGTTAGGGTAAGTTTAGGGTTAGGGTACGACTTAGGGTTAGTGTACGGGTCCTGGTTATCGGTTCCGTTAGGGTTAGTGTTAGGGTTTGGTAAGGGATAGGGTACGGGTTAGGTTACGGTTTCAGATAAGGGTACAGGTTACGGTTAGGGTACAGGTTAGGGTTAGTGTCAGGTTTAGGGTACAGGTAAGGTTTACGGTACGGGTTAGGTTTCAGTTTAGGGTTAGGGTAAGGTTTAGGGTTAGGGAACGGGTTAGGGTTAGGGTTAGATAGGGTTAGGATACGGGTTAGGGTTAGGGTTAGTGTCATGGTTAGGGTTAGGGTTAGGGTTAGGGTTAGGGTAAGGATATGAGTTAGGGTGCGGGTTATTGTAAGAGTTAGGGTTAGGGTTTGGGTACTGGTTAGTGTACGGTTTAGGGTCTGGATTAGGCTTAGGGTTAAGGTACAGGTCAGGGTTAGGGTTAGGGTTAGATTTATGGTAGGGTACGGGTTATGTTTAGGTTTAGGGTTAGGGTTAGTTTTAGGGTTAGAGTACGGGTTAGGGTTAAGGTACGGATACGGTTTAGGGGTTAGCTGTTAGGGTTAGGTTACGGGTTAATGTTAGGGTATGTGTTAGGGTACTGGTTAGGGTTTGAATAGGTGTTAGGTTTAAGGTACGGGTTACGGTTAGGTTACGGGGTAGGGTTGGTTTAGGGTTAGGGTTAGGGTACAGGTAGGGTTAGTGTTAGGGTCAGGGTATGGTTTAGGGTATGGGTTAGGGTTGGGGTACGTGTTACGGTTAGGGTACGGGTTAGGGTATGGTTTAGGGTACGGGTTAGGGTATGCGTTAGGTTACGGGTTAGGGTACGGGTTCGGGTTAGGTATAGGGTTAGGGTCCACATTAGGGTACGGGTTAGGGTATGGGTGAGGGTTCGGGTACGGTTTAAGGTTAGGGTATGGATACGGGTTAGTTACGCGTTATGGTTAGGGTCGGGTTATGGATGGGTTAGGGTTAGGGGACGAGTTAGGGTACGGTTTAGGGTTAGGGTATGGGTTAGGGTGCTGTTGAGGTTTAGGGTATGGGTTATTGTTAGGGTACTGGTAAGTGTTAGGGTACGGGTAAGTGTTAGTGTGAGTGTAAGGGTTAGGGTACGGTTTAGTTTAGTTTTCGGGAACAGTTTAGGGTTAGGGTACGGGTAAGGGTTAGAGTACAGGTTAGTGTACGGGATAGGGTTAGGATACCTGTTAGTGTTAGGGTACGGGTTAGTGTTAGGGTTAGGGTTAGAGTACGAGTTAGGGTTAGGGTTAAGTTTAGGGTACGGTTTAGGGTTAAGGTTAGGGTTGCAGTTAGGGTTAGGTTACAGGTTATGGTATAGGTTAGGGTACGGGTTAGGGTACGGGTTAGAGTTAGGGTTAGGGTAAGGGTTAGGGAATGGGTTTGGTTTAGGGTATAGGTTAGCGTTAGGTTACGGGTTAGGGTTAGTGTACGGCTTAGTGTACAGGTTAGGATTAGCTTTCAGGTTAGGGTTAGGGTATGGGTTAGGGTTAGGGTACACGTTAGGGTTAGGGTACGGGTTACGTTTAGGGTTATGCTTTGGGTTAGGTTATGGGTTAGGGTTTGCGTACAGGTTAGGTTAGGCTTAGGGGTTTGTTTAGTGTTAGGGTTAGGGTACATTTAGGGTTAGGGTTAGGTGTTAGACTTAGGGTATGGATTAGGGTTATCGTTAGGGTACAGGTTAGTTAGGGGATGGGTTAGGCTTAGGGTACAGGTTATTGTTAGGGTACGGGTAAGGGTACGGGTGAGGCTTAGAAAACTGGTTAGGGTTAGGGTCGGGTGAGGTTTAGGGTTAGGGTACGTGTTAGGATTAGGGTACGGGTTAGGTTCAGGGTACGGGTTAGGGTTAGGGTATGGGTTAGTGTACGGGTTAGTGTTAGGGTACAGGTTAGGGTATGAGTTAGGGTATGGGTTAGTGTTAGGTTAGGTTACCTTACAGTTTTGGTACTGTTAGGGTTTGGGTGAGGCCTAGGTTTAGGGTAAGGGTTAGGTATACCGTATGGGTTAGGGTACGGGTTAGGGTATGGGTTAGGTTTAGTGTTATTGTTAGCGTTATGATATGGGTTAGGATAAGGTTGAGGGTTAGGGCAAGGGTTAGGGTACACATTAGGGATAGGGTTAGGGTTAAGGTACGGCTTAGTGGACTTGTTATGGTAACGGTTAGGGTAAGGTTTAGGGTATGGGTTAGGATTCGGGGTAGGGTACGGATTAGGGTATGGGATACAGTAGACGTTATGGTTAGGGTATGGGTACGGGTTATCGTAAGGGTGAGGGTCAGTGTTAGGCTATGTGGTAGGGTTTGGGTTAGGGTTAGTGTACGGGTTAGGGTATGGGTTAGGGTACGGCTTAGAGTACGGTTTAGGGTACGAGTTCGGTTACGGGTTAGGTTTGGGTAAGGGTTAGGGGTTAGGGTTAAGTTTAGGGTACGGGTTAGGGTTAGGGTTAGTGTACGGGATAGGGTAAGGGAGAGTGTACGGATTAGGGTTAGGGTACACGTTATTGTACGGGTTAGGGTACGGGTTACGGTTTGGTTTAGGGTTAGGTTTAGGGTATGTGTAGGGGTTAGAGTTAGGGTTACGGTTAGGGTACAGGTCAGGGTTAGGGTACAGGTTAGGGTTAGGGTATGGGTACAGGTTAGCGGTTAGCGTTAGGGTTAGTGTTAGGGTTAGGTAAGGGAAGGGTACAGGTTAGGGTATGGATTAGGATCAGGGTACGTGTTTGGGTTAGGGTAAAGGTTAGGGTACTGGTGATGGTTCGGATACGGATTAGGTTTAGCGTACGGGTACGGGTTAGGGTACGGGTAGGGTTAGGGTTGGGTTACGTTACAGGTTACGATTAGGTTATGGTTTAGGTTACAGTTTAGGGTCAGGGTACGTGTTAGATTTAGGGAATGGCTTAGGGTTAGGTTTAGGGTTAGGGTTAGGGTACGGTTTAGGGTTAGGGTTAGTATTAGTGTAAGGGTACGGGTTAGGGTGTGGGTTAGGGTAATCTTTAGGTTTAGGGTTAGGGAACTGGTTAGAGTATGGGTTAGGGTACGTGTTAGGGTTAGGGTTAGGGTACGGGTCAGGGTACGGGTTAGGGTCAGCGTTAGGGTTAGGATATGGGTTAGGTTTACAGTACTGGTTAGGGTACGGGTTAAGGTATGGGTTAGGGTTCAGGTTAGGGTACGGGTTAGGGTATGGGTTATGGTTATGGTTTGGGTATGGGTTACATAAGGTACGGGTTAAGATATGGGTTAGGGTTAGGATACGGGTTAGGGTTAGAGTACTGGTTAGGGTACGGGTTAAGGTATGGGTTATGGTACGGGTGATGGTTAGGGTTTGGGTACGGGTTAGTTAAGGTACGAGTTAGGGTACAGGTTAGGTCTAGGATATGGGTTAGGGGTAGGTTAAGGGTTAGGGTAAAGGTACGGGTTAGGGTATGGGTTAGGTTTAGGGTATGAGTTACGGTTAGGTTACGGGGTAGGGTACGGGTTAGGGTAAAGGTTAGGGTTAGTGTTAGGGTTATGGAACGGGTTAGGGTTAGGGTATAGGTTAGGGTTAGGGTAGGGGTACGGGTTAGGGTTAGGTTAGGTAGGGTACAGTTTAGGGTATGGGTAAGGGTTACAGTTAGGTTAGGGTAAGGGTAAGGGTTAGGATTAGGGTTAGGGTTAGTGTACGGGCTAGGGTTAGGGTATGGGTTAGGGTTAGGTTACGGGTTAGGGTTGGATTAAGGGTTAGGGATAGAGTACAGGTTAGGGTACGGGTTAGGTTTATGGTTCAGGTTAGGGTTAGGTTACGGGTTAGCGTTTGTGTACGGGTTAAGGTAAGGCTTAGGGTTAGGCTTAGGGTACATGTTAGGGTTAGGTTTAGGGTTAGGGTACGATTTAGGGTTAGCATTAGGGTACGGGTTAGGGTTAGGGTTATTGTTAGGGTTAGTTTACAGTTTAGGGTTAGTGTACGTGTTAGGGTTAGGGTACGGTTTAGGGTTAGGGTACGGATTCGGGTACGGGTTAGGGTTAGGACATGGGTTAAGGTTAGGTTTCGGATTAGGGGTAGGGTAGGGTTAAGCTGAGGGTTTGGTTTAGGGCTAGGTTTATGGTTAGGGTACGGGTTAGGATTAGGGTTATTGTTAGGGTTAGGATATGGGTTAGGGTAAGGTTCAGGGTTAGGGTAAAGGTACAAGTTAGTGTACAGGTTAGTGTTATTGTTCGGGTTAGGGTTAGGTTATGGGTTAGGGTTGGTTACGGGTTAAGTTAAGGCTTAGGATCTAGGGTTAGGCTTAGGGTACAGGTTAGCATTAGAGTTGGGTGTTATGGTTAGGGTACGTGTAAGGGTTAGCATTAGGATATGGGTTAGGGTTACGGTAAGGGTTATGGCACAAGTTATTGTATGTGATAGGGTTAGGTTTAGGGTTTGGGTACGTGTTAGGGGAGGAGTTAGGGTACGGGTTAGCCGGTACACTAACTCGTACCCTAACCCTAAACTTAACCATAACCCGTACCCTAAACCTAACCCGTACCCTAACCCAAACCCGTACCGTAACCATAACCCGTACCCTAACCCTAATCCATACCCTAAACCGTACCATAACCCGTACGCTAACCCGTTCCCTAATCCATACCCTAAACCTAACCCGTACCCTATCCCGTCACCTAACCCATACCCAAACCCGTAACCTAACCCTAACCCTTTCCCTAAAACTCACCCTAATCCTAATCTGTACCCTAACCCATACCGAAACCCATAACCTAACCCTAACCCTAACCTTAACCCTAACCCTAACCCTAACCACTAACCCTAACCATAACCATAACCCATAAAACCTAACCCTAACCTGTACCCAAACCCTTACCCTAACCCATACCCTCTCACCCGTACACTAAAACCTAACCCATACGATATCTAGTACACTATCCCATACCCTACACCATACCCTATTCTCAACCTTAACAATAACCCGTACCCTATCCCTAACCCGTACCCTAACCCATACCCTACCCTAACGAGTACCCTAACCCGTAACCTAACCCCTACCCTAACCCGTACCATAACCCGGACCTTAACCCGTACACTAACCCTAACCCGTACCAAAACCCTTACCATAATCAATACCGTAAACAGTACCCTAACCCTAACCCATACACTAACCCGTACCCTAAACCGTACCTTAACCCGTACTCTAACCCATACCCTAACGCTAACCCATATCCGTACCCTAATCCGTACCCGTACCCTAACCCATACCCTAAACCGTACCGTAACCCTAACCGTTCAAAGACAATTACACTAACCCTAATGCATACCCTAACCCTAACCCGTACTCTAACCCTAACTCGTACCCTAACCCTAACCATAACCCCTACCCTAACCCTAACCCGTAACCTAAACCTCACCCATACCCTAACCTGTATCCTAAACCTTACCATAACGCATACCCTAACCAGGACCCTAACCCGGACCCTAACCCGGACCCTAACCCTAACCTGTACCCGTACCAATACCCTAACCCTAAACCTAACCCATACACTAACCCTAAAACTCACTCTAACCTGTACCCGTACCAGTATCTTAACCCTAAACCTAACCCTTACCCTAACCCTAACGATTATCCGTACAATAACCCTAACCCGTAACCTAACCGATACCCTAGCCTACCCCATACCCGTACCCTAACCCTAACCCGTACCCTAACCTTAACCCATACACGTACCCTAACTCGTACCAATACCCTAACCCTAACCCGTACCTTAACCCTAACCCGTACCCTTAACCTAACCCCTAAAACCTAACCAGTACCCATACCTTAACACTAACCCGTACCCTAACCCTAACCCGTACCCTTACCCAAACCCTAACCCATACCCTAAACCGTACCCTAACCTTAACCGTTCAATAACAATTACACTAACCCTAACCCGTACCCTAACTCTAGCCCATACACTAACCCTCACCCATACCCTAACCCTAAATCTAACCCTAACCCGTACCCTAACCCTCATCCATACCCTAACCCTAAATGTAACCCTAACCCGTACCCTCATCCGTACCCTAATATGGACCCTAACTGGTAACCTAACCCTCACCCGTACCCTAACCCAAAGCAGTACCCTAACCTGTAACCTAACCCGTACTCTAACCCGTAACATAACCCGGACCCTAACCCGTACCCTAACCGGTACCCTAACCCGTATAATTACCCTAACCCACCCGTACCCTAACCCTAACCCGTAACCTAACCCGTACCCATACCATAACCCTAACCCCTAACCTAACCCATACTCTACCATAACCCGTACCTGTACCCTAACCCTAACCCGTACCCTAACCCTAACCCTAACCCTAACCCGTACACGTACCCTATCGGGTACCCGTAACCTAACCCTAACCCGTAAGCTAACTCTATCCCACACCCTAACCCTAACCCCTAACCCCTAACCTGTACCCGTACCATAACCCTAACCCGTACCCTTACCCTCACCCCTTACTCCTAACCAGTAACTGTACCTTAACAGTAACCCGTACCCTAACCCTAACCCGTACCCATACCCTCACCCTAACCCTAAGCCTAACCCTAAGCCGTACCGTAACCCTAACCTGTACCCTTACCCTAACCCCTAACCGCTAACCAGTACCTGTACCTTAACGCTTACCCATACCCTAACCCTAACCTGATCCCTAAATGGTACCCATACCATAAAACTAAATCTAACCCTAACTCGTACCCGTACCCTAACCCTAAACCGTACCTCAACCCTAACCCTAAACCTAACCCGTACCCATACCCGTACCCTAACCCTAACCCTAAACCATACCTTAACCCTAACCCGTACCTGTACCCTAAACCTAACCCTTACTCTAACCCGTACCTGGGCCCTAAACTGTACCTGCAAACTAACCCTAACCCGTACCCTAACCTGTACCCTAACCCTTACCCGTATCCTCACCCTAACCCTAACCCTAAACCTAACCCTAACCCGTACACTCATCCGTACCCTAAACTGGATCCTAACCCATACCCTAACCCTAACCCATACCCTAAATCTCACCCGTAACCTAACCCTAAATCTAACCCTAACCCGTACCCTAACCCTAACCCATACTCTAACACTAAACCGTACCCTAACCCTATCCCTAACTCGAACACTAACCTGTACCGTAACCCTAACCCGTACCCTAACCCGTACCTAACCCATACCATAACCCGTACCCTAAACCTAAACCTAACCGGTACCCTAACCCTAACCCGTTCCCATACCCTAAACGTAACACTAATCCGTACCCTAACCCGTACCATAACCCTAACCAGTACCCTAAACCATATCCTAACCCGGACCCTAACCCGTACTGTAACCCGGACCCTAACCCGTACCCTAACACTAACACGTACACTAACCCTTACCCTAACCCATACCCTAAACAGTATCCTAACCCTAACCCGTACACTAACCCATACTCTAACCCGTACATTAACCTGTATCCTAAAGCGTACCCTAACCAGTACCTGTACCCATACCCGAACACTTAGCCTAACCCTAACCCGTACCCGTACACTAACCCTAACCTGTACCCTAACCCATTCCCTAACCCTAACCTGTACCCATACCCTAACCTGTACCCACACCCTAACCCTAACCCGTAACTTAACCCGTACCCGTATCCTAACCCTAACCCATACCGTAACTCTATCCCATTCCCTAACCCTAACCCCTAACCCCTAACCAGTACCCGTACCTTAACACTAACCCATACCCTTACCCTAACCCGTACCGGTAACCAAAACCTAACCCGTACCCTAACCCTAATGCTAACCCTAAGCTATACCCATACACTAAACCTAACTCTAACCCTAACCCGTGCCCGTACCCTAACCCTAAACCATACCCTAACCCTAAACCTAACCCATACCCGTACCCGAAACCTAACACTAACCCTAAGCCGTACCCTATCCCTAACCTGAACCCGTACCCTAACCCAAACCCTTACCCTAACCCATACCCATACACTAATCCTAACCCGTACACTAACCCTATCCTGTACCCGTACCCTATCCCGTACCCGTAAACTAACACTAATCCGTAGCCTAACCCATATCTTTCCCTAACCCATACCCTAAACCTAAACCTAACCCTTATCCGTACCCTAACACGTACCCTAATCCTAACCCTAACCCGTACCCAAATCCATACCCTAACCTGGACGCTAACCCATACCATAACCCGGACCCTAACACATACCCTAACCCTAACCTGTACCCTAAACCTTACCCTAATCCGTACCCTAACCAGTACCCTAATCCTAACCCGAACACTAACCCGTACTCTATCCCGTACCCTAAAACGTACCCTAACAAGTACCGAATCCCATACCCTAACCCTTACCAGTGTCCGTACGCAAAGCCCGTACCCGTACCCTAACCCTAAACCGAAACCTAACCCATACCCGGACCATAACCCTAACCCGTAACCTAACCCATAAGCTACCCTACCCCATACCTGTACGCTAACACTAACCCGTAGCCTAACCCTAACCCGTACACGTACCCTAAACCATACCCTAAACATAAACCTTTCAATAACAAGTACACTAACACTAACCTGTTCCCTAACACTAACCCTAAACCTAACCCGTACCCATACCCATACCCTAACACTAACCCTAACCCGTACACTAACCCTAACACTAACCCGTAACCCCTAACCCAAAAAGGTACTTTAACCTGTAACCTAAACCGTACCCTATCACTAACTCGTACACAAACACTAAACCGTACGCTAACCCGTACCCTAAACCGTACCCTAACCCTAACACTAAACCTAAACCGTACACTAACCCTAACCAGTACCCTCACCATAACCGTACCCTCACCTGTACCGTAACCCTAACCCTAACCCTAATCCATACCCGTAGCCTAACCCGTTCCCTAACCCGTACACTACCCTAAACCTAACCCATAACCTAACCCTAATCATTACCAGTACCCTACACTAACCATAACCATAACCCTACCGCTAAACCTAACCCTAAACCTAACCGTTTCGCCTAACCCATACCTGTAACCTAACCTACCCCGTATTTTAACCTGAACATTATACCTAACCTTAACCCTAAACCTAAACAGTACCCTAATGCGTACCCTAATCCTAACCCTAACCCGTACCATAACCCTAACCCTAACCCGTACCCTAACCCTAACCTAACCCATACCCTAACCCTAACCCTAACCGGTACCTAACCCTAATCCTAACCTAACCCTAACCCGTATCCTTACACTAAACCTAAACTGTACCCTAACCCTAACCCGTAACCTAACCCTAACCTAACCTGTACCCTAACCCTAAACCGTACCCTAACCCTAACCCGTACCCTAACAGTAACCCTAAACCTAACCTTAACTCTAACCCTAACCCATACCCTAACTCTCACCCTAACCCTAACCCATACTCTAAACCGTGCCCTAAGTCGGACCCCAACACTAACCCAACCCACCACGTACCCTAACCCTAACCGTAAACCTAAACCATACCCTAACCATAACTCTCACCCTACCAGTAACCCTAACCCAAACTCTAACCTGTACCCTAAACCTAACCCTAACCCTAACCCATACCTCACCCTAACCCTAACCCTAACCCGTACCCTAACACTCACCCTAACCATAACCCTAACCCGTACCCTAACCCATAACTTAACCCGTAATCTAACCCTAACCCTAAACCTAACAGTAACCCTAACGGTACCATCACCCGTACGCTAACCCGTACCCTAAACATAACCCTAACCCTAACCCATACCCTATCCCGTACTCTAACCCGCACCCTATCCCTAACCCTAACCTATACCCTAACGCTAACCAGTACCTAACCCTAACCCTTACCCTAATCCTAACCTGTACCCTAACCCTAACCCATACCCTAACGCTAACCAGTACCTAACCCTAACCCTTACCCTAATCCTAACCTGTACCCTAACCCTAACCCATACCCTAACACTAACCCATACCCTAACCCTAAACCTAACCTGTACCCTAACCCTAACCCAAACCATAACCCTTACCCTAAGCCTAACCCTAACACTAACCCTAAACTTAACACTAATCCATACCCTAACCATAACCCGACCCTAACCCTAACCCTAACCCTAACCCGTAACCTAACCCTAACCCTAACCCGTACCCTACCCCTAACCCTAACCCGTACCCTAACCCTAAACCTAACCTGTGCCCTAACCCTAAACCGTACCCTAACCCTAAACCAAACGCTAACACGTACCCTAACCCTAACCTTAAACCTAATCTTAACCCTAACCCTAACCCTAATCCGTACCCTAACCCTAACCCGTACACTAACCCGATTCCTACCTTCACCCGTACCCTAACCAAACACTAACCCGTACCATAACCCTAACCCTACGCCACCCTAGCCCGTACCCTAACCCTAACCCATACCCTAACCATAACCCGTACACTAACTCATGCCCTAACCTTAACCTTGACCCGTACCCTAACACTAACCCTAACCCGTACCCTAAACCTAACCCTAACACATACCCTAACCCTACAACTAACCCTAACCCTAAACCTAACACGTACCCTAACCCTAACCCAAATCAAAACCCGTACCCTAACCCGTACCCTAACCCTAACACTAACCTTAACACTAACCCTAACCCTAACCCATACCCTAACCCATACCCTAACCCGTAACATAACCCGTAAACTCACCCTAACGCTAACACTAACCCATACCCTACCCTAACCCTAACCCATACCCTAACCCGTCCTCTAAGCCTAAACCTAAACCAACCCTAACCCTAACCCTAACACATACCCTAACCCTAAACCTAACCATAATCCTAACCCTAACCCTATCCCGTAACCTAACACGTACCCTCACCCTAACCCAAACACTAAACCGTACACTAACCCTAACCTGAAAACTAACCCTAACCTTATAACTGACCCTAACCCGCACACTAAAACTAACCTGTAAACTAACCCGCACCCTAACAATAACCCTAACCCTAACCTTAACCCTGACCCGAAGGCTCAACCTAACTCTAACCCTAACCCGTAACTGAAACCATACCCTCACCCTAACCCTAACCCGTACCATAAACCTAACCCTAACCCATACCCTAACCCGTCCCCTAACCATAACTCTAACCCTAACCCTAACCCGTACCCTCACCTGTACCCTAAACCGTACCCTAACGCTAACGCTAACCCGAACCCGAAACCGTACCTAACCGTAACCCGTACCCTAACCCTAACCCGAACCCTAACCCTAACCCATACCATAACCCTAACCCAAACCCGTACCCTATCCTAACCCTAACACATACCCTAACCCTAAGCCTAACCCTAACCCGTTCCCTAAACCTAACCCGCACCCTAACCCTAACCCTAACCCGTCCCCTACCCTAACCCTAACCTGTACCCTAAACCTAACCCATACCCTAACCCTAATCCTAACTCGTACCCTAACCCAACACCTAAACCTAACCCGTACCCTAACCCTAACCCGTACCCTAACCAGGACACTAGCCCGTACCTTAACCCTAAACCTAACCCTAACCCTAACCCTATAACTAACCGTAACCCCTACCCTAACCCTAACCCGTAACCTAAACCGTACCATAACCCTAACCCTAACCCTTACCCGTACCCTCAACCTAAACCTAACCCTCACCCGTACCCTAAGCCTAACCCTAACTCTAACCCTAAACCTCACCTTAACCCATTCCCTCACCCGTACCCTAAACCGTACCCTAACCCTAAAAAAACCTTAACCCAAACCCGTACCTTAACCGTAACTCGTACACTAACCCTAACCCATAACCTGACCCTAACCCGTACCCTCACCCTAACCCATACCCTAACCGACACCCTAACACGTACCCAACCCGTACCCTAACCCTAACACATACACTAACCCTAACCCATACCCAAACCCTAAACCTAACCCATACCCTAACCCTAACCCTATAACTAACCCTAACCTGTACTCTAACCATAACCCTAACCCTAATCTGTCCACTAAACCTAACCGTAAACCTAACCCGAACCCTAACACTAACACTAATCCGTAACCTAACCCTAATCAGTATGCTAACCCTATCCCTAACCCTAACCCAACCCTAACCCTAAACCTAACCCGTAGACTAACCTATACGCTAACCCTAACCCTGACCCTAACTCTAACCCTAGCCGTACCCTAACCCATACCCTAACCCTTACCCTAACCCATACCCTAACCCTAACGCAAACCAGAACCCATTCTTAAACCTAAACCATACCCTAACCCTACCCGTACCCTAACTGTAACCCATAACCTAACCCTAACCCGTACACGAAACCGAACCCATACCCTAACCGTAACCCATGCCCTAACCCGTCCCCTTACCCTAACCCTAACCCGTACCCTCACCCGTAACCTAACCCTAACCTGTACCCTAACCCTAACCCAAACCCGCACCCTAATCCTAACCCTAACCCTAATAAATACCCTAACCCTAAAACTAACCCTATCCGTATCCCTAACCCTAATCCGTACCCTAACCCGTCCCCTAACCCTAACCCATACCCTAACCCGTACCCTAATCCGTCCGCTAACTCTAAACTTAACCCTAACCCTAACTTTAACCCGTACCTAACCCTACCGTAACCTAACCCTAACCCGTGCCCTAACCCTAACCCTAACCCGTCCCCTAACCCGTCCCCTAAGCCTAACCCTAACCTGTACTCTATCCCTAAACCTAACCCTAACTGGTACGCTCACCCTAACTGTAATCTTAATGCTAACACTAACCCTAACCCGTACCCTAACCCTATCGCTAACCTGTACACTAACACTAACCCTAACCCTTCCCGTACCCTAACCCGAAATGTGACCCTAAACCCATACCCTAACCCGTACCTAACCCTAATCCTAAGAATAACCCTAATCTTTACCCGTACCCTAAGCCTAACCCTAACCTGCACCCTTACCTTAAACTAACCATAACCCTAAGGCTACCCATAACCCTAAACCGTACCTGAACCCTAATCCTAAGAATAACCCTAATCTTTACCCGTACCCTAAGCCTAACCCTAACCTGCACCCTAACCTTAAACTAACCATAACCCTAAGGCTAACCATAACCCTAACCCGTACCTGAACCCTAACCCTAACCCATACCCTGACCCTAAGCCTAACCCTAACCATAAATCATACCCTAACCCTAATCCTAACCCGTACTCTAACACTAACCCTAACTCTAACTCCAATCCGTACCCTAACCCTAACCCGTACACTGACCCTAATCCTAACTCTAACCCGTACCCTAACCCTAACCCGTACCCTTACCCTAATCCTGACACATACCCTAACCCTAACCCTAATCCTAACCCGTACTCTAACACTAACCCTAACTCTAACTCCAATCCGTACCCTAACCCTAACCCGTACACTGACCCTAATCCTAACTCTAACCCGTACCCTAACCCTAACCCGTACCCTTACCCTAACCCTAACACGTACCCTAACTCTAACCCTAACCCGTACCCTAATCCTAACCCATACCCTAATCCTAACCGGTCCCTTCGCCCAACCCTAACATTAACCCTAACCCTAACACGTACCCTCACCTCTACCCTAAGCCATGACCTAACCCTAACCCTAACCCTAACACGTACCCTAACCCTAACCTGTGAGTTAACCCTAACGTACCCTAACCCTAACACGTACCCTAACCCTAACCTGTGAGTTAACCCTAACGTACCCTAACCCTAACACATACCCTCACCCTAACCCTAAACCTAACCCGTACCCTAACCCTAACCCATACCCTAACCCTAACCCTAACCCGTACTCTAACCCGTACCCTAACCCGTACCCTTACCCGTATGCTAACCCTAACCCTAACCCTGACCATAACCCTAACCCTAACCTGTACACTAACCCTTACCTTAACCCTAACCCTAAAAGTACCCTAACCCTAACCCTAACCCTAAACCATACCCTAACCCTAACCCTATCCATAACCCGTACCCTAACCCTAACCCGTACCTTAACCCTAAATTATCCCGTAACCTAATCCTAACCCTAAACCTAATCCGTACCCTAACACTAACCTATACGCTAACCCTAACCCAACCCTAACCCGTACCCTAACCCTAAACATAACCTGTACCCTAACCCTAACCCTAACCCTATAACTAAGCCTAACCCGTACCCTAACCCTAACCCGTAACCTAACCCGTACCCTAACCCTAAAACTCATCCTAACCCGTACCCTAAACTGTACCCTCACCCTAACCCTAACCCGTAACCTAACCCGTACCCTAACCCTAAAACTCATCCTAACCCGTACCCTAAACTGTACCCTCACCCTAACCCTAACCCGTACCCTAAATCTAACCCTAACCCATACCCTAACCCGTCCCCCTACACTAACCCTAACCCTAACCCATACCCTCACCTGTACCCTAACCCGTAATCTAACCCTAACCCAAACCCGAACCCGTACTTAACCCTAACACGTACCCTAACCCTAACCTTCACCTGTACTTTAACCCCAACCTGTACCCAAACCCTAACCCATACCCTGACCCTAATCCGTACCCTAAACCTTACCTAAACACTACCCTAACTCTAACCTGTACCCTAACCCAAACCCTAACACATACCCTAACCCTAACCTAACCCTAAACCTACCCCTAACCCTAACCCGTACCCTAACCCATACCCTAATCCTAACCCTAATCCTAACCCGTACCCTGACTCTAACCCTAATCCCAACCCGTACCATAACCCGTACCCTAACCACCATAACCCTAACCATAAACCGTACCCAGACCCTAACACTAACCCTAACCCTAACAAGTACCCTAACACCAACCCTAACCTTAACGCTAACCCTATAACTAACCAGTACCCTAAACAATACCCTATCCTAACCCAAACCGTACTCTAAGCCTAACCCTAATACTAACCCTAACCTTAGCCCTAACCCGTACCCTAAATGTATTCCAACACTAACCTAACCCTAACCTGAAACCGTACCCTAATCCTAACCCTAAACCTTTCCCTAACCCTAACCCTAAACCTAATACTAACCCTAACCCATACCCTAACCCTAACCCTAACCCTAACCCATACCCTAGCCATAATCCTAACCCTAACACCCACCCTAACCATAAGCCTAACCATAACCCTAACGCTAACCCTAACCCTCACCCGTACCCTAACCTGTACCCTAACCCTAACACTAATGCTTACCCTAACCTAACGCTAATACTAACCCTATCCTCAATCCTAACCCGTACCATAACACTAACCCTAAACCTTATCCTAACCCTAAACCCAACTCTAACCCGTACACTAACCCTAACCCTAACCTGTACCCTAACCCTAACCCTTACCATCACCCTAACCCTAACCCTAACCCGTATCCTAAACCTAACCCTAACCCGTACCCTAACCCTAAACCTAACCCTAACCCGTACCCTAACCCTAACCCTAACCGTAAACCTAATGCTAAACCTAACCTTAATCCGTACCCTAACCCGTAACCTAACCCTAACCCTAACCCGTACCTGAACCCTAACCCTAAACCTTAACCTAACCTTAAACCGTACCCTAACACTAACCCTAAACCATACCTTAACCCTAACCCTAAACTTAACCGGTATCCTAATCCTAACCCTAACCCGAATCCTAACCCTAACCCTAACCTTAACCCTAACCTGTACACTGACACTAACCCTAAGCTGTCCATTAACCCTAACCCGTGCCCTAAACCTAACACATACCCTAACACTAACCCATACACTAACCCTAACCCTAACCCTAACTCGTACCCTAACCCTAACCCTAACCCAGACACTAACCCGTATGCTAACCGTAACACTAACCCTAACCCTAACACTAAACTGTACCCTAACCCGTGCCCGAACACTAACCCTTACCTTAAAACGTACCCTCACCCTAACCCTAACCCTAACCCTAACCCTAACCCTAACGCTAACCCTAACCCTAACCCATGCCCTAACCTGTACCCTAATGCTAACCCTAATCCGTACCCTAACCTAAAGCTAATACTAACCATAATCTTAACCATAAACCATACCCTAACACTAACCCTAACCCGTACCCCAATCCTAATCCGTACGCTAACTCTAACCCTAACCCGTACCCTAACCCTAACCCGTAACCCTAACCCTAACCCATACACTAACTGTAACCCTAAACGGTACCCTAACCCTAACCCGTACACTAACCCTGACCCTAACCTTAACTCGTACCCTAACCCTAAACCTAAACCACACCCTAACCCATACACTAACCGTCACACTAAACCTAACCCGTCCCCTAACCCTAACCCTATCCCGTACCTTAACCCGTATCGTAACTCTAACCCTAACAAGTACACTAACCCTAACCCGTATCCTAACCCTAACCCTAACTCTAACCCTAACCTTAACCCATACCCTAACGTAACCCTAACCGTACACCCTACCCTAACTCCTACCCTAAACCTAACCCTAAGCCTAACCTTAACCCATACCCTAACCCTAGCCCGTACCCTAACCGTAACACTAACCCTAACCCTTACCTTAACCCATAACCTAATCCTAACCCTAACCCGTATCTAACCCTAAACCTAACACTAACCCTAATCATAACCCTAACTCTAATCCTAACTCGTACAAAAACCCTAACACTAACCCTAATCCGTACCATAACCCTAACACATACGCTAACCCTATCCCTAACCCTAACCCGTAACCTAACTTGTACCCTAACCCTAACCTGTACCCTATCCTAAGGCTAATACTAACCCTAACCTTAATCCTAACCCGTACCATAACCCTAACCCTAACCCGTAACCTAACCCTAAACCTAACCCTAACCCGTACACTAACCCTACCCCTAACCCATACCCTAACCTAACCCTAAACCGTACCATAATCCTAACCCTAACACTAACCCGTAACCTAACCTGTACCCTAACCATAAACCTAACCCTAACCCATACCCTAACCCTAACCCATACCCTAACCCTAACCCGTACGCTAACCCTAAACCTAACCTTAAACCGTACCCTAACCCTAACCCTAACCCTAACCCGTAACCTAACCCGTACCCTAACCATAAACCTAACCCTAACCCATACCCTAACCCTAACCCGTACGCAAACCCTAAACCTAACCTTAAACCGTACCCTAATCCTAACCCTAACCCGTTACCTAACCCTAATCCTAACCCTAAACCTAACCCGTACACTAGGCTAACCCTAACCCGTACCCTAACCCGTATCGTAACCCTAACCCTAACCCTAAACCTAACCTTAAACCGTACCCTAATCCTAACCCTAACCCGTTACCTAACCCTAATCCTAACCCTAAACCTAACCCGTACACTAGGCTAACCCTAACCCGTACCCTAACCCGTATCGTAACCCTAACCCTAACCCTAAACCTAACCCTAACCCGTGTCCTAATCCTAACCCTTAAGAGTACCGTAACCCTAAACCTAACACGAACCGTACCTAACACTAACCCGTACGCTAAACCTAACCCTAACCCAGACCCTAACCGGTACGCTAACCGTAACACTAACCCTAACGCTAACCGGTCTCTAACTCATATCCTAACCCTAACACTAAGCCTAACACGTACCCTAACCCTAAACCAAATGCTAAAGCTAACTGTAACCCTAACCCGTACCCTTACCTGTACCGTAACCCTAACCCTAATCAGTACCATAACCTAAAGTGAATACTAACCCTAACGTAACCATAACCCATACCCTAACCCTAACGTTAACCCGTACCCTCACCCTAAACCTAACCCTAACACATACACTAACCCTAACCCTAAGCCGTACCCTAACCCTAACCTTAACCTGTACCCTAACCCTAACCCGTACCCTAAACCTAAGCCATACCCTAACCCTATCCCGTACCCTAACCCGTATCGTAACCCTAACCCTAACAAATACCCTACCCTAACCCTAAACTTAACCCTTACCCTAACCCTAACCCATACCCTAACCCTAACATTAACCCTAACGTTAACACTAATCCTAACCCGTACCCTATCCTGTACCCTAACCCTAACCCTAAACCGTACCCTAACACTGAACCTAACCTAACCCTAAACCCTAACCTAATACTAACCAAACCCTAACCCTAACGCTAACCCATACCGTTAAACTAACCCATACCCTAACCCTAACCCGTACCATAAAACTAACCCTATCCTGTACCCTAACCCGTACATTAACCATAACACTAAACCTAACCCTAACCCTAACCCGTACCCTACCCCGTACCCTAACACTAACACTAACACTAACCCTAACACGTACCCTAACCCTAAGCCTAACCCTAAGCCAACCCCTACCCCTAACGCTAACCCTAACCCTTACCCGTACCCGAAACTGTACCCTAACCCTAATCTGTACCCTAACCTAAAGCTAATACTAATCTTAACCTTAACCATAACCCGTACCCTAACCCTAATCCCAACCCGTACCATAACCCTCAACTTAACCCTAGCCTATACACTAACCCTAACACTAACCCATACCCTAACCCTAACCCTAACCCTAACCCATACCCTAACCCTAACCCTAACTCGTACCCTAACCTTAACCCATACCCTAACCGTAACCCATACCCTAACCCTAACCGTAAACCTAACACTAACCCTAACCTTATCCCATACCCTATCCCGAACCCTAAACCTAACCCTAACCCGTACCCGAAACCTAACCCGTACCCTAACCCTAACCCTATCCCATACCCTAACCCTAACCCATACAGTAACCCTAACCCTAACCCGTACCCTAACCCCAACCCTAACCCGTACCTTAACCCTAACCCTAAACTGTACCCTAACTCTAAACCTAACCCGAAACCGTACCCTAACCCTAACCCATAACCTAACCCTAACCCGTACCCTAAACCTAACCGGTACCCTAACCCTAACCCTATCCCATACCCTAACACGTATCATAACCCTAAACCTAACAAGTAACCCTAACCCGTACCCTAACCCCAACCCTACCCGTACCCTAACCCTAACTCTAACCGTAACCCTAACGCTAACCCTAAACCTAACCCGTACCCTAACCCGTACCCTAAACCTAACCCTAAACCACACCCTAACCCTAGCCCTAACCCTAAACCCTACCCTAACCCTCAACCTAACCCTAACCTTAACCCATATCCTAATCCTAACCCTAACCCATATCTAACCCTAACCCTAACATCCTAACACGTACACTAACCCTAACCCTAAAACTAACCCTAATCTGTACCCTAACCCTAACCGGTACGCTAACCAAATCCCTAACCCTAACCCGTAACCTAACTTGTATCCTAACCCTAACCCGTAACCTAACCTAACGCTAATACTAACCCTAACGTTAATCCTAAACCGTACCATAATCCTAACCCTAACCCGTAAACTAACCCTAACCCGTACACTAACCCTTCCCCTAACCCGTACCCTAACCTAACCATAACCCGTACCCTATCCATAAACCTAACCCTAACCCGTACCCTAACGCTAACCCTAACCCATATGCTAACCCTAACAGTAACCCTAACCCTAAACCTAACCCCAACCCTAAACCGTACCCTAACCCTAAACCAAAAACACTAACCATAATTCTAACCCGTACCCGGACCCTAAACCTAACACTAACCCGTACTGTAACCCTAACCCTAACGCGTACCCTAACCCAAACCCTAACCCATACCCTAAACCTAAGCCTAACCCGTACCCTAAACCTAACCCTAAACTGTACCCTAACCCTGACCCTAACCCTTACCGAAAGGCTAAAACTAACCCTAACCGTAACCTTACCTGTACCCTAACCCTAACCATTCCCTACCCATAACCCGTAACATAGCCATAACCCTAACCCTAACCCGTACCCTAACCCTAACCCATACCCTAACCCTAACCCGTACCCTAACTCTAACCCGTACCCTAACCCGTGCCCTAACCCTAACCAGTACTCTAACCTTAACCAGTACCCTAACCCTAACCCGTACCCTACCCCATACCACAACCTGTACCCTAACCCTAAACCTAACCCGTATGCTAACCCTCACCCTAAACCTAACCCTAACCCTAATTAATACCCTAACCCTAACTCGTACGATAACCCTAACCCTAAACCTAACCCATACCCTAAAACTCACCTTAACCTGTAAGCTAACCCATACCCTCACCCTAACCCTAATCCTAACCTGTACCCTAACGCTAACCCTAAACCGTACCCTAACCCATAGCCTAACCCTAACCCTTACCCGTTTGCTAACCCTAACCATAACCCTAACCCTAACCCGTACCCTAACCCTAAACCTAACCCTACCCTAACGCTATCCCTAAACCTAACCCGTACTCTAAACCTCACCTGTAACCTAAACCGTACCCTAACCCTAAACCTAACCCTAACCCTAGCCCTGACCCATAACCTCACCCTAACCCAGACCCTAACCCTAACCCGTACCCTAACCTGTACTCTCACCGTAACCCTAAGCCTGAGTTGTACCCCAACCATAACCCATACCCTAACCCTAACCTAACCTAACCCTAACCCTAACACTAACCCTAAACTTAACCCTAAACCTAACCAGTACCCTATCCCGTACCCTAATCCTAACCCTAACCCGTACCCTAACCTTAACCCGTACCCTAACCCAAACCAAACCCTAACGCATACCGTATAACTAAACCTAACCCATACCCTAACCCTAACCCTAACCCGTACCCGTACACTAACCTGTACCATAACCCTAACCCTAAGCCTAACATTAACCCGTACCCTAAACCTAACCCTACCCTAACCCATACCCTAATCCTAACCCGTACCCTAACCCTAACCAGTAACCTAACCCTAACCCTAACACATACCCTATCCCTACGCCTAATACTAACCGTAATATTAACCCTAACCCGTACCCTAACCCGTACACTAACCCTAACCCAAACCCTAACCCTTACCCTATCCCTAACCCTATCCCGTACCCTAACTCTAACCCAAACCCTAACCAATATCCTAAATCTATCCCTAACTGATACCCTAACCCTAACCTGTACCCTAAACCTAACCCTAACACTAACCCTAATGAGTATCCCAACCCTTACCCGTACCCTAACCCGTACCCTCACCATAACCCTAACCCTAACCTATCCCTAACCCTAAACCGTACCCTAAACCTAACCCGTATCCTAACCCGTACCCTCACCCTAACCCTCACCCGTAACCTAACCCTACCCTAACTCATACACTAACCCCTTCCCTAACCCTAACCCTAACCCTAACCAGTACCCTATCCCTAACCCTAACACAAACCCTATCCCTACCCAAACATTAACCGTAAGCTTAACCCTAACCCATATCCTAACCCTAACCCGTACCCTAAACCTAACCCAACGCCTAACCCGTACCCTATCCCTAACCCTAACCGTACCCAAACCCTAACCCAAACCCTAACCCGTATACTAACCCTAACCATAACTCGTACCCTAACCCTAACCTGTACCCTAAACCTACCATAACCCTTACACTAACCCGTACCCTAACCCTAACATGTACCCTAACGATAACCCTAACTCTAACCCTATTCCTGACCCTAAACCGTACCCTAACCCTAACCCATAACCTAACCCGTACCCTAACCATACCCTAACCCTAACCAACTCTAACCCTGACGCATACCCTCAACCTAACACTATACATAACCCGTACCCTAACCCATACACTACCCTAACCATAACCCTAACACGTAACCTAACCCTAACCCTAACCCTCACCCTAACTCCAACCGGTAACATAACCCATACCGTAACCCTTAAACCTACCCTAACACGTACCCTAACCCTAACCCTAACGCTAACCCTAACCTGTAACCTAACCCGTACCCTAATCCTAACCCTAACCCGTACCCTAACCCTATACCTTACCCAAACTCTAACGCTAACCCTGACCCTGAACCGTAACCTAACCCGTACCATACCCTAACCCTAACACTAACCTTAACTATAACCCGTACCCTAACCCTAAACAGAACCCTAACCCTAACCCAAACGCTAATCCGTATCCTACACCTAACCCTAACCGTAACCTAACCCTAAGCCTAACTCTAATCCGTACCCTAAACGTAACCATAGCCTAACCCTAACCCGTACCCTAACACTAATCCTAACCTGTTCCCTAACCCTAACCCTAATCCTAATCCATACCCTACCCTAACCCGTACGCTAACCCTAACCCTATTCCTAACCCGTACCCTAACCCATACCGTAACCCTTAAACTAACCCTACACGTACCCTAACCCTAACCCTAACCCTAACCTTAACCCTAACCCGTACCCTAACCCTAAATCTAACCCGTAACCTAACCCTTACCCGTAGCCTAACCCTAAAACTAACCTGTATCCTAACCCTAACCCTAAACCTAACCCGTACACTAACCCTAACCCTAACCCTTACCCTAAACCTAAACCTAACCCTAACCCATACCCTAACCCTAATCCCGAACCCTAAAACTAACACTAACTCTAACCCGTACCCTAACCCGTACCCTAACCCTAACCCTAACCCCTACGCTAATCCTAAAAATAACGCTAACCCTAACCCTAATCCGTACCCTAACCCTAACCATAAACCGTACCCTAACGCTAACCCAAACCCTAACCCTAACCCATACCCTAACCCTAATCCCGAACCCTAAAACTAACACTAACTCTAACCCGTACCCTAACCCGTACCTTAACCCTAACACTAACCCTAAACCTATCCTGAACCCGTACCCTAACCCTAACCCTAACCCGAACCCTAACCAGTACGCTAACCCTAACCCTAAACCTAACCCTAACCCTAATGTTACCCTAACCCGTAACCTAACCCGTACCCTAACCCTAACACTAACTCGAACCGTAACCCTAAACCTAACCCTAAAACGTACCCTAAACCGTACCCTATACCTAACCCTAACCCTAACACGAACTCGTACGTAACCCTAACCCTACCTACCCTAACCCCTAACCCTAACCCGTACCCTAACCCTCACCCATATCCTAACCCTATCCCGTACCCTAACCCTAACCCTAACACATACCCTAACCCTAAACCTAACCCTAACCCGTACCCTAACCCTTACAGCAACCCGTACCCTAACCCTAACCCTAGCCCTAATGCTAACCCTAACTCAAACCCATAACCTAACCAGTACACTACCCTAACCCTAACCCATCCCCAAAAACTAATACTAACCTGTACCCTAACCCGTACCCTAACCCTCACCCTAACCCGTACCTAACCCGTACCCTAACCCGTACCCTAACACTGACCCTAAACATAACCCTAACCCCATAACTAACCCTAACCCGAACCCTAGTCCTAACCCTAACCCTAACCTGTACCCTAACCCTAACCCTAACAATAACCCTAACCTTAACCCTAACCCGTCCCCTAAACCTAAACCATACCCTTACCCTAATCCTAACCCTAACCCTAACCCTAATCCGTAACCTAATCCTAATCAGTATGCTAACCCTGACCCTAATCCTAAACCATACCCTAACCCGTCCCCTAAACCTAACCCTAACCCTAACATTAACCCTAACCCTGACCCGTACCCTCAACCGTACCCAAACCGGTACCCTAACCCTAACCCTATCCGGTACACCAACCCTAATCCTAACCCTAATCGACACCCTAACCCTAAGCCTAACCCGTAACCTAACCCTAAGCCTAACCCTAATCCGTACCCTAAACCGTACCCCAACCCTTACCCTAAACCATACCCTAACCCTAACCCACACCTAACCCGTATCCTAACCCTAACCCTAACCCTAACCCTAACCCTAACCCTAACGGGAACCCTAACCATAACCCGTACCATAACCCAAACCCTAAACCTAACACGTACCCTAACCTTAACCCTAATCCTAATCCGTACCCTAACGTGTACTCTAACCCTAACCCGTACCCTACCCGTACCCTAACCCTAAACTTAACCTGTACCCGTACCTTGACCCTAACCCGTACCCTAACCCGTAACCTAATCCTAACACTAAGCTGTACCCTAACCCTTACCATAACGAGTACCCTAACACTAACCCTAATGCTAACCCGTACCCAACCTAACCCTAACCCGTACCATAACCCTAACCCTATCCCGTACCTTAACCAACCCTAACCGTAACCCGTACCCTAATGCGTACTCTAACCCTAAACCTAACCCGTACCCTAACCCTAACCTGTACCCATACCCTAAACCTAACCCATACCCGTACCGTAACCCTTACCCGTACCCTAACCCGTAACTTAACCCGTACCCTAACCCTAACCCTAATCCTAATCTCAATCCGTACCCTAACCCTGACCCGTACACTAACACTAAACCTAACCCGTACCCTAACCCTAACCCTAACCATAACCCTAACGCTAACCCTAAACCTAACCTAACCCTACCTAACCCTAACCTACCCTAACCTACCATAACCAGTACCCTAACCGTAACGCTAACCTGTATGCAAAACCTAACCCTAACCCGTACCCTTACCCGTACCCTAACTTATACCCTAACACTAACCGTAACACTATCCCTAACCCTAACCCGTACCCTAAACCGAACACTAACCCTAACTCAAACCCTAACGGTAACCCGTACCCAACCCTAACCAGTACCCTAACCCTAATCCTAACCCTAATCGGCACCCTAACCCTAATCCTAACCCGTTCCCTAATCCTAACCCTACACCTAACACTAATCTGTACCCTGAACCGTACCCCAACCCTTACCCGAAACCGTACCCTAACCCCAACCCACACCTAACCCGTATCCTAACCCTAACCATAACCCGAACCCTAACCCTAACCCTAACCCGTACCATAACCCAAAACCTAACCCTAATGCGTACCCTAACCCTAACCCGTACCCTACCCGTACCCTAACCCTAACCTTAACCTGTACCCGTACCCTAACCCTGACCCTAACCCGTACCCTAACCCGTAACCTAACCCTAACACTAAGGCGTACCCTAAGCCTTACCATAACCAGTAAACTACCCCTAACCCTAATGCTAACCCGTACACCAAACCTAACGTAACCCATACCCTTACCCGTACCCTAACCCGTACCCTAAACCAAACCCTAACCCTATCATTAACCCTAACCCATACCCTAACCCTAACGTGTAACCTAATCCGTACCCTAACCCATACCCTAACCCATACCCTAACCCTAATCCTAACCCGTACCCTAAACTTAAACCTAAGCCTAACCCATACCCTAATTTAACCCTAACTGCAACCTGTACCCTAACGCATACACTAACCCGTACCCGTACCCTAACCCTAACACTAACCCGTAACCTAACCCTAACCCTAAACCTAAACCTAACCTGTAACCTCACCCGTACCCTAACCCTAATCCTAAGCTTAACCCGTACCCTAACCCTAATCCTAACCTGTACACTAACCCTAACCCTAACCTGAAACCTAACCTGTACCCTAACCCATATGCTAACCCTAACCCTAACCCTAACCTGTACCCTAACCCTAACCAGTACCCTAACCTTAACCCGAACCCGTACCTCAACCCTAACCCTAACCCGTACCATAACCCTAACCTTAACACTAACCGAAAACTTAACACTAACCTCTACCCTAACCCTAACCCTATCCCAAACTGTAACCCGAATCCTAACCCTAAACCTAACACGTACCCTAACACTCACCCTAACCCGTACCCTAACCCTAAACCTTACCCTAACCCTAACCGGTACCCGCACCCTAACCCTAACCCATACCCTAACCCTAACCCGTAACCTAACACGTACCTACCCTAACCCTAACCCTGACCCGTACCCTCAACCTAACCCTAAACCTAACCCGAACCCTAACTCGTACCCTCACCCTAATTCTAAAATGTACCCTAAACCTAGCCCTAAGCCTAAACCTAATCCGTATGCTAAACCTAAACCATACGCTAACCCTAAACCTAACCCTAGCCCATACCCTAACCCAAACCCTAACCCGTATGCTAAATTTAACCCTACCCCTATCCCTAACCCTAACCTGGACCCTAAAGCGCACCCCAACCATAACCCTAACCCGTACCCTAACCCTAACAGTAACCGAAAACTTAACACTAACCCCTACCCTAACCCTAACCCGTACCCTAACCCTAACCCAAACCCTAACCCGTATCCTAACCCTAACCCTAACCCATATCCTAACCCTAACCCTAACCCGTACCCTAACCCTAACCCGTATCCTAACCCGTACCCTAACCCTAAAACTAAACCGTACCCCAACACTTACCCGAAACCATACCCTAACCCTAACCCACACCCTAACCCGTATCCTAACCATAACCCTAACCCGAAACCTAACCCTAACCTTACCCGTACCATAACCCAAACCCTAACCCTAACATGTACCCTAACCTTAACCCTAATCCTAACCCATACCCTAATGCGTACCCTAACCCTAATCCGTACCCTAACCCATACCCTAACCCTAAACTTAACCTGTACCCGTACCATAACCCTAACCCTAACCCGTACCCTAACCTGTACCCTAACCCTAACACTAAGGCATACCCTAACACTTACCATAACCAGTAAACTACCCCTAACCCTAACGCTAACCCGTTCACCAAACCTAACCTAACCCGTACCCTTACCCTAACCCTAACCCTATCATTAACTCTAACCCGTACCCTAACTCTAATGTGTAACCTAACCCGTACCCTAACCCTAATCCTAACCCGTACCCTAAACTTAACCGTAAGCCTAAACCATACCCTAATTTAACCCTAAGCGCAACCAGTACCCTAACGCATACCCTAACCCTAACACAAACCCGTAACATAACCCTAAGCCTAACCCTAAACCCTACCCTAACCCTTAACCTAAACCTAACCCGTAACCTCTCCCGTACCCTAACCCTAACCCTAACCCTAATCCTAAGCTTAACCCGTACCCTTACCCTAACCCTAACCCGTACCCTAACCCGTTCCCTGCCTTAACCCAAACCCAAACCCAAACCCGTACCTTACCCTAAGCCTAACCCTAACCCTAAACCTAATCATAACGCTAACCCTAACCTTAACCCGTGACCTAACACATACCCTAACCCTAACCCGTACCCTAACCCTAACACTAAAACTAACCTTGACCCTAACCCGTACCCTAAACCTAACCCGTAACCTAACACTAATCCAAATGCTAACCTGTATCCTAAACCTAACACTAACATGTACCCTAACACTAACCCTTACACGTACCCTAACCCTAACCCTATACCGTACCCAAACCCTAACCGTAACCTTATCCCTAACTCTAACCCAAACCCTAACCCATATCCTAAACCTAACCCTAACCCCTACCTAAATCTAACCTTAACCCATACCCTAAACCTAACCCTAACCCTAACCCATACCTTAAACCTAACCCTAACCCTAACCCCTAACCCCTAACCCTAACACTAACCCAAAACCCTAACCATAACCCTAACCCTAACCCTACCCCTAACCCTAGCATCTAAACCTAACCCTAACCCTAACCCTAAACTTACCTTAACCCAAACCCTAATCCTAAACCTAACCCGTACGCTAACCCTAACACTAACCCGTACCCGTACCCTAAACCTAACCCTAACCCATACGCTAACCCTAACCCTAACCTGTACCCAAACCCTAACCCTAATCCTAACCCTAACCCCTACCCTAACCATAACGATAACTCTAACCTGTACCCTAACCCAAACCCTAACCCGTCACCTTACCCTAACCCTACCCCTAACCCTAGCACCTAAACCTAACCCTAACCCTAACCCTAAACTTACCTTAACCCAAACCCTAACCCTAAACCTAACCCGTACGCTAACCCTAACACTAACCCGTACCCGTACCCTAAACCTAACCCTAACCCATACGCTAACCCTAACCCTAACCTGTACCCAAACCCTAACCCTAATCCTAACCCTAACCCCTACCCTAACCATAACGATAACTCTAACCTGTACCCTAACCCAAACCCTAACCCGTCACCTTACCCTAACCCTAGCCCTAACCCGAACTCGTACCTAACCCTAACCCATACACTAACCCTAACCTGTACCCTAACCCTAATCCGTACCCTAACCCTAACCCACACACTAACCCTCACCCATACCCTAACCCGAACTCGTACCTAACCCTACCCGTACCCTAACCCTAACCCTAACCCTAATCCTAACCCGTACCCTAACCCTAGCCCTAACCCGTACCCTAAACCTAACCCTAACTGTAACCCTAACCCTAACCCGTACCCTAAACCTAACCCTAACTGTAACCCTAACCCTAACCCGTACCCTAACCCTAACCCGTAACCTAACCCGTACCCTAACCCTAAACCTAACCTTAATCCGTACCCTAACACTAACCGTACCCTAACCCTAACCCATACCCTAACCTGTACCCTAACGCTAACCCTAACCCATGCCCTAAACCTCACCTGTATCCTAACCCTAACCCTAATTCATACCCTAAACCTAACCCAAAATTTTACCCTAACCCTAGCCCTAAAACATAACCTAACCCTAAACATAACCCTAACCCTATCCCTAACCCTAACGCGTACCCTAACCCTAACCCGTACCCTAACCTGTACCCTAAAACTCACCCTAACCCTAACCCTAATCGGTACCCTCACCCTACCCCTTACACTAACCCTATTAGTAACCCTAACTTGTACCCTAAACCTAACCCTCACCCTTAGCTGTACCCTTACCCTAACCCCAACCCTAACACGTACCCTACCCTAACCCACTCCCTAACCCGTACCCTAACCCTAACCCTATCCCTAATGTTAACCCTAACCCGTACCCTAACTAGTATCCTAACCCTAACCCGTACGCTAACTCTAACCCTAAACCTAACACTAACCCTAACCCTAACCAGTACATAAATCCTAATCCTAACCTGAAACCGTACCCTATCCCTTAAACTAAATCGTACCCTAACCCTAACCCTAACCCTAACCCTAACCCTTACACTCACCCGTACCCTAACCCTAAACCTAAGCTTATCCTTTACCCATACTCTAACCCTAACCCTAAACCGTACCCTAACCCTAACACTAACCCGTACCCTAACCCTAATCCTAACAGGTACCCTAACACGTACCCTAACCCTAACCCTAACCCGTACCCTAACCATAACCCTAACCTTACCCTAACATGTACCATAACCCTAACCCGTAAACTAACCCTAAACCAAACGGTAACCCGTATCCTAACCCTAACACTAACCCGTACCCTAACCCTAACCCTTACCCGTACCTTCACCCTAACACTAACCCTAACCCGTTCCCTAATCCTAAGTATAACCAATATCCTACCCGTCCCCTAACCCTAACCCGTATGCAAACCCGTACCCCCACCCGTACCCTAACCCATACACTGCCCTAACCCAAACCCAATCCCAAACCCGTACCTAAACCTAACCCGTACCCTAACCCTAACCCTAACCTAACTTTACCCTTACCCTAACCTTAACCCTAACCCTAACCCTACACTTAATCATAACGCTAACACTAACCCATAACCTAACACGAACCCTAACCCTAACCTGTGTCCTAACCTTTACCCTAACACTAAACCTAACCTTGACCCTAACCCGTACTGTAAACCTAAACCGTAACCTAACATTAAACCAAACACTAACCCGTATCCTAACCCTATCACTACCACATACCCTAAACCTAACCCTTACCCGTACCCTAACCCTAACTCTAAACCGTACCCAAACCCTAACCGTAACCCTATCCCTAAACCGTACCCTAACCCAAACCCTAACCCATATCCTAACCCTAACCTAACCCTACTACCCTAACCCATACCCTAAACCTAACCCTAACCCTAACCCGTACCCTAAACCTAACCCTAACCCGCACCCTAACCCTAATCCGTACCCGAAACCTAACCCTAACCCTAAAACGTACCCCAACCCGTACTTCACCCTAACTCTAACCCTAACCATAACCCTACCCGTAACCTAACCCTAAACCTAACGCGTACCCCAAACCTAACCCTAACCCTAACCATAAACCTAACGCTAACACTAACCCTAACCCGTACAGTAACCCGTCCCCTAAACCTAACCATAACCCATACGCTAACCCTAAACCTAACCCTAACCCTAACGCTAACACTAACCCTAACCCGTACCATAGCCCGTCCCCTAATCCTAACCCTAACACTAATCCGTACCCTAACCCTAATCCGTACCCTAACCCTCACCCTATTCGATACCTTAACCCTAACCCTAACCCGTAGCCTAACCCTAACCCTAACCCCTACCCTAACACTAACCCTAACCCTAACCCTAACCCTAATCCGTACCCTAACCCTCACCCTACTCGATACCTTAACCCTAACCCTAACCCGTACCCTAACCTACCCTAACACTAACTGAAAACTTAACACTAACCCCTACCCTAACCTTAACCCGTATCCTAACCCTAACCCAAACCATAACCCGTATCCCAACCTAATCCTAACCGTATCCTAACCCTAACCGTACCTAATCCTAACCTGTACCCTAACCCGTACCCTAAACCTAACTGTAACTCTAACGCTAATCCTAACCCTAAACCGTACCCTAACCCTAACACTAACACTAAGCCGTACCCTAACCCTTACCATAACCAGTACCCTAACCCTAACGCTAACCTGTATCCTAACCCTAACCCTAACCCTAACCCGTACCCTAACCCTAACCCTAAAACTAACCCAAATCTTAACACTAACCCTAACACTAAACCGTACCCTAAACCTAATGCGTACCCTAACCCTAAACCTAACCCGTACACTAACCCGTACCCTAACCCTAAACCTAACCCTAACCTTTACCCATACTCTAACCCTAAACCTAACCCGTACCCTAACCCTAACCCTAACCCTAACGCTAACCCTAACCCGTAACCTAACACGTACCCTATCCCTAACCCTAACCCATACCCTAACCATAACCCTAACACTAACCCTAACCTTGACCATAACACGTACCATAACCCTAACCCGTAAACTAACCCTAAACCAAACGGTAACCCGTATCCTAACCCTAACACTAACCCGTACCCTAACCCTAACCCTTACCCGTACCTTCACCCTAACCCTAAACCTAACCCATTCCCTAATCATAAGTATAACCAATACCCTAACCTGTCCCCTACCCCTAACCCTAACCCGTACCCTCACCCGTACCCTAACCCGTACCCTGGCCTAACCCAAACCCAAACCCGTACCTAACCCTAACTCGTACCATAACCCTAACCCTTACCCTGAACTTTACCCTAACACTTACCTCAACCTTAAACCTAATCATAATGCTAACTCTAACCCTAACCCGTACCCTAACACGTACACTAACCCGTACCCTAACCCTAACACTAAAACTAACCTTGACCCTAACCCGTACCCTAACCCTAACCCGTAACAAACACTAAACCAAACGCTAACCTGTATCCTAAACCTAACACTAACATGTACCCTAACCCTAAACCTATACCATACCCAAACCCTAACTGTAACCCTATCCCTAACCCATACCCTAACCCTAACCCAAACCCTAACCCGATCCTAACCCTAACACTAACCCGTATCCTAACACTAACCCGTACCCTACCCTTAACCCTAACCAGTACCCTAACCCTAACCCGTACCCTAACCCTAACTCTAACGGTAACCCTAACGCTAACACTAACCCTAACCAGTACCCTATCCTGTACACTAACCCTATCCCTAACCCTAACCCGTACCCTAACTTTAACCCATAACCTAACACGTACCCTAACCCTAATCCTAACCCTGACCCGTACCCTCAACCTAACCCTGAACCTAACACGAACCCTAACCTGTACCCTCACCCTAATTCTAACATGTACCCTAACCCTAAACGTAAGCCTAACCCTAAACCGTACCCTAAACCTAAACCGTACGCTAACCCTAAACCTAACCCTAGCCATACCCTAACCCAACCCTAACCCGTACCCTAAACCGCATGCTAAATCTAACCCTAACCATATCCCTAACCCTAACCCGGACCCTAAACCGCACCCCAACCATAACCCTAAACCGTACCCTAACCGTAAACCTAACACTAACCAAAACCTTAACAGTAACCCGTACCCAAACTCTAAAACGTACCCTAACCCTAACAAAAACCCTAACCCGTAACCGTACCCTAACGCTAACCCTAACCTGTAACCTAACCCTAACCCTAACCCTAAACCCTACCCTAACCCTAAACCTAACCCTACCTCGCAACCTAACCCGTACCCTAACCCTAACCCTAATCCTAACCTTAACCCGTACCTTAACCCTAACCCTAACCCGTACACTAACCCTAACCCTAACCCGAAACCTAACCCTTACCCTAACCCGTACGCTAACCCTAACCTGTACCCTAACCCTAACCTGTACCATAACCCTAACACTAACCGTAACCATTACCCCAACCCTAACCCGTACCCTAACCTTAACACTAACTGAAAACTTAACACTAACCCCTACCCTAACCCTAACCCGTATCTTAACCCTAACCATAACCCGTATCCTAACCCTAATCCTAACCCGTACACTAATCCTAACCCTAACCCGTACCCTAATCCTAACCCATACCCTAACCCTAACCCTTACCCTAATGCTAACCCTAACCCTAACCCATAACCTAACATGTACCCTAACCCTAACCCGTACCCTAACCATAACCCTAACACTAACCCTAACCTTGACCATAACACGTACCATAACCCTAACCCGTAAACTAACCCTAAACCAAACGGTAACCCGTATCCTGACCCTAACACTAACCCGTACCCTAACCCTAACTCTTACCCGTACCTTCACCCTAACCCTAAACCTAACCCGTTCCCTAATCATAAGTATAACCAATACCCTAACCTGTCCCCTACCCCTACCCCTACCCCTAACCCTAACCCTAACCCAGACCCTCACCCGTACCCTAACCCGTACCCTGCCCTAACCCAAACCCAAACCCAAACCTGTACCTAACCCTAACCCGTACCCTAACCTTAAACTTTACCCTAAACTTACCTTAACCCTAAACCTAATCATAATGCTAACTCTAACCCTAACCCGTACCCTAACACGTACACTAACCCTAACCCGTACCCTAAACCTAAACTTGACCCTAACCCGTACCCTAACCCATAACAAACACTAAACCAAACACTAACCTGTATCCTAAACCTAACACTAACACGTACACTAAACCTAACCCTTACACGTACCCTAACCCTAAACCTATACCGTACCCAAACCCTAACCGTAACCCTATACCTAACCCGTACCCTAACCCTAACCCAAACCCTAACCCATATCCTAAACCTAACCCTAACCCGTACCCTAACCCTAACCCGTATCCTAACCCTAACCCTACCCCGTACCATAACCCTAACCCTAACACTAACCCATACCCTAAGCTTAACCCTAACCCTAACCCGTACCCTAACCCGTACCCTAACCCGTATCCTAACCCTAACCCGTACCATAACCCTAACCCTAACTGTAAACCCTACCCTAACCCTAAACCTAACCCTAACCCGTAACCTAACCCGTACCCTAACCCTAACACTAACCCGAATCCTAACCTTAACCCGTACCCTAACCCTAACCCTAACCTGTACACTAACCCTAACCCTAACCCTAACCTGTACCCTAACCATAACCCGTACCATAACCATAACCCTAACCAGTACCCTAACCCTAACCCTAACCGAACCCGTACCCCAACCCTAACCCTAACCAGTACCCTAACCCTAACTGAACCCGTACCCCAACCCTAACCCTAACCCGAACCCTAACCCTAACACTAACTGAAAACTTAACACTAACCCCTACACTAACCCTAACCCATACCCTAACCCTACCTAACCCTAACCTAACCCGTATCCTAACCCTAACCCGTACCCTACCCTGACCCTAACCCATACCCTAACCCTAACCCTAACCCATACCATAACCCTAAACCTTACCCTAAACCTTAACCTAAACCTAAACCTAACCCATACCCTAACCCTAAACCTAACCCTAATCCGTACCCTAACACTAACCCGTACCCTAATCCTAACCCATACCCTAACCCGTACCCTAACGCTAACCCTAACCCATGCCCTAAACCTCAACCGTACCCTAACCCTAATTCATACCCTAAACCTAACCCAAAATTTTACCCTAACCCTAGCCCTAAAACATAACCTAACCCTAAACATAACCCTAACTCTATCCCTAACCCTGTCGCGTACACTAACCCTAACCCGTACCCTAAAACTCACCCTAACCCTAATCCTGTACCCTCACCCTACCCCTTAGGCTAACCCTAATCATAACCCTAACCCGTACCCTAACCCTAACCCGAACCCGTACCCTAAACCTCACCCTTACCTATACTCTTACCCTAACCCCAACCCTAACACATCCCCTACCCGAACCCTCTCCCTAACCCGTACCCTAACCCTAACCCTATCCCTAATGCTAACACTAACCCTAACCCATACCCTAACCAGTAACCTAACCCTAACCCATACGCTAACTTTAACCCTAAACCTAAACCTAATCCATACCCTAAACCTAACCAGTACATAAACCCTAATCCTAACCCGAAACCGTACCCTATCCCTTAAACTAACTCGTACCCTAACCCTAACCCTAAACCTAACCCGTACCCTAACCCTAACCCTAACCCGTACACTAGCCCGTACCCTAAACCTAACACATACCCTAACCCTTACCCGGACCCTAACCCATACCCTAACCCTAACCCTAAACTGTACTCTAACACTAAACAGTACCCTAACCCTAACCCATACCCTAACCTGAACCCTAACCCGAACCCTAACCCGTATGCTAAATCTAACCCTAACCCTATCGCTAACCCGGACCCTAAACCACACCCCAACCATAACCCTAAACTGTACCCTAACCGTAAACCTAACACTAACCGAAACCTTGACACTAACCCGTACCGTAACTCTAAACCGTACCCTACCCATAACCCAAACCCTAACCCATATCCTAACCCTAACCCTACCCCGTACCATAACCCTAACACTAACCCATACCCTAACCTTAACCCTAACCCTAACCCGTACCCTAACCCGTACCTTAACCCGTATCCTAACCCTAAATCGTACCATAACCCTAACCCTAAACCCTACCCTAAACCTAAACCTAACCTGTATCCTAACCCGTACCCGAACCCTAACACTAACCCTAATCCTAACCTTAACCCATACCCTAACCCTAACCCTTACCCTAACCCTAAACCTAACTGTAACTCTAACGCTAATCCTAACCCTAAACCCTACCCTAACCCTAACACTAAGCCGTACCCTTACCCTTACCATAACCAGTACCCTAACCCTAACCCTAACGCTAACCTGTATCCTAACCCTAACCCTAACCCGTACCCTAACCCTAACCCTAAAACTAACACTAATCTTAACACTAACCCTTACCCTTAACCTAACCCGTATCCTAAACCTAACCCTAACGCTAACCCGTATCCTAACCCTAAACCTAACCAATACCCTAACCCTAAACCATACCCTAAATCTAAACCTAACCGTAACCCGTATCCTACCCCTAATCCCAACCCGTACCCTAAACCTAACCGTAACCCTAACTGTAATCTGTACCCTGAACCTAACCCGTACGCTAACCCTAACCCTGAACCTAACCCGTACGCTAACCCTAACCCTAAACCTAACCCGTAACCTAACCTGTACTCTAAACCGTACCCCGTCGGGCTCCCGATGCATGGAGCCTGCTTCTCCCTCTGCCTGTGTCTCTGCCTCTCTCTCTCTCTGTATGACTATCGTAAATAAATAAAAAAAAATTTTTTTTTAAAAAAAAAAAAGGGATCCCTGGGTGGCGCAGCGGTTTGGCGCCTGCCTTTGGCCCAGGGCGCGATCCTGGAGACCCGCGATCGAGTCCCGCGTCGGGCTCCCGATGCATGGAGCCTGCTTCTCCCTCTGCCTGTGTCTCTGCCTCTCTCTCTCTCTGTATGACTATTGTAAATAAATAAAAAAAAAATTTTAAACCGTACCCTAACCCATACCTAACCCTAACCCTAACCCTAAAACGTACCCTAACCCGTACCCTAATCCTAACCCCAACCGGTACCCTAACCCTAAACCTAACCCGTACCCTAAACCTAAACTTAACCCGTACCCTAACCCTAACCCTAAACCTAACGAGAAACCTAACGCTCAGCCGTATCTTAACCCTAACCCTAAACTTAACCCGTACCCGTACCCTAACCCTAACCCGTTCGCTAACCGGTACCCTAATCCTAACCCTAACCAGTACCCTAACCATAATCTGTACCCTAACCCTAACCCTAACCCTAACGCCGTACCCTAACCCTAACCCTAATGCTAACACTAACCCTAACCCGAATCCTAACCCGTAACCTAACCTTAACCCTAACCCGTATGCTAACCTCAAACCTAAACCTAACCCTAATCTGTACCCTAACCCTAACCCATACACTAAACCTAATCCTAACCCGTACCCTAACCCTAAACCTAACCCATACTCTAACCCTAACCCCAACTCTAACCCTAACCTTAACCCGTACCCAAAACCTAACCCTAATCCGTACCCTAACCCTAACCGTAACCCTAAACTAAACCTAACCTAACCGTACCCTAACCCGTACCCTAACCATAACCCCAACCCTAAACTTAACCCGTACCCTAAACCTAACCCTAAACTTAACCCATACCCTAAACCTAACCCTAACACGTACCCTACCCCTACCCCTAACCCTAACCCGTACCCTAACCCTAATGCTAACACTAACCGTAACCTTAACCCTAACCTGTAACCTAACCCTAACCCGAGCCCTACCCTAACCATAACCCATACCCTTACCCTAATCCTAACCCTAATCCGTACCCTAACACTAACCCATACGCTAACCCTAACCCTAACACTAACCCGTACCCTAACACTAACACTAACCCATACCCTAACCCGTAACCTAACACTAACCCTAACCCTAAACAGTACCCTAATCCTAACCCGTGCCCTACCTAACCCGTACCCTAACCCGTACCCTAACCCGTACCCTAAACCTAAAACTAACCCTAAACCTAACGCTAACTGTAACCCTAACCTTAACCCTAACGCGTACCCTTACCCTAACCCATACCCTAACCCTAACTCTCACCCTGACCCTAACCCCTACCCTAACCCTAACCCTAAACCGTACCCTAACCCGTACCCTAACCCTAAACCTAATCCTAACCCTAACCCTAATACTACCACTAACCCTAACCCTAACGCTAACAGTAACCCTAAACTTAACCCTAAGCCGTACACTAACCCTAACCCGTACGCTAACCCTAACCTTTACCCGTACCAGTAAACTAACCCTAACCCGTACCATTAACCTAACCATAACGCATACCCTATCCCTAACCCGTACCCTAACCCATACCCTAACACTAACCCTAACCCTAACCCTATCCATAACCAATACACTAACCATAACCCTAAACCATACCCTAAACCTAACCCTAACTCTAATGCTAACCCTAATAACCCGTACACTACCCCGTACCCTAACCCTAACCTGTACCCGTACCCTAAGCCTAACCCAAACACTAACCCTAAACTTAACCCTAACCCGTACCCGGACCATAACCCGGACCCTAATCCTAACCCTAACCCTAACCTGTACATAACCCTAACCCTAAACCGTACCATAACCCTAACCCTAACCTGTACCCTAACCCTAACCCTAACCCTATAACTAACCCTAACCCGGAACCTAACCCTAACCCATAACTAACCCTAACACTAACCCTAACGCTAACCCTAAATCTATAACTAACCCTAACCCGTACCCTTACCCTAACCATAACCCGTACCCTAACCCTAAACCTAAACCGTACCCTAATCCATACCCTAACCCTAAACCTAACCCTAACCCTATTCATAACCCATACACTAACCATAACCCTAACCCTAACGCTAACCATAACCTTAAGCCGTACCCTAAACTGTACCCTAACCCTAACCCTAACCAAACCCGTACCCTAAACCTAACCCTAACTCTAATGCTAACCCTAATAACCCGTACACTAACCCGTACCTTTACCCTAACCCTAACCCGTAACCTAAGCCTAATCCTAACACTAACGCTAAACTTAACCCTAACCCTAACCCATACCCAAATCCTAACTCTAACCCTAACCCTAAACTGTACCATAACCCTAACCCGTACCCTAACCCTAACCCTAACCCTTACCATAACCCGGACACTAACCCTAACCCTAACCCTATCCCTAACCCTATAACTAACCCTAACCCGTAACCTAACCCTAACCCGTAACTAACCCTAACACTAGCCCTAACGCTAACCCTACCCTATAACTAACCCTACCCTGTACCCTAACCTGTAACTTAACCTGTACCCTAACCGTAAACCGAACCCTGAACCGTACAGTCAACCTAACCCTACCCTTACCTGTAACCTAACCCATACCCACACCCTAACCGTAAACCTAACCCGTACCTAAACCTAACCCTAATCCGTAGCCTCACCCGTACCCTAACACTTACCCTAACCCTAAACTTAACCCTAACCCTAACCTGTACCCTAAGCCTAACCCTAACACTAACCCTAACCTTAAAACTAACCCGTACCCTAACAATAGCCTGTACCCTAACCCTAACCCGTATCCTAACCCTAACCCTAACTCTAAACCATACCGTAACCCTAAACCTAACCCTAACCCTAATACATATCCTAACCCTAACCCTACCCTAACACTAACACTAACACGTACCCTAACCCTAACCCTAACACATACCCTAAACCTAAACCTAACCCTAACCCTATCCCTAACCCTAATCCGTAACCTAACCCTAACCCATACCCTAAGTCGTACTCTAACCCGTACACTAACCCTAACCCTAAACTGTACCCTAACCCTAACTCTAACGATAACCTTAACACTAACCCGTACCCATACCCTAACACTAACGCTAACCCATACCCTAACCCTAATCGTAACCTGTACCCTAACCCTAACCCTAAACCATCCCCTAACAGTACCCTAACTCGTATCCTAACCCTAAACCTAACCTAAAACCCACACCCTAACACTAACCCTAAACTTAATGCTAAAACTAACCTTAACCCATACCCTAACCCATACCTAACCCTAACCCATACGCTAACCCTAACCTTGACCCAGACCCCGACCCTTGACCCCTGACCTAACCCAAACCCTAAACCTAACCCCTAAACCCAACCCCAACCCCAACCCCTAACCCTAACCCTAAACCCTAACCCCAACCCTAACCCTAAACCCCAACCCCTAACCCTAACCCCTAACCCTAACCCCAACCCAACCCAACCCCAACCCTAACCCTAACCCTAACCAACCCTAAACCCCAACCCCAAACCCTAACCCCTAACTCCTAACCCTAACCCCTAACCCTAACCACCCTAATCCTAACCTTCCCTAACCCTAACCACCCTAACCCTAACCACCCTAACCCTAACCACCATAAGCCTAACCACCCTAACCCTAACCACCCTAACCCCTAACCACCCTAACCCCTAATCCTAACCCCTAAACCTAACCCCTAACCCTAACCCTCTAACCCTAACCCTCTACCCTAACCCTAACCCTCTAACCCTAACCCTCTAACCCTCTAACCCTAACCCTAACAACCCTATCCCTAACCCAATCCTAACCCTAACCCCCAACCCCTAACCCTAACCCTAACAACCCTAACCCTAAATCCTAACCCCTAACCCCTAAACAACCCTAAACCCTAACCACTCTAACCCTAAACCCTAACCCCCTAACCCAACCCTAACCTAACCCTAACCCTAGCCCCTAGCCCCAAGCCCTAGCCCCTACCCCTAACCCTAACCTTAACCCTAACCCCTAACCCCTATCCCCAACCCCTAACCCTACCCCTAACCCCAACTCCTAACCCCAACTCCTAACCCTAACCCCTAACCCCAACCCTAACCCCTAACCCCAACCAACCCTAACCCCAACCCCTAACCCTAACCCTCTAACCCTAACCCTAAACCCTAACCCCTAACCCCAACCCCTAACCCTAATCCTTAACCCCAACCCTAATCCCAACCCCTAACCCTAATCCTAACCCCCAACTCCAATCCCCAACCATAACCCTAACCCCTGACCCTGACCCTAACCCTGACCCTCTGACCCTCACCCCTAACCCCTGACCCCTAACCCTAACAACCCTAACCCTAACCCTAACAACCCTAACCCTAACCCCTACCCCAAACCCCGACCCCTGGCCCCTAACCCCAACCCTAACCCTAACCCCTAAACCCTAACCCCTAACCCTCTAACCCTCTAACCCCTAACCCCAACCCCTAATCCCTCACCCCAAACCCTAAACCCTAAATCCCAACCCCTCAACCCTAACCCCTAACCCTAACCCTAATCCAGGAAGAGAGAAACTGATGGGCCCCGCAGAGGCAGTGGGTCTGCTCCTTGACCTAGGGACTGTGCCCTGGGGTTGGGGTCCTCATACTGGCCCTGGCCTACTGCGGTGAAAAAGATGGGGAAATCGTTAGAACGAATGTTCGAGGCACTATCCTCAGGAAGGGTGTGTGAGGGCCATGAGGTTCAGAGCAGCCAAGTAAAATGCCCAAGGTCACAGAACAAGGAAATGGTGATGTATTATTCTGTCTATGGATTCCTCCATCAATTTGCCAATATTTTGTTGAGGGCTTTTCTGTTCATGGGGGGATACTGGTTTGCAATTTTCTTTTCTTCTAATATCCTTGTCTGGTTTGGCATCACTGGTATCCTGGGTCCATGAGATGATCTCAGAAGTATTCCTACCTCTATTTTCTAAAAGATTTTCTATAATACTGACTTTAATTATTCCTTAGGTTTTTGATAGAATTTACCAAATGAAGCCAGCCAGGCCTGGAGTTTTCTTAGTGGGAAAGTTATAAGTTCAATTTGTTTCTTATAATTTTGAAATAATCACAAACTTATAGAAAATCTAGACATACATTTGTGAGAAAGTCGCAAAACTGACACCACATCACCCCTGAAGATTTTGGCATGTATTTCCTACAAACAAGGACTTTTCCCCACACACAACTGCAGTGCATCTTTGAAAATGATGGAGCTGTCATGGATGTAGACCTGACACCTGGTCCTCTGGCTTGTACTCAAGTCTCATCTATAATAACACCCTGCAGAGTAAAAGGTACTCCATGTCTCCTCTCCAGTCCCTGGGTACTTTCCAACACCACAGCCAGCTGTTTGTAGAACATGGAAGGCCCCTCATCTGGATCATCTGACATGTCCTCATGCGTAGATTAAAGTCGTGTGTCTTTGGCAAAACATCTTGAGGTAATGCTGTGCCTATGTCCTTGTAGGAGGCACACAAGTTCTCCTTGTACTACTGACAACCACGCACTGAAGCTGGGATCTCCCACAGTCTCCACCATGATGATACTCTTTCTCCTTTGAAATTACTAAGCATTTTGTAGGGAAATACTTTCCAACTATATATATACCCCCTTCATCATAGAATTTTTGATGTAATCACTTATGTATTTATATCTGTAATATGATTTCCTATTTTACTGAGTTAGTCCGTTCTCTCACTGTTTCTCTTGACATTCAAACCATCTCAGACTTGACCAACAGGAGGCCCTCCAGGCTGGCTCCTGTATCCCTGTAACATGCCTCCAGTCTGTGAGCCCCTCCTTGCTTTTTTGGCACAAGATGCTCCAGGCTTCACCTTGTAATTTTCCTAACATGACCCTGGAGCTCTGGTTCGTTTGTAGAAGCCAAGACGTGGGATCATTGTTATTGGATGTTATAGATAGAGACTATCTATCTATTATCTATCTGCCTCTATCTATCTATCTACCTATCATCTATCTTCATCATCATGTATTACTTATTATATACCTTATTATACCTTATTGTATCAGTATACCTCAGTACCAATTTCTAGATTAATGTTGTTGTGGGCAGAAAACAGAGAGTATGAGGCTCACTTCTCTGCAGAACTCCAGTTTCTGTCTCCGCAGGTGCTGGAACTCACTGTTTATCCTTTGCTTCTGATCAGTCCCATTCTGCCCAATTTCTCAGCCCTGAAACAGCAGGCACTTTGAGGGGAAGCAGCAGGAAGTCAGACTCACTGAAGTCTTGGGATTCAGGCCCCTCGTTTATTTGTTTTTGTGTGTAAAGCATTTTTATTTAAACTCTTAATATAACAAGGACAACAAAAGAGCAAATGAGGGAGTTTATAGTTTGGGAGTTGATGCTGGTTCATATCAGAGGAATGTCAGCCAACTGTGGGCACAGGTTTTGAAAATTCTTCAGCTTGAGACTCAGACACTATGCCCTTTTCATTTCCACTGGAGCCACATAGCTAAAGTGCTGTATGTTCCGTCTTTGTTTCCTTCAGATGCCTCTTCCTATCATATTCCTTGGCTCCATGACAAGCAAGTCCTGCATCCCTCCCACCTGGGTTATTCTTTCTTTTTTTAAAGATTTATTTATTTATTTGAGAAACAGATAGAGATTGTATCCACAAATAGGGGGTAGGCAGAGGCAGAGGGAGAGAATTTTCAAGCAGACTCCCTAATGAGTGTGGGGCTAGACTCGGGACTCGATCTCAGGACCCCAAGATCATGACCTGAGCCAAAATCACCAGTTGGACACTGAATCGACTGTTGGACATTGAACCAGGCTGAAAGCACCCCTCCTGGGTCACTTTCTAACCAAAAACTCCAGGCTGGGTAACTTTGCCATGCGTTTCATGTCAAAATAACACAAACTTATATCCATTTATCCAGAGAAAGGGAAGGAGAGAACATTTCCAATTCAATATCTGAGGCTAGCAACCTTGATACAAAAGCTTCACAGAGGCATTAAATAAAAAAAAGGGTAATGAAAGTCAAATCTATAATCACTAAAGAAAACATTATAAAACTATATGATATAAAATGCTATCAAAGTACCAAACAGTATTAAAGGGTAGTACAGTGTGATCAAACAGACTTATTCTAGAAAAGCAAGATTGATTTAGCATTCAAAAATCTACTTAAGTAATTAACCATATCTATAGAACATATGATCATGTCAGTCGAGGGAGAAACATTATTGTATAAAATTAAAAATCCATTCATGATAAAAAGAAAAAACTATGAATAGAAGTAAATTTACTTAACCTGTTGATGTGTCTTCAAAACACTCAAACCAAACATCATGCTTGATGGTGAAGTCTAAAAAATCTTCCTTGAGGTTTGGAGCAAAATACAAATGGCTGCTCACACCATCCCTATTCAATGATGGGCTGGAGATGCCAACCAGACTCAATAAGACAAGAAAGAGAAAAGTAATGAGACTGGAAAGGAGTAGATAAAGATGTCATTTGTTATTGATTACATCATTTGAACACTAAAAAAATCCAAAGAAGTCTATGAGAAACTACTATGATTAATAATCAGAGTTACTGGACACAATTTTATATTTCTAAACAACAGCAACAATTGGAAAATTAATTATTAAATGACACCATTTATAATTGCTTCAAAAATACCAAACACTTAGGAAAAGATCTAATAAAGTATATGCAAAAATAAAAACCTGAGTGTTTGGAGTGCCTAGGTGGCTCAGTCAGTTAAGTGTCCAACTCTTGATTTTGACTCAGGTCATTGATCTCAGGGTCGTGAGTTGAAGCCCCATGTCAGGTTCCCTGCTCAGCATAGAGTCTGCTTAAGATTCTCACTCTCACTCTCCCTCTGCCCCTCCCTCCATCCGCACCCTTTCTCTAAAACAAATAAATAAATGGATAGATGATTGTAAAACATTATTGAGAGACATAAAGAAGACCAAAATAAAGACAGATATGCCTTATCCATGGATTAGAAGACTCTATTATAGGGGCAGCCCAGGTGGCTCAGTGGTTTAATGCCACCTTCAACCCAGGGTGTGATCCTGGAGACCTGGGATTGAGTCCCACATCAGGCTCCCTGCATAGAGCCTACTTCTCCCTCTGCCTGTGTCTATGCCTCTTCCTCTCTCTGTATCTCTCATGAATAAATAAATAAAATCTTTTAAAAACAAAAGACTATTATAATATGTGAATTCTTCCCCCAAATTATCTATAGAATCTAACAATCCCATTCAAAATTCCAGCAGGTATTGTGGAAGTCAAGTTAATTCAAAAATTTATATGGAAATGCAAGACTAAAATAGCAAATACAATACCAAAGAAGAATAAGAAAGAAGATTTACATTACCAGATATTAAGACTTACTAATTAAAAGCTACAGAAACTCAGACAGTATGATATGAGCATATGATTAAACAAATAGATCAACAAAACAGAATAGTGTTTGGTGAGTACAACCACTTTGGAAAATTATTTAGCAGAATCAGGTAAAACTGATCATATGCAGATTCTACGCTCCACAAGTCCCCCCTCTCCTGAGAATGTAACTGTGGCAGGTGGAATGATAGCACCTCAAAGATGGCCACCTAATCCCCAGCATCTGTATATATATTCTGCTACATGCAAAAAATAATTAAGGTTACAGATAGAATTAAGGTTACCTTATCAGTTGACCTTGAAATAGGGAAATCATCTGGAATTACTCAAGTGGCTCCAATCTAATGAGATGAGTCCATAGAGAAGGAAAGCAGAAGAGTCTGTGAGAAGCACTGGACTCACCATTGCTGGCACTGAAGATGGAGGAAGGTGTCACAAATCAAGACATGTGAGTGGCCTCTGGAGCTGGGAATGGGAGCACCTGGGTGGCACAGTCAGTTGAGCATCTGACTCTTGGATTTGGCTCAGGTCATGATCTCAGGGTCATGAGGTCAAACTCCACATTAGGCTCCACACTCACCACAGAGTCTGCTTTGGATTCTCTCTTCCTCTCCATCTGCCCCTCCTACTTATTCTCTCTCTAACAAATAAATAGATGGAGAAGGAAGGAGGAAGGAGGAGGAAGGAAGGAGGAAGGAGAAGAAAAGAAGAAGAAAAGAAGAAGAAGAAGAAGAAGAAGAAGAAGAAGAAGAAGAAGAAGAAGAAGAAAGAGAAGAAGAAGAAGAAGAAGAAGAAGAAGAAGAAGAAGAAGAAGAAAGAAGAAAGAAGGAGGAGGAAGAAAGGAGGAGGAGGAAGAAAGAAGGGGGAGAAGAAAGAAGGGGGAGGAAGAAAGAAGGGGGAGGAAAAAAGAAGGAAGAAGGAGGAGGAGGAAGGAAGAAGGAGGAAGAAGAAAGGAGGAGGAAGGAGGAGGAAGGAAGAAGAAAGAAGAAGAAAGAAGAAGAAGGAAGAAGAAGAAAAAGAAAAAGAAGAAAAGAAGAAGGGAATGGCCCTCAGCTCATAACCAGCAAGGAAATGGGACCTCAGTCCGACAACTTGTTGAATCCTACCAACAAGCTGAATGAACAGGAAACAGCTTCTCCCCTGGAGTCTCTAGAAAGAAGTACAGCCCTGCTAACCACCTTAAGTCTAGCCTGGTGAAACCTGTATTAAACCTCTGACTCCTTACAGAACTCTAAGAGAATACATTTGTGTTGTTTTAAGCCACCAAGAAATTTGTTACAACAGCCACTGACAATTAATACAACAGAGCAAGCAAAAAACATTACATATTCAACCACAGTCCACTCCTCGGTTCCCAAGTATGCATGCAGATTTGCATACACATGTACACACACCCTTTCCCTAACTAATTATTCCAAAGACTGCACTTCTCATAATGCAACAATTCTTCTTTCAATCACAAAAAACTCCTCTTCCTTTGGAAGATGGCTCAGGACTGGATCCAAGTAGATCATACTGCAACAAGCTGAAAACCTGGAGGTGCTGCACATGCATCATGGAAGGTGAAAATGTTGTTTCATGATCTTGCAACCATGGATTTAAGTTACCCAGATATCTAACCTAATCAAGGAATGAAAACAGAGCAATCAGAATAAAAACTCTCTTTCAGAAAAGGAAATGTAAATCCAGTCATCAGTGGTCTGAATAACACATCATGCCCCTCTGGATAGGGAGAAAGTGACGTCCTGCTCAATGGACAGCTTGGCTGGCTGGGTTCCCCCTGCACGGAAGACTTGGTTTCTGCTCCCTTCTGTTCTATGTGGCCCTACTAAAATGGTTATTGCCTGGGGACAGCATTCTGAGGGTGGAGGTAACTATCCTGGAGGTGGCCTTGGGGACTGAACAGTAAGAGGCTCCTGCACCAGGGCACCCTTCGCTGACACTGTCCCAAACACTATTTTGATGCCAATTGATTGATTTCCTGAGTCCTGCCATGACTATTGGTCCTATCTCTTTAGTCAGTGGCTTCTGGCCCAGCCTTCTCTCTGCCTCCAAAACAGTGGGAACAAAGAACTGGGATGGCCAGGCGGCCCCAACCAGTCTGAGAACACCTCTCAGTCCCCAGACCACCACCCCACCCAGATTTATGGTAGAGTCAGAGGCACAGAGGCCTTCAGCAGCAGCAGGCATATCAAGAGTGGTTTGGGGGGCAGGATCCCCCGATCCTCCAGGCTATCACATCCCGGCTTCCAGAATACCACAGTTTGATGATCCCATCCCTAACACTGCCATGGGCCAAATAATTCAGCTTTTGCAATTCAAGAAGGTAGACAATTGCTGAATTGTAAGTGGCCCTGGTCCTCTGCACTCTTAAATCTCAGGAGACTTTCCAGCTGGCAACTTCCTGCTGTCCAATCTGCAGGACTGAAACGAAATGCATCAGTTGTGCACTGCCTCACTGATGGCCTCAGTAAAGAGCCAGCACACTAACAATGTTGGCCCCTCCCCACAGGTGCTAGGCACCAAGACCCAGTGCCCTTGCTAAACAGTGAGCAGAGCATGTCCAATCATACAATGAAACACACACCCTGGTTCTTTTAGGAAGCCTATACGGTATAAGCCTATACCCTTTATCCAATTAATTATTACCAAGATTTCCTTGTTGTAAAGTCCAAAGGGTCCAGTTTAATACTCACATTATCCACATCATTTGTTTTTTAAAAATATGCAGAGAAAAAACACTAGAGGACACCATGGACAGGGAAATTAGGCAATACCATTGAAACTCAAGTGATTCTAGGAATAAAGATGCCACTGAATTAGCAGAAGTCTTAAAAGTCTTTTTTTGAGAAAAGATTGTAAAAGACTTAGAGACTACTTTTTTCATCCCCCATTACATTAGAGTTAAAGAGGCTGTGGCGCATGGATCCCTGAACCTGCAGCACTGGCCCTTAAGTCCCAGGCTATGAAATGCATTCCGAGATTTTGTTGGAAACGGCCTGGCCTCTGCATCACCCGGGAAGAGAAGGAAGAGGGAGAGGAACCCAGGAAGAAGCGCGGTCTCTGTGGCACCACCATAACTCTCTTACTTGTCAGGGGGGTCTCCACCTATGGCTGTGGAGGGACTGCAAAGGCGCTGCTGGGGGGATGGGCAGGAAACACTTCCCTTCCTCCACCTTCAGCCCGGGGCCCTAGACCCTCCGACTGCAGTTCACAGTTGGCCGGGTGCTCTTCTGACGTCTGCAAACACTTGGGAGTAAGCTGCTCTCAGGACTGGGCTCCGTGTTTCTTCCTCCACTCCTCGAATCAACTTCATTAAACTCAAGGAAGGGGTCTGATGTGCAAAGGAAAACACCGAGATGCCTATCACACCTCCTGGAGCATGTACAGTCGGTCACTAATGTATCGTATTACTGGTGTTTTTTAAGTGCCCTTGATTATTTTCATTCTATGATCAGTTAAAATAAAAGCACTCCTACGTCATCCCCATACCTGAGGGGCGCGAAGCCTACTCTTCAGGAGCCTAAAGCACCTGGAGCATCACACACGCAGCGGGCACAATGGCGGAGCGGCTCTTGGGCACATGCACACGAACACACACTCGCACAGGCCCCCGCTTGGGCGCTCCCGGCTCCACCAGCAGCCACCGAAGAGCAGGGTACAACCTGCCGGGAGGTGTTCCTAACCACCGAGGAGCTGGGGTACACCTGCCGGGCAGTGTCCCTAACCACCAGGAGCTGGGGTACACCCTGCCGGGAGTGTCCCTAACCACTGAGGAGCGGGGTACACCCTGCGGGAGTGTCCCTAACCACCGAGGAGCGGGGTACACCCTGCCAGGCGGTGTTCCTAACCACCGAGGAACTGGGGTACACCCTGCCGGGCGGTGTCCCTAACCACCAAGGAGCTGGGGTACACCCTGCCGGGAGTGTCCCTAACCACCGAGGAGCGGGGTACACCCTGCCAGGAGGTGTCCCTAACCACCGAGGAGCAGGGTACACCCTGCCGGGAGGTGTCCCTAACCACCGAGGAGCGGGGTACACCCTGCCGCGAGGTGTCCCTAACCCGCAGACCCCGGGGACCCCGTAGAGCCCAGCCGGCGTCCACAGGCTTCAGAGCGCTTCCCCAGGGACGTGGAGACCCGGAGCAGCCTCCAGGGGTGCAGGGTTCCTTCCCAGCACCTGGAGGCAGGTTTGTGAGAAATTTCCAAAGCCTCTAGAAGTATCGATCCTAATTCTGCATAAAGTGCTGCAATCGAGGCCATGTACAAAACGGCAAATGGCCCATGACACCATGTGTGAAATGTCCAGAATAGCTAATCCAGAAAGTAGATGAGTAGTTGCAAGCGAGTGGGAGCGGGGAGGCGACTGCTACCGGGTGAAGGGTTTCCCTGGCCTGATGGAAAAGTTCTGGAACCGGATAGCGGTGATGGTTATACAGCATCCGGAGTGTACTTAATGCCACTGAATGGTTAAAATGGTAACATTTATGGTGTGTGTATTTTACCACAAATATATATATCATAAAACTTCCTGGTAGGGGCATAGCTATCCCAGAACCAGCTCATCAGAGGTTATTTTTCAAGGGCACGGAAACCAGTCATCACTGGTTAATTGAAAAAGATGTTTAAGCACTGGGTGTTATTCTGTATGTTGGTAAATTGAACACCAATAAAAAATAAATTTATTATAAATAAAACAAATAAAATAAAATAAAATAAAACGGGGGGAGGGGTCCCTAAGAGTGTTACATATACTGAAAATTGTATTTCTTTTTTTTCAAGAGTAAAAAACATCAGCATATACCAATTTGCCCATTTTGTTCTGCTGATTCAAATCCAGGTGTTGGTGGCATCATCCTGCCCTACAAACCTCCTCAGGGCTCTGTTTGAAAACAGTTTGTGAAGATTTAACAAACGAATCTACCCAAAGTCCTTTGAACTTAGTTACATCCTCCAGTGCCCTAATTTTTTTAAATGTAAAATGAAATCGTCCACATTTCCACATAATACAGTGATGGGACACACAAACTAACATTGTCAGCAAACCACACGAGGATGGCACAGGTTCTGCACCATGGCATCTGTTTTGTCATTGATCCCCAGGCAACCTAAGAGGTGGAGACTTCTGTTATCCTCCAGGTTCGGGCCGAGTCACCAAAGCTGGGTGGTGAGGGGGGTGCTCAACAGAGACCCGGCCCCTCTCTGTGGCTTGTTCAAAGGGGCTGGGATCCGGCTGGAGAAGACCAGGGCAGACCTCGTGGGACAGGGTCCCCCAGTTAGCAGGCTCCAAGGAGCCTTACAGGGTGGGGGTGGGGGCTGAGCTATTGAGCCCCTCCTCACCCACTTGGCTGGCTTGTCCCATTTGGGGCCATTATGAATAAAGTGCTATAAATAGTTCCCAGCAGACACATGTTTTCATTTCACTCCAGTGGGTAGACAGGAATGGAATTACTAGGTCATGTTTAACATTTTAAGAAACTGAAAGTTTAAAAAAAAAAAAAAGAAAGTTTTCCACTAATGGCAATTCCAGTTACTCTAAATCCCCTCCAACACTTGGGTGTCAATCTTCTGAATTTTGGCCATTTTAATATACATGTACAACTAATTTACTTTAATTTGCATTTTTCTGATGAATTATGATGGTGCCTATGATCTTACATGCTTTTTGGTTATTAGCATATTTTCTTTTGTTTTTTTTTAAAAAGATTTATTTATTTATGATAGACATAGAGAGGAGAGAGAGAAAGAGAGAGAGAGAGAGAGAGAGAGAGAGAGAAAGAGGCAGAGACACAGGAGGAGGGAGAAGCAGGCTCCATGCTGAGAGCCCAACGCGGGACTTAATCCCGGGACTCCAGGATCGCGCCCTGGGCCAAAGGCAGGCACTAAACCGCTGAGCCACCCAGGGATCCCCGCATATTTTCTTTAATGAGGTATCTATTCAAATTATTTGCCCATTTCTAATTGGTTAGTGAAAGTCCTTCATGTATTCTGGATACAATTCCTTTCTCAGCTACATGCATGTACTGCAGGTATTGCTTCCCATTCTGTGGCTTGCCTTTTCGGTTTTTTAATTTTGGTGAAGTCCAGTTTATCAATCTTTTTCTGCTACGGTTAGTGATTTTGGTGTCCCATCTAAGGCATCTTTGCATATTGCAGGGTCACAAAGATTTTCTCCTCTCAATGTCTGTAGGATCTAGAACTATCTCCCTTTTTTCCTTGCTGTTGGTAATTTGCATTTTCTTTTTGGCGGGAACTGATTACTCTAGCTGGATGATTAACAATTTCATTGATATTTTCAGTTTTTGGTTCATTTAGCTCCTCCATTTTCTGTTTTATTGTTCTGCTTTAACTTGATTATTTCATTTCCTTCTACATGCTTTGGGCTTAGCTTACTCTTGTGTTTCTAGCTTCTTTTTTTAAAAAAAAATTTTTTTTAATGATAGTCACAGAGAGAGAGAGGCAGAGACATAGGCAGAGGGAGAAGCAGGCTCCATGCACCAGGAGCCCGATGTGGGATTCGATCCCAGGTCTCCAGGATCGCGCCCTGGGCCAAAGGCAGGCGCCAAACCGCTGCGCCACCCAGGGATCCGTTTCTAGCTTCTTAAGGAGGCAACTCGGATCATTGACTGTAAAACTTCCTCCTTTACTTATATAAGATTATAATCTTCCTTCTACACAATCCTTTAACTGTACCCCACAAATTTTGGCTTGTTGTCTTTCATTACCACTTAGAAATGTTTTTATTTTCCCTGTGATTTCTTCTTTGGCCCATGAGTTATTTTAAAATGTATTTATTTTCATATATTTGAGGATTTTTCAGATATGTTTTAATTATTGATTCATAAATATTGTGGTCTGAGAATATACTCTATGATAAATGATTAGAATCTATTTAAATGTACTAAGACTTGTTTTATGGTCTCCCGTGGTGAATTTTTGCATGTGCATGAAAAGAATCTATATTCTGCAGTCGTTGGGTACACTGTTTTATAAATGTCAATCATGCCAAGTTAGAGGATAGCATTCATGTCTTGTATGTCCTTGATTTTCTAGCAATCTGTCCTATTAGTTACTAAGAGAATAGCGCAGAAGTCCCCAACTCTAGTTAATGGATTTGCCTGTCTCTCCTGGCAGTTATGTCAGTTCTTGCTTCACATATTTGAAACTGTTATTAATTGCATATATGATTGGTATGACCTTTTTAATATTATGAAAATATCTTTCTCTTTGGTGAGTCTTCTTTGTCAGCACCTCCAGATTTCCTATGTCTAGTGTGTACATAGTCTTTTTTCAATCTTTTCACTTTAGTCTGTGTCTTTACCTTTTAATTGGGTTTCTTCCAGACACCATATATCATGTCAGTCTGATATCCTCTGTTTACATTTTTGTCACTATCAATAGGGTTAAGTCTGCCATCTTGCTGTTTTCTCTTTGGTCCATCTGTTTTGTTATTTTTCCTCTTTTCCTTACTTCCTTTGGATTTCATTCTTCTTTAGTATCTCATGTTTCTCCTCTAATAAGTACAGATTAGCTGTACTTCTGTTTTATTTTTTCAGTGGTTGCCATAAGGCATAAAATGCACATCTTATTACTGTCTTTCAAATAATATTGTACTACTTCATGGACGACATAAGCACCTCACAACAATGTAATTCCACTTCCCATCCTTTGTGCTATTGTTTTCACAAATTCTACTTCTACATATGTTGCAAACCCCATGATGCAATACTGTTTTTATTTACACAATTACCATTTAAATAAAATCATTAAATTTTTTATTGTCTACAACATTGTTCATTCATTCGTGGAGATCCACATTTCTACCTAGTGCCATTTTTCTTCAGCTTGAAGAAATTTCTTTAATAGTTTTGTAGCTCAAATCTGGAGATACAATCTTTGAATTTTTGTCTGAAAATTTCTTTACTTTTGCCCTCATTTTGAAGGATCATTTCTCCAGATACGAGATTCTGGGTTAACAGCTTCCTTCTTTTGGAACATTAAAGATATCACCCTGTTGCATTTTGGTTTGCATTTTTTCTGACGAGAAGTCATTTATTGTCTTTATTTGTCTGTATGAAATGGGTCTTTTTTCCTTCGGCTCTCCCCATCCCTGGTTAACAATGTAATTATGATGTACATTGGTCTGGGGTGTGCATGGGTGTGTGCATGGGGTGTGCATGGGTATGTGCATGCAGAGAAAGAAAGAGAGTATACATGTAGATGTATGTTAGTGTGTGTGTGTTTGTGTGTGTAGGCTCAATAACTAATAGTTATATAACCATTCTTAACTGTAATTTCTTAAATGGAGCTTCAGCATTTTTGGTGTTAATTGTGGTATGGAGATTTACTCATTTCAAATTTATGTATGGATGTTGGGGCACCTGGGTGGCTTAGCAGTTGGGCACTTGCCTTCGGCCCTGGGCATGACCCCGGGATCCTGGGATCGAGTCCCACATTGGGCTCCCCACAGGGAGCCTGCTTCTCCCTCTCCCTGTGTCTCTGCCTCTGTGTCTCTCATGAATAAGTAAATAAAATCTTTTTAAAAAATGGTTGCAAACATGTCAGGCTACCAGAAAGTTGGGAGGGGATGGCCAGTCCCAGGCCCCTAGTGCCTTGAGGGCCACCAGGTCTCGCATGTGCACAGTATGAATAGGGCCCGTCGGCCAGGAGGGCAGTGAGGACAGAACCCGAACCTGAAGGACAAGGGTCCCTGCCTCCAAGCACCAGGACCTGGGGCCAGATGGATGCATCCGGCATGGCCTGGGGGCCCTGCGGGTGACTCGGGTGAAGGTACAGAGGGAGGTAGAGAATGATTGCTGCTCTCTCCCCGCCAAGTCCTGAGCCACAGCCTCCAGAGGGAGCCAAATGAAACCCTTCGAAGCAGCACCGGGACCGTCAGAATCCAGAGCTGAGCAAACTGACCACCTTGCTGCCCTTCCCCGAGGACGTGCAGCCCAGCTTGACAAGCTCTGCATCCTCAGGCTGGTCGTGGGCTACCTGAAGGTGAAGAGCTGCTTTGCAGGTAAGCGGCCGCGTGGCTCCAGATCAAGCTACGAGAGGAGCTTGCCCACAAGCTCTAAGCGTTGACCTTCTGTGAGGCAGAAGCGGCACCGCAGTGTTTGGGTCCCGGACACAGGAAGAAGGCCCCACGCTCAGCTCAGGTACAATAGCTGACCCAGACTGCAGGTGTGTCTCTCTGCCCAGCCTGTCATATGGACCCTGGGCTCTGCTCTCTGTGGAAGGAGACGGGCACGGGCTTCTCACCAGGCTCACAGAATGGCAGGTGCAGAGGAGAGGTCCTAGCGGATGGTCTAACTTCTTTCCTTCCTTTGCTTTATCATTTCTTGTGATAAATTAAATGTTCCTCCAGCTTCCAGAGCTTTGGCTCAGAACAAAGGGCTCATTTTTCTGAAGCTATGAACTGGGCTATTTCTTATCATCTCCCAGAGCACTTGTTCTCCTAAACTTCCTTACCATGTAACGGGCACAGTCTACTCTTCCGTGTCCTACCTGCTAATCCACTGTGTCATTGCTGAGCTAGTCCTAACCCATTCCTGTGCTTGGGACTTGTACGCAGTAAACTGGGTGATGCAGCTGAGCACATCCCCTCCATAGCTAGTAAGCAGCCGCACAGGAAGACGGCCCAAGGAAGACTCTGGGCATGAACAACAAGGGACAGATGGTTACAGCTGCTCGAAAAGAAACTCAAAGATGAAATGGGTCTAGTCAACCTTGAAAATACACTGAGAACTATGAAATTACCCAGCTGCAGGGGTAACTGCAAAGCAGCAGCACCTGTGGAGTCTCGTACAGCAGTGCTGTGGACTATCTGTGCAGGGGTCCACTGTGACCCCAGGGGCTGGGGTCAGGGCATCGGGGAGGGCCGCTAAATGGGCACCGGCTTTCCTTTTGGGAGTGTGGACAGTATCTTGGATGGAGAGAGAGGTGGTGGTTTCTCAGTTTAAAATGGTTAATTTTAGGCTACGTGAATCCCACAGGGGCTGGGATCCTTTGCGGGGAGGGAGGCAGGGGTCCTTTGCAGGCCTGTCAGCCCTCGAAGACCCTGAATGGGTCCTCTGCTTGCCTCTGCCATTGTCTCCAGGCAGCCTGCCCACGTGTCGCTAGTTCGGGCCTGTCCCCACCCACTGGGCTGTGCTGCAGGCCACTGACAGTGGTAGAGACCTCAGACCCTTGCCCTCGCTCTGACCCCCTGCCCAGGATGGCCCAAGGGAAGGGGCACACATGGGCCTTGGGCTTCCCTGGAGAGCAGCCGCCTACCAGTCGTGTGCTGTGAACTGCTTTCGTGGGGAACACCTTGATCCTCAGCTGGTCCCGGCCCAGGTCTGGGCAGACCTGGGGGCCTGAGTCCTCTCACAATACATTAAGAAGATAATTCACCATGACCAAGTGGGATTTATCCCCAGGATGCAAGGTTGGCTCAACACTCGTAAAACAATCAACATGATAGATCATATCAACAAGAGAAAAAACAAGAGCCATATGATCCTCTCAATAGATGCAGAGAAAGCATTTGACAATATACAGCATCTTCCTGATCAAAACTCTTCAGAGTGTAGGGATAGAGGGAACATTCCTCAGCATCTTAAAAGCCATCTATGAAAAGCCCACAGCAAATATTCTCAATGGGGAAACACTGGGAGCCTTTCCCCTAAGATCAGGAACACGACAGGGATGTCCACTCTCACCACTGCTATTTGACATAGTACTGGAAGTCCTAGCCTCAGCAATCAGGCAACAAAAAGAAATAAAAGGCATTCAAATTGGCAAAGAAGTCGTCAAACTCTCCCTCTTTGCAGATGACATGATACTGTACATTGAAAACCCAAAAGACTCCACCCCAAAATTGCTAGAAGTCATACAGCAATTTGGCAGTGTGGCAGGATACAAAATCAATGCCCGGAAATCAGTGGCATTTCTATACACTAACAATGAGACTGAAGAAACAGAAATTAAGGAGTCAACCCCATTTAAAATTGCACCCAAAAGCGTAAGATACCTAGGAATAAACCTAACCAAAGAGGTAAAGGATCTATACCCTAAAAACTACAGAACACTTAAAGAAATTGAGGAAGACACAAAGAGATGGAAAAATATTCCATGTTCATGGATTGGAAAAATTAATATGGTGAAAATGTCTATGCTATCCAGGGCAATTTTCATGTTCAATGCAATCCCTATCAAAATGCCATGGACTTTCTTCAGAGAATTAGAACAAGTAATCTTAAGATTTGTGTGGAATCAGAAAAGACCCCGAATAGCCAGGGGAATATTGAAAAAGAAAACCATATCTGGGGGCATCACAATGCCATATTTCAAGTTGTACTACAAAGCTGTGGTCATCAAGACAGTGTGGTACTGGCACAAAAACAGACACACAGATCAATGGAACAGAATAGAGAACTCAGAAATGGGCCCTCAACTCTATGGTCAACTAATATTCGACAAAACAGGAAAGACCATCCACTGGAAGGACAGTCTCTTCAATAAATGGTGCTGGGAAAACTGGACATCCACACGCAGAATAATGAAACTAGACCATTTTCTTACACCAGACACAAAGATAAACTCAAAATGGATGAAAGATCTAAATGTGAGACAGGATTCCATCAAAATCCTAGAGGAGAACACAGGCAACACCCTTTTTGAACTTGGCCACAGCAACTTCTTGCAAGATACATCTATGAAGGCAAAGGAAACAAAAGTAAAAATGAATTATTGGAACTTAATCAATATAAAAAGCTTCTGCACAGCAAAAGAAACAGTCAACAAAACCAAAAGACAATCTACAGAATGGGAGAAGATATTTGCAAATGACATAATCAGACAAAGGGCTCATATTCAAGATCTATAAAGAAATTATTAAACTCAACACTCAAGAAACAACCAATCCAATCATGAAATGGGCAGGAGACATGAACAGAAATTTCACCAAAGACACACACACACATGGCCAAACACATGAGAAAATGCTCTGCATCACTTGCCATCAGGGAAATACAAATCAAAACCACAATGAGATCCCACCTCACACCAGTGAGAATGGGGAAAATCAACAAGACAGGAAACAACAAATGCTGGAGAGGATGTGGAGAAAGGGGAACCCTCTTGCACTGTTGGTGGGAATGTGAACTGGTACAGCCACTTTGGAAAACTGTGTGGAGGTTCCTCAAAGAGTTAAGAATAGACCTGCCCTAAGACCCAGCAATTGTACTGCTGGGGATTTACCCCAAAGATACAGATGCAGTGAAATGCTGGGACACCTGCACCCCGATGTTTCTAGCAGCAATGTCCACAGTAGCCAAACTGTGGAAGGAGCCTCGGTGTCCATTGACAGATGAATGGACAAAGGAGATGTGGTCTATGTATACAATGGGATATTCCTCAGCCATTAGAAGGATGAATACCCACCATCTGCTTCAACGTGGACGGAACTGGAGGGTATTATGCTGAGTGAAGTAAGTCAATCGGAGGACAATCATCATATGGTTCCACTCATATGGGGAATATAAAAAATAGTGAAAGGGATTATAGGGGAAAGAGAAGAAGATGAGTGGGAAATATCAGATAGGGTGATGGAACATGAGAGACTCCTAACTCTGGGAAGCGAACAGGGGTAGTGGAAGGGGAGGTAGGCGGGGGGACGGGGTGACTGAGTGACGGGCACTGAGGGGGGGCACTTGATGGGATGAGCATTGGATGTTATGCTATATGTTGGCAAATCAAACTCCAATAAAAAAAATATACCAAAAGAAGAGCTAAGCCAAACAGGAACATTAAACATTTGCTTTCAATGACATTTTCTCTTCCTCAGCCACCCTAAAGGACGGCATTGCAGACTGCCCAGCTGACCGACCCATGAATCCAGGAGGAAGTGAGCATGCCTCTCCACAGGTCAATCTAGAACTGTTTTCTGAAGGAGACTTGCTTCTTTGGGTACTGTATGACATTTTCCAAATCTATCTCCTGTCAGTGGTTATGATAATAGCAGAATTAGGGCCTCAGAGGTTTTCAAAAAACATTTCATTTCAAATCTTGTTGAATTTATCTTTAATTATCAAGTCAATTTTCTGGTTGGATAAAGTATTCTATATCTATTCCTTCCATTTTTCAGACAATTCTATAACCAAAGTGCCATGTGGGTGAGAGTCACACAGGGCAGAGTCAGAAACCCTTGATGTCCATCCCTGACAGCCACCTGCTAGTCAAAGAGCAGCCACCTCTCCCCACAAGGGTGATGCTGCATGTGTCCTATCTGTTTCAGGAAGTGTGAGACTCAGGGGGAGGGGTGTATGTGTAAATCATACCGTAAGCCATCAAACACAAGAAAGGAAACAAATGTACAAAGGAAAAATATCTTTTGTGTATATGGAAATATTAGCAATATTAGCATACCATATTTCATTTTTACTACCTTTGGAGCTCTTGAACATTTTCTTTCTCTGAAATTTTCTATCTAAATATGACATATTGGGCAGCCTGGGTGGCTCAGCGGTTGAGCGCCACCTTCAGCCCAGGGCCTGATCCTGGAGACCCGGGATCGAGTCCCACGTCGGGCTCCCTGCAAGGAGCCTGCTTCTCTCTCTGCCTGTGTCTGTGCCTCTCTCTCTCTTTCTCATGAATAAATAAATTAAATATTTAAATAAGTAAGTAAGAAAGATATATTGCTGGTACCTTAGCAAGGAATCCAGGTTCTGGGTGGCTCAAATGTAACAGATCTTTACCTCCCAAACCAGAAGTACAAAACTTCCACAGACAGTTCAGGAGGAACATGCATCACCCTGGGTGAGTGGCCACAGAAGAGGCTGGGTCTGTTCTTTAGGAAAGAAGGGGTGGCATGAAAGATCACTGCATCTTTATTTGTGTGGTAAGGGCTTATTTATCTATTGAGACAAATCATCACTTTTCTCAGAGTAACTTAAAAGTCAATCTGTGATCTCTCCCCACTCTCAAGCTGAAATAACTACATTTTTAATGCTTCAGATCTTTAAAAAAAAAAAAGAAAAAGAAAAAGAGAAAGAGAAAGAAAAAGAAAGAAAGAAAAGAAAACAACAATTCCAAAAGGAGTTTTGCCAGGGGAAAAAAATCTTGATCATGTGCTCTGGGCATGAAAAGCATGGCTCCTAACGCTTGGCAGGAACCAGAGAAACAAAGATACAAGTGACTTTGTCTAGGAAATAAACACAATCCTGGGGTGGGAGTAAGGACAAGAGAGAACTGTGTGGGGCCAAGAAAAAGCAATAAAATGTGAACGGAGGTTCAACCTTCTGGAAACACGGCAGCCAGACGCAAAGCGGCAGGTACCCACCGCAGGCCTCACCAGTACCCACTGCACACGCTGAACAAAGGATAGAGAATCTCAGAGAACACGCTAACCTCAGTGGTTCCCTGTGTTTCAACAGAAAAATTACTTACACCCTCTTTGCATAGGCTAAATTTTGTGCATATCCTAAAAGACACCTCATCCAACAAGGCAATCTCGTGTCCAGGTTCCAAAGGGTGTTTTGGGGGACTCACACGGAGGCTCTCACAGGGTGGGGGTCAGAATGGACACGGGCCGCTGCCGCTCAGCAGAGCACAGGACTCGGGCAGAGGCCTCCGCAGGGCCTTAGCAAGACAGATGAGCAGAGCACTCGGCGTCCACAGAACTCGTGGGACCCCCAGAACCATGAAGCCCTGGGGTGGAGGCCCCTCTGCAGCAAGAGCAGTGGGGTCCAGATGCTGCCGCTCTCGTGCCCCCAACTGCACCCCAAGGGGGGACCCCGACTTGCTCGCTACCGAAAGACGGCGTCTACGCTGCATTCTGCGTCCTAGTAACTGGAACGATGCCGCCGGCATAAGCCGCCCGAGCCCCACGGGGCTGCCCTCCCACCCCAACCCCTGCCGGTGGCAGAAGAGACGTGCTGTCAGCAAACAGGTGGTCCGTGACGCCGTCACACACGAAACCCCCAAACACCCGCAGTAAGTGGAACCTGCACTGAAGGAGGGAAACCATACCCCAAAGGACAAGGAATGGAAGGAAAGCCAAGGCGGCCCACGTGAAGTCGGAGGTGTCAGGTACGGCGGGGGGGGGGGGGGGGGGCCTGCCGGGCGACCAGCGCGGACCCGGGACGGACATGCCCGCGCGCACACCGGGTCTGAGCAAGCGGCCCGCGTGTCCTCCTGAGAACTCCGGGCTCCCGGGAGGTCGGGAGGTCGCGGCGCCGCGGTCCCCGAGGACAGGGCGGGAGGACGGGCCAGGCACGCCCCTCCGGGAGCTGGGAGAGGCCGGGGCACAGCCGCGGGGACACCGAGGGCGCCGCTGCGGCACCGCCACACCGCGGGGGGCCCGGGGCGGCCGACGGGGCTTCTCAGGGAGTCCGTGTCCGCGGCTTCGGCCCCAGGTCTGCGGTGACCGGTCACGCGGCCCTGGGCAGGCGCACGCGGGGGGAGAGGCCCTTCCGGCGGCTCAGGCTGGGCTCGGCCCCCCGCAAGCGGCCCCGGCGTGGTCGGTGCTGGGCACATGGCCTCCAGCCCCGGAGAGGCTCCGACGGCGGCGGCGCAGCCACGGGGACAAGCGCGCGCCCTCGGCCGGGTGGGGCGCACGCAGGGAGCCGCGGGTGGGGCGCGCCTGCACGGCGGGGGCCTCACCGCTGCGTCCCCAAGGCCGAGGCCAGGGCTTCCCCCCGACGGGCCCGACTCCAGGGGCGCGCGGCGGCGCCCGGGCTCCGGCTCCACTCCCGGGGCTTCAGGCCGCAGGGCGCAGGCGCGGGCCTCGCACGGGCGCTCGGGGTCGCACCGCCTGGGGGTCTCCTGAGGGCGCTGATCCCGGCGACGCGCCGCCTTGGCCCTCGGCCCCCAGGCCCATGTTTCGCAGCGAGGACACGAGCCGCCCGACAGGGACGTGGAACACGATGCAGCAGCCACGGGCTCGACCCACGGGGAGCCCAGGCCGCCGAGGAGCGTCGAGGTCGCCGGGCGGCTTCAGCCTGCCTGCAGGCGGCGGCGGTCTACACTGCCACATCCGGGTCACGCGGGGGTCACACGGGGGTCACGCGGAAGGCAGGGCCGTGCTGGGAGTGCCGCGCCGCCGTCCTCGTGGGGCCCCGAGGGCCGCTCCGCCAGGGAGGTCTCCCGCGGCGGCCACAGGCGGGCACAGGGGGTCGTCCAGGAGGCCGGCCGGAGGCAGACGGAGCTGCGGGACGGGCGCGCCACGGGCTCAGGGCCCAGGTGCCTCCATCCGCAAAGCTCGAGGTGGAGACCGCGTGCTCCCTCGTGCCCGCCCCCGCGGTGAGGCCTCGGAGCTGCTCCGCCGGCCCGGCCCGGAAGCCAGGGCTCCACGGGGTCTCCGCCGCCTCCCCTGCTGCTGCCCCGGAACCGGAACCGAGCAGAGGAGACCTCGCGGGAACTGCCGTCGGGACAGCCTCAAGGGGAAAGCCGGCCTTACCCGGCCCAGGGCAGCAGGAAGCGCCAAGACTTCCGGGTGGGCTGCCGCCACACTCAGCCAATGAGAAGCCACCACCATCACCTGCAGCCAATGAGAAGCCGCCGCCACACTCAGCCAGGGAGAAGCCGCCACCGCCCTCCAATGGGCTTTCCTTCCATACAGCCCCGCCCACCCCCTTCCATATAAAAGAGTTTCCCGCCCGCTGCTTACAGGCTGCTGCGGCTCCTCTGCTGCTCCTGGGGAAACTGGATTTGCTGGTAAAATAACCGTTTTATCTTGTAAGGTCAACACTTTCCGGCCTGTGAATCCTCCAGCCCTGCCTGGGAAGCGGAGAACCCAGCTCGAAGACTTTATCTTACCTCTCACAGATCTAGGTGGCACCCTCGCCCGAGGAGGCCGTTAACACTGTGACCTGCCTTAAGTCACTAAAATCCATTTTTGTGGGCTACGTGGCCTCGGAAGCAACCGGTAAGGAATTTTGTTCTTCAAAAACCATATCTTGCTTGCTCAGAAGCCAGTTTTCATCAGATGTTGATTTGGGCTTTGCAGGCTGTAACCCACCCCCTGGGTTTCCTGACAAAACACCATCTTATAGATGACACGAGTCCCAAGGAGTAGACCCCGGGCTGGACACCCAGGCGGCCTCCCTTTATTGAACTGTCAGGTTGTACTTGAGAAAAGTGCAAGATAGTTTTGAATATTTTCTGCGGAGTTTCATGAATATGCTTTTGTGACGACTTAGTGTGAATCTTTTGTAATCTGCCAGTAATTTTAATGTGTGATCATACTATATTATCAGGTTTGTAAAGTGTATGGACTATAAAAAAGAAATTCTGAAAAGATGCAAAACTAATGCTATATTCATGCATTAATTACTGAAAAGTTGCACTGGCTCATCATTCCATTGTTGAAGCATCGTTCAAATTTATGAAATGACTATTCACGACTCAGAGTATTTTCTGGCAGGAAAAACAATTATTCATTCAACAAATATTAGCGTTAGAGGTGTTAGGGTACATCACTGAAATTCTGCCCTGTTGAGACTTCTGTCCTAGAGCAGAGATGGGAATGCAGAAGGAACAGCTGGCTTATTAATGTAACAACTGAGGAAGCAGATGACTTTTATCTTGGATACAGAGAAAGTATAAGGTGCACTTGGAAGATGCTGAAAAGAATTTCAACAAATCAATTTCACCAACACAAATTCAAATTGTTATGTAAGATTTTTTATATGGAAAATCAGCATAATGTTTTAATAGGCTTATTTATATTTATATATGTAAACATGCAAATTCTTATTATTTAATAGGTTTATTTATTGTATACTTTTATTGATGAAAACATCTACACATACACAGAATAGAGCAGTGGACTTCATACATGTCACCCAGCTTTGGCAATCATTAGCATTTTGCCATACTTGTTTCACTGATCTTCAGTTTTCTTTTTGCTGGAGTAATTTCAAAGAAAACCCTAAACACGTCATTTCACCTGGAAAACCATCAGTCGCTTCTCAAATAAAAAAGGCATTTTCCGGGGCTCCTGGGTGATTGTCTGACTCTTGGTTTCAGCTCAGGTCATGGTCTCAGGGTCTTGGGATTGAGGTCAGACTCTGCCCTCAGCAGGGAGTCTGCTTGTCCTTCTCCATGCCCTTCCCCATGCTCTCTCTTGCTCGCACGCTCTGGCTGTCACTCAAATAAATAAAATCTTTTAAAAGAAAAGACATTTTCTTATTTGTGGCATTTTCACACCTATGAAAATTCACCATGATTTCTTTTTTTTAAGATTTATTTATTTATTTATTTATTTATTTATTTATTTATTTATTTATTTATTATAGACATAGAGAGAGAAAGAGGCATAGACACAGGAGGAAGGAGAAACAGGCTCCATGCCGGGAGCCCAACGCGGGACTCGATCCCAGGACTCCAGGATCGCACCCTGGGCCAAAGGCAGGCGCTAAACTGCTGAGCCACCCAGGGATCCCCTCATCATGATTTCTTAACGTCAGTTTGTGCCTATTTCAAATTTAAACTTGCCATTTCTGAAAAAGAAAATGTTTTTCTTTTGTTTGTTTTAGTTTATTTTTTCATGAGAGATACCGAGAGAGAAACAGAGACATAGGCAGAGGGAGAGGCAGGCTTCCTGCGGGGATCCTGATGTGGGACTCGATCCCAGGACCCCGGGATCATGTGCTGAGCCAAAGGCAGATGCTCAACTACTAAGCCACCCAGGGGTCCCTTGACGGTTGGTTTTATTCCCATCAGGACTCAAACATGGTGCACACGCTGTATTTTGTTCCTGTGCCTCCTAGACCTCTCTCTCAGCCCACCCTCTCCGAATGGAGACAGGATCTGTGCCGTCACTGCCACAAGTGACTGAGCGGTGTATCCATCCCCCAGAATTCCCCAGTTGGGACCTGGCATCTGTAGACTGCTGTTTCACTAGACCTTCTACCTGCAGAGTAGAAGTTAGCTCTAAATGTTTGACTAGATGCAGGATCCTTTTTGTTCAAGAATATTTTAAAAACCAAATATATATTTTTTTAAATGAATGACACTTGTGATGGTTAATTTTGTGCCAACTTGGCTAGGCCTATTTAGTCAAACATTGTTCTAGATTTATCTGTGAAGGTATGTTCTAAATGTGATTAACATTTAAATCATTAGACTTTGAGTAAAGCAGATGAGGCTCTCCAGTGTGATAAGCCTCATGCAGTTGGTTGAAGGTCTTAGTAGAGATGAAACTGACCTCCCTGAGAAAGGGGATTCTCACGGCAGACGACCTTGACCTTCGGACTCAAGCTGCAGCATGACGTCTCCTGGGTCTCCAGCCTGCAGGAGAGAGGCACGATCCACATATACAGATAGTGATGACAAGGATAAAGATAGAGACGCTGTAGATCGAGAGAGATGACATGGGTAGCACACGTAAATCCTATTGGTTCTGCTTCTTGGGAGAACCCTGACAAGACAGTACTTCTTAAGGGAGAATATTTCAGGAAACACAGCTCCCCAAAATATAAAAAGGGCAACATGAAATGTCAAATTAACAAAGTAATGCTGAAAATATTGAAGTTATGCTTGCCTCCAGTTTCTCTCTTCTGTGTTCAAACTGAACTTTGATGAATTTCAGAAGTGAGCTGTTGCTCTTGGATGGAAAAAAGTAGATTGTGGCTGGCTACAGCCACGTTTTCCTAGTTAGTTTACACATTATTTAATATTAATTATGTTCTGGCACATTAAAAACAAACACATTTATTCCTGAAAGGGCCCCCACTCAACCTCCACTTTTATGTATTTTTTAATATGTAGCCCATTTCTTTTTTGTAAAATTGGCACTAATACTTATTTTGGGATGCTGCGTAAAGTCTGGCCCAAAATAGCAATAAATGTCAATGGTCATTATCACCAGCATCACCACCGTTTGCTTTGCTCTGAGTCCACGTGGAGCTCCTCACGCGGCAGAGAATGCTTTTGCTTCCAGGGTGAGTTTATGAAATGACATTTTAAAAATGGGACTCATTTCCCAGGCCTCACTTAACAGTACTCCCAGCTGATAAGGCCCGTCTCCCCCAAAAGCCGACCCTTTGCTTCCCCCAGAGGTCCCAGCTCCTCTCGCATTATTCACAGCCCTCTGGGCTGTGTGCAGTGGAACAGAACAGCTCAAATGAGGTTCATGCATTAGGGAGAAAGCTGCAGGGCAGTTGAAGAAGCCTGCCCACCCCTGCCCCTTCCCAACCCACAAGGGGCCTTTTTTAACACACCCGAAGTCACCATCCAGTGCCTGTCACAACACGTGGTCGCGCCAGCACCTGCCTGGCAGCTGCATGACCTTGGGGAAACCTCTTAACCTCTTCAAGTTCCATTTATTAGACTGTAAAAGAGGGACACTGTGATTTTGGGGCTCTGTGAGCATCTGCATGCATGAGTGTGAATGGAAGCTCAATAAAGATAATAAATAGACACACAGACAGATGGATGGACAGATGGCTGGCTGGCTGGAGCGTGTCTCTCACAGATCCCAACACAGTTCCATATACCTGATCCTCACCACATCCTTATGATGTGAGCAGGGAAGGTGAAGTCCCCTTGACAATGAGGCAAACGATGCAAGACCCTGGCAGGATGGGAGTGGGTGTCAGTTTTCACAGTAAAGTGCAGTTTATCCTGGTTACCTCTCACCACGCTGCGAAGTTGAGGACAGGTGTCTTGTGTCAGGTCACTATTTCCCGCACGAATACTGTATGGACAATTTCTAAAGAAAAAAATTTCTATCTCACTATGTCAACCTAAATTATCATATACCTTAAATATAGGTTAGTGTAAACTCCAAGCAAATGCATAAACTATCAATAGAGCCCTATGCCAGTGCCTCCGGCTGCCACCAGCGCCCGGGGCAGGGCTCCAGGGGGGACTCGCCCTGCCGGCGGCCCTCCACCCCTTGCTCAGGCCAGGCCAGGCCCCAGGCTCCACTTGCTACTTTCTGTATTTCCTGTGGAAGCAGAGAGGCCAGGGAGACCAGCTGGGGGCGGGACGCAGCAGCTCTAGAGGAGAAAGCAAGGGTGCGCACAGCAGGAGAGGAAAGAAGCTGTCACTCCACTGCTGGAGCAGCCACCCCCGGGGATTCGAATCCTGAGCCCGCCCTGACAGCCCGAGACAAACCGAGGCCGGGGGGCGCTGAGCTGTGTGCCAGGGCAAACGACGGAGTCGTAAACGGAGAGCAGATTCCTTCCACCGGACGCAGCAAGTGTATCCTTAAGGAAAATAATGTCGAATCGGACGATATAAAACTTAAGAACTTCTGTTTATCAAAATAGAGAGAAGACTAAGCCACGGAGCAGCTGTTCGCAGAACAAGCCTATGAAGGGCTTCTAGCCGGGCCCCGCCAAGGACGGCCAACGCTGAGGACCCTGGCTCCCGGGAGCCCCACGGTGGCTGTGCACCCAAGGGGAACCCGTGGGCCCACACGCACCACCCACTGCACCTGCCGGGGCCGGGCCCGGGAGGCCACCCGCTGGCCACCCGCTGACCACCGGCAGGGCAGGACGCGGCGGGAATCCGCGGCAACATGGGGTCGGGGCTCACAGGTGCCCATGAGCTGAGCGATGCCCACAGCGAGGGACACGGCCCGGATGGCACCAGCCCGGCGGCTTCAACGGCCGGGGGGCTGGACGTCCCCCAGCCCGGCGGCCTCCCCCCTGGGACCTGGAGACCTGGCCCGGTCCCCGGGCAGCCGCCTTCTGGGGGGCTCTCCCCCGGAAGGGTGCGAGTCCGTCCTGGGGGCCCCCTTGAGGCCTAAGCACCTCCCAAACACCTGCTCCTAACGGCCCCCCCTCCAGGAGCCTCAGCCTAGGAATGTGGGCGGCACAAGCTTCCGGCTCCAGAAGCGGCCTGTGTGCCCCACCGGCCCCAGGAAGCTGCGCGCCACCGGGGCACCACCCTCAGAGGCACTGTGTGCCAGGCACTTGGGGCGGCCGCTCGCGGCTGACGGTCTCGGTCGAGTGCTTGTTACAGGGAGATGCACACCTGCACACCCGTCACTCATGCGGTTGGGATATACCATTCATATTGCAATGTAAAGTCAACTAAAAATCAAAACAATACACACCAAAAGACGTAGACCTGGACCTACAGGCAGGGACGTTCCTTCACACCAGGTGAGAAAGGCTACAAAGCAGCACATGCGGTATGATCCCACGCTTGCCGACACAGCACACGTGTACGGAAATGGGATACATGCCAACACTAATTTCTTTAAAAATATTTATTGAGTATGTGCTATGCGCCAAAACATAATTTACGTGGAAGACATCTCTACGACTGTACTATCCATGCAGAGTCCCGTCACATGCATCGCCGCCTCCAGGCCCTGCACGGCTTTGGGGCTCCCACCTTCGCACGACAGGGAGGGACCTGGGCAGCAAGGACACCATGACACATGATGCGTGAACAGCCACTTTCACAGGAGTAAAATGTTGATGCGCGTGTGCCCTACGAGTTGAGATCTAGACCTAGCTTAGGGACACGGTGCCACCGACTCGGCCATGAGCCAGACTGTGGACACCTGGGGACACAGCCTACTTCTAGAGCACAGACACGGGCAGTGACAGGGGTGAGGGGTCCCCGCTGAGCCCCACGCGGCGCCTGTGGAGGCCCTGAGGAAGGGAGCGCGCACGCACACGGGTGTCCCACCGCCGGGCAGGGGAGCTCGCGGGCCAAAGGAACCCAGGCTCACATCCAAGTGCGTCTCCGCCCAGGCTCGTTCCTGCAGCACCTGCTTCCCACAACTTCGACCGTCATCTCCAGATGGGAAAGACCTTCTCTCCAACCTGAAAACAGACAAAGCAAATCAGTCATAATAAACCGCTTGAGTGTGACTCACATGCAGCGCCTCCTGATGACGACTCAGGATGGCACCCAAGAGCTACTTCCAGGCAGAGAAGTTTTCTTAATGACCAACATTAAGACTTTGACATAAAATTAGCACAAAACAGGTAGGAGACCATAGGAGAACCGTCGCGTCCCCTCTGCCGTCCTGCACCAGGTGTGGGAACGGCGGCCTGGCCCGCTCTCCACCGGGGCCTCCTGGACACGGGAAGGGTGGCCCTGGGCTGGGCCCCTGCCCTCAGACTCACCTTCCTGCCCCCATTTCCTGTTCTACCAATAACAGCATCCACTTCCCATGAGGAGGGTGAGAAAGCAGCGCAGGCGCGAGGCCGAGGCTGTGGCACCACGACTGCCACGCCCGTCTCCCAGCACCAGCGCCCAGCACCCGCCCTGCGGCACGAGCCTTACTTTCTGTGATGTGGGGTCTTGCGTGGAAGTGATGGACCAGCTGAGCACCACGGACATGTGCCTCCTCCACACGGGGTTTCTCTGCAGCACAACCAAGCCTGTGACCACATCTCCCGAGAGCATGGACACGGGCTCGTCCATCATAAACAGCACCTGCTTCCAGTGGGTGGTTCTGCAAGACATGGGGCATGCATCACCTCTGTGGGGCGGACCCCCAGGCTCCCCCGCAGGGCAGACGCACCAGGCCCATGCCGAGGCCTCTATGGGCGCCAGGGACTGGGCCACAGCCCAGCAAGCACACGGCTCTAGGCGCTCCGAGGCCCCCGCACCCTGGCACGGGGCGTCTACCGCGTCCCTGCCGGGTCCCTAGGCTGCCAACGCTGAGTTCTAGTTTCCGCAGCGCAGGAAGGCCACTGCCCCTGGGAGTCGGGCTGGAGGGGGTGTGGCAAGTGCAACATCTGGGACAAACAGTCACGCTCTGCGCTCTCCGGGTTCTGCAGGCCCTGAGGACATTGCTCCACGGCCTCGGGGTACGCTCAGCCCTCACGTTCCTCCGGCCCCAGCCGCTGTGAGGGCCCCTGTCCCTGCGTCCCAGAGCGCTGCCCGGGCTCAGCACCTGCCTGCCCCACCCCACTGTGTGCGGGCGCACGACCGCCCAGGGCCTGAGTTCCCGCCCTTGACTGGCGACAGCTTGCATCTGTGCGCCGGGACCGGGAAGGGCGGCAGGAGGCCTGGCCCCGCCACCTCCACGGACGCTCCGGCCAACAGCCTGGCTCCTATTGTGCGGATGGACACGAGGCCCTGGGCACCTGCCGCGCAGGCCCACGGAGGCCCCGTGAAGGCAGCGCTGCGCCGGGCTGCTGAGTCCAGCTCCGAGGGAGACCGCAGCACCCGGCCCGCCGGAGCAGTGAGCAGCGTCAAAATGCTACTGCACAGAAGTGTCCCAGGGGCGGCTGGGGGCTTGGTCCGGGGAGTGTCTGCCTTCGGCTCAGGGATGACCCCGGGGCCTGGGATCGAGTCCCATATCGGGTTCCCTGCTCAGCAGGGCGTCTGCCTCCCCCTCCCCCACCCCTTCCTCTGCTCATGTGCTCTCTCGCCCACTCTCTCCCTCAAATAAAATCTTTAAAAAAAATTTGTCTCAAGAAACACTGACCTTCCTCAAGAAAGTCTTGGGGAGTTAAAAGCCCCTACAATTCCACGGGTTGTGCTTGTATTTAGATCATGGGAAGCTGAAGCAGCGTCCAGGGCAACTGAGGCAGGCAAAGTGCGCTCCGCCCGTTCATGCAGGGGTCGGAGGGCAAACAGGGCAGCCCAGGGCAGGGGCGGGTGGGGCACGGTCCCGGTCCCCCGCCCACCGCCCGCACACGCCGCTGCCTCCGCAACGGCCTCGCGGCAGGGGACCTGCACCCGCTCCCCCCGGGGCAGCGGAGCCCCTGTGGGTGCTGCACACTCACGGGTGAAACGGGCCTGTGCTCAGCACCGGCTGTGGCTCATCCTCCTCCAGGCTCTGGAAATGGACACTGAACCAGGCCGTGAATCCATGCAGCGTGCCGGCCTTCCTGATCTCAAAGTGCAGCTCGCCGTTCATGGTCTGTTCAGGCAAATGATAAGGAAGGGACGCGGCTCCCGTGAGCGCGTGACAGCAGGCGGCGAGGGCTCCGGAGCAGGAACTAGCAGCTGTCCCCCGCCAGTCCCACTCAGATGCCACTGCACTGTCGGCCCCACGTCTAGTCCAGTAACTGTGGATGCAACTTGCTAGTGTAGCCAAACACAGCAAACCTGCTCCTCGGGAAAGAACTACTAAAACTGGCAGCACAAATTCACATGCTGCAGATAATCAGAAAAGGTTTCAAGCAACGTGGGCCTCATTTGCCTCATTTTCTGGCCCCATATTTGAGTGGAATCCTATTTCTTCTCAATTCTTGGCATAAAGAACCGGGCCTCTCTATACTGCAAAACTAAGCGCAGAGCCAACAGCTTAGCTCCCGGCTGAGCTCCAGGGGGTTCCAGGGACCCGCTCCCAAGCTCTGCACCTCGGAACACACCCTTAAAATGAGACCCTCCTGAATGCACACGCGCCACCTCGTGGCAACAGGGGGAATGTAAGAGTAAGAATTAAGAATTTTGTCATCGGCGGTAGCACAACTTAGAAAAAAAATTTTTGACTTGAAATCCTTGAGGAAACTAGATATAATTTATTAGAACCTCAAGATGCTGAAAATATTAAACATAAATATAAAAATGACTGATGATGTTAAAGAGGTCCATGAAAAAATAATGTAAAAATACAAAATCAGAGCATAAAAAAGACAAGACTCAGGGAAAATCAAAGACAACGTTCCTCAATCTGTTTATTCGCACAGAGTCTGGTACGTGCGCCGCCCACTCCAGGTCAGCGATCTGCACGGTTCTCATGTCCAGCTGCAGGATGGTGCACAGTTCAGACAGACAGTCTTCTGGCTTCAAAATGTGGTTGTACTTGGGCTTCGAAAAACACTCCTTAATCGCTAAAGATCTAGGAAAAAAGTCAAAGGAATTGCTCAGAGGCGTGAACCAACAGCTCAGGTTCTGACACACACACTCGCTTTGTCTCCAGCGTGACCAGGAATTCCACGCCACCGTGTGCAGCTCGAGGGCCCCAAGGCAGGGCCGGGGGTCCCTGGGGCAGCCCGCTGAGCGTGCGCTGTGTGCCAGCACACCTACGCCCTCCTTCTGGGGCCTGAACACACCAACACCCTTCCCACGCAGGTTGCCCGGCCCACCCCACCGCCGTGGCTCCGGTCACCGCGGCCCCCTCCTGACATGTGGACAGAAGGTCCGTGGGAGCCGAGCGCCAGGTCACCGCATAGACACTTGGTTGTCTCACTGCACAAGCAGGGTGAGGACGGTGAGATGTGCACACACCACCCTGCCTAGGTGGCTCCGTAAGAAATGCTCTGAAGCGGCAGGACTGCGGGCCACGGGCTGATCTGGGCAGCCCCCGCCCTGCGCCGGGCGTCCTGCCACCATCACCTGCACTGCCAAGCGCAACCCCTGGGTGCAGATGGGGGGTGGGAGGGGGTGGCTGTGGGGCCGGGGCCTCAGGGCTCTGCGTCTCTTGCCTTCCAGGGAAAAGGACCTGCCCAGCCCCAGCCCCCGCGAGGCCAAAGTGAGAGCCCGTCCTGGGCCCTGGGTAGGACGTGGTGGGGGGCTGGGGCCAGCTGTCTGCATCCCGTCCACCAGGACATCCGGGCATCTCCCCAGTCCCCCGTCCCAGCGCTGCACGGGCTGCCGGGAACGCACCCCAGATGCAGAGCCGTGGTCCGTGGGGGGCCCTGTGCCTTCCTGGCTCCTCCGGGTCCCGCGGGGGACTGGACGCGGCCTGAGCGCCCACCTCCCGGGCTGGAGCCTCACCTGCGGCCCCCGTTTGTCCTCTTCCAGAAACTCCGCCAGGAGACCCGGCGCACCGACAAATGGATAAAAATGCTCAAGCGATGGGACCACTTGGGGCGAGAAGTGGGGCGCTGGGTGCCCCCGAGGGCTCTCCGTCCTGATGGGGCTGGGGGGCCACCCTCAGTGTCCTCCTGCCCCGTCCTCGGGGGAGCCCCCTGCCTGGGGAGAGTCTGCTGGGAACCCGAGCCTCCCCAGGCCCCGGGACGGCGGTGGGGGAGCGTCAGGTCAGGGCCACGGTCCCTGCTCCTCGTGGGGGCCTGGGGGATGGGGTCGAGCTCCAGGGAGACCCAGCCTCTCCTCAGACACCGTGGAGCCGAAGCCGGAATCTTCTAGATGCCTCGTGCTCCCTGGGCTCCAAGGGGCCGCCCTGGGCCCCTCTCACCAGCACTGCCTTCCTCGCCGCAGCTGCGGCACCGGGTCTACAAGGGGGTCCCGCCCCAGGTGCGGGGACAGGTGTGGCTGCGATTGGAGGTCGACCAGGTTAAGGCCAGGAATGCCGGGAAATACCAGGTGGGGCCCTTCCACTCCCCTGGACCCTCAGTCCCCTCCCCGCCAGGGCTGACCCCCCGTGTCCCCTCCCCACCTGGGCTGACCTTCAGTCCCCTCCCCGCCCACGACAGCTGGGCACAGGCCCTTACGCAGGCCCCCAGGCACGGTGGGCACTCCCGCCATCCCCAGCCTCCCAGGGGAAGGAAGGAGGTTCCTGCAGGACACACTCCCATGGTGGCCCCAGGATGGCAGCTGCTGACAGGTCGGGGTCTGTGTCCCTGATGCCGGCTCCTCCTCCCAGGGTCTCCCCACAGGTTATGAAGGAGGCGGCCCTGGTCTCCTCCTGGGACATCATGCAGATCGACCTGGACGTCAACCGGACGTTCCGCAGTCACACCATGTTCTGGGACCGCTACGGGGTCCGGTGAGGCTGCTGGGCCAGCGGGGTACGGGGGCCCAGGCGAGGCCCGGGGGCTTCTGTGCCGGGGACATGGGGTCTCCGAGGCCGAGGGGAGCGACGGCAGCAAACAACACACTGCCACATGGTAGGGTGCTGGGGATGACCCCCGTGCCCCCACCCCCAGGGTCTCGGGGATGGGGAGGCCCCAGGACGGGGCCTCCAGGGGTCAGCATCTGAGCTGAACCCCAAGGGGGTGAGGGGTGGCCCCGTGAAGAGCAGGGTCCGGGATGGGGGCGTGGGGGGCAGTAAGGGGACCTGGGGGCCAGGGTGCATGGCCGTGGCTGGACCAGGACACATGGACCCGATGAAGGTTGGACAGGTCAGGGTGACACCCACCCTCAGTGTTTTATGTACTTCTGAATTCTGGGCATTTTATTTTAGACCATTTGCAGTTGGTGAGCACACATAGCATGACGACCCCCAGATGCCGCCCCGGTCCAGGCAGGCCCTGTGCTGAGCACACAGGGCCCTAGGGGCAGGGGTCACAGCAAACCCCAGACTGGGGTCGCCTTTATCTGTAGATGTCTCCGTGTGCACCTTAGAGAAGGGGGTGCCCTGTGTCTGCAGCCCCCCACCCCATCCCCCTCAACCACCACGCCCACGCCATCCCTCTACATCATGCCCCACACCATCCCCCACACCCCAACACCCCACACCCCAACACCCCCCACCCCTACACTATCGGTCCCACCCCCCGCCACACAAGGACGCGGTGCAGCTGCCCCCTGTGGGACATGCTCAGCCTCCCCAGCCACCTTGGGGTTCTCTGGACGGCCTGCTCCCGTCAGAAGCCCGGGTGTCCCGTAGAGTCCCCAGGGGCCACGGGGAGGGGGGAAGGCAAGGAGCCCCAACAGGGGGGTGCAGGTGGGTGGAGCAGAGGGTGCAGCTACCTCTGTGTGCAGCGGGCGGGGTGTGTGGGAGCCTGGGACCCGAGGGGTGACCAGCAGGGGCAACAGGGGTGGGGCTGGGGAGCCGCCAGGCAAGGGTGGCTGGGCTTCCCGGGGGACCGCTCGGACCGTCTCCCCACGAGAGCTCGGTGCTCCTCCCTGCAGGGAACCTGCTGCCCCCCGCGGCTCCCGCGGCCCTCAGAGCCCGGCCGGGTCAGGCTGACCTGTGACCCCCGGCCCGGGGGAGCCGGCCTCCAGCAGCCCAGGCCCAGGGGCTGCAGAGCTGGGGTGCAGACTCAGGCCACCGTGTGGGGGGCATCGGGCGGCTCCTGGCAGCACTGAGGGGGCCACACCCCATACCCCCCTGTGCTCAGATAGTGACCCCAGGGGGTCACACCTGCACGACGTTTCCCTCCTCTCCTCACGGCGGCTCAGACCTGGAGCCCCGAGATGCTCTGGGATGGGTGGGCCCAGGGTCCCCCCCACAGAGTCCAGCCCAGGGACCCCTGGGAAGGCGTGGGGGTGCAATCAGGGCCACGGACGCCCCGGCTGTGGGGGCTTGGGGCAGGGGCCACGTGGGGCTGGTGGTGTTCCCGGGACACGGGGCCAGGCCAGGGCAGCAGAGGAGAGGCGTCAGGGGCTGCGGGGACCGGGGCAGGGGGAGCACTGGCTCCCAGGGGGCGTGCGGGGGGGGCCACTCCAGGGCTGGATGGGGCGCTGGCGGCGCTGGGGGAGCCCGGAGCTGCACACCCCACGGCGGGAGCCACTTGGAGGCGTCGGACACCCCAGGGTGCACTTAACCCCTGGCACGCTGCACGTGTGAGGTCGCCGCCTGTCCCCGTGCGCAGACCTGACCCCAGAGATCGGCCCCCGCGGGGGCCCTACGGGCCACGGGGCCTGTGGGGTGGGTGTTGGCACCTCGGCGCCCTCGCTGGGCGGGGGCTGACTGAGCAGAGCCCCCCGCTGTCCCCCCTCCTAGGCAGCGAGCCCTGTTCCATGTGCTGGCGACCTACTCGGTGTATAACACCATGAGTGTCCCTGCCCCCGCCTCCTGCCCCGCGGGCGGCCTTGTCCTGAGTGCTGGTGACCAGCGGGACTCACAGTGAGGGCCCCAGCTCCACAGCCTCGTGATGCCGGGGAGGGTCTCTCTCCTCCGGGACGGGCGGGGGGGGGTGCAGACCTCCCAGGGGAGGCAGGGCCTGCGTGCCCGAGGGCCGGGGCTGCCCGGGGTCCCTGCGTGCACCGCAGCTGTCTTAGAGCTCGGGTCTGGACCCTGACAGACGGCACTACTGACGAGAACCCGGGAGGGGAAGGCTCCCACTCCCCTGAAGGGCACAAGGCCAAGGCACCCAGGAGGCCGCCCCCTTCCACGGCGCATTCCAGAAGGGTCCCCGAGGACCCCAGCTCACACGCTCCCCGGCCCCGTGGGGTGTCCTGGCCCAGCTCCCCTCGTGGGACCTGCCAGGGGCCACAGTCAGGCCCCCCGACCTGCCCTCCAGGGGGTCTCCAGACCTGGCGGGTCCCCTGCAGCCTGGCACAGCTCACGGAGGCCCCTCCTGCTGGTCTGAGGACGGGGGCCCTGGCACGGCGGCCGCAGGGCTCGGTAGCGGGGCCCGGGGTGCTGGCGCCCGATCTGGTCTGGGTGGCCCTCACCTGCACCCCCGCCCTCTGGGAGCCCCCTCCGGGAGCCCGGGCTGGGAGGGAGCCGGGGGAGCCTGACGCCAGCGGGGAGGGCTCAGAGGGGGCCTCGGGGTGCACGCCCTCCGTGGGGCTCTGGCTCTTGCAGGAGGTGGGCTACTGCCAGGGCATGAGCGAGATCGTGGCCATCCTCCTCATGTTCCTGCCCGAGGAGGACGCCTTCTGGGCGCTGGCCCAGCTGATGATGGGCGACAGGCACGTCATGCACGGTAGGGGCCCGCCAGGCCGCCGGGCGGGAGGGGAGCTCAGGAGGGCCTCCCTGCAGGCTGCTGCACCGGGGGGCAGGGAGGGACCCCCCCCAGCCCGCCCCCCCATGGGCAAGGGCCCTGCCTCCCCGGTGGCCTCGGGGTCCCAGAGCCACAGCCACCCGCCCCACCGTCTGCAGGCCGGGCTCGCACTCCCGCTGCTCCCCCAGCCTCCCGCCCAGCTACCTGCTTGCCCCTCAGGCCCCCCTGCCAGCCCATGGCCACACAGGGCCCAGGGGGCAGCGTCTCCCCCTCCCGGGGGCCCCCAGCCTCACTCCCAAGCCCCACAGAGGGCCGTGCACACCCATCACCCTCCCCGTGGCCTGCACCTGCTGCCCCTCGGGGCTGGGGACCCGCCTGTCCCCGCGGTGGCCCCTGCAGGAGAGAGGGTGCTGGGTCAGCTGGGCCTGGTCCTCAGCCCCCAGTCCACGCTCCGCGGGGTCTCTGTGAGGACCAGGATCTCCAGGCCCTGCACCCCCGGCCTGGGAGGCAGCCCTGCCCGCTGGGAAGAGCGGGTCCAGTCAGGGCTCTGAGGGCAGTGGGCATACGGGGGTCAGGGCGTGGGGGGAGGCCCCTGCCCCGACACCCCCCACCCCTCCTGGTACAGGAGGAGGCCCTGATCATGGGGGACTGGGGCCTTCTCAGGCTTTTTCATCCCAGGCTTCTAGAAGCTCCTCAGGTTCCAGGCTCATCACGAGCGCGTCCTCCAAAGAGCTCTCCCCGACCTGAGGAAGCACATGGCGAGTGGGAGCTCCTGAGGCTCCGTTCCCGGGGCCCGGGGCAGGGGGTGGGGGCATGGCCCTCCGAGCTGCCCAGAGTTGGGGTCATGTTCCTCCCCCTGCGGCCCGGGGGCGCCCTTGGGGCTGGGCTGGGCCGTGGGGAGCGCGTCCACCCGGCTCCAGGGGCCGTGGCGTGGGGCCTGAGCACCTCGTGCCCTCCCGCCAGGACGAGGAGCAGATGTCCACCGGCATCTATACCCCAAAGTGGTTCCTGCAGTGCTTCCTCGGCCGGGTGAGGCCCCCCCGGGACCCCCGCTCCTGGATCTGCCCCCTGCCCCCGGGGAGGGCCCAGCTCAGCCCCACCCTCCAGAGGAGCCAGGCCCAACCCCAGGGCCCTGAGGCTGAGGTTCGCAGCCCAGCCCGTCCTGGGGAAGCCCAGAGGGTCCCTGGACGAGGTTCCAGGGGGCGGGCCGTCTCTGCCTCAGCTCCCCTGGGGGAGGCCGGGTCAGCCCGGGGTGTGGACGGGACCTCGGCCCATCGGGCGGCCAGCCTGGGGTCCTCTCGAGGCGTGGTGTCGTCAAGTGCAGGTAGAGTCTGTGCCCCCAGGGGTGCGGGAGGTGCTGGCCGGGGTTGGAACCCGGAGCGGCCTGGAGCCCTGATCTCCCTGGGAGGAGGGCACACACGGGGGGGCTGTGGGGCCTCATCGGAGGCAGCCGGGGGGCAGATGGCAGGCCTAGCCTAGCCCCAGCCAAGCCCCCCAGGGGCCCTGCTCAGGCCGCTCCTCCCACCTCGCTGTCCCCTAGACCCCCTTCTAGTGATGGGCACAGCCAAGGCAGAGCCAGGGCGGCACTGAGCCTGCTGCCCCGAGGCCCCGCACAGGCCCGGGACCCTCTGCCCTCCACGTCCACGGGGCAGCCCGATGCTCGCGGGCCTCGGGGGCAGAGCGTGGCAGTGAGTGCGGGGGCCCGGAGGCTCTGGCCCGCCGTCACCGTGCCCGGCCTCGTCTTCGCTGTCCCTCCCGGAGGGTGGCACCCCCCGCACAGGACATCAGCCCCTGACCCAGAGGGACCTGGGCTGGCCTGGCCCCAGGCTCTGTGGGGGCAGGGGTGACTCGAGCCCCCCCCCCAGGCCCAGCACTAATGGGATCCAGCACCCCGGGGCCCTGGCCAGGCCTGCGTTCTGGCCCCGGGCTGAGCAAACCCTCTCACAGCCAGATGTGGTCTCCTGGCCCCTGGGCATGCCCCACAGATCCAGGTCGCTGACCTAGGGCAGCCCTGGGGATCCCGGGCACCCCAGGGCAGGGCAGCAGGGGCAGGCCCGTGGGCCCCATCCGCACCCACACCAGAAGGCAGGCTCCTCCATGTGCTGGGGCTCCAGCAGTCAGTCACCTGGCCCCACGGGGCCCGAGGCCGGGGTCCAGCTGCCCTGCAGGGACCCAGCGCAGGAGCCCATGGGCCTCAGGTCCAGGTCAACCCTGCTGTCCCCAGAACCGCCTCTAAACGCCCCAACCTCAGGACAAGTGTCCCCACCCGGAGTTGAGTCCGCACAGGCTCCCAGGTGGGGGACTCCAGCACCCGCACCCCTGTGGGATTCCCGCTTTCCTCTAAGAACAGGAAGGTCTCCCAGGGGAAGGCGCGCACCCTCGGCTCTGAGCCCCTATTTGCTGTTGCAAGTTCAATAATGTGTTGTTGTGTGAGAATGCACGGCCGGCTCGTTTCTGCGTCTCCCGGAGCTCTGTGCACGGGGTGTGGAGAGACCCCCAGAGAGGAGGAGGGGCACTGCCCCCAGTCCCCAAACAGCCCCTGCAGGGGCGCCGCCAGGCACACACAGCTGACGTCCCCACGTGCCTTCCAGGGGCGTCCAGATGCCAGGGTCAGGACCCCACAGACTCTACTGTGACTGAGCCTGTGCCCGTGGTCAGGACAGGCCTGGGACAGAGTGACAGCCGGGGAGCCTCAGGTCACCAGGGTCTGTGCAAAGCACCCTGGGAGGTCTGTGCCCCCTCTGTTCAGGGGGCTTGGGCTGCCTGGGCTCTGGGGCACTTCCTCCCCTCCCTGCCCCGGGCCTGTGTGCCTGGGGCACAGAGGGCCTGAGGGGTGGTCAGCTGTGGCCCCGGAGGGGACGTCAGGACAGCAGGCCCTTGCAGCTCACACACCTGAGCCACCCTCACCGGGCGGGCTCAGCATGCACACCTGGTGCTTCTGGATCTCTCACACCAGAGTGTGGAGGGCACCCTGCACACCCTAGAGAGTAGGGGCTGGGTGAGCGTGGGGCTTGGCCTGGGGGCAGGCAGCGCAGGGGACTGAGGGACCCCAGCCCCGTCCCCACCCCGACTCCCACACAAAGGCAGCCCCAGGGCTCCCCCCATGGGCAGCCGGCTCCTCAGGAGCTCCCCCCAGGGCGGCCCCGAGGTCTGGCTCCCCGCTGGAGAGGCATCGGGGAGAAGAGAAGCAGCTGGTGATCGGCGGGGACCCACTGCCACCCACGGGAATGTGGCCAAGCCAGACCTTCCAGCTCAGCTGACCCTCCGGCGGGACGGCACGGCACGAGTGAGCCCGGGTCGGCCAGGAGAACCCAGCTAGCCGCCCAGCGGCAGCACTGGAAATGATGGTGTTTCAACTATTTCGGCATCAGGACGACGTGGCCATAGGATCAGATCGTGGCACGGCGACAGACACACACACACCCCTAACCCTACAGATGTCAGATTCCCCCATTGTTGTCAGACAGCACCTGGATGGTTACAGACACAATGCTAGGGTCCCTGGTAGGACACACGGAGGACACTCCAGACCACGGCTGCAGAGGCGCTGGAGGCTCGGGGATGTGCCTGCGGGTGCCGACGGGGAGCGCGAGGCAGCGGGAAGCACCCTACAGAGGGGGGCCCCTCCTGGGAAAGGACACCAGGTCCCTGTGAAGGCTCCGGATGCTGACATCTGTCCTCCTCTCCTTCAACTTCTGGTTTCCCCCCTATTTTGTTCTTCCTGATTCTCCTTCGGCCTCCACCCTGCATCTGAGCCACTGACCACATGGGCTTCTTTACAACGTCGGGTCCCAAAAGGAGGCCAAGCTTTGGCTCCTGGGATCGGGAAGGATCATTGCCGAGGTTTATGCTGATCCCCCGAGCTCGTGCCTTCACGGCTCTTCTGTCCTGCAGAACGAGGGGAGGCACGGGCCTTACAGGGAAGGAAGCCCACTCCCACTCGGGCGGGACCGTCCCTCGTGGAGGACGTCACCTGGGCCCAGGAGTGCAAGCGGGGCGATCAAGAACAGGTCCCAGGTTAGACATAGTCCGCTTTGAGGTTTGTCCTGAAGCGAGCACTCACCTTCGATGTCATGCTTTATTAGTTTATCCATTTATTATTTGTTAAAGATTTTATTTTTATGTCCTCTCTACACCCAACATGGAGTTCAAACTCACAGTCCTGAGATCAAGGTCCCCCAACCAGGCCGGCCAGGCACCCCAGGGCCATGTTTCTCATCTCTTTGCTGGCTCGCCTATCTCTGCACCCAACTGGGACATTGAGTCCATGATGGGGGAGCTTTAGCTACCTCCGAACCTAGAACGTTCACGCTGTATCCCCATCCTAGAACGACCTTCGCCATTGAATAGCAATTTAAATAAATCGGCGGTCAAATGACTCCTGGTCAAGGAAATGGCCAACTTGTCACATGTGTGGGCCCCGCTCCCTGGGCTCCCGGGGAGGCTCTGCTTTCTTTAACATCGATCAAGGTCCTAATGACTCCACCGCACCTCGACGTGGGGGCTCAGTTTCTGCCCTGACACAGGCAGCACGTCGGCTTCAATTAATACCTATCAATCAATCAAAGGGAGCCTGGCCGCTCGGTGTGGTTCGTAAGAACACGCGACTCTTGTTCTTGGGGTGGAGAGTTCAAGCCTCATGTGGGTGTAGAGATGACAGAAAAATAAAATCTTAAAAAGAAAATCAATCAGTCGGTCTGGGGGAGACACAGCCCTGGATCCCACAGGGGCAGGGAGCCAGCTGCCGGGTCTATGCACAGTATTAGAAGCAGCAGAGCACAAAGTCAGAACTTTCAGAAGTCTGCTAGAGTGGGGGACATGCCGGCCTTGACGGTGCTTGGGAGGTGAAGTGGGGGGTGGCCCCTGGAGCGATAGTGTGGGCTCAGGATCCCCAGGGTCCCAAGGACGGTGGCGCCAATGGTTCCCAGACCCAGGAGCGGGGACCCTGGCCGAGAGCCGCGGGACTAGGGCCAGCTGTCTGCCCTGTGTGGCCACAAACTGCAAACCCCTGTGCAGTCACGGGGCCGCGTCCCTGGGCCAGGCCAGCAAAGTCCAGAAGTGGGAGGAGACCCTCTGGGCAGGAGGATCATGGGTCTCCCCCAGGGCAGCCCCTAAAACTTGGAGGTTTGAAAGTCAGTCACTTGTCCGAGATCAAAAAACAAACAGAAGCTGGGCTGCAGGCAGGGTGAACGCAAGGTCTGCAGAAGTGGCGGAGGCCCGGGGCCCGGGGGGCTCCTCTGCGGAGGGCCCTGCAGACCGGGGGGCGGGATGCTCAGCCCCAGGCCCAGGGGACCTGGCCCCCCCGCCCACATCCCGCCCTCAGTGCCGAGGCTCAGGGGCAGCACAGCGCCGCCTGCGGGAGGCCAGACCCCGCCTCTGACCCGCAGGTGCATCGCCCCTGAGGCAGGTGCACACCTGACGTCAGGGCCGCAGCTCCGCCCCAAGACCCCGCCCCGACCCCTCGCTGCCACCAGGTGGACAGACCGCAGAGGCCGCAGAGCTCCAGCTCCGCAGGGAGAGTGGGGTCGAGCTTCCTCTGTACTTTGTGCTTGCTTTATTTTCATTTCTTTTCTTTGATTCTTTTTTATTAATTGCTTGATTTTAATTTTTATGTATATACTTTATATATTACTTATTTTTGTTTACTTTCATTGTACTTTGAGGTGAAAAAGTACAGCAACAAAGCCTAAAGCCTGCAGCAGAAGGGAAATAATAAAGATGAGAGCAGAAATAGACATTACAGAAACAACAAAACAGTAGAATGGAATAGCGAAACTAAGAGCCGGTTCTTCAAAATACTTAATAAAATGGATCAAGCCCTAGCCAGCCTCATCAACAAGAAAAGAGAAGGGACCTTCTCTAAATCACAAATGAGAGAGGAGAGATCACAATCAACACCAGAAAAATAAGACAATTATAAGGGAATACTATGAAAGATTATACACTAACAAACTGGGAGACCTGGAAGAAATGGACAAATCCCTAGAAATGTGCAAACGAGCAAAACTGAAATAGGAAGAAATAGAAAATGTGAACAGACCCATAACTAGCAAAGGAATTGAATCAGTAAGGCACTTGGGTGCCTCGGTGGTTGAGCATCTGCTTTGGCTCCAGTCAGGATCCCGGGGTCCTGGGGGATTGAGTCCCACATCAGGCTCCCCGCATGGAGCCTGATTTTCTCTCTGCCTGTGTCTCTGCCTCTCTCTGTGTGTCTTTCATGAATAAATAAATAAAATCTTTTTTTTAATTTTTATTTATTTATGATAGTCACTGAGAGAGAGAGAGAGGCAGAGACATAGGCAGAGGGAGAAGCAGGCTCCATGCACCGGGAGCCTGATGTGGGATTCGATCCTGTGTCTCCAGGATCGCGCTCTGGGCCAAAGGCAGGCGCCAAACCGCTGCGCCACCCAGGGATCCCCTAAAATCTTTTTTAAAAAAGGAAGGATGAGACAGGACCCAAATAAAATCACAAATGAGAGAAGAGAAATAACAACAAACACCACAGAAATACCAACGATTATAAGAGAACATTATGAAAAATTATATCCAACAACTTAGAACCTGGAAGAAATAGATCAATTCCTAGAAATGGATAACATAGCAGAAATGAAAAAGGAAGAAATAAGAAACTGGAACAGACAGATAACCAGCAAAGAAATTGAATCAGCAATCAAAAATCTCCCAACAAACAAAGTCCAGGACCAGATGGCCTTCCCGGGGCAATTCCACCGGACATCTAAAGAAGAGTTAATATCCATTCTTCTCAAATTATGCGCCCCCCCTAAAAACAAAGAAAAGGAAGGAAAAGTCAAATTCATTCTATGAGGCCATGCATAACCCTGATACCAAAACCAGAAAAAGACCCCACTACAAAGAGAGGCAGAGAGAAAGAGAGAGAGAGAGAGAGAGAGAACTAAAGGCCAATATTCCTGATTAACAGAGATCAAAAACTCTCAATAAAAACTAGCACATCACTGTACCAACAACACATTAAATAAATTATTCACCATGATCAAGTGGGAGTTATTCCTGGGTTGCCAAGATGGTTCAATATTAACAAATCAATCACTGCGATACACCACATTATTAAAAAAAAAAGGATAAGAACCAAGTGACCATTTCAACAAATGCAGAAAAAGTACTGACAGGGGATGCCTGGGTGGCTCAGCAGTTTGGCGCCTGCCTTCAGCCCAGGGCATGATCCTGGAGTCCCGGGATTGAGTCCTGCATCAGACTCCCTGCGTGGAGCCTGCTTCTCCCTCTGCCTGTGTCTCTGCCTCTCTCTCTCTCTGTCTCTCTGTCTCATGAATAAATAAGTAAAATCTTAAAAAAAAAAAAAGCATTGACAAAACACAACCTCCAGTCATGCTGAAAACCCTCAACAGATTAAGTTTAGAGGGAATATATGTACCTAAACATAATGAAAACCTTAGATGAGAAACCCAGAATATCATCCTCAACAGGGAAACACCAAGAACATTTCCTCTACAGCCAGGGCCAAGACAGGGATGTCCGCCCTCATCACTCTGATTCAACACAGCCTGGAAGTCCTAGCCACAGCAATCAGACAACAAAAAGAAATAAAAGGCATCCAAATCAGCTAGGAAGATGTCAAGCTTTCACTATTTGACGATGAATGATTTTCTGTATAGAAAACCCAAAAATCTCCATAAAAAACTGCTAAAACTGATAAATTCAGTAAAAGACACAAAGTGAACTTGCAGAAATCTGTTGCATTTCTATGCACCAATAATGAGGCGGCAGGAAGAGAAATTGAGGATTCACTCCCATGTAGACTAGCACCAAAAACAATAAGATACGTAGGATTAGGCCTAACCAAAGAGGTGAATACCCTGCACTGTAAATCCTATAAAACACTGATGAAAGAAATTGAAGATGACACAAACCAATAGAAAGGCATTTCATGCTCATGGATTGGAAGAACAACTATTGTTTATATTTTTTTAAAGATTTTATTTATTTATTCATGAGAAACAGAGAGGTAGAGACAGGCAGAAGGAGAAGCAGATCTTCATGCAGGGAGGCCGACATGGGACTTGACTCCGGGTCTCCAGGATCAAGCCCTGGGCCGAAGGTGGCGCTAAACTGCTGAGCCACCCGGGCTGCCTTGTTGTTTAAAACAGGGCAGGGGCCAGAGGCTCCTTTTTTTTTTTTTTTTTTTTTTACTGGGATCAACTGTGGGCTTCGGCCATCTGGATTCGAATTCAGCTCCACCCTTCACTTTGAGTGATCTCGGGCTCATTGCTCTCCAGTGCGTGGTGGCCGAGAGGCCTGCTGCCCAGAGCCCCCATCCCCTGCTGCTGGGGTGCTGTGACTAGTGGTCCCGCTGGGCTCCTTTCGGGGACTTACCCTCGGCCGCAGACAGCCGCCTGGGCTAAAGCACGGCCTCCCCCCGACTGTGCCCGCTGGATGGTGGAGGTAGGCCCCGAACCCAGGGCCCTGCACCCTGGGGCAGGACCCCTCGGCAGCGACGTGGGGCTCCGGGCGGGGTTAGCCGGGCCCCCCTGGGTGTGTTGCACGTGGGCTCGTCTCTGCGCGCCGCAGGTCCCCGTCCCGGCTGAAAGTGCTCTCCAAACACCCGCGCGCAAGTCTCCGTCTCAGAGGTTTGCTGGGAGCTCAGCCTCTGACAGTGGGGCCAGGGATCCCGGGACCCGCCTCCAGAATGGGACCTGGTGCGGATGTCCTAGGTGCGCTGGCCACGAGGGCCCCACGCACATGGTCTCCCGCGCGACCTGGGCGGGATGCCGGTGGGAGGCCCGGCCCGGGCACGCAGGTCGCTGCGCCAGAGGCCCGTTACTCGGAGTTTGAGACTGGAGCGCGAAGCCCTGAGTCCGGGACGCCTGGGTCCTGACCAGGAGGCGGGGGGACAAACGGACCTGACCGGCTGTGTCTGTGGACCTGTTCCCCCAGACCCCGCATTGTGAGATGCTCATCCTGTTTGAGAGGGTGGAGCACCCCAATGGCACAGATGCCCTGGCACCCCAGGACTCTCCAGCCCAGCCCCTACCGGGACCCCCAGAGGACACTGTGCAGGAGGAAAGCGGGGCTGCTGCCTCTTGCTAGGTTCCTGGCTAGAAACCCTTTCAGAACGGGGCCATTGTATCACTGGGGTGGGAGCCAAGGGGTTCTTCAAGTCCTTGCCTTGCCTCAGGACGCTGGGGCAGCACCAAGAGAATACAAAATCTGGCTGACCCACTCAGGGTCCATCTGGAGCCTGTTCCCTCCAACCACTCCCAGGTTCCTTTTGGGTTAACTGGGGTACAGAGCGAGAATAAACAATTGCTGAACCGCTAAAACAAAACAAAACAAAACAAAACAAAACAAAAAAACAAAAAAAACAAAAAAAAAAACCCAAGGACTCAAAGAAATAGATAACACAGCAAAAATGAAAAAGGAAGAAATAAGAAACTGGAACATACAGATAACCAGCAAAGAAATTGAATCAGCAATCAAAAATCTCCCAACAAAGTCCAGGACCAGATGGCCTTCCCGGGGCAATTCCACTGGATATCCAAAGAAGAGTTAATATCCATTCTTCTCAAATTATGCTCAAAGCAATCTACACATTTAATGCGATGCCCATCAACATAGCAATGGTATTTTTCACAGAACTGGAACAAATGATCCTAAAATTTGTATAGAACCACGGAAGATGGGCTGCCCCGGGGGGCTCAGCGGTTTAGCCCCGCCTTCGGCCCAGGGCGTGATCCTGGAGACCCGGGATCAAGTCCCATGTCGGGTTCCCCGCATGGAGCCTGCTTCTCCCTCTGCCTGTGTCTCTGCCTCTCTCTCTCTCTCTCTCTCTCTCTCTCCCTTCTCTGTGTATTCTCATGAATAAATACATAAAATCTTTAACAAAACAACAACAAACCACGGAATATTGAAAATAGCCAAAGCAGTGTTGAAGAAAAAACAAAGCTGGGGGTTCAGATTTCAAGTTATATCACCGAGCTCTAGTGATCCAAAGAGTATGGTGCGGGCACAAGAAGGAGAGCCTTAGATCAATAGAACAGAATGGAAAACGGGAACAAGACACACACCTGTAACTCTATGATCAATTAATCTTCAACAAAGCAGGAAAGAATATCCAATGGCAAAAAGACAGTCTCTTCAACAAACGGTGTTGGGAAAACCAGGCAGCCACATGCAGAAGAATGAAATAGGACCACTTTCTTACTCCATGTATGTAAAAAATAAATTCAAAATGGATTAGGGACCTAAATGTGAGACCTAAAACCATAAAAAGAAGAAAAGATAGGCAGCAATGTCTTGGCCATTGGCCATTGGATCTTCTCTCTAGACACGCCTCTGAGGCAAGGGAAACAAAAGCAAAAATAAACTATTGGGACTTCATCAAGTTGAAAAGGTTCCGCACAGTGGAGGAAACAACCGTAACTAAAAGGCAATGTACACAATGAGAGGAGATATTTGTAAATGACACATCCGATAAAGAGTTAGTGTCCAAAATATATAAAGCAAATATAAATCTCAGCATCCTAAACACAAATTACCAACTGAAAATGGGCAGAAAACATGAATGGACATTGTCTCTGACAGGACATCCAGATGGCCACCAGACACGGAAAGTCACTCAGCATCACCCATCACCAGGGAAATGCAGACCCAAACCACGATGAGATGTCACCTGACAGCCATCAGAATGGCTAAAATTCACAACACGAGAAACAACAGGTGTTGGTGAGGCTGCGGAGAAGGGAGAGCCCCCTTACACTCCTGGTGGGCATGCGAACAGGTGCGGCCACTGTGGAGAACGGTGTGGAGGGACCTCAAGAAGTTAAAAGTAGAGCGACCCTATGATCCTGGAATTGCGCAGCGAGGTACTTGCCCCGAGGATACAGAAGTACATATTTGAAGGGGGACGCGCAGCCCAGTGTCTGTAGCAGCGCCATCAACAGCAGCTGAACGGCGGACATAGCCCAGATGTCCACCGACAGATGAGTGGGCACAGACAATGGGGGAAATACAGTCACTGCGATGTCACTCGGTCATCAGAAGGGATGGAATGAAGCCATTGACAACGACGTGGGAGAAACGGAAAGGACTGACGCTAAATGAACTAAGTCAGTCAGAGAAAGACAAATACCATATGATTGCGTTCACGTGTGGATTTTAAGAAACCAATCAAACTGGCAAAGGGGCGGGGGGGGGGAGATGAGAGAAGCAAACCAAGAAACACACTCTTAACCATAGAGAATAAAGTAATAAATACCAGAGGAATGGGGAGGGGTGGATAGGGAAATGGGGGATGGGGATGATGGAGGGCACCTGGCATTGTATCCAAGGGTTGAATCCCTATGGTGTGCACTTGAAACTATATTACAGTGTGTTGACAAACAGGAATTCAAGTAAAACTTTAAAATAATAATTGTTAGTATTGATGAAATGGTGCGCCCAAGGAATAAAAATACAAAGGAAACTAAAAATCCAAATAAAGAGTATTTAGAGCCACAAATCCTCTCATTATCTCAGCTCAGGAGACGCCTGCCCTGTCTATTCTCACCCCAGCAGAAGCCTGTAGTTGGATTCTCTGGAGAGGCCTCTGACTGGGTGGAGCCAGGCTGTCCTCGAACCCAAAACCTAAATATAGTGCATAAAACTAAACCCCTGAATATATTGGAAGTCCCAGCACCAGGCACATGCCAAGACCCAATCGCTAATGGTATACAGACAATAACCTAACCCTAACCCTACTGGAAACCAAACACTAATCCCAAGTCCCTAATCCATAATCTAACAATATTTTTTTCCTCCCTCCCCCTTTTTTATTTTTTATTTTATTTTTATTTTTTTTCATAATCTAACAATAAATACAAACCTAACCCCTTACCCTAACCCCTAAACTTAACCCTAACTCTAACACCTAACCCTAATGCTAACCCTACCCTAACCCTAACCCTAATGCTAACCCCTAACCCTAACCCTAACCCCTAACCCTAGCCCTAACCCTAACCCTTACCCTAAGTGGTGTGGGTTCTGTCTGTTACTCACCTAGGAGCAAACTTGACGTTAGGTTGGTTATACGTGTTTTGATCTAGATATGACATGAACACCTCTTTAAAAAAATATTCATTCACCCAATGCAAGAAATCCCCGCTTGCCATCCACCTTCCCCTCACCTTTGAATCCCCTTAGTAGGAGGATATCCAGTCCCCACACCCCTTGTCTCTCCTTCCTATACTGGGGACAAGGTATTCTCCTATGCTGAACCCAGAGAATGTATCCATTTGTATTTCCCCCCAAAAAAGGAGAAAAAAGAAAACCACTATGAAAAAGAGCACCACCCCAAAAGAGGAATTCTCATGCCAACTCTTATTTATTTGAAAAAAGAAAATTCAATCAATTCTACCCTGAAATGCTATAGGGACCCTTGGGTTCTGAGATTGTGGGTAATTTTAATTTATGGGTTTCAGTTTCCTGGTTTTCAGAATATCCTTTTCAAAAAAGAAACACAAAAGAAAAATGATGGAGTTTTTTGTTTGCTTTGGGTTTTGGGTTTTTTGTTTTGTTTTTTCTAAAGCACTCACTTCTGAAGAGGGTGTAGCAAGGCCTCTGTGGAGGAGGCAGGGGGACCCTATCACCTGCAGACAGGCTTCTGTGAGGCTGGTCACTAGGCCAAGCAAGCCCCCTAGTGGGGAAGCCTGGTAGCTTCCTCCACTCCTCTAGGTTCTGTTAAAAACTGCTTTTATAGAAAAAAATTTGTTCCTTGACGTGGATCTTGACAATGACTTTTTGGGTTTAATACCCAAAGCACAAGCAATAAAAGCAAAAATCAACAAGTGGCAGTACATCAAACTAGGAAGCTTCTACACAGCAAAAGAAACAAGAGGCAACATATGGCAAGGGAGAAAATATTTGCAAATCGTGTATCTAATAGGCGGTTGATAGCCAAAGCATATAAAGAACTCATACAACTTAATAGAAAACAAATTTTTAAATTGCTAAAAAAATAGGCAGAAGACTTGAATAGACATTTTTTTTTCCCAAGGAGATGTACAAATAGTCAACAAGGACACAAAAAGATATTCAACATCACCCATCATCAGGGAAATGCAAATAAAAACCACAGTGAGAGGTCACCTTGCACCTGTTAAAATTGTTATTATAGAAGAAAAAAAAAGGGAACAGATGCTGGTGAGGATTAGGAAGGAAGGGAATGCTGGTGTGCTCTTGGTGAGAATCTCAACTGGTACAACCACTACGGAAACCAGCATGGAGGCTCCTCAAAACACTACAAAGAGAACTGCTGGGATGCCCGACTGGCTCAGTTGGTAGGATGTGCAACTCTTGATCTTGGGGTCATGAGTTTAAGCCCTGCATTGGGAGCAGAGATTACTTAAAAATAAGTAAAAAGGGACACCTGGGGGGCTCAGTGGTTGAGCAATTACCTCAGGCTCAGGGCGTGACCCCAAGGTGCCGGGATCGAGTCCCACATGAGGCTCCCTGCATGGAGCTTGCTTCTCCTTCTGCCTGTGTCTCTGCCTCTCTCATGAATAAATAAATGAAAATAAATAAATAAATAAATAAATAAATAAATAAATAAATAAATAAAGTGCCATATGATCCAGCAATCCCACCTCTGAGCATATTTCTGAAGGAGGTGAAATTATTTCAAAGAGAGACTTGCACCCCCATGTTCATTGCAACATTATTCACAATAGTCAAGACATGGAGACAACCTAAGTGTCCACCAGTGGATGAGTGGGTAAGCATATATATTTATGCAGTGATATTCCTTAGCCATAAGAAAGAAGGAAATGTTGTGGATGGATGCATAGTGTTAAGTGAGATAGGTCAGAGAAAGCCAAATACTGTCTGAGCTCCTTGGACATGAAATCTATAACCATCAGACGTAAAACAGAGAGCCAGAGGCTAAGGAGTGAGGGGAATGGGGAGATGTGGTCCCTGAGTACAAACTTTCAGCTATAAGATAAGCCCCAGGATCTAGTGTGCAGCATGTGACTATAGTCACCACTGGACTGCTGCCCTGAAAGGCGCTGAGAGTAGAGCCCTCATGTTCTCTCCAGAACAACAATAAAACGATTGTGCAGCAAGCCCACGAGAAACCTAATCTGCAGCTTTTGCAGTGAAGAAAGATAGGCTATTGATTGGTGTGGCCCACCCTGGAGAACGGAGGGCAGATGTGCAAAGTCCCAAGCCCTCCCATGGCTTACAAGTGAGGGTTTTTAAAGGCAAAAATTAAAGATCAGGCCTCAGGCAGGCCTGGCATTCAACAGTGAGTTAATACAAGATCCTATATTGCGGTAATACATCCTGTGATTCCTATCCCTAGAAATTTATTTATTTATTTAATATTTTACTTATTGATTCATGAGAGACACAGAGAGAGGCAGAGACACAGGCAGAGGGAGAAGCAGGCTCCCTGCGGGGAGCCCGACGCGGGACTCGATCCTGGGACCCCAGGGTCATGCCCTGAGCCGAAGGCAGGCGCCCAACTGCTGAGCCACCCAGGTGTCCCTTAAATAGTTTTTTTTTAAAGAGCTTATTTATTTGAGAGACTGAATTGGGGGAGCAGAGGGAAAGAAGCAGACACCACTCTGAGTGGGCTGCCCAATGGGGGACTCGATCCTGGGACGCTGAGATCATGACTGAGCTGAAGGCAGATACTTCACTGACTGAGCCACCAGGTGCTCCTCTATTTTAACTACATTTACCTTAAGCGACACATACCTAAAATCCTGCCCCGGGGATGGATACGGGGCCTCCATGCAGGTTAGCAAGCCGGATCCACTGCCTTTCTTGTGCACTGCACCCCCACCCCCGATGGGTTCAAGGGCGGCTACTGCGGATTTTGCGGTCCTCATCGTTATCACAAGTGCGGAGTTGCTTGCACATGGTTTCAGATTAAAATGTCTCATTTCGGTGTGTGCTTCCTGAATTTTAGTTTGTGGCATTACTTCCTTTCAGGGTGCGCTAGCGTGGATGCTGTTTGCTGGCTCCGCAGCCAGGGAGCCTCACCTTAGCCGGGAGAGGAGTGCCCCCCCCGGGGGGGGGGGCTGGGGGACCCACTCACGGTCTCCCAGGAGTGCTCTCTGCACCAAAGCTCTGCTGCAGCTGGGACAGGCAGGAGCCAGCTTCCCCCTGCCCCCTGAGCACCCCCTGACCTTCCTGGCCTCTGGGCTTTGGCTCCCCCAGGCTGTGCCCTCTCGTCTGGCAGCCAGCTGGCAGCGGTAAAGCCTCTGCCCTCTCTGGTCTGTGGCACTCTGGCCACGCTTCTTTAACAGAGGTTGCTTCCTGCTGTTCCAAGGCTGGCCACCCGGGGGTGTCCCGATGGCCCTGCCGTGGCCGTCCCGCTGCTCCCTGGCTGATGGCACCTTTTCCAAGCCAGTGGCCTGCCGCTCGCTGGAACTCCTCTGATAAATCCTGCAGCAATTACTGCCTTATCACTATTAATAGTAATAGTAGCTACTATTTTCTTTAAGATTTTATTTATTTACCCATGAGAGACACACACAGAGAGAGAGGCAGAGACCCAGGCAGAGGGAGAGGCAGGTTCCATGCAGGGAGTCCGATGCGGGACTTGATCCCATGTCTCCAAGGTCACGCCCTGGGCTGAAGGTGGCGCTAAACCACTGAGCCACCCGGGCTGCCCAGTAGCTACTATTTTTGAGACATTTTCATGTGCTAGTAGCCATGGTAACCATCTGGATGCTTTCCACAAATGATGTCTTTCCATTTTCACAGAACCCAGGAGCAGACAGGAGCATCCTGTCCCACGTCTCAGGGGACCTGTGCTTCCCTGAAGCAGCTTACACTTACTGGGTCCCTCGCCAGCACGTGGGACCAGTCTGCTGGCGGTTCCTTTACACAAGGGGCAGGGTCCCCCAGCCAAGGAGCTCTGAGACTTGCACCTGTGGGGTCATCCCAGGGGGCCGGGGGCTGGGGGTGCTAGCGAGCTAGCCTTTCTCAAAGGGCTACCCAGAGCAGCATTTCTTTAGAGGGACAATATAGGATTGGGCTGCCAGAGTGGTGCCAGCCCACCTACGTGCAAAGATCCAAGTTGTTTATATAGACCGGGGACCCACACAAATGTTTGTCTAGGGCCTGCACAACCCAGGGATGACCCCGCCCCCAAGGCAAGCATGGTTATGATTGCCATTTTATAAATGAGAAAACTGAGGCTTAAGGGAGCCAAGGAATCTTCACCAGAATCCCCCAGAGGAGCTGAAACTTGCATATTATCCTTGGTGTCAGAGCATGAACTTCCAGCTGCTCTGTGACACTGTCCTTCTCTTCCTTTGCTGATCTCAATGTATGCTCAGCCCAAATGCTCCTGTGAGTGGAGGCAAGGATGTGAGAGCCCCGTGACCTCCCGGCTCGGCCTAGCACGGTGCCCCGCACACGGCGGCTCAGGAACTGCAGTACTCGGTTGAAAAGCTGGAACATTCCCCCACAATGAAAGTCAACCCAGTGAGAGTCCTGATCTCCAGGATCCCTAGCTGCTCCTGGGCCCATGGAGGCCTGAGTGGAGATGCTGAAACGTCCCCAGGTACCAAAAACTTCCCAACTCGTAGGTCTGAGATGGATGAGAGAGACGGTGGGGAGAGGAGGGCCAGATGACCACGGATTTGCTAGAAGTCCAAGAAAAGAATAGGATACCTCTGGAGATGTGCTTTGTGATTCAAAGGTACTATCCACAATTTATTGTAAATTATTTTTATTGATCAAACTCACTAAATTATAGGAAGTCTTAAAATTCTTTCCATTGGACTTTTAAAACAAGCTTGTTTTCCACGTGCTCCAGCAACCACAGGCTTTCAGTAATGCAACACAGGCTTTGGAGCCCGCTCGTCGCCAGGCTTCCCCGGGCCATCCCAGCCTGGAGCCAACACCAGTCTCCATGAGAGAAGCAGGCAAGAGAAGCTAAACTGTTTCTCTGGCTCCATTTCCACCTGCGATAGCAGGATCCAGCCCTGCCCTCCCCACCTCCCACTCCCAGACATCGGTGGGAACTCCGAGGGGCGTGCACAGTTTCTCCTCCCTGCTCCATGTGCTGCAGAGTCACTCCCAGAGCCCGAGCCTGGCCTGTGGTTGGCTGCTCTGGGGCCTGGCCAGTCTGCCTGCTCCCCGGGAACCTGGGGCGAAGGTTGGCGCTGAGCCTCTGCCTGCAGCTGAGTCAGCACCCCTGGGCACCACGGTGACAGTCTTCCCTCCTCTGGGCTCTGGCGCGGGTGCCTAGCACGGGGAGGGACAGAAGGCAGGTCTGGAACAGAAAGTACTCCCAAAGCCTCTGCTCCCTTCTCACACTGAGCCATGTTCCCAGCCCCGAATTTTTATTCTCTCTGTCTTGTCTCCCCCTAAATTCTTGGCCAAGAGCCTCCTAGTCATTTCCACAGGGCCCCCCAGAAAGGCCCCACCCCAAGCAGTGGCATTGCACACCAGTGAGGACGGGCCCCAGTGCTTAGCATAGGCTACGTCTTGGAGCTGGCATCCTGCTCCTCTTGCCCCGGCGCGCACGCATGCACACACGACCCGTGTACACAGTGTACACACGCGCTGCTCCGTGCCGCGTCGAGGTGGGGATTCCTGCGGCTGCTGTGACCAGTCTTCCCAGCCTTGGCCTCTCAAAGCCGCAGGGACTTGTTTGCCTGGTGCTGGAGGCTGCAGTCGGGATCTGAGTGTTGGCCCTGCCGTGCTCTCGGAAGGACCCTTCCTGCCTCCCGTAGCTCCTGGTGGCTCCCGGGGTCACTGGGCCTGTAGCTGCCTTACCCGGCCTGCGCCTCCACTTCCCCACGGTGTTCCTCCCTGTGTGTCCCCGTGTCTTCTCCTTTCCTCTTACAAGGACACTGGTAGGGCTTAGCGTAAACCCAAGATGATCTCAAGGTCTTCAGCTTGATCAATGAAAGTTAGTAGCTCCACTGAGCGTGCACTACACGCCAGGCACTGCACACACTTCATCCAGTTCCCACAACAACCGTGCAAAGGTGGGTGTTATTGGTCCCATTTTAAAGATGGGAAAAGTGAGGCTCAGAAGAGTTGCCTAAAGTTTTAAAGCTAGAAACTAACCACTCTGAGCATGTTTACATAGCATACTCCTTACGTCCCTGGTGCCTCCTCCCCGTCCCTCTCTCCCCCTCTCCCCCTCCTCCCTCCCCTCCTCTCTCCCTCCCTCTCCCTTTCCTTCCTTGCTCCCTCCTTCTTTCTTTCTCTCCTTCCCTAAACATTTATTGAATGCCTACTACATGCGAGGAACCATTCTGGGTGTTGAAGATACAAAAAAACAAAATAATCGAAAATCTCTGCATGAAGCTGATATTCTGATGGGAGAGACAGACATTCAACAAATACGTAAGATGGATAGTGTTTTGCAGTGATATTGCTATGGAAAAGTCAAAAAGCAACATGTGTATCTTATTTGGACTTTTATTCAAACATCCCAACTGTAACAAGGCATCTTTGAGACAACAGGAAATTTTTTTTATGATTATTTCTCTTTTTTTAAATAATAAATTTATTTTTTATTGGTGTTCAATTTGCCAACATACAGAATAACACCCAGTGCTCATCCCGTCAAGTGCAACAGGAAATTTGAATGTGGACTGGTAAATGGCACTGTCGATCCGCCGCATCCGATCATGGTGTGGTGGCTCTGTTTCTAAAACGTGATTATTTAAAGGTGCCGACTGAAATATTTATGGGTAGATCAAGCCTGAAAGAATGTTGACTATTGATGTTGGATGCTAGATTCCTGTGGAAAGGGCTTTATGCTTTCCTACTCTCGTGTGTATTTGAGAATTTCCATAATACAAAGTTCTGGATAGGAGTGCCAGATAAGCGGGCAAAGGATGTTGGAAGACCCAGTATGTAGATGACAGGGGTCTCGCGAAGAGGGTGTTTTAGCAAAGGCTGCATGGGGCATGGGAGGAGCTAAGTGAAGAATGTCCTCTGGGAAGAAGATTCCAGAAATGGGAGCTTGTGCAGCGCTCCGAGGTGGGAGTGTGAGAAGGGAGGGATTCACTCCAAAGAACTGGGCAAACTGAAAGAAATGGGGGCCCCTGGGGGGCTCCGTGGGCAAAGCGACTGCCTTTGGCCAGGTCACGATCCCGGGGTCCTGGGGCTCCGCGGGGTGTCTGCCTCTCTCTCCGCCCCTGCCCGCCGCCCTGCTCAGCTCGCTCTCAAACAAATAAAATCTTTTAAAAAATGAAAATATGACAGCTAGCTTCCCATCAGCGTTATAGATATTAGTAATGTGCTTTATTGGGTTAAGCAATAGAACATTTTCACATGGTATCTATTGTTTTGGAATTTCCAAGACCAAAGAAATTTCCCGGCTGGGGCCCAGGTTGCTGACCCTTATAGCTCAGGAAACTGCTTTTCAATGAGTCCCTGGACTCGGACTGAAATTAGTTTGTTTCCTCCCTAGTGTTTTTCTCTGTTGGTTATTAATTTAGTTTTCCTGCTTCCCATGTTTATTTTTTCATTTTAAAATTCTCCTTCACTTTTCCTTCTTTTTCATCCACTTGTCTCTAGTTTGTAAGTATTTGTCTATTTTTGCCCGCCGCTGTGCTTTGGTGCTATCATAAACTTCCTGCGGTGAGCTCAGAACGGGCTCGGACCAAACCTCCCCCCCAGCTTCCCTCCAGCTGAGGGGAGCTGACCTCAGGCCGCTTTGGGCTCCAGGCGCGGGCTGCGGGGCCTCCAGCCAGCTCTGCCGAGGGGGTCCCCACGGCCAGTCTCCTCTGGAGCCCTCGCGAGGGGGCCTCGGCCATGGTGGAGACGGTCCAGCACATTCTGGGCGGCCGGGCGACAGCAGTGGAGGTCGCAGGGGGGCCGCGGGACTCCTCCAGCTTCCAGAGGCCCCGGCAAGGTGGGAGTCATGAAGACAAGGTCACCCCCACAGTGAAATACTCTGTGTCGCTGGGAAGGGCCCTGGTGGGGGGGGACGTGCAAGCCCCGAGGCTCCGGTGGGAAGAAGAGAGGCAGGAGGCTGCTGCCCCCATCCTGCTGCGGCCTGGGCGGCGGATCCCGAGGTGCCCGGCCCCAGAAAGCTCAGGGCAGAGAGCCCGCTGTGGGGGGCACGCAGTGCGGGGAGCAGGACTGCACACTGGGGCTTCAGGACCAGTTCACCTTCACAACGAGCTGCGTACCTTCCGTGACTGCCCCCTCTGCTTGCCCAGGACCCCGGGGCCAGAAGTCCCCCCGCACAGCCTGCTCCATGGCTCCTGCCTTTCGAAGGACGGAAACCCGAAGAGCTCTGCGGTGGGTGCTGAGTAGGACACGCGCCACGTTCTGCTCCGGTCAGTGACAGGCTGCTTGGGGACCTCTCGTTCCCAGTCCCAGCAGGAGATGAACTTCGAGGCAAACTGTGAAGCTCCGTGGACCACAGGGGTCATGAACACGGGGACTAACGCCCTATGCGAAGCCCTGCTCTGGCTGCAAGGACCCTCGGCAGGCTGGCTCGGGGTCCCTGTTTCTTACACACGCAGGATGGGACCCAAGACCCTCTCACGGGCCAGAAATGCAATGAGGTCATGGCCATGTGTGTGCTCCTGGGTGAGCCGGAGGGCCGCCTGGCCGCCCCGAAGCCAGAGCTTTCAGCTGATCCAACAGTAGCTGGAGCCTCTGCCACCCTCGGGCCACACGACGACCTGCCCTTCCTCCGTGACCGCTGCGCCGAGAGTGTTCAGAGGAGCCATGTGGGGCCCGAGGAGGCCAGGGAACAGGCTGGAGGCCCATGGCACAGCCAAGCTGCCAGGCCCTTCCCCGCCTGCAGCCTGCAGGGAAGGGAGACCCCCGTGCCCCCATCCCCTGCCCCCCACTGTGACCTCTCCACCAGCGCAGATCAGAGCAGGAATGCCTCAGTTTTGGAGGCCAGGTCTCCATGCAGACCAGGAAAGACCGCTTAACCCCGTCAGGCCCTGGCCCCCAGTCTCCCACCACCCCTGCCTCACCAACCCAAGTGGGCTGCAGTGAGGCCCAATCAGGCCTCTGGACTGCACCCCACGGAGGGCGCCTGTGAGCAGCCAGCGCCAGGAAATTCCCCAGCATGTCCCCGGGGACTCCCATCTACCCACAACATCAGCAGGGGTGATGGGGCCCCTGGGGTGTCCAAAGCAGAACTCCGGCAGCCCAGATGGGTGCTGGAACCAGAGGTGAGACGCTTGCCTCTCCCTACGGCAAGGTTCACTGTTGGCGGGGATTACAGGGAGCTTCTTCAGGAAGTTCAAGTTCAAATGTACAGGATGAAATCTTTGTCCAAGGTTTGCCAACAAAACTTGTATGAACCTGAAAGAAAGCAAAGAGGGAACGTGCTTTGAGAAACACACTTGGAGTGTGACACAAAAAGGAAAAGAGTTTCAGGTGGCCAAGCCACATTCCCCACACTTTAGGTGGAGGGCGAAGGTCCCGAGTTCTCTGGAGCTGAGCGAGCTGATGAAGAAGACAGGCTGGTGATCCATGCAGACACCTGCCAGGGCGGCTGCCGTGGGACATGGGTCAACCAGCGCCCTCAGGATGGTCTCCCAGCCCCGGGGTGGTTTAAACATGGATCCTGTACCTCCTTGGCCATCACATCCTTGCTTCCAACCCACCACTGCTTGGGGGCAAGAGGAGGGACTGCTCACAGCTGCAGCAAATGTGGGTCTCCTGTTGGCCCTGAGTTGGGAAGGGAGTGTCAGTATAGGGAGGTAAAAAACAAAAACAAAAACCAATACGGGTGCCTGGGTGGGTCAATAGGTTACACATCCAACTCTTGGTTTCAGCTCAGGTTGTGATCTCAGCGTCGTGGGATGGAGCCCGGGGTCAGGCCCCTTGATCAGTGGAGAGTCTGGAGCTGGAGCTTCTCTCTCTGTCTCTCTCTCTGCTCCTCCCCACCTGCTCTCTCTCTCTCTCTCTCTCCCCCCTAAATAAATAAATAAATAAATAAATAAATAAATAAATAAATAAATCTTAAAAAAAAAAGAAAAAGAAGAGGAAGACAGAAGGGAGCAGTCACTGATCCAAGTTCTGGTGCCTGTAGCTTTATTGAAACACAGAGCTCAAGGTGGCCACATCACAGCTTCAGGTTTCAGGGTAATGGAGCCACAAATCAGTGTAGATCCACAGCTCTGGACAGGTGTCCCTCCAGGGAACGTTAACAGCCAGGTGAACTTGTCAAACTTTTCCGTTAGACGAACGTCCCATAACCATTGCCCTTCAGAACCATCCCGAAATGGGGCTGAAGGCTGGCAGCTGTCTACTTTTGGGGGTACTGACATATCGTATAGAACCATGTATAAATTGGCCCAAATAGTCTCTTCCTTGGTCAGTTAGCCACACGTAACTCCTCATGAGGACACGGGTCATGACTGAGACAGAAGAGAATGTAGTAGGAGGATGGGTTGTGGGAATCTTGCTCCTGTGATTTATTTGTGGCTTTAGGTGTTACAAAGGCTCAATTTCATCTACATCCTTCCACTTGATGGTGGAGAACTCTTACATGCACCCAACTTGGTAGTTTGATGGGTCAGACTATGTCCAATTATCATGAGTCATCGAGTCATACATAACTTGGCAGTTCCTGGTCAAGCACTCAGTCAACTAGAGCCCCGGACAAGCTAGACACTGTTTCTCCAAGGAGAACAGGCATTGGCAGAGGACGGTGCAGCTGTGTTCTAAGACCCTAAAGTCAAGCTCTGTGATTCACCTGACAAATGCTCCCTAGAGCACCCTGATCTGCCACAGGCACTTTGGACACCATCAAATCTCATGTGGCACAAGTAGCAGAGCGGCCTGTCTACAGTTCAGACACATTGCAGCTCTTTCTCTTGTTCTGGCCCAGTCAAAACCAGCAGCCTTTAGGATTATTCAGAAAATGGGCCAAAGAAGCACGTACAGATGTGGTGTGTGTTGTCTCTGAACTCCAAGGAGACCCACTAGGCTGGGTGCCTCTTTCTCAGTGGTCGGAGGGAACAGATGCAACAACATGTCTTTCACATCGGAAGCCACATGTTCAACAGGCCTACAGGCCTCAGACACTGGACTGCTAGAAATGTCATTAAGGAGGCAGAACTCTGAAATGTTAAGGGGCTTTTTTCTCACCTACTCATAACATATATCTTACCAAGGTGTCTAGAATGGTTGCGACTCCTGTCTGCCACAACTAAATCAGCATAGTGTCACCACCATCACCCTGCACCAGCATGAGGTCTGGTCAAATGGAGAAATGATCAGTTCTCTGCAAGGCAGGTTGGGACAGAGGCCTGGAGAATTATATTTCCCTCAGCCTGGGCAGAGAAAGTGGATTTCTTGTCGTGCCAGCTGGAAGCAAACTGCCTTTGTCGGGATTCCTAACACAAATAGAGAGCACAGCACTGACCAGACACACAGCTACATAGCGGGTGCCAGAGAATGTGTTGCCTTGCTCTAAAAACAAAAAGGCATCTGGGACAGCAGCTGGAGTGACCACCTGATCAAGTTGAAAATAATCCAATGTCACCAAAATACACCTGCCCCTTGTATAGACACAATTGAGCAATTCTTGAAAAAGGAAGAAATCAGGGTTAAGATTGTGCAATAAACGTCTGACCAGAATTCAAACCCATCTGCCTGGTTCCAAAGTTTAAGCCACCTCCCGGCAGCATCAGACCTCAGGTTGTTACCCTCAAGTCTAGACCTTGAGGCAGACTCATTACTGCAAATAGTTAGTCTTACATTTTGGTAAAAAATACATTAAGAAAAAAAAATTCACCTTCTCCCAAATATTGAATGGCTGGCGAGGTAGGTACCCCAGATAAGACCCAGTCCTTCTGCGATCGTTGTGTGGTTTCTGATAGTCCGGATGGCACCTGGAGGGCTTGATGGCTCAGCGTCCTTAGCAGCTGTGCAGGGCCTGAGGGAGGGCCCGGACCGCGCTCAGCTCCTGAGCAGAGCAGCAGCCCCTGGCCGAGCCCGTGCAAACAACCTCAGCGACTCTGTACGACGAAAAGTCCATTTCCGAGCTGTCCGCCAGGGAAAAGCCCTTAACCTCAGTGGCCCGGCTGCACACGGCATCACAGACTGTGAAGCGCTCCAGGGACAGCACGCGGTTTCAGGGTGCTGGTGGCTGTGGACACCGATGAGGCCCAGGATCCTGACGGTGACCCTGATGCTGATCGGGCCGCGCCCTGTTCCTGGCTGGTCCTCTGAAGACAACAGCAGGCCCCATACAGCAACCCCCCCGAAGGGGCAGACACTCCCCGGAAGGAAGAGGGCAGGGGGTGACAAACACCTAGATGACCTCACGGCAGCTGGGCTCCTACTACTTCCCCATGCCCACACAGCCTGTCACAGAAAGCTGAGCTCCTCTGGGAGGGCAGAAACAGGTGTGAGGAGATGCAAACCAAATGCACAGAAAAAAAATTAGCTGAAAGACCAAATATTAAAATGCAGAGCTACCATCCTGAAGGGGGAAGGGTGGAGAAGGATAATGCATTCTGGAGACAGGGGTTGGGATGATCTAAATCTCTCGCTGTTGAGATGTGGTCATCCTATATCAGATTTCTTTTTTAAAGATTTTATTTATTTATTTATTTATTTATTTATTTATTTATTTATTTATTTATTTATTTAAAAGAGAGCAATAGCCAGGGGGAGGGGCAGAGGGAGAAGCAGACTTCCCACTCTGCAGGGAGTCTGAATGGAGTTCATTCCAGGGACCCCAGGATCATGACCTGAGCCAAAGGCTAAGGCTTAGCTGACCGACCCCCCCCCCAGGTGTCCCTTGTATCGGACTTTTTAACAGTATCAAGATCAGCGTCAGACACTGTTGAGGGCAAGAACTTTATGCAGTGACCTAAGGAACCCATGAAAAATGCCCAGTTCATCTGTCAGAAGATGACTTTCACGTGCTTGAAAAGTTTAATGTTTGAATATTGTGTTTAACCACATCGTGTTAAACCTTAGCAGCGGGTCTGCATCCCTCTGGGCGCTGCTAAGAGTGCAGCACATTTGTCTCTTTAAGCCAAATGAAAGAATGTAATTGCTTTTTTTTGCCTTATTCTTCCCTCTGACAAATAGTATCTATTATGTTCCTTTCAGTGAAATACTTATTTGTGCTGGGCAATATCTAAACTGAATTAGGAAAGAAACTGTAGCTCTCTTTTGAATAAAGAAGGGAACAATCAGGAGAATTTTAGGCTTATGTGCATCAGGCTATTGAGATGATGTGAAGAACCTAGGACGAGGCCCATAGGAAATGCATACAAATGTTTGTTTCTTCCTCTTCTGTCTTTGTTTAGGGAGAATGTTCTCTTTCTTCTGTTTGGGCATAAGGAGTATTTCTAGTATAAGCTGGAGAGTAGAGGGGCTTTCCAGGTGACCAGATTTTCCTGGAGTAGACTGGGATCTAGGAAAAGTCTAAGGTGAAGCAAGTGCTCTTCTTCCTGTGCTGATTCATTGATCTAACCAGATGAGTTCATTTACTGGACATGAGCATTTGGAAAGGAAATTCATATTTCCAAAAGCTAGAGTTGAATTGTTGTCTTGCCAACACAGCACTTCTAATTTCCCTCAGAGGAAACAGTATGGAGGTTCCTCAAAAAGCTGAAAATAGAGCTACCCTATGACCCAGAAATTGCACCACTAGGTACTTACCCCCAAAGGTGCAAATGTAGTCATCCGAAGGGGCACCCACACCCAGTGTTTATAGCAGCAATGTCCCCAATGGCCAAACGATGAAAGGAGCCCAGATGTCCATTAACAGGTGAATGGATAAAGATGTGGTCTATAGGGGATCCCTGGGTGGCTCAGAGGTTTGGTGCCTGCCCTTTGGCCCAGGGTGTGATCCTGGGGTCCCGGGATCGAGTTCCGTGTCGGGCTCCCTGCATGGAGCCTGCTTCTCCCTCCTCCTGTGTCTCTGCCTCTCTCTCTCTCTCTCTGTCTGTCTATCATAAATAAATAAATAATTTTTTTTAAAAAAGATGTGGTCTATATATGTACAATGGAACTTTACTCAGTCATCAAAAAAAGAAACCTTGCTGTTTGCAACCGTGTGGATGGAACTAGAGGGTATTATGCTAAACAAAATAAGTCAATCAGAGAAAGACAATTATCATATGAACTCATTTATGTGTGGAATTTAAGAAACAAAACAGAGGATCGCAGGGCAAGGGAGGTAAAAATAAAACAAGATGAAATCAGAGAGGGAGACAAACCACAAGAGACTCTTAATCATTGGAAACATACTGAGGGTTGCTGGACAGTAGGGAGTGCGGGGGGCCGGGGTAACTGGTGCTATGCCAGTATGTGACACATTATATGCTAATTAATTGAATTCAAATTTTAAAAAATTTACCACAGAGGGACGTACATAACATGAGGTAATAATAGCATAGTTTATCCTTCTCTGTTCACTGTCCAACTATTTTACAAGTCTGAGCAGAACCAACATTGAGAACTGGCCATTTAGGTGAAGCCCACAGAAAAGCTTTGTCTATAGTCAAGTACCATGTATGTGACCTGGTCACTAGTTCACTCCCTTGAGACATCTGCCTCCTTATTTTGTACCCAACATGACTGATTGTGATGATGTACAAAAGTAATCTTTTCTTCCTTTCTTCCCTTCTTCTCTCTCTCTCTCTCTCTCTCTCTCTCTCTCTCTGTCTCTCTCTCTCCTATTTGGAACAGGGAGAGATGTCTCTTCTACTCTCTCTGAGTAGTATTACAAAATAGCAAGAACGCAAAAATTATCATGGCATAATCCAAGACCAGACACAATCCTTTGCTCCGTTCTGTTATTGTGTTAATATTTACTTAAATTACAGCTCCCAGAATGGATATGCACAGATGAAGGAAGCATGGGTAACATTCTAAATGGCAGAGGAGGTACCTCACTGGCTGCTGTAGGATCGTGCAGGTATAGTCAACACAGCGACTCTAGCAGCATCTCAAAGGACAGGGGAGACGCAGGCATCTCCTGGGATTTATTCCGTGTGGAAACAGGCTCTCTGGCCCTGTGTTTTTCACACACTAGAAACAAGCTGCTCTAGTAGTGTGATCTACTTGATGCTTCCAATTCAACATTAATCCTGAAATGGTCTGTCATTAACTATCTTATAATTTTATCTAAGGGCTAAATATAAAAAGCTCTCTGCTGTAAGGTCCGGAAACTGCATGGTTCAGCTAATTTTATCTTGGCTCTTGCCTTCTTAATAGCAATATTTTATAAAATCTTATAAAAATAAAAATATTCACCAATGTAAGTTTGCCAGATGAATAGAAATAGCAATCAGTTCCTCTGATTTCACTGCATGTACAGCAAAGACTTAGTCAAAATATGAATGTGTATGACAATTTGAGGAAAATCAGTGAACTGACAAAAAGCAATATTATTGGCTGTGTACTGGATGTTCTGTGGGACACTGAAGTCATATGCCACAATGCATAAGGGTGCCCAGCACAGTATCATTTATTTCACCACTTAATGCTGAGTCCTATACTTTGACCATATTAGGGACTAAGCAGTTGTCTATCTGAGGGGCAGGTCACATCTGGCAAACTTACATTGGTGAACATTTTTTATTTTTATAAGATTTTATTTATTTACTTGAAAGAAAGAGAGTGTGAGCAGGAGAGGGGCAGAGGGAGAAGCAGGCTCCCCACTGAGCAGGACCCTGGGATCATGACCTGAGCCAAAGGCAGACACTTAACTAAAGAGCCACCCACGTGCCCCTGTCTTTGTTTTTTTTTTTTTTGTTTTTTGTTTCTTTTTAAATTTAGCATCCTTTGTTCTTTGCTTTTACTTTTTCTAAGTTTTTATTTTAATTCCAGTTAGTTAACATACAACGTTATATGAGTTTCAGGTGTACACATAGGGATTCTACACTTCCACACATCACCGGGTTCTCATGGCAAGTGCACGCCTTCATCCCCGTTACGTAGGTCCCCCATCCCCCCAGCCACCTCCCTTCTGGTGACCATCAGTGTGTTCTCTGTAGTTAAGAGTCTGTTTCATCATATGGTCTCATTCATTTGGGGAATTTAAAAAATAGTGAAAGGGAATAAAGGAGAAAGGAGAGAAAATGAGTGGGAAATATCAGAGAGGGAGCAGACTCTCAGAACATGAGAGACTCCTAACTCTAGAAAATGAACTAGGGGTGGTGGAAGGGGAGGTGGGCGGGGGGTGGGGGTGACTGGGTGACGGGCACTGAGGGGGGCACTTGACGGGATGAGCACTGGGTGTTATTCTGTATGTTGGAAAATTGAACTCCAATAGAAAAAAAAAGAGTCTGTTTCTTGGCTTGTGTCTCTCTTATTTTTTCCCCTCTGCTTGTTTGTTTTGTTCCTTAAATTCCACATATGAGTGAAATCCTGTGGCATTTGTCTTTGACTGACGTACTTCACTTAGCATAATACTCTCTAGCTTCATCCATGTTGTTGCAAATGGCAAGATTCCATTCTTTTTATGGCTGAATAATATTCCATTGCACGTATACACCACATCTTCTTTATCCATTTACTAATCTATGGTCACGCGGGCTGCTTTTATAATTCGGGTATCATAAGTAATGCTGCTCTAAGTATGACGGATGCATGTATCCCTTCAAATTAGTGTTCTTGTATTTGGGTAAATAGTAGTGCAACTGCTGGATCACAGGGTAGCTCTATTTTTAACTTCCTGAGGCCCCTCCACACTGTTTCCCACAGTGGCTGCACCTGTTTGCATGCCCACCAGGAATGTAAGGGGGCTCCCCTCTCTCCCCAGCCTCACCAACACCTGTTGTTTCTTGTGTTGTTAATTTTAGCCATTCTGATGGCTGTCAGGTGATAATCTCCTTGTAGTTTTGAATTGTATTTCCCTGATGATGGGTGATGCTGAGCGTCTTTTCATATGTCTGTTGGTGCTCTAGATGCTTTCTTTGGAGAAATGTCTGTTTATGCCTTCTGCCCAGTTTTTAACTGGATTATTTGATTTTGGGGTGTTGCATTTTATTAAGTTCTTTACATATTTTGGATACTAAATCTTTATCAGATATGTCATTTGCAAATATCTTCTCCCATTCTATAGGTCGCCACTGAGTTCTGTTTGTTTCCTCTGCTGTGCAGAACATTTTTATTTTGATGAAGTCCCAGTAGTTTATTTTTGCTTTTGTTTCCCTTGCCTCAGGAGGCATATCTAGAAAAAACTGGCTATAGCTGATGTGAAAGAAGTTATTGCCTGTGCTCTCTTCTAGGATTTTAATGGCTTTGGGTCTCACATTTCGGTCTTTCATCCATTTTGAGTTTATTTTTGTGAACGGTGTAAGAAAGCGGTCCAGTTTCATTCTTTTACATATTGCTGTCCAACTTTCCCAATACTACACAGAAACATGTAATTTGTCTTCCCATTAGATGTTCCTTCCTGTTTTGTTGAAGATCAATTGACCATTTGGTTGTGGGTTCGTTTCTGGGATCTCTATTCTGTTCCATTGATCTCGGCATCTATTTTTGTGCCAGTATCACACTGTCTTGATCACTATAGCTTTGTAATAGAATTTGAAGTCCAGAGCTGTGATATCTCCAATTTTGCTTTTCTTTTTTAAGATTGCTTTTGCTATTGGGGGTATTTTGTGGCTCCCTACAAATTTTAGGATTGTTCGTCCTGGCTTTGTGAAAAATGCTGTTAGTATTCTGATAGGCATTGCACGGACTGTGTAGATTGCTTTGGGTAGTATAGACATTTTACCAGTATTTGTCCTTCCAATCCATGACGGACATTTTTTAATTATAACACCTTGTTAGATTTACCCAGACCCTAGAGGCAACATGTTTTGAATTGCGAAACTTTCATAATGTTTAACACCAGCCCTTGCATTTAATGAGTGCTTGATGCATGCTCACTGACTCCGTGAGCACTTTTTAAAGTGCGAAAGAAGCTAAAATAATTCCAGTTCCAATCCTCAAGAACAAAAATTTTCTTACTGTAGCTCTTGGTTCATAAAGTTGAATGTTTAAAAATGATTAAAATGATTAAAAATGCTTTTTCACAAAAGAAAAGGATGTGTTTACTGATTTCATAGGCTGTTAGCACTTCTTTAAACTAAATCTATGCTCATCGAGTGACTTATGGTGAATTATAATTTTCTGTGCATGTTTAAGTCCTTTGTATGGTATGTTTGGCAGGGTTGGAGGACAGAAATAACTCTGCCATGGTGAACAGAAGGAATCTCAGAACTGAGTTGTTTTCCCCAACATAATCAGGGACCCACGAATGTTAAACTTGATATCTCTAGCTATTTAGTAGCAATCCGTTAAAAGATCTCTGGTACAGTTTCTTAAAAAAAAAAAAAGGAACATTACGTAGGTAAAGTCTAACACCAAGAATGCAACCCTCTATTGCTTTTATGGTCTTTCTTTCTAAAATTGGAAGAATATTTTGACACATCTCAAATTGAAACAATGATTTCTGCGTGTAAAAAGCTTAAGTTTTTTGTCACGGCTCGAGAGTTCAGGAAAAAAGGTGACTGCACCCATGCAAAGGATGGAGAGGTGGGAGAAATGGAGGAAAGCAGATTAGGAAATAAGAGTCTCAGACAGGAGAGGTACTTCTAAGTCAGTGCCCTTGAATGAACTTGGAGGAGGAAGATGATCATGCCCATGAAAGAAGAAATGCCACAGTTGGGTTCAGTTTCAGGAGACTCACTATCACTACCAGGGAGGACTCCGATTCGGTGCTTCAAACTCAAGACCAGCTTCCGCTCACCCATCAGCGACTTTTCCCACCTTTGGTCCTGATAGAAAAGGAGCTGAATTGAACCTCCCCCTTATGGCATGAATTGATTCCCTGACTACCTAATAGGAGAGTTTCCTTGGGGCTTGCCCAAACAGTAACATTATAAGCCAGAATAGAGCATATTGGTTGCCACTTCCTTAAATTGTATAAGGGAGGATTCCTCATCCTTGTGGTGAGACTAAGCCTGTTGCCATCCAGCACTGGGACCAGGCTTCATCATCATATATTCGTAAATTACTGCTGGTCTAATAGTCTCATCCTTGTGGTGAGACTAAGCCTGTTGCCATCCAGCACTGGGGACCAGGCTTCATCATCATATATTCGTAAATTACTGCTGGGTCTAATAGGCTTGCTTTATGCTCAGGACACTGGAGCTGAGGGAGTCTTAGGGGAAGGATAATTAAGAGGAAGAGAAGGGAAAGTAAAAGCCAAATTGTTCCCAAGACCCTTGATATCTCCCTTGCTAGAAAGAACAGCTCCAGCAAGAAACAGGATAAGAATCTGTGAAGACTTGATGGACTCTCTTGCTGTCTCATGTCTCAGCTGCCAATGCTGAGGCCTACTTCCGTAAGGTAAGATGTTCTTGGGCTTGTCACTTTAGATCGTTCCCCCACCCTGCCCCAGGAAGGATGGTCATTGAGAAGAGACACTTGACAAGAGCCCTCTAGGATTTATGATGAAGTATGAGCAAAGGATTTGGATTGTTTTTAAAGATTTTATTAATTCATGAGAGAGGCAGAGACACAGGCAGAGGGAGAAGCAGGCTCCCTGCAGGGATTCGATGTGGGACTCGATCCTGGGACCCCGGGGTGATGCCCTGAGCCGGAGGCAGACGCTCAACCACTGAGCCACCCAGGTGCCCCAAGTTTTTTTTTCTTATGTGTTTGTTTTGTAACCATGAATCACTTTTAAGTGATAATATATTATAGAGCTCCAACAGAAATTTGTGTGTTATAATGCAATGGCGGGGGGGACCCCTTAGGCAAATGAGTTAAAGACATAAGGACAATTTTTGGCTTTAAAATACCACCTCTGAAAAAAAAAAGAAAAAAAAATAAAATACCACCTCTGTGTATAATAAAATGACCACCAACTTCTCAATAATAACCGGTATTAGAATAAAACAGTGAAGATATTTTCAAATCAGTAAGAGCCTAAATCCTCACAAGGGTTGACGAGGTCATGCATGACAGGCCGACATCCTCCTCCTCCTCCTCTGCCTCATGGGCTCCCTTGTGGCACAGGTCAGGGGCAGCCCGGCCTCCGCACCTGCTGGGCCTCCACCTGGAGCACCCCAGCCCTGCCCCAGTACCTACAGGGCTACACCCCATTTCCTTTAGGGCTCAACTCTCTTGTCCTCTTCTCTGTGATAAAGTTTAAAAAAATGGCCTGCTGGCAGCTGAGCTACTAAAAAGTGGAAAATCCAAACAGAAAGCACAAATTTAAGAGTACCCCGACTTGAGAAGGTGATAAACTGTCAGGCTACGTCTTGATGTGTATCACAGCTCAAATTCTTTCTTTCTTTTTTTTTTTAAAGATTTATTTATTGAGAGAGAGAGAGAGAGAGAGCGCGCGAGCGAGTTCGAGTCAGGGGAGAGGCAGAGCAAGAGGGAGACTGAAGAGCCAATGTGGGGCTTGATCCCAGGCCCCTGAGATCATGATCTGAGCTGAAATCAAGTCGGTCACTTAACCACTGAGCCACCCAGGTGCCCCACAGCTCAAATTCTTTTGACACTAGTTTTCTTCGGCTCACACACCTTTTCTTTAACAGCTTTATTGGGACGTAACACACAGACCTGAAAGTCACCCTTTTCAAGTGCATACTTTGGTAGGTTTTGGTATATTCACTAAACGGTATAGGGTACAACGCTCCCATTATCTAATTTGTTGAATTCCAGAGCATTTTTATCATCCCCCAAAGAAACCTTGTACCCACAAGCAGTCACTGCCCATTTCCCTCTTCCCTTTGTACTTGCCAGCGACGAATCTACTTTCTCTTTCTACAAATGCCATTAGACAATACGTATAATTATTCTATGGCTCGTTCCACTCAGTATGTCTACAAGGTTTGTCCGCACTGGAGCAGGTGTCAGCGCCACGTTGCAACCCTTTTCACCAAATATCTATTGTATTGATACATCACATTTTATCTATTGATTCATTATTTTTTTTCTTGCAAACACTGCACATTATGTTTACCTTAAGCAGAAGAGCATCCCACGGCTTTTTGGGAAACAACTTTATGTTATTTCCTGAGGCAACTGCACAGTTTTCTTTCCCAGTAACTACAGCCCGCATGACTCTGGCCAGAGGTAATCTGGTGAACTTGTATTTTCACTAAGTTTCTTTCAGACAGCAAAGTAGAAATAAATCCTTTTTAAATCTCAGAGATATGTTAGAAAAGTCAGATGACCTAAGTAGTCAAAACAAATCAGAACTAACACACAAATACACACACACACACACACACACACACACACACACACACTTAGACAATCCCAAAAAATCAGGACATAGTGTCATATGTAAAATATTTCATCATGGAAAAAATAAATATGTGTACAGGAAATAGGTCAGGAGAAATGTATAGTAAATGCTACCCAAGTTTTTCTTTTAGTGAGATTATTGTAGATTTTTTGTTTATTTTACTTATTTTCATTTTCTGTTTTTTTTCCTTCAATTAACTTGGACTATTTATGCAATCACAGGAATAGTACTTATGTAATTAAAAAATAATAACAGATAACAAACATACTTAGTATTTTCCCAGACAATGTTCAAGTACTTTCTGTGTATTTTAAAATATAATACATGGGAATGTATAACTCATTCAAATTCTCAAGAGCCCTCGTAGATGAGTATTCTAATAATCTCCATTTTACAGATGAAGAAATGGAAGTAAGGAATGGCCCCAGAAACATCTGAAAAGTGAACAAAAATTACTAAAAGGTGCATTTAAAGTTGTAGAAAAACCTGCATGGTGTCCATCAAATTACTTAAGTATTAGAAAAAAATCAGTTACTCAAACTACTGATTTTGACCAGGTAATAACAATTTGTTGTTGACCAACTTATCTGGAATCCACAATCTGGGGTGAGATAAGGGTGTGGGAAATGGAGAAGGAGGTTTCATTGAGTAGGTATTGCTTGAACCAAATCATGGAAGTTAGCTAAATACTCAGCAAGCTGGCAGGTTGGGGGTAGGGGATACGGGACGGACAAAGGCATCCCATAGATGGGGCGTAGAAGATGTAAGATTTTTTTATATGTTTTTTAAAGATTTTATTCATTTATCCATGAGAGACACAGAGAGAGAGGCAGAGACACAGGCAGAGGGAGAAGCAGGCTCCCTGTGAGGAGCCCGACGCAGACCTCGATCCCAGGACCCTGGGGTCACATCCTGGGCCAAGGGCAGGTGCTCAGCTGCTGAGCCCCCCAGACATGCTGATTAATTTTTTACATTTTAAAAGAAAAGACAGAATAATACATTTTTATGCTAGCTCCTTTGATTTTTAATTGGCAGCCACGAATTCAAATTTCCAGAACATTCTGGGGGCCCAGCTATGTTGGCAGATGAAACAAATCTGTGGGCCTTTGGGTCTGGCCTCTGGATTAGACCTCGTGCCCAGTTAGTTGCTCAGGCATGTGGAAGACACGAAAGGCTCTGACTCATCTATTTCAGTGTCCCCTCTCGGGGCCTGGTCTTTGTAGGAGGAGTCCGTGAATGTCACTGATGGGAATCAAAGGCAGTTGTGTGTGGGGAATGAATGGGCTCTCATGCGATGATCCTAGAAACCCTTCTGGTGCAGGAATGTGTCCCCGGCAGCCACCACATGCTTTTTTGCAATGGAACTAACTGGAAGTCAGTGCTCTCTCACCTTCTCAGGTCAACCTTGGAGTGTCCTGGATTCCTCACTCCATCGATGCCCAGTGACAACTCCTTCCCCTCACCTGCAAACCTATGTCACCTGCTGGGATCAACTGCAGGCCAATAAGCATTTTATCAGAGCTTCTAACGGAAAGAGAACAAAACAAGATATGTTTGAGTTGCCTCTTTTTGGGAGGTGGGGAGGTTACCAGAATTTGCTGAGCATAAAGAGATGGAGTCCCTAGAATCTTAAGTATGGAAACGCGTGTGGGCGTGAAAGATGGGAACAACAGGGCCAAAGGGAGGCGAGACCCCGCACCTCCAAGCCCCAGATGGGACAGGACCTCCCTGGAGGGGACCCAAATGTAGAACCAGTTTTCTTGGGGGGCTTCTGCTACCTACGGGCCATGAAGGGTGAGACAACATTCCTTTTTAGCGGCTGAAGACTCAGCCTCTCTTTCTCCACACCTGCTTGCCGCACCCCCTCCCCAGGCCTTCCTGTTGTAAGGCTCTGACTCCCCATCTCCTTGTCTCCTGCATCACACTCTGAGGACAGGAGCCAGTGTTGATCGGGTCTGACTCGGCCACACCAGGAAAGTCCCAGGAGAGATGGGAAGGGCTACAGTTCTCACATAGTGAATGAGCACTGGGCTTTTGGCATCAGGCGGAGTCTGATTGCTGTTTTCGTGGCTTTCGCCTCCATATCCTCATCCGAGGGGGAGAAAATAATAACCCTGTAGAGTGGTTCATGCTTCAGTGAGATAGTGTATGTAAACGTTTTTTTTTTTTAAGGTATAACCAATGAAGATTGAGTGGCCCAAATCTAAAGTGCACATTTTGATGAGTTTTGACATATGTATACAGCTGCCAAAGCATCGCCACAATCAAAATAAAGACATGCATTCCCTCAAAAGTTTGCTCATGCCCCTTGGGAATCCAACCTCCTCTCTTCTCCAAAATAAAATTCCCTTCCCAAGCAACTAGTAATGGTCTTTCTGTCAGTGTGGATTAATTTATATTTTCTAGAATTTCCTACAAAAGAAATCATTTAGTGTGTGCTGTTTTTGTCTCCTCTCTTTCAACATAATTATTTCAAAGGCCATACATGTTTCTGTGTGCACAATAGTTTTGTTTTGTTTTGTTTTTTTTTACTGCTAAGAAATATTCCACCGTACAGATGCAAATTTGTTTATCCATTTACCTGTTGATGAGCAGATGCAACATTTCTAGTTTTTGCCTGTTACAAATAAGCTGCTATGGTCACTTGTGCACAAACACTTTTCATTTCTTTTGGGTAAATACTTAAAATAGTGGAGCCAGATGGTAGGCCTATGTAGAGCCTTTCAAGAATCTTTCAAACTACTTTCTAAAGAAGTTGTACCAAGACGCCTGGGGGCTCAGCGGTTAAGCATCTGCCTTCAGCTCAGGTTATGACCCTGGGTTCCTGGGATCCAGTCCCACATTGGGCTCCCTGCAGGGAGCCTGCTTCTCCCTCTGCCTGGGTCTCTGCCTCGCTCTCTGTGCCTCTCATGAATAAATACATTTAAAAAAATAAAGTAGTTGTACCATTTTACATTTCCACTAGCAATGCAGGCGATTTCCAGCTACTTCTCGTCCTCGTCAAACTTTTTAATTTTGGCCATTCTGGTGGGTAAAATAGTGGTATCTCGTTGTGGCTTTGATTAGCATTTCCCTGATGACTAATGATGGTGAGCATATTTTCATGCGTTTATTTGCCATCTGCGTATCTACTCCCTTTTGCCCATTTTTGACTGGGTTTTAGTCTTGTTAAATTGTAATTAATTGTAATGTATCATTTTTATAAGATTTTAAAAAACCACCTCATTGGCATATATATAATTTGAATACCGTACAAATTACTTGTTTGAAATGTACAATTAAATGAGTTTCACTTTATCCACAGAGTTATGCAATGAACGCCACAATTAATTTTAGAACCTTCGTCATGGAAAAAGGAAACCCACAACCTTTAGCCCTCGGCCCACATTGTCCGGGCTCATCCTCCTGACCCCTGTCCCCAGCCCTAGGCCACCATTAATCTAGTTTTTGGCTGTATAGACTTGCCTATTCTGGACATTTCATGTACATGGAATTATTTTCTCTTTTGGGGGTGACTGACTTTTATCACTTACCAAGCATTCAAGGTTCATCCATGTTGTAGCATATATCACTACCTTGCTTTCCTTTTATTGTGCAATAATATTCCATTGTATATACCTATCACCTTTTATTTATCCATTCATCCACTCGTAAACATCGAGCTGTCTCCACTTCTTGGCTGTTAGGAATAATATTTCTATGAAATATTTGTGCACAAGTTTTTTTTAATAAATTAATTTTTATTGGTGTTCAATTTACCAACATACAGAATAACACCCAGTGCTCATCCCGTCAAGTGTCCCCCTCAGTGCCAGTCACCCATTCACCCCCACCCCCCGCCCTCCTCCCCTTCCACCACCCCTAGTTTGTTTCCCAGAGTTAGGAGTCTTTATGTTCTGTCTCCCTTTCTGATACTTCCCACACATTTCTTCTCCCTTCCCTTATATTCCCTTTCACTATTATTCATATTCCCCAAATGAATGAGAACATACACTGTTTGTCCTTCTCCGATTGACTTACTTCACTCAGCATAATACCCTCCAGTTCCATCCACGCTGAAGCAAATGGTGGGTATTTGTTGTTTCTAATGGCTGAGTAATATTCCATTGTATACATAAACCACATCTTCTTTATCCATTCATCTTTCGATGGACACCGAGGCTCCTTCCACAGTTTGGCCATTGTGGACATGGCTGCTAGAAACATCGGGGTGCAGGTGTCCCGGCGTTTCATTGCATCTGAATCTTTGGGGTAAATCCCTAACAGTGCAATTGCTGGGTCATAGGGCAGGTCTATTTTTAACTCTTTGAGGAACCTCCACACAGTTTTCCAGAGTGGCTGCACCAGTTCACATTCCCACCAACAGTGTAAGAGTGTTCCCTTTTCTCCGCATCCTCTTCAACATTTGTTGTTTCCTGCCTTGTTAATTTTCCCCATTCTCACTGGTGTGAGGTGGTATCTCATTGTGGTTTTGATTTGTATTTCCCTGATGGTAAGTGATGCAGAGCATTTTCTCATGTGTGCACAAGTTTTTATAGAAGGGTGAGTCCTCTTTTCTCTCAGGTGTGTACACAGGAGGGCAATTGCTGGGTCATATGGCAACAGCATGTTACACCTTTTTTTTTTTTTTAAGGTTTTATTTATTTACTCACGAGAGACACCCAGAGACAGAGGCAGAGACACAGGCAGAGGGAGAAGCAGGCTCCCTTCAGGGACCCGATGCGGACTCGATCCCAGGACCCCGGGGTCAAGCCCTGAGCCAGAGGCAGACACTCGACCCCTGAGCCCCCCAGGTGCCTCCAAGATATTTCCCTTTCTAATCCTCCATCTACTCACTTGTAAAATGGGGACATTTTGATTGCGGCAATCTGGGTAAAGGGCTTAGCACAACGCCTGACACGTAGAAATACCGCTAAATGTGACACTCATTTCTCGGTGCTCTGCGCACTCCAACGCCCAGGCCAAGCGCCACCGCTTTCCTGAGCGTTTTCCACTCAGTCCAGCACAGCCCTCACAGCTCTGCTCCGACCTCCCTGGCTGCTCAGCTTGTCTATCCTTTGCTCTCCGTGTGTTCTCTGTGCTTTGTCTCTAGGAGGCCTCACCCAGTCTTGGGACTTTCGCTCCGTCTCTAGGCTCTGTCTCCAGCCTGGAATTTGACTTTGAATGTGAGATGGGTACGTGCCAGAGCTGGTCTTTGCCATTTTGTCCCTGGATCCATTCCCCGGCTGTCCCCTGCTCTGCGTCTCGAGGGGTGGAGGCGGTGCGGCCCCATAGCTTCCCTTTCTTAGGCTCCTGGGTCACGAGGGTCAGGCTGCATTTGCCCCCAAGGGGGAACTGGTGGGAGGCTCGGGGGCAGGAGGCAGGAAGGCCACGGGGCGGAACCCTCCTCTCCTGGCCCAGAAGCGTCTCTGGCAGAGGCGGCTGCTCAACACAAGCACCACGGGGCTCTGGCCAACGGCCGTCCCCCAGGTCCTCAGCCCTTCCTGCCCTTGCTGCTCTCTGTGGGCCTTGCCTGAGGCCTGTTGGCTTCCTGGCCGCTCTGCCACCGCAGAGCCACTTCCTGGGGGTGGAATCCCTGGTGCGGGTCCGCCTGCAGAGAGTAGCCTAACAAGTGTCTCACAGTCAACACCTCTACCACGACTCTCTCGACTCTCGGTTTCCCTCCCAAGGTGCTCTCTGTGCTTTCCTTGCTTGAATTCAAGTGTTTGCTCCCCCCCCCTCCCGCTGCTCTCAGCACCGCGTCCAAGCCATCACCACCTCTGCTCGGTCGATTGCAGTAGCCTCTGATCGTGTCTCCCCGCTTCCCTAGCTGACCTCAGCAGTCAGAGTGATCTTTCTAAAGTGTGAACCAGAGTATGTTGCCTTTCTATTGGAAACTCTCCACTGGCTTCCCATCTGGGTAGGAAGAAGAAGCACAATCTTTACAGTTGCCCCTCTGAGGCACCCAACTACTTCTGGGACTTCATCACATTCTGTTCCAGCGACACCAACCTCATTGCTCTTCCCAGAACCCACCAGAATATTCCTGCCCCAGGGCCTTTGCACCTGCTATTCTCTCACCCCAGAATGGTCTTTCTGCAGTATCTACATGGCTCTCAGCCACCTTCCTGTTTATGTTCAGTTGTCACCTCATCAAAGTCCTTTTTTTAGGGATCCCTGGGTGGCGCAGCGGTTTGGCGCCTGCCTTTGGCCCAGGGCGCGATCCTGGAGACCCGGGATCGAATCCCACGTCGGGCTCCCGGTGCATGGAGCCTGCTTCTCCCTCTGCCTGTGTCTCTGCCTCTCTCTCTCTGTGATGTGACTATCATAAATAAATAAATAAATAATTAATTAAAAAACAATAAAAAAAAACAAAGTCCTTTTTTATCTTATACATAACATAGGAGTGTCCTCCATTGTGACTTTATTGTTTTATTGTTCTTCGTGGCGCTTTCTACTACTTCCTGTTACATGTTTACTCGTGGTGTGTCTTTTCCTAGTGGAATGTAACAAGGGGAACAGGGACCTTGCTTGCTGGCTTCTAGATCCTTAGTCTCTCTCTCTCTCTTTCTCTTTTTAAAAAAGGTTTTGTTTACTTAATGAGACCCACACAGAGAGGCAGGCAGAGGGAGAAGCAGGCTCCTGGCGGGGACCCGACGCGGGACTCGGCCCGGGACAGGATCCAAGACAGCCGCTCAGCCGAGGGAGCCACTCAGATGCCCCCATCCCTAGTCTGCGCATTTATGAAATAAAAAGCCCTGATACTGGGCATATTAGAAATAAAACAAAATGCAAAGCAGCCTTGCTGCTCTGAGCCCTTGCACAGCGCACTTCTTCCGCGCGGGTGCGGAGGGCGCAGCCCGGGTGGAGCAGGTGCGGCGGGGGCGCGGCCGGGCTGGAGGCGGAGCCTGAGCCCCTCCCCCGCCCCGCCCCCACCCCCGCCCCCCCCGTCTCCCGCGGCGCAGGCTCCGAGCTGGCCTGGGCGGGGCGGGGTCTCGGCGGCACTTCCCGGCGGCGGCCGCTGCGATTGGCGGCGCGCGTGGCTGGGGGGGGGGCACCGGCCCCCCAGCGTCCCGGGTCCCGCCCTCCGGCTCCGCTCAAGAGGCCTTGCGGCCGCGGCGGGCTGCGAGGCGCGGAGGGGTGAGTGCTCTGGGGCGCCGGGGGTGCGTGCCCTGGGGTGCTGCGGGGTGCGGGGTTCCCGGGGGGAGGGTGCGTGCCCTGGGGCGCCGGGGGGTGAGTGCTCCGGGGCGCAGGGGGGTGCGTGCCCTGGGGCGCCAGGGGTGAATGCTGCGGACTGCGGGGTGCGTGCCCTGGGGCGCCGGGGGTTGCGGACTGCGGGGCGCTGGGGGTTGCGTTCCCTGGGGCGCCAGGGGTGAGTGCCCTGGGGCGCCGGGGGTGAGTGCTCCGGGGTGCAGGGGAGTGCTGGCTGCGGGGCTGGGGTGTTTGTGCCCTGGGGCGCCGGGGGGTGAGTGCTCTGGGGCGCCGGGGGTGCGGACTGCGGGGCGCCGGGGGTGCGTGCCCTGGGGCTCAGAGGGGTGCGGGCTGCGGGGTTCCCGGGGGGAGGGTGCGTGCCCTGGGGCGCCGGGGGGTGAGTGCTCCGGGGCGCAGGGGGGTGCGTGCCCTGGGGCGCCGGGGGTTGCGGGCTGCGGGGTTCCCGGGGGGGGGATGCGTGCCCTGGGGGCGCCGGGGGCTGCGGGGCGCCGGGGATGAGGGCTGCGGGCTGCGGGGCCCGGGGGGTGTGGGGTGAGTGCTGTGGGCTGCGGGGCTCCGTATTGCCCTGGCCCTGGCGGCACCCCCCGCCCGAGCTGAATCTGCGCCCCTGGCTGGCCGGGATCTAAGGGTGCGCGCCCAGGTGTCGGCCCAGGTGGGAGGGAAGCCGGGCGTGGGCGCAGGGAGTGTAAACGGAGCCGAGCTACTGCCGGGCGGTGGACTGGGTCCTGACCACACCGTTACCTGGGACCTTGGGGCCGACCCCTGTCTCGTGTTCCAACACCTGTGCCGCGCACCTGCTGTGTCCAGGGCGCCCCTGAAGATCCAGGGGTTCTAAGTGACTCAGATGCCGCCAATGGCCGGGGTGAAACAGGGCAGAGCCTTGCTCGCGTGTTACGGTGTAGAAAGAAGGGAGATTAAAGTTGCTAAGAAAGCCCGGAAAAAAAAACAGAATCCAGCCTGGAAGGGAGCTTTGTCTTGCTCTAAACTTCTCAGTCATCATCCTTCCCAGGACCAGTTGACTACTTGGTTGAAAAGCTGGCTTAATGGGATGGAAGGAAAAGTGAGCAGAGGGACGTGTGCAGTTGAGAGCCCTTAGTTGTTACCCTCCTGCAGCTTTTCCACAGATGCTCCGGGCTCCGTAGGTTAGCACCCGGTGGAAGGCGTCTGCTGCCACGGAATTCTTTAGTTGTGGGCATAGCCTTTCTTTCTTCCTTTTCAATCTCTTCCCTGCTCCCTAGTAAAAATAATGGACTTTGGGGCGGTTGAATTTATGATAAAAGGTGGCTTGGGAGGTGGCCTTCCCAACCACCACAACAAAACAGTTGTAATTGCCAAGGGAGCCTCTCTGCCAGTGCAGACTCAAGGTTACATTCCTTTCTTTCTGGATGCACAGTGTGCTCCGTGGCTTGGAGAAGTAACTGCAGCATCAACAGGACTTGCATTGGCGGGATTTGCATCACAGTCTCTAGAGAACGTCTCTTAGGTTGGTGGAATACTCAGATAAACCACCTTAGTGTATGGATGTACAATGGCAACACTTTAAACCAACGGTTCCATAACTTTGGCCTTACGTGTGCTCCCATGAAACCCTTGGTAAATTCAGCATAGTGAACCTGTCCAGCTCCCTCAAAACATTCCTTGTAGCCCCTTGTAATCCTTTCTTCTCGCTCCTTTTCTTCTCAGGCAGCGGAGATCTGCTTTCCATCAATAGAGATTATGTTGCATTTTCCAGAATTTTATATAAATGGAATCATATGTATTTATTCCTTCTTTTTTTTTTTTTTTAGGTCTGGCTTTCATTCCCATGATTGTTTTGAGATTCATCCATGCTATTGTGTGTTCACTCCTTTAATTGCTGAGTAGTAGATATATTCATATATATATATATATATATATATATATATATATATATATATATATCTCCACCCATTTGGGGCATTTGGGTTTTTCTAGTTTTTGTGAATTACACACAGGCTGTTTTAAACATGTTTGCACAAGTCTTTGTATGGATATACATGCACACACCTTTTTTTGAGTGAATATATTTTTAAAAGCAAAGGATGCCTCCAGCTCCAGTTTTGCCTCTAACCATCCAGGTTCCTGGGGACTCTCTTCACTTTGCCTTTAACATTCAGCCCCAAGGTCTTTGCTGTGCTGTGATTTTGCGCCATCCCTGGTGGGAACTAGATCATCTTTGTGGGTGGTTGTAAGGTCTCAGCAGGGGAGAGGGATTGGTCTTCTATCCTTTTTTTTTTAATAAATTAATTTTTATTGGTGTTCAATTTACCAACATACAGAATAACACCCAGTGCTCATCCCGTCAAGTGTCCCCCTCAGTGCCAGTCACCCATTCACCCCCACCCCCCGCCCTCCTCCCCTTCCACCACCCCTAGTTTGTTTCCCAGAGTTAGGAGTCTTTATGTTCTGTCTCCCTTTCTGATACTTCCCACACATTTCTTCTCCCTTCCCTTATATTCCCTTTCACTATTATTCATATTCCCCAAATGAATGAGAACATACACTGTTTGTCTTTCTCCGATTGACTTACTTCACTCAGCATAATACCCTCCAGCCCTGTTTCTCTTCCAGGCTCTCGTTCATTCCAGTCTTTTCCTTGGATGACATATCTGTTTTATTTACTTTTAAAAACACATTATCATACATTATAATGTGTAGTTGACACAGTGTTGACACAATGTTACATTAGCTTCAGGTACACAACATAGTGGTTCAACACCTTTGGACTTCATGCTGTACTCAGAGTGTAGCTACCATCTAGAACCATGTAACTCTCTTCCAAAACCATCGGCTCTATCCCCTGTGCTGTGCCTTTCATCCCCGAGACCTATTCCTCCCATAACTACAAGTCTGTAGCTCCCACTGCCCTTCACCCATTTTGCACACCCCCTACCCCTACCCCTATGCCATCAGTTCTCTGCATTTATGGGTTTGTTTCTGATTTTTGTGTATTCTTCTTCTTCTTTTTTCTTTTTTAGATTGCACATACATGTGGAATCATACGGTATTTGTCTTTCTCAGTCTTGCTTATTTCACTTAGCATAATATTTGACTGACAAATTTGAATCCTGACATGTAATTTTGTGTGGGAACAGAAACAGTAGAAGGCAAGAACTGATACTGGACTTGAAAATGTTTAAATCACAATTGGAAGGGAAAAGGTGGGAGGCTAACAGGCGCTGGAATTCTGTGGTTCTTCCCTATTTTCAGCCTATTGTCTTCTAAGTCCCCTCTTCTGTTATTTCTTAGGAACAATTGGTTGAACCTTGTGGTGAGAGAGTGAGTGGGTGTGCTGGGCTCCAAAGGTCACATGTTAACTGTGAAGGCAGGTGGGGGAGTTTCCTAGTAAAAAAGTGATTCCTTATTTTTTGGTTTCCCTATATGGCTGGAGTCTTTTGTATCGTATTTGCCCTTGACCCGATGTTTACCTGCCCTAAACCTGGTTCAGAACTTTTTATGGAAGCATTAATCTACCAACATAAGCTGTGTAGTGAAATTCGGACAAATAACTGCAGACTATTTTGTGCAGAATGAAAATGCAGCTCCTGGGATTGGTAATCTGTTTGGTCCTTGGGACCCTGCGTTCTGAGGCCCTCAAAGGGAAGCTGGCATCCTTGGATCCTGAAACGAAGATGAACGTGGTAAGTTTCTCAGAGTCTCAAAGAGGCTTTTAAAATGCAGCAATGACAGATGTGCATTATTTTCTGTGATTCAGTTATGTGGGCTACGTGAAGCTACAGACTAATCTCTTTATATGTCATTGTGCTTTTCATGTTCTCTGAACCTTAGATTTCGTTTGCTGCCTTTCCCACCAGGTAATGTGTGTTTTATGAATTGCACTTAACTGGTAAACTACATGCTTCTTGATGGGATAAATGTCATTTTTATAAATTCATTTCATCTTTAAGTCTCACTGCATTTATTGAAAGAATGATAAAAATGTATCAAAACTTTGCAAGAATGTGCTACCAAGTGCTACTTTTATAATACACTGGACAAGGAGTGTGATTAGCAATGCCCAGGCAATACAGTTCAAGACAAAGATCAACATATCTGAAAAAAAATTTGTTAGACCAAGTAAGCAAATATAATTTGTTGAGTAACTGACACAGTTCAGAGTTATTAATCTTAAGTAAACAGTAAAATCTGGAAATACCTCACTTAGACATAAAATATTGGGAAAATACAAGTGACTATAGAAAATACTTTATTTTTTATTATTATTATGTTTCTTTAAAGAGCAAGCATGGTGGGGAGGAGCATAGGGAGAAGGAGAGAGAGAATCTTAAGCAGGTTCCATGCCCAGTAAGGAGCCTGATGCGGAGCTCGATCTTGTGACCCTGAAATCATGCCCTGAGCTTAAATCAAGAGTTGGACACTTAACTGAGCCACCCAGGCGCCCCAAGAATAACTACTTTGAAGCAGATGATGCAGTGACCTCAGTGAAGAATCCAGGCAAGCTCAGAGGCAGATAAATCCATAGTGAGTCAAGAGAATATAACCTGATATATCAGGGTCTTAAGGCCAAGTGTTATTTCTCGTCCCCAATTTTTTCTTTCATTCCTCTCCCTCCTCTAAAATTTTTATTCTGTAAAAATGACACAATAAATTCTTTCAAATACTTGTGATAGAGAGGATAGTGAGCACTTACATTAAATCGAGATGCTCGAATTATCCACACCCACTGAGCTCCTGATTGACAGTTAGCTCCATGGGTTGTTCCTTATGGAGAAGTGAATTTGATCATAATTTCCTATTTTTCATCTCTTATTCTTCAGCTCCACCTTACTATTGTGTATTTTATTACTGTCTCTTGTTAGCATTATTTTATTAGGTCATTGATAAAAATGGGTTAATGAGATACTTTGTTTCCCAGGACAGGCCCTCTTAAAATAAGGGTAGTGGTAGGTGGCTGTATTAGCTGACATATTTAGAAAAGAAAGAAGTGTGTGTCTCCCTGTGGAGCCAAGATGGAAACAGGCTGAAAGCCATGGTAAATTAGACACGTTTGGTGTAGAACATGCTAGAATGTTGAAACCAAGGTTAATCAAACACCTGTGAGCAAAACACATGGATAAAAACGTGCGGAGGCTCCCCCCTGTTCGGGAGGTGCTTCTGGAGAGAGCACAGTAGGAGTTCAGGGACAATCGATGGCTTAAAGGCTGAAGAATGCCGACACTTTGTCTTCCCCTCAACCTGTTCAGGTGGGAGAGCCTGTCGGCTTCTGTCCACAGACTTTCCAATATTCTTTTTCTCTCTAGAGTGGAATTATCTCTCACTGGGGATTCCCTAGTGAGGAGCACTTCATCGAGACGGAAGATGGATATATTCTTTGCCTCCACCGAATCCCTCACGGGAGAAATGGCCGCTCTGACGAAGGTATGGGCCTTTTTTCTGGTGAGAGAGCAGGGCTCTGCAAAGTACTCGCAGTGCTGGTATTTGGCTGGTTTTTGTATCAGTGACCAAGTTGAGTTTTAACTTCAAAGCATTGAAATCTTATTTTTAGGTCAAAGTACTAAAAGCGTTACATTTACACGAGGCATATAAAAATACTGTTTTTGAATAAGTAAGGATGAGTCATCTAACTTCATATTTTGCTTCAAGATTCGAAGGTCAGTTTTGTTGGAGGACGTGCTGAAATCTCTGCTGTCTTTGTCATAAGGAAGCACCTTATTAATGAAAGGTTTTGAGCATTACGAAGATAGCTTTTGCTGTTTGAAAATTAAATTGTTGAACAGGCAATGCATTCACATAGTTCAAAACTTAAAGGAAATAAAAAGCCATACAGTGAAATCCCTCCCTGCTGTCTCATTGTTGGACTCCCCCAGGTGTGTATGTATCCTTTCCAAATCTCTGATTTCTTCACCTCTAAAAAAAAATCTCTTTAGAAGCAGATATGAACATAATTATTATTTTTCCCTGCTTCCATTTTAATACAAAAGGTGGACTGTAACACACATTCTTTTGATTCTTGAATTTTTTACTTAATATCTTGGAAATCTTTCCGTACAATACATAGAATACTTCACTGTTTTTTTTTTTTAAGTTTTTATTTATTTATTCATGAGAAACACAGAGAGGGAGGCAGAGACCCAGGCAGAGGGAGAAGCAGGCTCCCTGCAGGGAGGTCCGACGCGGGACTCGATCCCGGGACCCCGGGGTCACGCCCGGAGCCGAAGGCAGACGCCCAACCCCGGAGCCCCCCGGGTGTCCCTTCACTGTTCGAGTCTATAGAATCACACAGCTATATATGCTTAGCTATACCATGACTTACTTGACAGATGCCCTAATAATGGGCATTTGGGCTATTTCTAGTCTTCCGGTAGAAGACAAATACTTCAGTTGAAAATAACCTTGTGGGATCCCTGGGTGGCGCAGCGGTTTGGCGCCTGCCTTTGGCCCAGGGCGCGATCCTGGAGACCCGGGATCGAATCCCACGTCGGGCTCCCGGTGCATGGAGCCTGCTTCTCCCTCTGCCTGTGTCTCTGCCTCTCTCTCTCTCTCTCTGTATGACTATCGTAAATAAAAAAAAAAAAGAAAGAAAGAAAATAACCTTGTATGTGTGCAAGTTTGTTTGTAAGATTCATTTCCAGAAATAGAATTTTTGAGTCAGAGGATGTTGAATACATTTGTGATTTTGACAGATGCTGTTAAATTGCTTGTCGTGTGGTCTTGTTCCACTCTTGCTAGTAATACATGAACGTCCTTAAAGCTTTGAAGATAGGTATGTATCTTCCCATAGCAAAACTGTGGTTTCTAATTCAGAGTAATGAATTTCTAGACAGACTACTTGAAATTGTTAAACATGTATCAGACTACGGATCTGATCCCAATTCAGTCATTTCTCCAGATGTGCCTTATGCTCTAACATTTTCTGTTTGTAGAGACTTTCCTTGGAAAATTAAAATTGAGATTAAGGAAATTTGATGACTAACTGTTCTTCCCTTAACATTTTATGTGAGCAGAAGGGCCTTTTTCCCTCAGTTCTTTCTCAAATTATTATTCAAAGCAAACTAAAAACCTATGTTAGCATGAGCTTTGTGGCATTCTTTTTTTAATTTTTTTTTAATTTTTATTTATTTATGATAATCACACAGAGAGAGAGAGACAGAGAGAGAGGCAGAGACACAGGCAGAGGGAGAAGCAGGCTCCATGCACCGGGAGCCCGACGTGGGATTCGATCCCGGGTCTCCAGGATCGGGCCCTGGGCCAAAGGCAGGCGCTAAACCGCTGCGCCACCCAGGGATCCCCTCTTTTTTTTCTTAATCTAGAGTGTCTATTTTTTCATCCATAAATTCTAACTATAAGAAGGCATTTCCTAATGCATAAGTGGCTGGGACAGTCACTTTTTTTATATTTAATTTCTAATTCTTGAGATTTTTGTGATTTACACATATATATCATCATTAAGCTTCCTTATTGTAAATATGTTGCAAAAAATGAGTAGTGAGCTATGCTGAGGGCTTCTATTTTTTTTTCTGCTCAAAACACACAAAAATGTATACTTTTTTTCTGCTCAAAACACACAAAAATGTATACTTATTCCAAAGTGAACATAGGATCGTACTTTCCTTGCTGTTTGTTTCTTTGTTTTTTTTTTTTAGTAAACCCTTTGCTTTCAGATCCCATATAAAAAAAGACTGCACTGATATCATATCTCTTAAGGTTAGTTGACCAATTAGTAATGTGAATCTCTGCTAAAAGAAGCTCCATGAAAACAGGCCCAGACAATGCACCCTCTCTGTTCTGTGGACGTGCCCCCAGGCTTGGGTCTCACGCAGCATTAGAGCCGATAGTGAGGGCCGCCCACCATGCCTGTGGGCAGCGCCACTCCTGCAGCTGGAGCGCTGTGCCCTCCCAGGAGAGGAAAGCGAGCACCGGTCTCAGTTGTCTCCCTGCTGGCAGGAAGGGGTCATGAGTTCAGCACTAGGTCTGTGTCAGCTGGCAGAGGCGCTGGTGCTTTTGCCTCTGCATCTTGGATTCTTCACCAGCAGAAACAGTTGATTGGCTGGATGATCCCATAACTCCCTTTTAGTCTTGCTCACTTGGGTCCTGTGGCTTCTAGTCCAAAGTCTTTGGTGGTGGTGGTGGTGGTGGTGGTGGTGGTGGTGGTGGTTGGCAGGCGTGCATGCTGTGGGGCCATGGATACCCTTGGTCCTCGGAATGGGGAACACATAGGACCCTAGGACCCTGAGCTCATGACCTGAGCCAAAGGCAGATGCTTCACTGACTGAGCACCCCCAGGCAGCCCCGTATACCTTCTCTATAGTAAAATAGAACAGAACCCTGTGTACACACGTATGACACACATATTTGTAGAGGGTTTTTGGACTCAGTAAAGAATGCACTGGTATAAACAATCATTTGCCTGTCTGGCCAATGTCCTACCAGCCAGTCAGTGCAGAACGCATATTTAGAAAGCTCTTAGTGGCCTGTGGAGCGTATGTGTGTGCTTCTCGGTGTTAAGCCTACTTCTCTGTCAAGTGTTGAGCTACCCCTGCTCTGCACTCGCTCCAAAAGGGAATTGAAATTAGGAAACCCATCTTTAGAAGGGAGTGGTTCTGTTTTCATGTGCTCAACCTAATTTCAGAAAGTCATGGGACGCCAGCACTGGAAGGATGTCAACGTCCTGTGTGAACCCGGAATCTGGAGAGTTTGCATTTTAAACTTACTTCCTGGTGGATTCCAAGGCCCTTGCATTCTGGAACCTGTGTTCTAGGTGAACACCCTCATTTTACTGGGTGACACAGAAAGAAACTGCTTTGAGGCAAAGAATAGTGGCCCAGACAGTCTGACTCCAGAGACAGTGCTCTTTGAACTAGAGAACGCAACCTTAAGTCATAAGTATGGGGCAAGTGGATCCCATGATGATTAGGTGATTTCTTTTCTTTGACTAAAACCAGGAAATGCATATTGTCTTGCCTAAAATAGAACAGCGACCACAACAAGGCAGACCTGTTGCTTAATTGGGAAATACGTTCCCTGTAACACAATTGCCCAACAAAGCGCCAAGTGGATTGGTTTATCTGATACAGGTACCTCATGAGTACCTGTTGATGGTGGTATGATGGCCCCATGAGCCAAGCGGTGGGACTGTGGGATATGAGTAGTTGTCTTCAGGCGTTTTGAACTTCCCCTTGGCCGAGACGCCCCAGGGCTGGCCTCTGGAGCTTTTGAAGTCCTCACTGAAAAGTCACAGTCAGGCTTGTGAATTGGATCTTTAGACAGAAGGGCCATTGACTGTGTTTGCCTTTGATTATTTTAGGGTTCTGATTATTTCTGGATTTTCTGTTCTTCTGTGCAATCGCTAACGGAGCTGTCTCTGAGGAAACGCTGTGCCCCAGAGAGCTCCCCGAAGTCCCCAACAGGCTGAGATGTAATTCCTGGCCCCTCAGCTACACTGGGCACAGGCAGGGTCTTTAATCAATGCCGGGCTCGTCGGCTCTGGCCAGCTGAACGCACGCCCAGGTATGCTCGGCTCCGACGGCACGTGGGGTAGGCGACTGTGTTCAGACCTTGGCCTCACGGAGCTGTGCAGGCCGGTTCCAGCCTTGCACGTGCTGTCTGTGTGCAGGCTGGGGCTGCAGCAGTCAGGGTGGAAAGCAGAGTGTCCTGCTGGGAGCCGTGCCTCCTGCAGTTCCCCGTCTTCCTCCTGGTTCGCCCTCCCTCTGTCCTGTCCCCCGCGTCACCTCTCCGGGAGGATTCCCCAGCCGCTCCCGGGCCAGCCCCCGCCGCTCATTCTGAGCCCTCCGGTGTTTCCAGCACCGACGGCGGGAAGACCAAGGTCATAACGTGTTCCAATGCTCACGGGGTCTGTGATTTCCATCCTCACTAGACCGTATGCTCTCTGAGGCCGAGACTTCTTCGGACTATTCAGTTGTCCCTCCAGCCAAGGCTTCAGTCTCTCCAAGAGGCCTTCCAGCCTGGGCCCTCCTGGGATGTGGTGGAGCAGGGCATCGAGGGCCAAGGCCACGCAGGTGAAGGAGTCCATGCTCCGGAGCTCGGGCATAGCTACAGATGCCCATGGAAAGTGCACATCTTGGAGCCCTTCCTGGGGCTGGGCCAGGTGCTCCCCATGGATTGGGAGGTGGATACTCGTGCAACCCTTACCTCTGTTACAGGTGAGGGGACCAGGGTTTATGGAGCTCGATTGGTTTGCCTGTGGTGAGGCAGCTGGTTGACATGGCTTAGGACTGAGCTCCTACCCACTCCGCCCTGGGGACAAGGTGATGTCCCCAGATAAAGCCACAGTATGGGAAGTGCTCTGTTCAGGTGACCTGTGCACCAGCTTCTGTCTTGGAAGTTCCTGGCCCTGACTGCTTTGGAGATAAGCCCCTCCTTCTTCTTTTCTCCAGTGTGACTGTAAGTGTTATGACCACGGCTTCCCCCTGGTACTACTTGCTGAGAGTGCTCTGGGCTGTGTTTGGAGGCTGACTCTTCAAATTCACTCAGTAGCCCTCTGCTCTGGATAAGTGGAGGTCTGTTCTTCATAGTTCTTAACAAGGAGGCTCTAGAACCGCCTCCAGGAACCTGTGGGATGTCAGCCCGGGATCTCCACCTGTGGCCTCTCTCTGGGCATTTAGGCAGCACGGTTCTCTCTAGGCTAGGCTGGTGCGGCAGAGGGAGAACCTGCGCCCCGTTGGGTGAGGGCCCCTTGAACGCAGCTGTGGGTGGGCTGCATCCGGAGAGCTGAGGCAGCCTGTCGAAAATAACTACTTCCAGGCCTGTCCCTGGAGTTCCTAAATCAGGATTTAGTTCCCTAAATCAGGAGCTGGGCCCGAAAGGTGTATGTTTTTGAAGTGCTCCAGCCGGTTGCGTATCTTTTGATACGCAGCCAGCTTTGGGAAGTAGCGTGCTCAGCTTGCGTTGAAGTGTTTGGGTACAAATGGAGTACTTCCATTTACAAGCACACCTCTTGTCCCCTACCACTTTACTTTTTAATGACCGATTTTGTTGGAGCAGTGGTTAAAGTGGGGACTTTGGAATGAGGACAGCTTGGCTCCCGCTGGGCGAGTGTGCTAGCACAGGTCATGTAACCTCCCTCTATCTCCGAGCATCTATTGTCTTTAGCACGGGGGTGGATCGTCACATTCTCTCGTAACAGCATAATCCATGTGGAACACAGCGCCAGACCCATAATCAGGAGCTGTTATGAAAATACTAGTGATAACCACAAATTAACCAGATGCCAGAATGCCTGCTACAGTTTGGGAGTTTTTCGTGATTGGAGTCCTGCCTCAGGGATGGTTTGAACCAGCCCTGGACTTTGGGCTCGTGCACCGTTTAGGGCCTGCCTTGCTGGGGCTCCAGGTCTCTTGAATTGTCCAGTCCTAGGGATGATTGCAGGGACTCTAAAACGAGGGGCGATCCTGACTTTGCCTTACCCGGTGCAACATGGTGGCAGTGTGTGCACCGCAAGCAGGTCCTCAATGTCCTTTTGTCTAGAATCTGCCTTGGCAGAAGGAGCAGGAGGCCGGGGGATCCCTTGTGTGACTCAGAGCCCACCTTCTGAGCTATTCTGGAAGGCTTTAGGTTGTGCAGACTCCTTCCAAACCAGCGAGGAGCCAAGCCTGTCTCTTCTTTAGGTCCTGGAGACGTACTGCCCGCCTGTGTCCTGGTCCGGGATTGCTGGCTCTACGACCCCACACAGATTCCTTAGCCATACTGTGGCTTGATACCCCACACTCCTCCTGTCTGATGGTTCTGGAGGTCAGAGGTCCTAAGACCAAGGCGTTGGCAGGGCTGCGTTCCTTCTGGAGGTTCTAGGGGAGAATCTGTTTTCTTGTCTCTTCTAGCATCTCGAAGCTGCCCACATTCCTTGGCTTCTGGTCGCATCCCCTACCTTCAAAGCCAACAGCGAGGCATCTTCCACCTCCCTCTCCCTCTCTCTCTCTAGTCCTCCTGCCCCCCTCTTAGAAAGCCCTTGTGGTTACATGGACCTGCCAGCTAATCCAGGCTGATATTCCCATCTCAAGATTTTTTTAAAAAAAAGTTTTATTTATTCATGACACACAGAGAGAGAGAGGCAGAGACCCAGGCAGAGGGAGAAGCAGGCTCCATGCAGGGAGCCCGACCTGGGACTTGATCCCGGGGTCATGCCCTGGGCCGAGGGTAGAGTCTCCACCACTGAGTCCCCCGGGTGCCCCACTAGAGCGATACTCCTTTTCCAGCAAATGCTCAAGTCCTTGATTGATAGTGGGATGGGGAAGAATGACATGATCCCTTCCCTCCTCCTGCCTGCCGGGATCAAGGGAGGGACGCCGGTGGGCACAAGGGCAGGCCCATCTCCACGGCCCTGTCGTTTCTGGGTGCCCTCCTGCAGCCGCCGAATGCCAGGGGGAGGAGACAAGCTTGTCAGCACCTCTGTGCCACCTCTGTGGCACCCCAGGCCAGGCTTGGTTAATGTTTTGTCTGCCGATGACCCATTGTGTTTAACAGAATCATGGGTGCCAGAAGCCCATGAGGGCCCTTTGGTTCTAGAAAGAAAGGAAGGTGGCCCAGCCTGGAAGGACGTGCACCCCACAGGGTCCTTCATGTCTCCGGGTCACACAAGGCACCGACCTTGACCACCGGCCCCCACCCCTCCTGGCATCTGACCTCAGGGAGCATCCACGTGCACTCTGGGGTCCCGTCTGGCTGCAGCCTGGGGCGCCCTGTCGGTTCTACGAATCCAGGGACCCTTTTCTTCGCCAGAACCCCCCGTGCGGCCATCTGTGTCTCCCTTCCTGGCTAAAGTGTCCCTGCCTCTGGCTGCATGACTTCCTTTCCTGTGGGCTTTCCTGAGGGGGCCTGGCCTGGAAGGTGACTGTGTGTCTGTTCCTGGGCCGCAGTGTAGCGCCTCGGGGGAGGGCGTGTGCGTTGCCCGCCTCTGTCTCCCACATCTAGCCCAGCGTCTGAGGTAGTGTAGGTACTGGGAAAGGTTTATGCAAAATACGTGTTTTCAGTCACTTCTCTTTTTTTAAAAAAATATTTTATTCATTTAAGAGAGAAACAGCGCACAGCAGGGGGGTAGAGGCAGAGGCAGAGGGAGAAGCAGACACCCCGCTGAGCAGGGAGCCAGACTCAATCCCAGGACCCTGGATCAGGACCTGAGCCGAAGGCAGATGCTTCACTGACTGGGCCCCCCCCTGGGTGCCCCTTGAGTCACAGCTTGATGGGTTTGGGCTTCTAGCACTCTTAATGTCCAGCAGGCTCAGTAGAAATTCTGCAGATGCGTGGCTAGGACTGAGCGGCCCAGCGTCGCCGTCAGGCCATGTGTCACCCCCTGCCCCGGTGGCAGCTCCTTTCCTCACCTCACTCCCACGAGGTAGGCCGGGGTCCCGAGCACATGCTGCCCTGACGTGTGCCCCTTCTCAGCTTTGCACTTGCCCTTCCCAGAGAGCCTCGGGGGCTTTTCGCTGCCCGTGGGATCCAAGGATTTACTGGTGGTGGTTTAAGGTTTCCAAGGATTTACTGGTGGTGGTTTAAGGTTTCCTGGTGTATCGTCAACTTGCCAATTCCCACATTTCTCCTTTGCGGCTCCTCGGTGAGGGAGGGAAGTGAAGCACAGAGCCCCCAGGGACCTGTGGCCGCTGGCCCCCCACAGGCCTCGGCCCCGGCCTGGCTGCACCCCCTGGGGAGGCCACGCCTGCCTCCCCCGAGGTGGCCCAGTGCAGAGGCCGCTTCTCAGCTAGGGGTCACCAGGCTCCTGGAGCATCTGGACTCCGTGTTCCGCCGGGGAGGCGGCCCCCTGCAGACCGTGCTTCTGTGTGACCGCGGACGTCACAGGCAGATGCACCCCTCGGAACAAGGCAGTCCAGGCCGGTCATGCCTGAGTGCAGCCAGTATCTCCTCGATCAGCCTGACTTGCTGGCCTTTTAAGGTCAAGTCTTTCTCCTCCCAGTGTGGCCCCAGAGCATCTTTGATGGAGGCGAGTGTCTCACTGTGCGGAAGGAACACGTTAGCGGCGGCGTGTGGCTCCCAAGGGCCTGTCACACAGGCTGCCCCATTACCCTGAGCCATGATGCCTCTTGTTGCTGTCGCTGCACACAGGGCAGCCCTGCTGACGAGCAACTGTTGTTTAAAACCTATCACGTACACTAAAATTTATTTACTGTATTTATTTTATTTTTTTAATTATTTGGGAGCATGAGAGAGAGAGAGAGCAAGAGTGGAAGTCAGGGAGGGGCAAAGGGGGAGAGAGAAGCAGATGCCCTGCTGAGCAGAGAGCCCGACGCAGGACTTGATCCCAGGACCCTGCGATCATGACCTGAGCCAAAGGCAGACACTTCACCAACTGGGGGAGCCCTCCAGGAATCCCTTTATGATGATTCTTATTTCCGCTGCCGGATTGTGATCTTCACTAACGGTGGGGAGCTGGCCTCTCAGATGCCATAGATGCCCCGACCCTCATACCTGGAGCTTTCTGAGCCAGGTCACCCTGGTAACGTGGCACCAAAATGAGCATTGACCTCCAAGGAGTGCTCATAATGCTGCCCCAGTCCTGTCTGTTTTGCCCTCTATTCTCTCCGTGACGGTGGGAGGTCACGGACGGGTCCCTGCTGTGTATCATGAGGTCAGAGGAGTCGCGTCAGGCCCTTGCCGGGCAGGGCGTCCCGCTGCCTTCACAGACGCAGCACCCACGCGGTGCCCACGCTGGAAGCGCTTGGACGCTGCCCCTGGAGCTGCCTGGAGAGCCCACCTTGCTTCAGAGGGGCAGTCACCACCCAAATCCGTATTCGGACATAAACAGAAAAAAACATTCGTCCGGACGGATCTTTCTTCCCATTTTCCCTCGCTGCTTCACGCTCCTCCCGCTTGGTGCGTGTCGTCGCTGCCCTGCTGTCGTTCAGAGTAGCCTGTTGTCTTGTGCTTTGCCTTCTTTCCCCGCCTTCCAGGCCGCGTCATAAGCTTCCAGGCTGCCACGGTCCTTGTCGTTGCTGGTGGCTTAATTATTGCAATAAATAATTGGACTGCTTAACAGTTAGCTTCCCCCGCCCCCCAGGGCCAGACAAGCTCATTCATTTCTGTTGACAGTTGTTTACGGAGCGGAGACCCAGACTGCCTGGGTGACGGTAGTGAGCCGACGTGGGTCGGGCGCTCGCTGCGTGCCAGGCACTTCGCTGAGAGCTCTTGCAGTAGCATCCTGTAGCTCGCCGCCCGCTGGCCCTCGTGAGGCACGTCCTACATCTCCCTGCTGCAGGGGACCATCAGGGTTGCCGATGCTGAAGGACCCTGTGCGGGGCAGCACGTCCCAGGTTGGAGGGACAGCCGTGAGCCTGGGCATGTCTGTCTCCAACACTCATGGTCAATATGACGTCAGCTCCGTGAGGGCGAATTGTTTCCCCCCTGCTACGTCCCCAGTGCTGGGAGTGCCTGGCACATAGTTGGTGCTCAATACGTGTTTGGTTAACGAATGACTAAATGGTCTTTACATGATGTCACGAGCCAGAGGTCACGTTTCTCTGGCTCCCGAGTCTTTGTTTTACCACTATGTCATGTATAGGTGAGCAAAAAAAAAAAAAAAAAAAAGTAGATAAAAGAACATGTGTATATATATTTAGGAATTTGTGTGCATATTTTTCTGTCTTTCGATTTATTTTGTCAGGATACATTGTAAGAAATGTAATTACTGGACAAATAGATTACAGAAGCATTCACGAGGTCTTAAGAATGTATTAACAGGGATCCCTGGGTGGCGCAGCGGTTTGGCGCCTACCTTTGGCCCAGGGCGTGATCCTGGAGACCCGGGATCGAATCCCACGTCGGGCTCCCGGTGCATGGAGCCTGCTTCTCCCTCTGCCTGTGTCTCTGCCTCTCTCTCTCTCTCTCTCTCTCTCTCTCTCTGTGTGTGTGTGACTATCATGAATAAATAAAAATTAAAAAAAAGAGAAAAAAAGAATGTATTAACATTTTTTTATGGTGAAGTGAACGTGTCTTGTTAGCTACACAAAATCCTCTGTTTTTGCTATGACTTTACCAGCAGCACTTAAAAAGATGTTCTTTACTGATGTACGTTGTTACCTTGACATTTTATTTTATTTTTTTTAATTCTTTTTAAATTTTTTTATTTATTTATGATAGTCACTCAGAGAGAGAGAGAGAGAGAGGCAGAGACACAGGCAGAGGGAGAAGCAGGCTCCATGCACCAGGAGCCCGATGTGGGATTCGATCCCGGGTCGCCAGGATCACGCCCTGGGCCAAAGGCAGGCGCCAAACCACTGCGCCACCCAGGGATCCCACCTTGACATTTTAATTTGTTTTTGAGTCACTGTTTGCTTTGGGATCTTTTATGAATTATCTGCTCATCACGATCTCACGTTTGCTTTACAGCTGGGTGCTCCCCCACCTAAACACGAATGTTTTCCAGGTCCTAAGGCAGTGGTGTTCCTGCAGCATGGCTTGCTGGCAGATGCTAGTAACTGGGTCACCAACCTGCCCAACAGCAGCCTGGGCTTCATCCTGGCCGACGCCGGTTTTGATGTGTGGCTGGGGAACAGCAGGGGCAACACCTGGTCCCGGAAGCACAAGACCCTCTCCATAGACCAAGATGAGTTCTGGGCTTTCAGGTGTGTTTGAGTTGATCGCGATGGGGTCTGCTTCCTTAGCACCCTTCAGGCAGGCACTCTGGGGAGGCAGATCGACAGGGAACTCAGGGCAGTAGGAGAGGTTGCAAAAGGTTGTTAAAGGGTGAAAACCTGGGATCCCTGGGTGGCGCAGCGGTTTGGCGCCTACCTTTGGCCCGGGGCGCGATCCTGGAGACCCGGGATCGAATCCCACGTCAGGCTCCCGGTGCGTGGAGCCTGCTTCTCCCTATGTCTCTGCCTCTCTCTCTCTGTGTGTGTGTGACTATCATAAATAAATAAAAAATTTAAAAAATATATCATTTAAAAAAAAAGGGTGAAAACCTACTGAGGAATTTAGTAAATCACAGCAAGCTGAATTAGAAGCAAATAATTACATCTGAGATTTAGATCCGGTTACGGATGTTTAGTTATATTGGCAGTCCGGGTCGTGTGGGACCTGCTGGGTGACTCGTGTCCTATGACCTTCTTCCTTCCTCCATAAACATGCACTGCTTTTCTATTTCCAGAAATTGTCCTCTCCTCTCTGTTACTTCTGGCTCTGCCTATTACTCATGGCGTGACATGTCAGTAATGTTTTTTTGTAAAACGGAGCTAATAAATGCCTAACTCACGAGGTCATCGAGAGAATCAAAGGAGAGGATACAGGGGAGAGCCTGGCGCAGGCGGGTGGTAAAGTCTGCGCGCGCATCTCCGGATGACAAGCGGCACACGCGCGGGCCCATGGCTGTGTCCTACTACCTGGTGTTAGAGAAGGTCAGGGCTGTAGACTCCTCCAGGCTTGTTTCCCATTTGAAAAACCGTAGTCACCTAAGGACAGGAAACGCAAGCGTGGGAGTTTTTACCAAAGGCCCGGGCAAGGATATACTTGTCACACCATTTGTAGTGGTGAAAAGGCCGAAACTATCAATGCCCATCAGCAGTGGATGGACAAGGTGAGTGTTCTGTGTCTACACAACGGATGGCCAGCGGCCACACAGCAGCATGGGTGTAGCCAGACATGCTGTTTGGCCATACTTATGGGAAAATTCAGGAATTAGGGGCACCTGGGTGGCTCGGCATCTTAAAAAAAAAAGAATGGGTTAAGCTAATTTATGGCATGAGAGGCGAAGGCAGTGGTGACCCTTGGGAGGCACAGTTAGAAGGCAGCCTGTGCCGCCCTGTTAACATGTTCTGTGCTCGGTGCTACTCTTCCTGGCTGGGCTCAGCTTACGGGCGCCGTCACACTGCAGCCTTACTGTGCGCGTGCACTTGTGTTTGCATGCGGTGTCCTCACGAGAGTGTTCCTTTTTTGGATTCCAGTTATGATGAAATGGCAAATTATGACCTACCAGCTTCAATCAACTTCATCCTGAATAAAACGGGCCAAAAGCAAGTGTATTACGTGGGTCACTCTCAAGGCACTACGCTAGGTATGTGATAAAGATGAGAGCTTGATGGAATGTCTTAGTCCGGTTTGCATTTGTTCCTGAAAGTGAAATATGAAAAAAAAATGTTAGTTCAAATTGAGATTGTGTGTTTTTTGTTTTAATGCCAAGCAGAAATAACGAATAGGGGAAGGGCAGAGAATGTGGGTACTACCTCATGTTCTCTGGAAATGCAGACTTTCGTATCAAGAGATACGTTAGAGCTAGAACATTCTAAGCACATAAGTTCCTTTTGAGTATTTGGTGACTGATCTGAGGGCCGCGGTAAACGTTCCCTGGGGCTGGCGGTGGGGCGGCCTGTTGGGGAGAATCTTTCCCAGGCTCGGCTTAGCTGACCGAGGGGGAGCTTCTGGACCTCGTCCAGCGTGTACGCAGGCTCAGAACTGAATCAGCTGCACACGTCCTGGATTCACTCAGCACTCTCCTGGTTTGCGGGTCCTGCCCCGGTGACCATGCTGCTGCTGGAAGTCCCGCAAGAGGGAATTCCAAGTATCTTCCTTCTGTTCCCACAGGTTTTATAGCATTTTCACAGATCCCCGAGCTGGCCGCAAAGGTCAAAATGTTTTTTGCCCTGGCTCCCGTGGCTTCGGTCCAGTTCTCTACCAGCCCTCTCTCCAGATTAGGAGAATTACCAGAATTTCTCCTGAAGGTACGTGGACTCCCCTGACCCCAACCCCTCTTGCCCCACAAACTTCCTTTTCAGACCTGAAGAATTGGCCCTTAGAGGGAGAATCTGCGCCTTCCCCCGGTACGTCTCACTGTTGATGGAACACTGGGGCTTCTCACCATGGTGTTTCTGTCCCCATCACCCCTGCTTCCAGGTCCTAGGGGGTCAGGGAAGGCGGGTCACTAATGCTGCAGGGGCATCGTCTTCTCACGGGTCACTTGTCAGTGCCGCTCACCACCCACCACACAAAGGGAGCCCAAGGGAACCCTTAAGCAACTAGAGTTGCTCTTGTTGCCACGTGGGGAGCCCAGGGAGCCTGTGCCTGGAAGGAAGAGGCAGGTGCTGCCCCCATATGCCGGACCCTGGCCCCAAGGGCAACCCAAAGACACTGTTCCTATTGCATTTCATAGCCTGACCCCAAACACAAGCCAGTAACCGCCTGAGGCTCAACCCAGGAGCTCTGTGAGCCCCCCAAGCTCTGTCCAAGGACGAAGCAGTTTTCAGGAGGAGGAGTTGAGAGCCAGCAGAGGCCAGATGGCCCATTACTCATGCACCCGATGTGCTTCCCGTGCAATACATTTATACACACGCACAGGGAATGCTGCAGACTGTACTCTGATCTCGGAAGCCGACCGTCACATAAGATGGATCCTCTGCCCCCATGACCAGAAGTGCACGTAACGTGTGGCCCCCTCTAACCAGACTTGGGTTGTAGAAGCTTCAGGTTTCATTACAAACAATTCAGAGATTGCAAATAAAGCGCCCTTCCATTCGTTACCCAGGCCCTCTCACTCCTTAGAGTTGAACAAGGTGCTCAGCGTGGGACCTTTTCCTATAGACCTTGGGTGTGGATTTATTTTTTATTTTTATTATTTTTTAAAGATTTATTTATTTATGATAGACATAGAGAGAAAGAGGCAGAGACACAGGCAGAGGGAGAAGCAGGCTCCACGCAGGGAGCCCGACGCAGGACTCGATCCCGGGACTCCAGGATCGCGCCCTGGGCCAAAGGCAGACGCTCCACCACTGAGCCCCCCAGGGATTCCCTGGGTGTGGATTTAAATACACACACAGATCCTGCACACAGATCCTGAGAGAAATTCAGTGTTTTGTTTTAACGCTGACGGTGGCCAACTTAGGTATATATTGCTCTGTGGGTCGTGCCTTCCACTTGGAGAGCTGCCATGCGACCGCATAAAACACTGTTCCGTTCTTCCCCCTTAGCAGGAATTACCACTTACTTTTTCTTTTTTTGTCTTTTGAAATCCAGATAACTAAAGCTAAGGGCTTTGTCCCACCTTTTTCTTCTTCTTTTTTTTTAAATTTAAATTCAATTAAGTAGCTTAGAGTGTATTATTAGTTTCAGGGGTAGAGTTCAGCGATTCATCACTTGCATGTAACGTCATCAGTCCCAGTGCTCATCACGTCCCAGGAACTGCCGCCTACGTAGCCAGACTCCCGTGGTAGATGCTGAGGTTGTTGCTTATGTGCTGTGGCCGTGCCCCTGTACCTTCTTCCCGAAGAACTGAAGTGGCTCTGTCATAGGAGTGTCTCTGATTTCATGTAATCCTTGGAGGTTGTGATTTAATAGCTTTGTAAAGGTAGACCCCCCACTTCCCGCCTTGGAGGCAGTGCCTCGTTAAGTCTGCAGAGGGCCCTGGGGATCTGCACTTTCACAGAGCACCCCATAGGACCCTACTGTAGACTAAACAGCCTGGTCCTCGGGAGTCCCTGTCCCAGACAGTGGTGTTTTCTGATATCCTGGGACAGTGACAGAATGGGAAAAATAAATGTTCCTAAAACCTCTCAATTAGCTGCTGTGGGAAATCTGGGTTGCATTCACGGAAGCTCAGTGCCCTCACTCTCAGAACACGATGATGTAAGTTAGGAAGACTTCAGGATTGACCTGAGCAGGCCTGTAAGTGTACATAAGGTGAATTTTTCTTTTTCGGAACACACTGTCCTGCTTTGACGTAGTTGCCAGTGGAGCGTGCCACAGTGATGTTCGGTTTGCAGTTTTAAAGTTCAAGGTCAAAAAAATAATAATAATAAAAAAGTTCAAGGTCAGCGTCACCACCCCGTCTGTCCAAAGGAGAACGTGGCGTATTGTGCCCCATGTCAGGGATGCCCTGTCTCCGTGGTTTTAGTAAAGAACCCCAAAATCTCTTTGTCACATGTGACCATCACATAGACTTAAAGCCAGGAGTTTTGCATACTGATGCCTCTTCCTGCAGCGTCCTGCTCTGCACATGCTTCTCGCTCCCCCCCCCCCCCCAGCCAGTCATCATGCTGGGGGGGGGGGAGTGAGAAGCATGCTTCTCCAGTCAGGAGAAGAGGCAACCCGAGGGGACCCAGGGGCATCCTGTAGAAGATGGGTCCGATAGAGCTCACGGGCTCTGCGCACGGGGACAGAACTTGCCCGAAGTAGGGCTGAATGTGGCCCGTGTGGTGCAACAACTTCAAATCAGTCACACCCTTTAAGAAGCATATCTAATGCTGAAATCTCAATAATTGATTATTTTGGGGGGCGGGGAAGAGTGTTGTGTACCCCAAAGCAGTTGCACCCTTAGGCTGGGTTAAGCTTTCCGGTTCAGAACGTCACCCAGGCAGCGTGGCATTTCACATTCGCCATTTTACACGCTGCGCTTTCGTGCCGCCGCCGCGGGTCTATTAGGCCTGTGAGGAGGACCCTGCCTCATGCCTCGCCCCCCGCTTCTGGCGGCTTGCTCCGCTCTCCTTGGCTTGTAAGAGCCTCTCTCCCGTTTCTGCCTTCATCTCCGCATGTGTGAGCACCCCCTGCGTGTCTGTCTCTACCCAGAGTCCTCCTTTCTGTAAGGACCCTGGTCCTACTGCGTGGGGGCCACGCTGCTCACCTCATCTTCCCTTGACGGCCTCTGTAAGGGCCTGACTCTAGTAAGGTCACATGCCGAGATACTGGAAATTAGGGCTTCCACATACCTTTTTTTTTTTTTTCCCCCTGGGATGGAGGAACACGGCCTTGGTAGGCATTTGAACTTTTCACCCCTGCTCGTCCCTCCGTGGGGTAGGCATCTGCAGAAGTATAAATCCTAGGGGGACAAATTTGGGTGAAACGTAAGGAAGATGCTTTTCCTGTTTCGCATTGCACCCATACGTGAAGATCTTTGGGGGCATAGTGATTGCCCCAGAGATCCTTGAGCACAGGCTCAGCGGCCATTGGTCAGGGCTTGTGGAGACAGGAGTCTGCACACTTGGTCTCTAAAGGGCCCCGTAGGACGTATTGTTGGCTTTGTGGGTCACATGACCTCTGTTGTAACGACTGAACTCTGCCCCTTTAGTGTGAAAACAGCCAGAGACAAAGCAGAAGAAAATGAGTGCACCTGTGTGCCAGTAAAACTTTATTAATGAATAGGCAGCGCCGGTGGAGGAAGAAGGAGGAGTTATTGTTTAGTGGGAATGGAGTTTTAGCTTGAGATGTTGGGAGAGCTCTGGAGAGGAGTAGTGTTGTTTGGATTGCACAATAATGTGTGTCCTAATGCCCCTGAACTGAACACTTAAAAAATGGTTAGAATGGTAAAATTTTGTGTTCCTCATGCTCTATCACAATAAAAAAGCATGAAAAGAAAAACACAACAGGCAGTGGGCAGGAATTGGCTCACTGGCCAGTAGAATTTATTTGGATTTTATATGGATGTGTGTGTCCTACGTGAGATACGTTGTTGACCAGCCTTGGTTTCGACTTTCTTGGAAGTCACTACCAGCCTGGCAATCAAAGAGAGTTCTTGGGGATGACCCTGGGATAAGTGATCATTAATGCCCCTTCCTTTTCTTTTCTTTTTTTTTTTTAATTTTTACTTATTTATTCATGAGAGACACAAGCAGCGGGGGAAACGGACTCCTTTCCAGGACCCCGGGGTCACGACCTGAGCAGAAGGCAGAGGCTCAACCCCTGGGCCACCCGTGCGTCCCATTGCCCCTTCCTGCTGTACAAAGTCTGCTGTTTGTTAACTTATTTGGTTTTTCTGCCTCTTTTCCTCACTGGAGACTTTAAGTCCACATCTCTAACATCTGCTTTTGCCCTAGTAAACCTATCGTGTAAGTATGCTGGTGTGACCGTCCGCCGGTTGCCATTCGTCTTCTGGGGTCTCATGTGGGGACACTTGGCGTGCGTCTCCGCTTCGGAGGTGGGTCGGGGGGCTTGTAGGCCAGAATGAAATGCTGAGATATTCTTGGGTTTCTTTTTATTTTATAGGACTTACTCGGGTCCAAAGAATTTCTCCCCCAGAATATGCTTCTGAAGTGGCTGAGCACACACTTTTGCTCTCACGTCATTCTGAAGGAGCTCTGTGGAAATGCCGTTTTTGTTATCTGTGGATTTAACGAGAAGAACTTAAACATGGTATGTGTGTTTATGATCACACTTGCTTGAGCTTTCAGTGAGTTTATCTTGTGTGTGAACATGCATGTGTGCTGGAGGATGTGAGAGAAGCATGAAATGACCTCACTGAAGACACAAGGGATTCGCTTTGGCAGGTGCCTGGGGATGCTGTCTGCTGGTCTCAGGCCTGCTGTGGGCAACTTCCTGCTGAGTGAGGAGACTTGTCGTAATTTAAGTCCTGATAATTATATTCATTCTAGTGATCTGTTTCTTTTGAAAAAATAATGGTTAAGTGTATTTAAATTTGCGTGTGTGTGTGTCTGTGTGTGCACACATTTCTTTACTTATTTTATAAAATGTAGATCTTTGGTCAGCAATATGCTGGTACTTCTAATGCTTTTTTAAAAAAGATTTTATGTATTTTGAGGGAGAGTGAGAGAGAGAGCATGATGAGCATGCACAGGGGCAGGGGCAGGGGCAGAGGGAGAAGCAGGATCCCCCCGAGCAGGGGTCTGGGGTCCTGACCTGAGCCGAAGGCAGATGCTTACCTGGTTGAGCCATGCGGGCGCCCCAGTGCTGGTATTTCTAAATATATTTGTCGTTTGTAATGTTGCATTTTGAAAACAGGCTTTAAAATTCTAGAATGAAGACTCCAGGGAATTCTTTTAAGTGATATTAATTTTTCTTGTTCCCAATGACAAAAGCAAGGTCTGAAGAAAATGGAAATGACCCATAACCTCAACCCACGCAGCCCTACAGTTAGTTACCGTATCGCTCTGCTTCATTCCTACATATTCTGTGTGTGCATGGTTGTACGTCTTTTTATAGGACGTATTTGTAGTCAGAGAACTAGAACTTTTTTCCTTGCTCTTCGTCTCATACATTTGAGATTGTGGCTCCGAAGTCCAGAACATGTTTCTTACCGGTGCCTCCTGAATGCCGTGTCCTTTACTTATTCCAGTGTATTTATTTTGCAGTCTAGAGTGCCTGTGTATATATCACACTCTCCTGCTGGAACTTCTGTGCAAAACATCTTGCACTGGGCCCAGGTAGGTGTTCCAGGGGCGCACTGGGGTTTGCCCACCATCCCAAACCCTTCCTGTCCCCCACAAAGCCGGTCCGCTTCCAGAGCAGGGCTGGTTTCCTGCCCCCGTGTCCTGGGTTCCTGGCATTGTGCTACCGTACTGTTTGCGAGTTCACCCAGCAGCTATCAGGCTTGACTTTTTTCCCCTGCCCTCCCCTCCCCCCATCAGTTTTTCACGGAATCCTAGATTTATCTTATTTCTGTGTTGTTCCACAAAGCAAGATTTTGGAGCGGCTTTGAGAGGGAGGCTGCAATGTCAGTACTAACCCAGGAACACAGTGGATAAACCAGAGCTAAACCAGTCATCGCATCAATGGGAACCACTTGCTTTTAAAATGCAGTTTTGATTGTCTTATCCCATACCAGAAAGCAATGCATGTTCGTTCCAGAAAATTCAGAAATCATATATTAAATATGATTTAATAAAAAATAATAATAAATAAAAAATAATAATGCTCTTATGATAGAAATAATAGTTGTAGGAAGAGGCTGATTAATTAATAAGATGGCTTACATTATTTTCTTCTACTTATTCTTTCATAACTTGCTTTTTTCCCACCTAACAGTATTATCAGGGGCTTATTTCTACCTTAGGACATATTTTTGTAGGAATTTCCTTCCTAACCGTTTTTTTTTTTAAGATTTTATTTATTTGGGATCCCTGGGTGGCGCAGCGGTTTGGCGCCTGCCTTTGGCCCAGGGCGCGATCCTGGAGACCCGGGATCGAGTCCCACATCGGGCTCCCGATGCATGGAGCCTGCTTCTCCCTCTGCCTATGTCTCTGCGCCTCTCTCTCTCTCTGTGACTATCATAAATAAAAATAAAAATTAAAAAAAAAGATTTTATTTATTTATTTGAAAGAGGGAGAGAGGGGAAGGGACAGAGAGAGAAGCAGACTCCCTGCTGAGTAGGGGGCTGGCCCGGTATGGGGCTCCATCCCAGGACCCTGAAGTCACCACCTGAGCCCAAGGCAGATGCTTGATTAGCCTACTGAGACACCCAGGGGTCTCTATAACTTCTTTTTAAATATGAACTAACTCACCATTTAAGCTCCAAACCAAGATGCTGTAGGTGCCTTGGAGAGCAGTTGCCAAACACTGGGTAGTCACCATCTGCATCAGAGTTGCCCCTTTTAACAAAATATTGTTTAAAAAAAGTAAGGGGAGTTGGTCTCACGGTAGGCTGTTGGGTTGGCTACAATCCAGGCTTCTAAAAGTGGATATGTAGAAACTATGATGGGGATGATAAATAAATATATTAATTCACAGATTAGTAGATGTAGAACATAGTATTTATAGTAATCCACATGAGTACGTTAACATATAATCAGTATTTTATATTAGTATGAATATATTAATCCCTGTACGTTTTAATCCCTATATAAGTCTTAATATGTATATTACGTGTAATATCCATTTCTTTCCCAAACAAGGTAGTTAACTATTTGAAATGTTTAAGATTCAAATTTCAGTAAACAGCATAAAGTTTATCTCATGAGTATAGTCATCGATCCGGTGTCATTCACAGCACGTGTGTAGCTGCTTTAGTGTGTCATAGGGTAGCTACATTGCAACCAAAATGAAATTCTTGTATTATTTATTTTATTGAAGTGTAGTTGACGCACAATGTTATATTGGTCTCAGGTGTACGGCAAAGCAATTCGACGAGTCTTTGGGTCATGCTGTGCTCCCACGGGCGTAGCCACCATCTGTCACCACACAGCACCGTTACAGTACCAGTGCCATTTAATTAATTTATGTAAAGACGTTATTATTTATTTAGAACTATTTAGAGTAGGGGAAGGGGATGGAGGGAGAAAGGGAGAGAATCTCAAGCAGATTCTGTGCCGAGCACAGACCCTGATGTGGGGCTCGATCTCATGACCCTGAGATCATGACCTGAGCCGAAACCAAGAAGCAGACACTCAACTGACTGAGCCACCCAGATGCTCCCCCCAATGCGGTTTTATTTTATTTATTTATTTATTTATTTATTTATTTATTTATTTATTTATATTTTTTATTTTTTGCGGTTTTATTTTAAATTACAGTTTGGAAATAAAGAGTAAATCTGGGGCCAGCGTAAAATGGACTTCTGAGGATACAGCTAACTCTAGCAACCTGTGACGCTTTCTCAAACTTCTGTGTCAGATAATATTTTCCCTCAAATTATCTTCTTTTTAGTTTATTAAATACCAGAAGTTCCAAGCCTTTGACTGGGGAAGCTGTGCCAGGAATTATTTCCATTACAATCAGGTAAGGGCTTCAAAAGTCTTTAGAATTAAACCTGGCTCTGAAAAACCACCAGCGGAGCCAGCTGGAGTCACGGGGCCTCTGGGCTGGGTGGGGGGTGGGTGCTCGGGTGCTGGGGGAGATGTGAGGGAGACCTGAATAGACGGTGGCAGTTTCCCTCCATCTTCTGGAACAACCCGAGCCTTGTGGTGGGTGGTATGGCCTGGGCCTCCCATCCTGGTCCTTTCCGCTGGCTCTGTAACAACTGTCACCGTCTCATATCGTTCAGCGTGACCAGGAACACGGACTCTAGGGTCAGGGAACCCTCAGTCTTCTCCCTGGCAACTGGCCGGGCTGCACGGCCTAAGCCTTTTCTTCCACATACACAGAAACAGACCATTTTCTGAGCGCCGAGGGCTCTAAAGCCTGAGGCACGTGGCCCATATTTTTCCTGTTTAGTTCTCACGCTGCCCGTGTGGCAGGTGCGTTGGCTGTTATCGTTCTGGAAGGTAAGGGAACTGAGCTGGGCAGAGTTCCTGTGACCTGTGTGGAGCCCCAGAGGGAGAGGAAGTCAGAGTAGGGTGTAGGACACCCCCGCCCAACCGCCCAGGCTCCAGGGCTTCGCATCCGCTGCCCAGAGACCAGCGCCTTCCTCTGGGGCCGAAGCACCGAAGCACCTGCCGTGGTGTCTGGCACGGGGCAGCGGGCGATAGCTGGCAGTTACTAGGGTTACGGGTCTGTGCTCGGGGTTAGGTTTCTTTTTGCTCGGGTAGTAGTGACTTCAAAAGTGAGCTGAGAGCCGTTGTCAGAACTTCGTCTTCCACTGTCCCATCACACTTACTAATCGGTATCGAATGAGGATTGCTTGTGTTTTTGAAAAGTGAAACAACAGCAAAGCCTTCTGTTGGTTTTACTGCAGACTTACCCTCCCCCTTACAAAGTGAAGGACATGCTCGTGCCCACCGCCGTCTGGAGCGGCGGCAACGACTTGCTGGCGGATGTCGACGACGTTGGCGTTTTGCTGTCCCAGATCACCCACCTGGTGTACAACAAGCTCATCCCTGACTGGCAGCATCTGGACTTTATCTGGGGCTTGGATGCTCCTTGGCGGCTCTACAACGAAATAGTGAACCTAATGAGGAAGTATCTGTGAGAGCCACGCTGGAGAAACTGTCACCGGTTCGGGTGACGAGTCACATTTAAATTTGTGGGCTTGATTTCTCTAAAATCATTGTCTTTCCCAGGCCTTTTAAATTTTTTGTATCCCATGGAGCGATGACTGAAGTTGCTCAGGTCTCTCCGGGATTAGAAACGCGCTAGCTTACTTTCTCTCGTCGCGGCCTTTGTGAAGCTCGTGTCTCAAACATGGTGCAGCCTCTTTAAAGCTACCACTGACTTGCAAAAGGTCCTAAATGTTGTGTATCCTTACAATTTAAAATACACAATACTGCCTTTTTACCTTGCACAAGACACACATGCTAAGTATGTGATGGGGTTTGAAAGCTGTGAGGTTCGTTGGCAAATAACCGGACTTTTGATTTGAAAATGGTCAGGATGTGCCCAGTTCTTATCTCTTTGCCTCAAAGGGCTGCTCAGTCCAGCGGCCTTGGAGTCACCGGAGAGCTAAGTGACACCCTCATGTTCTCATGCAGTTGGTGCAGAGCTGGGCCAGTCGTAAAGATTCTATAATGAATTTTAGCCAACAACCATGATTCTCGTTATTTAGCAAATGTTTAAATTGCTCAGACCAAACAAAACAATTGGCTGGAATCTTCAGACAATAAATTCTACTCATTAAAACGACCCCCCAACACCCTATATTTTACATGGCCTGAGGACAGGCAAGCCTCCATAGTCAGGAACCTCTCATTGTGCAGCAGGCCAGAAATCCACTGGTGTGAGAAGACAAGTGGACCGGGAGGGAGCCCCAGTCTCCTCCATGGGGTTAGCGTCTGCTAGGCCAGCCGCTGTGACTCGGTGCTTGGGTGTCGGAGGCAGGAGCCCAGGGCTGCCCGGGAGGAGTGTCCTAACCATTTTCACCCAAGAGAAATGTGACATGATTGTTTTCAGATGAATGCTCAGGGATTCTTCCCGTGTCTTTAGTTTCGTACGTGTCCATGCTGTCAATGCTCCTGACCCCACTCCTAGTTCACGAAGCCCTTACTCACCTGCCTTCCTTGCTGCGCCATGTCCTTGCAATACGAACAGATGGACAGAAGGACAACCGATAGGTTTTTCTGGTTCAGCTCTTTTGGCTGCGATAATAAACGATGCTTGGTACTGGCTGATGTGTGCAGGCAGCACGATACCACTTTGTAACACTGAAAAAGTCTTATTGGAACTTTGCAATAAAACTCAGTAGCTTCATGGACCTGAGGGGCTGTGTGTATGTATGTGGTTTTGGGTTTTTTTTTTTTTTTTTACATTTTATTTACTTATCCATGAGAGACACAGAGAGAGAGGCAGAGACACGGGCAGAGGGAGAAGCAGGCTCCCTGCAGGGAGCCCGATGCAGGACTCGATCCCAGGACCCAGGGTCACGCCCTGGGCGGAAGGCAGATGCTCAGCCACTGAGCCCCCGGGGGGCCCCTGCTTTCTTTATTTGCTGGCCCTTCTGTACTTGCCTGTCTCTTATGGCAGGATTTAGGCTTTTCTTTCTCATCTTCTCCCCCCCCCCCCCCCGTAAAGCCTCACTGACACTGCCCATGGGCCTTTGGGCCCTTCCCATGGTAAGGAGAGAATGGTTGCAAACCTAAGGGGCATGGGGGATATTTTGGACACAGTGGCTCTCAGCCTTACCCCACAGGGGCCGTTGAGCTTGTGAGGTCAGATGGAGACCAAGCAGAGACCCCCATCTACGGGGGGGGGGGCGGCTGCAGGAGGGACCGTGGATTCAGGGACTGTCCATCTAACCCCTCCCTTGCAGGAGGCAGCCAGGCTGGCAGAGACCAATCATTCATGCTATCGGGTCCCCAAGGCATTGATCTGGGGGCATCTGGCACCATCTCTCCATCACTCGGTGTGCTTGAGGGCCGAAGAGCCATCTTACCCGTTTCTGTAGACCCAGAGTCGAGCAAAAGCCTGGAATAAAGCGAGTCGATATGTATCCGTGGACGGAAAAGCAGTGTGGAGAACGAGACCACACCAGTCAGCTGAGTGGAGTTAGATGCACAGTGACATCCTGGGAGGGGCTGAGGTCTGAAGCGGAGCCTGTGTTTTCATGGCACCACAAAAGACCCCAGTGGCACCAGAGGCACAGGCTATACGTGCCTGGGAGGGTGCCGCTCCTCACTGGCTCTGTGTCCCCCCCATGCCGCCCTTTCTCCTTGGGCCAAAGCAACCGCTTGCTCGGGCTGAGCAGCCACGGGATGCACGGGCAGGGCTGAGAGGAGGGAGCTGGGCAGGTGCTTCCGCCTGCTGCCCTCGGGCACTAGTGGGCGACAGCTTGCCCCAGACGCAAGGACTTCGGGCCGTCGCAGGGGACTTGGGTCTCAGCTCTGCTTGTGCCTTGGAGAAAGAGTCAGTAGAGTTTTGGGCACCGGGCGACAGGACACAGATATGCGGGGTGATTCGTGGGGCCCCTCCCACCGGCATGTGTATCGCTTCCCCCCTTCCCAGGCTTTCCTCCAGGGCGTAGTCTTCAGTGTGGGGCAGGCTAGACGTTGCATAGCTGTTTTTGCTACAGTCCTGGCACCTTGCACATTTGCCTCTGTTGGTGGCCTTTTGTTCCTGACATCGCTGCATAGCTCCTTTTTTTTAAATTATAGAAGCTTTATTGTTTTTTAAAGATGTTATTTGAGAGAGAGAGAGTGAGCAAGAGAGAGAGCACAAGCCAGGGCGAGAGGGAGAAGCAGGCTCCCCGCTGAGCAGGGAGCCAGACTTGGGGCTCGATTCCAGGACCCTGGGATCATCACTTGAGCCAAAAGCAGATGCTTTATGGACTGAGCGACGCAGGTGCCCCTGTTTTATTGTTTAACAAAACAGTCTTGCTTTATCTTTGGCTGAGTGGAGAGGAGCTTGTCCCTTAAGAGGTCCTGGTACAGGTTGGTAGGAGGTCTGACTCTTCTTTTCAACTAGGTTTGATATATATTCATTTGAGCAGCACCAAAGATACCCAGAGATCTCCAGGGCAAGAAGACTAATTAATGCACCCATTGGGCTCTAAGACGCTGTGGTCACCCGGGCAAAGCCCCCAAATGGTTGAGAACACAGTCATTTCTTGCCGGCGCCATCAGAGGGCTCTCTTGGCTTTGCTTCCAAATCTGTACCTAAGGAGGCTTTCCCTCCCCTCTTGGGCAGTAGGTGGCGATGGCAGAGAAGGTCCTTGATCTGAGAGTCACTTGGTAATTTGAGGACTGGTGAGAACAACCGTGTCTCTGGTCATTTCTATCCAGGATTATGACCAATTCTTGCCTAACTCATAATATCTGAAAAATGTCCTCAAAGAGTAGCTGTGCCCCAAATGCAACATGAAGCTAAAAATATGCCTAATGGGTAAGAGAGTGCTGGGAGCCTCAGACAAGCAGGGGAAGTGGGCAAGGCTTCAGCCTGGCCTCACACTTAGGAAGGACCAAACTTTAGACCATTGATACTATCTTCAAATAATGGAGATAATTTTATGTCTGAATTAGAGGAGTTAATGCATTAAATGTAAGTATTTAAAGTACACTGTATTTTTTATTTCCTTCATTTATTTTTTAATTTATGGAGATATTTTCAAAATGTGACACCCTCCCCCCCAAAAGGTGATATTAGATGTCAATAATTGTTCTGATTTTTATTTTTTAAAGATTTTATTTATTTGAGAGAGAGCACAGGCTAGGAGAGGGCCAGAGGGAGAGGGAGAAGCGGACTCCCTGCTAAGCAGGGAGCCTGACGTGGGACTCGATCCCGGGACCCTGAGATCACGACCTGAGCTGAAGGCAGACGCTCAACCGCTGAGCCCCAGGGGTCCCCCAACTACATGTTCTATTTGTGGAGGTGGGGACAGTATCCAGAATCTTCTGGTGTGTAGTACCAAATAACTTAGAGAGTATGTTAAATACGCACAGACTTGATAGCTGCACTCATAGACGTGATTTGATCTCCAGGGTAGCTGGAGAAGAAAGGAATCCTGTCCTCCCACCCTGTCAGAAAGACCATGCCAAGATAAAAATGACAGAAAGTCAAAGTCAACTGGAAGAGCACAAAAATAGTATGGCCCAAGTTCTAATACTACTAGAACCCAGTAAATACCCCCTCTATGGAAAACCATCCCAGTAGGTAAGTAGCTGAACCACATCAATCAGTGCTCTAAAAAAAAAAAAATTCACTTTTAAGCTTCAATTTAGAGCTAGTATCTTTAAAAACAGGCATTGAGTCCACAGATATCTTTTGAACACTCACTATATGCAAGGTATAATGCTTGGCACTGGGGGAAGAACCCCTAAAAGATGGTACCTGTGCCCTAAAAAGACCCAGCAAGCTGTTCAATCTGTTTTGTGTATGGAAGTTTTTAAAGGTGCACATTTGCCAGTTCAGGAAATGATACCACTCTAGTCAAGACTAAATAGGGTTCAATTTTATTTGGGTCCATTGCGTGATGCTGTCTTTGTTGTCTGTAATGTCATGCTTACTTTTTCTGCATCCTCCCTATGACCTCAAGTGGACAACCATGAGATTATAACTGACTAACGTCCCTGAGATGATTGCATTTGTATATCAGACACCGACTTCTGTCCCAGGCAGCTGACGGGCTGGAAAGGCAGGGACGCCGGTGGCTCTTCTCCGAAGTTCTATGAGCAAGAGGGGAGAGCCTGAGCCAAGCGGAAGGAAACTGAAGTTTTACTGCACAGGACTTGATGCAATTGGCCCATGGAGAATATTCGAACAGGTTTAGTGATAGAGGATGGAAGAACCAAAGAAGGCAAAGAACAGGTTTTGGTTGGAGCTGGGGGCACAAAGGGGGCAGTCCTGACAGCAACCTAACAGCTAAGTGCAAATGAAGCACGTTGGCCAATGCCACCCACTGAAAAAATCCACAAGAGTATCCAAAGCACCCAAGCATGATAGCTGAGACCTCGGGAAGAGGACAGCGTGTGCTGAATGGAAATTTGCAGGTTGACTTAATTTCTTTTGAGGGCAAATCTGAGTGATGATTTACCTCTGGGCAAATCCTTTCATTCGAAAAGTTGGAGAAAGTGAGCTCTGGCCATCCTGGGGTGCGCCGAGGGTCTAAGAGTGAAGGAGACCAAGCCCATCCTCTTTCCTCTGAGATGCTGCTTGAGCCATGCAAAGTTCAAGGGCAAGCCATGTCTGCCAGGACTGGGAAAGAAGGAAGTCCCTGGGTTGCCCTAAAGGTGAATTGGACTGAGCAATGGATCGGGGTGGGGGACTGAAGAGGAGCCCTGAACCAACAGGCTGCCTGCGAGCTAGACACTCGCCAGCGAGGGAGGCCAGGGGCCTGTGCCGTCCCTAGCTCTGCTACCATCTAGATATCCAAGCAGTCAGAAAATCCCCCCTCCTCCTGTTTTTGCATTGATGGTCAAGAAGCTCAGAGCTGTTTCTGAATCTCTGTCTCATCAATATACAAGCAGAATATCGTAACGTTCTCTGTCTGGCACACTGAGGTTCTAAAGAAAACAAAGCTGCAGCATGGCCAGGGGCTGAGGCCCCAGGGAATGGGCGTCTAGGGAATAGTGTATTCCATCAGGGGCGGGGCAGGGGCACACACCACTCAGGAGGTTCTGAATTGGGAACTGGCTTGTTTAGGGTATATGCGTAGCAGCCAACACATTACTAGATTTCAATATATAACCATGTATTATGAACTGGCTTATGGTTTATCATATGCATATGTGTACACATCCCATAGAGCGTTATATTTCTGGGTCCATAAACTGTTTTATATTTGTTGTATTTATTCTTTCCTCATAATATGTGGCATTATCCTTTTATTTCTCTTTACGTGATTTTCTTTGATTTTCATTGTAAACTCCCTCGGTTCTTCCGGTGAAATGTGGAGCACACATTTAAAATAATATGTGTCTTCCTTAGCCAGCTTGCCGTGTGCCAGACACTCTGCTTTTGCCCCTGTAGGGCCACAGCGTGGATAGCCACGCTGCTTCTGGGCAGCTTGGGGTTCCCAGTCCGGATGAAATCACTTCAACTGAAGCACTTAGGTAATGCCTGGCAGACATTCTTTAATTATTATTGTCTTCCCATTTTAATGCTTGAAAGAACCTCATGAGATGGAGACCGGCGGTGGGGATGGATGGGGGGTGGATAAAAAAAAATGCAAAGCTTTGAGAAGTGGTGCGCTGTACCCCAGCCTCACAGGGACACCAGAGGCAAAGTTAGAATCAGTTCTGAGCGGTTCCACCCTCAAAACGTTCATCCCCGACTTCCACGCTCTAGGGGACACTTGGGTCAGCCGCCCCGGGTCAAAGGCGGAGGTGGTTTCCTAGCAGGTCCCGGGGAGGCCCCAGGCCTCGCCCAGGGCGACCGCCTCCCGCTGGGCCCCCCAGCGGGGGGGAGCAGGGAGCCGCGGTCAGGGGAATGGGGTCAGGGGGCAGGGCGGGCGGGGCCTCTGCTGCACCTGCAGCCCCTGGAGGCCGCTGCCCGGGAGGGAACCGGGTGGGGGTGGGGGGTGCAGCGGCTTTGCAGCCAGATCCGGGCGGGCTCTGGGTGTTCAAGTCCAGCACCTGCGTGTTTTGGGGTTTGTTGTTCTTGTTGTTTGTTTGAATTGAAGCCACACAGCCCAGGGCCCTGCCCAGTCGCGGGGCCTGCCTGTCGGGATGCGGGTCGGGGCCCTGCACGCTACGGAGAGGAGCGGCCAGCCTGTGCGCGCCCCGCGGGGGTCCGTGCGCGGGGGAGCCGGAGCAAGAGCTCCTCGCGGGTCGCGCCCTCCGTCCTCTTCCTCTACCTGCGCCGCACCCCCTGGCGCGCGCGCCCGGGCGCTCCGGGGTTCCCGCCTGCGGAAGGATGCGCAGCTCGCAGGTGGTCAGATCCGCCAGCTCAGATCCAGCAAGTCAGATCCAGCAGGTCAGATCCAGCAGGTCAGATCCACCAGCTCAGATCCACCAGTTCAGATCCACCAGCTCAGATCCTCCAGCTCAGATCCGCCAGGAGGTGCGCCCCTATGGAAGCGCGGAGACACCGGAGGGCCGGGGCCCAGCAGTGGAGCGTCTGCCTGGGGCTCAGGGCGTGACCCCGGGGTCCCCGCGGGGAGCCTGATTCTCCCTCTGCCTGGGTCTCTGACTCTCTGTCTCTCATCAATTAGTTAATTAAATATTTTTTTAAAAAAAGAGAAAATGACACGTCTGCACTGAAACGCACAGGGACTGGAGCGGATCGCAAAGCTCCTGGCGGGCGGCGGCGGCAACACTGCGTCTTGTTTGGGGTGAGGACGCGGAGGGATGCGGCTGTCGGGGTTCGCGGGCCCGCCGAAGGGCCGCGCGTCGTACCCCGCGGCCGCCGTTCGCCAGCCGCGCACACTCGGGGCGACCCTCCCCTCCCCACCGCACGCGCACGGGGAGGTCCTGGGGGTCTTCCCGCGGGTCCGGCTCCGGCTCCGGCTCCAGCCCCGCCGGGGGAGGGGGGCGAGGGAGGCTGACCTCGCCGGGGCGGGGCCGCGGAGACGCGCCCCGGAGCGGCCCTGGGGGTCTTGCTCCAGCTCCAGCTCCAGCTCCAGCTCCAGCTCGGGGCTGACCTCGCTGGGGCGGGGCCGGGGATGCGCCCCGGGGCGGCCCTGGGTCGGGGGGGGTCTTCCTGCCCTTCCAGCTCCAGCTCCAGCTCCGGGCTGACCTCGCTGGGGCGGGCCGCGGAGATGCGCACCCGGGCGGCCCTGGGGAGGGGTCTTCCCGCGGGTCCAGCTCCAGCTACAGCTCGGGGCTGACCTCGCCGGGGCGGGGCGGTGGAGATGCGCCCCGGGGCGGCCCTGGGGGGTCTTCCTCCAGCTCCAGCTGCAGCTCCAGCTGCAGCTCCAGCTCGGGGCTGACGTCTCCGGGGCGGCTGACACCACCCGGCTGACATCACTGGGGCGGGGCCGCGGCGCCCACAAAAGGCGGCGGGCGAGCGCAGCCTTCAGAGCCGAGCATGAGCAGCCACAACAGCTCGGGGCCCCTCACCCTGGGCCCGCCGGGCCAGCTCCTCCTGCAGCCGCTCTGGGACCAGGTGCGCGCCCGGGCCGCGCTGGCGCAGTCGCCGCCGTTCGCGGTCCTCTTCTCCATCACCGCCTACCTGGGCTGCTGCCTGCCCTTCGTGCTGCTGGACCTGCTGTGCCCCCGCGTGAGCGCGCTGCGGCGCTACAAGGTGCACCCGGACTGCGGGCCGTCGGCGCGCCAGCTGCTGGGCTGCCTGGGCCGGACCGTGTGCCAGCATGCCGCCCTGCTGCTGCCCGCCTCGCTGCTGCACTGCGCCCGCGGCCCGGTGCCCTGGCCCCGTGAGGCCCCCGAGCTGCCGCAGCTGGTGCGCCACGTGCTGGGCTGCCTGCTGCTCTTCGACGCCGAGGTCTTCGCCTGGCACGTGCTGCACCACAGGGTGCCCTGGCTGTACCGCACCTTCCACAAGCTGCACCACCAGCACGCGGCCTCTTTTGCGCTGGCCACGCAGTATATGGGCGCCTGGGAGCTGCTCTCCCTGGGCTTCTTCCACGTGCTGAACGTGGCGCTGCTGCAGTGCCACCCGCTGAGCGTGCTGGCCTTCCACCTGCTCAACATCTGGCTGTCGGTGGAGGACCACTCGGGCTACGACTTCCCTTGGTCCACGCACAGGCTGGTGCCCTTCGGCTGGTACGGCGGCGTGGCCCACCACGACCTGCACCACTCGCAGTTTAACTGCAACTTCGCCCCCTACTTCACACACTGGGACAGAATCCTGGGGACCCTGCGGTCCGCTCCAGCCAAGTGACCCGCGCCCTCCCGGTGCTCGACGGCCGGGGCACTTCACGCTCCAGTGGGGAGAAATATGCCCGGGCTGCTCTGTTCTGTGTTGGTTTTTTTGTAAGTAATTTATTGCCTGATGGAGATTTATGGGTGAAATCCGAGGTGTTTTCACCATCTGGTGAAGTGATTTATATCATCCTTGTCTATGACAGTTGTATTCTTGGACTGAAATTCTAGCTCGCTTCCATAGCCTTGATTCCTGGGTATGTTAGACACTCATCACCGGCATATTTAAATCATCTCACAAAGGACTCGATTGTAGGACAAGGACTTGGCTGTGCTCGCACGTGCCACAGAAAGAGGTGAAAATGACATATTTTTATGGAGAATAGGATCTCTGACTCTATTAGCAATGAAATATGTTCCTGCTGGACAGTGATCGCAATTGTTGTAACTCTAGTATTTTTTCATATGACTGTATATTTATATTGAAAGAATTATTATTTGTACTTTAAAAAAGAAAAGAAAAACCAGATCATAAACCAAACAAGTACTGGCTGCTGTTTCACTGGCATTGAAATACGAAAACCGGAAGAGGGAGCTGGGGTGGCAGGTGTCCCTCAGAGCCTCCATCAGCCACGGGCCGAGAGGAATCTGGGTGACGGGGTGTTCTGTAGGGGATTTGTGGGGGTGTTCTGGGGGGATGTGTAGGAGAGACAGGCCAGAGAAGGGGTCAGTTTGTCTGTTTGGGTCTAGCAATCTCACGGAGGGAGAACCGCTGTTCTTCTGAATGGTTTTCAGCTGATGTCTGCGTAACAGGCAACTCAAAGAATTACCCTCTCAAGTTTTAGAGAGATTAATTAACGCCGCTCAACCATTTGATTATTTGGAGGAGAGCAGTGTTGGGGGATGCGTAGAATCAGCAGAGTGCCTTGCTTTGCAAAACTGGTGAGTGCGAGCGTGTGCCTTAGAGGGGCTGATACCTACAGAGGAGACTCTGAGTCGGCCCTCGTTTTTATGGATGTTTCTAGCATAAGTGACCCTCGCAGCTGCTGCAGGCTCTGCAACTGGGGATTTTGGGGTATTCACTTTTCTTAAGTCAAGACATACATGCAAATTACCCCTTTCTCAAAGAGAAAAAAAAAGTGAAATTTGGCCTCAGGCCCCTGGTTCCTCATTTGTAAAAGGGGATTGTGTTCCAGATGTTCTGGGGATTACTTGCCACGGTAAATGTCCCTATTCCCGACCACACACCTGCTACCCATTATGTACCCCAGCCAGCTGCTGCCTGCTTGTTCTCATTCTATCTTTGGAATTGGGTTATACAGGCTAAAGTAAAACATTGAGACCGTTTAGATAGAAAAGCATAAGGAATGGGAACTTTGCATGTAATTCTAGGCTCATTATATACGGACTAAACGGTCTTGTTTAAAGGTGGAAACATCCATCTAAAGACCCGGTTTCCGCAGCCTGCCAGATGAGACTCCCGAGAAGAGGCCTCCCCCCGCCCCCTCCCCCCCCACCCTCCCAGGCTGGCAAGATGCAGCAGGATGCCTGGCCACTCTGCGGATTTTCCTACGTTCCCTCCAATGCGTGGGCTCTCTTGGCTTCTTCACTACCTCCTCCCGAGCCTGCAGAGGGTCCATGCCGGTCTTAGGGATTCTCTTGATGCGTAAAAGCGAGGTCCGTGAAAACAGGCCATGAGATGTAGGTGGAATGGGCTGCGTTGGAGGGAGTATGAGGGCAACACACTGGACGGAGAGGGAACAGAAGAGCGGGCAGGCGTGGAGTACGTGGTATGGCTATTAGCTGTTCCGAGCAGCTCTGGGCACCCCCCGAATTGCCTCCAAATCTGGACTAATGACAGCTTATCACAGCTCACTCTCAGAATTTTTTGAAAATGTTTTGTGTTGTCTCACTGTAGAAGGGAATTTTTGCATTTCGGGCAAGCTGTATCCGTGGAAATTATCTAGGGTTAGAAACATTTTGTCTAAATCGAGCTCTTAATGGTTTTTAATACCTTGGGAGGTGAGGTAGGGGAGTGGAGAGGATGAGCGGTTTTTCAGCTAGTTTAATAGCCCAGGAATAATAATAGTGAAAAACCTCACATCTGCACGCACTTTCACACTTTGTTCCACTTGCTCCTCACACTCTAAGGGAGGTAGGATGGCCCCTATTATTATCATTAGGATCGCCATCCCATGTTACGGATGACGAATTGCTACCTGCACAGGTTAAGTGACTTGCTCCTGACACTTTTTTTAGATTTTATTTATTTATTCATGAGACACACAGAGAGAGAGGCAGAGACGCAGGCAGAGGGAGAAGCAGACTCCCTGCAGGGAACCCGACGGGGTACTCGATCCCGGGACCCCAGGGTCACGGCCTGAGCCGAAGGCAGACGCTCAAGCCCTGAGCCACCCAGCGGCCACACTGCTTTGCTGTGGGTGTCCCTGGATTTGGAGCTGGGGAAAGCAGGTGAGGCCAGTGCCCGCAGGCCCCCAGAGAGCAGCCGCAGGTCAAGCTCCATTTCCCGTATCCCTCACTGCACGGGGGCAGGAGCACAGACGCTGCAGCCGGACTGCCCTGGGGGAAGCGTGTCCCTGGGACCTAGCTAGCTGAGTGACCCTGGGCAGATTACTGAGCCTCTCCGCCTGGCCTCCCTGTCTGTGAAATGTGGATCATCACGGAGCTCACCTCCCGTGGTTTCTGCGGGAGGTTCTGAGGTGCGTGCAGGGCTACATGGACTGGGGTGGAGGGGGGTCTTGGCTGCGTTTGTTGGCTGCAGTGGGTGCTTCAGGAAGCCAGCAGCAGGGCGGCCCCGCGGGGACCGGGCCTCCCAGCCACACGCTTGAGCTCTCCTGCCCCGTAGGGGACCAATGCAAGCCCAGGGTTTGATCCTGCCTTACCTGGATCTTTAGGGCTAAAGGTTCGGAAAAGAGAAGTCTGTGTTTGCTTCTTGCTCCTCACCTCTGAGACCTCCCACCCCTCCTTCTTCCAGGAGCGCCCATTCCTGGGTACCTGCTGTTTCCCCATCGATCCAATCCAGTGATTTCTTCTCCTTGCTTTCCCATCTTCCTGCCTTTTTGTCTCTCTTTGGTTATCCAGCCTCTTCTTGGAACATGGCTCTTGCTTGGTTTCAGTGAGGTTGCTCCAAGCTGCTTTCCTTCCTGAGTCTCTAGTTTCCACGCGTGGCGTAGCACGGAGGCCAGCCTCAGCCTCAGGGTGTTTCTCTTCTTGCTAAAAAAGCATTGACTCTGTATGTGTAGGTCAGATGGGTAGTAGGTGTAGGTCAGGGTGTGGGTCATTCGTACCAGCTTCTAGTGCAGATCTCCAAATCGCCGCTCACAGAGTCGCACACACACACAATGCATAATAGGCGCACCTGTATGTCCATGCGCATGTATACACTGCATGTGGAGACACCCTGAGGGTACACGCGACACACAAACTACATAGGTCAGCACACCATTATGTGTCCGTAGGCGTGGTTTGCATAAACACCATCACACGCACGCACAGGCACAAGCACACAGGTATTCACACATCTGCATGTACACACCCAGTATAGACATGTACTCCCTCCTCTCTGTCTCTACCACTTTTTTTTTGAGATTTATTTATTTATTTGAGAGAGAGAGTGAGTGGGGGAAGGGGCAATGTGGAGACTCTCCAAGGAGACCGCTGCCCAGCGCGAAGCCAGACGCAGGGCTCCATGTCACGAGCCTGAGATCACAACTTGAGTCGGTGCTTATCCGACTGAGCCACCCAGGCAGGCCCACACACTACCCAGCGTGGCCTGGATCCGGGAAGCTTTGCCATCGCCCTGCCCTTCCCCGTCGGGTCCTCATTCATCTCTAGTGCAGCCCGGCTTCCTAGCGGGGACCACACTCCCGACACGCAGTCTCCGTTGGGCGGGGGCCCAGGATGCCCAGCCAGCACGGGCGCCTAATCTAAGGCAGCACGCACTCCAGCGGAGGGTGTTCGCAGGGTGCTGAGAACCCGGGCACCTGGGTTTGAAGAATGGAGCTCAGGGAGGATTTGTCCGTGTTCACAGGCAGGGCAGGGCGGGGAGCGCTAAAGGGACCTGGGCGCCCAGCGAGGAAGCGGCGGCTCGGGGACAAAGGGCTGCAGGGGCTTGGCACCGCTTGCCCACCTGCTGCGCCCGGGCCGGGCCGGGCGACGCGGGGCTGCCTGGCGGCCAGTCGGTTTATCGTGAGCCCACGGGTGCGTGAGTGAGCCGACCCCGGGGTGGAAACTCTCCTGAGAAGCTCCGGCTGTGTTCTCCAGGCAGCCGTTCCTTCGGGTGAGGGCCAAGCCCCCAGATGCTAAGCAGAGGACGGATGTGGTTCCATCTGGTGGATGAGGGCGACTGAGACGCAGTACCGGCTCCTGCGTCGGGGCCCCTGCAGGCCCGGCTCCAGGCCCCACTCCTCTGCCTGCAAGCTCTGTGAGTGCAAACAGGCTACTGCATCTAAGACCCAGTTTAAAAAAAAAAAGGGCGGGGGGGGGGATTGTGCACAATAAGGAGGGTATTTGGAGAATTTCACGCCCTGCCACCAATGGAGCAAACCCTCGGGGTAGCAGCTCCTCCGTCACCAGCTGTGGGGAAAGCATCAGGGCTGCAGTCGGGACCTTGTCACCTTGCTCCCAAGGTGACCATGGCAGGTAAGCGGGGGAGGAATGGGTCTCTGTCCTGAAAGCAGCACAGGCTCAGGGAAGGGACGGCGTGAGGGAAGCGCGGCCTCCGCCTCAAGCCTGGACTTCCTCCCGCCAGGGATGCAGCCGGGCCACCCTGGCGTGGGCTGCAGACCAGAGCCACTGGCCCGGGCCCTGTCTCTCTTCAGCCAGGAGGCACGAAATGGTCTTTGAAAGTTAAAAAAAAAAATAAAATAAAAGTTAGTGTGAGCAAAATTTTTAGACAAAAGCCCAAGGGCATTTCCTCCCTCTAAATATCTTTGGCCTATTTCCTTTTTCTGTACTTTTTGATCATGACTCAAAGCAAGAAGAGAAACTGAAGCTGCCTTGCCCAGCGGCCGGCTCGGGGCTTGGGGCACGGGGCATGGGGTTCTCCCCTGCCCACCTGGCCTCCCCTTGGGCAGCCACTCTGCCCTCCCTGCCCGAGAGAGAGGCCTCGGGAGGAAGGGGTCGTGTCCCACGGATCCGGATTCCCTGGAGAGCACGGCCAGCATGGCTGCAGGGCTCGGGCCAGCAGCTGTCGCGGAGCTCCCTGCTCTCCCATGTGACGGGAATCTTGAGCCCTCGGAACATCAGTTTTCCTTTCTGTGACATGGGCGGAGGTTGGGGTACGTGCAAAGTAGGGGGCCTACTTCCCAGGCTGCCAGGCGACCTCAGGGGACAGTGGGAGGACAGTGGGGGACCCCGGGTGTGTCAGGAAGGCACCCAGGCCACGGCCTCCTGTCTACCCCCGATGCCACCTTAGGCCTTCCCTGCCAAGCCTGGCCTCGAGGCTTTTGCCTGCAGCCCTTCCCTGAACTCCTCTCCTCAGCAGCCCAGGCTCTGCCCCCCATGCCGCGTCTTGGGGGAATCCGGGGGGGGGAGTGACTGGGGGTGAGCAAGGCGAGTTCGCAGAATGGGGGGGTGGAGTGTGCAGGCAGGAGGGGTGTGGGTGGGAGAGGGCTCTTCCTTCCTCCTGTGTGGGGACCTGGACGGATGCACGCCCTGCGCCCCGTGCTGCAGCTGGCTGCAGAAAGAGCTCGGCAGCCAGGGCCTTAGAAAGACGCCCCATGCCCTTGGACGCTAAGTGGAAGGAACACCCCTGCCAGCACTTGGAGTTCCCAGCTAAGTGGCGGGGGCGGCTCACCCCGGGCCGTGGGCTTGATGTGTCTGAGTCCAGCAGGGCCCGGGAAGGGAGCCCGTGCGCTGCCCTAAGGAGACTCTAGCAACGCGGAGGCAGGCTCCCTGTTTCCTGCTGTGGAACCTGAGGCCCGGGCATGGGCAGTGCCTTCCCCTGGATCACAGCTGGGCTGGAGCTGAGGACTGTGCCGCCCCTGCGCCTCCCTGCAGGTGCCCCCCTCGGGGTCCTCAAAACCCCTGGGGGCTCCCTCCCGCTGAGCAGCAGAAACGTGGTGAGCGGCCACGGCCTAGAAAGGGCCGCAATGCATACTGTTAGTCACTTGCACAAACACCACATAAACAGCTCTGCTGATTTTTGGCAACTCAGGTGCAGTGTTTATTCCCCCCTGGGCTGAGCTCCACCCCACCACATACCTTTGCGGGTACTTGGTGTAAACTTTTACTGCATCCCTGTGACCCCGGACAACCTCTGTTTCGACAACGCTTAAGAAAGCAGCCCCGTCCTGAAGCCCAGTGAACTCAGCAATGAACGGGGAGGGCGGGGGCCCCCCCGCGATCCATGCAGGACGAGGATGGATTTTAAAATAACAATGAGAAGTAAGGGAGGCCTGACAAAAGAAGTGTGCATCTGTGGTTCTATTTACATGAAACTCCAGAAAATGCAAGTGAGTCCATTGCAACAGAGGCGGACCTGTAGTTGTTCAGGGAAGGGAGAGAGCCTCGGAGATACATCACCCAGGGCACGAGGAAACTTTCAGGGAAGAGGGTTATGTTCACCACCTTGATTGTCGTGCTGGTTCCATGGGCATATACACATGTCAGATTTATCCAAATGGATACTTTAAATATGTGTAGTTTATTGTACGTCAGTTATGTTGGTGATGACGATGACAATGATGATTTACCATTTATGAATTTTAGCTTTGGGGCCAGTTTACCACGAGAAAACTACGGCAGAGGATTTCATGATACCATCATAAGCAAGCATACGCCTACAGAGTGTAAGGTCCGTCCTTTGCCCATCTGTACCCCTGACCTATCGGGAACCGTCACCATCACAAGAAGCCCACTTGAGAGCCTACAAAACCTCAGACCCCTTTCTCTGAGCCCCTCCCCCTGCTCTCCACACGTACACAGACAGGCTAGGCTCCTGCAGCCATGTGGTACTATGCGATCCCTCTCTCGTGGTCACAGTTTGGGGGACCTGGGTTGGAAATCTGTTTCACATCGGAATAAATGGATCACACGACACGTGAACAAGGGGGTCGAGATGACCACGTTGAGGCTGCCATCTTGGATCATGTGAATGGAGACGCTGCGGAAGCTCATCTACAGAACAAAGGAAGGGCGAGTAGGTTATCAGGGAGGAGAGACGAGACACACATGTCCCTGGACGAGATGAAGGGAGGGAGAGTAAGAGGAGCCAGCTGCTCTGGTTCCTGATGGATCTCACACCAGGCCCTGGGGTTAAGCCTGCCCTGTCTCCTGCCTTTGCATTTCATGACTTTCCCTAAGATGCCTCTTCTTGGCTGTTCAGACGTCATTGTGGTTCTCATATGCAAAGAGAACGTTGGCCAACACACAGGGGCTGGGGCACCCTTCTGCATTTAGGTGGAAGGAGGAAACCCCTCTGGTGCCAACCAGGCTAGGAGTCACGGGTGGTTGTCACCAGTGGATGCTAAACAGATACCTCCTATGCGACGGCTGGAGGTGGTGGGAGTGGAATCAATGTGTGGCCTTTCTCGATTGGCTCCTTTCAAGTAAAATAATGTGTTTGAGGTTCATCCATGTTGTTGCATGTATCAGTGTCTATTCCTTTTTATTGTCAAATAATATTTGATTGTACGGATAGACTGCATTTTGTCTCTCTAGTCACCAGTTGCCGGACATTTGGGCTGTTTCCGTCTTTGGCTCCTATTGTGAATAACGCGGCTATGAACATTCATGTAGACTTTTTTTGTGGGGATCTATGTTCTTATTTCTCTTGGGCTTAACCAGGAGCAGAATTGTTGGGCCATATGGTAACACTAAATGTTGAGAAATAGCCCCCGTGTTTTCAAAGCAAATGCATTATTTCTCATTCCCACCAGAAATGTGGAGTGTTCCAATTTCTTCACATCCTCCCAATCTCTGCTATTTTCATTTTTAAAAATTATAGCTATTCTCGTGGGTGTAAAGTGGTCTTTCATTGTAGTTTGATATGCATTTCCTTAATGACTAATGATGTCAAACATTTGCTCATGTGCTTACCAGTCATTTGTAAATCTTCTTTGAAGAAATGTCTGTTAAAGTCTTTTGCCCTTTTATTTTTGGTCTTTTGCTATTGAGTTGCAAGAGTTCTTTATATATTCCAGACATTACACCTTTATCAGATATGTGATACACAAATACTTGAGCATATTTAAGACAGATTTAAGTTTTTGTCGGGGTGCCTGGGTGGCACAGTGGGTTAATCATCTGACTCTTGGTTTCCGCTCAGGTCAGGATCTCAGGTCATGAGATCGAGCCCTGTGTCGGGCTCTGTGCTGAGCTCGGAGCCTGCTTAGGTTTCTCTCTCTCTCTCTCTCTCTCTCCCTCGGCCCTTCCTCTCCCTATCCTCTCTCTCTCTTTCCAAAATACATAAATCTTTAAATAAATAAAGTCTTTCTCTACTCAATCCACAGAGTGTGCTTCATTAGGAACAGTGTCTTTTAGCTGCTTTCCCCTCCTGTGGTTGTTTCTTTGCATGGCTTATAATTTTTGTGAAAAGCAGACATTTCAAATATTGCGGTGTGGCAGTTCCATAAATGCTTCTAATTGCAGACATGTCTATTTTTTCTTTTAGTTCTATCAGTTTTTGCTTCGTGTATTTTGAACTCTGTCTCATGAGGTATAGAAATATCTAGAATTATTACACAGCCCTAATTTATTGAACACCGACTCTGTGGCAAGTGTTCTCCTCCCTGCTTTCCCTAGGTAGCCTCCTTCCTCTGCTAAAAGTATATTCAGGGGACATCTGGGTGGCTCAGGTGTTGATCTCAGGGTCATGAGTGAGTTCAAGCCCTCTATTGGGCTCCATGCTGGGCAGGGAATCAAATTTTTTTTAAAAAGTGTATTTAGTAGCCACAATCTCAGTTTTAGAGAGGAAAATCAATGCATGAAGCCTTACACAGCAGGAGGAAAACCTAAGCAGTTAGCAAGAGTCCTGGTTTTCACTAGTGTGTCATGTTAATGGGTGGTGATTCCAACTTTGGGCCAGGCCAGGGGAAGCGATTGTAGTCTCCCTTGAAAATTTGGCCCTTTTGTTGCAGTTGAACTTGTTCCCATTTTGGCGCATCACACACACACCTATTATCAAGATGAGAAAACAACACGCTTTTCCTGGTAAAATAGAAGTAATTAAGGTTGGAGCCAACTTTTGAATTCCTCGTTTCTGTTCTTCTCTTGTAATTTCTGTGAGGCCTGAGAGAGCTGATCAATGTCTTCCTGTCCTTGGGGTTGCACAAAAGCAGTCCCGAAGTGGCCGGTGAGAAAAAAGGAAGTGTCTTAAATAGATCTCTGTTAATGAGTTCATAAAACCCGCTGCTAAAGCAGCTCAGTGGCTCACCCGCTTTGCCGATCAAGCTTCCTTCAAGTGCTTCCCCCGAAGCCCGTTTGTTTCTTGCTGAATCGCTCAGAGAGAGAGAGCATTGACCTTTAAGTCAAAAGCAGGGATTTGAGTTTTGGCTTTTCGCTCCGTGACTTTGTGACTTCGAGAAAGTGACTTAAGGAATCTGTAAAATGGATCTGCTAAGAGTGTTGTAAAGGCCGTTTTGATAGTAATATGTGAAATGCTACTTAAATATGGGGTCCTGTTATTACTATTATCTTTCTTTATAAATAGAGGAAGCCCACTTCCTTCCGTGTCTGCTTGGCAGTCAGAGTCAATACTGATAATTGTCATTTCTGAGTTCCTTCCATGGGACAGGCACTTTTATTTACATGGAGTCGTTTGGCCCTCATTGACCCATCAACCTTGTAGGATCTTGCTCGTCGTATCCTTTTTCTACAGAGGATATTGAGGCTCAGAGTGGTTTATGTGCCTTGCCCATAATCATGCCCAGAGTGTGTGTGGAAACCAGGACACAAAGTCGATTTTAAGCAAAGCTGCTCTTCCACACACCTCTCCTCTGCTTCATCCCTGAAAATGGCAGAAAGGCTCTCCCGAGCCTGCCATACACAACCCTGCAGGTTGCACACTGAACGCCTCCAGGGAGTGTCATTTTCATAGATATCAACTCGAATGCCTCCCCCCCACCACCACGGAGGTGTGCAGTGTTCCATACACGGTCCGTATCAGAAGGCTCTGGAGCATTTAGTGGGCGTTGTTCAGACAGCTGCAACCACATCTTGAACCCTGCATCCCCTCTTGCAGTTGTTCTTGGAGGTACTTTCCACACTTAAAAATCTGAGTAAATGACCTGAAGGCACCTGACCACACTACCTCTTCGCGTGTGCTGTGACTTTCTCAACATGATGATGCTACAAGTGCCTTCTTGGCATTCGCCTTCCACGTGTGCCGACGGTGCCTGCTACCCTCCGAGAAGTGGCTGTGAAAGAACTGCCTCACTGATTTGACCGTAGGATGCCAGGACACCGGCAAAAGTGACATACTTTCTTCGAGTTCATCTTCAAAGATTTCCTTCGTCTACTTGTATACTTAGGCCACTTTTTAGTGTCTTAGAGGCAGTCTCCTGTGAGATAAACTCCCTTATGTCTCACTTCCAGAAAACGCGGCTTAGCACGGCTCTGTGCACTGACTTTCAGTGGATCTGAGCAAGATCTGGGGTCTGGGCTAAACACACTTAAAGATCTTATCTAATCAGCTCAGTAATAGAAAAAGATTATTCTACTTCTCTTACCTGTCTATAGGGTTTTATAGAATGTGCTCACTCACAGTCAGGAGCCTTGATCTGTGAAGTTGGATGCATGGATAATTTTATGTCTTGCAAAAGACAAATCTGAAAGACAAGATTAGAGACGTCCAGCACGATGTCTAGTTCACAAAGCAAATAAGAGTCTGGACCACGTTTGAGCTTTCCTTCCCGGATTCCCATAGCAATCACTGCATCCATTTGGAGGTCACAGAGGCTTAAATCTTTTGCGTTTTTCAATTCCTAAGAGAAAAGATTCGCTACAGAAACGTTGTGGAGAACATTATTTAAAGCCTCTCCAAATTATCACAGTGATTTTAAGCTAAGTCCAGTGAGCATTCCAGCAGAATAAGTCCATGTCTCTGTCAGCTACCTCTTCCAGAAATAGCCCTTTCTGGAATTCTCTACCCCATTAGAGTCAACATACAAGAGTCAACAAAAACAGTAAAGGGCAGAAGTCCAACTGTCGTCTGTTAAGAATTGCTTCAACAAGAACTAGCTCCAAACCAAGCAGGTGTTCCTAACCCTGCATGACCTACAGAGCAGTAAGGAGGAAGAGCCCAGACGGAGCCGACTATTGGTCATCACTCGGCCAGATGACGATGCTATATTCATTCTCAGAGACTTGGAGATCATTTAATCCCCTCAGAAAACCGTGCTTATGCTGCCAAGTGGTCCCCTCTCCTGCTCTTAGTGTCTTAAACTGTGGTCTCCATGGGGGCACGAGTCTTTTACGTCTAAATGTGTATGTTGATAGAACCACATACATTAATGCACATCACAAACTGGTGACAAAGAGGGCCTTCTTGCTCTCTTTCAACATCTAAGTTCTCCTGAACAACTGAATGAGCTTGAGGTAGGCTGCTCTTGATGTGAAAGGTAAATAGTATTTTTGAAAATAGATACGTCTTCTAATTCAGTGGAAGCTGATGCCGGTCCACAGTTCAAGGGGTTGTTGTTGAGTACAGAAATCAGACTGGGAGGGGTTGGAGTGAAAGAGAGAATTCAGGAGATGGAGACTTAAGTTTTAAGGTTTCCAAATTCTTTGTGTGGCTTGACATGATTCCAAAAATGTTTCCAAGTGAAATACAAAGGCAGTAGTTCCACTGAATATTAGTGTTTCTGCCTCCAGCTCCCTCGAGGGCATCGCCTTTAATCAAATCTTAGCTGGTGGGGAAAAAGTTTACAACATGTAAGCACCATTTGAAGCGTTCCTTCTGGTTAACCAGAAACATTGAACAAGACAAGAAGGGAATGGAACGGAATGGAATATAGCATGGGAAGTTCTTTGTTGGAGATAAATTCTTGAAATGTATCTGTCCTAAGGTGATGGTTTGCCATCTTTCTTCTTTGTCTTCATTGAAATTCCATGTGGTCGTGATAGAAAATGTAAATGGAGACAATTTGGAGCTTTTATGGTTGAATTGGAGGTGGTTACACAAGCCTACTTGATCTGTCACCCATACATCCCCGGGGAACATCTGAGGCACTTCAAGAGCTTGAAAGAACATAGTGAAAACCCAGTGGACTAGGGAATTTCTAGAATTTCACTGTGGGAACGAGGTGTTCGTTCTTGAGCGATTGCCAGAGGAGGTCAGGAAGAGAGCATCAGAGTGTGAAGTCATGATGGGAAGGATTCTAACTTACTTATTTCTATATTGTTGGTGACTAGCATAAGACTGGGGTCACGGCAGGTGCTAATTAATTCAGCAATCCGTTAAATAAGTGACTATATTTTCAAAGTCTGCATTTGAGTGACAAAAGTACCTAAAACTAAGGGAGCCCAGGAAAGTAAGTATCTTAAGGAGCATGCATGTGGGCCTTTTGTGACTTGACATCCTCATCAGTTGCCTACCTAGAGAAAATTAGGCCTAACGAGGAACAAAATAGATTGACACTAATGAATTTCCCAGCTTAATGAGGTATAGCCTCATTAGGTTGAGTTCATACCCACCCTTGAAGTTGGCTGTAAGAACCTGTATACCATGGTTTTCAAATTTTAGAGGGCATAAGGATCACTCCAAAAGTGTTAAACAACATAAATTTTGGGTTGCTCACTAGAGGTTCCAATTCAGCAGATCTAGGGCAGGAACTAGGAACCCTTTTACAAATAGCTCACAGAAACCCTGATTGCCATGGGCACAAGGTACAGAAGAGGTTGACTGTGTGTTCTTGGAGATGACAACTATACTTGTAGATTTTGTGAACTCTGGGCAAAGTAGGAATCCCCGCACCGACTTTGAAGGCAGCCTCAAAGCATTCTATTCCTCCAGAGGTTCCCAGAATGGGAACTTCCACCTCATGGGCTTTCCAGCCCTTGCCCTGCTATGGGGCTTGCCGGAGGAGGCCTTGGGAAGGTGACCCCAGCTGTAGCTGTGGCCTGGATGTGCTCTCTTGACACATTTCTATTCAAACCCTGGAATGGCCCCAAACGTCGTAGTTGGAATGTGTTCAAAAGAATGTGGGAAGAGTGACAGAGCAACACAAAGTGAATCTCTGTAACCACATTCTTTTAAGAAAGTCATTTTATTAGGAATCTATTGAAATCTACCAGCAGGACAGGATGGAAAAACCAAATTCCTTTGTGATTATGATATTTTCCTAGTAGCTAAATATTATGACTATGAAGGCATTACCTTTAGATGCCTCTTCCAGATGGTAATAGCAACTGACATTTGTATAATGTGTGTATGAAGGGCAATTCTAATCAATTAGCCTGCAGAGCAGACTTGAGAAGCAGATACAGCAAATTTGAGTTTTAGAATATTAACTTAATTTTATTTTAATCCCAAATGTAGTTAACATACAGTGTTATATCAGTTTCAGGTGCGCAATATAGTGATCCAACAATCCTGTGCATTCCTCGGCGCTCATCGCAAGTGCACGCCTTCATCCCCATCACCTGTTTCACCCACCCCTCCACCCTGCCCCCCAGGTCACCATCGGTTCATTCTTTGTAGTTAAGGGTCTGTTTTGGTTTCTTTCTTTGTTTGCTTGTTTTGTTTCTTAAACTTCATATATGACTGAAATATAGCATATTAAGTGATCTTTGAAATGAAGAAACGTGATCTGAGATGATGTTGGTTCCATAATTGACTTCAATGTCAAAAAATCTTTTAATACCACGGAGGATGAGTGAAATAGTATGTAGCAGACAAAAGCCTCTAAAGGCAGGTTAGAAAGGGAACTCCCTCCCCCTCACCATCTTCAGAATGTTCTGAGCAACAGTGGCATCTTTATAGGAGGTGTCAATCAGTCACATCACATCTCATTGGAATGGATCAAGTCATGGTATTTTTTGTTTCAACAAAATACTGAACAATCAGCCTTTTACAGCTGAAATATCCCTAGATTATTAATGAGATCCATTATCTCAGCTACCTCTCAATCTTGTCAGCTCTTCCTCAGAAATACCTAAGTGGAAACACCACCCCAAAATTTATAGAACCTAAAACACACATTTCTGAGGCAGCGGAAGATCCTTGCCAAGAAGCCTTTTGATACTTAGCGTTCTCTTACGGAAACAACATTGTTCCATCTTTGAGGAACATATGTCTCCCTTTCAATTAACAAAAAGATCTCAAATTCTATCTTGTCCCAATTCAATACCTCTCTCCTTCTTCCTCTGAGAATTACCAAATTTCATGGATGGGATCTTCTGTGAACAGGGATTCTTAAAAATAATCTTCTGCAAGTGTGGAGTAGAATAAAGCAGGGTGGTAAAGACCTCTAGAGTAGAAGTTAAAAAAAATGGTGGGTTTTATTCACTCGCATGGCTCTTACCCCATTAAATACAGCCTCGTACAACTAACCTCCCTCTTTGGGCCTTGGTGTGTGTTCTGGAGTTTCTCATTTAAGAACTTCCATCTTTACCTTCCTCCGGCTCTGATATGTTCTAGTTTGCCATCAGAAATACAACGGTTATAAATTGTCATCATGAGGGATGGGAAATGTTAAGTAGTCGGCTTGTTTCCCAGGCAGATAATTTTCCCAGAGGGGACTCTGGAGAGCAAAACACTCTATGGGAAGGAGCAGGGGGTGGGTGGGAATTATCAAGAGTCTAATCAGGGCTAGTCCATTATCCAGAGAAGATCTGGTTCAGGCACATGGATGCGGGCGTAGCTTCATAAATGGAGAGCCCTGTTAGCCCAAGAGGACGCTGGACCATGAGCTCCAGGGGCAGACAGGGCTCCACACACTTTCCTCCACCCAGCCAGCCCCCCATCACCCAGCTTCCCACGTCTGCATCTGCCCTGGGTGCAGGAGCTTTGAACACCCAATGAGGCCAGCACAACCACTTTCCTGATTTTTTCCTAGAAGGCTGTGTCTGGTGGAGGGGAATGAAGGCAAGGTAAGAGGAGGAGGATGGATAAAGGACACCAAAAGCTCTATGAATTAATTGTCTGTTGCTATGGTTGAGTTCCAAAATGAGTCCTTTCTGCTCCCCAGCTCCCCTTGTTCCCTCCCCCCCAACCCCCCACCCCCACCTTATGATATCCACAAAAGCTGGGGCAGGCAGGGCAGAAGCAGGAGTCCCTACTGCTCTGCCCTAGGTCCCCAAGGTGCCAAGTCCTTGACGGTGCAGTGGTCCAGGCCCCAGCCAGTCAAAGCAGATGCTGGCCATGAAAGGGTCAATCAGGGTCTCATAGTCAAGGCAGATGCTGGCATGAAAGGGTCAATCAACCTCACAGTGTATCTATTGAAATAAGCTGTGTCCCGAAATTATTACACTAGCCAACACCAAAACAAAACAAAACAAAACAAAAACAAAAAAAATAACTTCTGCTCAAAGTCGTGCTGCGAAAATTTTCCCCCACAACAGAAGACCTACTGTCGTGGGAGGGGCCTGAAGTGTCCCCTTTCCTCGGCACATTGGTTGAGACTGTGCAGCAGACTCTGGGCAGGGAACGGACGTGGGGTGAGTGGCTCTCGCCCTTCGCCAGCCTGCAGCGGTCTGAGATGACAAGTTGGAATCAAGCAATGGGAGCATAAACCGAGGCTAGGAGTTCCTTCTAGATGATGGTTGGCATTTATTTGTATGAAATTTGGCCTTCAATGATACTTGCCTTCCAATTCTTAAAGACTCCGCAGAAAACAACACTTAAAACTTTACACCAGGAAATCACTGAGAAACCAAATATTTTCCTCATCAAAGAATTGCAATATATACTTTTACCCCTAAAGTTACATATAAGTGTCTACAACATTTGTAGATACTTAAAAAAAAAAGATATTGTTTGTAACATATCAGGTCTAAAAAAATATAAACCTAAACTTTTAAAGAGGTAATCTGGATAAGATTGCTTTCTTTCCTATTTTTTTTTCTAACATATACACACATAGAGAAAAGGATTTATTTTAAGGAATTAACTCATGTGACTATGACAAGTCAATGAGCCAGAGACCTGGAAGAGCCAGGATTTCCAATTTTTCAAAATAAGCATGTATTATTTATATGTCAAGGGAAATGTAATATGACGATTCTTGTTAACCATCCTGGAGGCCTTTCTCTGTGCCTGGTTCTGGGCTCAATCCTCTGCGTGCCTCGTCTGTTTTAGTTCCCCCAGATACCCTTTAAGAGTGGAACTTGCATTACTCACATTTAACCGACAGAAGCAGGCTTCTCAAGGTTTGGTGGCTTACCCAAGGTCGTTATGGCAAAGCCAGGATTTGAACACAGGTGTTTGGGGACTGTGGGGCCTTAGGAATAAACTCATTAATAAAATCAGGACAGTTCTTTAATTTTCCAGTGCTACCAAACCCTAATGCTTTCAGCAATATCTAACCACCAAAATAATCCTAACATGGCAAACTCTGGCATCTTATCTCAATAAGCAGATTTTTCCTTCGCCTCTTACTACTTTGCCCTCTCTCTCTCTCTCCTTTAACTTGAAACCCCGGGAACTTAGTAATTCTGAAACCCAGTCTCATTTGTCAGGACCCTAGATGTTCCAGGACATTGGCAGAAAATTCATGGATGTCAGAATATTAGTTATTTTAACAAAAGCATTAATTTTTCTTTGGAGTTGTCTCGCTCGCTCACTCACTCGCTCTCTCAAAGGTGAATGCTCACACAACCTTGACTGACCGCAGTTCGCCTCCTGAGTGTGGCTAACAGAGGACTTCTCTTATTCCCTGGAGGGAAGCGTGGGCACCAGCCAGTCATCACGGCAGGCCTGTGTGTTAGGGAGGCTCCTGCTGGGCCTCCGTGGGTACACAGGTCGCGAAGGCAGGTGAGTGAGGAGGGCACAGAGCGGCTGGGTGCCGGGGTGCTCGGCGTGCAGGACCGCTAGCCCCTGGGGAGCACGGCGCACCCCGGACCCACAGCCTTTGGGGCAGGTGTGTGTGCGAGGTCTCCGTGCACCCCGAACCACCCAGCCGAGCCGGGGCTCCTCGGGGGAGTCAGCGCTGGGGCCTGGGAGCCCCTGGTCGCACCGTATTTGCCGACCGATCACCCTGACTTTGTGTTTCGAGGCCCCGACCAGTGGGCACCGCTGCCTGGCACCACTGCCTGGGCTGTCGCTGCAGCCGCCACTCAGCCCCGGAACCAGCTGGCCTTCCCCAGGAGCCACCTCCCAGCCCTCCTGAGCTTCGGGGCATGAGCACGGCAGCGCTGGGCCGCGGACCTTTTAAAAGTGAGATCACCCACAAAACCCACAAAACTGCAGGCTGCGCAGCTACGCAGACCGTGCAGAGGCCACCTGCTGGCGGTGTGAGCCCGAGACAGGAAGACCGTGGGTCGCCTGCTCCACCCTTGGCCCTGAGCGGCCACATCAGGTGACTCATTCTTTTTCTTGCTCTGCACCTGTCCACGAATGACGGCAAAAAAGCCAGGAGAACCGCTTTGGGGGTTAAGAGTGACCTTTGGCAAGCAGCCAAACTTGCAGCCAGAGACTCTGAACAACGAGGACCAACTGTGCTTCTCTACCTTCGTGTCCGGTGAGGCCACCGCGGGTCGGGCTGAGCACCCGCGCTGGGCATCGTTCTGTGGCCCTGGGCCCTGGACGCCGGCTCCAGGCGGCTGGCCTCTGTACGCCCACCCTCCGTGCCGCCGCTCTGGCTACTTCTTCAGTTCCAGCAAATTGCTACTTCCTTTGCCCCGTTTCACCATTTTCTTGTGTTTTCCATCCTGTAAGCCTGTCAAATTTGCAACCTTTTCCATACGGTCACCCTGATAATCTTAGGCAATATTGTCCTCTATCCTCCTTCCTCCTCCCCATCAACAAATAAATACCACTTGGTCGTGAGATCTTGCTTCTTAACACTGGGGCTCTGTCCTCTGCAGCCACATAGGGGTTACTCAACAGATTGGCCCCTTGGGGACTGTGGTCTGTCCCCTTCATGTCTCTCCTTACTCTCCTCGTATAAAACTTGCTTTCAAAGGGCCCCTGGGTGGCTCAAGGATTAAGCATCTGCCTTTGGCCCAGGGCGTGACCCTGGGGTCCTGGGATCGAGTCCCGCGTTGGGCTCCCTGCGTGGAGCCTGCTTCTCCCTCTGCCTGGGTCTCTGCCTCTCTCTCTCTGTGTATTCTCATGAGTAAATAAATTTTAAAAAATCTTAAAAAGAAAACTGAAGGTAATATATTTAATATAAACAAGCTGAAAGTAATCTAGGATATGAAAAAGAAAAAAAGAAAGAAAAAGAAAGCAAGCAAGCATTTCCTAAAGTCACCGTTCTGCTAATGAGCGAGGTTAACACCTCAGTGCTTTCCTCTTTCTCTTCTCTCTTGCCTGGAATGAGGCCTTTATCACGAATTCCTGCGGACGGAGGCGGTGGGGAGGCCGGGGAGGGCTTTCCTACGTCAACACTGAGCCCTACCAGTGCTCTGGTTCTTAGGGACTCTCGGTCGGAAGGCGTCTTTGGGGCTTGCCACCCAAGACCTACTCTGTGTTCTTTGGGGTTCTTCCCTAAGACTCTAGCACTTTCCCCGTGGGGTGTCATGTAGCCTCTTAAATTCATGCCAGCATTAGTTTGATAAAGATCCACATTCACTTTTTTTTCTCAGGTATCTGAACTTTCTGAGTGCTGTTAGCGGAACGTTTGTTCTGATTTTGATCTGAGGTCAAGGTCTAGAGCCTGCCCACGGCTCAGGGCATACCTGTGCATTCGTATGTTTGATGAATCGTGCCAAACTGCTTCTGCACAGTGACCGGACCAGCGTGTACTTCCACAAGTGATATTTGGAAATGGCTGTTTTCTGGAAAGCTTTTATGAACCTGTTATATTTTTCTAGGCTGACGGGTAAAAAAATGGTATCTCCGTGTAGTTTTTAAAAAATATTTTATTAAAAAAATATATTATTTATTTATTTGAGGGGGATGGGAGGGGCAGAAGGAGAAGTAAAATCCCCACTGAGCAGAGAGCTTGACCTGGGGCATGATCCTAGGACCCCGAGATCATGACCTGAGCTGAAGGTAGACGCTTCACCGACTGAGCCCCTGAGGGCCCCTTTATATGTCTCTCTGTGTGGTCTTGTTTGGACTGATGGAAGGTATTATTTTGGAAATAATTATGTACATGCTGCTCTGCCAAATTCTCTTATTGCATGTATTTTTTTTGCATGTATTTTTTTTTAATTTATGCTCTTGGGTTTTTCATATTTACAATAATACTATTTGCAAACAATAATAGTTTTACCTTCTTTCCAATTATATTTGTAATTTCTTCCTTGTATAATAGACTGGCTCAACCTTCCAGAAACTGTGAAATAAAAGCAGTGAGGGCTCCTGGGGGGCTCAGTGGTTAGCGTCTGCCTTCAGCCCAGGTCGTGCCCCCGGGGTCCCAGGATCGAGTCCCGCATCGGCCTCCCTGCAGGGAGCCTGCTTCTCCCTCTGCCTGTGTCTCTGCCTCTCTCTCTGGGTCTCTCATGAATAAGTAAATAAAGTCTTAAAAAAAAAAAGAGTCGTGAAAGGAGCCGTTCTTGTCCACTCCCTGATGTATGTTTCTTTTTAATCATATTGAGGAATGATTTGTCTTTTTCTATTTCACTCCTATGGTTTTGAATAAAGAATGTTTTTGAATTTGCCAAATGTCTTTGATGTCTACAGAGATACAAACTTTTATTTTTTTTCCTTTTTTTTTGAGATACAAACTTTTAATACAATCTACTTAAAACCTTTCATTAGAGTGACCTCTTAAAAAAGAAAAAGAGTGACCTCTTAAATAGATTGAATTATTAGATATCATTATATTGAGCTACTCTTATCCTGCTGGAACAAAGGGTGTTTGGCATAATGTATAATTCTTTCCAAATGCTGCTGGATATGGTTTGCCAATATTTTATTTGGGATTTTCCCTCAATATTTATTACAAAGTTTCGGGTGTGCGTGTGTATGAGTGTGGAGTCGAGGGGGGAGGGAGAGGTCTTTATCAAGTTCTGGTATCAATGTTACATTCCTTTCATAAAAAGAGCATGAGGCATTTCCTTCTTTCTCTTTGTTCTGAAACAAATCACATCGGAGTACTCTGTTCTTACTTTTTTTTAAAAAAAGATTTTACTTATTTATCTGAGAAAGAGAGCACAGAGGGAGGGGGAGAGGGAGAGAAGCAGGGAGCTGGGCCCGGGACTCGAACCCAGGGCCCTGTGACCGCGACCAGAGCCGAAGGCAGCGCCTGAGGCACCCCGGGATGCTCTGTTCTTTATGAGCCGTTGACCCCGCCACATTTTGTGACAGAGGCTGTGGCATTTCTTCTCCGCTCACTTTGTGCCTAACTCTCAATTTCCTAAATTATGTTGTCGACTGACCCACGGCAAGAAGGCGAGTGAGAGCTGACCACATCCCTGTCCTCCTAGGTCCTGGGAGACTTCAGAGAAGTCACGGGAGGGACAGAAAATACGCGGGAAAAGAGCAAGAAAGAAACTCTTGGGAAGCCGCAGCTGCAGACCGTCGGCATGTGCTCTGCGTCTTCACATAAAGTACGTTCCCCGGGGACTGGCCGGCTTGATCCCAGGTTGTCGTCGGCTGGTGGCACCTTGTAAAGACTCCCAATGAGGGTGTCCTGTGCCTGAGGGGCTGCCCCCCGCAGTCGTGTTTGCAAGAGCATGAGCAGCACCGGTCGCTGGACACACATCCAGCAACGTAGGCTCTGGGCTGACGGGCACAGACGGGGACACCGAGAGGGCTCTCCTGGCCGTCAGAGCTGGGGGGTGGGAGGAGAGCGGCAGCGTGGCCTGTCCGCACACATGAGCACCCGAGGGGGCGGCAACGGGGGAGCCGGCTGCAGCCCCCCGTGACTTAACAGCCTCGTGCTCCTAGCACAGGTACAATGTCACTTAACAAAGGTAAAACAGTGGCTCCTGCGGGCTCTGAGGGAAGCGTCTGCCTCTGGCTCAGGTCGTGATCCCGGGTCCTGGGACCCAGCCCGACGTCGGGCCCTGCTCGGGGGGGGGGGGGCGCCTGTTTCTCCCTCCCCCTCTGTCCCCCGCTCTCTCTTTCTCAAACAAATAAATAAAATATTTTTTAAAAAGGAATGAGGGCAAAAGAGAGGAAGCCCCAGCAAGACGAGTAATGTAACACGGAGTCCCCGAGCGAGGGAAGTCCTCAGCCTGGTTAGCAATCGTGGGATTTACCTGCAAGTCCTCAGCCTGGTTAGCGATCCTGGGGGTTTACCTGCAAGCGACAGTGAGACAGCCCCGCATCCGCACTGGGTTAGCGAAAGCTGCCGAGAGTATCGGGGACGATATGGAGCAGATAACGGTCGTCCACGGTTTCCAGGAGTACATGCGGGCAAAATTACCTGGGAAACACTCTGGATGACCTCCCAGAGTTGAAATTAGGATGAACCGGGGACTCCGCATCGTATCGAGGCTCCTCTAGGGAAGGGGAAGCCCCTTGGATCGGAAGTAAGGCGCCAGGTTCTCTGAACCCCACGTGCAATTTCCTGGCCCGACCAGTGCTTCCGCGTGGGGTTACCTTTCGCTTCACAACAGCCATTCACATGATGCTTCCTCTTCTTTTCTGCCTAAGTGCTGCATTGACGATTAAAATGCTTGTAAAACGTGAAAACGTTTCTCTCCGCGTGCCCCTCGGTGTGGCTCCCCGGACACAACCCATCGTCTTCTCTTCCAGGTTGCCTGCCCACCTTAGGTATTTCTAGTACTTGTTTAAATTACTGTCCCCCCCCCCCCAAGTTTGAGTTACTTTTGTTCTCACTAACATAAGTTGGCTGGTTTGGTGCTTTCCTTTCGAGGCAGCCCCCGCTCAGCTGTCTGTCGGGTCCCCCAAGTCAGGCCGACTGTGCTGCTGAGTCCCTGGGGCTGCACCACGGATTCTCCGTCTCAACTAGGGGCAAGTCCATACCCCGGGGAACATGTGGCCACATCCAGAGACAGTTTCACCAGCACGACTGGGGGAACGACTGGCATCTGCTGAGTAGAGACCTGGCTTGCTGCTGCACATCGTAAAACACCCGGGATAGCCTCAACCAGCAAGGGATTATCTGACCCCAAATGTCAAGATTGCCGAGGTTGAGAGACACGGCCCTTGTATGTGTCCCCCTGGGAAATTCAAGGGAAGAGAAGGGTGCAAGCCCTAGGACTTTAAAAATGACAGTGAATTTGTCTCCTTTGGAATCACTCACCTAGTAACCCTGCAGCCGCTCCGAGTCATCAGTACTGCTTCCTTTTCCAGCTCCCAGAGAGAACAGGGAGGGGAGGGATTTTGAAACACCAGCTCTGGGCGCTGGCAGGGGTGCGGTGGGTTTCTGGTGCTGTTCAGGCCTGGACCCTTTCTTCACCCCTCCCCCCAACCGAGCTTGCACTCTTGGGCTTGCACTTACCAATGGCCACAGCTCATTGCTGCGGAGTCCTGGGGAGGGGGCAGGTGATGGCTGCACCAAAGGGGGTAGAGGGGCACGAGGGCAGAGCCCAACTTTTCCTCCTCAGTGCCAGCCACCTCCACCCTGGGCCACAGTGTGTCTCACTGCGCTGGCCAACACACACACGTACACATGCACGTGCACATGCATGCACGCATGCACACACACACATGCACACAGGCACAAACACGTACACATGCACATGCACACAAATGCATATACACATACACATGTACACACCTGCACATACACACGCCCATACATGTGGACACATGTGCACATGCACAACATGCACACACGTACACATGCACACATGTACACATGCACACAAATGCATATACACATACACATGCACACACATACATGTGGACGCACAGGCACACACACATGTACACACATGCACATGCAGAGACGCTAGTTCAAAACAATCTTCCATCCCCAAGGGGTGCCTTCTCTCCCTCTCTGCTCCCTCCTTTCCTCTTCTCCACCTCTGTTGGTTCCTCCTCCTCCTCCTCTCCACTCTCCTCTCCCTTCCTCTCCTCCTCTTCATCCTCGGTCATTCCGAGTCTATACAATCTTCTACAGTTTCCTCGGGTCTGATTTCACCAAAGGGGCCCACACCCTGTGGCATCCAGGCTCTTGTGGTGACTGCAAGAATCAGGCTGGCTATTTTGCGATGTTGTTTATGGAAAGCAAATACCACGCAGTTTCTCAAAGATGGGTAGAGTTTCAGCAGTGTCTCCAAAAACAGTGAAAACACAAATTTTGTCCTGTTTTTCTGGCTCACTTCGCTTGTTTCATTTGTTTTGTTTTGTTTTTTTAAGCAGGCTCCACACCCACCATGGAGCCCAATGTGGAGCTTGAACTAACCACCCTGAGATCAAGGCCTGAGGGGAGGTCAAGAATTTGAGGCCGAATCAGCTGAGCCGCCGAGGCACCCCTGTTTCATTTTTTGGAATAAGTTTCCGAGGTGCAATGGACTTTGTTTGGAACTATTGCTGAGAATACGGAACAATAACTTAGCCAAATGCTTTAGTTAAGTCAAATAAACACTTGGGCCTCTTGAAAGCTGATGATACTTAATTTTATGTCAGGATAGTTGGGGTACAGTGCCCAGCTGTTCGGTCAAACACAAGGGGCATAGATGCTGCTGTCCAGGTGTTGTGCAGGTGTGATTACTATCATCAGTTAACTTTAAGTAAAGATGACTCTTGATAATGTGGGTGGGCCTCATCCACTCCGTTGAAGGCTTCAGGAGCAAAAATGGATTTTTCAGGGAAGGATTTCTGCCTCGAGACTGTGACCTAGAGATCCTGTCTGAGTCTCCAGCCAGCCAGCCCACCCTACAGATTTAGGGCATGACATGTCCACAATCACATGAGCCAGTTTTCCAGAAACAAATCTCCATCCATAAATGCAGACATATCCCATTGGTTCTGCTTCTTTGGAGAACCCCTACTGATATAGAGGTTATTTGTACCACATCTTTTTTTTTTTTTTGAAAGTGAAAGGGCTTTTAGGTCAGTTGTTCGGATGAGATTCTCAGGGTCAGTTTACCGGGGCTGAGAAGAAGCAGGTGTAGCTGGTGCTTGACTAGACCTGCTCCATTGCCCAGAGGCACCACACAATAGCTTCTTCCAGTGAAGTCGAAGCTAGGTTGACCCAGAGTAAACGGACACCTTGGTGAGAAGTAGTGAGGTAATTAAATGCTTTTTCCCAGAATCACATGTATCTTTCCGCCAAACTAAGTGTACAGCTCTTGAAGCATAGCCAGGAGCCCTGGGAGCCCCGCACATCTTTAGCCGTATCCACCAATCCTGACATTTAGTCACTCATCCGTGCAGCTTTTACTGAGGAGGACAAGGATCCTCTCTGGCCTGTTCACTCTGCGCGGAGCTACCCGGCGCCTGACACGGCGCCGGAGCATTTGTGGAATGATATGCGTCTTAAATTGCCCATTTCTGTGTCCGTTGAATTAAAGAGTGAACTAGAATACCTGCGGAGAGGTTTCATCTTTGTAGATTGCTCCAGGGTAACTTCCGTCATCGGTGTTTCTGGCCGGTGTTGCTCCTTGCTCCCGCGGTAGGGACCCTGCAGGTGGGGCACTGGGCTCCCATCTGCAGACTGATCCTGCCTCCAGGTTTGGGGCCAGCGCTGCTCCGGAAAAGCAGTGTTGGAGGCTTTGGTTCGGTTTGGCAGCTTGTTCTGGGCATGCTCGTCCCTGAGCTGCAGGATCTGCGAGCTGCCGCCTGAGCACACCTGGCCGGCTGTGCTCCCCCTGTTCCTGCCGCTGGTGCTGAAGGCAGGGGGCCGCTCTGTCCCTCCGGCGGGGCCCGTGATCCGGGGTAATGGCCACAGCTGTGGCCTCTGCTAAGTTGGTGTTCGAATGTCAATCGTGCCTTTTACGAGCATGGTTTGCTCATCTGGAGCCGTGTACCTGCCTCAGAGCTGCTGCGAGTCCGGGGTGGTGGTTCAGCCTGGACACTGCCAGCGCCTGCCCCTCCGCACCCCGGGCTTGGCCAGTCCTGCTCCCCGTGCTCTTGTGGGCGCGGCGCCCTGTGCAGGCCAGGTGCCTCCTGGGGCCGCGCACCGAGACTGGGTGTTAGACTGCAAACCGTGTCGTAGAAAACGGCAGGTGTCTGTTGAACAATTCCCTTACAAACACCCACTGAGTGTTACGTTTGGGCCAGATGCCTTCATGCATTCGGAATTCAGCAGTGAACACGAGGAAACCCCATGCTTGCGTGGAGCTTACCGAACGTGCAGAAAATTGAAATTGGTGTCACTAGAACTGGAGGGAGGCCAATGGCTGGTGGTCGGGAAAGTTTCCCTGAAGAGGTGCATTCAATCAGATCCTAATAACAAGAAGGAGGTGGTCATGGGACTGTTAGGGGAAGAGGTTCTGGGCCAGGGGAACAGCTCGTTCCAAATCCTGACACATGGTGCCTGGAGAACTGAAAGCATTTTGTCCTGGGTCAGGCCAGCAGCTGGTCGACGCACTCTTGTGGAGCGATTCTTACAGGGGATGGTCCGTGATGCTAATGGACAACCCATGTGACAAGAAGGGCTCTCAGGTCCAACAGACTCGGGAAACACAGCCCACAGATCATCCCTTCTTGTGCTCGCACGCTCTCTTTCTCAAATAAACATATAAAATCCATTTTTTAAAAAAGATGCTTGCGGGTGCCTGATGCTTGGCTCAGTGAGTTAAGCATCTGCCTTCCACTTGGGTCATGATCTCAGGGTCCTGGGATCGAGACCCGTGTTGGGCTCCCTGGTCTGCAGGGAGCCTGCTTCTCCCTCCCCCTCTGCCTGAGACTCCCCTTGCTTGTGTGCGCTCGCTCTCTCTCTGGCAGATGAAAAAATAAAATCTTTTTTAAAAAAAGATACCTGAAGACAAGGCACACTGGGGTTGTTAAACATCAACCACCAATCGAAGCTGCTGTTTCCCCTCCACCCCCATCGCACCCACTTCGGGAGCCTCTCGTAGCCTCACCACCCAGAGCCTTGTCTGATATATCTATCTATTTACTCCCAATTCTTCTTTTTTTAAAAAAAGATTTTATTTATTTATTAATGAGAGACACAGGCAGAGGGAGAAGCAGGCTCCATGCAGGGAGCCTGATGCGGGATTTGATCCTAGGACCCCAGGGTCATGACCTGAGCTGAAGGCAGACGCTCAACCACTGAGCCACCCAGGCATCCCAGAATCCGTCTTTAGAACTAAGGTTCTCAGAGCTAAGGTCACAGATGTATTCAATTCTCTGCTTTTAGCTAATTTGACCAGATTTACAGATAGGAGAGATTTTTCTCTTGCCACTATACTTTACTCTGTGCTGGCCTAGCAATCTTTGTCGGGGCGGGGGGGGGGAGGTGTGTGGAGGGGGATGATTTCCAGAATTTATTCTCTCATCACTATTTCTATACTTTTTTTTTTCATTTTCTCTAATTCCCCACCCTTAGATTTATGCATTCTCCTTAGGTGTATAAAGATTTATAATCTATCTTTGTATCAGTGTCAATGTCTTTCAAAGATTGAGAGAGGCCCAAGCTATTTCAAAGATTTCCAAGTTAGTGGATTGTTTAAAAATGGTAAAAATCCAAAATATGGTGCTGAAATTGTGGTATATTTTAACTGATTATATTTTTGGAAATATGGTTTTTCATATACAGAAAATTACCTAGTAATAAAATTAAATTTTTGGTAAGTTATTCTAGATTTATTTAAAATATTAATTCCCAGTGTGATACTCAGTTGGTCTGCCCAAGTACCCTTTTCCTACTTTAGGAACAAAAGAATTTTTTTTTTTTTTTCAGAGCAGAGATGAGAACAGCTGAACAATTAGATCTCTGGTCGTAAGAGGCTGGTCTCTGACAATGCTCTGGTCAATGCAGGGAAGTCCTTTTTGTTTATTTATTTATTTTTTTATACATTTATTTTTTATTGGTGTTCAATTTGCCAACGTATAGAATAGAGCACCCAGTGCTCATCCCGTCAAGTGCCCCCCTCAGTGCCTGTCACCCAGTCACCCACACCCCCCGCCCTCCTCCCCTTCCACCACCCCTAGTTCGTTTCCCAGAGTTAGGAGCCTCTCATGTTCAGTCTTCCTTTCTGATATTTCCCACTCATTTTTTTTCTCCTTTCCCCTTTATTCCCTTTCACTAATTTTTATATTGGGAGGTCCTTTTTGAATAAAATAAGCAGCAGCTTTGCTTTCTGCCCATCACCATTCTGTTTCTTCCTACCAGAAATAGGGACATGGAAGCTTCAGTTGCGGTGGTTATTTTGTCAAATACAGTGAAATGGAAGAAGAAGAATCTGGCAGACAAGTAAAATCCTCAATTGTTATAACCTCTAGTTGTTCAGTTTCTCTATTTGTGTCCACACACGCTCCTAACCATGCACAGCGGTCACGTGGTGAAGGTCTCTTCTTGGTCCTCCAGGTATCTCCTGAGACTGTCAAGTCGTTTTAGAGCCCCTGGCCCGATGGCCTTCTCACCACGTGCCACCACATGCAATCCTCATCAGACCACCCACTTTTGAAAAAGAATATTCCTTCTCGATGATCACATCTAGGGTGTGAATTCCATTTAATATAAGAGCATTAATTATTGATATTTATGGCATTAGGCTTGCCTCTTTATGTGAAGAGCTCAAAAGCACTCCATTGGTGTCTCTAGTCCTGTGCCTCAGCAGACGGCCATCTGCAGCTAGACGTATGTTTGCTAACTCCATTTATTTTCCTTCAATAAATGCTTCCCAGGGATAGTTTTTCTGTGGTGACTTTACAGAGTTTTTTTCCACTGATGACCTTCCTCCCCATGAATGATCCTTAAAGTTCCCCACATCGCCACCCTCCTCCTGGGTTATACAGTGTACTCAACCCCAACGCCCACCCATTAAGAGCTTGCTACAGTGGCTTTTAGAGTTGGGGTTCCCCTTGTTTTCTCCACCATGTTTGACCCTACCTTCGGCCTCCTGTACCTTCTGAGATGCCCCCACAAAAGCCACTGGCAGCCACTTGCCCCCTTCTAGTCCCTATGAGTGGCCATGCCACCTCCTTTTCAGCACAGACAAAATGTTTTCTTCCCTAACACTGAATAGAAGGCAGAATTTGCAGTCTGTATTATTCCCAGAGAATAATAAATAATAATAAAATAATCATAAATAATTATTTAAATAATAAATAATAGAAGGCTCCTAATGCCACAGTTACTGGAAGAACAAGTAGACATTCCACTCAAGAACTCACTAGTCGATGACACAAGATCAAAATGTAACATTGCTACCAATTCAGATTCTGGTTGGTCTCATGCATGGGCAATTACGTAAGTCGTGATGCTGACAGAACAACGCTGAGACATGCTCTCTGGCACGTGGCCTCCTCTGTTTGGTGGCCAGTTTCAGTTTCCTGATAGGTCTTGTTCTGTAGCTCATCTGGGACAGATGTGCAACAGGGAGCCAAGGACAAGCAGAAAGTCTGCAAGTGCAGGAAAGGGTAAGTCATCTTGTAGGTGATGTTCTTGCAGACGCCCACTCGCTTTTTCCTTTCTGAAACTGGGTTATAACCTATTGGTCATTGGCAAGTTGACCTCCAGTGAGATTAGAATTTTACCCAATTTGCAAAGGGCAGGTCTTGGTCATTTGCACTAGAAATGATGAGTGTCTATTTCAGCTTTTCAGGGACATGCCTAAAGCTTGTTGTTGTCTTGCTTAGTTCTCTGGTACAGGACCCTGTTCTATCTTCCGTAGAAGGAACCACTGAGCTTGGACTTGCTGGAAAACATGTGGGCAGTTTTCCTTGAGAAGTGCCAGGCTGAGACTCCTACTTGCTACAACCCACCCAGGGCCAGTCATGCCTCTGCCACCAGCAATGAGGACACCAAGGTAGGTCATGCATCCTCAGTGCTCATTGAATTAGGGCTCAATGTCTTCATCTGTGAAATGGGAATGATGCTATCTATTTTGCAAGAGTGTTCTGCAAATTTTAAATCACTTCAAGGCATACATGAGATGTAAAACTGCCGTCCCACTCACTACTCATGGGATATTTATTGAGTGTCTAGAGTGAGCCAGACACTGTGCTAAGGATGGAGTCCTTGCTCCTAAAATGCTTATAGATTATCTAGTGGGGGATACAAATATTTTACAGATAATCTTACAAATAATGTCATAATGAGAATAAAAATTAAGAAAGTGAACAGGATACTATGTTCGTTGCTGCCACCACTTCACGCTGGGCACAATATTATATTGGAAATCAGAATTGTTTAAGGTGAGGCAAGTAAGAACACATGTTCACATTCATTTCTTGGCAGAAAATTGGAGCCACTACATAATGGGTTTTACAATATACATAGAACTGAAAATTGTCTGGTGGGCAATCATTTGTTTTGCCTTAATCTTCTCAAATAAGGAAATGGAAATCAATACTATCCAAACCAAAGAGAACAGGCCAACTAATCAACAGCAAATCAACCAACCAACAAACATAGAAGAATTAAACAGTAAGGGAAGTGATTATAGTGACACTTCTTTCAAAATCCAGTAATGAGATCTGCTGATATTTATTAAGTTCTTTTCATGGCCCACTCCTGTGCTAAGTGCTTTCCTGGATGTTCCCATTGGCCGGATAGCCACCATTCTTCTGGGTATGCAGTGCGATGCCCGCACCTTACAGATGTGAGAACTTGCCAAGAGTCACACAAAATAGTTGGGCTTCCACTTCCTGTAAAGATCTCCGGGACTGAAAGGCCCTGGGCTCTCAACCACCACACAACAAAGCATTTATCTAAAAATAAGATTGTTTACGAACCAACTTTAGAAAAAATTAAATTCTCAGACCATCCATGAGTAAATTCCAGGTGAGTAAAATATCTAAATATAAAATGCAAAACTATGTGAAAAGACAGAATGCAGAAGAAATATTTTTATATAATTAGGGACAGAGAAGCCCTTCCTAAGTATGGCATGCAGCCCATAGGTTATAAAAGAAAGTGATGACCCTTAGGAAAAATTTAAAATATTGTTGGGGCAAAGGAAACCGTAAATGAAATAAAAGGGAAATGAAAACTGAGAAGAAAAATATAATTTAGTTAACAAAGGGTTAAGATTTACAATATGTAAAGAAACTAATAAGCTAATAAAGAAAACAAATAAATGGGAAAATAGATTAATAATATAACTATCATGGTCAGATTAACTTTACTGACAAATAAATCAAAACTATAATTATTTCTTTTTCAAAAAGATTTTATTTATTTATTCGAGACAGAGAGAGAGAGAGAGGCAGAGACACAGGCAGAGGCAGAAGCAGGCTCCATGCAGGGAGCCCGACGCGGGACTCGATCCCGGGTCTCCAGGATCACGCCCTGGGCTGAAGGCAGATGCTAAACCGCTGAGTCACCGGGGCTGCCCACTATAATTATTTCTGAAATATATTTTCAAATTTAGAAAATGCTAATATCAGGTATCAAACACACAGAAATACTAATAAATTGTCAAATATTAAAATAGCTATTATGATTTTAAATGTCTCATTTGTTGGTCTCTTCTAGTTCTGGAATGTCTCCTAATAAGTATTTCCACACCTGTGCAATAATTCATATATAAGGATTCAATATTATATTTTATAAAATAGAGAAAAACAGAAAAAACTCACTAATGTACATATCATTTAGTGGAAACAGGTTCTCCAGGAAGATTGCAGGTATTATCATATGATGGACTTTGCAGTTATTAAAAAAGAATAGACCGCTATGTTCAGATAAGAGGGGTTTGATTTGTTATAAAGTAGAAAAAGCATATTGTTGAACTGTATTATTTTATTTGTATTATAAAACCATACTTCCAGCAGCCCGGATGGCTCAGTGGTTTAGTGCCGCCTTCGGCCCAAGGTGTGACCCCAGGGTCCCGGGATCGAGTCCCACATCGGGGTCCCCGCAGGGAGCCTGCTTCTCCCTCTGCCTGTGTCTCTGCTTCTCTCTCTGTGTGTCTCTCATGAGTAAGTAAATAAGGTATTAGAAAAAATAAAACCATACTTTTATATACACAGGAAAACAAGCCTTGAAACATAAGTACGTAAATACTAGTAATAGTTACCTCTAGGGAATGGAGAGTAGGGAGGCTTTAGTATCTACTTCTGTATTGTTTAAATTTTCAAAACACACACACACACACACAGAGAGATGTATTTACAATAAATTTTAGGGACAGGTCAAAAATAAAACGTTTCAGTGTTTCATAAAATTTTAAAAAGTTTATTTATTTAAGGTCCAATTGGCCCAAATATGCTTTTCAGTATGGATGGTTGGTTATTTTCATTGCTGTAGCTACTCTGAGGAATCTCTCAAAATTGCTTTCTTATCTTTATTCTTTCCAAGGGTTTCAAAAGTTCTATCTGGATTTCTTTCTTTCCTTAAGAAAAAAAAAACAAAACAACTACTACTCTATGTAACTGGGGATGCGAACCCATCGTTTGGCCCAGAGAGGAGCGTCTGAAACTGGGAGCCTTGCTCGTGCTGCGAGCACAGCCAGCCGGCCTCAGCATCCTCAGCGTGCTCAGCGTCCTCAGCGTCCTCAGCACCGAGGGGCTGTTTGCACAAATGACTGTGTCTCCAGCTCTTCCGGAGAGAACTCTGGTTCTTGTTAGCAGCCTTCAAGCTTTGATCGCCAAGCCCGAGACAGGAGAGTTGTGCCTTTTGAAGTAGCCAATGTTGCTCATTCAAAGACAACAGAGTTTAATCACCTTTGGTTGGATGCTTGTCAGCTAGGACATGAGATCCTGGTATTAGGCTGCCATCCACACTGGCCACAGGGGCAACCAGAAAATCCCTAAATGGAAATCACTTAAAAACATTGACGATGGTCAAGGTGCTAAAAGTAGAAATCCACTTGTAGAAATCATATAAAAACGTTCTTAACTCCTAACTCTGGGAAACAAACTAGGGGCGGTGGAAGGGGAGGAGGGCTGGGGGTGGGGATGACTGGGTGACGGGCACTGAGGGGGGCACTTGATGGGATGAGCACTGGGTGTTATTCTATATGTTGGCAAATTGAATATCAATAAAAAATAAATTTACATTTAGAAAAAGCGTTATCAGGGTCAGTGTTTTCTGGAACACTCACTGATCAATGGATCTGGCTTTCCCGTTCCGTGGTGCCCACGGCCCTAAGGACTTGCTTTCCTCGAAGCCACGTGACCCCAAAATCTGTGTGTAATTGGTCTCATTCCTACTGGACTTAGAAAAGTCAGCCTTGCTGACATGCTGGACTCAGCCTGCTTTCTGTCTGGGTCATTTCCCCACAAAACATGTGTGGTTTGGGGTTGGGGAAGACAATGAAATCCATGTGCTTCCATGTTCAGCTTCGCTGCTCTGCAGGCTCAAGGTTCAGCCTGTCCACTTCCTCCTGTTCTTTGCCCCAAGTAAAATCAACCCGTTTCCAGTAAATAGACCCACGTCCCTAGTAGTACGGCGGGAAGGCTAAGTGTTGATGCAGCCAGTGAGCTATGGGGAATGCTAAAGGATGAATGACTTCAGCCGTGTTGGTATATGTGCTCATTGTAAAACCAAAGTGAATAAAATATTAAAATACATAAAAGTAAAAATCCTTCTTCCTAAAGTAAACGTATCCTCAAGTTGACTTAACTTATTAAATGCCTTCATTAACTAGTATCAACAGGATTTTCTCCAAGATTGGAAACACATGGAGCCCTGCTATCTGTTAGACAAATTCTCAGAACTGAGTCATAGAAAAACAAGACATAAAAATGTCTGAAATGAAAAGAACTCAATGCCTTCTCGTTTCATTCACAGTGAGATTCTAGTCCTTTCCGCACGGTGGAGGCTCTGCACTCTCCTGGCACGTGTTCCTCTCTAGCCCACTCTCTACAGCTCCTTGAACTGTCCTCCAGTCGTGCTGGTATCTTTGCCATTCCCAGAAGGGGCCAAAGGACACTTTCCTGCCTCAAAGCCTTTTACGGGAGGGAACCCTCTTCCTCTGGACGTTCCCTCATGTCCTCCACGTCTCTGCTTAGGGGGCGCCTCATCGGGAAGGCCTTCCCCGATCACCTGATATCCACTGGCACCTCTATTCCCCATCACCTCTGTTTCTTCTCGGATATTCTTCACTATATTTATCATGTCTGGACATATTATAGATTTGTTCCTCTGTTTATTGCCTGACTCCTCCCATTGGAATACAAATTCCTTGGATTCAGAGATTATATTTTGTTGAATGCTATATTCTTCATCCCTTAATAGATGCTCAATAAATAAATACAGAGTAGTGAGTAAGTGAATGACAGCTACCAACTCTTTAGTGCTTGCTATGCAGCAGATACTATACTATGCATTATCTCATTTAATCTTTTCAACAAACATCTGTCCTTCTTCCAAATTATAGTTGAGGAAATTGAAATTTAGGAAGATTAGGAAAGTTGCCTAGGATTGTGGGTGGGATCTATCAGACTGTAAAGCCTGTCCTTTACATTGATTTCTTTGTGTCATCCATCCATTAGAACACCTTTTCACACATATTATCTTATTTTTACTCTGGTTCTTAAATGAACTCCATGTGACAGGCAGGAAATAGTTTATTATCCTTGTTTTAACAGTGAGAAAATTGTGGCTCAGATGGCTAAGATACTTTTGTGGAGTCTCAGAACTGATAAATGTCATGGTCAGGATTTTAGTGATTGTATCTCAAGTACAACAAAGAACTTACTTCAAATTTGGGGATTTATTTTATGAAATAGCTTTCAACTACTTGAAAGTAGTTTACCTGGAACCAGTTCCTTTTATTGATAAGAATCAACTTTATTTAAAAAAAAACCTGACAAAGAATCTCGGAGGTATGAACTGTGTATTTACTCTCCAAGACTTGTCTAGAGCCTTGTGGGGTTTTTTTTCTTTTTATTTATTTATTTATTTATTTATTTATTTATTTATTTATTTATTTATTTATTTATTATCTTTTGCCTTGTGGGTTTTTAAAAAGTTTTTATTTAAATTCCAGTTAGGTAACATATGGTGTAATATAAGTTTCAGCAGTACAGTTTAATGATTCAACGCTTCCATACAGCACTCAGGGCTTGTTGTAACACTCCTGAGTCTCCATCACTCATCCCACCCATTGCCCCACCCACCTCCCCTCTTGCAACCATCGGTTCGTTCTCCATCCTTAAGAGTCTCTTGTGCTTTGCTTCCTTCTCTCTCTTCTTCCCCTTCCCCTGTGTTCATCTGTTCTGTTTCTTAAATTCCACATATGAGAAGCACCTGGGTGGGTGGTGCAGTCAGTTAAGCTTTCGACCCTTGGCTTTGGCTCAGGTTATGATCTTAGGGTTTTGAGATCAAGCCTCATGTCAGGCTCCTCATGGAGCATGGTGTCTGCTTGGGATTCTCTCTCCCTCTGCCCTTCCCACTTGTGCCATCTCTCTCTCTTTCTAAACCAAATAAATAAATCTTTATTTAAAAATCCACATATGAGTGAAATCATATGGTATTTGCCTTTCTCTGACTGATGTATCTCGCTTAGCATAATACTCTCTAGCTCCATCCATGTCACTGCAAATGGCAAGATCTCATTCTTTTTTACGACTAACATTCCATAATATATATAATATTCCATAATATATAATATTCCATACATGTGGAGTACTATTCCGTATACCACATCTTCTTTATCCATTCATCAGTCGAAGGACATTTGGGCTCTTTCCATAATTTGGCTACTGTAGGTAATGCTGCTATAAATGCTGGGTGCACATGTCCCTTCAAATTAGTATTTTTTTTAATCCTTTGGGTAAATACCTAGTATTACAATTGCTGGGTCATAGGTTAATTCTATTTTTAACTTTTTGAAGAAACTCCTAATTGTTTTCCAGAGTCGCTGCACCAGATTACTTTCCCACCAACAGAGTAAGATCCCCCTTTTTCCCCATCCTCGCCAACACCTGCTGTTTCTTGTGTTGTTGATTTCAGCCATTCTGACAGGTGTGAGGCGATATCTCATTGTGGTTTTGATTGTATTTCCCTGATGATCGGTGATATTGAACATTTTTTGATGTGTCTGTTGGCCAGCTGCATGTTTTCTTTGGAAAAATGTGTCTTCATGTCTTCTTAGAGCCTTGTGTTAATAAATGCTTTGTAAGTATACCTTCTAAATGTTTGTTCCTTGTTGTTTATAGCCCTAGCCCTCTATTAAGCTTCTGGCACCCAATGATGGATGATAATGTGTTCAGTATGAAGAGACTGTTTTGCACAGTTTTAAACGCCGAACCACCCCACCCCACCCCAGCCCCGCCCCTGGAAAAACAATCAGGCAAATGGTAATAGATTTGTGCCTTTTTCCTTCCTCTTCCTTCCTAATCCTTTAAAGGATTGTCCACCCCCCAAGCTTCCAAGTCATCTCGCACCATCCCAGACAGTCCCATGTCACTCTTATTCTAGTCGATGTGTGTGCCAGGTCCAGCCAGGTCCACACTTCACTCTGTCTCTACCTTCCTCTCTACCTCCAGCCTTTCTCCCACTTCTTTCCCTCATGTGATCTTAGGCAAAATGAAAAAGGAGGTGAACTAGTTTCTTCAGCCCTTCATTCCTTCTTTGTTAACTCTTGGCCCTCTTTGGTACTCAGGGACTGAATGGTCTTTCCCCCTAGAATGGGGAAGACATCATGGTGAGAGCTTTACTGACCCCAACTCAGGCGTGGAGTCTTGGCAATAATTTAAACTCCTTTCATTTCAATTTTCTTACCTGAAAAATGGTGATAAAATAGCACCTACCTCAAAATATCAGCAGTCTGAATGAGGAGTGACAGGAAATCTATGGCAGGCAATGCAATGAATCACCAACTCACGAGTGATTGCATCTTTATTATAAATGTCAGGTGAGCAACTAAAATGTGTGATAAGCACTGTCAAGAATATATTATCATGGATTAACGTAACTGGAGCTCACTTTCTTTTATTGCACAACCATATGTGATACCCTGAGATAAGCAGATGAGCCAGACCCATTTGGAGAGTACTTAAGTGCTGGGAGAGATCATATGCTACTGCGCTCAGCTATTTTACTTGAGCAAATATGCATCAGCCTGAACTCTTGAGACACCAGACAGCTACTTTCTTAACAATGACATTTACAAGGAGTGTGAATACATTCATGAAGATAGTGGGAGGAGATTTATCAAAAGATTTGCAAAAAAAAAAGAAAAGAAAAGGTAATCAATTCGGCTGCATGCTGCAAAAGAAACAAGAAAAGACTAACATTTATTGAGTATTTGCCAGGTGCCTATAGAACATAGATCTACATGATCTATGTTCATTCTCCAATTTCACTCTCCAAACCACCCTAGAAATAAATGCTGCTTTTTAGAATATAAAAGATAACAAGCAGATCTCATTTTTTAAGCTTAAAAAGAAGTATTGGATCCTACAACCAAATGACAATCAAACAAATAACCAGATTTTAAAATGGGCAAAGAACTTGAATAAACATTTCTCCAAAGAAAATGTACAAATGGCCAATAAGCATATGAAAAAGATGTTCAAAATTTTTAATCATCAGGGAGATTCAAGTCAAAACTGTAACAAAATATTACCTCACAACCATTAGGTGAAAAAAAAACAGAAAATAATGTGTTGGTGAAGATGTGGGGAAATTGGAATCTTTGCACACTATTAGTGGGATTGTAAGATAGTGAAGACTGTATGCAAAACAGCAATGAGTCCTCAAAAGATAAAGAATAGAGCTACTATAAGATCTAACAATGCCACTTCTGGGCATATATTCAAAAGAGTTTAAAACAGGATCTTGAAAAGATATTTGCACTCCCATTTCATTGTGGCGTTATTCACAATGGCCAACATACGGATGCAACCATCCATAGATGAATGGATAAAGAAAACATGGTGTGGGGTCACTGGCTGGCTCAGTCAGTAGAGCCTGTGACTCGATCTCGGGTTGTAAGTTCAAGCCCTACATTGCGTGTGGAGATCATTCAAAAATAATAAAAATCTTCTTAAAAAGAGAGAAGATGCGGTGTATACATAAAATGGAACATTTCTCAGCCTTTAAAAAGGAGGCAACTATGCTCTAACATGAATAAACCTTGAGGACATTATGCTGAGTGATATAAACCGATCCCCTAAAGACATCCTGCATGGTTCCCCTTCTAGGAGGTATCTAAAGAAACGTGGTGTAGATGAGAACGTTCTGGAGCTCTATTGCACTAGATGAATAGAATCATCTATTCTATGATGTGCATGGAGTTAACAATACTACTGTGCTACACTCTTAAAAATCCAAGTGTATAAATTTATGCTATGTGGGTTTTTTTACTACATTAAGAAAGAGTATTTTTAACCAGATTGAAATTAAATTATTTCAAAGCCATCGGTCCAGCTGAGATCCCTCATTTTATATTTGAGGAAACAAGTTCTAAAGAAGAAAGTGAATTGGTTAATTCACTTGGCTGAGCAGGGATGAGGCAGGGTGCACTCAGCCCAGTACCCTGTTTGCTACAACACCAAATCTAAGGTAAATTAGGGAGCCCTAGAGGAGAAGCCTAACACTGACTTTCCTGGGAAGAATTGTTTATTAGTTGTTTCCCTTCCTTGGGCTTTACAGAGAGGTATCACTTAACTAACCCAATTTAACAAACCAACAGGATCAGACTGAAAAGTGCTAACAGATGAAAGCATCATCAACCCACGACTTCTTCTATTTCAGGATTTCCTGAAATGCACAAGTGTGCAAAGCAGTGTCATTGGTCTGAGCTCGGACCATCCCCAAATGAGGCCTCAGGACAGCACAACGGGTTACGGGGTCAGAGTCTGACAGGTCAGCAAGTGTAGGGTGGACATGTTCAAGTGGCTGAACCTTTGTATGCACATAATTATCTCTAGTCTCTACCATAAACCAATAAAGCATCACATATAATAGCCTTTATGCATTTCTGGACACGTAAGTATGTGTTTATAAATGTACGTATTTATTACATGGTAAGTGTATATCTGTAGTATTTCCTTCTCTAAATCATACAAGGGTTAGGCGGCTCCCTGACTTCTCCACCACAGATGGAGTCAGAGATCAGGCTGGGGTGGAGCCCTGGGCGGGGCACAGTCAGAATTTCCCTTGGCCGCTGGTGAACTGGAGGAGTGAAAAGAGTGGGCATGAACTTAATTTCCTTCTGAAGCAGAACCCAGTTTTTGGATGGGACAGATCTGGGTTCAATTCCCACCCATGAGGTTTATCTGCTGTGTGACACCGGACAGATTACTCAATGTCGCTATGCCTCATTCTCATCCCCTAGAACCACATGAAGCTCTCTCTGGTGGCATCATTGGGCGAGTCGGGTGAGCTCATACACATAATGTGACAATCCCAGTGTTTGGGGCCCCCAGTGCACACGTAAATAAAAAGTTCTGCTACCTTTCAGAACTTCAAAGTCATTTTATCCCCAGAGAAGCCACTAAACTCAAAAGCTAAGTGCTCTTACACAAAATGGAATTACCCATTACTGATGGAGCACTTTACGCGTATCCCGCATGTATTGGACTCCAGAGCCTGGCCGGGGGAGGATGGTTGTGATGTCCAACTGGGGATCAGTTGTTGACTAAGATATTTGGGATTAACAGTCTTGCCTCATAAATTTCCCCCATATTTTTGAATCACTTTTATAAAGTGTGTGATTGCTTCTAATCTCAATCTTGCCAGGAGAAGTAAGCCTCCCTGGGGATAATTAGGATTTTCTACTCACGACTCATGTAGCAAAGTGTTTGAAACTCTCCCAAAGGCACTGATCTCACAGCCTCTTCTTTCATTTTTAGCCTCACCTACTCTTGCCTAAGGCGATGGGATGCCTTTGTTTCCTTTGCTTCCTTATTGGTTTGTTTCCCATTAGTTGAACACCATCAATCGAAATCCTTGCTTAGACTTGCAAGAAAATCTCTGAGGTATGTTTGGAACAGACACGTGATCGCAGTGACGTATCTTTCAAGTTTTCTTGAGCATCCCTCTTGCCCCGGTGTCTGTCTTCACAACTCCCCATTTCCTGTTTCCCATCGCTCCCCAATCTTTCCAGACCTCCAGGACGCACTAACATATAAAAATTCAAATGATTCAGATAATTATTATGTCCCCTGGAAAACCAACCTCTGTCCCCATTTGCATTCCCAGAGGCAATCACTGTTACTAATTAATATGTACCCTTCTGTGCCTTTTCCTCCACAATTATTAGATTGGACCACTGTAAGATTGTTGGTTTTGTAGGTCACAAATGACTGAATATAAGCAATTTCATATGACTTAACCGAGTCTCTCTTTACACATACACGGGTATATATGGACATACAGATACACGCGCGCACACACAGAAGCGTAGAGGGCCATTTTGTGGATTTAAAAAACACAAACAGGATCATATTATACATATTTTATCAATTTTTTTCGCAGAGGAATACATCCTGGAAATCTTCTAGGTTCATCACTGCAACCCTACTCAATTCTTTTTGACCACTGGTAAAATTATTTTAAATGGATCATTTATTTAACTTTTTTCATTCCCCTCTCCATGTCTCTCATTGTTATGAATTCTACAAGATTTGTACATGTCTCTGTGTTTATGTGAGAATATTCAACATTTACTTTCTAAAACAAAGGTTTGTGTAAAGAAACATTTTAGAAATAAGTTGGTCCTTATTACCTGTAGGATTAGTGCATAACATGGGCTGATCGTGTGGTTAATCTTGAGTCCACTCCTTTATTTTTCCACCTGTTGTGAAATGTGAGCTCAAGGTAGTGCTGGAAAAATAAGCGATACTCTAATTCTCTGCCTAAAGGTGTCCTCCCTGAGTCCGACGTTTTTGGGGTCTGGCTTTGAGGGTCTTCTGGCTCTGTGTGCCGCCCCTGTTATTTGGCCATTGAGAAGTCTTCCTTGAGGTTGCAGGTAGGCCATCCTTTTTATAGGAAATACAGCCGGATTCTGTTTGTCTTAATTTCCTAATCTGTGCCGCAGAGTTGACATGACTGAACACTATGTATGGCTCCAAACTTTCCTCTCACCAAAATCCCTCCACCACCCTTTGTATTTGTTTTTTACCATAAACACCTTGGAGTTTGAAGGATTTCTTTTTGACCACCAAATAGCGTTTATGAGTCAATATGTTGGATCTCACAGATATTGTCACAGGCAATGAAATATGTCGATCAATCTGACAAGCGGCAGGCGGGAGGGTACAGGTGTGGCTGCACCGTGTTACCATGAGTCCAGGTTGAAGTGAGAAAATGTAATATTTGGGGTCACCTCAGACCCTTTTTGACGGTTCTTTGAAGGATTGAAAAAAGCTTTGGGCCTCTCTACTCCCCTAAGAGAGTCAGTAAAGGCAGGGGCTTCACAGGGCCTAGCACAGATCCCATCCCAAGGAATGGTCTGTCGAGTGAAAATGACTTGAAGCATTTCACATGTTTCTTAGAATCTGCTGTAAAGAAGCTGTGGTCTCTGTATACAGTGGGATATTCCTCAGCCATTAGAAACGACAAATACCCACCATTTGCTTCGACATGGAGGGACCTGGAGGGTATGATGCTGAGTGAAGTAAGTCAATTGGAGAAGGACAAACATTATATGGTCTCATTCATTTGGGGAATATAAGAAATAGTGAAAGGGATTAAAGGGGAAAGGAGAAAAAATAAGTGGGAAACATCAGAAAGGGAGACAGCACATAAAGACTCCTAACTCTGGGAAACGAACTAGGGGTGGGGGAAGGGGAGGTGGGCGGGGGGGGTGACCTGGTGATGGGCACTGAGGGGGGCACTTGATGGGATGAGCACTGGGTGTTATTCTATATGTTGGCAAATTGAACTCCAATAAAAATAAATTTATAAAAATAAAAAATTAAAATTAAAAAAAAAAAAGAATCTGCTGTAAAGCATCCGCGAGGGCCCAGTTTGTAGCCCACAGTTGAATAGTCTTTTCCCATTTCTTTAAAAATTTCTTGTTTCCCATTTCTCTTGCTCTCAAAATCTCTCTCAGCCCATCGCTACTGTGAAGATTCTCTCTTCACCCCTCTGTCTCACCTCCAAACCCAGCGCTGCCTGGTTCTTGGCCTCCTTGGCTTCCATTTCTCTCTTCCATGTATTTCTTCCCCTAAAACTTGTCCTCCCTCTCCTGTTACATGGTCGTCTCAGACTTCTAAGGTAAGAAACCCTGATTTAGGAGAGTCTCAGGAAGAGGGGAAGACGGGCTTGTCCCTGCCTGGAGGGAGCAGAGAGGAAGGTGGCTCCTTCATCTCTCCTGGAGGCTGATGTGTTCCCAGGAGAAGGACTGAGGTGTGTGGGGCTGTGGTTATTTCTTGACTTTTAGTTCCTGAAAATAATGTGTGTGTAATACACTTCTTGACCATCTTCTTGGCACTTTGGAGGAAACAAACAATAAGATAGGACTCCATATGTGTTCTCTGGACTATGTATAGTTGTCCTCTTCCTTGATTTTCCATAGAAGAAATACTACGTGTTTCCTAGGAGTGTAGGGTCTGCCTCCTTCTGCAAAGGTCTTTGAGGTCCCTACTAGGGGCAGGTGGGAAGAGAGTGAAAGGAGACTGGAAGCCTGAACTTCCAGGAACATATCGATGAGGAGCTGAACAGTCCTTGGGGGTCACTGTTGCTCTTTCTTTTACCCTGGGCTCTGCTCCCCCCTGAGTCCTAGGAAAGAACTCCTGGAACGTCGAAAAAAAAAATTAAAACTTTTATTCCTACTCACTTTTTAATCTCATGATTTTTAGTTTCCGTCCGGGTGTATGTTTTCTCAGGTACATAATGTATATTAACAGAAGAGGACACAGACGCAATAGCGAAATCTGTAAATGTGCCGCTTTCAGGGGTGCTCGGTCAAGTCTTTTTCTCCGCACGGGCACGTGGTCAAAAGTGCATCTGTCTGTTCACTCGCGGCTCCTCGTGGCCTCCTGCTCTATGTCGCTATTTTCCGGGTGACAGGGAGCAAAGCTCGGCGATCAGTGCTCCTCAGGAAACCCTCTGCCACCCTTCACTCAGGGTCAGGGGTTAGTAGTCAGTAACCCAAGAGGCTCTTGCTTCAGCCTCTTTTCAACTCAACCACGGAATCGGCCCCGACCTCTGTGGAAGGGGTCAGGAGGCGCGAGCAGATTCTCCGCAAGGCAGGTGTGTGAGTCTAAACATCTGGGTTGGAATAGTGTAAATAGATGGTTGCTTAACTCTCTTCTCAGAAGACAGCGGAGTGGGAGGAAAGACTGCTCAGAAATCGTCCAAAGGGCAGAAGCGGTGGGCCCGCGACGGCGAAGGAAAGCTCTTCCTTCCGAGTCTCCTGTGGCATGGCCATCAAGGCGGAGCGCAGATTTCGATGGATTATTCTGCCAGTCCCTGCAGGGAGCCTGCTTCTCCCTCTGCCTGGGTCTCTGCCTCTCTCTGTGTGTCTCATGAATAAATAAATAAAATCTTAAAAAGAAAAATCCATCATTATTGATTTGCACTGCCGTGTGTATCATGTATGGAATACACATGTACATTTGAATTTATTCCTAGGCTATATCCTGTTTCACTGTATCCTTTATTTTTTCTTGTGGTAATAATGCACTATGTTAATCATTACAACTTTACAGTAATTTGGGGTATCTAGTAAGAGCCATCACCCCTCCTTGTTCTTTGACTTTAGGAGTGTTTTGACTACTCTTAGCATTTTTATTTACCTTACCAGTTTCTACAAAAAAACAAATCTGTTGATCTTCTGACTGGAATCATTTTGAATCCTTAGGTGAATTTTAGGAGAATGAACACCTTTATATATTAAACCTTTTAACCCCCTGTTTTATGTCTTCATTTATTTAATTTTTGTGTAATGCTGCCTTTGAATAAAAATTTTAATTTTTTTCCCATAAGTACCTTACATACATTTGTTAGATTTATTTTCTTAAGTTGTAAATTTTGGGGAGTTATTGCACATGGTTTTTTTTTCCTTAAAATTACGATGTTGTATAGAAATGCAAATAACTTGTTATTTTGATTTTATACTCAGCTAAACTCTTATAAGGTCAAATAGTTTTTAAAAATTCTTTTGGACCGGGGCACCTGTTTGTAGTTGAGCATCTGCCTTCGGCTCAGGTCATGATTCCGGGGTCCTGGGTTCGAGTCCCACGTTGGGTTTCCCGCAGGGAGCATGCTTCTCCCTCTGCCTGTGTCTCTTCCTCTCTCTCTCTCTCTCTCTCTCTCTCTCTCTCTGTGTGTGTGTGTGTGTCTCTCATGAACAAATAAACAAAATCTTAAAAAAAATCTCTTGAATTTTTTAAGATTATAATTGTATCATCTAGTTAAAGGGATTTTATTTCATCCTTTTGTCTATATACCCTTTTATTTCTCACTGCATTGGCTAGCAATTCTAATACAATGTGGAAAAGACAGTGATAGGAGGCACCCTCGTCTTGTGTGATCAGTATTTTACTGCCAATACGCTTATATATCTTAGTGATGTACTGTTCTGAGCCCATTTGGTTATGTACGAGGCTTAGAATAGGTTAGATAAGCTGTTTAGAAAATGCTTACAAATATTTGTTTAATAAGTGTCTGTATTCATGGTGAAATTTGGTCTGAGATTTGTCTTTCTTTGAATGGATATCGATTTTTATCAAAAGGTGTTTCACATGCACTGAGTCCATCAGGTAACTTTGCTTTTTTAATCCATTAAAGTATTAAATTAAACTACTTGATGGTTTAATGTTAATTTGATTTTGTATTTTGTTTGTTTGTTTGTTTGTTTTTTGATTTTGTATTCTTGGGGAAACCAAACGTGGTCATTACATATTACTTGCTACACGTTACTATCTTCAGTTAGAAGAGAGCTCGCTTAGGATTTTTGCATCTATCCTCATGAGGTCACTGGCTCATGACTTTTCTTTTTAATGCTGTCTTCCTGAAATGTCAAGATCTGACTCCTCAAACATTGCCAACATATCCTATTGGTGAAGTAAAGCTAACAGTTTGATGAGATAATTGCTTACACCCATTAGAGAGCACCAGCTCTGCAGGGCTTTGGCAGTGTCTGTGAGAAAGGGAAGGCAAGAGAAGAATTTATTGGATTGAAAGTTCTTTTTTTTTTAATTTTTATTTATTTATGATAGTCACAGAGAGAGAGAGAGAGGCAGAGACGCAGGCAGAGGGAGAAGCAGGCTCCATGCACCGGAAGCCCGATGTGGGATTCGATCCCGGGTCTCCAGGATCGCGCCCTGGGCCAAAGGCAGGCGCCAAACCGCTGCGCCACCCAGGGATCCCTGGATTGAAAGTTCTAAGGAGCATTTTTTATTTTAATGAAGTTTGGCTATCAGTGATTTCTTTCATGAATCCTGCCTTTCACACCATATCTAAAAAGTCATCGCCATATCCAAGGTCGTCTGGGTTATCTCCTGTGTTATCTTTCTGGGAGTTTTATAGTTTTGCATTTTGCATTTATGTCTATGGTTCATTCTGAGTTAATTTTTGTCAAGGGTCTATGTCTAGAGTCAATTTGCTTTTTTGTATATGAATATCCAGTTGTTCTAGGACCATCTGTTCTATTTTAGATTGGACTGTATATTTAAAGGGGTGTTTCAAAAAAATAAAATAAAAAATAAAGGGGTGTTTCATGTATCCTGTGATTTCTAGGTATTTTGCAGTGGGAGATCTTTCAGTGTATCTTTCCGATCATGGTGTCAAGAAATGGAAGTCCTCTATAAATTTTTGTTGAAACAAATGAATCACGTGGCTGGGGAAGTATACTGAAAGTTGAGTCTGTTGAGTCTGTGTCTGCATGGCCTGCATTCCATGGCTAACCAGAGTGGGCTGTGGTCACCAAGGAATCACACCTTGTTAGTAGAATGAAATGACCATTTAGCTCAAGCAGTCTGTTAGGAAAATAGGAGAGATGAATTAGTAAGTTCAGCAGTTTGCTAATTTTCTATGTAATTTGATTTCAAGATCTCATCAGCATATATTCTATTCTACATGAAACCACAAACATGCTGTGCTATTACTCAACCTTAACCATGGACATGATTTTCCTGGGCCAGATCCAAGGCCAACATCCGTGGTGAGTCCTCTTTGTGGCTGGTCCGAGGCAGGTTGCAAGGGTGGCATGGGGTCAGGAAGTATGGCCATTGAGCCCGCAGAAAAAGGGAATGTGAAATAAAAGACCTGTTCTAAGGAGAGATTTCTTACTGCTGCAAGTTACTTTTCAAAAATGCTGCAGAGCCACGACTCTTGTTTAAAGATGGCAAAGTGAGCACGTGTTAAATATTTTATGTGACTATAGCCTGGGAGCCACACTGACGTTATAACTGGCTCAAAGGAGAAGTGACAAAAGTGCAAATGGATATGAAATAAAGGAAAGTAGAAATGACTGTGCACGGGAGACACCACGAGCCTCTTCCAAGTCCGGGAGGGGAGTCAGCGGAATGTCTCCTGGACAGGACGGACTTTGCTTGCCCGCAGACGTAGCGGCCCCTTCCCTCAGTTACCCCTGAGTTCCAGGGCTGGGAATAGCTTGCACGGAATTCCAGTAAGACGCCCTGGAAGGGTGGGCTGCAGACAGCGGTCTCCCCTGGACTAGCAAGTGTGACACAGAGCCTGCGTCCTGGGACACTTGTCAATCTGGAAACGAGCACAATCTACTAAAGAAGTGAGTTTCTTTCAGCTCAGAGATGCTGCCTTTTTGAAGTGGGACTGACTCGCCAACCCAGCGCACGCAAAGCAGAGGAGGGAATGAAAGCTCTGGCCCGTGTGCATTCTCCTCCGGCTGGCCCTGCCCGCGAGGACCCCTGGCCTCTGCCTCATCCGCTCAAATCTGCATTTATCACGTATTTTGGACCATAACACATAGGAAGTGGATTGTAACAGTGCAAGCACACACACAAATACACACTCATAAAACAGAAACAGGTTAACTGAAACGAGTCCGACCTTTATTATGCAGAACATGTTGTCTTTCCCTTTTCATTCCATTCCTTTTATAAAATGCCGGTTGTAAAAAATAAAAAAAATGAAATGCCGGTTGTGACTCACCTAATGTTAAGACCCACGAATGAAGTGGTTTTTTTTTTAATTTTTATTTGTTTATGATAGTCACAGATAGAGAGAGAGAGAGAGAGAGAGAGAGAGGCAGAGACACAGGCAGAGGGAGAAGCAGGCTCCATGCACCGGGAGCCCGACGTGGGACTCGATCCCGGGTCTCCAGGATCGCGCCCCGGGCCAAAGGCAGGCGCCAAACCACTGCGCCACCCAGGGATCCCATGAAGTGGTTTTTGACTTTGCACGTTATACTCACTCAAAGAGCTTTCAGAAATACCGATGCCTGGGTGCGCTCCCAAGGATCTGATATAAATGGGCTGCCTTGCACCCTGGGCATCTGTGTTATTATAAATCCCTCAGGTGATTGGGTGCATACAGCCAAGGTGGAGAGCTGCTTCCCGGTGCAGCCGCAGGTGTCTAGGCCCTTGCTGTGCATGCGTGGCCTGCCTTCCATGGCTAACCAGAGTGGGCTGTGGTCACCAAGGAATCACACCTTGTTAGTAGAATGAAATGACCATTTTGCTTAAGCAAAGCAAAGACAACCTGTTCCTTAATCCGGTCTGTATGGAATCATGCTGATTATCAGAATTTTAGGCATCTAAGGGCAACCAGAACAAGACTATTCCTTATTATTTTCTTCAAAATTGAAGAATTAAATATTTTTTAAAAGATTTACTCATTTATTTTAGACAGAGGGAGACAGCAAGCACGAGAGTGGGAATGTCAGAGGCGGAGGAGAGGGAATATCAAGGGGACTCCAGGCTGAGCTTGGAGCCCAACAGGAGGCGCGATACCACAACCCTGAGATCAAGGCCTGAACTAAAATCAAGAGTAGGAGGCTTAACCGGCTGAGCCACCCGGGCGCCCCAAAGACCATTTTTAATTATCCACAGAATGCAGCTTAATTCTCCTTAGAAAACTCATCTTTTTTGATGCTGATCTGGGATCGGGGTCCCCGGGTTGTCATTTGTCATTTGTCTCAGGTATAATTAAATCTTACTAAGTAATGGAGACTGAATTACAGCTGAGAACCAAGGACAAGAAAAGGCAAAATAACACCCTTATTACGAATCTTATTTATATGTGCAGCATGCAATTTACCAAAAAAAAAAAAGGCACCCAAGAAAATATGCAGTACTATTTATTTATTTATTTATTTATTTATTTATTTATTTATTTATTTTATTGCAGCACTCTTTATTGCACATTCCAGTGGCCAAGTGATTCTCAGAGAATGCCTTCGCTGATTTGGGCCAGCTGCCAGTGTCGCTGGTCACTTTGCAGTCACAATGACAAAGGAATGCAGTTCCCATAGGACTCCTTGCTGAGATGTTCATGTGTATTAATGAGTAAGTTGAAAGGTAAACAGCAAAGATACGTTGGAACTTCACTCGGTCATCAGTCCCATGAGTGACACTGCTCAGTTGGCTAATGGTTTTAGGATATTACGGTTTTGGTGTTAAAACAGCGGAGACACACTCTAGTGTCTAATCCGCAGGCTAACATTCCCCCGTTCCTTCCTTAAGCCTAGACTAAGGGTTGCCAGATTACAATGAAATCTATCGAGTCACTCCAATACATTTTGGGTTTATAAAAAATATAATAATAAGATGACTTATTGGAATGCAGCACGCCGGTAGATTGTTTCCATGGTGTGTACGGCTGCTCCTCAGCAGCAGCGAGAGCCGAGTTGTCACCGGGTTGGCTTGACGTCCCAGATACTTATAATCTGCTCTCTACAGAAAAAGTTGACTGACTTTCGGCCTAGACAATCAACAACGTAATGAATTATGCTCTATTATGTAGCGTTTGCCAATTTCCGTGTCGCGAATACCCCCTGGTGCATTTCAAGCTGACCGCATGACAAGGCTGATGGGTGACGCTGGGGCAAGGTGCACCGTGGCACACCATTGTGGGGTCTTGATACTAGACTGTTGAAATTAACACAAAAAATCTCAAGGGCATGGATAATAGTAAAATATGGCAAATAATTAGGAAGCGATGAGTTTTAAGTATTTATCTCTGTTTTCAATATAATTTATTTGAGTTTAAGTTTGTATAATTTACTGTGCTTGGTTTTAACAACCAACTCACAAAATCACTGAACGTTTTGTAAGAGGACCTCGGGATCTGGTATGAAATGGCTCAGCCCCCCGTCCCCCAGTGTGGAGGGTAGAGGTGCCACGTGTTGGGGTGTGTGTGCTGTATTTATATGCCAACGATGAGGGAAGACTTCAAAAGGGGGAAGCTGGAATCGTAGGATGGGGATCTTTGAAGAATGAACAGGAGTTTGACTGAATACCTCATTTTTATAAAATTTACTGAGAACCTACAGGTGTCAATTTAGAGCTGGAGCTACAGAGATGAGTAAGACACAAACTTTGCCCGTAGAGTTCACAATGGATGGAACAGGTACCCTTCCTTCCTTCCTCCCTCCCTCCCTCCCTCCCTTCCTTCCGTCCTTCCTTCCATTAATAATTTCTTGCTCTTCTACTGTGAGCCCTTTTGCACAGATTTAATAGTTAATGAGATATCTCAAACTAATAATTCTGATGCAGAGTGGTAAATACCACAACAGAGATATGGGGAAAAGTGTTATGAGAACATAGGGAAGAAGGGATTAACCCTATGTGGGGTTAGGACCCTTTAGGGTCCATCCCATATTTGCATAACACTATTTCCTTCCGAACTCATGGTCTCACTGCCTCTGAAAATGCCTTGGGCTTCTTGCTAGACCATGGAGTCCTTGACATTAGTGACTAGATGTTATATTTCTGGGCTGCGTGCCTGGCACTAAGTTGGCTTACATTATATATTTCTTAAAAGAAGGATTGCAAAAAAAAAAAAAGAAAGAAAGAAAAAGAAGAAGGATTACATCAGCTCTCCGTGACTACTATGGAATCATTTAGAAACATCATTACTTCTCACTGCCATAGAATTGATCAACGGACTTTTTCTCCATCCGTGTGACCAAAGTAACAACTTACATCAATAACTTCAGAAGGAAATTTAAAAAAAAGGAAAAGAAAAAGAAATGTGAAAGGAGAAGTGAAATTAAGTGCTCAGTGGATTTGTTAACATGATCCAATTCCTTCCTGTGGTCACTCACTGTAGATGTGTCTGTTCCACTTCCTAAAGTCTTGGGGTATTTCCACTTTCCATTTACTGGGGATCCTGTCCTTTCCACCTGTTTATGTCGAATCCCCAGGCCCCAGGCCAATCTGAATTGCCTGTGGTGAGGGATGGAGGGAGTGCGTACGTCCTAGAGCCACCATCCTCCTTTCTCTGCTAACACTTTTGATTGATCTGTGCATCCAAAACACAAGGGGCGCCTGGGTAGCTTGGTCAGGCAAGCGTCTAACTGTGGTCAGGTCCTGGGTTTGAATCCCACCTCGAGCCCCCTGTTCAGCGGGAAGTCTGCTTCTCCCTCTGCTCCTCCCCCTGCTCATGCTCCCTCTCTCTCTCTCAAATAAATAAATGAATTAAAAAAAAAAGAAAAGAAACAGAAGAAACGTACAAGAGCAGTCATTGTCAGGAATGAGGCCTGTGATATACTCCTGCTTACTGTCTTTATGTGGGCATCAATTTTTAAAAGGTGACAATGATTTAGAACTAAGTCCTAGCACCACCTGTGGTAGGCAGAGTAATCATCCTCCCAAAGCGCCTGCATCCTATCCCCAGAACCTAGAAATATGTTACCTCTCATGGAGAAAGGGACTTAGCAGAGGTGATAAAGTTAAGAAAGGATCTTAACGTATGGAGCGAATCCTGGATCGTCCGGGTGAGCCCGGTGTAATGAAGGACAGAGAGGACAGAGAGACAGGAGATTCAGAGGAGACGGAAGGATGGAAGGACAGGCTGGAGGGATACGGTTGCTGGTTTTAATGATGGAAGAAAGGGCAACAGGCCAAGGAACGTAGGTCACCCCAAGAAGCCCGAAGAGGTAAAGAAATAGACCGAGAGCACACAGCCCTGCCTCAACTTTGATTTTTTTCCCAATATGACTCATTTGGGGTCACTAACTTCTAGAGCTATAAGACAATAAATATTAGTGTTTTTAAGCCACCAAGTTTGTGGTCATTTGTTACAGGTGCCAGAGGAGATAATACACCACACCTTTGTCCTCCATGGGTTATAATGACGTCTTGCTGCCTGACCCCGCAGGTCCCTGCCCCTCTGCCTTGTGTTCCCGGGACTGTCATGAACCTACGTCTCTGCAGGAACCTGAGCGCCACTGATTCCTTCCAGTCAAACTGGTGCCATCAGTGTCCCTCTAAAACCTCAAGAACAGGGATCCCCGGGTAACTCAGCAGTTTGGCGCCTGCCTTTGGCCCAGGGCGCGATCCTGGAGTCTCTGGATCGAGTCCTGCATCGGGCTCCTGGCGTGGAGCCTGCTTCTCCCTCCTCCTGTGTCTCTGCCTCTCTCTCTCTCTCTGTCTGTGTCTATCATAAGTAAATAAATAAATCTTTAAAAAATAAAAATAAAATAAATAAAACCGCGAGAACACACTGTGAACACACACACGCACATACACACACCCCTTCCAGTCCACTTCCTTGCGCCGACACATTCCCACAACCAAATTCTCCCAGCTCTTCCAGCCTCATAGCCCTTTGACAGTTGACGACAACATGTGTAGGACAGGGATGAGACGCCCGTCTTATTTTCCTCTTGCATCTCCTTTGCCACAGAGCTGGATAGATAATAAGTCAAATGGCACTTGTTGCCTTAGTCATTCTGAAGCTCCTGAGCCGCCAGACTTTGGTACGGAGTTCCTGGTTGACCTTCGGATCCTATTAAACTATTACAATTTCCCGCGTTAGAAAATGAAGTCCTGTAGTTTCTACATGTATCGGGTCATGAAACTAAGAGTTTAGCTTCTAAAGAGCTTAGGTTTTTGTGATTCCGAGTGTTTACTGGGCTGTGAGTTTGTGGCTGGAGATGGGCCTGTAACCCAGCATGGCCATGGGGCAGCATGACGGCACGGAAGTCTAAGGCCTTGTACCAGTTCCGTACAGACTGTACTACCAAAAATATTAGTTCTCTGTTCCGTCTGAATTGGTTGCATCAGCCTTGTTACCTCCCCAAAACTGACTGGTGATCCTTGTCTGGTTTAGGGTTGCAAAATAGCACCAACTAGTTTTGCTTCTGCAAGTCGCGCTTTCCTTATTGGGAATGGCTCCGAGCGCACTGGGACAGCTGGTGTCATCTCCCTCTGTCTCCACTCCCCTCCTTGACCGAGCCTCTCTCTCCGGCTTCCATGAATGTCAAGTGTCATTGTGTTGTGTCCTCTACTCACGTCCTTTTTTTTTTTTTAATAATAAATTTATTTTTTTATTGGTGTTCAACTTGCCAACATACAGAATAACACCCAGTGCTCATCCCGTCAGTGTCCCATCATAAGGGCAAGTTTCTGCAGTCATTTCTGCTTTCTGAGGCGGTAGGATCCCGAATGGTGACATGTCTTAGGTGCAGGCCTCACATCTGCAAATGTTGGATTTCAAAGGACTGACGGGATGAGTACTCACGTCCTTTGAAATCCAACGTTTGCAGATGTGAGGCGTGCACCTGAGACGTGAATCCGTATGGGAGCATTTGTTTTTCAACAGAGTGAAGGTAAATGGAGTATAAGAGCAACACTTTCCCTGCTGACTACCCCAGAATGATCACAGAAACCACTTCCTGCGTGTGATTTACAGCCGCCTCCCTCAACTTGGGCGGTCACCATTCGGGATCCTACCGCCTCGGAAAGCAGAAACGACTGCAGAAACTTGCCCTTACGATGGGACACACTCTCCAGCTCTGGCTTGATTAAATCAGTCATCTTCCCAAAGCGTATATAACGGAAGCCAGGTTTTAATAAACTCAAATAATTCTGGCCTCTTCACAAGGCCCCGAATGTTGCTGTTCATTCAAAACATTTCGGTGCTTCAAAAGGAGGGGAAAGCAAGTGACAGGATGGGCAGTCCAACCGTGCGGAGATGGGATGAGTCACCAGCAGGGGACTGCTCTCAGGCACAGCAGAGCAGACGTGTCCCTCATTGGATTTGGGGATGGGAGGAAGGGCTAAGGGGACATTGCAGAGTTTTGCGAGGAGCTTTTATGAACCCTCTTGCTCACAAGTGCAGGAATTCAGTTCGAACCAGGTTCAAGAAAAATAATTTTTAGGGGCGCCCGGGTGGCTCAAATGGCTGAGGATCTGCCTTAGGCTCAGGTCATGATCCCAGGCTCCCAGGCTCGAGCCCTGCATTGGGCGCCCCCCCCCACCTGCTCCCCACCTCTGGCAGCCACCGATCTGTTCTTACATCTGGGAGTTCATTCTGTCGTTTGTTTGCCTGCTTTTTAGATTCCACGTGTATGTAAAATTATATGGCATCTGTCTTTCTCTGCCTGAGGTTTTCACTTAGCACCTGCGCTCGGTGCCCATCGACATCATCACTTATAGCCAGATTGGTTTCCTTTGTGTGGCTGGATAATGGTCCGATGGGAGCGTGTGCGCATGTGTTTACACAGGCCGCGCACACATCACATTTTTTTTTTCACATTTTCTTCGTACATTCATTCTTCCTCCGGGGGACACTTCGCTGCTTCGGGCGTTGGCTTCCATCAGTAAGGCTGCAGGGACCGTAGCGCGCAGACGTCCCTTAGAGTCACTGCTTTTGTTTCCTGTGGGTAAATACCTACACGTGGAATTACTGGACCTGTTTTTAATTTTTCAAGGAACCTCTCACTGTCTTCCTCAGTGACTGCATCCATGTGCCTTCCCACCACCAGTGGACAAAGGTTCCCTTTTTCTCCACATTTTCCAAAACCCGTTATTTCCTGTCATTTTCGTAATAGCTCTTCTAACAGGTGTCAGGTGATGGCCCACAGTGGTTTTGACTTGTATTTCCTTGATGATGAGAGATGTCGAGCACCTTTCACTCACCTGTTGGCCACCTGTATGTCTTCTTTGGGAAAATGTCTTTTCAGATCCTCTGCTCATTTTTAAATCAGATTGTCTGGTTTTTTTGGTGTGGAGTTCTATGACTTCTTTATATATTTTGGATATTGACTTCTTATCAGAAACATCACTTGCAAAACTGCAAATATTTTCTCCCATTTCATTTCGTTGATGGTTCTCTTTGCTGTGCAGAAGCTTTTGAGTTGGATGCAGTGTCCTGTGTTTATTTTTGCTTTTGTTGCCTTTGTTTTTGGTATCAAATCCAAAAAAAAATCATCACTAAGATAGATGTTGAGGATGAAATTGCTTATGATTTATTTTAGGAGTTTTATGGTTTCGGTTCTTTTTTTTAATTTTTTTTAAATTTTTATTTATTTATGATAGTCACAGAGAGAGAAAGAGAGAGAGGCAGAGACATAGGCAGAGGGAGAAGCAGGCTCCATGCACCGGGAGCCCGACATGGGATTCGATCCCGGGTCTCCAGGATCGCGCCCTGGGCCAAAGGCAGGCGCCAAACTGCTGCGCCACCCAGGGATCCCGGTTTCAGTTCTTATATTCAAATCTTTAATCCACTTTGAGTTAGGTTTTGTGTATGATGTAAAAAAGTGGATCAGTTTCGTTCTTCTGCGTGTGGCTGCCCAGTTTTCCCAACACTGTTTATAGAAGAGACTGTCTTTTCTCTATTGTATATTCTTGGCTCCTTTGTCATAAATTATTGACCGTACGGGCTCCCAGTGCATGGAGCCTGCTTCTCCCTCTGCCTGTGTCTCTGCCTCTCTCTCTCTCTCTCTCTGTGACTATCATAAATAAATTTTTAAAAAATTAAAAAAAATTATTGACCGTATATGTCTGGGATTTTTTTTCTTGGGTTTTCTATTAGGTTCCATCGATCTATGTGTCTGTTTTTTATGCTGACGCCATGCTGTTTTGATTACTACAGCTATTTGAAATCAGGAAGCATGATGACCTAGCCTTGTTCTTCTTCTTTTACTTCTTCTTTTTTTTAAAGATTATATTCATTTATTTGAGAGAACACACAATTGGACAAGCAGAGGGAGAGGAAGAGGGAGAAGCAGGCTCCCCCCGAGCAGGGAGTCCACCATGGGGCTTGACCCCTGGGATCATGACCTGAGCCGAAAGTAGATGCTTAGCCAGCTGAGCAACCCAGGCGCCCCTTTTTTATTCTTTCTTGAGATCCCTTTAGCTATCTGGGGTCTTCTGTGGTTCTATACAAATTTTAGGATTGTTCCAATTCTGTGGGAAAATGCCATTGGAATTTTGATAAGAATTGCATTGAATCTATAGATTGTTTTAGGTAGTATGGACACTTTTAATAATATAAATTCTTCGAATTCACGAGCATGGAATATCTTTTCATTTATTTGTGCTTCACTTTGTTTCATCAATATCTTACAATTTCCAGTGAATTTGATTTTAAATGTTCTGGCAAAAGAAAAAAAAGTTGGATGGAGGATTAGATAAAATAAAGCATCTGGAAGTTAATAAATTTGGGATCTTGCTGATGGGAACATGAAGGTTCGTTTTACTATTCTCTTACTTTCTGGATCTCTGAACTTTTCCATGATTAAAAAGTTTCCTCTGATAAAAAATGTTTTTAGAAAAGTCTTCTGGGCAGCCCGGGTGGCTCAGCGGTTTAGTGCCACCTTAAGCCCAAGGTGTGATCCTGGAGACCCAGGATGGAGTCCCACATCGGGCTCCCTGCATGGAGCCTGCTTCTCCCTCTGCCTGTGTCTCTGTCTCTCTCTCTCTCTTCTATCTGTATTTCTTGTGAATGAATAAAAAAATAAAATCTAAAAAAAAAGAAAGAAAGAAAGCTCTTCTACCATTAACTGCCCCTTTCTGAAGTTTCAGAGCTTTCTGCTAGATTTGTTTTTCTTTAAATCATCTACATTTTCTACCTATGTGATTTCAATCTTATCCACAAGTTCTACTGTCGGTTCCATCCTTACCTGACTTATCCTACGTTTCCCAGCTCTTCTCTGTTTTCAATCTGTATAATTTCTTGTCTGTAGCCAGGAATTTTTTTTTCTGGGATGCAAATCATAACATGCATGCAACTATTTCGTGAGAAATACCGATCCAGATATATGGTCATGCCACAGGCTTAGGCTTAATTTTCCATCCCCCAGATCACATTATAAGGCCATACATGCATGCCAGCTTCTGGAATTCATGGTCTTGCTAATTACTGAGTTTGAGGTAGCTGTTTCCAGCTTTCTGGACACTCATCTTTTCTTTGGATAAAGCCTTTGTTTGGATCCCAGGAATTCTCTCTTATTCTTGAGAGCTACTCTTCTCAAACCAAAATTCAACCCAAATCCTTAAAACTTTTTTTTCTGACTCATTTTCCTTTTCCTCTGACTCCAGCTATTTGAATTCCTTTGCCTTTAATGTCATTGTTTTCTATTCTTCTGGGGGTCATTAAAATTGTTTCCTTTTAGTCTTGACATTACTTTTTATTCCCAAGTCCAGAAAATTTCAAATTATGCTATTATGCTAGCCTGTGTGTGGTTAGCGATATGTTTACCTCTCTGTCTTCCCCATGAAACAAAGCAATGTCCTTGAAGTCAGGAGATGGGCTTTCATCTCCCTGTCTCTAGGGCCTGGGCACGGTTCCTGATGGAGGAAGAAGAGGTGATTGAATGAATACCTTTCATAAATATTCAGACACAGTCACCACAGGTCTACTTGTTAGACTTTTGAAAACTTGGTGAAACATATTTAGTGAAAAAGTAATGAAATCTTTTTTTTACAAATGTATTTATTAAAGATTTATTTATTTGAGAGCAAGAGAGAGAGAGAATCTCAAGCAGACTCTGTGCAGAGTAGAGCCCACCTCTGGGCTTCATCCCGTGACCCTGAGGTCATGACATGAGCCAAAACTAAGAATCAGATGTTCAACCCACTATGCCACCCAGGTGCCCCTGTGAAATCTTTTTTTTAATTTTTTTAAATTTATTTATGATAGGCACACAGTGAGAGAGAGAGGCAGAGACACAGGCAGAGGGAGAAGCAGGCTCCATACACCGGGATCCCGACGTGGGATTCGATCCCGGGTCTCCAGGATCGCGCCCTGGGCCAAAGGCAGGCGCCAAACCGCTGCGCCACCCAGGGATCCTCCCTCCTGTGAAATCTTAACACAGGCACACTAGGGTTCCATTAAGTCCCAGTGCTTATTTCTCAGAACGTCTTGGTTTTCATTATCCCTGAACACCTTGATTTTTTATTCTGACAGCTGCTCTCCAGATATCATCTGTCTCTTCAATGCTCAGCTCAAGTGCACCGTGGTTCTTCTGTAATCCCCCCATTTAGGGGTGATTCTCACTTCTTTGGACTCCCGTTGCTCCTTGTACTCCTTCTGTGATAATTCTCCACATATCAATGAACCTAACACTGTCCTGGATTCCTGCCATCGGGGAGCTCATTCTATTATACACTCAAGATTGTAAACTCCTGGTGTAGCACACAGACTGATCTGGTTTTCTTTGGTATCCTGTGTCTGCCCAAATGGAGCTTTGATCTAGGATAGAGATGACCAGATATTTGCTGAATAAATGACACCTAGCTGTATGTGTCCTGTCGCCCAGCCCCAGCTTAGGGAACTGTATCTATCATACTGCTTCCAGATGGCCAGCAGAGCTGAGCTCGAGGAGCACTTTGCTTTGCCCTTATTCTTTCATCTTGAGATAATAGTGTATATTGTGTAGGGTTCTTCATTTCTTGAAAAGTCTATTTGACTTTCTTTTTTTAAGATTTTATTTTATTTATTTGGAGAGTAAGAGAGCACGAGCCAGGGGAGGAGCAGAGGGAGAGGGGGAGGCAGGCTCCCTGCTGAGCAGGATGCAGGATATGGGGCTCCATCCCAAGGCCCTGAGGTCATGGCCTGAGCCAAAGGGAGATGCCTAACTGACTGAGCCCCCCAGGTGCTCCTATTTTACTTTCTCCGGTAAGACTCTGTGAGAGTCACTCGGAGATTCATGAACCAAAGTCTTGTACTCCTATTAGGAAATTTAGACAATGTCTCCTTAATGCTAGGCAGGCTAACCAAAGCCTGAATGTCTGATGAGTAGCTGAACATCTTCCACTATGCCTTACTGGTTGAGTTCTCTAATATTCATACCAACATTTTGGTGTGGAAAGACCCAATGTGTGCTCTTTCTCTTCCACGAGGCTAGTTTCACCTAGCTACCATAAGCTAGATACATAGCTTGGGGAATGGGAGACACCGTATATAGATTAAGAGCATACAGATGTGTGCTCCGGAGCTAGACAGATTCAGGTTCAAAATTCTGCTCTAGAATGTTGGCAAATTGAACACTGATAAAAAATAATTTTTTTAAAAAAAAATTCTGCTCTACTGTTAACTAGCTGTGTGACCACTAGTAGATTACAAATCTCTACGTGCTTTAAGTTTCTCATCTCTAAAATAGAAATAACTGGTGTGCCTGGGCGGCTCAGTCTGTTAAGCATCTGCCTTGGGCTCAGGTCATGACCCCAGGGTCCCGGGATGGAGCCCGATGCAGGGGGGTCTCCCTAGCAGGGGAGTCTGCTTCTCCCTCCCTCTGTCCCACTCCACTCATCCTCTCTCTCCTTCAAATAAATAAATAAAATCTAAAAGAAGAAGAAAGAGAAGAAAGAAAGAAAGAAAGAAAGAAAGAAAGAAAGAAAGAAAGAAAGAAAGAAAACGAACCCGGTACTGGCTTCATGGAGCTTTGGTGAGGATTTAATGGGACAGTTTATGTAAAGAGCACTGTAGGCAAGAGCAATGATTATTTGGCATTATCTAGTCAACTTTAGGTAGGGCAGACGGTTAAGAATGAGGGTTTATTGAACGTCTATCACATTCCAGCCTCTGTACCAAACACATGCACAGATTCTTTCATTTGAATTCTCATTTTCATTTCCTACAGGTTTTCATAAAAATCACCCTCTTTGAGAATGTAAACGTTCTATGCCACTGAAATGACATTTTGGGGGGACAAAATTGTTCTCCTTCATTAAAGGCTGCATCCCTTTGGTATCCTGCTTGAGAATTTTTATTTTATTTTAAATTTAAAAAATCAAACTTAAATTGGAATATGTTGGCACTGACATCAAAAGATTTCTTTCATTTTCTAGAACTATAATACATGAAAGAGAATCCTGTCTTAGGACAAAGGCACATGACTCATAGCCAGTTTCCATTTTGAACTTCAGTTTTGCTCTCATGTGTGTGATAATAACCACATTTATAAATATTTTTTCTTAAAAGTTTCAAAGTTTTACATCTTGGGGGTTTAAAAACTTGACACGCTTTGTCGAGGACCAGCAGAGATGAACTCAAGGAAGGAGAAGGAGCCAACGGGAACAAAGCATGATTCTTACAGGAAAGAAAGGGTGGCTGTGAGGCTGCTGACTGCGCCAAGCAGTTAGGTGGGGACCGGCTGGGGGGAGCGAGGAGCCACTGTCCTTATCTGCTAAACCACCTGCCTTGTCAACGCGCAGATGCGAGCTGTTGCACGGGATGCTTAAAGATGCTACCTAGCCCGCATTCACCAGTTTGCCGATATGCGTGTATGTGCTGGAAATAAAACAACACTTTTCAATGATTTTGCCACTGATATTTCACGAATGATTTTCAATTCAGAAAAACAAAGAAGCACCGAGAAAGCCAGTTATTGGGCATGATTTTAGGCTGAAGATGCAAAGTTGAATAAGATATAGACATTATCCCATGAAAGCTTGCAATCTGGAGGAGGGGTGAGGGTCACTTTCCCCTCAAGGTTAGTGTAATAATTGGTTTCCTAAGATACAAAGGTTTATGTCTTAGGGATATACAAAATGCTCCATGCCTACAGGGAAATCTTCCGGGGAAAACACACTAAGTTCCTCAATGACAGAAAAGATGCGATATGAATCTTTGTACGCTATTGCTGAAGCCTCCAAAAATGGCCCTTGGACTGGGGCGCCTGGGTGGTGCAGTTGGTTGAGCATCCGACTCTTTCTTTCAGCTCAGGTCACGATCTCAGGGGCCTGGGATGGAGCCCTAAATCAGGCTCCTCGCCCTCTGCCCTGCCTCCGCTCTCGCACGCACTCTTTCTCTCTCAAATAAATAAATCTTAAAAAAAAAATCCTTGGACTGAAGTGAATATTGGCAGTGAAGAGGGGGTAGTTAGATATTTAGGTGCAAGAGATTAAGGTTAAAATAAAATTTGGGTGAATCCTTCCCCTTGGCATTTTTCCTTATGGGATATTTGTTAGTAAAATTGGATAAAAGTACCACTATATTGATTGCCTGGTAAGCACATTCTCAACAATTCTGTGAATACATATTTTAAGGTAAATTTTAAAGAACAGGAGGAGAACCTAGCTGTCTCAGTCAGTGGAGCATGTGACTCTTGATCTCAGAATTGTGAGTTAGAGCTCCATGTTGAGTGTAGAGACTACTTAAAAATAAAATCATTTAAAAAAAATAGGAAAGTGGGTCCCAAAGAAGGGAATAACATGATTGTTAAGATCAGGCTTTCCATCACGCTCCACCCCTATGAATTTAGTTTACTCTCCGTCCTGGTTCCTACTACCATGGAAGCCTTCTAGACCTTATGCCAGACTCAGCCTCTTGTTGTCCTAGACGGCATATGTGCTTGAACACTTCAAACAAAGTTCAATGTCTGTTTTTAAAACTTGAGACACAATTGACACAAAACCTTACATGAGTTTCGGGTACACAGCACGATTCGGCGCTTGCATACACTGTGGAATGACCACCAGAGTAGATCTAGTGAACATGTGTCACTACACATACATTTTTTTTTCTCTTGTGATGATAACTTTTAAAATCTGTTCTCAAAAAAAAAAATCTGTTCTCTTAGGACCTGTCAAATATACAATACTGTATGATTAGCTGTAGCCACCATGCTGTATGTTCCATCTGTAAGACTTTCTTATTTGTACTTTTTGACTGCCTTTCATTTAGCTTTATTTTCAGTTTCTTTTTTATTTTATTATTTTTTAAATATGTATTTTATTTATTCATGAGAGACACAGAGAGAGAGAGAGAGAGAGAGAGGCAGAGACACAGGCAGAGGGAGAAGCAGGTCCCATGCAGGGAGCCCAACACGGGACTCCATCCCAGAGCCCTGGGGTCACGACCTGAGCCAAAGGCAGCTGCTCAACCGCCGAGCCACCCAGGCGTCCCTCAGTTTCTTTTTTTTAAAAAAAGTTTTTATTTATTTATTCACGAGAGACACAGAGAGAGGCAGAGACACAGGCAGAGGGAGAAGCAGTCTCCCTGCGGGGAGCCCAATGTGGGACTTGATCCTGGGACCCCAGGGTCACGCCCTGGGCCAAAGGCAGATGCTCAATTGCTGAGATCACTCAGGTGACCCTGTTTTTTAGTTTCAATAAGATTGCATTTTTAAATTTCTTATTTTTAACTTTGTAACATCTAATCATAAACAGGAAATAACGTAATACACACCATCTTTCTGAGTTTGAATCCTTCTTCCTGAAATATATCCATCCACTGCTCTTTTAGCAAGTGTATGTAAGTGATGAGCTCAGTCTTTGAGCCTGCCTGTAGTTTTCCTTCACTCTGGTATGACAGTTTGGGTAGTGCTGGCTTCTTGGACCACATTTACTCAATCTTCTCCAAAAGACAGCGGCCTTGCTATTGCCTTGGCTTTCACAGCCTAGTGCATGAAGAAAGCATCTCAAAACATGGGGGCCAGAGTGCTTACTTAAGTAGGTATTTAAAATTAGTTTACTAACCACATCGCGTCCGTGTTCCATGGAGTCATTCACCTAAAACACTTGTTGTTATATTTTCCTTATTTTCTCCAACCCTCATGTTACTGGCTCATGGACATTCCTAAGTTGAACGATTTGTTTTAGACACAGACGAGCCCCTTAGTGAAATGTCAAAACAAAATTTCCAGTTAAGTCTCGGGAGGAGAGAGAATGCTGCGGCAGAAAGGACCCCGGGCCCAGCTGAGGAAGGCACCTGTTTTGATATTTACAAGTCATGTCAACATCAGCAAGTCATTTCCTGTCTCTGGACGTGGGTTCCTGTAGCTGCAAAATGAGCGATTATGCTAAATGATTCTGCGCTGATGTTATGTTTCCAGGTGCAGGTTAAAATCTGACAAATGCTAACTTGCACGGTAAGGAGACGGGTCAGCAAGCCCACAGTTGATGCTTCTGTGGACACGTGTACGTCAACTGGTCCTTGGTGCCCAAGCTGAAGCTAGTAGAGAAGATGCACAGCATCCTTCTCCCTACACGTCCATGTGTACCTGTGACACCAGTGTTGACCTGTCACCCCTCACCTCTTCTCTTTCACTTATACTCTGTGATTTCCATACAAAATTGTCACGAAACAATCAGGAGTCTGGGCTGGTCAAGGCCTAAGGACAGAGGGGGCTTTAGATTCTATCTACTGCCTGCAGCCAAGAGGGGACCCAGCCCAGAAACACGTGTATGTCTTGGAGAAAATGGACGCATGTTAATGTGAACTGAAAGATGAAAGAGCTCTCTTGCCATGTTCTGAAGCACTTTGGGATCGGAACTGCATTGCTGTGGGATTTCACTTGAATGACTACTACGGTGGAGGTGGAGAGGGGAGTGGAAAGAGGAGCCATCCAAAGGGCATGGTTGCCTAAAGGGATTGGCAAATCCTATAATGATGTCAGGATCAGCATGAAGCCTGATGAGACTTGTGCGCGTCTCTCTTTGTCTTGGCGGCTGAGCGGGGAACTGCCAACAGAGGTAGTGGTAGGTGTCTGACTACACCAAGAGCTGTGGGCGACAATCACGGTCATTTCACGTGGCTGACCCTACCAGGCCTACACTTCATTGGCTATCTTGGCTTCCAAGGTCTCCAGCCTCAAGCACCAAAGAGGTACCTCTGAGTTTTTATCGAGAGTAGCAAAGCTTAACCTTGGATGATAGTGTAACACAGATAAGCAGCTTTTAAGACACCCTGAGTATTGAGAGGATAGGACAACTGTAAAGGTGCGGATTTCCTACAAACCAAGCCAGGAATGGGTGGGAGCGTACCTATTTGCGGTGATAATGTAAATGTATTCTCATTTATTTTAATAAGCAGGCCAAGCCTGGGATATAAAAGTTACACTTCTTTGACCTACTTTAGTGATTTTTGGATTCACCTGCCAAACTACTGAAGTCAACTCTACCTACGTCCCTCTCAAAGAGCTATGTTTATAGGTCCTAGAGTCTAAATGTTGTTAATTGTCGAGATAGATCCATAAATACATTCCAACACCATTATCACGGAGTAAAGGGGCTAGACTTCATTTCCTCTATGCTTTTTTTCCACTTTCCACTGACAGGAAGCCATTACAGCTGCACGTTGACCATGAACCCGATGGTCATGTCTGGCCAGGGATGGAAGGAACCTGGTCTTTTAATGATAATTTGGGACAGAACCAGACTTTTTTTGTGTGAGGAGGCTAAAGCCCACCTTCGGAAATATCATTGGGTCCTTCATTAAAGACGCTTAGCTGTGCCCTAAAAGATGCAGTTACCCTTCATCACTGTTTCCAGGGGAAATTCAGTTCTCACTTGAAGATTCTGAATTCACTTGACTTTTTCAATCTGTCTCCAGAGCCTTTGAGCTCTTGGCTTTCGCTTGTTGCTGGGATTTTGCTACTACTTGCCTTGCCGTTCTTTTGTAAAGTTCTGACCTCAGCCAACAATAATGCATCATTTATTTATTTGTTGAGAGAGAGAGAGACCATGACAGCAGGAGGAGAGGGAGCCAGAGGGAGAGAATCTCAAGCAGACTCCACACTCAACGCAGAGCCCGAGTGGGACTCAATCTCACAACCCTGAGATTGTGACCTGAGCCAAAATCGAAAGTTGGACCCTTAACCAACGGAGTCGCCCAAGCGCCCCCAATAATCCATCTTAAAATGTGAAATAAGCAAGAAATAATTTTACAGTTAAGGTAGAAATTAGGAATATGTTCCACACTGGAGACAAAAGATTCCCGCTGAAGCAGGCCGGGCCATCCAGATTAGATGAAACGCAGCATTCACCGCATGTGGTGTCCTTAGAATAGGACTTCCCACGGCTGGGAAGTAAATTTTGGTAACTGGGAGCTGACTGCACACATGCTAGTGTCCGATCTATAGCACAGCTAATTCTTCATGAAGGTTGGAGTTAGTTTAATTGAAGTCTCATCTAGCTTCAGAATCAAAACTAAATGCAGATTCCTTTTCTCTGAGTAGGCATTACACACAAAAATATATATTTACCAGGTATTATTAGATTAAAATAAGCTCCATTATCCCTAACTGAAAATCAATCCTACTTGAGCTTAAAGTTACTGTTTATCCTGAAATGAAATCTCTGCACTATAACACACTATATTATCTCCCATTTAAGTTGAGGCCTGTAGGCATGAAGCGATTTAGCAGACACCCTGGTGACCATCTGGTGATGAAATGAAGTTTTATTATAAGCCAAGGGGTTGCTGGGAGGGCCAAGGATTCATAAAATGGGATTTCTATAGGTTGATAGGGAACAGATGCTTATGTGGTCTTTTTTTTTAAGATTGTATTTATGTATATCAGAGAGAGAGAGAGAGAGAGGCAGAGACCCAGGCAGAGGGAGAAGCAGGCTCCATGCCGGGAGCCCAATGTGGGACTCGATCCCAGGACTCCAGGATCACGCCCTGGGCCAAAGGCAGGTGCCAAACCGCTGAGCCACCCAGGGATCCCCTTATGGGGTCTTAAAGAACAACCCAAAGACTTATTTATTATTTACAAAGGTAAAAAATACACCTTTACAATGAAGAGCTCTGCCCTCACCCCCAGCCAAGGGTTCAAACTTAGGATCCCCAAAGGCGAGACGCTCTGACATAATGTGCCTTCTGAAACAGGTCATATTTCTGCCAGAAAAGTTTAGCTCCAATGTAATCGTGACAAACAGCCAGAGACATTCAGAATGTGGGACGTTCTGTAGGTAACTTGACATAGATTCTTCAAAACAGCAACAAAAATCCATGTCACGAGAAGAATAGCTTTAGAGCAACTGTGTAGATCCAAGAGACGTAATAAATATGAAGTAGCAACTCTGACTGGATCCTACATTTGAAATACATTTAAAATACAAAGCAACAAAGTCATAGGTTTGGGAGGAACCAATTCTCTGTTAAAAAATTGAATATTAGAGGGGGATCCCTGGGTGGCTCAGCGGTTTAGTGCCTGCCTTTGGCCCAGGGCACGATCCTGGGGTCCTGGGATCGAGTTCTGTGTTGGGCTCCCGGTGTGGAGCCTGCTTCTCCCTCTTCCTGTGTCTCTGCCTCTCTCTCTCTCTCTCTCATAAACAAATAAATTTTTTAAAAAATGGAATATTAGAGGGGCGCCTGGGGGGCTCAGTCAGTTAACTGTCTGCCTTTGGCTCGAGTCATGGTCCTGGGCTCCTGGGATCAAGTCCCACGTTGTGCTCCCCGCTCAGCGAGGACGCTGCTTCCTCCTCTCCCTCTGCCTCCCTCCTCTCACTTGTGTGCACTTGTGTGCATCTGACTTTAAAATAATAAATAAATAAATAAATAAATAAATAAACAAATAAATAAATAAATAAAATCTTTAAAAAATGGAATACGAGATGATATGAAATTAGCATCAACTTGCTCAGGCAGGATAGTGAGACTGTGGTTCTGCAGGACAGTGTCCTTCTTCTTAGGGACGCATGTGCCAGCACTTGGACAGTGAGTCGAATGGTTTCTGAAACTGCCAAGCTGTCTAGCAACAAAGAAGTGTCTGCGGAGAGGGAGAGATTAGAGAGGAAATGTGGCAAGATGCTAGTGCTCGTTGAATCTAGGTGAAGGGCAGATCGGAGTTTATTGTATTTTTGAATTTTTTAAAAATTAAAAGTTGGTGGAAACATGAAAGCACCTGGAAATTGGTCCTACTTAACACTTTGCAAGGATCCATACCCCAGAGTGCACAGTCGCTCTGCCATCCGCACTTCGGGCTCCGTGGCCTCTGCCTTCCTAATGCCCTGGAGACAGCGTTTTTCTTCTTGCTCCCGAGACACTTAGAATTTACCTTCTGCTCACCCAAATGTTTGCAGACCCAGTTCCTGGAGAGAACGGAGGAATGGTGCCTAGCAAACAGGGCAGTTTGCTAGCGAAAACACATTGCCGGAAAGTGAATGGAGGCACCTGGCAAGTGAGTTTGAACCTAAGAGACCAGCTTTAGCAAAGAGGCAGAGAAGGTGAACTCCTGGTCTCTTCTTTCCAAACACTTTTTCCTTCCATGTTAGAATTCCCTCAGTAAATGTTCTCATTTCATGGCATGCTGGTTAATGGGAATGACGAGGATGGCCCACGTCCTCAGTTTATTAACCTCACCTATTCTGACCTTCCCATCACACTGAGTGGAAGAAATAAGGTAAAACTTCTTGGGTTCCAATAAAAAATAAATTTATTATTAAAAGAAAAAATACTTCTTGGGTTGACCCTCTCACGTCAGGTGGAGGCAGGTGGATATTAATTCTTTTTTTTTTCTTAAAGACCTTATTTTTTATTCCTGAGAGACCCAGAGAGGGAGGCAGAGACACAGGCAGAGGGAGAAGCAGGCTCCCTGCGGGTAGCCCGATGGCCCGATGCAGGACTCGATCCCGGGACCCCGAAGGCAGATGCTCAACCCATGAGCCCCCCAGGTAACCTGGCTCGAAATTCTCAGGAGTAAATCTGGTGGCATCATTTGAGGTATTGGGGTGGGGGTGGGGATGGGGGTGGCCTGGAGCCGAGCTCAGAGAGATTTCTCATCCCACAGCGGCCACCCTTACCACGGCTCTTGCAATACAGTCAAGACAAGAGCACCAGGCAGGATAACAGAACCCAGTATCCTGACATTGAGATAAGGAAGAGACTAGAAGGTCCGGGAAGAGAGGTATCTCTTTGGAGAATGGAAAGAGGTTCCATATAAAGGCCGAGAGGCCAGGTGAGTTGCTCCAGGCCTGCCGCAGAGGCAGCCACGAGCCCCGTGGGCAGCTGCCCAGGAAGGGGGGCTGCTGGATTCTGAGGTGTCCCTGTGTTCCCTGGAACGGGGCAGCCGGGCCTCAACTGTTACTCATCTCGGGAGAGACAGTGTTTATGAGTCATGTGGACACGAGCCAAGCACATGAAATGAGAGTTCTCAGCTAAAAGTTTAACTCTTCTCCAGAGATAGCGATGGCTCTATATTACTCCGGGAGCATTGCACGACGGGCGTAAGCCCTCAACAGTTTACTCATCTTCTCTACAAAGTAAGCCTACGTGGGAGTTATTACCCCATTTTACAGGAGAAGCCGGGAGCTTAGGGAGGCAAAGTAGATTTTCCATACGGAACACTCTGGAAGTTATGGAGCTGAGACGAGCCCATGTTGTCGTCCTAACCCCAATGCTATTCTTTCTGTTGATCCTGTACTTGCTCCGCATCTGGTTATCATTTAGTTGTGAGAACACAAAAATATTAACTTACAAGGGTTCCAGGAAATTACCACGCCCTCCTCGAGCTTACCCACTAATGGGTCTTATCTGTTCACTTCCTTCCCCTCGGATCAGGGAAATGTGCACAGGCTTGCTTGGATTTAGGAGAAATTGTTCTAAGAATTTAGAGAGGGAAACAGGAAGGTCTGTGGTGTGAGGGGAGCTGGACGTGGGAGGAGGTGAGAGTCATCCTTGGAGGATTTCGAAGAGTCACTTTTATCCACTCTTTTTCCCATGGGAGCTGGAGAAAGCAGATGGGCTAACCGCCACTCCTCCCCAGGAAAGAAACCTCTGGAATGGGAGACTGGACAGACCCCAGGGCTATGCACAGCAAAAGTCGTCCCCAAAAGAAATGTGCCCGTCCCAAACATGCGTGAAATCAAAAAAAAAAAATCATAATATGTTTGGTGAGATTTGACTTCTGGTAGAAAATGGCAAAATGACAAATTTGCATTCAAATCGAAAGTGCCTAAGCCTCATGTCAACACAGAAACAAAGGGCGATGAAGAAATCAGATTTAAAAACCCACCTTATGGACATCGTTAGGAGGGTGCTGGGCTAACATGGGTTAAGACATTGGGGGTTGAAGTCGAGGTTTTAAAAAGACCACCCAATCGGAGAAGGACAGACATTATATGGTCTCGTTCATTTAGGGAATATAAAAAGTAGTGAAAGGGAATAAAGGGGAAAGGAGAGAAAATGAGTGGGAGATATCAGAAAGGGGGACAGAACATGAGAGACTCCTAACTCTGGGAAACGAACTAGGGGTGGTGGAAGGGGAGGAGGGTGGGGGGTGGGGGTGACTGGGTGATGGGCACTGAGGGGGGCACTTGACGGGATGAGCACTGGGTGTTATTCTCTATGTTGGCAAATCGAACTCCAACAAAAAATAAATTTATAAAAAATAATAAAAAAGCTTCCACTCCCCTGAAAATAAATAAATAAATAAATAAATAAATAAACAAATAAACAAACCACCCAAAGCTAGGGAGGTCTCACGGGGCGACCTGGGTTATCTTTTAGGATCACAAGTGATAACTGACAGTTATATGCAGGCACTTGCTTGCCACACCTCCAGGGACCGGGGTTCGTTGCCAGGAGCTCAGCCCGGTGTCCGCGTCCACGGTGGCAGGCGACACGGCGGCAAACTGCTGGACGTGAGTAACTGCGTGGGCCGTGGTGGTCCGCTCTGCGTGGTGGCCAACCCGGACGGGGAGCTGAACCGGGAGCAGCCATCGAGCCGCACGAGCAAGAGTCCTCCAGAAGTGCCAGCTCCCTGTCTTGTGTTGCACGTTTTCCCACAGAACAGCCTTAGATGAGGAGCAGGTAACACGACATGCAGTACAGTGGGGAGAAGCCATCTCGGTGGTGACGGATCCCAAGCTAGGGGCTCCTGCCTCTCTGGGGAACTAGGACCCGGAGGGAGGGCAATGAGAAGAGACGGGAGTGAGAGGTCCTGAGTCGGAGGAGAAAATACGTTAGTCAAGACCCGGGGCCCAGGAGGTCCTGGCAACACGTAGGCAGCACTGGGCTGCCCCCTCCCGACCCTGGAGGTGCTGGGGATGCAGGCGTGAGTACAGCGCCGTGGCCAAGGATGCGCGGTGTGGCCTGCATCCTCGGCGGCTCCTCCCTTTGGGCAGCTGCGGCGCATCCAGGCTGGCCCTGCGGGAAGCCCCCGTCAGGCGCTGCCGCTCCGGACGGGGAGGGTGTTCAGAGGGTCCGCAGGGGTGAGAGGGGCGCCGCGGGCTCTCGGGAGAGAAGGGCGGGGCGACACTCGCTGCGCCTTCATGTACAAACCTGCTGCTAAGAACCTGGGATCTTTCCCGATGGAGGGCACATACCCCTGTGTTGGCCCATGACCTTATTTTTTTTTAAGATTTTATTTATTTATTCATGAGAGACACAGACAGAGAGAGAGGCAGAGACACAGGCAGAGGGAGAAGCAGGCTCCCTGCAGGGAGCCCGATGTGGGACTTGATCCCAGGACCCCGGGGTCATGCCCTGGGCCGAAGGCAGATGCTCAACCCCGTAGCCACCCGGGCTGCCCGGTCTATGACCTTTTTGCTTCGTCTGCCCAGGTAGGAACCACTGACGAGGACAGAATGACCAATCCTTCTCTGGAATTCCTCATCAAGGCTACGTGTTGCCAGAAATCAAGACACTTGGGGCATTGTAGTTCCTGATCCTAAAGACAGTGATTTTGGGGTTGGGCCTAAGACAGGGCCCAACTTGCCCGGGGGAGGTGTCTCAGTCCGGAGAGCAGACCCAGAGATAAGGATTCGGGGGTAAATCTGTTCTGGAGGTGATTCCAGAAAGCTTGCCAATAGGACTGCAAGTGAGACAGGGAAGGGAGGAGAGCCGACATGAGGGAACCATAGAAGCAAGAGGCGGCTGGGGTGAGCTGGAGTTTAACCCCACTGGGGGGCCCCGGAGAAGCCACAGGGAGCACGCTTCTGAATCGTCCCGAGGGGCAAGAACTCTTTCCTGCCTTGAGGGTAGGGATCACCCCCAAGAGCACAGCTCCCGGTGCTTGCCGCCTTTCTGATGCCCAGGCGAGGTGAGCAGAGGCTGGCGGAAGAGAGCCACGGGGGCCAGGGCCCCGGGGAGACTGCGCGGCTGTCGTTTGGGGTGAGCACGGCTAACAGCACCTGCTCCAGGGTGCCTGGCCTCAATGGGTGCAGCCTATTGGTTGCAACTGTCCCACTCCCTGGAGAGCCGGCTTTCGACACATTACACAGCATCATGGGGATGTCCATGGCTGTGCCTTTGGGGCCCGAATCCAGGGGCACCTCAGAGGGTGTACATGACGTACGTGGCTTCTGGCATTTGTAGGTTGGGGGTGCTGGCCACACACGCGGAGGGGACAGACCTCTGGACAATCCTCAGGACTTCCACAGAGCACCATGGAGTGCAGTTTGGGACGTCAGACCCCAGCAGGGCTTGAAAGGATGCAATGGTTATGTTGTCCTCCCTGTCCCTGCGGACATCGCTGTGATAAAAAATGATTCAAGAGGAAGAAGAGAAGAAAGACCAAAAGCAAGGTCAGAGGACGAGACCAAAGAGGGAAGGCAGGCATGGAGATGCCAACCCCAGTCCAAGGTCTGAAGCTCCCAGGGGCATGAGTGAGTCCCTCAGCTTAGGGGACCCTGCCGGCAGCTCCTACAGGGGCGACATGGACCATCCCCCTGGGTTACCCACCTCCCGGGTAAGCCGGAGCTTCTATCTTTTAATTCGTGCCCAAATGCAAAGAGGTCTGTGTAGAGGACAGAGGGACGGCACTGTGCTCTCTGGCGCACACTCAGCCCTGTATGTCTGCTTTTATTTTTATAAAAGGACGGGAGCAAAAGCGCCGGTGAGCCGGAAACAACTGCTGTCTTCAGGCTGTTAAGGGGTCAGCACGTGCAGGAGGCTCCCCTGCGGTCGCTCCCAGAGATGGCGAGCTGAGCTGCTGCCTGGCTGGAGCGGGGGATGCCCCGGGGACGGGACGGGCTGCCCTGACTCCCACTAAGCGGGGCTTCCTCCCAGCCTGCGGGGCGGTGGCCCCGGGACAGGGTCTTGGCTTTGGGGCTGCCCGAGATGCGGGGAAGCAGGCTGTGGGGCCCTCGGGACCTGACTGTGCCTCGGCTGGGGCCGTCCTCCATCCATCCCCCGTCCCCTGCCCTGCTGTCACCAGCCCCCATATCAGGCTTCCGGGCGGGCCGAGAAGCCCCCAAAGCCTCCGCCCGCACAGAAGCCCCAGAGCACCTCTGAGTCCTCAACTAGTCATGGTTCTCAGAGGCGGTGGTAGCCTGGAAGCCGAGGTCTTTAGGATCCCCCCGTATATGGGGTTGGCTGCTTTCTCCCGGGCATGTCCCATGCATGAGGCCTTGGTTGTGCTGGAGCTGAAGCGCCCGAGCCTGCAGCGGGATGGGGACCTCTTAGCAACCGGCTTGTTCCCCTGGGATCGTACACGACTCCCCTCTAGAGGTTTCCCACACGGCGGGAACCAGAGACATGCGTGCAAACCCCAGCTGGGTGTCGTCGGTGTTGTTTTCCATGTGCTCTTCTTCCCAGAGGGTGGAGATGCGCTCACGCCTCTGTGGGGCGGCGCAGGGTATCTCCAGATGTGCGCCCCAGCTCCTACGGCCCGGCGATGGCCCCAGGCCCCTTGGAGAAGTACGTGCCAGTGACCTTATTTAGCTGGACAATCACTTGTTCCATTTTCGAGAATTAAGGTGAAAGTTCACATTTTCCTCACTCAACAACACAAATTCTCAGTACCGAGGAAGTCGGTACCAAGAAACTGGTTTGTTCTGCTTTATCTCTAGTCCATTTTTTTTTTCCTAGAACTGGACAATTGGAGGGCCTGGGATCAGGAAACTGAGCATCACACGGATTGTGCCAACACGTGGCCCCAAACCAAGGCCCTGAATGCAGAGTCAGACTCTTAGAAACAGAACCGTGGCCACCGGGCGGTGGTCTCTCTCCTTCAGGACATTTCTTCTTCTTTTCCTTCTTTTTTTTTTCTTTTGTTTTGTGTCCTAAACTCCGTGTTTGAGCGAAATTATAGGGTAAATTTCTTCCTCTGTGCGGCTCCCTCCAGCTCCGTCCACGCCCAGGCCAGACCACGCTCTTTCTCACGGCCGCATGGTATTCTACGCAGAAGGCACCACAGCTCCCGTACCTGCTCGACTGCTGCTGGAAGCCTAATTTTTTTTATTTCTCCCTGTTTTGTCATCCAGTCACATAGTTGACGAATCTTTGTTAGTGTCCTCCTCTGAGCCCCACTTCTTCCTGAGGCGAGGAGTCGGGCGGCCAGCACGTCCCCTCACCCAGAGCGGCCTCGTGCAATGTCGCTGTGCAGCGAGGTCCTCCTTCGGGCGGTCCTGTGTCGCACCAGCCCTTTCCTCCCCGCACGTTTGGTTCCACAGAACAGGGAGGCCACTCCCCGAGTCACCCCTCAAACTCACCGCAACTTGCAGGCCCGTTCTGGTTGCTGTGTCCCCCCACACACACCAGCACCTGCTTCCTCGGTCCGTGGTCAGCTGTGTCTCCCCCCAGCACCTGCTTCCTCGGCCCATGGTCAGCTGTGTCCCCGCCTGCAACCCTCGGAGGTGGCTCCTCTGGGTGGGCCCTGACCTTGCCCCAGGTCCCCCAGGTGTACTCACACTGTCCCTGATCCTGCAGGAGCCAGCTGGGCCCTGACCTTGTCCCCAAGGTGCCCAGGTGTGCTTGCCCTGTCCCTGACTCCGCAGGAGCCAGCTGGGCCCTGACCTTGTCCCCGAGGTGCCCAGGTGTGCTTTCCCTGTCCCTGACCCTGCAGGAGCTGGCTGGGCCCTGACCTTGTCCCCGGGGCACCCAGGTGTGCTCGCTCCGTCCGTGACCCCGCAGGAGCCGGCTGGCTCTGACCTTGTCCCCTTGTCCCAGGTGTGCTCGCCCAGTCCGTGACCCCGCAGGAGCTGTAGCTCTCGGCTGTCCCAGGGGCGCAGCACCTCCTTGCTCGCTCCTGCTCGCTCTGCGGCCAGGAGCCCTGACATGCTGAGGCCCTTGGCCAGCTCTGAGCCCAGGAGAAGTGGGGCCGCGGGCCCCAGAGCCCTCAGCCCCGGGACGAGCCCCCGGCGGCAGCCAGGTGGGGGGACAGCACGGAGCCAGGCCCACAGCAAACTCCAGCTCGGGCGCTGATCTGTCTGGACTCGGCTCCCCGGGGCAGTGCTCCCCACGAGGTTCCAGCGAAGGCCGCCTTGGCCACCATTGCGCCGGCCCGATCCCTCTGCGCCTACCCGCGCATCACATCTCCCCCCTCCCCCCACACCCCCCACCCCCCGCAGTCCCTTCCAGGTCCCCTGGGGGTCCCCGCAGTTCCCGAGCTCCCGCAGCCCAGGTGAAGCGCAGACACCCGAAGTCTGGACTCCACCCCAACCGATGAGCCCGTCTGTGCCAGGGGGCCCAGCGATGGCCATGGGTGTTTCGGTTTTCACTCTTTATTTCTTTTTAGGTTCTTGCAGTGACTGTCCTAAGCGGCTGGGGCGGCGTGTGCTGAAGACCAGGCTGAAGGGAACGACCAGGAGGAGAGGAAGGGAGGTGAGCAGGGGTGTGGCAGCCGAGGAGCACAGGACACGGGGCCTCGGGGGCCCGAGCAACATGCCACTGTGGCTTCTGCAAAGCAGGAGGTGGCCCGGCTGCCCCGCATGTAAGCGAGCACACCCACGCGGTTCCCCTCGCGCTTCCACGGGGCCAGGAGCAGAGGAGCCCGGGAGGGAAGAGCAAACCAAGAGAACATGCTACGGGCTCCGCTGTCACTTACTTTGGATGGTTGACCTTTTATTGAAAAAAAAAAAGAAAAGTTCCATTTGACAAACTTCATGCGGCATCTCACACGGAGCTGCCTTCCTGGTGATGAGAGTCTCTACAACAGTCTAGACCCTGCAGCAGTCTAGACCCTGCAGCAGTCTAGACCCTACAGCAGTCTATACCCTACAACAGTCTACACCCTACAGCAATCTACACCCCCCAGCAGTCTACACCCTACAACAGTCTACACCCTGCAGCACTCTACACCCTACAACAGTCTACACCCTGCAGCAGTCTACACCCTACAACAGTCTACACCCTGCAGCAGTCTACACCCTGCAGCAGTCTACACCCTGCAGCACTCTACACCCTACAACAGTCTACACCCTGCAGCAGTCTACACCCTGCAGCACTCTACACCCTACAACAGTCTACACCCTGCAGCAGTCTACACCCTACAACAGTCTACACCCTGCAGCAGTCTACACCCTACAACACTGTACACCCGACAGCAGTCCACACCCTGCAGCAGTCTACACCCTGCAGCACTCTATACCCTACAGCAGTCTACACCCTGCAGCACTCTATACCCTACAACAGTTTACACCCTGCAGCAGTCTACACCCTGCAGCAGTCTGCACCCTGCAGCAGTCTATACCCTACAGCAGTCTACACCCTACAGCACTCTACACCCTGCAGCACTCTACACCCTGCAGCAGTCTCTTGGGGTGCAATACCATTGTGCCTGAAACAACGTACGCTCCTTAGTTGACAGAGACTTTCTCTGTGGCTAAAAAACGCTCACTGCCTTCTGAGCCTTCGGGACTTGCGACCCTCCCGCTGGTGGGGCTCCGGCCCGGACCTTGGTGGCTGCGCTGGCCGGGGCGGCGGTGGCTGGAGGTTGGGGTGTGTCTGGGAATCTCCTTCAACAAGGCAGCAGTGAAGTTCACCGTGTGGCTCGAAGCCTCCTTTCATAAACAATTTCTCCACAGCATGCGACGCTCTTGACAGCATTTGACCACTGTCGAACTTCAGCTGCGCGCACCTTCAGTCCCTTGTCGTCACCCCGACAGCCTCACAGCACCGTCAGCGGGAGCAGATCCCCGCTGGACATCGAGACCGCAGTCTTTGCTCATTGTGACAAGCAGAGACTCATCTGTTCAGGTTTCATCCTCAGATCCCAGCAATTCAGTCCCATCTTTATGAGACTCCACTTTTTTTTTTTAAGATTTTATGTATTTATTCATGAGACACAGATTGAGAGAGGCAGAGACCCAGGCAGAGGGAGAAGCAGGCTCCATGCAGGGAGCCCGCCGCGGGACTCGATCCCGGGACCCCAGGGTCACACTCTGGGCCTAAGGCAGAGGCTCCACCCTGAGCCCCCGGGGCGTCCCCAGCCTCCACTTCTAACTCTGGTTCTTGCTGTTCCCAGCGCTTCCACAGCGACCTCTCCACTGACCTCTTGAACCCATCTCAGACCTCCGTGAACCTTGGAATCCGCTTCACCCACATTCCTGTCAATGTTGACATTTGATCTCTTCCCATGAATCATAGATGTTCTTCGTGGCGTCTAGAACAGTGAGTCCTTTCCAGAAGGTTTTCAGTTTAGTTTGCCCAGATTCATCACAGAAATCACTATTCGTGGCAATAATAGCCTTACAACAGTTATTTCTTGAGTGATAGGACTTGAAAGTCAAAATTGCTGTCTGATCCGTGGGCTGCAGGACCGGCTGCGTTAGGGGCACGAAACCAACTTTAACCTCAGGGCATGTGTCGTCGGGGCTCCCGTGTGACCAGGCACATTGCCCGTGAGCAGCGGTACTTTGAAAGGAATCTTCCTGAGCAGGAGGTCTCAAAAACGGACTTGAAATATTCAGTAAACTGAATTGCCCTCCGACGTGCTGTCGCCCAGGCTTCGTCGTCCCCTGACGGGGTACCGGGACAGGAGACCCCGCGTGGTTCTTAAGAGCCCTAGATTTCAACCTGCCTTGGCTTTCATCACGCCTTCCTCACCAAGCTGAGTCTCTGCTAGATTTTGAGTTCGAGTGGCAGGTGCGTCTCTTCCTTTCGCTCACTTAGAGGCCGTTGTAGAGGCAGTAACGGGCCTAGTTTCAATTTTGTTGTATCTGAGGAAACAGGGAGGCCCAACAGGGAAAGAGACGGAGGGGCTTGTTGTTAAAGCAGCCAGAACACGCAGTTACTGTTCCCCGTCTTACGTGGGGGCGCTTTGTGGTGCAACAGTCACATCGAAGACCGCTGATCACAGATCGCCGTAACAAATACGATGCAATACAGTGAAAAAGTTTGGAATATTGGGTGAATCACCGAAATGTGACACAGAGACCAGGAGTGAGCAGATGGTGTGGGGACACAGCACCGGAAGACTTGCTCGATGCAGGGCTGCCGCCGCGAGCCTTCAATCTGCAGGACACGCCATATCCACGCAGAGCAAGAGGGAGGAGAGCAATGAGGCGCTGTGTGACGGCCGCCCCTGCAGGTGTTCCCGAGTGAACCGGGGAACGCAGACGGGGCAACACGAATGTGAGCGCACGTCTGCAGGTGTGAGTGACTTCCCAGGATGGCTCTTGGGTAGCCCGGACTTCGCTGTATGTCGGAGTCATCTGGGGATGCCCAGGTGCCACCCTGTCCCGCTTGCGGCACAGTGCGCGCAGTGACCTGGGGAAAGCCTACGTTTCCTCAAGGCTCCCAAGCGACTCAGCGAAATCTGAGAACTACTGTCCTAGTAGTTATTTCGTGGGGCTGGCGGGCATCTGGAGGAGAAGTGACCCTGATAAGTAATGGTCTGGGGCTCAGGGGTGTAGCTTTGGCCCCAGCTCAGGGCGTGACCCCGGGGTCCCAGGATCGAGTTCCACATCGGGTCCCCACAGGGAGCCTGCTTCTCCCTCTGCCTGTGTCTCTGCCTCTCTCTCTGTGTCTCAGGAATAAATAAATAAAATTTTTGAAAAAGAAAGAAGAAAGAAAGAAAGAAAGAAAGAAAGAAAGAAAGAAAGAAAGAAAGAGCGAGCACCTTTCCTTTATCATTTTCTGCAGATTCTCTCCCACTGCTCCTGCGCAGTCGCCTTCATGGTCATTGGGATCCCAAAGCTTCAGATGACCTTTCAGGTCGTGACGTTCAGCTGTGCTTTCCCTCCGGGTGCACGCGCACCGAAGCCACAGGGCAGTGTGCAGCCCTCGCAAGAGCCTCGGGGAGGGTGTCCTTCCCACTGTTCCCCGCGGTGAATAGCTATTCTGTGTTGCGGGGCAATGTCTATGACCACAAAAGGACTCACACGGGAATACGACCTAGAGGAGCGCCCGCCACAAGTCTCTTCTCCTCAGACAAACCGAGGCCTGAAGGGACCATGGACTCTAGCTGGGATGCGATTTCATGGAAGCCCGAGCCGGTTATTGTTTATCAGGAGTGCTCCGTAGCACAGCATCTCCGTGTGGGATGCTGACACTGTGGAGAGATCCCCCTCTGAGACTTTGTTAGGGATCCCATCAGAGAGCCTGCAAGAATTTGTGAGCATTCATATTGGCATTCTTTTACAATAACCGTAAACTGGAAAGATCCAAATAATCCGAGAATTATATTATATTATATTATATATTATATTATATAACATATATTATATTATAATATATTATATATTATTACATTAATATATTAATATAATTATATGATTATATTTATGTATCTATATATTATATATTATATTATATTATTATATATTGTATATTATATATTAATATTATATATTACATTATATTATTAATATATTATATTATTATTAATATTATATTATCATATTATATTATTATATTATATTCTCAGAATAATCCGAGAATAGACGCCCTCACTTGTGCTGTTGTATTATGGCCTCAGAACTGCAACCAAACATCCTCAAAGGCTCACACAATTCCACGCATATGGAGGACAAATGGAAAGCACACTAAATAATCTCAATGTTTTCTTGGTACGGAAAATAAAATCTGGGTTTGTGTAAGCATCTGCATAGTTGAGAGCACTATCGGCCTCCATCCCACTGACAGTCACAATTATTGATTGTTCTTTTACCACTACAGGCACAAATTGCTTTATCGTGTTTTGCTTTATGGTGCTTTAGACATATTGCCTTTTTTTTTTTTTAAACAAAATGAAGGTTGACGAGAAACCTGTGTGGGGCAAGCGTATTGGTGCCATATTTGCTCGCTTCATGTCTCTGTGCCAATAAAGTATTTTCAAATTAAGATACGTACATTGTTTTTAATTTTTTAAAGATTTTTTATTTACTTATTAGAGAGAGAGAGAGGCAGAGACACAGGCAGAGGGAGAAGCAGGCTCCATGCAGGGAGCCCGACGTGGGACTCGATCCCGGGACCCCGGGGTCACGCCCTGAGCCAAAGGCAGATGCTCAACCACTGAGTCACCCGGGCATCTCTAGAAGCTTCCATTTTAACAAAGACCAAGAACTTATATAAAAGTTCACACATGGCTGCTTTGAAATGTAGGTTATATTGGTGCCCAGTCTAATTTTGTAGAGTACGTGGGAACAGAGTAAACGTTCCTAAGGCTTGGCATGGCATGGAGCTCCGTAGTGGCCAGAGATGAGCTATGATCCGGTGCGGCTGGGCCGTTTGTGGCGTTGTGGAAATCCTACCTCGCAGCTTCAGTAGGTAAATACTGTCCTGATCCTAATACTTTCCCATGACCTTGCTGCCGGGGGCCCCACACCAGCACCCTTCTCAAAACTCATAATCTAATGTCTAAAGTGATTATATCCAGGACTGGGCCTTAACCCAGTGGCCTGCGTCAGGTTGTTGCTAAAGTTGTGCTGTTAGTAAAACATATTTTACTATCACTCTTGATGAGGACTATTCTGATGCCAATGACTTGACCAAAAAAATAATATCAAAGATACAAAGAGGATAATTGGAAGCAAAATTATTATAGATGAAAATAGGAAAAGAAAAAAAGAAAGAGGAAAAACAAAAAACAAAAAATAAATAAAAAGAAAAAGAAAATAGGATCATGTCCCATTCATGAGGCAAGACGATGAAGCCATCCCAGGGCCCAATCGTATATTATCTGAAGTCTTCTAAAAATATTACCTGGAAGGGCACCTGGCTGGCTTAGTTGGTAGAGCCTGTGACTATTGATCTTGGGATTAAGTTTGAGCCCCCCTTGGGTGTGGAGATTACTTGAAAATGAAATCTTTGGGGGGGGGAAAAGTCACCTAGATTCCTGAAATAACCTCATAATCTGTGTTACCCCCCAGAGAGTCAGTCTCCTCACCGCTTGATCGACAGGGCCCGGGACAAGGTGCGACATAGAAGAGACACTCACAGTATACTTGAGTGTGTGAGTGATTTCACCCCATTGCTACAAAGGATGGCCTCCCGGGGCTCTTTGTACTGTAGGAGAATGAGAACACATTTTGCAACAAAAAGTATTCAGTGATCTATTTAAGAAGTATTTATTGGGCAGCCCTGGTGGCTCAGCGGGTTTAGCGCCACCTCCACACCAGGGCGTGATCCAGGAGTCCCGGGATCGAGTCCCACGTTGGGCTCCCTGCATGGAGCTGCTTCTCCCTCTGCCTGGGTCTCTGCCTCTCTCTCTCTCTATGTCTCTATGAATAAATAAATAATTTTTTTAAAAAAAGAAGCACTTATTGTTGTACTCTAGGCTCAATGTGGAGACGATAATAATGTGGGGAGATTTTTATCTTTAGAGATGACTTGCTTGAGTTTACGGGCCTGGCAAGCGAGAAAATAGATGTAGGACCCTCGTGTTCAGTCGTGGAGGCTTTGTTGAGGAGTGTGCGCCCGCGTCTCGGCTGTGCCGTGGCCGTTCACTCACCCGTGCTGGACTTCGTTTGCAAAATGAGACTGACTCTCCCTACAGGTGGGTGGTTTGCGCTGAATGCTTTGTGGCTCACTGGCTTGTTTCACTCGACACGTATGTAGTTGTGGGCAACACATGTGTTTCTTGTACGTCAAATGTAAACAAAAATCTCATCATTTGAATCACGCTTTTAATGTAAAAAAAAATGCTCTTTTTGGGAAGGTGTTGTGTTTCGTTTGTCTTTTGATCCTCCGCACCTAGGACAGTGCATAACAGGGCGGTGCTCCATGTGAATGGATATACACCCTCCTTGGATGCTTCTGACCCATTTTTGGGTCCGATTTACTCAGGCTATGGGAAGTGGAGGGTGTAGGTACCCGGCGATGGGTGCGTTGATCTAAACTCTCCCTGCTGACCTGCTGGGAGTTCCCATTCAACGTTCATGGCAACTCAGTGGGCACCTCTGGTGGAGCAAGGAATACAAATACGGCGAAGACCGGTCTCGACTCTCAAAGAGTTTATATCTGCATATGTTATGCGGACTAAGCGTGATTCCGTAATACTCAAAGAAAACCATAGAGTTCCTCACCGGAGACCCAACCCCTTACGTGAACCTTGACTCAGATTCTCTTCGGGTATAAAGACCTTCATTCAGGTCTCTCTGGAATGAGGGAAATGCAATAAATATAATGTAAGGATTCCTGAAAGAGGATCTTCTTATTCCTGTCGCTTCCGAACCACAACCTCTACATAGGGAAAGACTCACAATCCGTTTTGCATCCAGCCTGATCCTTGTCCCAATGTTAGTTCTTACCAATCAGTAGCTCGATGGAGTAAAACTTCATTTACTAGCAGCAAAGTGGCCTCTTTTCCTGGTCAACCCTTCACCAACCTTACGATGCATGATTCCCAGCAAACATCTGAGGAGTACAAACTCTGACATCACATCAGAATCATTTACTAAGTTGAACGATACCGGAGAATGCAATGTAATCACCCTCAAAAGAATTCATTCTCCGCTTTAAAAGATTCACGGTGCATTTCTTAGAGTGAGTCACACTTTGCAGGTAGAAAGGCTGTTACATGTTGTTCACGCTTCTGCACTCGGTATTCTGACCCAGAGTCTGAGATGGTCAAGGAATCAGGTTTTTTTCCCCCTCGTTCCCTGGAAAATCCAATGACCCACTCGCTGCTATGGTTGTGTCAGTGCTATTGGCCAACTATCTGGATGCCAGCTGTCGCTTCTTCTGCGACTCTCTGGACACAGCTGGAAAGCATGAGTCCAGATGAAATTACCTTTATCTGCTGTTTCCTGTCCTCTAACCAGATGTTCTGGCCGTGTGTTTAGTTTAGAAGAGAGCAGCCGCTCCTTCATTTTTTAACAACTTGTTTTTGCGAGAATCATAGCAAGAGTTCCCGAGGCCCTGAGCAGTGGGACAACTTGCCAGATGTTACATGCAGAGCCATTGCCCTCATTTCCAGGGATGTGATGTAAGCTTGGCTCTTGAGTCATGGATATTTTTTTATTTTTATTTTTACTTTTTATTTTTTTATAAATTTACTTTTTATTGGTGTTCAATTTGCCAACATATAGCATAACACCCAGTGCTCATCCCGTCAAGTGCCCCCCTCAGTGCCCATCACCCAGTCACCCCCCACCCTCCGCCCACCTCCCTTCTACCACCCCTAGTTCATTTCCCAGAGTTAGGAGTCTCTCATGGTCTGTCTTCCTCTCTGATATTTCCCTCTTACTTTTTCTCCTTTCCCCCTCATTCCCTTTCACTAATTTTTATATTTCCCAAATGAATGAGACCATATAATGTTTGGATCTTTTTTTACACAATATTTCAAAATACAGGGTAACGGACAAACGGCTGCGTATCATTTCAGTAAATGCTCTTTTTCTTCCCCGCGAGCCAAAAACAGTAACTCAGTCTGGGAGTCGCAGGCCAAAACTTTTACCCTGAAAGTCTCCATATTAGGGGGAAATAAGTCACAGGATATGCTTTATTATAGGGGCAAATGCCTAAAGCTCCATGAGCCTTGTTCAGGCATCCGTGTCGTGGCTGCTGTCCCTCGTGGTCAGTAAGGCTCTGACGCTTTAGCAAGGCTCCCGCTCTCCCGAGTGTGACCCACGCCCTCGAACCTCCAAGGGGCTCTGCCGGTCGCCCTCCTCCCCAGACACCACCCGCCACCCGCAGGAAATCGCCAGGCTTTTTTCCCGGAGGTAGAATTCCAGCTCCCATGCCCGGGTCCCCCCTGCCCAGGTCCCCCTGGCCAGGTCCGCCTGCTGGCCTTGGTAGAGCCCAAGTGCGGACACAAACTTCCCACCTGCCAAGTTCGCCTGCCAGGTCCTGTCGCCTGTGCCAGGAAGCAAACCAGTTTTTATTTATTTATTTATTTATTTATTTATTTATTTATTTATTTATATTATTATTTAAGACCTTTATTAACAGTTTTTGTCCGTTTGTTGACTTTTTCGAAAAACTCAAGTTGTAAAACTTTTATTACAGATTAAAAACGAGGTTCTTAAAAATCTCAACTTGACCAGATACGAAATAATTTAAAAACCTTTAAAGGCGTATTGAGAAAAACCAGGCTTTCAAAAATAAATAAATAAATAAATAAATAAATAAATAAATAACACGCTTATCATTACCAAAAAGAGATGTCTTTAGGTAAAAATAAAAATAATAAAAACCCCACGCTGCATGGATAATACAGATAGTTCTATTTATCTGGTCAATGGACAAAAAGCAAGCACTTGAGGTCTTCAGCTCCAATCTTTTGTTCATGTCTTATGGCTGGAATTTCGCCTTCGCTTCCTCTCAATGGGTGACTAAGCTGGAGGATGGTGGAGATGGAGCAGCTTTCACTCAGCCTGGCCCTGCGGGGCCCGGGAGCCCAGGTCTCAGCCGGCAGATCACTGGCGACATCAAGGCAGCCGCTGACCTGGGTCCCATCTCCTGGATCCTCCTTACCTCCTCATTGCCCTCCTCTCTAGGCTGACTTGGTGGGGCCCCTGCGGCATCGTGGTCTCTAACCTCGATGCATGCTCGGGCTCACTGGTCTACCATGTGCTCCTGCACCCAGGGTTGGCACCTTCCATTTCCCTCCCTGCATAGGAGGGCTGGGATGCTGTGGTCCAAGCCCACAGGGTCTCTGTGGCCTCGGCAGGGCCCATGCTGTGGGGCCTGGCCCTCGGGAGCACCTTCCTATCCCTCATCTCGCTATTTTGGTCACTCTGCTGGTAACTGCGCGGAGGACCCTGGAGGACCCTGCGATGAGGGTGGCACGTAGTCGGTAGGGTGGGCTGCATATTTACTGCCGTGCACTGACCTGTCATGTTTGCTGCCCCTGCACCCTTTTCTCCCTCAACAACCTCGGCCCGCACAGTCCCTCCACCGCACCACGCAGGTGCTTCCTGGGGCAATTCTTCTTTGAGGCATCCAGGGCACAGGTCATCTTCCTTGGTGTCATTCCTGTTGGTGAAACCATATCTGTGCCTTGCATTGAACCATTTAGTTGCGATGACTTCTTGTCCCCGGCCTCTGCTCAGAGTGTGGCGACGGTAACTGGGGTCCGCTGCGGCAGGGCACTGCTCAGGGCTCCCTGGGGCCTGCTACCCGCTCCCGCTCCCGATCCAACTCTCAGCAGTTCTTTTCAGCCCTGCAGGTGAGTAACCCATCCTTCGTGGACCCCTCAGTCCCACCGTCACCGATCATTCACTGGCCACACACTCATGTGCTGGGCAGCTCCCAGCCCAGGGACACCACTCCAGGGAAGACGTGGAAATTACAATCTCACGTGATGGTGAGCCTTTGGCTCCTATGAACAAGCAGCAGGACGAAGACTGCTGGGGACCAGGGGAGGGAGAGTCACTGGATTGGAAGGTCGGGGACACCTGACACCAGGAGGGGGACAGCAAGCCAGCCATGGGAGGGCTTTCAGAAAGAGTCATATTAAAAAGTCAATCAAACAAACAAAAAACAGCCATCTAGGAGAATGGGCTTCTCTTCTTCATTTCCTATTCTTTGGTTTTCCACGACATCTTTACTGGTTCTTTAGCTGCAACCCTTGACCTCGGAACCCAGACTTAGAGCTGCCCATTGCTTGGAGCCACGCTGTGTTCTCTGACGAGTTCACGTTTGCATCAGCCCCTCAAGTCTTGCCCCATATTCTCTTTCATGAATTTGAAAATATTTACCCAATTTACAAGACCACGGCATTTTCCCAAGCCTTGTTTTCCTTCTGCATGTGCCAGCCCCCCACAACCTTATATCAGGCCTGTTCCTTCATACAGCAATGATCATTGCAATATTACGAACGTAATACACATTACCTGATATATAGAATGTTCTAGAATGACATATTAATTTTGATAAATTGTGATATTACGAACGTAATGCACATTATCTGATACATAGAATGTTCTAGAATGACATGTTAATTTTGATAAATGTAAACATACATGCTGTCCTGTCATTACAGCTCATGGTAACGACAGGGGAGATTCAGATGTACATTAAATAGTAAGAAATAACTCATTTCTGTCATGGGAGCTTCCATTCTGGCCAGAACCCTAGTTCTCCTCCTAACTGTGAAAAGTGGGATCTTGGTTGGAGTGTATTTTAGGTGACATTTCCTTCCCTGAAGATAGTCTTTCAGAGAATCTTTGAGATCCTAACATAGTGTGTTGTTTGAAATGGGGATAGCTTTCATTTTAATTGTTTGGAAAATGCTTTTACGAAGGACCCATCCCAGAGATCGAAGATGGGAGAGGCTATGAGACAGTAGTGGGGAGACAGTGGGAGAAAAGATGGGAAAAGGGAGAAATGATGGAAGGCGCAGCGGGCCTAAGGGGTCTTGGGGTGAATTACGTCCTCGCACGGCAGCTGCAAAGACGGATGCAGGGGTGCTCACAGCGAAGCACAGATGCCTCCCGAACAAATGTCACACATTGACTCAATAAAGAAACATTTTGCAGTTTTAATATTATCCACGATCTTCATGGGCATTTGGCTGAAGATTCAAGCTTCGCGTCTACCCTCGACTGTGATCATTCCTTACACAACAATTAAAGACTTTTTTAGCGCGAATTCCATGTATCCCTGCAATATGTTCTGTGGGCCACAGCATCGTGTCATCCTTACTGGAAACTGAAATGATAAAAAAAAAAGTAGTTTATAAATGAGACTAAAATGTAAGCAACCCGGCCTGAAAAATAACCATCCTGGTCTTACAGCTGTTGAAGCGAGTAGGTTAGCTGAGGTCCCCAGCTGCTCTTTTAATTGCTGGAAGAAATGGATCGGTTAAATAACTCAGTTTGAGATTTGCAAAGTCTATTTGTTTGAACACAGCTGGGAACAGAGTCATGCTGCAATGGTGGCATTTTCAGCTTCATTTGGCAAATGCACCTTCAGTGAGCTTGCAGACCGCAGCTGACGCTGGGCTTCCTGCGGTGATGTCCCACTACTCGTGCACCCTGAGAATTTGGACATGTTTGGGCCCCTGTGCGGATTGATGGCTGGGCACGTCAGTCTGGACTGTTCAGAGAAACAGCATCATGTGAGTGTGTGTGTGTGAGCGTAAAGAGAGATTTTTTTGTTTTTTAGGGGAGTTCGCTTGTATCAGCTTATGCAGCTGGGGTCCCTGGCGAGCCTGAAATCCTTCGGGCTGGCAGATGGACACTCAGACAGGAGTCGAGGTGGTCATTCTGAGTGTGAAATCCATGCACTGCGAGCTGCAGGCTGGAAACTCAGATTGAAACTCAGTCTGGAGCCAGAATTCCCTTTTCCAGGAAACCTCAGACTCTTGCTTTGAGTCTTCGACCAACTGGAAAAAGCCCATCACCATTGCTGAGGGAATGGCCTTTACTCAGTCATCTGGTTCTAAGTGCTAATCACACCTATGAAACACCTTCACGGTGACCGCTAGACAGTGTTGGGCCAAACAGCCGGCCACCATCGCCTACCCAACCTGACAAATAAAATTAATCATCACAACTGGCCACTAGGACTGACCACCAGGACCAAGATCCTAGATACTCGGGACCCCATGGCTACCTCGGAGCCCACGTCTAAGCACCAGGTGGGCAGGGCCTCGCTGCTCAGGACTCGGGGGCGCTGCTCCCACCCCGTGGTCCTCCGGGAAGGCCCTGGCGCCGGTGCCCACAGCTGGACCCCGCCTTCCAGGTGCCTCGTAGAAACCCAGAGAGTTTCCGAGTAGAAACTGCCTCCTGCGCCCCTCTCAGCGGCAGCCCCTACCCGATGGAGACGTGGAGGCTGCGTGGCAGCTCACGTCTTCCTCAGTGTTGCCTCTTCCTCTGAAATGTTGTCGTCCCAGGTTCTGGGAGCTTGACAATCATTGGGCGTCTCTAGGCAAACGGTGGCCACCGTGCTAGCTCTTTCTGCTTGTCCTCAGTGGGGTTGCTCAGCTGCGAGCTACTCCATCAGATCTCTCTCCTCCTCTTTTGCAGCCACCAACATTTTACCAAAATACATTGAATTCTCTACCTTGCCTGGCATTTATTTTGTTGTAGACTGAGAGAGAAAAATGTTGGGCCCCTGGGTGGCTCAGCGGTTGAGCATCCACCCAGCCCAGGGCGTGATCCCAGGGTCCTGGGATCAAGTCCTGCATCGGGTCCCTGCATGGAGCCTGCTTCTCCCTCTGCCTGTGTCTCTGTCTCTCTCTGTGTCTCTCATGAATAAATAAATAAAAATCTTAAAAAAATTTTTTTCAGCTGAATAGCAATGTCTGTTGAGAATCCCATCAGTCTTCGTTAGCATTGTCTAAAGCTGAGCATTGTAAAGTCACGGGCAGGGGTTGAAACCACCTCTTGTGACCCTCGGAAAGAGTTTTTCTTTGTGCAAGTTACTTGTCTCTTCCAAGGCTTAGACGCAAGGCCGACCGTAGTTACATTATTTCTGTGCAGGGTCAAAGCAGAACCAATCCACCCAGACCACCCACTTTTCCTTATCTGCAAAACTGGGGGAAAGAGACATTGGTTTAATTATCTGTAGGACTCGTGTTTATTCCTCACAGTCCAGTGGAGGGAGTATGACAGGCATAATTTTCCTAGAGAACTAGGTTCATGTGGTTTTTCAAAAATCAAATACCAAGAACAGGGACTTTCTGATTTTTCCAAGGATAATTTTATCATACTTTCAAACCTATCTACTTATTAAGTCGTTCATGGCTATAGAGTATGAAAAATGTGACTAGCATGACTGAAGAAATAAGACTTTAATTTTTTATTATTTTATTTTTTTTAATTTTTTTTTTAATTTTGAGAGAGAGAGAGAGTATGAGCACATGAGCAGGGGTCGGCGGGAAAGACAGAGAGCGAGAGAGAGAACCTCAAGCAGACTGCACCCCGGTGCGGAGCCTGACCCGGGCTCCGTCTCATGACCTGAGATCATGACCTGAGCCCAACCAGGGGTCAGAGGCTCAATCAACCGAACCCCTCAGGTGCCTCAAAATGAAATTTAATTTAATTTGATTTCATTTAACTCAAATAGCCCTGGAGGGAAGGGCATCTGGACACGGGGTTCCGTGTATAGGGGCATGAAGCTTAGTGTCCGCATGCCCAGGGCGACTGGAGTTAGGGTTGTTTGATCCTAAAAGTGCTTGCCCACCTGGAAGCCCACCTGCACCGTGGTCTTGCTACCCGCGGTTTATTCCCGATCTCTGTATTTGCTACAATAAGTCAATAATCAGCGAACGGGAGGGTCCCTCCAATCTGCCACCTGTTTCTCTCCTCCAGTTCACGTTATGGGTTAAATGAAGGGACCTCAGGCATGATCGTTACAGGACTCCAGTTCTCGACCTTCTCTTTGTTTCTTGTCCCTAAGACATTCCCTTGGCTTTTCATGAAGTTATTCCATCCTACCCTTGCCTGCTCCAGCCCCCACACCCAAATTAAGGCTCTGACCTCCTCCGATGATGTGACATCACTTTTGTCCTCGCTGACCCCCGTACCAAGCTCACCCTTCTCCAATCACAGCAGTCTGGAGACTTTGGGGTGGTTCCTCCTAAGCCAAGTTCCAGAGCAGCCCCTGGTCTCCCCAGACCACTCAGCTCATTCCGATCCTTGTCAGCACAGCTCTGGCCTCACCCCGTCCCGCGGGTCCTAGCACTTCAGCTTGGCCACCGTGGGAAAAGCTGCTCCGTGTGTCTTTGGATGTGAGCAGAGAAGCGCAAGGCCCTGACTCTGCCCGTAGCCAACCTGAAGGAGGGATGAGGGCTTTGCTGAAACAGTTTCAGGGAAATGGGATTAGTGCATGGGTCAAAATGTGCCTCGAATCCGATTATCCACGCACACTGAATGTCCCTTCTCACGGGGCAACTTAGAGTTGGGTCTTCTATTACTTTTGAGAAGGCATCCCACACATACGACTGCTGAGCCAGACTAAACTTTACGTCCCGGCTGACCTCTGGATGAGTTCCCTTATAGACGAGTCTTCTTGATCTGGTCCAGGGATCTATTTCATCTTAAAATAGGCAAGAAGCTCCAAAATTAAGATGTTAGTAAGCCCAGATAACAGGCCACATCTCTTATTCCGATATTCACCTCTTGGCCCCATTTCCCAGTAGAGACTCTCAGAGGAGCCGGAACACATGCCCATCAGCCGAGCTGACTCGGTCATTCACGACTCCTCAGCAGGTCCCGATCTAAGGCTGGCAACTGCTCTCCCTTTGCACACAGACTTTTCTAGAAGGAGAACCTATGTATATATGATGCCAGAACCTAAGAACTGCTGGAAGGTAATTTTAGGTGATGGAGCATAGTTTGATGACGTGACACTATGAAATAGTGGCCAATGTTTAGGTGACACATCCCACACACTAGGAACTGCTCTGAGCGCGTCATATACCTCATTTAACTCCCATTTAATCTTCCTAACAAACCTCTTAGCAGGCACCATGATTATCTACATCTTACCTATGAGGAAACTGAGGCATAGAGAGGCTAGGTCGCTTAAGCAAGGTCACACAGCTCGTAAGGGGTAGACTCAGGGATCAGATCCTGCCAGCCCGGCTCCAGACTCTAGCCTTAAAAGGTACAGGAATACAGTAAAAAGAATTCTTATGTCAAGTACATAGTGATGAGCTTTATGGAGGCACCACTGGGGAAGTCCATACATTTGAGCTTTCTGATCTCATGAGCCATCTACCCCCTCAGTTCCATGCCCCTTGGATGAGTTCTCATCACAGGGAGCCCGGCAGGCATTGGGCATGCCACTTCTGGAGAGGGACATATTACTTTGTGGAGAGCGGACCAGCCTCTTATGGCTTCAAGACATCCGACCTCTGGTCTCGAAAACTCCATGCCCAGCAGCTCACAGCTGTGCTGTGGTCGGATGCGTCTGGACTTCACAAAGACTATGGAGGTGCTTGTCCTGTGGGGGTTGGAGGCTTGATCTTAAAGATTACTTTCCTGGTTACATTTCTTCAAGGCCAGGAGGACATGACATTTTTTAAAACTCTGAATAAATGTGTGTCAAAACACACGTGCAATTTCCATATAATAACAATATACAGGGGGATGTCTGGGCGGCTCAGCGGTTGAGCACCTGCCTTTGGCCCAGGGCGCGATCCTGGAGTCCTGGGCTCCCTGCATGGAGCCTGCTTCTCCCTCCTCCTGTGTCTCTGCCTCTCTCTCTCTCTCTCTCTCTCTATCATAAATAAATAAAAATAAATCTTAAAAAAATAACAATATACATTCAGGAGAATAATGCCAAGTGTTGGTGAGGATGTGGACCAGTCCAAGCTCTCATATGCCGCAGGTGGGACTGTATTTTGGCGCAGCCACTGTGGATAGCTTTCAGGCATTATCTACTAAAGCTGAAGACATGCTTATTTCTAGATATTTATTTTTTTAAAGATTTTATTTATTTATTTATTCATAGAGACACACACAGAGAGAGAGAGGCAGAGACACAGGCAGAGGGAGAAGCAGGCTCCCTGCAGGGAGCCCGATGTGGGACTCAATCCCAGGTCTCCAAGATCACACCTCGGGGCTGCAGGAGGTGCCAAACTGCTGTGCCACCAGGGCTGCCCTATTTCTAGATATTTAAATATCATTTCTAGGTATACAACCCAGAGAGAGGCTTAGAGATGCTCACCCCAAAACAAGCACTAGAATGCCCATTGCAGCTTTATCCACTAAAGTCAAAAACCGGGGGAACCCTGGGGGCTCAGCAGTTGAGCATTTGCCTTGGACCCAGGGCGTGACCCCGGGGTCCCAGGATCGAGTCCCTCATCGAGCCTGCTTCTCCCTCTGCCTGGGTCTCTGCCTCTCTCTGTGTGTCCCTCATGAATAAGTAAATAAAATCTTTAAAAAAAAAAAAAAAAAGCTCCAAACTGGGAAGAAGCCCCACCCCATACACAAACATCCATCAATGCTGTAGGCAAGCAAATTGGGCTCTAGTCACACAATCAAGCTGCAGATATTTGCAAAAAATACGCATCAGTCTCACAAACATAATGTTGAGCAAGAGGAGCCAGACTGAAAAAGAGGACCCGCTGCAGAAGTCAGGTTACCTAACATGTGAGAACTGACGCACATCGTGCCTGCTGTCAGGTGGCCCTGGGGTGGGCAGGGCTGTGGAGAGGATGCCGGGGAGTCTCTGAGACACCATTTTTCATTTGAGTACTGGTTACAGAAATGTGATCTGTTTGTAAAATTCATTTGTAAAACAAATTTTAGGCTGTACGCTTGCAATGCATATGATTTTCTGTAGGTTTATGTAAATAAAAGCTATTTTAAAAATAAAAGTACACACATGCTGTTTTCCCTGCCGTCGCGGTAAACAGTAAACTGCGGGCTGCCAAGACGGTCTGGGTTTGATCTTGCTCAGAGAATGAGCCCTGATCCTTAGAAAAGAGTCCTGGCCAGATCCCATAGCCCTTTAACCAAGTAGAACCAAATAGACCAAAGAGATTATTTGAAATGTACTCAGTCGATTTTTTTCAGATTTCTAAAATGTTTGGGTTAAAATAAATAAACAGGATTTTCAACTAGAAAGCTTGTCCTGCCTTGACCTTTGTATTAATTTTCTGGATAGCTGGATTTGGAGTTTCAAAACGTTGATGGGTTCCTCTGGGGGAAAATGTGTTTCTCTCCTGCTATGGTGTTTCGAGCTGCATAATGTGGAGCTTGCATCTTTTCTCAAATAAATAATGGATGCTTAGTTTGGTAAAAATCCTAGAGCACTCCGGTCTTTTTCAAACCAAGAGAAGCATCACATGTTACTAAATAACCCAGATCTCCTGTTCTCTTAGTTTTGTGACTCGCAGGCAACATTGCCACCAATGCTCAAGATGCAATGTCTCTTGCGAATTGAGATCCAAGCATTGCTATTGGAAACTTCCTTTGCACAAGGTGCCATTTTGGATATCTCATGCCCCTCGTGTACATAATTGTTGCAACTAGGCCACATGGACGTTTATCCCCATTCTACAGAGAAGGAGCTGAGGCCATTGAGAGCGACTTGTCCAGCTGGAAGTCTGACTCCAGATCTAGGAACTCTCTATCACCTGGGGACCCCCAGAGACTGTCGTCCTCCAGGGACTGTCGCTGCCGAGACACCAGGGAGGGAGCCCCATGCTGTGCTCACCAGGGTACCATAGGGTAGGCGTTAGGCTGGAAGAAGTGGGTGTAGTGAGAAGCTATGGGCTCAGGAAGGCCATGGACACTCAGAGAATGTTCCTGAAGCATTTCCATTCCCTTCTAATGAGGATGAGGGCGAGGCAAACAAAATCCAGTCGAAATTTCTCTTTTTTTATTTTCCCTGAATCAGACCCAATCTTGACTACCTTAATAGAGGGAAACTTAACAACCCTTTTTCATCCACACAAAATGTTGATAAGAAGGAACAAACCACGGGGACCTTTTGTTCTATGATCTTGACCTCGGAACTGCTAAAGAATGCGTCCGTATTTCTCTGTCAGAAAGTCCACAGGAACCGAAGGGAGAAGAAACTGAAGTCTGTAAACAAAGTTCAGAAAGACGCACTTCGGTTCCAGGAAAAGATTCTCTTTGGCTCTGCACTCAATCTGGGTTGAATTGGCAGCTTGAGCGTCTCTGGGAAGCCCCTAAGTAGCTTGGAGAACTCGTGTTGCATCAAAGGGTAATTGCTGTCGTTTGAAAGGATTGATGTTTGGGTTCTTCGGGTGATATTGTGAGAAGAAAAATATTTATTAAAGACTGGCCTGTGCATGTATGGTAAAAACCGGACCCCAGAGACAATAACAAAAAGAGTGGTGACCTCAACCGTCCTCCCATGAGGAAGGGGAAGGCGCTGTTGGCATGACCGGCATCTTGTTTTCATTGGACCTTTCCCTTCAAAACACGTGGGGGAGCGGGACCCCTCGGGCAGGTATGACGTCCTGCCCTCGGATCTCTCTTTGGCTCTTAATTTTTTTTAAATTTTTATTTATTTATGATAGTCACACAGAGAGAGAGAAAGGCAGAGACACAGGCAGAGGGAGAAGCAGGCTCCATGCACCGGGAGCCCGATGTGGGATTCGATCCAGGGTCTCCAGGATCGCGCCCTGGGCCAAAGGCAGGCGCCAAACCGCTGCGCCACCCAGGGATCCCTCTCTTTGGCTCTTAGAACCTGCTGTTCTCACCTCCAAACTCCTGCACAGGTCCCTCTTACTTAACCATTTGTGTCTAGTGTGCCTCCTCTCCATCCTGTTTCTCTATCTTGTATTTGGATTGAGCAATGGCAGGGTCGGAAGGTCAGCCTTCAGGGGCCTCTGGTTTCCTTCTGGACTCCACGACTGGCCCCTGGATGATTACCATGAAGGCTGATGCCAAGGATTTTTCCCAGAGAGGGTCACGGTTCCTGAACCTTAAGTCCAGGCCTATCCTCCAACCAAAAGCTTCCTCGGTTTATGGGTTTGCTTGCATTCGGGGGTCCATTGTTTGAGTTAATTAAGTAAATCTAATCAGACCACGTTGACCCAAATTACATGTGCGGAGCAACTGCCCAGTGAATGTCCGTCAGGTGGACAACAAATTGGCTTCCCTTCCTCAATCCAGGCTCTGTCTCCGAAGCTGGGAAAAGTAGCTGACACTGTCCCTTCCTTGGTTGGTCCAAAGCATGCATGCAGACCCAGAGCTCCGGTTATTTCCATTGTAAAGTTTCTCTAGAGTTTCTCTAAGGAGGGGATGGACTTGGTGAATAGGAGGGGCTGCAGACTGATGCTCCGTGGGCCAAATCCAGCAGCAAGCACTTTTGATCTGACTTTCACGGTCTTTTACATTCTTTTAAATTAGAATTTATGAATCAGAAGATTTTAACCTAAAAATACCAGTTCTCTCTCCCAGTACACCAGGTCTACATTTCTCCACAGCTTCACGTGGGTGGAGCCGAGTCTGCCTCTCGTAGACGAGCGCAAGCCCGACTACCCTACAGTGCATGTCTGCCCCAAGGGGCATTGCCATGAATGATTTTGTGGGCATGGCTCCCCACCATATGTAGAGTAAGTACATGTTTCCCTGTTTCTCAAATTTGGAGGGACAGTTGCATAATTTTAGGAAAAAAATGGATGAGAACATATGTTTTTTTTCAATAGGAAACAATTTCAACATTTTTCATCTGCCTGGGCTCTTTGGACATTTCGGTTTTCAACTCTTGCCCTCCTACTGTCTTCTTTTATGTGATGGAGATCGTACACTTTTTATTTCTGGGAGGTTCACAAGGGCCAGATGGAAAGAGGAAATGGTTGTCTGCAAAATAAATCTTTTTTAAGAGTTTTAATTGGGGGGCTCCTGGGTGGCTCAGTCAGTGAAGCGTCTGCCTTCGGCTCAGGTCATGATCTTGGGGTCCTGGGATCGAGCCCTGCTCAGCAGGGAGTCTACTTCTCCTGTTCCCTCTGTCCCTGCCCCACCCCTTGTGCTTGCACTCTTTTTCTCTCCAATAAATAAATAAAATATTTAAAAAAAAAGAGTTTTAATTTTTCAGGGTTTATCTAGGTAGGGATTTTTTTCAACTCAGGCCATAAATTATCAGAGTCAGCTGATACGAGGCACAAATGGAGGAGATGAAGCCATAGACTCGACATGTAGCCAGTCCATGGGATGGGGATCTGGGGTTGGGCGTGAGCTGGAGCCAAGCTGCAGTCGGGCAGGAAGCTGAGGACGGGAGCACCAAGATCAGAACCAAAGGAAGCCAAGTCAAGAACTTACTGGAAGAGCCAAATCAGAGCTCAGGAAACTAGAAGAGGAAAACATGTTTGGAATCCGTGTCCTGCCAGGGTTTCAGGACTTCTACACACATAGAAGCTTAAGGCCAACTTGGGTTTTTTTGGCAACTAAGTTGATCCGTAATCTTTGTTTAAAAAATTACATTCTCACTCACCCTTAGACCAGAGAACTTACTATGACACACAAATGGTTTCTTTGTTTGGTTTAACTCTCCTTAAAACATACACTTTATCAAAATGTATCAAAGTGTATTAAAGTGTAACACATATATGTGTCCGGTTTTGTTTTGTGTTTTTACAAGTGATTATACCAAGTAACCAGCACCCAAATAAAAAAATAAAACAAAATATCAGAAAGGGAGACAGAACATGAGCGACTCCTAACTCTGGGAAACGAACTAGGGGTGGTGGAAGGGGAGGAGGGCGGGGGGTGGAGGTGAATGGGTGACGGGCACTGAGGGGGGCACTTGACGGGATGAGCACTGGGTGTTATTCTATATGTTGGCAAATCGAACACCAATAAAAAATAAATTTATAAAAAAATTAAATAAAACATTGCTCACATCTTTATCCTCATTATCAGGCATTTCCCTTCTAGGAATAAGTGCTATCCTGATACATCCAGAGAGATTACTTTTTCTTGCATTTTTTTTAACTTTACAGAAATGGAATAATACAGTCATACGTTGGCTCTTTTTGTTCGGGATTATGTTTTTGAAAACCCCATACGTTGTTGCACGCAGCGTTGTTTTGCTTACGTTGGATGAAAACGCTGTGCATCTCTCCATTCTACTCCTGACGCACGTGTGAGTGGGTGGCCACGTGGGGCCCTCCCGATAATTGTGTCACACACATTTCTGTATGTATTTCACGGTGACTCTGCATGTGTTTCTTCTGGGAGTATTTTCACGAAAGAAAGCTCTGGGTCGTGGAGAAGGCTCCTGCCCTCGTACAGCCCGAGCTGCTAACCCAACGTCTGCCGCCTGTGGGTGGGGCTCCCGGGGGCCTCGCATCACCAGCCCAGGAACTGCTCATCCCTGTCCCTGTCCCTGTCCCAGTCCCGGGAGGGGCATCTGATGCACCCCGTGAGCGGCTCCCCAGGAACGCCCAAGGCCGAGAGCTTTCCTGTGATGACCGCACATCTGAATGCTTCCTTCTGAAAAGGGTCTTTTCATGTCTTTCACTCACTTTTTTCTATTGTGTTCTTGGACTTCTTCTCTTTTCATTTCTGTGAGCTTTCCACATATATGAATACATATATTCTGCATATGAATGCTTTTGAGGTACCTGCTTTGCAAGTATTTTCTCCCATGCTATAGCTTGTTTTGATGAACTGATATTCTTTTTTTTTTAAAAGATGTATTTACTTATTTGAGAGAGAGAGAGGGAGGGAGCAGGGGCGGGAGGGGCAGGGGGACCGAGAGCGATGCCCCAGCAGATTCCCCAGGCCGTGAGCCGGTGCCCGGTACAGGGCCAGACCCCAGGGCCCCGAGATCGTGACCTGAGCTGACACCGGGCATCGCCCATCTAGTGGCCCGAGCCCTCCAGGTGCCCCGGTGAGCAGATAGTACAATGCAGGCCAAGGTATCTTTTCTTTCTTTCTTTCTTTTTTTTAAGATTTTATTTATTTATTCATGATAGACATAGAGGGAGAGAGAGAGAGGCAGAGACCCAGGCAGAGGGAGAAGCAGGCTCCATGCAGGGACCTGATGTGGGACTCGATCCCGGGACCCTGGGGTCATGCCCTGGGTTGAAGGCAGTGCCAAACCACTGAGCCCCCCAGGGATCCCCCTAAGGTATCTTTTCTGTAGTTGCTGCTTGTCCACGGGCTTCATCGAGGATGTTTTTGCCTACGTCAAAGTCACAAAGACATTCTTCTATATTTTACCTTAGAAGTGTTATTATTTTATCATCCCTCTGGGCATCTGGAGGCAGCGTGGCTTGCAGCGAGGCTGGGAGCGGGCCTCTGTGCCCCGGTAGGCCCTCGACGGCGGCACCCAAGAAGACAGCCCCTCCCGCTCCGCTTCCCGGCACTGCGGTCACCACGTGGCCACCCACGACGGCCGGAGGCTGGGGCTCCTCTCCGTGCCCCTGGTCTTGGCCCGGCTGCTCCGACACGGCTCAGCCGCTCCATAAGGGATCTTCACGTCGGGGTGTACGACCGTTGAGCTTGTGCTTAGATGCCAATACTGTCTTAGTTACTCTTGGATCTTTGTATTTCTCACAGAAATGAAAGAAGCCTCTTGTTAAGCTCTACGTGGACACAAGCACACAACATGCTCGGAACCTAACATGCTCGGGTTTGCATTGAGGTTACAGGTCAATTTGAGTAGTGAAATTTTTAAGATTTACGGTATTGAGTCTTTTTGGCCGCTAGCATGGTTTTAGCACCTGCTTTATTAGGCTTTCAGCTTTCTCTCAAACTTGCTCTCATTTCTCAAAAGGCCCACACCACCCTTCCCAGGAGATTTTTCCTAAAAATAATCACTATTTTATTAATTCACTCATTTTCTGATTGCACCAGTAATAATTATTTAATATACAAAAACCTTTTAATTATTAAAAGAGGAGATAAAAAATCAATAATTCATTCATGATCTTAACCATCTAAATATCATCCCTATATGTCATAAAATAGAGATATCATATACATTCTTTGGTATCGTACATTGTCTCTTAATATTTCAGTGAGATGTTTTCTCACTGGAACAAATTTCCATTTGAATGTGATTTTTAAAATACCCAAGTAGTATTATTCCAACATATTGACATCAAATCAACTATTTGACAAAGCCCCTGTCATCGGTAATTCACACTTTTTGCAGATTATTTTTCATTCTGAGTCATACTGGAGCAAACATTCTTGTAAATAAATATTTGCTTTTGTGCCTGATTGGCAAGATTCTCTGAGAATATTGGGGTTCCTCTTGCCAGCTGTCCTCTTGGCAAGGACGTCATCTTTAAACCCTACGTGGTAACTCCTGACGTATCCCCAGGATGCCCAGGGAAGACTTCGCCAGGGTCACCGCCTCTATCCCAAGTGCCTCCTTCTGGGTGCGGACAGGGCAGGTTCTGAGCAGACGCAGCAGGTCTACACCGCCCTCCATGGGAAGCCTGCCATTCCCGCAGGCGAGAACACCGAGCCTTACCAGGCCGGCGAGGTCATCTGGGAAACCCCAGCTCCCCATTTCTCCTGTCTGCACCAGCACTAGATGGTGGGACGGCCACTCAAAGTTTCCCCGGGAATATGCAGTGCACCCCCCCCAAGGCTCCCGGAAGCCTCAGGCATCATGTACACTGTTCCAGGGGGGCTTCTAGGGGTTAGCGCTTTACAGTAAGTTCTCTAGAGGGTCTCTCACATTATAGGAACACCCCCTCCCCTTCTTTCTTCTTCTCTTCCTTTTTCAGTGAGGAGAAAGCACTGAAGGATCAGAGGGACTGGATGAACCAGAGACATAGGGCAGCTGAGGTCAAGTGTGTCTGGCTTTGGCATAGAATCTGGCGCTCACCTCTGGGGGAGTTTGAGTCTTGATTTTAAAAGTTACAGTCTAAATAAATAAATAAATAAATAAATGTAACAGTCTGGTGGGGATCTGGGGGGCTCAGGGGTTGAGCGCCTGCCTGTGGCTCAGGGTGTAAACCCAGGTCCAGGGATCGAATCCCCGCAGGGAGCCTGCTTCTCCCTCTGCCTGGGTCTCTGCCTTTCTCTGTGTTTCATGAATAAATATATAAAATCTTGAAAAAAAATTTTAAAAATAAAAGTTACTGTCTGGGCCGCCTGGGTGGCTCAGTCGGTTAAGTGTCTGACACTTGATTTCCACCCAGGTCACCATCTCAGGGTCCTGGGATCGAGACCCAAGCCAGGCTCCCTGCCCACTGGGGAGTCCACTTGAGGATGCTCCCTCTCCCTCTGCCCCTCCTCCTGCGCTCTCTCTCATTCTCTCTTTAAAATAAATAAATAATTTTTTTTTAAAAGTTACTGTCTGAGTGCTCTTCTGCAGGGCCCCATGAGTAGACTTATCATCCATTTGGGGCTACTCTTGGCGAGGGAACTCATCATTTATTTATATCTCATTCCAAAAAAAACTAATCCAGAAGGATTTGTCTGCAGTGATAACACCTGTAGCAACGTGCCTTGGTTGGTGATGGGCAACCAGAGGACTGGGTGCAGAAGCCTCCACCTGGCTTGGAAGGGAAGAGAGGGAGGATATTTGATCAGTATCCATTAGGGATGTGTGTCGGGGGAAGCATATTCCTGATTTTGGGTCAAATGTTCTTTTTTTGGGGGGGGGGTCAAATGTTCTTATTGCTCCTGGAGCTAAGTTAGAGAAGACACAGGAGGCTGATGATAATGACCGTTACGAGACGTCCAGAGGTGAAAGGCAGTTGGTGGATACGGGCAGGGAGTCCCGATGGGTGCTTGGGCCGGGCGGACCTAATAACGTTCCCTTGAACCGCAAGGTCTCAGGCGGCGAGAGATGGACCTCTCTCCCAGCCCTAGATGCGCGTCCCTAAATGGCCCTTGATGTTTTCATGGCTTCACCCTCACTTTTATCCTCCTGTTCTTTTCCCCTAGAAGAAGTTTGCTTCCAACAAGGATGTGTGTGTGTGGGGGGGGAGATTGCAAACAGTAATACTCTGACCCCATGCCACTCGCTGAACACTCAGTTCAGTTGAAGTCAACCAGATCCCTCTAATCATAAATTTTTAAATTTACGAACTGGCACAGAGTCACACAAGGCACATGCCCTAGCGAAGCCACATTAACTCTTCCCACCACGAACGGGTTGCCTGCCCTGCCAACTAGGGTCATTTTAACTCTGCAGCTTGTACGCGAGCCTCTGAAGACTTCTGCAAGGAGAAGGCTTTGCCGTGCGCTGGGTCCTGGAAAAGCAAAGAGGAGTAGGGCACAGTCACGTCTCTTGAGGCCGATTATTTCAAAATAGGCAACGGGTAACACTCATAAAAGCCGTCAGTGGGGGCAGCTGATGGAGAACTGTGGGGCCTGAGCTATTGCCCTCCTTGCACGTGAACAAATAGCCCAACACGGTCTCATGGAAGCTTCCAGAAGATGCCAGCCTCGTGGGTCAGAGATAAGGGACCCTACACACATACACAACCATGAACGTCACGTCTGCCACGTTTCCCTCTATCCAGCTATTATCTGGGCACGGCTGGGGTACTTGAATTTAGGGCACCTAAACCCTTCCTACTTCACAGGAAGCAGTAAGCTCTGCAGGTGGACGCATTATGTCCGTCTCCCAAGGCTGCTCACCGCATGTCTTTTTTTTTTTCTTAATAAAATTTTTTTTATTGGTGTTCAATTTGCCAACATATAGAATAACACCCAGTGCTCATCCTGTCAAGTCTTTGAAAAGTAAGCCAGAAACCAAAGGACAGTTGGTGCCTCCCTCACAGGACACGTGGAACCTTGTAGAGAATTAGCCCTGCCGGGAGATCAAGGAGGACTTCCCAGAGGAGTTGTCTAGCGTAGAGACTAAATCGGAGGTGACCAGGTGGAGATGTGGAAGGGAAGACGCTTGAGAGAGTGGAAACTGAGTAAAGACCTGGAGACGGAGGGAAGAGGGGTCAACGATGATTCGCAAATACTCGGGAGGAAAGTATTATTCTCGGCTTCAATGATTTCAACACATTTTGATCATCATTTAAATGGATTGCTTCTAAGGGGCTGACCTGATGGTCGCAGTGATGTTTGTGACCGCTCAGGGAGCTGCGGGCTGCGGAGAAATGCATTTTGCCTTCTGGAGCCACAAGGGACAGATCCCCACCCACCCACCGAGTCATGAGGGAAGCACAGTGGCTCACGGGGGGGGGGGGGGCACCCCCTTCCCGCAGCCCCAGGGCCTCGAGTCCTGGTTTCTAGGCCGTTCACCATCTGGAGCTGCTTGTCTCTGGGCCACCCCCCGGAACGCTGAACCAGCGTCCTGCGGCACGGGTCAGAGTCCACCCTGTGAGCTCCGAAGGGTCGAACTCACCGAGTCTACTGATCCCTTCTGGGTCTGCAATAATTAGTGTCACTGGAGCAGCCAGCTGAGCGGGGGAGCCTCAGCCCCAGCCCAACTGGGATTTGTGCAGCCCTCGGGGTGGCTCTCGGGGTCCAGGGAGGCGCTCCAGTGAAGAGACGAGAGCCCTTGGGGGCCTGAAGCTCTCCCTGCCTTGGGGCCAGCGGACCGGCTGCATCAACAGAATGGGGAGGGGGAGACTCAGGACAGGAAAATGCAGATTCCTGGGCCCCCCTCAGACATCACTGTCCCAGCAAGAAATCTGCATCTGTAACAGACGCCTTCCATGAGTCTCTGCCCTCAAATACTCCTATGTGCTCAAATATTAGCACCCTCCTGCTTAAGAAGGTCCTTTATGGGGCCCCTGGGGGGCTCCGCACTTGAGCGGCTGCATTCGGCCCAGGGTGTGACCCCGGGGTCCCAGGATCGAGTCCTGCATCGGGCTCCCTGCAGGGAGCTGCCTCTCCCTCTGCCTGTGTCCCTGCCTCTCTCCGGAATAAATACATAAAATCTTACGAAAGAAACAGTGCTTTAGGAATGTGCTCTGTCCCAAAGGAGTTACTAGCTCTCCCCAGGTGCCATCGCACTCTGATTCCCGGGAGGAATTTCCCCCGTATTGTTGCCAGGGTCCCTTTAACACCGTGGTGGGGGGGGGTCAATCTCCTTATCAGCATTACAAGGGCAGTGGGGGCAGGTGCATCCCTTTGTCCCCAGGGGGACTCACACAGAGGACCCAGGAGCCCAGCCTGTGTGTGTGCAGCTCCATAGGCTAATTCTCAGAAGGGGCTGCAAAAGGGGTACTGGGCTCCGTGCAGGTGAGCGACGGTCACGCTGACAATACACAGATGTGCCTGAGCATCTAGGGGAGCAGAGCACGGGGCAGGGGATACACCAAAAAGTGGGCATACGGTAAGAACCACGCAGGGAATACATGGCATTGGGGGAAAGAGGGAGTAAGGACTGGACTGGGGGTTTTCTACCTTCAGAGGCAGAGAGAAAGCTGTCCCAGGAGAGCCCACGTAATCTGCGGCGGATGGAAAGGCTGGCCAAGGCCAACAATGTGCCCTGGAATAGACATTTTATATTATATACGGTCGCATTTTTTTAAATTTTATTTATTTATTCATGAGAGACACCGAGAGGGAGAGAGAGAGAGGCAGAGACACAGGCAGAGGGAGAAGCAGGCCCCATGCAGGGAGCCTGATGCAGGACTCAATCCCCAGGACCCCAGGATCACGCCCTGAGCTGAAGGCAGACGCTCCACCCCTGAGCCCCCAGGGGCCCCTTCCCAGTGCAATTTAAATGTAAGTGCAATGCACTCCATAAACCAGAATAGGACTTATCCCCCCAAAAGTCCCTGGTGAATTGGAAAAGTCCCAAATGAACTGTAGGGATTAGAACTGTCAACGTCTGTGGTTTGGAAGGTCAGAAAAGGCCTCTTTCAGAATAGAGGCTTCAGATGGACTTTTATTTTTTAAAAATTTTTTTAAAGATTTTATTTATTTATTCATGAGAGACACACACACACACAGAGAGAGAGAGAGAGAGAGGCAGAGACACAGGCAGAGGGAGAAGCTCCGTGCAGGGAGCCCGACGCGAGGGAGAAGGCGCTGGCTGGTTAGATGGGGGAGCCCACGGGTCGCCGCAGGCCGGTCCGACCTTGGGGTGATTTGGGAGGTTCCAGGGAGTCCAGGCTGGGGCGGCCCGCAGGTGTGCAGGTGGGCTCTTCCAGGGGAGGGGTCCTGGGCCGCCTGCCATCCTCCCTGCTCTCTGTGCTCACTGCCCCCTGAAGCTCACAGGGGACTCTCCCTGACGCTTGTCCCCACTTTTATGGGTACAGATTGCTGTTAAATTTTTACGTCTCAGGGCTTTGCACTAGAATTTTCCGGTCTCTTTTCCTGTGCATCTTAACTTCCTACTAGATTCAAGGTACAGTAAAAAATTCTTAGAATGGAATTTTCTGCATGTACGAGTATTTTTATAGTGGTCCCTGCCCCGCCGGGCCTGTATTTTTTTTTTCTTTTATTGAAATCTCTGAAACACTCATGACAAACCGCTGGTATTTGCTACTCGGGTCGCAGGTACACGAAGGCTCCATCACTGTGTCGTGTCATAGATGTGGTACCTGTGTAGTGACGGCTATGGAATAATCTGTAGGGCGCTGTGTTGTATTTACAGTTTTCAAAATAGAAATAAACTTGGTGCCGGTTACAGCACTCTCAGTTCTTGGCCCAGGAACCCTGCTCAGAACCACAATCTGGAATCCAGCATCAAAAAGTGAGGCTGGGGGGATGCCCAGGGGGCTCAGGGGTGGAGCATCTGCCTTCGGCCCAGGGTGCGACCCCGGGGTCCTGGGTTCGAGTCCCGCGTCAGGCTCCCTACATGGAGCCTGCTTCTCCCTCTGCCTGTGTCTCTGCCTCTCTCTGTGTGTCTCTCATGAATAAATAAATAAAATATTTAAAAATAAAAATAAAATTTTTCATGTGTTTGGATCATACATGTAATATATACTTATGAGAGATAATCTCCATGATAACACAAAAGGCATAAGAAGCTAAAATCACTTAAAATGTACTGCTCAGGCTTGACACATTAGTTTGATGCTTTCTATTTTTTACAAGTGTATTTAGAGATCATGCTGAGAATTTAAGCCGAACACACCGTCTGGTCTTCAAAAGAACACGATATGGAAAGGGTCTTGATAAAGCAGAATATTTATCTCCGAATGGCTTGTTAGTTTTTTTCCAATTAAAAAAGGAAGCAAAAAAAATTTTTAAAATTAAAAAATATAAATAAATAAATAAATAAATAAATAAATAAGGAAGCAGAGTGATCGACTCAAATCGATATAACTTTTTTGTCATGCAAAAAATTTCACAGGGTCTTTGACAGCGGAAATTAGGACTCTCTTCTTCGTGACTCCTATAGACCAGTACCGGGGGTTACATGGGCCACTGTCGAGGTAGAGCTATTCACCAGGAAATTCTAGTAGGATTAACTTTCGTCAAAAAGTGGTGTAGGATTGTTTGTTTCTTTGGTGTTGAGTTTAATAAGTTCTTTATAGATTTTGGAAACTAGCCCTTTATCTGATATGTTATTTGCAAATATCTTCTCCCATTCTGTAGGTTGTCTTTGAGTTTTGTTGACTGTATCCTTTGCTGTGCAAAAGCTTCTTATCTTGATCAAGTCCCAATAGTTCATTTTTGCTTTTGTTTCTTTTGCTTTCGTGGATGTATCTTGCAAGAAGTTACTGTGGCCAAGTTCAAAAAGGGTGTTTCCTGTGTTCTCCTCTAGGATTTTGATGGAGTCTTGTCTCACATTTAAATCTTTCATCCATTTTGAGTTTATCTTTGTGTATGGTGCAAGAGAGTGGTCTAGTAGACATGAAGAGAAATCTCACAGAGGAAGACATAGACATGGCCAACATGCACATGAGAAAATGCTCTGCATCACTTGCCATCAGGGAAATACAAATCAAAACCACAATGAGATACCACCTCACACCAGTGAGAATGGGGAAAATTAACAAGGCAGGAAACCACAAATGTTGGAGAGGATGCGGAGAAAAGGGAACCCTCTTACACTGTTGGTGGGAATGTGAACTGGTGCAGCCACTCTGGAAAACTGTGTGGAGGTTCCTCAAAGAATTAAAAATAGACCTGCCCTACGACCCAGCAATTGCACTGTTAGGGATTTACCCTAAAGATTCAGATGCAATGAAACGCCGGGACACCTGCAACCCTATGTTTCTAGCAGCCATGTCCACAATAGCCAAACTGTGGAAGGAGCCTCGGTGCCCATCGAAAGATGAATGGATAAAGAAGATGTGGTTTATGTATACAATGGAATATTACTCAGCCATTAGAAACGACAAATACCCACCATTTGCTTCAACGTGGATGGAACTGGAGGGTATTATGCTGAGTGAAGTAAGTCAATCGGAGAAGGACAAACAGTGTATGTTCTCATTCATTTGGGGAATATGAATAATAGTGAAGGGGAATATAAGGGAAGGGAGAAGAAATGTGTGGGAGATATCAGAAAGGGAGACAGAACATAAAGACTTCTAACTCTGGGAAATGAACTAGGGGTGGTGGAAGGGGAGGAGGGCGGGGGGTGGGGGTGAATGGGTGACGGGCACTGAGGGGGACACTTGACGGGATGAGCACTGGGTGTTATTCTGTATGTTGGTAAATTGAACACCAATAAAAATTAATTTATTAAAAAAAATAAAAAAATTTCTGAAGAACCTCCAAAAAAAAAAAAAGTGGTGTAGGATTTCAACCACTTAAAGTAATGAAGAATAATGGTTTCAGAATGACATTTTCAGTACTGACAAGAAAGTAGAACTAGAAGGCACAGCTCTGGTTGCCTCTAGTCCTACATTTTAGCTACTTACTCAGCTTGGGAAAGTTTACTTCTGTTACATGTGAGGTTACTTTGATTCCAGGTGTGATGGTTTCCGACTTGGAATCCCCTATATCCTTATTAAGTTGGAAACTTACTGTCTGACCTCCAGATTATCAATGTCAATTTTGTCTTCATGGAGGAGCGCTCAAGTTTAAATAAACTACTTAAAGCTATTTGGGTCTTATGAATATTGTAATCAAAATTTGGAAATTTAGTTTTCTTTGAGCCTTTATGTTTTGTCAATATTTTTACCAATTGGGTACATGTTATATAAACTGTTAAGTAACAAACTGTTATTTCTGAGGGAGGCTTTGGTTAATATTTAATAGCCTCAATTCAAACATATTGAACTATTTACAGACAGTAAATTAGATCTTTTAAATACGGTATTTTTAAATGTTTAAAAAATTATATTTATTTATTCATGAGAGACACAGAGAGAGGCAGAGACACAGGCAGAGGGAGAAGCAGGCTCCATGCAGGGAGTCCGATGCGGAGCTCGATCCTGGGACTCCGGGGTCATGCCCTGGGCCAAAGGTAGATGCTCAACCGCTGAGCCACCCAGGTGTCCAACTCGTAAATGTTTTAAATTTATTTATAATCACTGTATTCAAATCTCTTGGTGAATACTTTAAATTTTGCAACCCCAACTATCAAGGGTTTCCCCACTTAGACAATATATACCTAATGAATTCACGTGGAAATATAGTTAATCCCAAATTGCCTTAAACATTCCAATGCAGTTTATGTATTTTGGCAAATTATTTTATAAGATTCAGCTTAAATTCAAAGCTCACTCATACAGTTTATTAGGGATCTATGTAGGTTCATAGGTCAGAGTCTCCTGAACACAGCAAACACTTCGAATTCAAATACTGAGAAGCTAGTCCACTGATTGCAAGACTTAGTCTTGAGCCTAATTCACAAATGGTAAATCCACATTTTCTATTTATGCTTCAGTATTGATTTTCTAGGGTTGAAAATTGTTTATCCATACAGAGGCCGCAGAGGAGCCGCCTGAAGAAGACATGGCCCAATGACGCCTGCCGAGGCCGCAGAACTCACAGGCCCGAGGGGTCGAGCCCACGCACAAGCGCTGTCACGCCCACCGCGGGTGCAGGCTCATGATGCTCGTGCCCACAGGTCATTTTGATGACAAATATGTGTCAGCTCCCTTTAACTTTTCCTGATTATTTTTCCCTTTGCCTCTATACTCTGTAAGAATTTAACTTTGTTTCCCATGAAATGGGTTTGATTTTTTTCATCGTATTTGGAGTATCTTAAATGAAATGAAATGTGCATTATAAATGTCCCCCGTTCCAACTGCTCTATGAATTTTTTTTTTTGTAAAATAGCCACTTTTCATTAATACCCATGAACAGATTACCTTTTTTAAACCTTTATTGGGGATCCCTGGGTGGCGCAGCAGTTTGGCGCCTGCCTTTGGCCCAGGGTGTGATCCTGGAGGCCCGGGATCGAGTCCCACATCGGGCTCCCGGTGCATGGAGCCTGCTTCTCCCTCTGCCTATGTCTCTACCTCTCTCTCTCTCTCTCTCTCTCTCTCCTCTCTCTCTGTGACTATCATAAATAAATAAAATTTAAAAAAATAAAGCTTTATTTATTTATTTTATTTTATTTTATTTATTTTTTATTTTTTTACTTATTATTCTAAAGAGAGAGAGAGAGCTTGTGCGAGTGAGCATGGGTGGGAGGGGCAGAGGGAGAGAGTCTCAAGCAGACGCCGAAAGCGCTTCAAGGAGGAGTTGGCTCTCATCTCGCAAAGGGCGACACCGGCAGGTGTGACATCTGCGGGTCAGGAGGCTTCTCTGTTGATCTGAGTCTACAAGGCTCCAGGGACAGAACCGTGTTGGATTCGAGTCAGTCCCCCAGAAGGAATCCTGCCCTTACATGAATCCTCTTCTCTGGAGAACCCGGACTCATAGGTTTGCTCTTGTTTCTGGAGTCGTGTATCCTACACAAGTGACTCTCTGTGACCTCTGGGCCAGGTGGGCTCACGGTGCTCGAGCTTCTGCTTGACCCTTTTGGGGTGCTCGTGGTGCACCCGCCCCAGGCTGGGAGGATGCTGAAGGGCAGCTGGAATCAGCTACATGCTGGCGCCGCAGCCCCCGTCCAGCTGAGACCCGGGACCACAGCCTCGGGCACAGGCCTGCGAGTGGGGGGCTGGGTCTGCTCGGCCTGTGGCTGCCCAGCTGCCTCTCTGCTCCAGAGAGGGGCCACTTCCGAGTCCTCCGACCTCCAGACCCTGGGGTGCACGTCCACAGCGACCGAGAACCGGAGCCTCGGAAAGGACAGGTGTGGGCCGGCCAGTGCAACATGGCAACGGGCTACCCAGGCTGCAGAGACCTCAGTGGCGGGGTTCTCATCTCTGCCCGGTCCCGGTGCACCCTGGGGCCCGCACTTGGACTCCACAGGCTCTCTGCTCTGGACTCAGACCAGGGCCCCAGAACGGGCCAAGTGATCATCTGGTCTACCAGGGGGAACCATCTATCTGGCACCGGGAGCAAGCACTCGATGCCTGCTATCTGGGTCTCACGTCAGAAAAGACCAGGCTCAGCTGTCGGTGTGGCCCATGTCCTCGCTGGAGTGTGACGCACCCACCCCGGTCTCTGGTCCCTCCTTGGCCTTTGTCCCTCAGCTTTGCAGTTACTCTGCCGCTGGAGGGGGCGGTGCGGGCGATCACAGAATAGATCGTAGACGCGAGTGGGTTTAACCTGGAGGTTGTCCCTAAAAGACATCGAGGAGCTCTTGAGGCTTCGCGAGCACAGTCGAAGGCCAGCTGCCTAATGGACAGATCTAAAAGCAATCTGGAGAATGGGTTCAAGTAGGGCAACCTCGGGGGCCAGCTCTCTGGCATCTCGGAGGACTTTGTATAGAAGGATAGAGACCAGAGTCTGAGGTGGATAAGCCACAAAAAGCGAGGAAGTGGACTTAAACAGTGACTAGGCTGCACTGACGAGCCCGAGGACAGAGGGGTGAGGGCCGGGAGGACCAGCATGGGACGCCCGGAGGCTGCAGCTGGATGCACTGCTCGGCAGAGCACAGCTGGGACGTCTCCGGTCGTCCGAGCATCTCCAGCTTTCCAGAAAGCCTCCTATGAAAAGAAGTGTCTCGGAGCATCTGGCGGATGCTCAAAGGGTGAGTCGTCTGTCCACTTATCACCACCGCCTGGGTCATTGGTCTGGCAATTTCTTACCCCAAATCCCCACGAAAAAGGTCTTAGACCAAAAAAGGCAGTAAGGGCAAGGGAATTTCTCCGTGACCTCAGCCCAAGCGCGTCTGTGGGGCCCCCGGCAAGGACGGAGGCGAGGCCTCCTGAGCTGTTGCTGCGCTCCGCCCAGGACGAGGGGCCCGGAGCCGCCAGGGGCATGTCCGCTCGGGCCGGGGAAACGGTGCCTCCGAGGAAAGAGGAGGGAGGGGACTCACTGCCCAGAGTCCTCCCATGACCTACCGCAGGCATCCCGTTTGCTCCTGTTATACCCCCAGCCATGGCACAGGGCCTGTCCTGCTGCCTGGAATTAATGGTCCGGCTCAATTTAGGACATAAGATGCCCCATTAGCAGGAAAACGGGGTTACGTGTGTGATCCCTCCTTCTCAACTTCCTGTTGTGTAATTATTCAAGATCTCAGGGCTCTGGATGCTGTTGAAAGTGAAGAAATATAGTTTAAAAGAAAAAAAAAGGGGGTCCCTGGGTGGCTCAGTGGTTGAGCATCTGCCTTCGGTTCAGGGCATGACCCGGGGTCCGGGATCGAGTCCCACGTCGGGCTCCCTGCATGGAGCCTGCTTCTCCCTCTGCCTGGGTCTCTGCCTCTCTCTGTGTGTGTGTCTTTTCAAGAATAAATAAAATCTTAAAAAAAAGAAAAGAAAAGAAACTAGCCTCAGTCATGTAACTTGATTTTTCATTGGCAGGAATACTCCTCTCATCCAAATGTGTTATTTATGAAGAAATGCTTGCCGGAAGCAAAATCTCATGAGTTAATCAGTTACATTTTAAGAATTAAACAGCTGGCTTTCTTATCTGAAATGTTAGCCTCCAAGCAAGTAACCTTAGGCCTCATGCAGTCATCAGGCACCAGGATAGAAGACAAGACTTCAGAATATCACACTTAGTAAGCTACTAAGCTCCAATAGCTTCGAAAATCTGCAAAATCACAGATACTTAGTTTTTTCCTTCTTGGACTGCCATAGTTGGGTTTTTGTGTCAGTGGTGACTCGGTGAAAATTGACCGTGGGAACATCATCCAAGAACACAGCAGCCTGGATAACAGATGTGCCTGCCAACGACCTATATACTCTGAGTCTAACATCAAGCAAGAAAAGGAAGATAAAGAATACATTTGCTTGGCAGTTGCATGGCTTTTTTTTTTCCAGAAATTGACAAGCTGAAACTAACATTTATATGGAAATGCAAAACATCCCAGAGAGTCAAAGCCATCTTTAAAGAAAAGGGGGGGGGGGGACAAAGTTAAGAACACGTATTTTCTTATTTCTTTTTTTTTTTTTAAAGATTTTATTTATTTATTCATGAGAGATACAGAGAGAGAGAGAGAGGCAGAAACACAGGCAGAGGGAGAAGCAGGCTCCATGCAGGGAGCCCGATGCGGGACTCGATCCCAGGTCTCCAGAATCAGGCCCTGGGCTGAAGGTGGTGCTAAACCGCTGAGCCACCAGGGCTGCCCCTTATTTCATTTTTTTTTTAAGATTTTATTTATTTATTCATGAGCAACACAGAGAGAGGGGCAGAGGGAGAAGCAGGCTCCATGATAAAGGTTGTGGCAAAAGGATGGGTACGTAGGTCGAGGGAAGAGAATTAAGAGCTCGCACGGACATCCTTGCATTTATCATCAATCGATTTTTGACAAAGGAGCCGAGGCAACTCAGAGGGGAAAGAGTCGTTTTCTCAACAAATGGTACCGTGACCACTGGCTCTCCAGGGCAGATGTATCAATTGCACTCCCATGTCACAGCACATACATCCCAAAATGAACTCAAAGTAGCACACAGGCCTACATGCACGATATGAAACTGTGATATCCGTAGAGGAAAGCACAGAAACAAGTCTCCGTGACTTTGGGTGAAACAATGGGTGGTTAGATAAAATACCAAAAGCACAAATGACAAGAGAAGGAAACAAAGTGACCTGCATTACAGTTGAAAACTTTCATGCTCAGCTCTTTCTGCCCACAGGTCCTGTAAAAAAATAAAAATAAATAAATAAATAAAAATAAATAAATAAATAAAAAATAATTAAAATAAATAAAAATAAATTAAAAAAATTAAAAAAAGAGAAAACTTTCATGCTGCAAACAATGTTGCTAAGAAAGTGAGAAGACAGCCTGCAGAATAGGAAAAGTGTCATAGATCATAAACCTGATAAATAAGTCACAGCCACGGTATGTAAAGAGCTCTTACAATTCAATAGTAAAAAGACAAGCAGATTTGGTAGCGGATTTGCATAGACATCTCTCAAAAGGAGATGTACAGAGAGGAGACACATTCATAAAACGTTTTCAACATTCTTCGTCCTCGGGGAACCACCAATCACAACCGCAGTGAGATGCCATGTCTCACCCGCCTGGACTGCTCTGGTCAGGACGGCAGCGGCCGGCGTTGGGGGTGCGCCAGGGATGCTGGGCTGCGTCCTCTGCTGTGAAGTGTGTGCATTGACTGTGCAGACAAGTTCGACAGTTTATCGAAATCTGAGACACCGTCAGCTACCGTAGAATCCGGCCGCTCTGCGCACTCCCAGGTGTCGCCCCGAGAGAAAGGTACTGATGCATGTGTCTGCAGAGGACGCCCTGGGGGCCCCCAGGGCACATTCACCATCACCGCACGGTGGGAACGGCCACACGTCCGCCCACCAGTACATCGTCCGCATGGGGCGATCCCTCATCCCCAAGAGCGGGTGACGTGCCAATGCACAGACGGCCCGGGCAAACCCTGGAAACATCACGCTGGGGGACACAGCCGTCACGGGAGGCACATGCCCATGAGCGCACCGATGGACAAGGCCTGGGGTGCAGGGGGGTCCATCGGCCTGGTTCCTCAGGCACCGGGGGAGCAAGCAGGGACACGGCTCTTGGGTACGGGGTTTGGGCAGGAGGTGATGGAAGGCTCGAGATTTGGATGGTGGTGACGGACTGAAAGAAATGGAACCAGACGCGTCAAGCGTATGTGAATTGTCCAGGGGCTTTGCAGGGAGGAGGGCAGATGTGGTTTCTCAGCCTCAGGCCCGTGATCTGTAGAATACTCAGTTTACAGGGTTTTGTTGGAATTAAAGACCGTAGGGAGTGAGCCCAGGCGAGGACGGGGCACTGGGGAAGCGCAGCAATCTCTACTGTCCAAGGAGGTAATTGTTAACACATTTTCAACGTGGATTTTATTTTATATTTTTTAAAGTTTATTTTTTTTAAATTTTTATTTATTTATGATAGTCACACACAGAGAGAGAGAGAGAGAGGCAGAGACATAGGCAGAGGGAGAAGCAGGCTCCATGCACCGGGAGCCCGACGTGGGATTCGATCCCGGGTCTCCAGGATCGCGCCCTGGGCCAAAGGCAGGCGCCAAACTGCTGCGCCACCCAGGGATCCCTCAACGTGGATTTTAAAAGATTGATTGATTGATTGATTGATTGACTTCAGAGGAAGAGAGCATGGGTGCTCCGCGGAAGAGCCGGGCTGCTGCTGGGACAGGCTTCAATTAGTGTCCAGCGGACACTGTCCATTTTTGAGCCGGTGATGGGTATTTTGCAATCCTTTTTTCAGAAAAACAAAATTTTTCAGATTTCCTAAATTCCTCTGTGAATATCAAATAGGTCTCTACTCATTCAAAGCTGCAGAGCCACGGGTACGACACCAGCACCGTGTAACCCCGCGATGGATTTGCTTGGATTTTCCTTGACTGTTACTCCGCGCAAACGTGCAGGAACCTTATTTGCATAGGACGCACCTATTTTTATATATAAAAAATATACGTTTTGCAGAAGAAAAAGAATGGTCCCATATAATCCCAAAGCCCATTGCCGGGAGATGATCCTCTTTCAGTTTTTGTGGATGTGTGTTCACCAGATACGGGAGGACACACGCTGGTGCCGTTCCCTCGTCACCCAGCCCCACGTCGCTCAGTAGGTTTCTCTGTCACCCCAGGTCGCAGCACACGGGCTCCTCGATACCCCTTATTAGAGAATACGGGATTTGGTTAATCACGGCAGACAGTGAACTCACGGGTCCACCCTACGCGCACGGTGACCCTACAAGTGAGACGGGTGCCTGGGAGATCACTGGACACCTGCTCGGCACCTCGTCCTGAGTTAACCAGCGGCGTGTCCAGATGGGCACGAGCGTCTAAAGCCAGTGGGCCACCACCCCGGGCCCCACGTCAAGGGCAGTCACGAAGGAATGGGGTGGGCACAACGACAGCCACGTTAGCTGCCACAAGGGACCACGGCGTTTGTCAGTCTGAAACAGCGTAGAGAACTCCCACGTGCACAGGTGCGGTCGGGGAAGGAGGCGGCGGGCAGAGGTTCCGGCCCACTCACCTGCCGCCCCACCTGCTGCCCCCGCCAGGCCTCGCTGGCTCGCTGCTAGAGTTCACGGGCTCCCGGGGGACGTGTGGCTCAGCATTCCCACAAACGACCCTGCGCAGCGCTAAGGAGTCCCCCCGGGGGCACAAAGCCTGAGCGGCCAGCAGGGAGCTGCAGGATGTGCCCCCAGCATCGTCCTCCGGGGACCGGCGTGTCTTCTTTAAAACGGGAGGATGGTGCCTGCATGGCTCCGTTGGTTACACCTGCGACTCCTGATTTCAGCTTAGGTTGCAGTCTGGGGGTTCTGGGATCGAGGCCCGCAGCGGGCTCCACGTTTGGGGGGTCTGCTTGATGGTCTCTCTCCCTCTGCTCCTCCTTGTGCTCATGCTCTCTCTCTCTCTTTTTAAAGATTTTATTTATTTATCCATGAGAGACACACAGAGAGAGAGAGAGGCAAGAGACACAGGGAGAGGGAGAAGCAGGCTCTGTGCAGGGAGCCCGATGCATAACTCAATCCCAGGACCCCAGGGTCATGCCCTGAGCCAAAGGCAGACGCTAACCCCTGAGCCCCCCAGGGGGCCCCCACACTCCCCGTCTTTAAAATAAATGAATAAATCTTAGAAAATAAAATTGGAGCAACAACACCTGCTTGAAAGAGAATAAATACAAAGAAAATAATAAATACAAGACAAAGTTTTGGGTTTTTTTGTGAAAACAGAAGTAGAAAGTGTCCTTGCAGGGACCAGCGTTAGCACTGCATAGACGGAAGCACGAGACCCCCTCGAGACCCTCACCTCCAGGCCCTCACCTGCAGACCCTCACCTGGAGACCCTCACCTGGAGGCCCTCACCTGGAGACCCTCACCTGGAGCCCTCACCTGGAGACCCTCACCTGAAGACCCTCCGCCCCACCCCCATTCCCACCTGAGACCACCTTGGCAAACGTCCCTGCTGGAGCCCGGCTGTCCCTCCAGGCAGGGACCACTGCTGCCGTCAGCTGGATGCCGGAGCTTCACCCGCAGCAGACCAGGCTCAGCAGGGACGTCCCCCCCGACCCTGAGGAGCTCGAGGCCTCACCAAGCTGCTGCTCCCCGCAATTGGGCTCTGGCCTGCGCGGCTCGAACCTGTGCCCGGCAGGTGGCAGGCGGCAGGCAGCAGGCGGCAGGCACAGAGCACCCCACGTGATGTGACCCCGAGGCGGGGAGCACGCGGGGGTTTCCAGAGGCTGCAGGGAGCAGGGTGAGCCCCGGCTTCCGAGGTGGGGCGGGGGGTGAAAGGTTTGGGACGTAGACAGTGGTGGCTGGTTATACCCGCGGAGCGAGCCACCCACCCCGAGCTGTGTGCCTCCCGGGGCTGGTCCTGGGCTGTGTGAGCGTCACCGCCATGAAGGCAGAAGGGGCGGCTGGGGTCGGGGGTGGGGACTTTCCAAATTCCAAGTTGTTAAGAAAGTCCTTTCTCAGTGAAAAGATGAGTAAGGAATGAGGCATAGGGAAGCCGGGGGCTGGAGGAGTCGAAGGGATGCCGAGTCCTTGGCCGGTGTAGACAGCGCCACCCCAGGGCCTTCCTGGGTCCAGGCTTCCCCACAGTGGCGGTCCCTGGTCCCCCCACCCCCAATTGTCCCACTGGGCCTCCTGGTGCTGGAACCCCAGCTCCGCAGACACGGCCTCGGGCCACTTCAGGCCTGCAGCGAGGAGCCTGGGGGGGCGCTGGCTCCGGGGGCGCAGCTGGGCAGCAGGTCCTTGCGGGCCCAGGCCTCTGCTGGTGCTGGACGTCCCCGCGTGGCCCTGCTGCAGGCCTGCGCACTGTCCCCCGCGGTGACACGTGGAAGGAGCCCCCATGCCAAAGGCGGGGAATCCCGGCTCCTCCGGGGGGGCCCACGCCCCCCTGCAGCTTCCCACTGTGCCCCGCACGGCTTCAGGCCTCCTGGGCTGGGCCAGGGGTGGGGGTGACCCTCCGAGGAGGACGGGGCCTGGGGCTTGGGAGATGCTCCGAAAACCTGGCCAGTACTGGCCAAAAGGCCCCGGTGGCCGCACGCAGCGGGGGGGGCAGCGAACGGGGGTCGTGCCAGGTCATTGCTCAGCCCCCTGCCCGCTCCCACGGGTGACCGAAGGCCCCGCTCAGCCGTGACCCTCAGGCTCCAGGCCTTTACTTGGAAGCAAAACGGAACCTGCCGAGCCAGCCGCAGAGCCCCAGCCCTAAGGGGCCGACACAGGCGCGCAGCGGAAGCTCCCAGACGCTGTCCAGGCCGCGGGCCTGCTGGTCACAGGGAAAGCGCCCAAAGCCTGGCTCTGCTGCCCAAGGGACAAACTAGGTCAGCATTCCCGCCTCCCTGAGGCATCCCAAGGGGCGCAACTCGCGGCTGTGCATTTGCAGACGTTCTGGGGTGGGGCTCGGGGGGGTCGGGGAGGGTGAAGCACCTGCCAGAGGTGCAGGTCGGGATCCCGGGGTCCTGGGGTCGAGCCTGGCTTCCGGGTCCCTGCTCGGCGGGAAGTGTGCTTCTCCCTCCGTCCGGCTCTGCGCTCTCGATCCCAAATGAAAGGGTGAAGTCTTTAAAAATAAAAATTAAATCCAAATGCCCCTCCGGCACTTCTTACGCACACTGCGAGGTGAGGTGATTGCTTTCCTGGCCTGCACAGGGCAGCGGCAGGTGAGACGCCACCGAGGAACCGGCGACATGGGATCCAGGGCGGGACGGCTGACACGGGAACCTGGACCCACCTGACCTGCCCCACCTGCAAGGGAGAGGGGGACCGGACTGGGAAGTGACTGGGCCGTGCTTCACAGGGATCCGGAACCTTCCAGAGCCGCGAGGCCCCTTGGGGCTGGAGAGGCCGCGCCCGCTGGTGGCCACCGGGCAGGTCCATGGATGGATCCGAGTTGAGCCGTCCTCACTGGCGTGGAGCACCAGCCGGCGGGGCTCCTAGCCGCGGTCCGGGTTCTCACGGGCCAGGAGGCCATGGAGCGACCAGGGGCTCCGGGGAAACTGTTCTGAGCCAACAAACCCTGTACCTCCAGAAGCTCAGTCTTCATTTTACAATTCCTATTTAAAATCTTTTCTTTTTTTTTTTTTTTTTAAAGCATCGCGACAAGATCTTTCTGCCAAACAAAGGTGCCATCTGCATGTTGAGAAACAGGACCGTCAGGGCGCTGCGGGGACACGGAGATGGGGGCCCATCCCCTCCGCTCCGCGGGGACCTCTGCACATGCCTGGAAGGGGCCCCGGGGTCGCCCGGCAAGGCCCACAGCCCGTCACCCGGCCGCGTGCACAGGAAGCAGCTCACCTCCAAGGCAACGAGGATAAGGTCTGTGTGACTCTTGGCCTTGGGCCTGGAAACCCTCCGAGGCTGTGCGGCTGTGGGGGGCTGCAGCCCCCGGCCCCCCAGGCTCCCTGCCTCACCCGCACACCGGGCCTCTCCCCCCGTCGAGCTGCCCTCCTCTTTCTCCTAACGGCATCTGTCCAGGTGATGATCGAAGGAACACCTGGCTGTGTCACCGCCCCCGGGATGTCCTCCACATGGGAGAGAATTCCAGGAGAAAAGCAGTCCAAGAAGAGGTCACGGGAGGGCACCCGTTAGGACCGAGCTGCCCGGCTGGGTTCCTTAGCTTTGTTGGGGGGACTTCCAAATGCAACCAGCTGGGAGCAGACTGGGGACCTGGGCGCCAGGTTTCAGAGACAGATCTGAAGGTCCTGCCGTCTGGGGGCTCCTGGCCCGCTCAGTGGGGAGATCATGCAGCTCTCGGTCTCCGGGTCATGAGTTCGAGTCCCACACTGGGTGTAGATGTTGTTTAAATTAAATAGAATTAGATCTAAAAAAGTTCCTGGTGTCCAGAGTGGGAGCTGCTGCTCAGACAGCGGGCGGCGGCCGTGGAGGATGCCCCCAAGGACAGACATCCCGGGCTGTGGCTCGAGCCCCAGTGTCCTTACCTGGTGGCTAGGACAGGTGCTCGCACTGAGGGCTCCGCAGCAGCACAGACAGGAGCCGGCAAGGGAGGCACATCTTTACCGCCCACCGCCCGCCTGGGCGTATTCCCTGACTGCCACCTAGTGGCCGCCTCGCCGCTGTCCCCTGCAGGCCTGTGTCCTAGCTCCCTGAGCCTCAGTCCCTCTCGGGGACAGCGGTGGATGCACCCCAAACACCTCCAGCTTCGAGTGTGGTCTCCTGGAGCAGCCACTTTGGGGGCCACTTGGGGGCATGAGTCATGGTGGGGCATGACCACCCCAGAGCCAGAGGTCCTCCAGGGGAGCCCGACGTCCTCCAGGGGAGCCCGAGGTGTTCCAGGAGAGCACGAGGTCCTCCAGGGGAGCAGGAGGTCCTCCAGGGGAGCGCGGGGTCCTCCAGAGGAGCGCGGGGTCCTCCAGGGGAGCATAGCGTCCTCCAGGGGAGCAGGAGGCCCTCCAGGGGAGCGCGTGGTCCTCCTGGAGAGCACAGGGTTCTCCAGTGGAGGGCAAGGTCCTTCAGGGGAGCACGAGGTCCCCCAGGGGAGCGCGAGGTCCTCCAGAGGAGCGCGAGGTCCTCCAGGGGAGCGTGGGGTCCTCCAGAGGAGCGCAAGGTCCTCCAGGGGAGCACAGAGTCCTCCAGAGGAACGCAAGGCCCTCCAGGGGAGCACGGGGTCCTCCAGGAGAGCGCGAGGTCCTCCAGGGGAGCACGAGGTCCTCCAGAGGAACGCAAGGTCCTCCAGGGGAGCGCGGGGGTCTTCCAGGGGAGTGCGGGGTACTCCAGGGGAACCTGAGGTGTTCCAGGAGAGCCTGAGGTTCTCCAGGAGAGCACAGGGTCCTCCAGGGGAGTGCAGGGTCCTCCAGGGGAGCACGGGGTCCTCCAGGAGAGCGCGAGGTCCTCCAGGGGAGCACGGGGTCCTCCAGAGGAACACAAGTTCCTCCAGGAAAGCTGGGGTGTGCTCCCCAGGTGCGGCCCCGCCCTGTGCGCAGGTGCAGCACCCAGCCTGCCTCAGCCTGCCTCGAGCCGGCATGGGGAGACCTGCCCTTCCAGGGGGGACCCTGCGGTCTGGGGTGGTGCCCAGGCTGGTCCCAGGTGGCGGGTCCGAGGCTGCAGTGGCGGAGATGCTCATGCGCTGGCCTCCGAGCCTGCTCCCCGAAGCACCTGAAGCACCTGACACGTGGGTGCACATTTGCACCAAGTCCACTATTTGGGGGCATCTGCTGCGATGGCAGGGGGTTCCTGGAGGCAGTCACTGTGACTTCAGGAAACCCGAGGCTTTGGGGGAGTTGGTGAGCTCTCCTCAGGGGAGCTCGGCTGTCCCTGGCCCCTTGAGGAGGGTGGGGCTTGGCGAGATGCTTCTGGGAGGCAGGGGCAGAGCCCGGTGCCAGACACGCAGGGGCAGCCTAGACCCAGCGGTGCTGAGCAGCGTTTGGGACATTGAGGAGCCAGTCGGGTCCAGGGGCTAATGTAAGGATGTGGTCAGTTTTTAAGAAGAAAGGTCGGCCTTCCTGTGGAGCGGTAATTTTTCTACCGGAGGTAGCTGCCAACCAACACAAATGACTAGATCTGCATTTACTCCTTCATTCATGGATTCAGCCAAAAAAAATATCGATTGAATGAATATCTACTTTGCGTCGATTGTGATTTTTATTTTATTTTATTTTATTTTGTATTTATTTTATTGATGAGAGGCACAGAGAGAGGCAGAGACCCAGGCAGAGGGAGAAGCAGGTGGGACTCGATCCCGAGCCCGGGGTCACGGCCTGAGGGGTCTGCAGCCAGAGAGGTAAGGGGACTCATGCTGGCATCAGGCCGGGCAGGGTGGGGGTGGGGCCTCCAGGCCGCTCCAGGCACCGGGAGGGGACCAGGCAGGCGCAGCAGGGTGGGGTGATCGGAGTAGAGGCGTCACCCCGTGCTCAGCAAGGAGGCCCAGGGCTTAGGTGAGACCCGGGGGAGAAGCCAGCACCCCAACAGCCGACTGCTTTCCCACCCTGTGTCTGCAGGAGCCCCCAGCTGTCGGCAGGGACGCACCCGGGGCCACGCAGTTCTCTGCAGGTCCACGGAGGCTGCGCTGGTCCACTTGGCTTCTGCCTCTGTAAGCAGGACACTGGGTGCCGGCGGCGAGGCCTGGGGAAGCTCAGGGAGGGGAAGCGGGGACAGGAGCCCTGTCTACCAGCTTCCAACAGCGCAGTCCCCTCCTGCAGGCGGGGGGCAGAGCCTGGGCCGGGTCAAGGGCTGGGAGGAGGGGGCCCTCGGGGAAGAGGCCAGTGATCGCCACGCACACGCAGGGTGACGTCCCTGAGGGCCAGGCACTGCGAGCCGGGAACCTGCAGCTGCCGCAGGGACGGGAAACGCCAAGGGGCCGGAGACTGGGTGACCAGACCCGGGAGGTGGAGGGGCTAAGGCGGCCACGGGGTTGGGGCGGGGGCGTGCCCCATGGGACCGGCCCGGCCTGACACTGCAGCCCCAGCCCTCTGTTGCCCCGAAGGCCTGGCTCAGGTGTGCTCTTAGCATCAACAGGACACACGCCAGCTCCCGAAGGCTTGTCTGCAAAACAGCGACAGCCGCCTCCTGGGACTCCACACCACACGGGAACACTTCGGGATCACGAGTTAGATAGGACATATTACTAAAGTCAAAGCTGGGGCCCCTAGGCGGCTCTGCCGGCGAAGCCTCTGCCTTGGGCTTAGGGTGTGACCCCAGGGTCCCAGGATCGAGTCCCGTGTCAGGCTCCCCGCAGGGAGCCTGCTTCTCCCTCTGCCTGGGTCTCTGCCCCTCTCTCTTTGTGTCTCTCATGAATAAATAAAATCTATAAATAAATAAATAAATAAATAAATAAATAAATAAATAAATAAAATCAATCTTAGAAAATAAATAAAAAGGAAGTATTTTCTGAGACCCAAGAGAGAATTGGAGACAGGTCACAGAGAAACAAAAACAAAATGTGAGGCCCCACCAAAAAAAAAGACATCACCAGAAATGCCGAAAACATAATTTTAATTAAATATTTTCTATTTCCAAACATTAAGCTCTTTTGATGGTCGTAAATCCTACTTCGGTTTGTCTCCATTCTCAATTCCCGTCTGTATAAATATAAATAGTATTTACTGATTCACATTTGACACAAGATTCCAGATGTGTTTAAATGGGAAAGCGAGGGGGGTGCAGTGGGAAGGGCCCCTGGCTGGGGTCGGGAGCTGCGGGCAGTCACCAGGGCCACCACGAACCCTGGAGGGGAGTCCCCCTTGCTGGGGGGCAGCGAGCGAGGACGCAAGGGGGCGGCTGAGCGGGCTCCCAGGACCAGGACACCCAGAGCGGTGGCGGCGTGAGCCCCGGTGGCTCCGCGGCCTGACAGGCCCCGCTGCCTTCCCGAAGGGCCGCTTGCCTCTGAGCCCACGGCACTTTCCCAGAGTGGCCCTGGTGGCCGGTGGGTCCTGTGTGCTTCTCAGGCAGTGCTTTGCAGGGGGCACGAGGGCTGCACCCCCGAGAGCGTTCCTCGTGGGAATGCAATGCTGCGACATCAGAGGGAAGTGGGTCAGCTTGGCCCGGGGCAGGGGCAAGCGCGCGGAGGACACCCAAGCATCCCCTGTGCGAATTCCAGACCAGAGCACGTCACGCCGAGATGCCCAGAATCTGAGCAGAGATCTTTGGGACAGAAGCTTAGCAGGTCGCGGCGAGCTGTGCACCGAGCTCCCCGGGGCTTCTTCTCCCCGAGGTGCCAAGGCCACAAACACGCTCCCATCCTGAGTGTCGTGGGACCGGTCGGTGCAACAGGGACGGGCGAGGCTGCGGCCGGCCCGGCGCGGCCACTCTGGGTTGGGGCGGAATCCACCCCACACCCTTGGATACCAGAGCGTGTTCCTATCTTTTGTCCTTTGCACACGTCCTTGCACACGCGACTCTGAGCCACATCTTCCCCTGCAGCGCCAAGTCCGATCCACGTGACCCTCGGGACCTACAAGCACATGAGCCCGAGAATCAACAGACGCAACGAAAACTCCAGGAATCCAGCAAACGCAGACCTTAGCTCCCCACGGAGGGAACGAAGGGCACAGGGCGGCCCCGTGCACAGCGGGGAAGAAGCAGCCCAGACGCCGGGCTCTGCCCCCAAGGGTGCGTACCCGGGCCTCGGTACCCGTTTTCCGCTTCTGGCCAGGCTGGCGCTTTTACCTTCACGCCCGAAGTCTCCACTTTCAAGCTAACTGGCAACGTCCTTCTGGATCGTTTCCTGAATCCTCTCCGCCAGCGCGCGAAGATGGGCTTTTCTGAGGCCTCTGATTAGGGTGTGATACGCGTCCCTCCTCCCGTGCACCTGGTACCAGTGACGCAGCAGCTGCACCTTCTGCTCCGCTGTGTCCTGCAGGTTGTCGTTCTTGATCTCGTCTATCTTGGCTTCGTTGATCCCGTTCTTCCGAACGAATTCCCTGACCTGTTTTATTTTCATTTGTTCAGCGATGCCGATGATGTATTTGCTCAGGTCGATGTCTGAAAGGCAGGGGACAGTCTCTGACAACGCGTCCTGCTGAATGTAATTGTCACCAATGAGAACTACGCGGATCCCTCTGCTCCTAGTGCTGGGGACACCAGTTAAGTCCCAGAAATGGGGAGCACTGGCCGGTGGTGGAGACACAAAGCCAGAAACCCGCTTGAGCCCCCAGCCCGACCCCTCCTGGGCCCCCAGTAATTTGCTCACAACAGGGCAAGACGTACGAGGGAAGAGGCCTGGACGAGATGCCTGCTGACGTTCTTATGATGTGCCGACCGGTGACCCAGAGACCGGGAGGCAGGCAACGACCCGGGGACCTTGTCTGTGACTCGCAGGCCAAGCAGCCCCGGGCAGAGCCCCGGACGCCGCGTCCCGCCCCTGAGCCTCAGGACCCTGTCCACTGCACCCGATTCACTTCTAACTATGAGCATTAGTTACACGGCGGACCCGTCAATAAGCACTCGGCGCCGAGCAGAAAGGCCTGTGAGCTCGAGGAAGGGCGGGAACACGTCCCGGAACCAGCGGCGTCAGTCTACCCCGAAGTCAGCCCATTACCTTCGAAGGAAGCGTCTCCATGCAATTACAGGACGGGAGCCTTACCTGCACAGTTTATTGGTATCACTTCCTGGGGGAGACAAAAAAAAAAAATGGAAAGAACATGATAAATAAGAATATATTTATAACAGTCTAAATCTGATTGTCTAATTCGTCCTTAACCCTGAAGGAAATACAGCCAGTAGCACGATGCACAGAATCAGCTAAACTGTGTCCTTAAAAAGGATTCTTTTCCCATTGAAATTTTTATTCTGCAAAGTTCCAGCTTTGCCAGAAACTAAGGTGTGTGAGCTTATCTTTTATGCAAAGAATCAAAGGGATTCACGGAATTTGCCGAGACGACTTTTCATACAGACTTGAGAAAATAACATAATGAACATAATTCTCAAATTTTCTTTTTTTTTTTTTTCAAATTTTCTCTATAGCAACTATTCTTTTTTTTTTTTTTTTTGACATGTCAAAACGGTTTAAGGTAGAGTAGTTCAAAGAGCCCTGGCCCCAAGCAGAAATCGTCGCTCATCGAGCGAACTGCTTTCTCTCCCAAACGTATCTTCCGAGATTTGAAACGCTTTGCTCTCACGCTGGAGAGAGAAGCAGCGACGCACGGTCCGCGGGGCCCGGGTGATGCGTGCGTCCCTGCGGTGACACCAGCACAGGACACAGGCTTGGCCCCATCCCGCCGCCAGCTCCCACGGCGTGTGTGTCTCGCACTCGGTTAATTCGTCCTTGTGTGAGCTGTGTGGCAGCCTCCTGTCAACCAGGCGCCGTCCCCCGCGTCCCGACCCAGGCCCACAAACTCTCGATAAATACAAATAAAAAGCCAAATGGCCGCTTTCTCTAGTTTCTTAAGGAAGTGGGTGTACGTTCCAACACCTACAGTAGGAGGGGACGGTGTGGGTCCCAGGGTGACATTCCCTTTTGTCCTGCGCCGTTTGAACAGCCCTGGAAGATCAAAGAAACTTCTATCAGGCTCCGGTCCCAGCCTTGGAGGAAGCCCCTAGGACACACCATCCCACCAAGGAGAGGGTGACGGGGAAGGACGGAGGCACCGGCTCTCCAGGCTCCCACCCCATGAGGCCAAACATTCTCGAGACATGTCACGTCCTAACTGAGCCGCCCCGTGAGCACACTGGCCTCGTCAGAATGACGTAGGGCACGGCCGCCGCTGCTGCCTTCACCAGGACGGACGTGGCAGGTGTGAGGCAGATGCGGGAGCCACAGGGCGTGGAACGTTGGATTCCGCGGCCTGGAATCCAAGTCATTAAAACTTGTCACCTCTCCGTGCTTTATGAGTGATTCCGAGGGACCTTCAATGGCGATCACGATCATGCCCAGGCGGGGCTCACCTGTTGGCTTTACTATAACCCTCGCGTTAACTCCATTGCCTTGGTGTCGTAAGTTAAGGGGCAGAAATAAATTAAAAAATCCCCCAAAAATAAAATAAAATAAAATAAAATAAAATAAAATAAAATAAAATAAAATAAAATAAAATAAAATAATAAATAAATAAATAAATAAATAAATAAATAAATAAATAAATACCCAAAGACTGTGGCGTTTGACCCAGGGATGGGGCACAGAGCACAGAGGTGTCGGGTGTCCCCTGCCTCTTTCCCAGGAAGATCCTGCCTCCCGTGGGGCCCTCGGTGAGCATGCAGGGATCACTTCTGATCCTCGGTCAACCCTTGTCCATAATGAGGATGGGACCTTCCACCCACTCCGAGCTCCAGGATAACTGCTCAAACACAGCAGCTGGCGGATGGTACCACCTAGTTCTCAGCACCTGGCAGGGGTGCGGTTAGGGCCGGTGCTTAACGTGAGAGCTACCTGCCCGGCAGGAGCCGTCTCATGGGAAGGACACGGAGGAATTCTGGTGAATTCTACTTCCCAAGTGATTTCAATGTGCGGTCTGAACAAAGTAAGCACTTACACCAGCACACGAGCGCAGACATCAGAATCGGGATGAGGACGCAAAACCACAGGTATCTGGAGCTGGATCCTGTAGGAGCCACATTGAAGAGCGAACGTGAGCACAGGAAACCCGGGAGACCGAGCGTGGGACTCCCAAAGAGTAAAATTTCTTCATATTTTTGACAGCAGGGATGAGAGAAAGGAGGACATAGTCATAAAGAGAAATCATGACCTTCTTTACATTTGGTGTCGCTGGTCGGTGTGCACCTCTCAAGGATTCCATGTTCACACCTAAAAAAACAACACACAAAGGAACAGGGATGTCTGGGTGGTGCGGCCGCTTGTGTCCCACTCTTGATTTTGGCTCAAGTCATGATCACTGGGTCACAGATCGAGCCCCACATCGGGGTCCCACACTCAGCTCGGAGGCTGTTGGGGTTCTCTCTCCCTCGGCCCCTGCCCCCCACCACGTGAACGTGCACATGTGCATACACCCCCCCCCACACACACACACTCTCAAAATGAATAAATGAAATTAAAAAAAAAAAAACAGAGGAAATTTTAAAAAGCCTGGGGGGTGGACTCCTTGACCACCTGCAAGGACACCACACTGTAAATCCAGGGCCATTTTAGTCATCTTTGCATCTCCGGCAAACATACCCCTCCCCCCGGGTATTGCTAGATTAGCATCTAAAGCTGGTACCAAAAAAAAAATTAAAAATAAATAAAAAAATAAAGCTGGTACAAATTCATAACATAATTTGGATGTTTGGACAAGAAATATCCTAGAGTGACTGTGCTTGTTGTTAAGATATCAAGAGTTAAAGGAAGGTATGAAAATATTGATAAATTGGAAAAAGGATGAAACAGACAAAGATTTAAAATTGGTAGTAAATGGGGCGCCTGGGGGGTTCAGCGGTGGAGCGTCTGCCTTCGGCCCAGGGCATGACCCCGGGGTCCCGGGATTGAGTCCCACGTCGGGGTCCCCGCAGGGAGCCTGCTTCTCCCTCTGCCTCTCTCTCTCTCTCTCTCATGAATAAATAAATAAAATCTTTAAAAAATAAAATAAAGTTGGGAGTAAAAAATTATTTAAAAAGTAATAAATTGGGAGTAAAATAAAAAATAAAATTGGGAGTAAAGCAATGTTCTTAAAGTCATAAACTGCAAAAAACTATTTCAAAACAGTCCCACTGAACAATATAATGACGGGTCGACAGCCCCGCCCTCGACCCTGCTCAGCAAGCCTACCCAGCCTGCGCTCAGGTGTCTCGTGGTGGGCAGGACGCGCAGGAGGAAACCCTCGGTATCTGAGCACGACGGTCAGACTGGCTCAGCCCTGCCCCAACTCCATGCGCCTGGCGAGTTACCTAATCCCTGTGAGCCTGTTTGCTCACTGGTGACAAGGAGTCAACATGACAACAAGGAGGTTCCGGTGATTGAGATTATGAGGGACTTAGAACTATTACTATAGCCGACCCTTGAACCACGTGGGGGTTGGGGCCCTGACCCTCCCCTCTGTCCCCACATAGTTGATGATCCTCAAGTAGCTGCTGACGCCCCCGAAGTGGAACCTCTAATACCCTACTGTCGGCCGGAAGCCTTACTGATGACACGAATGGTCGATCGACACATTTCATGTACTACATGCGTTTTATACTGTATTCTTACGATGAGTCAGCTAGGGAAAAGAACATTTTACTTAAAAATCAAAAGGAAGGGGCGCCTGGCAGCTCAGGCAGGTAAACATCTGACTCTTGCTTTTGGCTCAGGTCATGATTTTGGCCGGGAGATGGAGCCCTAAGGCTCTGTGCTGGGCGTGGAGCCTCCTTGGGCTTCTCGCTCCTTCTCCCTCTGCCCCTCCTCCCCGCCTATTTACACTCTCTCTCTGTCAAAAACATAACAAAATAAAATAAAATACATGATAAGGAAGAGAAAATACATTTACAGTGCTGCACTTATTGAAAGAAATCCACTTATAAGTGGACCTGCACAGTTCAAACCCATGTGGTTGAAGGGTCGACGTATTGTTATTATCGTTATTCTCATACATAAGTCCCTCCCCCACGGTCCCTACTCGTCCCACCATCATGAGGCCCTCCCAGACCTGGGGGCCTAGAGGTATTCAATAAACGTTTGGAGACTGGATGCTTGAACGAACCAGTAGTTGTCTAGTGGCTTGGAAGTGGAGCAAGACTAGAAGACAAATCCTTGACTCTCAGCCAGTGTTGCTTCCCCCCCCACCCCCCCTCCCAGGATGACATGGTCTGTCAAGGTACATCTAGCACCTTGATCAAAGAAAGATGAGGGATCCCTGGGTGGCGCAGTAGTTTAGCGCCTGCCTTTGGCCCAGGGCACGATCCTGGAGACCCGGGATCGAATCCCACATCAGGCTCCCGGTGCATGGAGCCTGCTTCTCCCTCTGCCTGTGTCTCTGCCTCTCTCTCTCTCTCTATCATAAATAAATAAAAATTAAAAAAAAAAAGAAAGATGAAAACTTACGTGCTACACGGGTTGCAGTGTTCGCACGGAGAGACATCACAGTAGAAGTTTGGTTTACATCTGCACTTGGTATTCCGGGTCTGAGTACAGTTTCTTTCCACTTCTAAGCCTAGAAAGCCAGTTTGCAGACTATTAGTTACAGCAGCTGATGAGCAAGGGCCGCGAGAGAAGATTTGCGATCTACCCTTACGTCAGCACACCTTCTGCAACACACAGGTAGCGTTCACCTGCAAAAGAGGCAACCCCAGGTGAAGCAGTTGAAATCACTGGGCAGGGTTTGAAGAGGACAGATGGACAGTCCAGCAACCAACATAGCCCCACTTTTGCTGGAAGGATTGCCCCGTTCCTGTACGGCCTGGCTACTTAGGGCATGGCTTGTGCACCCACCTTGGGGGGTGGGGTCGTGATCTCAGGGTCCTGGAATCGAGCCCCGTGTCATGCTTCCAGCTCGGGGGCGGGGGGGGGGGGAGTCTGCTTCTCCCTCTCCCTCTGCCCCTCCCCTACTCATGCTTGCTCGCTCTCTCTTGCAAATAAATACATAAAATCTTAAAAAAAAAAAAGGAAATGCAGAGTATCAGGCCCTAGTCAACACTTAGTGAGACCAATGCCAAAGCCCTTGCTTAGAGATTCTGATTTAATTGCTCTGAGGTGGGACCTAAATGTGAACATTTTTCATAGTGCCCTGTGTGATCCTAACATACAGCTAGGGTGGAGAAACATTGCTTTAGGGCCCAAAAAGGGACAAGAAAAGCTTTATGTCCTGGGATTTCTTGATATGAAATGAAACTGGGGAGTTTTTCTGTTACATCTGGATCCAGGCTCTCATGACAGATTGAGGCATCCATAAAAATTCCAGTCCTCAGTTAGAATTAATCAGGACAAAACAGATCTCCAAAGGGGAGGGAGCCTCCAGCCTCCCACCCACCTCTTGGATTCCTCTGTCCTTGTATCAGAAGGCTCCTGAGCTCTTGCCGGCTATACCAAGAACACAAATCAAGGCAGGAAAACAGAATTTACGCACCTGTTCACGAGGTTCTTATTTCATCATTCTGGGAAAATTGCCTAGATTTGATATGCAAATGTCTAGACTAGTGATTAGCTCGGTACCTGGCGCTGCTTCACTCCAGCCAGCTCCATCCTGCCCGCCCCTGTATGCCAACCCGGCACCAGAGTAGGTCCCAACCTCAAAACCTCAAAGTGCATTATACATGGCTCTACATGGAGTGGCACTACTGGCCTTTCTGATGGCTTTAAAGACACTTACCATGCTCTCCATCACAGATTCCACATCTCCTGCATTTAGGAGACAAATGCGTCTTGTCTGTGTACTCCTCCCCTTCTTGGCAGGGCACACAGTGTGATTTACCCGCATAAGACATGCAGTCACTTTCCTTCCGTGTGCCTGCCCAAGAGAAAAATGGAGGCAGCGTTGGAACACGAGGTGGACGTACAACAGCGTGGGAGATATGCAGGGGTGAGGAGGAGCGGGAGTCAGAGTCGTCAGACTAATGGTATAGAAACACAGTGGCGCTGGGGCGGTCATCATAAAAATCATGTCAACACACGGGAAATCTCCCAAGACGAAAGCCCAAAGAGTCACCCAACAACTGTGCCTACAGACAGCGGAGGATGAGCTACACTATTTTTAATGCACGGAATGACCACATGCACAGAAGCCTATAGCAACTTCCTTGCAAAGAGGGCAGAGGTTCACATCCATTCCTCTTTCTATTTTTTTTTTGCCATTAAGGCACAGAGTGTGTTTTGATGGGAAGGCATGAGCATACCTATAACAAAATTTGCTATGAGATTTGTTGTCTTAGTTCACACGATTATAAGTAATACTCACATTTGCTTTACTTTTCAAATAAAGCGAGTCATTGTATTGGTGTCAGGAAGCCTTGGATGACAATGCTTTATGCTGAAACTTCACTTATTTGGCAAGTGTCTATTAAATGCCTAGTGTGGGTCAGGCCCTGTCAGGAGCCAGAGATCCTGCAGGAAATATGACAAAGTCTAGGTCTCCGAGGGTTTCGCATTTCCAGGGAGGACACAGGCAATGCCCGGACCAATCTATGATGTCAAGTGGTGGTATGTGCCTTGGGGATTAGGGCCAGGAGACGGAGGGTGAAGAAGAAAGAGACAGAAAGCACGAAGGAAAATCTAAGAGGAAAGCATGGCTAGTGGCTCTGATTATTCTTGGTGTAACTAATTAAAAAGAATAGGCAGAGTCTAATCGGCCCCACACGTTTGCTCCTTCCTGGGCACACGTTGTTCTCAATAACCTCACAGCATTCTTTTTAAGAAAACAAAATACTACATAAGCAAATCATGAGATGGAGACAGGTGCGATATTGTGTAGTCAACAAAGAAAACAAAATGAATTCTGAAAACCCGGCACCAAATTCAAATACCATGCGTTGGGGCTGTGGAACATCACGGCAATGCCTGAGAGCGCTGAACCAAAGAACAATTTTGTCGAATTTTGCTGATTTGCCAGTGGTATTATCGTGGTTTCTAGACGAATTGGCCCCTTTAAAGAATTACCCTGCAGAACACGCCTAGCACAATGCCTACCACACGACTGTAAACACGGGGTTTTCTCTCCTCCAACGTACACAACCCAAATTTATCAAAATATCAAAAATGAGTGAATGTTTTGGGTTTCTTTAGTAAATTTGTTTTAGTTAGAGAAAGCGTGAGTGAGCGGGGTGGGGGCAGGAGAGAGACTCTCAAGCAGACTCCTCGCTGAGTGTGGAGCCCAGCGCGGGGCTCGATCTCACAACCCTGAGATCACGACCTGAGCCGAAATCAAGAGTTGCTGCTTCACCCACTGAGCCACCCAGGAGCTCCTACTGTCTTGAAAAATGAGATTTTAAAACACATTTGTTTCTAAAATAAAAAATAATAAAAAGTAAAAAAATAAAAATAAATAAATAAATAAATAAAATAAAATAAATAAAAAATAAAAATAAATATAAATATAAAGTTAAATTAAATAAAAAATAACAAAATATAAAAATAAATAAAAAATAAAATAAAATAAAAAATAATAAAAAATTAAAAATAAAAATAAATAAAAAATAAAATTAAATTAAAATTAAAAAATAATAAATAATAAAAAATAAAAAACATTTGTTTCTGAGCGTAATAGAACCTGGAAAGGTTAGGGGAGGGTAGGAGCAATTCCATGTCAACTCCCATGCGGGAGCGTCATGGTTATCTTGGTGCATCCACGCGGGGAACCTGTACACGTGGGAGTATACGCAGGTGTGCCACGTGTGCCGTGTGCCCCAGAATCCTTCTTATTGGGTAAGGTGGGTGATGAGCACTTATCGATCAAGTAATCAGAACTGTCGGTTCACCTAGGGTATCATCGAAAACCATACTGTGAATATTTTAATCAGCGAAATATAACTGAGTGATTATCGGCCAGCCTTGCAGCGAAGGAGAGAGTAATACGCATTCCAGATTCTTTCTCACATAGGTGACCTTCAAAAAGCCTCCTTCCTGTTTTTCTTTGTCTTCCCTCCTCCCTGCATCCTTCATTGTTTCCCTCTCTCCCTTCTTTCCTTGCTTCCTCTCTTTCTGATGGAAAAATCCCTTCCAGGTACCAATAATTTATACGAAAGGCTTTCAAGCGGTCTGTGATTTTTTTCCCCATTGATTCTGACCTCCTCTCATTCACCAACAACTCCGATAGCAGCTCATCCCGAATAAAATCCTCCAAACATGCAAATGAGTTTTCACAGAAGTAGGAATCTGTCTTTTCTCTGTATTTGTACAGCATCGGCTCATATAATAGTTCGTTAAATTACGTATTAATTCCACAACACCAACGAGCATAAAGACCTGGAAGCAGCTGGAAGAGTGACGAGCCTACAGCCCCACAAGAGGGAGCAGGAGCAGGAAGCGGGTTAGTGTGTGCCAAGCACCCCAGGGTGCTGGGGCGTGGAGCAGGGTCCGTGAATCCAGCAGGCAGGTGGGCCAGCGACCCCTTTGGGAGGCTCCGGGGAGCTCCCATCAGGGAGCGTCTGACTCCTGGTTTTGGCTCAGGTCGTGAGCTCAGGGCTGTGGGATTGAGCCCTGCGTTGGGCTCCACACTGGGCGTGGCACCTGCTCTGGATTCTCTCCCCACCCCAGAAAAGAAATTCCTTTGGGGAATTTATACATTGAGGCTACGTCAGAAAACATGACATAGTTGATGGAGACATTCCAACTCTTGAAGACTCCAATTCCCCCAAAACAATCCGTATCCCTGGGTATCACAATGGAACGTCATGCGTACATTTTCCTTGACTTCTGACTACTTTTGAATACGTGTCCCCCATAACCCTGCTGCATCAGTAGGCATGAACGGTTTCAAGTCTTGGGCCCACCTATCTGAATTTCTTTCTTAAAGGGTTCCAAGGACTTACATTCCAGTCGTGGTTTATGAGGGTTCTTATCTCAAAGGCAAACCCACCGGGGCTGAAGGCACGTCTTAAGTGAAAAGTTGTTAAAAATGCAAAATAAAAGAAAAGCAAACAGACACAAATCCTTGGCAGCAAGATGGACAAAGCATATTGATTTTGTTTGAACCTACATTTTAAGTTCTAAAAATATGAAGGAGGGCAGCCTGGGTGGCTCAGTGGTTAAGCGCCTGCCTTTGGCCCAGGGCATGACCCCGGGGTCCTGGGATCGAGTTCCCAGTCGGGCTCCCTGCTGGGAGCCTGCTTCTCCCTCTGCTTGCATCTCTGCCTCTCTCTCTCTCTCTCTCTGTGTGTCTCTCATGAATAAATGAATGAATGAATGAATGAATGAATGAATAAATAAAAATATGAAGGAGGATCCTAGCTCCTGGACAAATAGATGGTGCCTGGCAAGTTATAAGAAAGCCAGGGAGCTGTTCCGGATTCCTCTCCAGAGGAGAGTACACGTGAATAGGCTTAAGTATGAATGGGCTGGATGGCAAGGCCAAGCTTCCCTGAGGGTCATTAACAACTGGACGGGGGGCCTTGCAAGGGGGCTGGTAGGATCTCCGCACCCAGGCCCTGAGCCGTTGGGCTGCTGGGGGCCCCACAGCCTGCTGCCCACGGCCCCGCGGCAGCTCCCACGGGTCTTCCCCGGATGTCCCTGTCCCACTTCACAGCGCAGCCGAAATGCCGACGCCGCGAGCTGGTGCCAGCTCGGCTCCAGCTGCAGGAAAGGGCCGCTCGACGACACTTTGTGAAACGTCCCATCTGCTCCTGTTCGAAGGATTTCCGATCTGAGATTGGTTTGCATTTCAAACCGCTGGGGTTAAAAGACCGTTGGGTTTGCGCCCATTGCTCTTCTAGCTCGTCTAGTTTCAGCTGCAAAAAATGCAAATGCATTTTGCAGGCTCAGAGACCTCCTGATTGAGGGGAATTGCCAGATCCACCTCCTGAGGGCGGGCGGGGGTCCCTCGCTGTCAGAGATCCACCTCCTGAGGGTGGGGGTCCCTCGTTGTCCGAGCTCCAGCTGCGAGGATACATTTAATCAGTTCTGTTGTGAGAAGCTTGAAATTCCGACCGTCTTCTCTCGCCACTGAAAAGTGGAGCTAAAGAGAGAGATATTAAAAAAAAAAAGGGGGGGACGCCTGGGGGGCTCAGCGGTTGAGCGTCTGCCTTAGGCCCAGGGCGTGATCCTGGAGACCCAGGATGGAGTCCCGCGTTGGGCTCCCTGCATGGAGCCTACTTCTCCCTCTGCCTGTGTCTCTGCCTCTCTCTCTCTCTCTCTCATGAATAAATAAATACATAAAATATTTAAAAAAAAAAATAAAGAGAGAGAAAGCCTCTCCCTCCAGGGGCACCCATCACCTGTGAATGCCCTGTCCTCGCGTCCACGGCAGCCACGCAGGAAAGAGGTGAACAAACCCATTTCGGGAAGGTAATTTCCTAGTTGTTGTTTCTTTCCCCGGATAACGTCCTAACGCAGGAGGACCAAGCGCCAGAGGAGCAGCGACCCCTCCTGAGCCCGACGCTCAAGCTGCCTCGGGGGTCTGCGGACTCACCAGGAGGACATGCATCACAGCACAGGCTGTTCCCGTGAAGCGGGTCTTCCCAGCACCTGACGTCTCCCATGGTGACGTTCCTACCCGATCTCAACACGTTGTAGCTGAGGCCGGTCACTTGAGCCTTCACCCCCCTGGGCCACGGTCCAGCGATGGAGGCGAGCGTCTGCCGAGGAAAAGCAGGAGAGCTTCAGTGAGCGGGGCGAGGCCACCGGAGAGCAGGTGTAGGGTGGCACCTGCGGCTGCACCTGCGGCTGCACCTGCCGACGCCCACGGCCCCACGCGCCCAAGCACCCCAGGAAGAGCATTGCGGATGGGAGGGCCGGGCCCTGGGCTTCGAGGGGACCCTGGCTGCCACCCCCGCGTCGCTGTGGGCAGAGGCACCCGGACTCCCCAAGTCTCTGTTCCCTCATCTCTTTTTTTTTTTTTTAAAGATTTTTTTTTAAAATTTATTTACTCATGAGACACACAGAGAGAGAGAGAGAGAGAGGGGCGGGGGCAGAGACAGAGGCAGAGGGAGAAGCAGGCTCCACGCAGGGAGCCCGACGTGGGACTTGATCCCGGGTCTCCAGGGTCACGCCCTGGGCTGAAGGCGGCGCTAAACCGCTGAGCCACCTGGGCTGCCCTATTTTTTTTTTTATTTTTTTTTATTGGAGTTCAATTTGCCAACAGAGCATGACACCCAGTGCGCATCCCGCCAAGTGCCCCCCTCAGTGCCCGTCACCCTGTTCCCTCATCTCTAAAATGGAAACAGAAAAAAAAAATAAAATAAAATAAAATAAAATAAAGCGGAAACGGTCGCCTCCTCATGGGTACACTGGGATCATAAAAGCCCTGCAGCTCCGCGCAGAAGACGCAGGCGCCCAGGGCACCGCATGGTTATTATGTTGTTATTATCACTGTCATCACCATGAAGCTCTAGTGAGGAACAAGAGAACAAAGAAGGAAAAATCGAGAAAGTTCAAAACGACTTCAGGGAGGTCATGGAACCAGCTGATCCTCGACTGCGACCCACAAGTGGCCAGAGCGCGCTCCGTCTTGAAGGGTTATTATGAGGATAAAAAGTGATAATTTCTCCCAAACCCGGTGCTTGGGTTTTTATCTCTTCTTGTTTCATGATGTGACATGTTTTATCTCTTCCCATTTTATAAAGCGACCACAGAATACGCAATTGGGTTGCAAGCCTGTCTGGTTAACCAACCCCACAATGACTCAGCTGGGATTTTCTTCATGTTTTGCTCAGAAAAAAAGGTGAACTTCTTTCAGGGGGGAAACCAAGCTGTAGTCTATTTTGGGTCCCTTTCTTCCACAGATAAAAGCTTATCAGTCTAAGCGATACTGCGTCAGAATTATCTGAGTTATCGACTACAATTTCTTAGAAAAATGAGCCCTTTAAGACGTATGGAAGCATTTGGGGGCGGTCTCTGATGGGATTCTTCTCTCTGGTTTCCTAAATTGCGTTTGCTTTTTTTTTTTTTTTTTGGTCTAACCATAAACATAAATAATCTCTCGTTTTAGGTGGAATATGTAAAGTCTATTGTCAAACATCACAAATAATTTTAAGTATTAGTTCTGAGGATTTTTGTTAAGATCCTAGCTCATGGTTTTTATGGCACATATTATTTTTTCCCCTATTTTAAGGTACAGTAATAATACTAGCATCTTCCAAGTCGAGAGAACTAAATGTTCTTCATGTAGAAACCACTGCCACGGGCGCTCCTGCCTCTTCCCTCCTAGCCCTTCCCCCTCTGTCACTAAGGCCTGTATCCCCTTCAGGTCACAGGTGTCACCGGACCTCCGAGGACGGAGGGGCGAGGGAGATGTGGTTGCCTGCCTCTATTCCGGATGGATGTCTGTAAAAATGCATTCCTAGGGCCCCCGGGGGGCTCAGCAGTGGAGTGCCTGCCTTCGGCCCAGAGTGTGACCCCGGGGTCCCAGCATCGAATCCTGCATCAGGCTCCCTGAATGGAGCCTGCTTCTCCCTGTCTCTCTCTCTCTCTCTGTGTCTCTCATGAATAGATAAATAAAATCTTAAAAAAAAAAAAAAAAGCATTCCTAACATTCAGTCTTCCGAGAGGGAAAGCGATACCAAAGTATCAAGAAAATATGTCCTTGACCAGGGACACTGTCCAGCAAAAGGCAGAGCTAGGACTGGCCCGAGTCCCCCAGCAGCGTTCACGGTGCTCCTTCCCTGCACCCAAGGGACCAGAGGCCTGACCCCGGGCCTCAGCTTGCCCTCCTGTGCGTGAGCAACTGTGTGTACAGGACAAGCGAGCCCAGCGCCCCGGTCACAGGGACACTGCCGAGCACACTAGCTTCCCTGCCTCTTCGGTCCAACAGACATTTTTTGAGCATCTACTATGTGCCAGGTTCTGCAACTACAAGGCAAGAAACACACGGGCTGTAAGAGAAAGTGGGTATGAAGTCTCCAAAAGCAGATTTGCCCACGGGCAGGTTACCTGTAGTGCACTGATGGGGGTGGGGGGGTGGGGAGCAGTTACGCTTTATATCTGCACGACTCTTATTTTTTAAAACAAGTTTGCGGTGCTGGGGGCGGCTCAGTCGGTTCGGCGTCCGACTCTTGATTTCAGCTCAGGCCACGATGGCAGGTTCCTGGGGTTGAGCTCCAGGCTCCGGGCTCGGTGGGCGGCAGCAGGGCTGGGGTCTGCTTGGGATCCTCTCCCCCTCCCTCTGCTCTTCCCCTCACTTGTGCTCACATGCTTGTTCTCTCTCTCTCTCTAATAAATCTTTAAAAACACGTCTGAATCTATGACCTTTGTCCAAGGCATGACACGCAACTTGGAGCAAAAGATCTTTATCAGTATCAGTCTCTCTCTCGTGGTGACGGTTCCCCACTTCTTGCTTTATTTGTGGGTCATTCGATCATCCCATTAATATCAGCTCCTCTTCTAGATCAGAGAAGAATCGCCAATGCGTAGCAACTGCATCGGGTGTGCTAGGAAATAAAGACGTGATGGCATACTCTAATAAAATAAATTTGCTTAAAAAAAAAAAAATCTGGGCAGCCCCGGCGGCGCAGCAGTTTTAGCGTGGCCTTCAGCCGGGGGTTTGATCCTGGAGATCCGGGATCGAGTCCTATGTTAGGCTCCCTGCACGGAGCCTGCTTCTCCCACTGCCTGTCTTTCTCTCACTCTCTCTCTGTGTAATGAATAAATAAATAAAATCTTTTTTAAAAAATAAATAAAATAAATAAAATAAAATAAAAATAAAAATAAAAATCTGTCCATACCTGGAAGAGACCCGTTAGTCCTGTTTGCAACAGATAACGGAACATGAAGCCTCGGCACCCAAACTGAGTAGAAGCGACTCCTGCCTGGGGTCCGTGACCCCACTGCCACGAAGAGGGGACATAATAATGTTCCCCTCGTTCAACTCTGATGTCTCACCAGAAACTGAAGAAAATGGTACAGATTCAACTGCTGAAAAGCTCGGAAAGCTGGAACCCGATGCTGCGGGTGCGGCTCCTGTGACCCGGGGCCCCTCTCCTGCTTGGCACCCTGATTCCACCCCGGATTCCTGAGACACTATTAACTCCTGGTTTAGGTGACAAGTCAGATGTATACTCTCCCTCGTTTTGAGGTTTTTCATTGGAAACCAAAATCCAGCCAGCATTTGAGGGACGCGAAGCCCGGGGCAGAAACCTGGAAGACATGGGCATCACTGGCCGAGGGGCACCGACTTCAGCACCAACTCCTCTCACATCTGATCACATCCACTTCGCAGAGCTGAATTTCTGGAAACATTTCTTACTTAGTTCAGCATAAAAAAAAAACGACATTAAGTATGAAAAAGGAAGATGGCCTGAAGAGCACAGAGTGGCTGCTGCATGACGTGATGCAGCCAGTGCCCCACAGAGCTTGTGTTTGCTTTTCAATTGCTGCATTAACTCAAGTTTGCAGTATGCAAAGATTTAACCCAAACTGCTCAGGCAGGAACTGGGGCATTTTGACTCTGACAAAGCAGGAAACCCACAGAGAATGAAGTGATCTGAGTGCTCAAAACCCTTGTTTTCAGAAGAGCTGCAAAGGCCAGAAAATGGATGAAATGAAAGGTCTGATAAATGCGAATAAACAAAACAGAGGATAACCAGCTGGGGAAAAAAATGAGGAATAAGAATAGTTTTACAGGTCCCTCATCCTGGAGATGAAACAGGGAGAGCAACCCCGACTGTCCATTCTGCTGGGATGTTCGCTAATCCGTTAGTCGGATAATGAACCGAGCCGACGCCCCGCTGGGCGCCCCCCATGTGCCAGTCGGGCACCTGGGAACCAACCGTGGGCCAGAGCAAGGCGGCTCCCACTGTCCATGCAAGCTAGGCACGACAGGGTTCTCTGGGGAAACAGAAACAGGATGGGGGGGGCAGAGAGGAGGGGCAGGCAGGGCATGGCCAAATCCCGGCAGGACCCCAGGCTGCAGTCACGGGCGGGGGGTGCAGCTCACGTCCAGGGGCAGCCTCGCGGCCGAATTTCTTCCTCCTCCGGGGCCCACGGTCTGTGTGGTTGAGGGCTGGAGCGGCCCACCCGCATCGGGGACCCCACCTGCTTTACTCAGGGGCCACCCCCCGAAATGCCGTCTCACCAAGAAGCAACAGCAGCAGAAAACCAAGACCAAAACACCCTCACAAAGTCGTCCCAGGGAAGGAGTGAGCAGTGTCTGAGCTCTGGGGCCCAGTCACCGTGACACACGCAAGGAAGCACCAGGGAGATGCTCGGACACGCGCGGGGAGATGCATGGGGAGAGACGCGAGCGCCGGAGGCCTGCAGAGCGGCAAGCCGCTGGGATCGGGGTCCGAGATCGGGGTGCGGGATCGGGGTCTGGGGTGGTGGGAAGGCCCCGACAGACAGGGCATGTGCGCACAGCGGGGGAAGCCGCTGGGGAAGAGCTGCTGGGTGGCTTTCGGGAAAGGCTCTCCAGGCAGGTCACCCCCTGGGGACCCTGGAAGGCCATCAGGTCCTCGGCTAAGCTACAGAGACACAGAGATCACCATCCTGGGCCACGCAGGTCAGCAGCGTGGTGGCAGCAGGAGTCCCGGGGACGCTGGACGCCGCAGGGACAGAGGGAATGGCCCAGCCAGGAGGGACCCCGCGCTCCTGTTCAGCCTCGAGACAGGATTTCAACAAATGGACCGTCTGGAGTCTTTCGTCATCTACAGGATTTGATGTTTTCTGCAAATCCAAGACTGCGCTTCCCTGTGACTCACCCACGGGAATGTGGAGCGGGGCTCAGCCCATCCACTGACTCTGCCTGGTGAGGGACACGGGGCCCTGGGTGAGCCCCACAGGGGTCGGGGACACGGGGCCCTGGGTGAGCCCCACAGCGGTCGGGGGCACAGCGTCTGGGGTGAGCCCCACGGGGTTGGGGGCACGGGGCCCAGTGACTGAGGCCACTCTCCTCAGCATTTCCGTCCCCCCTGGGGCACGAGCCACTCACTCCATTTCCAGTTAGCAGGACAGGAAGCCCGGGTGTTGATTACATGGAGAACCTTCCAGCAAGTGCACGGTGGGGGTACGGGGCAGGTGTGATGGGAGCTCCCCGAGGGCAAGGCCACGTCCCCAGGGTCCGAAAGCGGGGGCAGGACAGCCCTCCTCAGGTGGACACCTTGCCCTGGGCTGCAGCTCAGGAAGGAGCGGGGTGCACCCGGCCGTCCCCCAAGGGTGCGGACTTGCTCAGAAGCAGCCACGACGCCCATGGGACTGCACTCTCCCACGAGGCAGCCCCCCGACTAGAAGCCTTGCACCGGCCCTGAGCCTTCGGGGCCCGCGGGTCTCGCCCATCTCTTCACGAGGAATGAAGCGGGCAGAGCCGGCCGGAGGACAGCCCCCAGGGCCTCACCGCGGTGCGACAGGCTGTCCCCATTCCGGGACGGCCAACAAGGGACATCTGACACGCCAGCGAGGGTGACACCCCGGGCTGGATGAAGCCACCGGCTGGAAAAAATTGGGACTACCCTTTGGGTTGCACCAAAGAATCAGATGCCCTGAGATGAGCTAGGATTTGAAAAGGAAGTTAAAAAAAAAAAAATCATCACCTTTTTTTTCTGTTCTTAGTGAAGCTCAAAGCAAACAGGAAAATAATTTTTTAAAGCAGCAAATTAAAAAAAAGAAAAAAGACACGAGGCAGTGAAACAGGCTAGCTCTTCGAACGGCAAGAATGACTAACAGGCGCCTCGAAGAGTCGGTGAAGTTTTTCTAGATTGAGCCCCGTCCTGTAAACGGCACAAGAAACGGAGCTGCGCTAATTCTGCTTGCTGGCTGGCTGACGTTTAGTTATTTAGAACCTGTGACGAAAAAGAAATTCTAACAGGACCAGTAACCAACTCTGGGAGGCATCTCTAGTCTATTAGTGTAAAAAATAAGGAAAGAGCAGTGACATTCTGTAGCAGGTGCATCAGTAAAATACAGAGAAATGAAATATGTTTTTCTACAGGAAACAGAGGAGTGAAGATCCACTTTCTTATTAAAAAAAAAAATGGGTACATAAAAAAACTGGCCTTAAGGCCAGTTTCTGGGGAAACCAGGAGAGAGCGAGCGAGTCGAGGCAGTGGGCATAAGGGACTGGCTAGACTTCTGAGTGATCAAGCAACGATAAAGGAAAATAAGGGAATCTAGAAAATTCTACCTGGGATTAGATTTTTTTTAAGATTTATTTATTTATTTATTTATTCATTCAGAGAGAGCGAGAGAGAGGCAGAGACACAGGCAGAGGGAGAAGCAGGCTCCATGCAGGAAGCCCGACGTGGGACTCGATCCCGGGTCCCCAGGATCACACCCCGGGCTGCAGGCGGCACTAAACCGCTGCGCCACCAGGGCTACCCTGGGATTAGATTTTGATTTTAGAGCTACAGTTCGCAAAATAGTCTTCAGAACTGTGATAAACCTCAGAATCACAAAAAAATAGTCTTCAAAACTGTGACAGACCTCAGAATCACAGGGAGTGATGCCCTGAAAAACAACAACAACAACAACAACAACAACAAAAAACGGTGCAGGTCCCACCATGGATGTAAAGAATCAGGGTCCCTGAGATCATCCCTGGCAAGTTCCCAGTTCGGGGGATGCTCACCGCAGCCCGAGGACAGACAGGGGAAGACCTAGGGCAGCCACCACCACAGTCACAGGGGAGAAGCTGCGGAGGTTTACAGACCAACAGCCTCTATGCTCCGCGTTTGCAAATCACCAAGTCTGCTTCTCGGGGAGAAATAACGATTCCAAAAATTGGCCTGAAGGAAGAGGAGTAATCCTGGTGGAGAAAACATAATGGGAGGGCCGCAGAGTCACTGCCCAGGGGCTGGGGGCCGGAGACGCAGCACAGACCGGGTGGCTCCTGGAAACGGGGAGGTGAGGGGAGTGGGGGCCACGCAGCAGGTGGGCCCAGGTCTTCCATTTTTCAGGAGCAACCAAAATCCTCCAACGTTTAGGGGGCAACCAATATTCAAAATAGGTACTTGTGTGTATTTACTGTACGTCTCAATCCCGCGTGGGCTAAACAGACAAAAAACCATAGTCTGGGGCAGTGGCTGCTCAATTTCGGAAATCAGGCCTAAATCCAATCAGACACCCATGGGAAGTCTACTTTGATCAAGGATTCTTTTGGGGGGGGGTGGCTGGAAACTGAAGCTCGGTCACCAGCAAGGGGCAAGGGCACAAGCCACACGCTCTGAGCCCTCGCAGTCTCTCTCTCTCTCTCTCTCTCTCTCTCTCTCTCTCTCTCTTCCAAGGCCTCTGCCCTAAGAAATCAAAAGTATCAATGTTTCTCACGTCCTGCATTTTTTTTGTCTTTTTTTTTAAGATTATTCATCCATTTATTCATAGAGACACAGAGAGAATGAGAGGCAGAGACACAGGCAGAGGTAGAAGCAGGCCCCATGCAGAGAGCCCGACGTGGGACTCGATCCAGGATCAGCAGGATCACGCCCCGGGCTGCAGGCAGCACCAAACCGCTGCACCACCGGGGCTGCCCACGTCCTGCATTTGTACTGCTTCCCAGAACGCAGACGTGAGTAAATCTGGGACCTGGCATCACTGGACCGAGGACAGTCCGTCATCCACGGCTCCGTGGCCACGTTCATTCTGATCCTGCAAGTTTACCCCAGCGGGCAGCTGAGCAACACCTGCGGCACAGGCTTGCTTGCCTTGGGGGGCTGCGTACAGCCGTCCAGTGAGCTGTAGTCTGATTTGGTAATTTATAAGTTACAAGGCCGGCCTTGCTCAAAATGCCCCGATTCCACACTAAATTCACGGTCATCCTTACATCCTTGGTGGAACTCGGGCCAATCGTCCAACAGAGGCGGCTGTTTCTAAATGCCCAGTGATGGGAGCGGCGTGGCTGCACAAAGTGTGTTCCAAAACCAGAAGCAAGCAGAGCTCAAAGAGCAGAACCAGCTCATTTCCTCCTGGTGAAGGCGGAGCTGCCAATCTCACAGGGATCCGTCTTTCTGTTTAGTTAGAGCTCCACTACTTCTATCTCACTTCAAAGAAAATAAAGGCTGGCAAGTAGATGGAATTATTTGTTCCTGTTTAAGAGGCTTCATTGGGGGCAGCAGTCCAACCATTTAAGAAGCGACGGGTGCTTTATTTTTCTTTTTAAAAGAAGGGTCTTCCAAAAAAAAAAAAAAAAGAAGAAGGGTCTTCCAGAAAACCAAAAGGATTTTCTAGCTGGTTAAATGCTGTTTTCAAACTTTTGCGAACAGATACACACAGATAAGCAAAAACAACGCAATAAATACTAAGCACTACGATACGGACACTGGCCCTACAAATAATTTTTTTTCGGGAATAAAATATAGGTAGACTCCAGTACAACTAGAAATGGTTTTGTTACTACAGTAGATCACCCAAAAAGTAATAAATAATAAATGATAAGAATTCTAGAAATTCAGGTTCACTGAATAAAAGCCTTCGCTGTACATGCATCCACTACAAACTGTAAGATTAAAGTTGTGTGTCCAAGGAGTGAGAGAAAGCAGACTATAAGTAGCACTCAACTATGGACAGGTGTGGACAAAACTAACAGGCCATAAGTAAAACGTAAAAAAAAAAAAATCTTGTTTTAGGTGATATACAATAAAGAATGACTCTATTTTTTCAAAAGTCACTGTTTGTTTGGCATCATCTGGCCAATTTCTCTACCTGTATCTACTGAAGGAGAAGAAAGAGATCCACTGTCCTCAACTTGGTTTCGACTTGCTTTTTACTTCTGGATCCACTTTTTTAGTACAGGCCCCTTTATTGGTTTTCATCACAAGGTGACAGTCTTTAGTACCTATTACAAAACATGTGCTTATTGAGGGACTTTTGGGACCTGAGATAATTTACCAAAAGACAGTTTGCTCACTAGGGGTTTTCGAGTGGGGGATTTCCTTACTCAGGTTTTTAAACATCTCTTAAGTGTTGGCTATTTTCTCCAACTGCCAGTTGTACCACAGTCATTGGCTCCCCCTCCCCCCAAGCACCCCAGCAGCATCGCCTTCCCTGCAGATGCTGAGGGTCCCACTATGGGGGTCCTTTAGAAGTAAATGACTCCTCTAGTGTCCCAAAGAGACTTGCATCCAAATCCTTGGTCTCCTTTGCCTCTCACTACTTTGCTTTCCCCCCCCTCTAAACTTAGGGCAAGAAATAAAATTTATTTTCTCTAGAATAAACTCTAATCCACCAGAGGAGACTTCCTTCTTCTCACTGGAGCCGATATGGTGGCTCTGATGGGCTCCTTGTATCAATCTCATTTCTGCCTCCCAATCTTGACATCATTCACGAGTTTGTGTCTTTCCATCCAGGTTGGTACTGTTTTAAATTACAGTTTCGTAAATTTGCTTCATTTTAAAAACTTTTCAACTCCTCTGCGATCTAAGTAATACCTACTTTAAAAAAATACTCATTTCATCTTTCTGAGGCTGGTTTAAGGAAAATGGTTAAATGATATAAATTAAACAACTGTTCTTTATTTTTTCCACTGAAAATCTTTCATATGATTCTTTATAAATACGTTAATTTTTTTTTCCCAAATGTCCTCTCCTTTCCCTTCAGCATAATTTTAGGACAAGTGTTCTAAGAAACGTAGAAGAAATTGGGCATCTAGTAACTTAACTGCCTGACCACAGACCTCAACAGTACATGACAAAACCTACCAGAGCCATGTGGTTAGAAAGAAAGAAAAAAAGAAAAGAAAAGAAAAGAAAGAAAAGAAGGTAGGAAGAGAGAAAGCACTGCCCACAGCTATTTCTCACACAAATTTCTAAATTACGTGATGCTTTTTCAAAAATCTCCGTTAGAAAATAAATTTATTATAAAAAAAAAATCTCCGTTAGACATTTGTAAATTGTTTGGGGATTTCAAACTGATTTCTTGTAGGTGCCGCGGATACAACAGCTAGAAACTAGAAGAGGGAAAACGAACTCCAGGAAGGTGGGAAGAAGAGAAGCACAGAGTAAGGGACAGGGGACAGCAACAGAGGCAGGAGGACCAGGCGGACAAGGTGGAAAGGGAAAATGAGGGAGCTCCGTCCCATCTACCCCCAGCCCCTCAACATGCTACCCATCTGCTTCTGGGTTCCATGTGATTGGCAGGCCCACCCCCATTTTATTAACCTTGCGACTATTAAGTGCAAAGGTGCAAAAGCCAGTGTTTGCTGGACATACACGAGATGACATGACAGAGTGGAAACTTCTTTAATAATAATAGGGGTGAGGGGATCCCTGGGTGGCTCAGCGGTTTAGCGCCTGCCTTGGCCCAGGGCGTGATCCTGGAGTCCGGGGATCGAGTTCCACATCCGGCTTCCTGCATGGAGCCTGTTTCTGCCTCTGCCTATGTCTCTGCTTCTTTCTCTCTCTGTGTCTTTCATGAATAAATAAATAAAATCTTAAATAATAATAATAATAATAATAATAATAATAATAATAATAGGGGTGAGCTACTGGACACGTGGTGGGTGCGAGGAAGGATTCTGTGTAACTACACATAAGGGTCACGTCAGGGGGGCAAAATGGAGCATAGTTTACAAAATGTAGACAGTGATTATCTAAATGATAGGGTTGTGTCAGATTTTTTTCAGGAGAAAGAATTATTTGTCTGCCTTTATAAATGTCATCTAATAAAACTTAAATTTCTTCAGCTCCTAGGCCATTTATTATGTAATCATAAATAAACACATATTACAGATACCATCATATTCAGTACATACAAAGTGTCCCTGGTGTTTTAAATACAGGCCTAGCAGAAAAGTTAAACAAGTGTAGCTCCCTCTGGGCTTTGATAATTCTGCTACACTTACCATATTGCTGTCCCCAGAGCTGAGATTTTTCAAAGTAACCAACACTGTAGTACCGTGGGGGTTAAGCACAGGAAGTAACGAGTGAGTCTGCGCTGTACAAATAGCTCAGTTTTGAATCTTGAGATTTCTCTCAGGGTTTCAAAAGGGACCCAAATATTGCATATGACTCCCAAAAGAGCCCGCCAGTTTTTCTTTTTTCCCCAATCCTTTTTTTTTTCAAATATTTTATTTATTTATTCATTAAAGACACACAGAGAGAGGGAGAGGTAGAGACACAGGCAGAGGGAGAAGCAGGCTCCATGCAGGGAGCCCGGTGTGGAACTCGATCCCGGGGCTCCAGGATCATGCCCTGGGCCAAAGGCAGGCGCTAAACCACTGAGCCACTCTTTTTTTCCCCAATCCTAAGACCGTTCCAGGCATCACCATCTCTTTCCTTTCAGCCTTGGGCGCAGGCTGGTGCACTTGGGAAACGGGTCTAAATCAACCCCAGCGCTGCCCCTCCCGGCAGCTGTGTGATCTCCGCTGAACCCTGGGCTCTCCGGCCTCCATTTCCGCCCCTGGAAGATGGAGATGAAGCCCCTCCCCCTCCCCAGGGGGCTTTGACACTGGCCTCAGGTGGCACCTGTGCACCGTCCTGCACCCTGCTGGGAACTTGGGTCGGTCCCAATAAAGTGAGAACCCACGATGCTCAGGGGCCTCTGCACCCCCAGGAGGGGGTCTGGGGCCCCGGGGGGCTCAGGGGTGGAGCATCTGCCTTGGGCCCAGGTCGTGACCCAGTCCAATGTCAGGTCCCCGCAGGGAGCCTGCTTCTCCCTCTGCCTGGGTCCCCGCCTCTGTGTGTGTCTCGCATGTATAAATAAAATCTTTTTTAAAAAAATGAACCAGGGATCCCTGGGTGGCGCAGCGGTTTGGCGCCTGCCTTTGGCCCAGGGCGCGATCCTGGAGACCCGGGATCGAATCCCACGTCGGGCTCCCTGCATGGAACCTGCTTCTCCCTCTGCCTGTGTCTCTGCCTCTCTCTCTCTCTCTCTCTGTGACTATCATAAATTAAAAAAAAAAAAGATTCAAAAAAATGAACCAAGTGTCTTTCACGGGCCACCGAGAGGCAGTCGTGGCCAGGGGCTCTCGGGGGTGGCGGAGGCCCAGCTTTCCGGCCGGAGCAGAAGCCACCGTGGGCCGCGGCGGAAAGGACGAGGGGAAGGCTGCGGAGGGAGAGGACGGACAGAGGGGACGCCCCGACCTGAGAGCGGCTCACAGGCTGCGGGAGCAGGATTCCCGGAAGGGAAACAAAAGCAGTTTCTTTTTCTGCGCGGTGATAGGAAGGTAAACAGGCCTCCAAGGCGCCTTCGGCCCCAGAATAACTTTGCCCAGAAAAGTCAGGTCTGGAGCTTCAAGTTTCCCCGCTGCCCCCGGGGGCGCTTTCTTCCTTAAAACTTTGAACTCTTGGGAAACGTGAGCCCGCGGCCGTCGGTGCCCTCCCCGGGCTCCGTCCCCCTCCCCGGAGTCGATCCCCTCCCCAGAGTCGATTCCCCCTCCCCGGGCTCGCCCCCTCCCCGGAGTCGATCCCCTCCCCGGAGTCGATCCCCTCCCCGGACTCGATTCCCCCTCCCCGGGCTCGCCCCCCTCCCCGGAGTCGATCCCCTCCCCGGACTCGATCCCCTCCCCGGGACTCGATCCCTCCCGGCGCGCACACCCACCCGACCCGAACCCGCGCGCGGCGGGACTCAGCGCACCTAGAGAACACCCGGGCCGCCGGTTCCAGCCAAGCGCAGCCGCCCCCGGGGCAGGAGACCGAGCAGCCCGCGCCCCCCGCGCCCGCGGGAGCCCACTCACCAGACAGCGGACGGCCCAGGCCCCCCACATGGTCCCGGGCGCTCCCGCCCGACCGCCGCAGCCTCGGCGCCCGCCTTAGCCCCGGTCCCCGCCGCCCGCAGGAGGGACCGCCACGTGGCTCCGCCCCGCCCGCCCGGCCCGCCCCTTTCCCGCCCGAGCCCCGCCCATTTCTCCGCTCGCGCCCCGCCCCTTTCCCCGCGCCGAGCCCCTTCCCGAGCGCAAGCCCCGCCCCCGCCCGAGCCCCGCCCCAGCCCGCCCCGCCCGTCCCGGAAGTCCCGAGCACAAGAGCGGGCGGGGCCGCGGGCGGGGGGAAGCCCGGGGGGGGGGGGGAGGGGAGGGAGGGGGCGGGCGTTCCCTGCGCGGAGCGTTTCCGCAGCTGCTGGCGGGCGACGGGTCCAGGTGCGGCCCCCGAGGCCTTGCGCGCCGAGTCCAGGCGGCTCCCAGTGCCCGCGGGCGCTCAGCTGGGTCCCGGCCTCCCGGGCCCGGGGCAGGACGCCGGGGCCGCGGGCTCCAGGAGCTGCCGGTGCTCAGGTCTTGGCCAACCTCCTTTATGACAAGGTTGTGAGGGTTGAGCGCTTGGGGTAAGGCAGCTCGAAGTCACCGCTGGTTTGGGAAAACAGCTCACGTAGTTTTGCAAGAATTTCACCGAAGGGAAGTCTGTGCAGTGACACGGGGGATTCCGAAAGTAGGGCGCAGGCAGGAGGGGAAGGTCTCGGGCGCTTAGGGCCGCGCCCGGGTCAAGGTCAAGGCCAGACCCTCTTGTCCCCCTCCTGGTCCACAGGGTTCGCAGAGCCCTCCCCCTGGCCCACTCTCTGCTCTCGGGGCCTCTGCCTTGGTGACATTTTGGTGACCCAAGGCCTGGGCCAGGGGACCCCTGCACCCTCCGTCCCCTTAGGGCTTGCCCTGCACAGGGGGCCCAGACCTGCAGGTGGGACCCGCTTGCCTCTGCCGCAGCTTCCACTGCACCGTCTCCGAGGACCCCCCCCCCCGACCCCAGGACCCCGGTGGGCCACTGTCGGGCACAGAATAGACACAGAAGAAGCAAACGGGGAGCGGGTGGGAGGTGGCACGCAGGGACTCCAATGATCTTCACAACCTTCCTGCACATACAAAACATCCTCAAATACAAAGTTCATGGAAATAGAAAAATACCATAGGAGGGAGAGAGGGAAAGAGGAAGCAGAGAGGGGACGACTGACAAAACCAGGCTTCCTGGGTGTTAATTATGACGCAGCAACTTTCACAAACCTTTCTTCCTTACTCGATATTTATCATTTTAGTCCCAGGGAGGAGGGTGCTGATTAAACTGACTTTTCAAGTAAAGAACTGAAGCCAAAAACGTGTCAGCGCCGTTGGCAAAGTTGGTTAGTTAATCGGTAGCAGAGCCAGGAGTTAAACTTCAGTATTTTTGCTCCCGGGCCCTGGTCTTTCTATCCCTCCCCCCGCCCCCCAACACACATAGTGACCCTCAGGTTCAATGAGATAGTAACAGGTGCTTTGAGGGGAGACACGTGTTTCGTGGTGAAATGATCTTAGAATACTCTAGATCTAAAAAATTTAAACAGGGGATCCCTGGGTGGTGCAGCGGTTTGGCCCAGGGCGCGATCCTGGAGACCCGGGATTGAGTCCCACGTCGGGCTCCTGGTGCATGGAGCCTGCTTCTCCCTCTGCCTGTGTCTCTGTCTCTCTGTCTCTCAGGAATAAATAAATAAAATCTTTAAAAAAAAAATTTAAACAGGCCTCGTATCCAAGACCTCTCAGAACCTTACTATGCTAGTGTGTACTGTCTAAGGGGGAGGGGGTGATATAAACTGTTGCCCACACTTGTTTGTCTTTTTTATGGGGTCCCATCGAGAACACCTGCTGAATGAACACCTCATGAACCCTGATGTTCTAGGAAAAAAAGAGTTTGGAAATGTCTAAAAGCTATTCTTATTTTAACAACACATTCCTAAGGGCCTCCAAGCCCTCAAGGGCAAAAAAAAAAAAAAGCAATTTTAATAATAGAACTTCAGGCAGTCTACCAGACGTGGGAGATATTTTGGACAATCGTCATGGTTTTGCTCAAACCACGCCATATATGTCGAGGCGTTTCTCTTCTAAAGTCGGCCCTGCTGCTCAGCATCTCATTTGGAACAATGTTTAAACACACATCTGACTATAGAAAAGGTTGGGGGGGGGGAGAAACTTCAAAATACCTTTTCACCACCAAAACTACTTGTATTCTTTCTCCCCGTGGACAGTTTTAAAAACTGTTGTCAACCAAAGTGCTCTTACTAAATAGCAAAAGTAGGCTTTAATAATTCCCACCTAGAGCGAGCATCCCTGATTCTTTTTTGTTTTTTAAGATTTTATTTATTTATTCATGATAGACCTAGAGAGAGATTGAGAGACAGAGAGAGAGAGAGAGAGAGAGAGAGGCGGAGACACAGGCAGAGGGAGAAGTAGGCTCCATGTAGGGAACCCGATGTGGGACTCGATCCCGGGACTCCAGGGTCACGCCCTGGGCCGAAGGCAGGTGCTCAACCGCTGGGCCCCCCAGGAATCCCCCCTGATTCTTTATCCTACGCGTTTTCTCCCACTTCCCAGTAACAGCACTTCCAAGTTGCCCTTAGAAAACTTGCCGCTCCCCGTTGTTTTGGACTCTTTGATGTGGTGACTGTATTAGTCAGAGTTCTCAAGAAAAACAGAACCAACCGGAGATAGCGGTCTCTCTGGCGAGAGAGAGCTGTAGTTTGAGGAACTGGTTTCTGTACCTATAAAGCCTGGCAAATCCAAACTCTGCAAGCTACGCTGGCGGGTTGGGCCCAGGGGAGAGAGGCAGAGGTCCCCCTCTCTCGGGGCAAGATCTTCAACGGATTGGGTGAGGCCCACCCATGTGGTGGAGAGCACGGCTTGACTCACAGTCTGTGGATTTTAGTCTCACTCGCACCTAAAGTACCTTCGCAGAAATATCTAGAAAGACACCAAGTGGCAGGGTACTGTAGCCTCTGCAGGTTGGTGCATAAAATCCACCCTCGCGGGACGTGCATCCGTGAAGGTCCGGGAGGGAGCGGGCGGGAACAACGACTGATTGGGGCAGGAGCCCCTCGCATTCTGCTGGCGTGAACCTTGGGAACTTTGTGGGGAACGGTGGGACGCAAACACCTTTTCCTCTCCCCTGAATGTGATGTGGGAAAGAGTATGCGGGGTGCGGACCCATGGGGGTGCTGTGCGAGCTTGTGGACCCGCCATCGTCCAAGGCACGGCCACCGCGGGCCGAGCAGGAACCCGCCGCCAGGTAGAGCCTGCGAGTGTCACCTGAGTCCTGGCTAACCGGGCCCGGGTATGGGGCCGTGGAGCGTCCAGATGCCCAGGGTCACCTGAGTCCTGGCTGACCGGGCCCGGGGATGGGGCCGTGGAGTGTCCGGATGCCCACTGGGTGCACTCCCACTGGCCGCCTTTTGCCAGCGCTTAGGGTCAGCAGAAGTCGCCTGGTGCCAAGGTCACCTGTGGCAGGGTGACTCACGCCCGCAGGTGCCAGGAGGATGAGGCCTGCGGGGTGGCCGGAGGGCTGGGCCCTGGGGACCCAAAGGGCCGCCGAGCTCCACCCACCAGCGGGGGACAGATGGGACGTGCCATTTGTGCCCCATAGGGACAATGATGAGTGTGCACCTGTGAACTGCCACCCGGCCAGTTCCTCTCCCGGGAGCACATGACGTCTCCCAGGGTCAAAGAACGGCAGGTGCGCGGCCCCTGGAGGCCCCACGGGCCCTGGCCCCACTGCTGCACTGCCCGTCCTCTGCGAGGTGCCAGGGGGTGTGTGGGGGGGGAGAGTGGGGTCAGCGAGGAGGCCAGGCCAGGACTGAGTCCTCCGTGTGTGGCCTGACACTGGACCTCTCTTGGCCCCCGTGTCACACGATTTTCCGGGGAATCGGTCTTGTGTTTCCTGACTTCATTTCACGTTCACAATTTGCAGACGGTCCACGCCAGACCCTGTGAGGCACCGATGCCTTTTATGGGCAATGCTGTAGGTGGGCCCTGCATCAGTAAACCAGCATCAGTGCCTTTCGCCTCCAGAACTTTCTCAGGGACAAGAGAAAGCAGCACTGCCTGCGGCCTAGCAGCGTGGCTTCCCCACAGCGAAGATGATACTCTCAGCTTTTTTTCCAGGAAAGAACTAGAAAGGGATCAAGGGATCAGACTCTGTTCCCGTGATGCTCTGTGTTGAGCCCCGTTTGATGGCTCCTCTGCTTTTGGACAAATCGCAATAAGCTTGTGGGATCGTAAAGAGTGGGAGGGCCCGACGGCGTGTGGACCAAGGGGACAATGGAGCCCAGAGAGCTGCGTGCGCGGTGGAGGGAGGCCTGGCGCGGAGGATGTGGCCGCATCTGCCTTTGGAAGCAATTCCCGTGCGTTACAGCCACGCAGAAACCTGTGCAGACCCCGAAGTGGGTTGGTGGAAACCGAGGGGGACGCTGAGCCTTGAGGCTTCTGTGGGGAGCTCAGCTGGCTGCCGTCCAGATGCCAAGGCGAGGCTCTTCCTGGCTGTGAGTGTGGGCAGTTCTGGGCCCCTGCGACAGCCCCAGGACGTCGGGGGGAGAACCCGGGCTGCAGCGGCCCCCTGGGTCAGCCCGGCCTGCCGGGGAGCCGCCTCCTCCGGGCCCCCCGCCGGGCTCAGTCCACGCGGGGACACTGTCCGGTGGTTAGAAGTTCTCCGCTCCACGACACGCTCTTGTAGTTTGCGTGTACGCTCAGAAGCTTCACCCGGAGAGCACTGCTCAGGGTCGGGGCGAAGGAGCCCCTGGAGAGGCCGGAAAGGCGGGTGGTAGGAACCAGCTTGGACTCAGGCTGGAGGAGTCGTCGGGCCACCGAAACCTCCCCCCAGCCCTTCGCAAACCTGCGTCCTGAGATTGTTTCGTCATCCGGGCCACGAGGAGAGCCGGTCAGCCTGACGCCCCGACATCGGGCCTGGGGCCTCTGCGGGGCGTGTATCCCGGCTTTGAGCTCCCCTTGGAATCCTCAGGTCATCGCAGGGGGGTGAGGGGGAGGTTATCGACATTCTTTCAAGTGCTTCTTTAGGTTTACTTGTCCTTACGCCAGGAAAATGGGAGGTGGGGAGCAGCTGTTTGGGGAGACGGGAATCCTGATCCTGAACAAAACGTCCTGTATCACTCACAGTGCGTCTGAGACCCGCGGTGCCGGGGACCACACGCACCTGTTCACTCAGGTCTGCAAAGAGCCATGCTTCGCGTGGCCCTCCCGGGAGCCGGGTCCCTCGCGTGGACCCCGCACTCGGTCTCGGGCACCTCCAACTAGGCCCTGTGACCCTTGCCGTCCACACGGGCAACTCTCAGCAGCAGCTTGCCCGGCTCACGTGGTTTCTTACCCTGCTGAATCCGCTTCTTCTCCAAAAAGTCCCATCAAGGGCCTCATGCCTGAGACGGAAGCCCCGCGAGGCCAGTGTGTCACCTCGTGCTGCTGCCCCGTCGAGCACAGGCTTTCCTGTTGCTTAAGGCCCCGCGTCTGTCCTTGTTTTGCTTACATTCCCGGCGCTCTTTGCCAAGAAAATGATTCCGGGAGGTAAGGGAGCCCTGCTGTGCCGACAGCTCACGAGCGATGCATTTTGCTGCTTGAGCCTGTCTTCCCCTCTAACGATCACACTGTCGCCCAAGTGAGCTGCGCTGTGCTGTGGCCTCCGGGGCACCCGCCGGGCCGCAACACCTCCTCTCCTCGGCTCGGGGCCTGGGCCTCGATCAGACGGGAGGCAGCCGGTCACACGCAGCCAGGCAGGCCGTGCTGCTATTCGAGCCCCCCATTAGGGCATGGGAGGGGGGTGCCTAGGAAACCAGCCAACCAGATGGATGTAATGAACCACCGGGCGCATTTTGTACCCCTTTCCATTTACCCTCATGTTACGCCGCCCAGGCCAAGTCCTACCTGAGCAGGTGCGAGCGTGCCCTGACCACACGCCCTCCCAGCAGCAAAGGGCCGAGCCTCATTTGCTCTCAAGCCGCAGAGCTGCCACTGCGGCCACGGCCAGAAACCCGGCTGGAGCTGCCCCCGCGCCGACTGACGTGCCCTGAGTGTGCACGGACCCCCTTGGTGAGCCCCAGCCGTCTGTGTCACAGGGACACGCGCTTTAGAGCCCCACGCACACGCGCAGCCCAGCACGGGACACTAGGCTCCGCACCTCACTCACCCGAAGTCCGTGGTCTTGGATGCTAAAGGGTGCTCACGGCCTGCAGCTTCTGCTCACCTGGTGCTGGTGTCTAACGGCTGCGAGCACGGACGACGCCTTGGGTTCTGTATGAACCTGTGTGGCGCTCGGGCGGGTCCCCGCGGCTGGGAGAGGGGACGGGGGCCGAGGTCGCACGTGGGCACGCCGCAGAGTGGGGGCTGCACCCGGACACTGGGCCACTGCTCGCCCTGGGCCACAGGCCACCCCTTCCTGAGCCTGCGCGCTCGCCAGCAGCCACTTCCTCGGGCTGCTCCGCGGGCGTGACTCTCTTGCTTCTCATATCCACGCCCGGAGGGAAGGTTGACTTTTCTTCTCCACAGGAACAGGTAATGGGATCAGGTTCCCGAGGGAAGGGACTCAGGTCTGCGTGTCTCTGAAGCTGCGTTATTGGCTAGCCCCAGGGCATCGCCTCCCTTCTTCGTGATTGAGACGGTTGGCCTCCTTTTTTGAAAAAAAAAATGTATTTATTTATTTGAGACAGAGAGCGAGCGAGAGAGCGAGCAGAGGGAGAAGCAGACGCCCCGCTGAGCAGGGAGCTGGATGTGGGCTCGACCGCAGGACCCCAGGGTCATGACCTGACCTTAGCTGAGCCCCCAGGCCCCCCAGAAAGCTGGCCTCTTGGTTTTGATCTTTGTTTCCGACAGAGGCCCAGCCTGCAAGCTGTGCACACCGAGCACAACCGGAGCGTCCGGACCCCTTGCCTGCCCCGCACCCATCCCCATCTCGCCGTCCCCGCCCGGCCCCTCTTCCTCTGCCATCGCCGCCACCCCTCCACCCCCCCCCCCCCCCCCCCGAGCCCCGGTACCTCTCTGTGGAGCTGTCTGCAAAGCACACACTGGGTCACCCTGCGCCCGGCCCCTCTCTCCCTGTGGTGCTGCCCCACTCTCCGGGGTCCCGCCTCCTGATGTGGCTTTCTGGTTCCCTCACCTCAAAATAGGATTCACTGTTTTCCTTGTCCGGCCGATGCAGCAGGACATGCTCCTCGCACCGTCTCCTGGGGCCTGCACGTTACCCGCGCATGTGATGTCCTCGTTGTATTACAGATTAGGACCCGGGCTGACGTGCCCAAGGCCCTCCGGCAGCAGGCGGTGGCGCTGGGCTGGGGCACAGGCCCGTGTCCCCTCACTGGCCCCTCCGCCAGCCAGTCCCGCGCCCTGTTGGGCCGTGTGCGCTCTTGCCCTTGGCTCGCGCTGACCTCCTCCCAGAGGCCTCCCCCAACCCGGCCCCACCCTGTGGCCCCAACGGCCCCTCGGGATGGACCCGCTCTCTCCACCTGGAAAATCCAGCTCCCACTTTTCACATAAAGCAGCATTAAGCCCTCGGAGCGGAGCCTTCCCGGCTCGCTCCCCCCGGTGGCCTTTCCAAACTCAGCACGCTCCGGCACTGGTTTTTCTATTTGGAGTCTCCCTGAAATTAGCTTTCTTTTTAAAAATTTCAACTTCAGGGCAGCCCAGGTGGCCCAGTGGTTGAGCGTCTGCCTTTGGCCCAGGGCGTGACCCCGGGGTCCCGGGATGGAGTCCCACATCGGGCTCCCTGCATGGAGCCTGCTTCTCCCTCTGCCTGTGTCTCTGCCTCTCTCCCTGTCTCTCATGAATAAGTGCAAAAAATATTTTAAAAATAGATAGATAGATAGATAGATAGATAGATAGATAAATAATAAATAAATAAATAAATAAATAAATAAATAAATAAATAAATAAAACTCCCACTTCAGACAAAGCCACATGGATGTGGAGCTGAACCAAGCCGTGGCCCCGATGACACGGGACTTTGGACGCTAATCGGGGAGCGAGTTGGTTGGGATGAGGCGGTATTTCCCTGACCTGCACTGACGTCTCTCATCTTCCGCGTGGCCCCTCGGCTCCTCGTGCGTGTGCACACGAGCCCTTCACTGTCCGTCGTCGACCAAACGGGAGGAGAAACAGGAAGCCGTGAACCCAATAGACGAGACAGTAAAATTTCTGGTGGAAAGAGGGTCCTGTGGGTGTCGGGCCCCCGCCGCCTCCTGAGTCACAGGCTGTGCCAGCGGCGCTGCTGCGTGTGTGAGGGTGGGAGCCCCTGTCCCGCAACCCCGGGGCTGCTGCAGCCTTGCACGCCTGCAGGCAGGTGACCAGGACACGGGGCTGGACGGGGCCTTCACAGCCTCGGTAGGGACGCACCGGACACGGGACGCGCAGGCAGGACCCGGCGGCCACAAACCGCAAGGCCGGACCCCGGTAACCTCCCGCCACGTGGGCTTCGCATCGCTCCTGAGTTTGGACACAAAGGTCCAAACGGTGACATCCGTGCTGTCCTTCCCCGTGTCTCAGGGACGGCAGGCATGCCCGCAGGACCCACAGTGTCGTCATCAATGGCAGGGAGACAGAGATGGAGAGACGGAGAGAGACAGAGACATAGAGACAGAGACAGAGATGGAGAGACGGAGACAGAGACAGAGAGAGGCACAAAAAGACACAGAGATGGAGAGATGGAGAGAGAGAGACAGAGAGAGAGAGAGAGAGAGACAAAGAAAGAGACACGGAGAGACAGAGGTAGAGACAGAGAGAGAGAGAGAAACAGAGATACAAAGAGACAGAGAGAGACAGAGACCAGGAGAGACAGAGATAGATGCAAGGAGAGACAGTGACCAGGAGACACAGAGACAGAGAAATGGAGACAGAGAGACAGAGATACAGAGAGAGACAGAGACATGGGGAGACAGAGAGAGACAGAAACCAGGAGAGACAGAGACAGACACAAGGAGAGACAGAGACCAGGAGACACAGAGACAGAGAAATGGAGACAGAGAGACAGAGTTACAGAGAGAGACAGAGATATGGAGAGACAGGCAGAGACAGAGAGATATAGAGACAGAAGCAGGGAGACAGAGAGAGACAGAGACATGGGGAGGCAGAGACAGAGACAGAGACAGAGACAGACCGTGATAGAGAGACATTAGTCTCAGCGTGGGAGCATCATGCTCCCTTCCCTATATTTTTCCGGAGCCACCGCCACCTACACTAAGCAGAGCCTGAATCCGTCCCAAGATGAGTAGCCTGCACTTGAAGGTTCTTGAGGATTATTTAGGCGGCCTGTCGTCTCCTCTGAGTGCTGGCACGTTCAGCCGACGTCTCTCTCTGGAGCCAGCGGCATCTGGTGGGGGATGAATCACGAGGCCTGGCATCCACAGGAGACGGGCTGCCAAGCCTCTGGGCTGCAGGGCCTGGAGCCCCCCCCCCCTGCCCCGCCCCGGCCCTCACTACAACCAGCCTCGGAGCCTGCCAGAGGATCTCTGGCTTGAGTGGCGCTGGGGCCCCACCTGCGGCAGCGGACCGGGCTCATGCCCCCGGGACTGCGTGGGATCCTCGGTGCCTCTCCCCCATGCCCGGGTTTTGAGGGACGTCGGTTCTTCTTTTTTCTCTCTGCCTCCAGTCATGCTGCTTCTTCCTTCAGCAAACAGAGGAGACAGGGGACAAGTGGCCTCGCGAGCCTGTGGATGAGGACAAGGGGAGCCCTGTGTCCGCGCGTGTGCTCCAGGACGTTGTCAGGGGCTGCACCCGCAAAGGACGGCGACCCCGCCTGTAGAGCCATGTCTCCCCGCTCCGCCAGCACTCCGGTGCCGCCTTATGGGGGCTGTAGGGGCCTGGGCGTGGGCTGCGGGGTGGCCAATGACACCCGAGCTGGGGGGAGATGCTCTCCGGGTCACCCCGAAGACCAGCCGCACTTCAGTTGTCCCTCGGCCTGTGACTCTGGTGGTTTGTGCTGTATGGACATGGCCTCACCCCAACTCGCCCCCAACGGCTTAGGCCACCTGCATGTTCCTCAGCCAGGAAGCCCGGGAAGCTGGGCGATCCCCTGAAGGCCGATTCGCTTCCCGGCTTTAGGGTCATAAATATGCACCGACTTTCGGGCAAGTCACTGTCCCTGCAGCGGCAGGACAGCAGAGAGACTTAAGGCACAGAGACGCGGGAGAAGTGGTCCCGTCCCCCAGAAGAGCAGAGGCGGCCGGGGGCTGTAGGTGCCGGGGCGGGGGCCGCGGGGTCGGCTCCGGCTGCAGACACAGGAGATCCGTGGACGCAGAGCGGCTCCCTAGTGCTTCTGGCTTCCTGTCCGTGATGGTGCTAACAGCAGATCAGCGTAGATGCTCGGATGGGGGTGTCAGTCATCCGTGGGAACCCGCCCACCATATCCGACACGGTTCCTGGTGAGCATCGGCTCCTACGCATGTTCTTGTCACCACAAGCGACGTGAAGTTGCCAAGAGAGCCAAGAGCGCGAGGGCGGCCTCCCGCTCCGGATGCCCGGCCACCTTCACGGAGGAGGCGTGCCGTCTGTGCGGCAGGAAGGGGCCCCACTGACCAACGGCCCCCAGGGCGATGCTGGCGCCCCCCCCCCCCCCGACTGCGCGGGTCCCTGGTTTTCTACTGCACCAGACCGAGCGTGGCCAGCCCCAGGCCTCCGCAGGAGTCTGCTCGGTGTCACCTCTTCCCTCCGGGCTGGGGTCCCCATAGAGTACATCCGGAGGAATCTGGGCAAAATTCCCTAAAGCACAGGAAAGCATCTCAAATAAGGTAATCGTGTTCCACAAGCTTCAGTAGGGGTTAAAGCCTTTGAGAGGGGCCGATGTTTAACAAAAGAAGTAATTGGGATGCTGGGGGCGGTGGGGGCTCATCGGTTGAGCGTCAGCTTTTGGCCCAGGGCATGACCCCCTGGGCCACAGGCAGGTGTCAAACCACTGAACCACCCAGGGATCCTCATTTTTTTTTTTTAGACTGATGACTAAAAATGTCATTTTATGTTGAATTTCAGTTGGTAATTTAATGGGATACAAACACAATCCGTAATAGTAGTCAGACGCCTTGTGCGCTGATTCCACGTAGACACTGCACTAAACAATTCGCGTTATCTCATTTAATCGCAAAACAACCTTGTTGTTCTCCCCACTTTAAAGATGCAATTCTGGGGGCAGCCCCGGTGGCCCAGTGGTTTAGTGCCGACTTCGGCCCAGGGCGTGATCCTGGAATCCTGGGATCGGGTCCCACATCGGGCTCCCTGCATGGAGCCTGCTTCTCCCTCTGCCTGTGTCTGTGCCTCTCTCTGTGTGTCTCTCATGAATAAATAAATAAAATCTTAATAAATAAATAAATAAATAAATAAATAAATAAATAAATAAATAAAGACAGACGCAATTCTGAGAGGTGAAGTAAATAGTCCGGGGTCACGAGGCCAGCAGGTTGCTGACCCGGGGTCTGGAATGAGCCCAGCTGACTCCCGAGGCTGAGCCCTGAACCACACACAGCCCTCTGCTTTCTCTCCTGGAAAGTTACCTGGCTCCCGGCCATCACTAGGAATATTATTTCAAAGGGGGGCAACATTCCACATAGTTTTCACCCCACCGCGTTAGAGCCCTGGTTAGCTTCCCAAAAATTCTTCCTAATTAGAAGGAGAGAGATTCGTTTTACCAAATAGAGTCTTAAGTGGGCTACAAATGCCAAGGTCAGTGGTCAGGTGAGATTCATGAACCCCTGTTTGTTACGTAATGACCACTAACTGATCCTGCTGGCCCAGAGGAATCCGTTTTTTTTTTTTTTTATTTTTATTTATTTATGACAGTCACACAGATAGAGAGAGAGAGGCAGAGGCACAGGCAGAGGGAGAAGCAGGCTCCATGCACCGGGAGCCCGACGTGGGACTCGATCCCGGGTCTCCAGGATCGCGCCCCGGGCCAAAGGCAGGCGCCAAACCGCTGCGCCACCCACGGATGAGGAATCCGTTTTTGCAAAAGGCCACCACCGTGTAAAGCCATATGCTATGGCGGTTGCTTTTTCCGTATTTTCGAGTAAGTTGGGCAGGGCATTCGTTTTCATCTGGCATACATTTATTTATTTATTTATTTATTTATTTATTTATTTATTTATAGAGACACGGGGTGGGGGGCAGAGACCCAGGCAGAGGGAGAAGCAGGCTCCATGCAGGGAGTCCGATGCGGGACTCGATCCCGGGTCCCCAGGATCACACCCTGGTCTGCAGGCAGCGCTAAACCGCTGCGCCACCGGGGCTGCCCTTTCATCTGGCTTTTAATCCATAAAGCCTAAGGCAAGGATCGAGTTCAAAGTGCAGATTCTTTGGACATCTGTTTTGGGGAAAGATGCCAAGAACATTTTTCTCTCTGCTGAGTGTTCCTCCACAAGGGTCTTGAGAGGCCGTTTCCTTATCGAAGATCGAAGCCCAGGGAAGTCTCACTGCAGACTGGCTTATTCACAGTTCACCACAGCGCCCGGGCGGGCCCACTGTTAACATCTAACAGATATTATAGCTCAAAGGTCGCTGTTTATGTGAATGTGCACGTATGCACGTGTGTTCTTGCTCACGTGTGGCCTGACGGAAACTAATCCGCCAGGTGACTTGGGTCAGTGGGAAAAATGAGCACAGACTTTATTCAAATGGCTGCAAATTAATGGAGGCCTCTTGAGGTTCATGCAGGTCAAGAGTTTTCTTTCTTTTTTCTTTTATTAAGATTTTATTTATTTATTCATGAGATGCTGAGAGAGAGGCAGAGACACAGGCAGAGGGAGACGCAGGCTCCCTGCAGGGAGCCCTACGCGGGACTTAATCCCGGGACCCCGGGGTCACGCCCTGGACCCAAGGCAGATGCTCAACCGCGGAGCCACCCAGGTGCCCCCAGAGCTTCCTACCTGAAGAGAGAACATCCCACGTTGATGAGGCTTTGGGGGCACAGAGGTTGGTGGACAAGCCTAGCAAGGACCCACAGGGCACATGAGTACCCGCCAAATTGATGCACCAGGACGACACAATCCATTTTTCTTTAGGAAGGGGAGAAGAAGACATAATTTCTAATAAGAAAGAAAGTCCGTGCCACCCCCATCTCCGGGGCTGCCCTGTGAGCCCCCACTAGGACATCCCGCTTCCTGTTTCTCTTACCCCTGCTCAGAGGGCAATGACCTCGAGGACGCCGAGAGCGGGGCTCCAGTAGATCCAGGCAGGAATCTCCAGGGTCAATCCTTCTCAAGTCCAAAGCAGTGCCGGAAATTATCCCGATGAGGAATTTTTGACTTCGGTGGGTCACACAGGGCCGAGGGGGTGGGGTTGGGGGTGGGGAGGACAGAGGGGAGGGTCCTGGCAAGATGCAAATAGAAAAATGACACATAGACGTTGAATTTCATTTTTGGAAAAAACAAAGGACTTAGAAATTTAGCTTTTAAGGTAAACCGACCACAAACCCCGTACGGGTTCGTTCTCTTTGGTACTCTGTGTGGCACCTTGCGACAGCTCCGCGCACACACGGAGTGTGTATCAGCCATTTACACCTCGAATACTCCAAAGCTGCCCTTAGGGTTCTCGGTTAAAATGGATATTGGGGGGCAGCCCCGGTGGGTCAGGGGTTTAGCGCCGCCTTCGGCCCAGGGCGTGATCCTGGAGACCCGGGATCAAGTCCCGCGTCGATTTGTCACATACTTTGTAACAGGATGAGGGGTGAATGCATGTAGACACCGGGAAGATTTCGACACTTCCCACGCGGGGTACAGCATCCACCCTACGTGGACGGAGGTGGTTTAGGGACGTATACTGTGAACCCCGAGGCCCCTTCTCAAACAGAATGCAAACAAGACAGCGCTGGGACAAAGACGGAGACGGTAAGACGACGTTTAGAAAACATCCAGATCCCACAGGACAGGTCGGGGAGGAGAAAGCAAACCAAGGTGACAGACGGAGACGAGCCATAGGACGGCAGGGTGGAATCCAACCGCACCAAATATGACATTAGAGGTTAATGAATTTGAAAAGTGGGGATTGATCGTCTTCCTAATCGCTCTGTCCCCCAGACTCCAGCACTCTGACGTCAGTCACTATTGGGATAATGGTAGCGGGTCTCTTACTTTTCTGCTGCAGAACCAGCTGCGTGGAGGCTCCTCTCCTCCTCCGACGACCCTGCGGCATCATCGCCCGCGGAGTGGGCAACTATCAGGAGGTTCCGGGCAGCAGCCCTCTGGTGCCCCAGAAACTAGAAATCTGTCTTAAACCAAGTGCTGGAAAAGCCGCAGGTACGCCCGTCAGCTCCCCGGGACCAAGCACCCCGACCGGTCACCCCGCGCGGTTTTATGGGGTGGGAGGCAGTGCGGGGGAGGGAAGAGGCCGCGGAGTTGCCGAAGCCACGAAGCCACAACGGGCTGCGGCCCCCTGCACTGTGGGCTTGACTCCCTGGGCCGGAAGGCCCACGGCCGGGTTGCTCCTCAGCGGTGTCTGTCTTCGTTCTCAGCTGTTCGGATTTCATCAGGTGAACGAGATGGGGAACAAATATGCCGCCTCTTACCCTACACGCTTGGGAGCCCCGCAGCTGAGGCCTGAGCTGGAGGGAGAGGGAAGGGGGGACCGCTGTCCTCTCCAGCTCTGACAGTAGGGTTTTCTGCAGCTCCCTATCTTACTCCCTAAGTTAGAGGTGAGGGGTGCACGCGTGGCCTGAGCCTGCGAACAACGCTCAGGTCTGAAGACTCCTCTAGGTTCATCTTTCTTTCTAGGGGTTGATGCAGCGACAGCCCAGGCCAGTCACCAGAAGAGGCATCGGGGCAGAGACCCCAGTGCAGCCCTGGATGCTGGGCTGCCGCGGAGAACGGGGCCGGAGCCCGCGGGGGAGAGGGGGGCACCCTTCCACAGGCCGGGGAAGGTCAGGTGCTCTGAAGGTGTGGCTGGGGCGTCAGGCGTTCTGGGGGAGCCCTCCTCGGGAGACTCGCTGTGCCAGGGGTCCGGGAAACCCGGGTGGGATGCCCCCTGCGCCCCCTCAAATGGTCCGGACGGAAGCCAGCACATGGAAATATTCATTTCTTCCATTGCAGTTTTTTGGACTTTTTTTGTTTTGTTTTGGGTGATTTTTTTTTTTTTTTTTTTTTTTTTTTTTGGGAATGGACTATTGACATTTAAGTCTGCGGACTTTTCTGGAAGATGAGAAAAATGAGGGCCAGCAGGGCCTGGGAATGATCTATTTTAATCTTGTGGAAATAACGCTGTGCTGCGATTTCCTCCAGTCTTACCGCCGAGGGTGGTACTTTGTGGTCAACCACCAGGATCCCACTCCCTGAGTCGCCTCAGGTATGGGGCAAAAAATAAAAATAAATAAAAAATAAAAAAAACAAAGTCCGAGTGCAATACGGAGGAGAGCTTTCTTGCCGCACGGGGTGGGGGGGCTCTGCTGGTCCAGGAGGACCCTCCACCCAGATGCGGCTCCATCCCTCTGTGGTCTGGAGACTAAGACCCTAAGGCGACCCCTGACCCCACATCCCACCCCCGTCCCCGGTTCCGAGGGACGAGCTCTCCCTTTTTGGGGTCTGAGAGGCTCCCTGGTGGTGGCCACTTTGCAGGAAGGAGGCGTAAAGGGCCTGGGGGGTATGGGAGCTGCGGGCCTCCCCGTGGTGGTCCGGAGCCAGACTATGACGGAAATTCCTGGATAGCCGCTGCCAGGCGTTTAGCGGAGCCTCATTCCAGGGGATGAAGCGGGAAAGGCCTCTCTGCGCCTCAGGAACTGCCTTTCCTTATAAAGCAAGGCTCTCTCCACTGGTATTTCCACTGCTTGCGGAGGAGGGGCTGCCTGCGACTGTCTGTCTGAAGAAGGCTGGGTTTTCTGTTCGTCTCTCCCAAAAAAGCACTCGGTGGACACACGTGTGTGTGCGGCGCAGACGTTGCCCGCATTCCTCCAGGCCCGCGGCCCCCGCGCCAGCCGTGGGGGTTTCGGGGTGATGTTCTCGTGGTCGTCGTGGATTCAGGAGAACAAACAGGCTTTCGATTGTTGTGAGCCTGGAGCCTAAGGCGACCCAAGACTCTGGGCGGACGAGTGGGGGGATGCACAGACAGCGGAATGTGGGCCCCGTGGTCATTTGCATTCGGGGTAAAATAGGAACCTGCAGCATGAGGATCATCCCGACAAAACCTTGAGACGTCTCATTTTAAAAACTCCAAATTACACATATTCCGGGGAGTTTCCCAAAGTGGAGGGAGGGGAGAAGAGACCTTGTCAACCATCTTCCCGTTTTGTGACAATTAAAACGCGTGCAGGGGACGCCCGGGGGGCTCAGCAGTGGAGCATCTGCCTTCGGCCCAGGGCGTGACCCCGGGGTCCTAGAATCAAGTCCTGAGTCAGGCTCCCTGCATGGAGCCTGCTTCTCCCTCTGCCCGAGTCGCTGCCTCTCTGTGTCTTCTCATGAATAAATACATAAAATGTTTTTAAAAATTAAACCAGAAAATAAATAAATAAAACGAGTGCAGGCACGTGGACGCCCAGGCCTCTGAGCGGGCTGAGTCGACGCTTGCAGGTTCCGTTGGCCTTTGGGGGACGTGACCCAAAGGGAGGAGCACGTGAAACAGAGCGTCCCCAGCCCTGGAGCTCAGGAGTGTGGGCCCTGCGCATGGGGGGACGTGGAGCACGGAGCATGCCGGCCCGGGCGGTGGCTGTGGCTGGGTCCCTGTGGGGTCCCGCATGGCGGGGACAGACGTCACCAGCGTCCCGTTCCTCCCGGAGGCCCCGCAGGCCGAGGCGCGTCGTTCCCCGTGTGCAGAAGCCTCAGGAAAAGCTGGAAAACTGGGGCTGGAACACGAGCCAAGGGTGCAGCTGGGGCCTGCTCCTCCGCGGTGCAGGGGGTGAGCGCCTTGGCCATGCCACCTTCCCCCAGGTCCGGCCTTTAAAGGAGCTGGAGCTGCTCCTTGTGAAATTACCCTATAGGGTCTCAGTTTGGGTGGAAAAGGAAGTGAATGCCTGGAATTCCAAGGCACAGCACTTGGAATTCCTGCGGCACCGAGGAACTGAGAAACCAAGGAACCGTCCCAGGGTCCCTCCTGTTCATGCTCTTTTCTAGGAGCTGAAGTGCGTCTGACGCTAAGCAGAGCCCTGTGCACCCCATGCACCCCTGGGGCCGCGGTGCTCCCTGTGGGGCTTTCAGGTGGAAGCTCCCAGGCCCCACGTCCCTCCGGACGGTCATCGCGGAGCATCTCTGCTGCCTGAGTGGCTTCTGACCCAAGTGACAGCGGGCTGTGCCCTGGGCTGCCCTGCAGGTTCCAGACCCCTGGACGGTCCTCGTGTTGCATGCGGGGTGCGCTCGGGGCCCCGCAGGGTGGCCGATGCAGGATGGACCCCCCAGAGGCAGCAGGTGCTCCATGTCTGTGCCTTCAGTGACATAGGGCCGGGCCAAGCGACAGGACATTGAAACATGCAGGGCCACACGCTCTGCTCGCGGGCGGGCCATCTGCTCAAAGCCGCCCCCCCCTCCGGGTGTCCCCATGCCCTCCAGGGCGGTGCCGGCCCCTGAGCCTGCGAGACGTGCCGATGAGCCCCGGAGGACGACCGGCCTCCCTGCTTCTGCAGGCCTCTGACAGCTGGGCGGCTGCGATGCCCCGGCCCGGGCCCCACGCAGGACACCGGGCTCGGGGCCCAAGGGATCCGACGCCCGGGTCTGTGCAGGAGGCCACGCCTTGGGACTGGACGTGAGGCTGACGGTTGGGCAGGGAGCTCGGAGCCGGGCTGCAGCGCGATGCACCAGCCCTCGGTGAGCTGCTAATCGGCCAGCACCAGCGGCGACCCCGAGGTGCCACCGAGGAGCTGCCGTTCGGCGGGTAGGCATGTCCTGCCGGCCATGGGGAGAAGCCAGGTGGCCACGCTCGCTGCCCTGACCCGGCCCCGCTCCGGTCCAGTCTCCCGAGGCCCCGTCCCACCCTTGTGGGCCGCCTCTGACAGCTGGTCCCAACGTGGCCGGAGGGTGCAGATCCGAGGCATTCTCTGTGCAGACGGCCATCCGCCGGACTGGATGCCTTTTACCCCGTTACCTTAGAGGACTGGATGCCTTTTACCCCGTTACCTTAGAGGATATCAAGCGATTTTTTAAATTTTATTTATTTATTTGAGAGAGAGAGAGAGAGCAGGGACCTTAAGCAGCTGCACGCCGAGCTGGGAGCCTGACGCTGGGCTTGAACTTATGACCTCAATATCACAACCTGAGCCAAACCCAAAAGTCAGAGGCTCAGAGGACGGAGCCACCCGGGAGCCTCACACGTAAAGCTGCTTTTTAGGACTAAGTCTTGGTGGCACCTACACTCCCACTCCCCTCACTCATTCTAGAATTAATGATCCAATGAAACACTGTCAGGCTCCTGGGAGCCCTGGGGTTGCAATGGGATTGGTTATGATAGTCTGTGCCTCAGTTTACCACTGAAGGCCCGCAGGAGGATGCATTTGGCCTCCTTTGCTCTTTTTTTCTTTTAAAGTGAATCAGAAAAAGAAAAATAAATAAGTAAAGTGAATTAGTTGCCTACATTGAAAAACAAGGGAGTCGCACATGAAACTTGCCATTTCGGCCTTGTCTTAAACAGTGGGAGACCCCGCAAGCCTGACCGAACACATGGGGTAGCTGACACCCGTGGGCCGCCTGGGGCCCCAGGGCATCGCCATCTGCAGGTATGTCTGCCTCTGGAGGGATCTGGGTTTGCAGGACTTGCCCTAAGTTCTGAGCCCCGGACCGATGAGGGGCACCTGGCACCCATGCCGACACCGGGATGCGCGAGTTGCCGGGTCCCTTACACGGCAGGAGCAGCCTCGTGGATGGTATTTTCTGGAGCACCGTCAGCAAACCCCAGGCTTCTTGTGGTTTTCACCCAATGGGGACGCCCGGTTCCTTCTCGTTGAGACTCAGCAAACTGAAGGGAAGGACAAGGGGAAGCCTGCATGGGACGTCAGCCCTGGCAGAAAACACGAGAAGCCCCTCAAACCTTCACTTTAGAAGCGGCGCACCCTGCGGGCAGCCTGGGGCTCCGGTTCCGGCCTCAGGCTCCGTTTCCTGCACGGGAGCGGGGGCGCCTCCGTCCTCTGCCCTCCTGGGTGGGAACGGGGCTGCTTCTGTCCTGTGGCCGGGTCCCCCCTCGTCCACGTCCCTGGGGGCTGCATGGGTCCTCCGAGAGCGTGGCTGGCCCCGTCCTTTGCTTCCTGCCCAGGCCTGAGGTCCTTGGGACCTGAGCTTGGACCCGACTCCGTTTGCTCTGACCTTGGGGAGTTCGCTGAAGGTCAGTTTGAGCTTCGTAGCGTCGGGAAAGGACATGGTCGTGGTTCGGGCCAGGGCCCTCGGCCACCGACGGCTAGGAAACCTCTCTTTCCGCCCCCGTGTCCCAGGCCCCTTGGCTGCCGCGGAGCAGCCCCCTTTCCGTGTTTAGTCCCCGACAGCGTGTGACCCCGGGTCGGAGCCCGTGGTTCGGCCTCTCCTCCCCACCCCCCGACGCGGACGGTTCCAACTCCCAAACGCTCCACGGTGGCAACACCAACAATCCTGTATTTATTCACTATTTAGTGCCTCAAGGATCTGCGACATGGTCTCTAGACTAAATAAGTGACCAGTGGTCTCCCCTGAGCCCAGCAAACCTGCCCGTCCACCAGGTCAGGCACACCTGGTGCACCTGTCACCAGGTGGGAAGGACCCCAGGACACACGTGATCCTGCCCCTCGGGCCCGTGATTTCCAATTTGTCTACAGATATAAGTCATTAGGGGTCCAAGCAGACATAGGCTCCATTCTGGATGATTCCTGTAGATACTCAGCCCTCTAGGAGGTCCCGGGATCGAGTCCCGCATCGGGCTCCCCACAGGGAGCCTGCTTCTCCCTCAGCCTGCGTCCCCGCCTCTCTCTGCGTCTCATGAATAAATACAGAAAATCTTTAAAAAGAAACAAAAGTCACTTCCTGTACGTGTGCTTCCTAGTGTGGCTGCCACTAGCCACATATGGGCTATTCAAATTAAGATAAAATAAAAATTTCAACTCGTCCCCACATTTCAGGGGTCAATGATCACCAGTGGCGGGAAGTTCTGTTGGAGGAGGCTGCCCTGTATGCATGGGGGGAGGAGGAGAGAGGGGGGTTGGGGGGTTGGGGGTGGACATTGGGGTGGGGGTGGGGGACGGGGTCAGGGTGGGGAGGGGAGTGGGGGTCATGGTGAGGGTGGACATTGGGGTAGGGGTGGGGGCCAGGGTAGGGGTTGGGATGGGGGTGTGGGAGGGGGTCGGGGTGGGGGTCGGAGTGGGGGTGGAGGGGTAGGGGTCAGGGTGGGGGTTGGGCTGGGATGGGGATCCGGGGGTATGGGCATCGGGGTGGGGTGAGGGTGGGGGTTGAGGTGGGTGGGGGTCAGGGTGGGGGTGGACATTGGGGTGGGGGTGGGGGAGGAGGTTGGGTGGGAGAGGAGGGATCCGGGTGGGGGTGGACAACAGGATGCGAGTGGGGGTGGGGGTGGAAGTGGCGGGGGTCGGGGTGGGGGTCGGGGTGGGGATGAGCAGACATCGAAGGAGAGAAGCAAACAGGCAAAGTTGCTCAAGGTCGAGAGCAGCACGAGCAAAGGCCCTGAGCTGTGTGCTGGGCGCTGGGCGCTGTGTCCGGCGGCAGAGGGTGCACCATCCAGGGTGATGGGAGTGGGAGGGGCGGGGTCCGTGGAGGGCAGGAGGTTGGAGGGCGACGCTGGAGATGTGAGGCATGGGTGGCAGAGAGCGGCCTCCCCCCAGACTTGGCCCAGCTCGAGTTCCCTCTGTCCAGGGTCAGCCTCTCCTCCATCCTCTGGGGACCCGGGGACCCCTCTGTCCATCCAGGGTCAGCCTTTCCTCCGGCCTCTGGGACCTGGGGACCCGCTCCCTCCGGCCAAGGTCAGCCTCACCTCTGAGGACCCAGGACGTCCCGCAGGGAGGAGCGAGTCTTTCGTGCTTCAGCCAATGCACCGCAATGAAGTGGAAGTGAGCCGAGGCGCTGTGGGCCGTATCCTCCTTGTGACCATGACCGTGACCGTGACCGCACTGGGCACTCGGGCCGCGTTCTAAATGTTCTAAAAGGAGAAGGTGCTGCCGATTCCTGGGGGCACGGGGGGCAGCACGCGTGGCGGGGTGGGAAGGGGTGGAGGGGCCCCGGCGAGCCGGGGGTCACCTGAGGTGGGACAGGCACGCGAAGGAACCTCGCAGAGGTACCTAGCGGGGAGGCGGCCCTGTGGCATCGGTGGGGCCCAGCGGGACCACAGGCCTCCTCAGAGGCGGAGGCGGGATGGTTGGAGCCAGAAAATGAGGTCTGTGGACGCTCCGCGGTGGCCTTGAGGACCGCATCCCACCTCTGGAAACCAGAGGCCCGAATCGCGTCCCCCCAGAGCTTCAAAAAGATCCACAGCCGTCTTGATGCTGGCCCATGAGACCCGGCATGGACTTGTAGTTCTAGGAGCCGAACACGGTACGAACGAGCCAGGGAGTGTCTTCAGTGTAGACAAAGCAATTCCTACGGCCCCAATTTTCAACAGCAGCAGCAGATCAGGTTCCTTACCGGATCCGGATTGTGCAGATGTGCGGCAGGATTGACACGGGCCACTGGCCACGAGGTGACGGGCTGCAGAGCCACCAAGAAGTTGTTGGGAAACATGGAGCACGTGCTGCTTCCTTGGCTCCAGACGGGCCTGGAGAGGATCCTACTGGCCCCAGATCCTAAGGGTTTGCGGTAGATGATCCCTGGATAACGAGAGGGAGGTGGCGGGGTGAAGTTCCACAACAGTACGTCTGGAGATGATCCAGGACTGTGTGCTCGTGGCCTGGAGTTTGTTTCACAGTCTTCCTGAACTGTGACCAACTCATCGGACACTAGTGTTTTTCTGATGGGCTCGTGACTCCTCGGATGTGGAAGGTGTGTGGCCACTTGGCTGGAGATTCCTCCGGGCACCGCCTACGCACGCGGGGCTGCGTTCTCTCAGCGAAGGGACCTGAGCGGGGGCGTGTAAGACAGAGCCAGACAAGGAGGCCATCAGTCACTTGCTTGGAAATTTATTTTCAGTTATGGGTCCTCCCTGGTTAGTATCATAGATGAAGAAAGGAAAGAAAGGGGGGGAGGGAAGAGAGAGGGGGATGGAGGGGGGAGGGAGGGGGCAGGGAAAGAAGGAGGGAGGGGGAGGGGAGGGGGAAGGGGAAGGGGAAGTGAGAGAGGGAGGGAAAGGAGGGAGGGGAAGGGGGAAGGAGGGGAAGGGGGAGGACAGAGGGGAGGGGGGAAGGAGAGGGGAGGGGGAGGGAAGGGGGAATGGGAGGAGAGGGGAGGGGAAGGCGGAGGGGAAGGGAGGGGGAGGGAAAGAAAGGGAGGGGGGAGGGGGTCAAGGGGGAGGGGGAGGGAGGGGAAGGGTAGGGGAGGGAAGGGGAGGGGGAGGGGAGGAGGGGGGAGGGGAATGGAAGGGGAGGGGAGGGCAAAAGGGAAGGGAGGGGGTAGGCAAAGAAGGAGAGGGGGGAGGGGAAGGAAGGGGAGGGAGTAGGAGGGGGAGGGGAGGGGGAGGGGGAAGGGAGAGAAGGAGGGAAGGGGAGGGGTGGGAAAGGGGATGAGGGAAGGAGAGGGACAGAAGGGAAGGGGAGGGAGGGATGGGGAGAGATGGATGGGGAGGGAGAGAGGGAGGAGAGGGGATGGAGAGGGGAGAGGGAAGGGGAGGGGAAGGGAGAAAAGGAGAGGTTAGGAGGGAAGGGGATGGGGGAAGGGGAGGGGAGGGCAAAAGGGAAGTGAGAGGGGGAGGGAAAGAAGAAAGGGAGAGGGGGAAGAAGAGAGAAGGAGGGATGGGGAGGGAAGGGGGAAGGGGAGGAGAGGGGAGGGGAGGGCGAAGGGGAAGGGAGAGGGGGAGAGCGAAGGAAGGGAGGGAAGAGGAGAGAAGGAGGGAAGGGGAGGCGTGGGGGGATGAGGGAAGGGGAGGGATGGAAGGGGAGGGGAGGGAGGGAGGGATGTGGAGGGATGGAGGGGGGAGGAGAGGGGAAGGAGAGGGGAGGGGGGAGGGAAAGAAGGGAGAGGGGAAGGGAATAAGGGGAGGGGAGGGGAAGGGAGGGGAGGGGAAAACACCCCCAGGCAAAGTGAACCAGGGTCCTTCGCCTGCTGCCCCCGCCCCGCCCCCGCGCCCTGGACCAAGAGGACAGCGGGTGGGCACGAGAGGGCGAGGATCCCTTGGCTCGTGCGTGGCCATTGGAGGAGCGTCCACGGGAAGTTGCCAGGCCCCTGGCAGACCGGCTGGAGGCGACTGCGGCCTCAGGCCCCGGGTCCTCTCACCAGGGAGACCCAACGTCCTGCCTCCCTCGGGCCCTGAGACTCAAAGCCATCGGCTTAGTGTCTCCAATTTTATTGTTTTTATTTTTGAATTATAATCGACAAAGTTCACTGTCACACATGTGCACGGACATACGTGCAAGCTCGCCTAGTGTGGGTGTGGGGATTGGAGACGCGGCAGGAGAGGCTCCCCCGCTGGATGAGCAGGTGCGTCGCCTCACTTTGCTTCTTCATTTTTATTTATTCATACATTTTTCCATTTGCTCTTACGGATGCTCCATGTGCGCGTTGTGTTGTGCGGCCCTCCTGCCTCAACACCCAGGCCGTGTGCTTGCTGGTGACAGGGACGAGGCAGAGGGGGAGGCTCGCGCCCCACTCGTGGGCCGGCACACGGTGGACAGGGGTCGCGGCCGTCGAGCGCCCGGTCACCCTGGACCGTCCCGGCGTGGCGGCGCTTGCAAGCACCCGGGCAGCGTGGCCGGGACCTGCGTGGGCACCTGGCCATCCCCGCGTCAGCCGCAGGGGTGTCGGTGGGCAGAGGCCTCGAGCTGCCCTGTGATGGGGCGGCATGTGCGCTGCCGGAGCCGGGCCTTGGCCATGTGCTCAGGTGGACGCGGCCCCAATGCTGGCTCCCCACCCTGTGGCCCAGGCCCCTCGGCCGTGTCTGCGCATTGATGGCCGGGCCACTCGTGCCCCGGGGCTGGGCACCGTGAAATCACGGCCTGCCGTCAGCGTGTTTAGGAGCCGTGGGCGCCGTGTGTCTGTTGGGGGCGCACCCGCCGCGGGGAGAGGTGGCTGGGCCCCGAGGATGTCCCGGGCCTCGTGTGCCCCCCGCGCCAGCTCGTGGCCCTGGGCCCTCGGCGGCGGCTCTGGAGGCCCGGGCCGCTGGTCCCCAGGCGCTGGCAGCCAGCAGTGGAATGCTGTGGAAGAGCCCAGACCCGGCCCCGCAGAGAGGAGGCTTTCATGCAGAGGCCCCTATATGGTCGTGTTGGCCTGGCCGCGCCCGAGCGGCTCTGCTCCTTGTTTGGGAAGCCAGTGGGAGGGAGGCCGGCCAAGGGGCTATATAACCCCAGGGCCAGGCCACCCGAGCACCAGCCGCCTGAGCCCAGCCAGCACCGTTGGGGTAAGTGGCAGCCGCCCAGTCCCCCCGCCCCCCCGCAGGCCAGCGGCTCTCGGGGATCCCTGAAAGAACGTCCTGTGGCGAGACGGCTGTGGCCCCGCGCTGCCGGGGCTGGGGTGGAAATCCCCGACAGGCGACAGGCGACAGGCGACAGGCGGCTGGGGCAGGGGCGCCAGGCCAGCAGCGCCACAGCTGCAGCCAGGGTGCCCAGGACGCCGTCGCCTGCACCAGGGTGGGGACTCCTGCGCCGGCTGCCGAGCGTGGCTGCGGCTCCCGCCCCGGCTGTGTGGCGGCTGGCTGGGGTTCAGCCTCTGGAGTCAGAGTCCCTGTGGCTCTGAAGGCGGCGGGGTGGGGAGGGCCCGTCTCCAGGTGTGTCGCGGGGCCACAGGGGCGCGGCAGGCAGCCAGCGGAGCCTTGCCCTGTGGCTGCGGGGGGCGGGGACTGCGCGACAGCTGCGGGGCCTCGGGGGCCACCTGCCTCCTGCACCTGCCCCCTGCGCCCTGGCGGAGCCCTGGGGTCTGACCACCCTGCTCCAGGCTGAGCCCCGAGGTCTGATACCCTGCGCCCCAGGCTGAGCCCCGGGAGCTGACAGCTCTGCACCCCAGCTGAGCCCCAGGGTCTGGCTGCCCTGCACCCCAGGCTGAGCCCTGGGGTCTGACCACCCTGTGCCCTGGCTGAGCCCTGAGGTCTGACCACCCTGCACCCCAGGCTGCGCCCCGGGGTCTGGCCGCCCTGTACCCCAGGCTGAGCCCTGGGAGCTGACAGCCCTGCACCCCAGCTGAGCGCCAGGGTCTGGCCGCCTTGCACCCAGGCTGGGCCCTGGGAGCTGACCACCCTGTGCACCCCAGCTGAGCTCCGGGGTCTGACCGCCCCGCACCCCAGCTGAGCCCCAGGGTCTGACCATTCTTGTTGCGCTGACCCTCTCCTGCCATTTTGCGATCCATGACTAAATATGGTTTGCATCTCAGGAGGGACGAGCTGGGAACCCAAGACTCCCCCCCCCCCATGACACTAACTACTCATTTTTGGCACCAGCTGCGTGGGCGCTGGGAGCAACCCCTCCCAGCCGGGGGCAGCTCCAAAGGGACACTGAGTGTGTTTTACCTAATTAGGAAATGCTTCACTCCAACCCCTCCAGGGGCTCCTCCAGGTTGCAGATACAGAGGGCAAACCTCCGGCAGGGCTTCTGAGGACGCAGAGACTTCCCCTCTGATGGTCAGAAAATCCCTCCTGCGTTTTTTTTTTTTTTCCCAAATAAAAGCAGGCTTACTGATGTCGGGTGCCCCCCTGCATGCTGCTGGTGCTGAGGCTGGGCTGTGCAGGGGCGGTGCAAGGGGCACCCCACCCCAAGCCCTCGGCCCGGACAACACTCAGTAGGGACGGGCGCGCTCATGGAGTGCATCTCCTCACAGCTTCGGGGAGGCCCTATTTCCAAAGAATTCATCCTATTCTCAACTGTTTTGGTTTGGAAAATCTGCTTAGTGCATCGACGGAAAGCCTGGAGCCGGAGCTGGCCGCCTCCCACACGCGCGCCGACTCTTCCCGCAGGTCTTGTCTTGTCCCCATGTTTCATTCCTCCTCTAGCCTCTTACTCTGCTGGGACGGAAGCCAAATACCAAGAACGCAGAACAGAATCCAGTGTCTGGGAAGGGCAGCGCAGGGCAGGGCAGGGAGGGGCAGAGCAGGGAGGGGAGGGGAAGGGCAGGAAGGGTGGGGATGGGAAGAGCCGGCTGTCCATGCGGCTCCTCCTGCGTTCTCACAAGTGGGGGCCACAGGTCAGGGGTCTCCACGCCACAGCTGCAGGCAAAGACGAGAAGTGAAGCGATCTGGGCAATAATTACATAATGACCCTAATAACCGTAACGTTAAATCTCACGTGTGGGGAGAGCTCCTCATGTGTGCGCCACTGCAAATCGCATTTTTTTTGATATTTTATGTATTTATTCCTGAGAGACCCAGAGAGAGAGGCGGAGACCCAGGCAGAGGGCGAAGCAGGCTCCCTGCGGGGACCCGACGCGGAACTCAATCCCAGGACCCGGGTCACGGCCTGGGCTGCAGGCAGGCACTCCACCCCTGAGCCTCCAGGTCCCCACCACTGCGTAATATTCCACGTGCTTTTAAAAAGTGTGGCGCCCACGCTGGCCTCTGCACAGCGCGTGTGGCGTCCTCACCGTTGGGCAGAGAGGGAAGCTGTGACTCCGAGACGTGGGGGCTCAGGAAGCGGCCCGGCCTGTGCGTGGGGCCCAGGCGCCACCCCTGCGCCTGCAGAGCACAAGCCCACTGCCCGGCGCCCCTGCTCGTCTCCAAGGTCCCGGCGTCGTTGGTTCCTGGACCGGTCACACCAGCTCCTTGAGTCTTGATTTCCTTGTTTGTCAATCGGAACGAATAGTACCTGTCCCAGATCTTATTTATTTTTATTTTTATTTTTGGTCCCAGATTTTAAAATGCATCATCCTGGGCGCCCAGGGGGGTGAGCCTTTGGCTCAGCTCACGATCCCAGGGTCCCAGGTTCGAGTCCCGCGTTGGGCCCCTGCTCAGCGGGGCATCTCCTGCAACCTCAAAGTTGAGCCGAGAAGCCTGCGCGTCCCCCTGTCTGCGGGATATTCCCACCTAATTCAGCTTTGGGGAAAGTGGAGGGACTGTGACCTGGAGGCCAGGACCTCGCCTCTCCCTCAGCTCGGAGCCCGCGTGCCCTTGAGCAAAACCCCGCCTCTGGGTTTTCTCATTAATAAAAATGAGACATTGAAAGAAAACAGACAGTTTTGTAGGACCTTCAGTCCCCCAGACCCATAAAGTGGCCGCGTTTGCTCCCGTCTTGCAGATGTTGTCACGGGATCCAAGCTTAGGAGCCGGGGCCCCTAGACCCCAAAGCACCTCCTTAGACACTTTCCATCGGCTCTAAATCTTTTTCCAAAGGTAAAATGAAAGTTCTCCGGACCCAAAAGAGACTTTCCTCTTAAACACTTTACATTAAGCATTCCATCACCGCAGCGTTTCCAAATTTTCCTACGTTGCCCGTCCCTCAAAACGCACCTTTTTAAGAAAATACATCAAAGCAACAACATGTCTAGAAAAATGCGTTTGAGTTGATTCAGGGAGCGAATTCCAGGGGCTCCTGTAATGGAGGACGGGTGCCTCGAGTCTGTGCCCACAGCCGGGCCCCCACAGGTGTGGCCGTTGTGTAACATCCTCAGAGCACGCGTGACCAGCCAGCTGCCAGGGCCGGTCGGGGGCCGGTTGGTGAATGGGGCCACCTGGGCTTCGGCCTGTACAACACTGGGGGGCTGGCGGCTTGGAGACCCAGGGAGGCCGGTGTGTGTGCACTTTCGGGGCGCCCGCAGGAGGAGACGGCAGCCACGGGCCCCGAGAGCTGGTGACAGCGCCCCCCCCCGTCCCCCCAGGACCCGGTGAAGCAGCTGCAGCCGCCATGTGTGAGGAAGAGGACAGCACCGCCCTGGTGTGTGACAATGGCTCCGGGCTCTGCAAGGCCGGCTTCGCGGGCGACGACGCGCCCAGGGCGGTGTTCCCATCCATCGTGGGCCGCCCCAGACATCAGGTGAGCAACACCGTGTGGTCCTCAGTCGCCGCGCTCACTACCCGGGGACGTGCAGGTGGACCGAGGTAGCAGCCTCCACCTGGCGCTGCACCTCGAATCCGTGCAATTAAGAAAAAAAAAAAAAACAAAACAAAAAACTCCGATTGGAATAGAGAGAAACCGGGCTATAGATTAGGGCACCTACGTCTGCGTGTCCACAAGTGTCCAGACTCTGCCCAGAAATGGCGGGGCCGTGTCGAAAATGCAGCTCTGATGAGGTTAGTAAGTGCAGATTTCAAGTACCAGGGAGACAGGTTGCCTGCTGGGGGGCGGGGGGATGCTATGACGTCACCCTTTTCCCCCAATTCCTGTTTTTCTCAAGACGATCGTCGCATCATCGTCACGCAGCCCCAGTGAGGGCACCACAGCTGCTCTTTGGAAAGGAGCTAAAATAAGACCTGAGGCTGCTAAAAAAAAAAAAATAAAAATAAAAAATAAATAAAAAAATAAATAAATAAATAAATAAATAAATAAATAAATAAATAAATAAAAAGACCCGAGGTCGCTCCCTGGCGGGGATCTGGACCTTAGAAGAGAGGAGGCCTTGCTGCCAGATGATCTCGTGTGTTTTAGGGTTGGTGGCGCTGACGTGCAGAGACACACGGCCCAGCTCACCGACCGTCTGTGTAAGCGAGGTGTTGGCGGCGGCCATGGCGTGAAGACGCCAGAAACGTAACGGCTCCCCGGGCCTGCCCGGTACTCTCGGGCCTCGGCGCGGCGGGCGACCCTGAGCTTGAATAACGGCCTGTTCCCCCACGTGGAATCTGAGGCCCGTCTCCGCTGAACAGCCGCCGTGGCGCCCTGGCACCTGCCACTGCTCGGTGACTCTGAAGCCTCCACTGCGGGGCAATCACACATCCAGGGATGGGGATTCCCTTTCTTGTGTTGCCTTTTTTTTTTTTTTTTAAGTTTCACTTTGATGATCAAAAAATACTTCTGAAGTTTAGGCCAATGTCTTTTTTTTTTTTTTTTTTTTTTTTTTTTTTGCCAATGTCTTAACATTGATTGGCGTGGACTTAGACATTAGAAATCCAAAAGCCCCAGCGTAAAGTGCTGTACCTGCCGGGCCCCCGGGTCCCCTGGACACCCAGTCGGGTGCCCCCGACAGCTCAGCAGCCTCGGGCAGGGGCACCAGCGGCTGGCACCCAAGGAGGACCCTCGACAGCAGGGCCTCCCTCGCGATTGGCGGCTGCTGGCTTCTCAAGCTCACGCCGTGTGGCTCTTTGCAGGGTGTGATGGTGGGGATGGGACAAAAGGACAGCTACGTGGGTGACGAAGCTCAGAGCAAGCGCGGGATCCTGACCTTGAAGTACCCGATAGAACACGGCATCATCACCAACTGGGACGACATGGAAAAGGTACCAGGAGGGTCTCTGCAGGTGCCGCCGTCAGGCCACCACCTTCCGTGGCTCGGAACGTCTGGCTACTGGTGAAAAATAAATCCTGAGATGCTCCCCTTGCCCAAGCGGGTACATAAGCGGTTCCAGGGAGCTGTGCTGCCCACGAGCACGCAGCCCTTCGCCAGTGCTGGGCGCTGTGGGTCTGTCGCGGGGACACCGGGTGGGCCATCCGGGGCCTGCAGCCAGGACCCCCCCCCACCCTCCGGGGCCTGCATTCAGGAGCCCCCCCACCCACCCACCCGGCTCCCCAGGGGCCCAGGCCCAGCCTCCCAGCGCATAGGAGTTGCAGCAGCCCGACTACACGGCCAGGCTTCCCCTTAACTCACCCTGAACATTTTTCTTAAGTGTTTTGGTTCTCACACTGTAGACAGTGTGGATTTGGTACGTCTCCGAACTGTCCCCGAACCATTCCCAGCATGTGCAGGCGCAAGCCACTGAGGAGTGTTCCTAAAGGCGTATTTTAGAGAGGGCGTCTCCATGTGGCAGTGGGTGAACCTTATCTCCCGATTTCACATAAAAGAGCTTATGAGAAGAGTTCAGTCCTAGGGATTTTTTGTTTCTGTTTTTTAGATTGAGGGGGATTGCAGAGGGGAGGAGGGCGGAGAGGGGAGAGGGAGAGGCAGGGCTCCAGCTCAGCACCCGAGGTCATGGCCCAGCAGAAATCAAGAGTCTGAGACTTAACCAACCGAACTGCCCAGATTTCCCAAATCCTAGGATTTTTTTAAAATATTTTATTTATTCATGAGAGACGGAGAGAGAGGCAGAGACCCAGGCAGAGGGAGATGCAGGCTCCATGCAGGGACCCAACACGGGACTCGATCCCGGGACCTCGGGGTCATGTCCTGAGCTAAAGGCAGACACTCAACTGCTGGGCCCCCTGGGTGCCCCCAAATCCTAGGATGTTAATGTGTATTATTAGGCATCATAGAAACACAAGTGATTGGGAACATTAGACAGACTAATGAGAAAATGGCATTAATTTTTTTTTAATGTAGCAAAAGGGGTTAGAACCATGATATCTGGCTTTCACTGGTCAGCTCCCTGTAGGTACACGCGTGCACATGCATGGAGGAGAGGCTCTGACGCAGTAGGAAACCCTCCCGGGGTCCCTATCAGGTTGTGCAGGGAAATTTTCCCAAAAGGTAAGAAAAATGGTCACTAGCGGGCCCTGGGGGTTCTGTGAGTTGAGTGTCTGCCTCCGGCTCAGGTCATGTCCCAGGGTCCTGGGGTCGAGCCCTTGGTCGGGCTCTCTGCTCAGGGGGGTCTGCATCTCCCTCCCCCTGTGTGCTCTCTGTTTTTTTCTCTCTGTCAAATAAATCAAAAAAATTTTTAAATCTAAAAACAAAAAAACACCCATAAAACCTCTATTAAAAAAAATGGCATCTGGCCTTTTCAAGCCACTTTCCTGCTTCCACCCATTCATGCATCCCCAGCTCATCCTTTCCCTGCTAAGGGAAGCCGTGTCCCCGCGAGCCTTGCCCGAGGCGGGTGGGGTCGGGAAGGACACAGCCGGGCCAGCCCGCTCAGTCCAAGGAGCAGAGTGCGAGCCCCTGGGTCTGGGGTCGCGAGGTCAGACTCCACTTTGGGCATCGACATCACTTTTTAAGAATGCAGAGCCGAAGGATGACGACCCCCCTTATTGTGGGCCAGGCGCTGGACTGAACAGCCGCCCGGGCTGTGGCCGCGATGCCCGGTTGTCCCCGTGGTCCCTGCTCACAATGGGGCGACTGTCCTTAGCTCACGGCTGGGAGCGGCGAGCCCGCGTCTTGCCCCCATGTTCGACTCTGCAGACCGCATCCTGCCCACGGACCAGGGCTGGGGGGCTGCTCAGGCACCCACTCCATGGGGGTCTTGGGTAGGTCAGTCGCAGTCTGAGCCCCGGTCTCTGAGTCGGTAAAAACGTGGACGTTTGGACCCGTCCGGGGTCTGCGCTCCCTGGGGTCACGTCGCCATGTTTCTCCTTGGCCCCCCCAGATCTGGCACCACTCTTTCTACAATGAGCTCCGTGTCGCCCCCGAAGAGCATCCCACCCTGCTCACCGAGGCGCCCTTGAACCCCAAAGCCAACCGGGAGAAAATGACCCAGGTAGGTGGCTGCTGCGGGACCCCGCACCCCGCAGGGCAGGCCCAGCCCCTCCGCCTGCTCGCACAGCGACAGCCTCCGGACCTTGGGACCGTGGGCACGGGCGCCTCCACAGGGCTCACCCCCTGCCTGCGGGGCTGCCCTCTGTCCTGCGGTGGGACGCGCGAGGTTACCCCATGTCAACCTGCGGGGCAACGTCCGGCGGGAGCTTGGTCCTTGGGTCCGAGCTGGGTTTGCAAACCGGCCCCGTGTCCCCTGCCCTGCAAGCGAGTCTGCTCCATTTCCTTCCTCCTGGTTCCTCTGTCCCCCCCGGCCGAAAGACCCAGTGCCGGCGTTTCTCCAAGTGCAGACGTGAAGGTCAGGGAGGCCAAGCAGGGTGCGGGTGGGGTGTGTGCAGAAGGGCGTCCGGCCGGAGACAGGCGGGCCTGTGCTTGGGAGGCACCAAGCCATCGCCTCCGGGTCTTAAGGACGGGGAGCAGGTCGTGCCGGAATAGTGGCACGTCATGTAAGCCATTGCATGACGGCGTGTCCGGGGAAAGCAGTGAACAATCCGGGCCCCCGGGCATCAGGGGGCTCCCCAGGTCACCGGCCGGAAGCCGCAGTGCCTGGAGCCGACCTGGCCCTGGATGGAACACCTGCCAGTCCTGCAGGGCCTGTTCCTGGTTTGCACCAACACGCTCGCGTCGTCCTCTGCCGGGGGGACGTGTGCATGCCTGGGAGTCACCCATGTGGCAGGCGACGTCGTCCCCGACAGCCAGTCCCGTCTCCGTGGCAGGTGTCAGGGGGAAGCGTGATGGGAAGCCCGGCCGCCGGCGGATGGCCTCAGATGGCCCGGGGGACCAACGGGGCGGGGGGGGGGGGTTGGCCAGGGGAAAGGCGGAGGCCCGGGGGCATCTCCCGTGCGTGGCCCGCAGGGGCTCGGCTCACACCGTGTCCCCAGCCTGCAGGAGCCGAGGGGGCCCCTGGCGTCCATGTGTGTTGTCCGTGGCCAGCGGCCAGGGGCCGTCCTCCAGGGTCCTCCCACTGCGGCCCCGGGCCTTGGATCCCAGGGCCGGCATTGGACAGCCCAGCGGCGCCGCAGACACCGCAGCCTGACTGGACCCCAAGCCGGTCGCCTTCCGTAGAGCAGAGAGGCCAAAGCCCGGTGCCGTCCTGTCTTGCTCTTGGGCTTCAGCGTCACCCATGGGGCCCCAGGCCGCTCACGCTGCAGCTCGCGTGCAAGCCCCTCCGCCCGCGGTGGAGGCGGGGTGACGCCCCCGGGGTCAGCGGGGGTGCGGAGCTCTGCTAGGGCACACTTGGACCCTGCATGCCTGCCAGCGGCCGGGGGGGGGGGGACCCTGCTCCACCGGGCGACCTCGAGCCAGGCAGGCGCCCCGTCCCCGAGCCCAGCTGCACGGCCGCACTCCGGAGCTCCTTGCTGAGGCCGCGGCATCTCTAACCCCGCTGCCCTGTCGCTTCACAGATCATGTTTGAGACTTTCAACGTCCCAGCCATGTACGTGGCTATTCAGGCAGTGCTTTCCCTCTACGCCTCTGGGCGCACGACCGGTAGGTGGCCGAGGGGCGCGCCTCAGATGCCTGCGGGCTGGGGCGGCACCGCGGGGTTCGCAGGCTGCACCGTGGGGTGGGGTGGCGGCAGGCGGCTGGCCCAGCCCTGAACGGCCCCCTCCTGGCCCTGTTTCCAGCAGGACTTGTTATTAATTTGAGAGAGAGGGAGCGAGGTGTGGGGGGAGAGACTGGAGGAGAGGCAGAGCCCCGGTGAGCTGGGCCCCGGGCCTGGGATCAGGACTTGAGCCCACGCAGATGCCCCCCCACCCGCGGAGCCCCGGGGCCCTTCCTGCCCGTCGTCTCCCCGCGGCCGCCAGGGCCCAGGCACCCGCCCCGGGGACATCCATGGTGCGCGTTGGTCCCCAGGCATCGTGCTGGACTCCGGGGACGGCGTCACCCACAACGTGCCCATCTACGAGGGCTACGCCCTGCCGCATGCCATCATGCGCCTGGACCTGGCCGGCCGCGACCTCACCGACTACCTCATGAAGATCCTTACCGAGCGCGGCTACTCCTTCGTGACGACCGGTGAGGCGCGGGAGCAACAGGGGCGCACGGGGCCGCGGTGGCCGTCCAGGCAGAGGATGGGGGGCGCAGATGCCAAGGCTTGACGCAAACCCCAGAGCAGAGTGTGCCCCCCCCCGTCCCTCCCTGGGCTCTGGGGCCCTGCACCTCCCATCCCCCCTGAGCTCTGGGGCCCTGCACCCCATCCCCATCCCTCCCTGGGCTCTGGGGCCCTCAGGTCCCCTCCTGGGCTCTGAGGCCCTGCACCCCCCATCCCCCCCAGGCTCTGGGGCAGGAGGACGGGAGCCTGGCGGGACCGCGCGTCCTGCCCGTAGCCACACTGCGGGAGCAAACAGAAGCAGAGAAAGTTAATTTTAGCAATCTCTCTCAGCTCAGTATCCGGGGGGTGATCCGTAGACAAATGATGGCATTTGACGCACCGTCCCTGCCACCCCTCATCCATCTGGCGGCGTCCACGTGTTTCCCGACGTGCCCGGGGCTCCTACGGCCCGAGCTGGAGCCCCGTGGTGGCAGCGCCCCTTCCCGGGCAGGGAGTTGGGGTCCTCCCCATGCACCGCCTCTTGCTCCCGCGAGGACCCAGGTCTCTAACGAGGCAGGGCTGGCGTGGCACCCGTAGCTTAGGGGCTCAGGGTGCGGCGTCTGGGGGCTCCTCGCCCCTAGCGCTGACACCTTGGTCCGCAGGGGTCCCTGAGCCTCCCGGGTGGGGACGGTCCCCAGCCAGGGCCTCGGCCTCCCAGGCGGCGACAGGAGCATGGAGGGCTCTCTGGGGCTTTAGGAAAAAAGGGCGGGGGGTGCATAGGACCACCTGACAACCGAGAACCCCGCGTAACCAGCGGTTATAGGACAACGACACCACACAGGGAACAGTTAGTCCTGGAAAAGAAAGGAAAGGGCCTCGGACGTAACAAGGATGGACGCCCCGCTCTGTGCCTCCAGCCGGCTCCCTGGGTCCCGGCCCCCGCGCCCCCGCGACCCTTCTGGGGGCCGAGACCTGTGCTGGGGACGGAAGGGGCTCCCCGCGGACGCACAGGTCATTGCCGTCCCAGATGTTGGGCCTCGGCATCCCGAGCCCGGGCCAGGGCTGGAAGGAGCCTCGCCATCGGAGACACCAAGTAAGCAGGGCTTTTAGGGCCGCACCAGCCCCCCTGTCTGTGTCTCGGCAGCCGAGCGGGAGATCGTGCGTGACATCAAGGAGAAGCTCTGCTACGTGGCCCTGGACTTTGAGAACGAGATGGCCACAGCGGCGTCCTCCTCGTCCCTGGAGAAGAGCTACGAGCTGCCCGATGGGCAGGTGATCACCATCGGCAACGAGCGCTTCCGCTGCCCAGAGACGCTGTTCCAGCCGTCCTTCATCGGTAGGTCCCGGCGTCCCCCCCACCAACGACACCAGCCGCCCGCGCCCGTGGCCGTGAGCAGCCTGGCGGGTGGGGCCTGTGTCAGGTGCTCTTCCAAACCAGGGAAGGGGGGAAGCGTCGCGTTTGGGGAGAACAGGAGGCCAGGGAGGTGTTCTCTCTGGGCGAGCAGGTCCGTGTCCCATTGCACTCAAAGCACCCGTGACGCTGGGGGGGAACGCTGAGCAAGTCAGACGGGGGCGTGGATGGACGGCAGGGCCGAGCCGGGTGCCCGGACATCGGGAGGTGCGGGGGCTGGGGAAGAAGTGCGGGGGCCCCTCCCGCCTTACACTGATCTTGGGCACCGGTGAGCAAGGGGAGGGGGCCCCGGGATGGGGCTGGGTCACGGCCCGCGTGTCCCCCGCAGGCATGGAGTCTGCCGGCATCCATGAGACCACCTACAACAGCATCATGAAGTGTGACATCGACATCAGGAAAGACCTGTACGCCAACAACGTCCTCTCGGGGGGCACCACCATGTACCCCGGCATCGCCGACCGCATGCAGAAGGAGATCACCGCCCTGGCGCCCAGCACCATGAAGATCAAGGTAGGGCCAGGGGCGGGTGCCACGCAGGGCCACCCGCAGCGCCAACGCCTCTTGGGCGCTGTGATGACTCAGTCCTGCTCCCAGGGGAAGCGAGGTTGTGTTGCCCACGGTTCAGTTCGGGCACCCTTGTCCTCGAGCTGCCGTCGGGACTGAGGTGCAGCAGAGCGCCCGCGCGTGCCGGTCCCTTGACGCTTTATGGAGACGTCTGTTAGATGCAGGCATGCGACATGATTCACGGTTGCACATGTGACGCAGTTGGCACAGCGCGCCCTGATGATTTCTGTCACCTGTGTCTTTTTTTTATTTTTTAACTTAATTTAAATATTTTTATTTAGATTTATTTATTTATCCATGAGAGACACTGAGAGGCAGAGACACAGGCAGAGGGAGAAGCAGGCTCCATGCGGGACTCCATCCTGGGACCCCGGGGTCACGGCCTGAGCCCCCCGGGCGTCCCTCCATCATGTTATGTCCCTTTCCCGTCACAGAACTAGCGCCTCTCCCATCCCAAACAGCACGAGTGATCGGGTTCTCCCATCCCGAACAGCACGAGACCAGACCTACCGCCCAAGAGGCTTAGAGCCGCAGCTTCTGTTGCCCTTTTCCACTAACTGGTCACGGCTCAGGGGCCAGGGGCTGCCAGACGGTCGCCGCTCTGTGCGGCCCTGCTGCTGGTGTGGGTGACGGAAGCACAGGACCTGACGGCCGCGCCCGGTCCCAGAGCCCCCAGAGCCCCTACACCGTGTGCCATGAATCCGGCCGAGGGAGCTCAGACATCAGAGTGCCCTTGGAGGCCCGGTGGCCTCTCAGAAGCTGTTGTCACCATGTGATGCCACAAGCCAGGCGGGGACTGCGCCCCGTGACCCGGGGAGGGACACACACGACCCAGATCACACAGTCCCTGTTATGCACACTCACTTCCTCTGTGTGCGGACGACACAGCACAGGGAGAGCTGGACCGGGGCCCTTGGCCCACCCCCAGGCTCTGAACCCCCACACGCTGAGAGGACGCTGCCTCCAGAGGCTGGTGTCCTGCCAGGACGCCTCCTCCCTCCTTCGCCTGCAGGCGAGACTGGCACCCAGCGCTGCACTCAAGATGAAGTGGCCCGGGTGGGGTGTGGTGTAGACACGGTGGCAGCCAGAGCTGCCAGGCCCGCTGCTCCAACCTTGGCTTCTCGAATAAAGTGAATGTGGAACTCAGAGCTCCAAGGAGAGGAGACTCACTAAAAATCTGGGGCCCCTGGTGGCTCAGCGGTGGAGCGGCTGCCTCTGGCCCAAGGCGTGACCCTGGGGTCCTGGGATTGAGTCCCGCATCGGGCTCCCCGCAAGGAGCCTGCCTCTCTCTGTGTGTCTCATGAATAAATAAATAACATCTTAAAAATATAAAAATATAGGAAAATTACCCCCAAATGAAAAGTTTGCTTCTAAAGCAGAACAAAACAAAACAATAGCCGGGCGAGGTCCAGGTGTGACTAGGGATCTAACAGGGTGACCCCATCACTTACTAACCCTTCCCCAGGCCTTCTGTCCCCGTGTAATCAGCTTGAACCCAATGCTCTCTGGAGTTCGAGGCGACCCGTGTAAATGCTTAGCACAGGCCCAGGCACACAGTAGGTGCGCACCGGTATCAGCTACCTGTGTGGAGAATAAGCATCCAGGCAGAGCTGGGGGGTGAACAGCAGTCAGGCCTTCCCCCGGGGTTCCATAAATACCCGGGCCCGTTGCCCAGGCGTCCATGTTGGTTTCCACCCAAGTGTCTGAGTCGGGAGTGGAACTGGGGCTCGCTCGGCTGCCGCTGTGTTTGGGGGTCACCGCACACAGCTGGGGCCCCTGGCCTGATCCACCGTTCAAGGGACATGAGCATGCCTTGCAGGTCAGGCTGGTGCAGCACGGAAAGCCGGCCAGTGCGGCTCCCCGGGACCCACCCCGGGGACCTGGGGGACCCAGCCCCCCCATGGGACATGGTGCATCCCAGTGGACTCGAAGCGGTGGTAGAAGCCCTGGGTAGTGGGTGCTCAGGTGCCGCTGTCAGTCTCTGTGGAGAGCGCGTGTCGTGCTGAGTTCCTGGCACAGCTTAGGGGGACAGAGCCATCGTCAGGGCTCTGCAGGGGAGGCCGTGCAGGGGGTAGGTGCACCCCGGCGGTGCGGTGTTCAGAGGGGGTCGTGTAAAGCTGCTCACTGGAGAGTCTCAGCCCTAGGGTTGGGGGCCGAGCTGGGTAGAGTCAGGACAGGGCCGGGGTCAGCTGCCCCCCACCCGCCATCCCCGCATCCCTGGAACTTGAGTGAGGTCCAGCAGCCTGGCCGGCGGGGGAACAGGAACGCAGCCCCGTCAGGCGCACTAACCGTGCTCCTCTGTCGCCCCGGCCCGCAGATCATCGCCCCTCCGGAGCGCAAGTACTCTGTGTGGATCGGCGGCTCCATCCTGGCCTCACTGTCCACCTTCCAGCAGATGTGGATCAGCAAACAGGAGTACGACGAGGCAGGCCCGTCCATCGTGCACCGCAAATGCTTCTAAGACGCTTCCTTGCTCTGTGTCTGGCGCGCGATTGTGAATGTTCTGTGGAATAATGCCTTCCATTCTTTTCCAAATCATTCCCAGCAAAGCTCTGACTTGTTACCTGTGTGTTTTTTTTTAATAAATCTGCAGTACGTTACTGGTTACCTGCAGGCCTGGCCTCTGGCGGCCTGGGGCGCACCTGCTTCTGGAGGTGCAGCCAGGGCTCCCCCTCGTGGTGCCTCCGGGGCGCGCCCGCTAGGACGTGGCTCCCCCAGCTAAATGCGGCCGCGCAAAAATCTGAGAGTACACGTGTGTGTGTGTGTGTGTGTGTGTGTGTGTGTGTGTGTGTGTGTGTGTAAACGGGAACGTGGATGGAGGCATATGGACAGGACCGCCCGGGCTGATTCGCCGCTTGCCGGCCGTGACCCGGCATCACTGTCCTGTAGGCTCGGTCCTGGGCCCGGGTGAGCGGAAGCAGTAACTCTGTGTTACACGTACGCAGATTCACGATGACAATATGCACACGAAACAATAAATACACACGTTTCCTCCACCTGCGGTGGAGTCACATCCGACAAACCCAACCTGAGTTAAACCACCGTTTGGTCGACGTGCGCTTCAGGCACCTGACTCACCGAACGTGGCAGATCGGGCCCGGCAGCCGGGGGGTGCTCAGCACTCGACAGTGGCTTCCGGGTGGGCAAAGCCCCCTGACTCCAGCCTGTCTTACAGAGCGGAGCGTTGGCGAGCCCATGGCTTATGGAATACTGCGAAGTGAAAGACAGGACAGCTGCGCGGGTCCCAAACGGCGGGATGAGCATCGGCCGCTGGCCCTGGGGGCTGTGTCCCCGCGCAGCCTCGGCAGACAGCCAGGTTCAAACCCAGAGTACAGTCTCTACCGCATGCCCCTTGCTTTCACACCATCATAAAGTCGAAAAATCTTAAGCCATGGTACTGAAAGTAGGACTTTAAGTCTTTCAGGAAAACAGATTCTCAAAAAAGCAGGACACGCTGCTGTGAAAACTCATCAGTTCCTTTCTCCCGATCAATGTCTGTCTGAATAAGTGGCTACAGACACACATCAGAAGGGCCGGGATGGGAAAGCCAACAGGCCCCCCGAGGACCCCTGGCGCCATGACCACACCCAGGGCCTTACATGTCCCCTCCCTCATCTGTTCTTCAGAACGATGTGGGCACGCGCTCACCCTGCCCACTGTACGGATGAGGAAACCAAGTGCTCCCGTGACATCATCACATAGCGGAGCCATCACCTTCACCTTCTCTTCTACCCGCTCGGCCCGAGAGGTCTAAAGATGCACGGAAACACCTTCTGTACCCGTGAGGGCCTCCTGTGTGTGAGAGTCTCGGGGGGCAGAGGGGTCTCTGTCGAACGCAGTGTCTTGCTTCAGAGATTTACCCAAGATATAATGCCTGTTTGGCCCAGAAAATCCAAGCTTTCCGTGGTCTTCTTTGGCTCGGTAGCTTGAGCTAATTAACACCAATCCTAGAACAGTGGGGGTTGGCAGGTGTGGGGTACAGGCCCAGCCCTCTATAAGATGCCCTTGTTTTATCCTGAAGCGACCCTACGGAGGTGGTTTTCTTACCGCCTTTTGCCGGGTGGAGTGACTGAGACCGTGGGTGGACCTACCGCTATCCTATCCTACAGGCAGAGAGGGGCCCCTGGACCTTGGTTCCAGGCCCAACTCTAAGCCACTGGGCCAGGGTCCCCAGGCACAGGCCATGCAGGGCAGCTTTGGTGGGGGCTCACTGGAAGCGGGCAGTTCCTGGATCATAGCCGAAGCCTGCTGAGCTAGAGTCCCTGGTGCCGAGGCTGGGTACCCGAGTGTAATCAGATCACTCGGATGCTCCTTTTGCACGTCAGAGTGAGAACCACCGTCCTGTACGGGGATTGAGGGAGATTTCCCAGTTTAGATCTCTGCTTATCAGGCGAGGGCTCTCCAGAGCTAGTAGGATGGGAGCTGGGGCTTTAGTGCAGATACCCGCGGCCAGGAGGCTTCTGGAACTCAGGCAAAGATCACCGACCACTCCCATCTTCTCTGCAACGTTCACCCAGGTACAACCAATCCACGGCGCCGGGGCACTTGGCATCCACCACCAGAGGACACGAGCTCTCGGGTGCAGGATCGAGACCAGGGCCAGAGGCAACGAGCGGGAGAACCAGGACCGTTCAGCAAATGGGCATCTGTGAGGTGGTGAGTGCTCAGCTTTAGGGCCTGAGCCCTTGGCCCAGTCTTAAGTCAACACCTCTTCCCGAGTCTGCAAGACGTCCAGCGCGCTGAAGGGCTGAGCGGGTGGCACAGTCTTGCGGACGAGCCCCTTAGGATTCTCGAGGACACATGACCAGGTGTATACCTGGCTGCTTCTTGAATCCCCTTTCCTCTCCTAATAATAAGGAACGAGACCCTCAACCCCTTCTGGGACCACAAATCACCCCCATGACGGGCTCACGAGAGCATCTTCCTGGGCTTTGCAACACACAGCGGCCTGGCCGCAGGGAGGGAGGAGGCTGACGGAGCCAACATGCATGGGCCCACCAGGAGCCTCTGCTGCACCTGTGCTTCTTCAAGGAGACAAGGAGGTAAGGAGGAGGAGGAGGAGGAGGAAGGAGAGGAGAAGGAGGAGGAGCTGGAGGAGGAGAAGGAGGAGCAGGAGGAGGAGGAGCAGGGGGAGAGGAGGAAGAGCAGGAGGAAGAGGAGGAGGAGGAGCAGAAGGAGCAGAAAGAAGAGGAAGAGGAGCAGGAGGAAGAGGAGGAGGAGGAGCAGGAACAGGAGGAGGAGGAGCAGGGGGAAGAGGAGGAGGAGCAGAAGGAGGAGGAGGAGCAGGGGGAAGAGGAGGAGGAGGAGCAGGAGAAGGACGAGGAGGAGGAAAAGGAGGAAGAGGAAAGAGGAAGAGGAGCAGAAGTAGGAAGACGAACGGGAAGGAGGAGGAGGACAAGGAGGAGAAAGAGGAGCAGCAGGAGGAGGAGGAGGAGGGAGTGGGGCGGCCGTGGCTCTGGCTGTTCCCCGTCAGAGCGGGACAACCGGACTCCCGGTCCCGCCATCCCCGGGGACCAGGGTGACCCAGGGGCTGCTCCGAGGGCACCTCCTCAGGGAGGACGGCGCCAGAGGACATGGTCCAGAAAGGGCAGGCTGCACCTGCTGTGAGGGCCCCGCCTCGGCGGAGGCCCCCTGGGGCAGGGCACCGAGTGAGCCCACGGAGGGGGGAGGGAGAAGGGGGAGAGCCCTGGGAAGGGCACGGGAGGAGCAGCCCCGGGAAGGGGGGGGAGGAGCCCCCGGGGAGGAGCCCCCCCCCGGAGCGGAGGGGGAGGGGGGAGGAGTTCCTGGAGGAGTAGCCCCCCAGAGGAGGAGCCCCCGAGGAGGGGGAGGGGAGGCTGGGTGTCATGGGTGTTGCCTTCCCCCCTCCTCCCCCCCCCCCCCCCCCCCCCCCCGGGCCGGAGCGCACAGCCCTCTGGGAGGTGCGCGGGGCCGCGGAGGCCGCGCAGACGAGCCGGTGGAGGGGACCGCAGCAGCGGCCGCACGAAGGCCTCGGGCCGGGGAGGCCGGGCCGCGGGTCGGTGCCGGGAGCGCGCGGCCCGTGGGTCGTGTCGCGGGCGGGCGGGCGTCCCCGGGACGGGCATCTTCCCGCTCAGCCATTCTAGAACGTTCTCGAGGTGACGTCGCGGCCTTGGAGGCGCGGGCCCGGACACCAGCTTCCAGAGGCCGCGCCCCCGCGTGACCCCGGCGCGCCCGGAAGTGCTGAGGAGCGGCGCGCAGGCTGCCCCGGGGCCCCGCCCCCCGCGGCCGGAAGGGCCAGAGGAGCCGGAAGAGCCTCGGCCCGTGACCCCGCGACCTTCCTTCCGGGCGGGACCGCTCCTCAGTGAGGGCTGGGGCTGCTGGCGGCCCGGGGTCTCCGCCGGGCGCCGGGACTAGGGTCGGCGTTGCGTCAAGCGGTGTGGACGGAGGCCCGGGCGGCGCGGGGGGCCGCGGCGGAGGCGCGGGGATGGACAGCGGTACGGACAGCGGGACGGACAGCGGGACGGACAGCGGGCCTCTGCCCTCCCTGGTTGTCGCCGTGACCCAGGAGGACGCCGGGCCGCGGGGGCGCCTGCACCGCCGCCACGTGCGCACACCCCAGGTCACCGACGGGACGGGCTGCCGCGGCCGAGGGGGCCTCCCCGCCCCAGGCGGGTGCTCACGGCCGCGGGAAGCCGGGACCCGACGGCGGAGTCACGACGGCCGGGGTCGCCCCGACGGAGCCCCCGGGACCGGGCGTCTAGGAGACCGCGCGGGCGGAGGTGCCAGCTCGCGGGAGCGGAGCAGGACAGCTGAGGCGGTGGGCGCGCCCAGGTGAGGCCAAGGCCGGGGAGCAGTCCGCGGCAGGGCAGGCACCGCCGCCCGCCCGTCCGTGCGCACACCGCGCCCGCCGCCCGCCGCCCGCCGCCCGCCGCCCGCCGCCCGCCGCCCAGCGGTTGCTGCCCGTTGCAGCAGCTCCCCCGACACACAGACCTTAAAGCAGGAAAGGTGCCGCGCTGCCTTGCCGAAAGCCCCGACGCCTCCGTACACGCAGGGGTTTCTGGCGCGTACCCTGGCGCCGGCTTGTACGTGCACCTCGTCTCCGGAGGCGAGCAACCAACCGGGCGACCTCGGGCACAGAGCACGTCTTCTGCTGGGTGTCTCCTTCTCCGTCAGCCTTTTAGTGACGGAAAACCTCAAGCTGCGCTTTCGGGGACAGCGTGTCGGTGCTTCTCCGTGGAGTCACCGCACAGAACCTCACACGCCCCGCGACTCGGGATTGGGCACCTCCGGGCCCCGGTGACCGTGAGGTGAATAACGCCGGGGCGGCGGAGCGGGTGACCCTCCCTGACGCAGACACTTGTCTCCCCGGAGTCAGAAGGGCCCTCGGTCCAGACAACAGCCGAAGGATCGATCGGCTGCAAGCACACTCGGTGCGGCGGGTCCACAAGGCTCACCTCCCAGGCCCTTCCCTCGCCCTCTGCGCGGCCCCAGCTACGCCCAGATTCTGGTACCTTCCTCGCTAAATAGTGAAATTATCTCCCCTGGATTCTCGGCAACCATTCCCACTTCTTTAGCTTCTCTCTGACTATTCAAACATACACAGGAATATGGACTTTATGAAATCCTTTTAATTATAAAAACAGTATAAAATTAAAATCATACGGATAAAACATAAATATAAAATATACGGCTTTAAAGACACCCCCCCCCCAAAAAAAAAAAAACCCTTTGTTTTTGAGAGATTTTTTTTTCTTGGCAACCAGTACCTAGTATGACTTCCTGAACTGGTGACTCTGTTGGGAAACTACCTTCTCAGTGGGTAAGCCCATTAATCCACTTGAAGGCACTTCGGCACCAGATCATGGGGAAGAGAGTAACAGCTTTCACATTTTCACCGACGTGTGATCATGGGCTTTCAGGGCATGTACAACAGCACTTCCATAAAGCATGACAAGCGGATAAGGTATTTGCTTGTTGGCACCTGCCTTGTGATGTGGGTGCCTGTACGCCACCCCCCCGCCCCAATTCCACATGTTGAAATCCAGCCCCCAGTGTGACGGACTGTGGAGGTGGGGCCTTCGGGGCAATTGTACCACAAGGGGGGATCGCTGATGGTGGGATTAGTGTCCTTCTCTGGGGAGACGAGCTTTCTCTACCTCATGCCGTCTGTAAGCCCGGCAGCCAGCCTCCACGCAGCCCCCAAACGTGCCGGCCTGACCCTAGGCCTCCAGAACTGTGGAAAACAAGGACCTGTCGTCTCAGCGCCCGTGTCTGGTGTTTTGATCAGGGCAACCCACTGGGATACGCCTTCCCTCACTGAGGAGTCTCCTTGGACGTGAGTGTGATGAATCTCTGGGACCCCTGACACAGCCATCCCCAAGGAGCACAGACGCTAGAAGAGGCGGCACATTCCTTAAAGGAAGGAGACTCTGCTGTCTTTGGAACAGAGAACACAGCAGGTGCCTCTATGAGGAACACGGAGCCAACGCATGTTCCCTCCCTTCCTTGATCAACGCTAAGCACGCAACGTTTCTCAAGCATCCTCTGGACAGGAAACATTCTCTCGAGACATGATCCCGTCACAACATGCCAGGCACATGACATCTGCTCTCCACATTTTGGGGTCACCGTGGCTGGTTTCCCAACCATGACCCCAGGCCAGGTCCCCACAGTCGTGATAGCACAGCTTCCGTCATGACCTGCGTGTCCACAGCGTGGAACAAGGTTGGGGGAGGCACGGAACCAGCCACGGGAGCGGCAACAGCATCCAGGAGCCGCTGCAGGGGCCGAGAATGACCACGGACGCCCTGCTCTGCTGTCCTGCGAGGGCCAAGGCCCACGGGGAAGAAGGTGACCCCCGCCTGGCAACCAAGAGAGTCCTTTCCAGAAAACCAGCAGCACCTTCAGCAAATATTTACAAGGTGCTGTGTGGGGCCGCTGCACTGCCGCGATACACTACCACCGCTGAGTGGTATAGACGACAGAAACCGGTTTTCTCACCATTCTGAAGGCTGGAAGTCTGAGATCAAGGGTCTGGTTTCTTCAGAAGCATCTTACCTCAGGAGGGGGCGTCCTCTGCCCGTCCACCCGGTCGGCCCTCTGCGTCTATGTCTTCATCCCTCTTTCACAGGACACCTGTCACATTGGGTCAGGGCCCGGTGGCCTCAGTTGACCTGAGTCACCTCTTTAATCATCCCACCTCCGATGCTGTCACATTCTGTCCCCCGCGGTCACCACTCCTAGGTTTTTCCTACTCCTCCAACGCGCCAACATAGTACACAAACCTCCTGTTCTTCTGTTTGATCAAAAAAATCCGTATTTTTTGATCCAGGTAAACGCTTTTATTATCCAGACACCAGTCACGAGTCCTCACCCATGCCTCGATAAAACCTAACGTCGTATTTATGTTCCCTTATTCGGCTTGAAAGTATTTTTCTGTAGTCCCCATGCCCTGCTTCGTAGACAGACCCTTTCCACTGCAGGTGCACCTTTCAAATTAATCTGTTAATCATTTGGGCTGCAAGGTAGGAGCTCCTTCCCTCGCTTCATTTCTTCTCCCTGTCACCCCGACTCTCATGGCAACAGGCCGTATGCTCTTATCTGAGCTTTTTGAATCCTTCTCTCAGGCGTCTCTGCTTCTCGTCTCATCAGGTTAAGGCATCACGTGCTACCCCAGGCGTCTGGCACCTGCTTCCTAAGCGGAGGCTCGCTCTTCTGCTCTGTCCCCTGGGGTCCACCACAGACGCAGCTCCGAGCCGGACCTGCCGACACTCAACGCAGGACGTCTCCACTGGCTGCAGCCGCGTTTCCTCTCACAGGTGGAAACGGCTCATCTTCGACCGCAGGGAAGGGTGGCAGAAACAGAGGGCTGGGCTCGGAGACCGCCTGGCACTCAGAACTTCTTGTTTAGATCATGTTTTATAGGAACGAGGGGAAAACAAAATTCAGGGAAGCATCAAAAGCTCTGAAGACGTGCGCAGACATTTCTAGGACTAGCAGACACACTGTTTGCAGCATCGTTTATTGTGTGGTCATGGAATCGGCACATTCACAGTTACTGAAGTTCACACCACTGTGATCACCCTGCAGACAGAGCAACCTGAAAGGAAAAACTTCAAAATGCGCAAGAACAATAAATATCAAACGTTCTGATCTAAAATGTATAAATATAAAATATCAGTCATTTCAGGAAACGTCTTAAGAAAATCCCGCAACCTCAGGTCCAGGGACCGGTGTCCGGTGTCAATGGTGCTCGTCTTCAGAACACATCACCTTAGATCCAGCATGGTTATTTTTATGTCTTTTATCAACACATGTTTGCAGACCTAGGGAAGAAAAAGAATTGGTTTTACATCAGAATGTTTAACACGATTCTCTGCAGAAAGGGAATATGAATTTCCTAATTTAAAATGTTCCTAATTTTTGAAAATGTTTCCGATCAGAACAAATAAAATTGTGTTCATTCACTTCCAACAAACACGTACAGAGGTTGCCAAGTAACTGTCATTTTAGGTAGATTCTGACTTTAATGTTTCTCTGATGTTACGGCTGGAGAAGCACCACACGAGCAGTTAGAAAAGATGTAGTCGGGGGTCCCTCTGGGGCTGTAGGAAGCCAGCCCAGACGTGTGGTCGCAGTTTTCACTGAACTGTTACAGAAACATTAATCTGGCCACACGGAACAGAAGGATCCATGGGACAGTCATCTCATTTTCTTTCATTGTTTCCTCCCGGGGTCTGAGGAAACCAGCTCGTGAAGCGTCAGGACGATACATAAATGGAAAGGGGGCTCGTGCAGGACTGACCGGCTGCAGGGATACTGGTGTTGCACGTGCAGTAAAAGGGCAAGAAATCCGGAGTAACTACAAAGACCGATGACCTCTCAGGGTCAGGAAGCTCCGGGCGAAGCAGTGTTTTAGGCCGTAGTGCACCCTCCCCGAATCCGTAAGGACAATAAACAAAGGAAGAGGTGAAAAGTAAGTGTGAACAACAGCCAGCACAGTGTACTCACGCTAAACAGCCTGGGGTCCTTGGTGTGTGGGTGAAAGCCCTTCTTTTTACAAGTGGAGACCTCAAGCATGCCAGCGTTGGTGAGTCTGAAAATGCCAGTGCTGTTTCCGGGTGCAAACAAAAGGGGCAAAGTCAGAGATCGTTGGGCTGCGGGGGGCGGAATCGTAGGCAGGTCCCACGCCCAGCGCAGACCACCATGCGGGGCTGGGTCCGACGACCCTGAGGTCGTGACCTGAGCTGAAAACGCGAGTGGGGCGCTTCACCACCTTAGCCACCTGCGTGCCCTCACAGTGGTCTTTTAGGCCAACTTTACCACAGGAATGCAGATGGGGGGTCCCCGGGGGCTGACACCAGCTGCAGGTACCCACTGGGCCTCGGGGTGGGGGCCGCGGACCCGAACTGTCCCGTGAGGCCGGAGAGGAAGCAGGCCCCATGGGAGGAGACCCCAGGCGGCACCTACGGCTTCTGTTTGTAATCATGCGCACGCCGTTCAAAGCAGCAGCACGTGCGTGAGTGGCGGCGGCTGCCAGACCTGGGCGCAGCCCTCCACACCAACCCCCTGCAGCGGCTCCTTCCCACCCCTCCCAATGGGCGGGCCTGAGGGGCCTGGAGCTCCAGGGGCAGGTGTCCTGCTGGCCTCATGCATGCGGGGCCGCAGCCAAGGTTCCACCCGGAGTTGTCCAACTCCTCGGCACATAATCTGTCCCTAGCAGTCACTGTCTCCAACCCTGTGGACAGGCTCTGGAGGTCACCAGCTAAGGCTGGGACTCTTCTCAACACTGAAATAACCCCGTTTATGCAGCTGGCGATCACGCTCCCAGGAGCACCGGGCATTCTGTGGAAAGGACCTTAAGTGACACCGAGCCTGCAGAGCTGCAGGTGGGGGCGGCGACCCTGCGTCCCCGGCCGAGAGCCCGCGCCCCACCTGCTGGCACCTGCCGTGGGTTGCCCTCGCCTCCCCGGGTGCGGTTGGCACTTACTCCTTGTGCTTCGGTGAGCAGACGACGGCAATCGCCTCGGGCAGCATGAGCTGGTAGGAGCAGTGGGTGTGCAGGTCCACGCTGGACAAGAAGGCAGTCTGCGTGGGATGCGTCTGCCAACAGGAAAGAGGAGGGCCTTATCGGGTCGTCGTCGCGGCCCAGGCCACACCGCCCTGCGAGAAGTCTCCAGGGACCCGCCTGGTCCTTCTTGACTGTCACTCATCAAATCGGACTTTTACAAATGCTTCGCGCCCCCATGGAATGACCACGATCGAGGAGGGGGGCCCTGGCTCGTGCCCGCGTGCTTCCTGCTTACTAGGGACACCAGGTCGCCATGCTAGGAGCCGGGGGAGTGGCCCAGCACCCCGTCTCCCACAGGGGCCCGGTGCCTCGGGGTCAGTCGCCCATCGTGCTCACACAGCCGCTCAGCGGCACAGCTGGGGTCGGAAATCCAGAGCGACTGTCGGCAAACCCACAGCCGCGAGAGGAAGGCCTTTCGCGGGGTTACCACGCCGCACTGCGCACCGTCCGTGGGTCGTCATTCCCTACAAGCAGGAAAGCAGAAGCCTTGGGGCGCCTGGAGACGGTCGGGCTCATCCCCCCAGCAAGTGCAAACTCGGATGATGACAAGGATGGGGTCTGCATTGGGAAGTGTATCTTCCAGCTTTGGGGTCATATGCAGACTTGTGCTTCCGAGACACTGATCGGAGGCTCACACAAGTGTGAAACGCACGTACACCCATCATGATCTTAGAATTCAGTCAGCCCTAATTACTCTTGAAAAAGGAAAGGGTCTGGTTTAATCAGGAAACCCGGGTCCTGGCAAGCAGTGTCTGGGTCCTGTGCCTGTCGCTCGCTGGCTGTGTGACGCTGAGAAGGCCACTTAACCCCGCATGCCCATTTCCTCGGCTGCTCAAGGACAGTAATTATTTCCTCATCAGGTTGCTGCATTAAAATTAAATGTGGTCATCCATGTAAAATCCTCAGGACAGTGCCTAACACAGAAAGGAACCAAAATCGTCTGCTGCATCTGTCACTGTCTTTGCTGCCGTTATTTTAATATTGTCATTTTTATGGAAGCAGGTGGTCGGGGAGAAGGAGGGGGTCTCAAGCAGACTCCCCACTGAGTGCAGTCCCACACAGGGCCCGATCGCACGACTCGAGATCGTGACCTGAGTCAGAACCAAGGGTTTGCGGCTTAACCGGCTGAGCCACTCAACTACAGGGCGTGGAGCCGTAAGACAGCTTCGTGCCTTACGCTTAGTGACAGCCTGCTGGGGGAATGCGAGCTCTTACCACTCACTGGATTTAAGAGATTTAGGAGAACGAAGGGAAGAGGTGTTGATATCTATTTACGGACGATAAGTGTTCTGCGGGGAAGGAGTATCTGGTGCTCTTGGTCTACAAAGACACAGGCCAATTGAGGACCGGGATTATCCCACCTTTTCTAACCCAGAGCATTCGTGAGGCTGTGAGGACGAGGGTCTGCCCGCCTGCTGACCTGTGCAAACCCGCTGTCACCACGTGGAGCCATCTATGCCAGCGGCAGGGGGGGGAAGGGGGGGTACAAACTGCCCAGAGGTCTCCAGAGCTCCAGGCGGCAGCAAGTGACTGTCGGACATACACAGCGCTCAGCGGCCCCGGGGCTCACAGACTGAATGCGCACGGCGCATGCCCGAGCCCCTCCTTTCTGCCAGGAGCAGTCACGTGCACCCCAGAATAACCGCTCCTCCGTGGAGAGCGATGCAGCCGTCACCCCCACGGATATTAGAACCAAGGCATGGCCGTGCCCCGGACGCTGATGGCCGCAGATGCCACTGGCTGTGATGGCAGGCCGGGCTCTGAGCGGGTCACCCCACGTGTTATCTCATTCAACTGTTAGGACACGAGGAAAGTGCTGTGTTCACCTAGGAATCGTGCCACGGAATTCACGGACTCCTCTCCTCTAACACAGGCCGGGGTAAGCTGGTTACCGTGACGGCTGCTCCGTGGACGGTGACGCGGATGCGCGGATCGCTTACCTAACGGGCCCACGTTCCTGTAATGAATTCTGAGCAGAGCTGAGATCTGAACGCGGGTGTTTTCATTCATAAGCCCTTTCGGGGCACCTGGGGGGCTCCATGGCTGAGCGTCTGCCTTCAGCTCAGGGTGTGACCCCGGGGGCCCGAGATCGAGTCCCACATCGGGCTCGCCGTAGGGAGCCTGCTTCTCCCTCTGCCTGGGTCTCTGCCTCTCTCTGGGTTTCTCATGAATGAATAAATCTTTAAAAAAAAATTTATAAGCCCTTTCTCACGCCTACAATGGCCTGGTAGGTGCTGGAACCCAGGATTGCTCCACCGCGGCTGTTTACACAGTGGTACCTTCCTCCCTGGCCCACGGGGGAGAAGCAGAAGGATGCATGGCCCCTATTTGATATATAAAAACATCTGCTTAAAAGAAACTTTTTCTGGGGCACCTGGGAGGCTCCGTGGGGGGAGCGTCTGCCTTCAGCTCAGGTCGCAATCTCAGGTCCTGGGATTGAGTCCCGCATGGGCTCCCTGCCACGTGGGGAGAGTGCTCCTCCCTCTGCCTCTCTTTCTCATGAATAAATTAATAAAATACCATAAAAAATGTTTTGGAAGTTCTCTTAGAACAACGCACTATTGGCCCACGGTAAAGAGAAAGAGAATATCAAAGAGTGTCTCATCAAGTCCGTTAAAAACCTGACGTGGTCCCCGTCAGGCCACATAAAATCATCGAAGGGGGTCACCCAATTTCCAACTGTTTCTCTGTCTCGACACTGGACGGTGAGGGAAAAGAGCGGAGCAGAGCGCTGCCCAATCGGACTTGGCAGCAGACCCGGCCCGACGCCATGGGGACGCTCATGGCACTTGAAACAACCAGAAACAAGAAACGATTCCAAGGAAGCTCCATTTCCTCAAGGAGGAACGCAGCCCCCACCCCCCCACACCCGTGGAAAAGACACCGAACCCCGAGGCCCCACGTACATGGATCCAGCCCAGCGTGAGGAGGCCGTGTTGGTCCTGCACACTGAATAGTTCCTCCACGTTCTCCACGTCGCAGTAGTCTGGCCCCGCGGACTGCTTTGGCACGATCACATGCGTGATGGTGAATTCATTGTGCGTCTGAAAAACAAGTAGCAAAAAGAATAACCAGCATCTGAGAGAGAAAAACGGCAAGACCCCACAGGCTGAGCTGGAAGCAGGGCGTTTCGCGGTGAGACGAGAAACGACTCGCCGCCCGCAGCCCTCCACCGCGGACCCTGAGAATCAGCCTCACGTGTCACAGTGGCTAACCTGCCAGAAGTCTGGGGGCCGTTCTCGGGGGCCCATAACCTATTCTCACGATGGAAAACGTAGACAAGAGTGAGCGTCCCAGGCTGGTCCGCGAGAGGTCAGTCAACAAACAATGTCTTGATATGTTACGTTTGCGGTGGAAAAACTCAGAGATCACAACAAAACAGCAGGTGCATTTGGTGGGGGGATGCTATGGGGAGTCCGTGGTTGTGCTGGGGGCACTCTGCGGTGTGCGGGGGTCGAAGGTCTCGTTCGTATGTGACTGTACGTAACTTCACATCCTTCCCCAAATCTCTTCTGCTCCTGGGTGGACTCACAGGGACTTAGTTCTCCACCATTAAGGTAATGTTTTGGGTTTGCATTTAGAGAAAAAGGAAAGCCCCCACATTACTGCCTTCAGGGGAAGGGGCAGCGGGGGCTCAGGTGGGGGTGCTCATGCAGGGCGGGCTGTTCCCCCCCCCCCGCGCCACCTTCCCTCGGGGCCGGGGCTCTCCTGCAGCAGGGTACATGTCCTGCGGCCTCCACTGCGGCTCTCCCCTCCGCGCTCGTCACCCCGTCCTGGCTGACTTTATGCCTTCGGGTCCGGGTGAACGGCCCATCTCGGGATCGCCCCGACGTCCCAGAGGAGAGCCGCGCCCAGTCCCCAGTGGCCGGGCCACCCCGTCCTCCCATGAGCAGGCCAGCCCCGCCGACAGGAGGCACCCGGCTGTTCCTTCAGAGGCGCCCCCGGGCCACCGCAGGGCCAAAGCCATGGCCACGCAAGGCTACGGCTGCCGACAGCTGCTTCGGGCGCAGCTGTGTGATGGAGGGAGTGGCGCGCAGATGGCGATGCACCATCAAGCCAACCAGGTAGGACCTATGTCTTGAAGGAGCATCCACCGCATGCCACCGGGGAGGTGAACCAGGTGGCGGTAGGGACATGGCAGGTGTGCGGCTGCTGTCACCCCGTCTCCTGGAGGACCAGGGAGGAACGGGAGTGCGGCAGGGAGGACGTGTGCTCAGTGAAACGGTCGGTTAAGCCACGGTTCCCCGGATCAGTGTTTAGGGGGAAAACGTGCCCGGACCCAAGTGACTCCACGAAGGGCACTTTCCACAAGACATGACTCGCTCTCCTTGCAGGTGCAGATCCAATGTGTCTTCCGTCACTTGTCCTTCTATATTCACATTATCTTTCATCACATATTTCAGATAAAATCCTCCGTAACATAAATAGGACCCGTGCTGAGAGGTCAGCTGGCCGAAACTGCAGCCTGAAACTAAGGAAAACAGCCAAACCCTGGTCTTACTCTGCGTGTTTCTGCGAAAGGGAGGCCAGACGACGCCTGCAGAGTTAACGACATGACCGTCCGTCACAGAGACAGCTGCGGCGGGGATGTGGTCTAGGGAATCCGAAGACCTGATGTCCATCATTGTTCTTTATTTTAGAGATTGTATTTACTTATTTTAGAGAGAGAGAGCATGCAAGCGAGCAGGGCGCAGGACAGAGGCAGAGGGAGAGACCCTAAGTAGACTCCCTGCTGGATCCCACGACCTTGACATCATGACCTGAGCTGAAACCAAGACTCGGACGCTCAACGGGCTGCACCGCTCAGGTGCCCTGGGTCCCTCATTTTTCTAGACCGAGACTTAATATGTGGCTCGATGCATTTACTACTGGCTTCTGCATCCCGTGTCCCGGAAGCGTCAGTCCGTTAGCGACGACAGCTGTCAGTGGACTACGTCGGCCATGTCATCATGTGTGCGGCCCTCGGGATGATTCTACCCTGCCGTGCTCGTCACCCGTCAGTGGCGCCCCCACGTGTGTGCTGGGCGGGAGGACAGGAACACAGGCCGTACCAGTTTTCCACAGAGAATTCCACAGGTTTCTATTCCTCTCACTGTATTAGATTCCGCCAGCAGCAGAAATTTGTGGCAAAGGTCTCTCGGTAAAACTACACGCCGCAGGCCTTCAACCACTAAGTCTACGAGAGAGCAAAGGCAGAAAGAGCTAAAGACACGTTCCCGCATCCCGGCCACCAGAGCTGCGTCAGCGCGACCGGGCCAAGAGAAATACAGGGACGTGGCGTCCCGGGCGCTCCCTGTACTTACGCAGCCCGAGAGGCGAGCTCAACGAGGACGGCGGGGCCCGGGCCGTGACCACGCGGGTGGCGCAAGCCGGGCCCACTCTGCCCCCGCGGGGCAGCTGCAGGGGCCACAGACAGCGGCACAGACCTTGGGCCACGGCGGACGTTCCCTGCTCGGCTCCCCTGTGACCCTGCGTCTCCACGGACGCCGGGGTCGGTACTAGGGGCGCTGATCTTAGCAGCGATTAGCGGGAGGGGAACGCATTAAGCGGCTGCCTCTCCTGACTCCTCGGGTGACTGGAAGCAACGCCATCCGGCCGCGTCTCGGGTGGGGCGGCCACTGCTGGGCTCCGGGAAGGGGGGCGAAGCCGGGCCCCGCAGGCCACCTGCCTGCCACAGCCCCCGCGCATGGCAGCCTGGGCACCGGCTTTGCGGGTTTAAGCGAAGGTCTTGCAACCTGCCCAGCACCTTGCCTGCGGGTGTTCACCTCTAATGCTCCCGCGGCTCGGGGTTGAACACAGGCCAGAAACCGAAGGCTTGCAATGCCCCCCGCCCCATCCCCCCGTCTCTGTACCAGACGCTGCAGGCCGCGACCGGAGGGCTGCGCCAAGGGGCAACGACACCGCTGCGCGCTCGGGTCCTGGGAGGGGCCCCCCGGGGACGGTCACTTACTCTGCACGGCGCTCAGGGTGGCAGCGGGTTTCAGGGCCCGGGTCACAGGCGGAGAGTGGCCGGCACAGCTGGCGGCGCGGCTGGGAGTGGGCAGGTCTGCGAAGGCACCGAGCAGGGACTCGTCACGCTGTGCGGAGAAGCAGGACACGGTGCCCCCGTCGATCTGCTCCAGCGGTGCCGGGCCTTCCTGGCTCCGCATCTGGCCCCGAGCTAATTCTTGCTTCTTGAGCTGGTCCTCGAAGAACAGGAACTGCTCCGACTCCAGCTGCTGCTGCCGCATCCGGGCCACCCGCTTCCTTTCGGCCTCGATCAGGCTCTGATGCTCCAGCTGTTTCAGGATTTCAGCCTTATACTTGTTCTGGAAAACGCGGTTGCCGAACAAGAGGTTAGTTTCCAAGGCAACGCCATCAAACTGGGACCAGCCGGTTCCAGGCTGGTGGCGGAGAGGCAGACGCTGCGATGTGCCCGTGGGGATGAGAGTGCCACGGCCAACACCATCCACCTGCTCAGCGCAGCAGGCCCAGGCCGCCCAGATCCCCCGAGCCGTGGCCGCCCAGCCCTCCGCTTCCCGGGGCTCCCAAGGACATCGCGGGGTCCAAACTCCTCCAGGCAGTATCTGGTCAGAGACTAGGAATCTTCAATTAGCTCCTCAGGTGGTTCTGATGAAAACTAGCTTGAGGGGGGCGGGCACCCCCGCACAGCACCTGGCGGCCCCGAGCCACCGCGGTCTGGTCGGAAGGGCCGGGCCCGACTCAGCAGGTGCAGGGGTCCAACAAGCCCTGGGGGACACCTGCCGCCCGGGCTTTGCTCCGTCTCCGGGAGACGCCTCCCGAGGGAGCCCCGGGGATCCTGCTGGCCACTGTGACACACGGGCAGCATTAGGGCTGGCCAGGCCCTTCTGCCTGGGACCCTGCGGGGATGACCTTGCGCTAGCCGGCGTGAAGGGGGACCGGCCCGGGACCTTCTCTCCGCGCAGTCTCCTTGCCTAAGCCTCCGAGATCATCCTCCTCTCTTCACGGGGCAAGTCGACCCAAGTCCTCACCCTCCGCACCCGAGGGACGCCCTCTCTGCCCCGCAACCGAGCCCTACACTCCCAGCTGACTCGCAGCGATGCTCCCGGGCCGTGCTCGCAGTTCATGACACTGAGCCAAGGTGACAGCACGAGTGACAAGTCCAAAGCACACAAGCGCACAATGGAACGAAAAGCAGAGCCACCTACACAACGATGGCAAACACGGGAGGGGCTCAAGCATTAAACTAGAGGTCCTAGAGACGGGCCGATGGCTTCTCCAAGGCCTCTCAACCCGAGACCTCACTGTTGCTGTCCCTCTTTCTGTGGTGATGACCCAGAAGCCACCAGCCATTGGTGCTACGACCACATCGCATACGGTCAGCGGTTATTCCCTCTCAAGGCAACCTTGGCATTTCCAAGGCCAAAATAGTAAGATGCATTGCAAACCACCTCCCGTTCCCCTGCCTCTGCCGCCTCCAGTCACCACCAAAGAGTGGCTGCCCGCCCCACGGTCCCAGCGGCAAGAGTTGGTCAAAGGCTCCATTTAAATTACTGTAGGAAATTTATTTTCTAATGCATCACATGATCAGATATTGCAGGGAAATAAAATTACGCCATGTTTGGTGCAAGCGCTTAACCTGCACATCAACATGAATTTTTTATTGCTCTTACATCACTGTGTCTTTAATTTTTAATTTAAATGCACATGACACAAAACTCACATGAAAATGAAATTCAAAAACTGTTCGCACAGAAAACAGTCACGAAACAAATATACCATTTGAACTTACTTTGCTTTGCAAATATTCTTGGTACTCTAAGTTATATTTCTTTAAAAGGTCCTTTTTCAATTCATCTGTCCTCGGGAATGCAATCTCCTTCAGTTTCTTTTAAAAATATATGTACACACATTGGTTAGCGGGATCCTCGGTACAGTCTCTCAGGTCATCAGCTGAGAAAGAAAAACAGCTGGCACGTGCGTTAGACATTGGGACACGAGTAACCGGAGGTGATGGTGGGAACAGAGCCCGTCTGCCGTGGCTCCGGCACAGGACCCAGGAGGCCAGGGAGAGCGGTGCCCCTTCTCCCCTTCTGTGAGGCCGGCAGGCGGTCCGCACGGCACCCGTCCCCAGGCAGCGGGTCTGTGGCTGCACACTCACGGTGTGCGGTCGGCGGGGCACCAGGAGGGGCAGAGGCGCCCCGAGGGCCGGGCCGCCCAGGCTCAGCCGTGAGGAGGCACGGACGCCCCTGAGGATCCACATACCCCGGGCCGCCTCCCAGGTCCCCTCAATCGACAGGCTTAGGGGAAGGGTGGGGGATCCGGATCCTAAACGCCTTCTCCTAGAAAATTGGATTCATCCAAGCACCACCTTCCTTCTCAGACACGAGGGAACGGAGGGCCACGGAGACTCAAGGTCCCGCGCAGCAGCGACTGCCTGTTACCACCAGGATCCAAGTCCTCTGACTCTGGCCAGGCTCTTCCGCTAACACTTCCTTTCTCTTAATCTTTCGTCACCCGCCGCCCGCCCCCCTTCACTCCACAGGCATGAACCATTGCTTTGGGAGAGCTTTATCCTACGGGCAAAAATAAGAATAAAACTACTGAGAGCAGGAGAGTCGGCTTGGGGGCCTCCGTGGGCTTGAACGAACAAGGGAACTCAGTGGAAATGCTACACGAGGCCTGGCGATGGGTGGCCCTTCAGAAAAGCATCTACCATTTGACAGAATCTGAGCTCCTGCTGGCAGCCCCAGGCTGGACACGCTGGTGAGAGCCCGTCTCCCACTACCTGTAGGCCACGTGTCATTGGGTGCTAAGATTTCGTGCTGTGGCCGGCTTTGCGCCCACTGTCTTACCCCATGTAAGAGCGACCCAAACTAAAGACAGACAGGTGGGAAACATTTTTAAAATATTATTTAAAAGGCTCTAGTCTCAGCTAAAAATACCTGAAGCTCCATCAGTGGCCAATGTGGACGGTGAATACGTAACTTTTCAACTACCATCTTCCTTTTCTTTGAGACCTTTAGGCCACCCCTCAAATACTTAATCCGCCTTCGGCCAGTCCCCCACGAGACCTTCATAACACCCTGCTTTTGGGGGTTCTACGGGACAAGAACTAGAACTTCGGGGCCACCTTAATAATCAACACCGATTTTCAAATGGTTTTTGGGCTCAGGACCGTATGGAAGAGTCCACCCGAGCCACAGTGACTCTCAGACAGATCTGGGGCCTGGGACCACCTTCCTCGCCGCCTCTGGGGAGAACAGCCAGCGATTCCTTCTTCACACCACAAAGCCACTGAGCACATTCTTTATTTTTTCTGTTCTCTCTCCCCCAACACCATCCAGGATTCAATTAGACATCTCATGCTGGCTCCGTTCAGTGATTAAAGGCCCAGGAAGAAATCGAAACATCTTGGCTAATGGAATGAATTTTCTGTGCTCGAACTCCCCAGAGGATGGGAGGAAGGAGAGGAGGAAGAGGAGGGGGAGGGGGAGGAAGAGGACGGGGAGGGGGAGGAGGAGGAAGGGGAGGGGGAGGAGGAGGAAGAGGAGGGGGAGGAGGAGGAGGAGATCAATAAGGGAGCCTCGTACAGCATTCGATCCCCCGGGGGAGCATCAACCCCACCTACCTTCATAATATCCTGCTTCTCGGGGACCGAACATTGCTGGTAATCTCTATGGCTGGGAAGCTTTTCCACGAACAAGCTACACAAAGAGAACACATCCTCAGCATTATGCGGGGTGAAAAGCTCCATGATGGGCGCCTCGGGGGGCTCAGCGGTGGGGGGGTCTGCCTTCAGCCCAGGGTGTGACCCCGGGGTCCTGAGATCGAGTCTCACGTTGGGCTCCTGCATGGAGCCTGCCTCTCCGTCTGCCTGGGTCTCTGCCTATCTCTCATGAATAAATAAATAACATCTTAAAAAAAAAGAAAAGAGCTCAATGATAGTTTAATTTTTTTGTTTTTAGGGTTTTTTTTTTTTTTTTTAGACTTCATTTATTTTAAGAGGGGGGCTGCTCATGAGCAAGGGGAAGGGCCGGGGAGTGGGGAGGGAGAGAAGCAGACTCACAACCCTGAGGTCACGATCTGCGCCTAAATCAAGAGTCCGACACTCAAGTGACTGAGCCACCAGGCATCCCATCCGTGACGGTTTCTAACAGAACAACAGTCCTTTTCAAAAAAAATATCCTTGACTCGTTACTATTTCACCTACATTCGTTCCATCAGCCTTTCCACCAAGGGCCGGGGTGGGTGTGATCTTGGTGTCACAGGGGGGCAAGCTCAGCGGATGAAGCGCTATGAGGGTCAGGATGCTCCCCATGCCCTGGCCCTTGTCAGGTCCTGGGCACCCCCTGATGCCCCCCAGAGCATCCCGCACACGTGTGCTGCTGGCAACCCAGAGGATTTGTAGAAATGTCAAGAGTCGGGAAGACCAAGATCATCTGTCCTCACCACTGAAAAAGACTTGGACCCCTGACGAAGCAGGAGCGGCCTGGGGTCTGGGTCGGATCCTTAACTGGAAGCCCGCTAAGGGACTCGATGGCCAGAGTCCCTAGTGGATTATGAGGTGCTAATTAGGAGCCCACTACTTTTCATCACCTTTTCGAGGAACAAAGGACAGCAGAGGTAAAGGGAAATCCTTAGAGCAAACCACATGGATCACATCCCCGTGAAATGAAGATTTGCATCCCCAGGTGCAGGGATTCTGGGGTTTGGTCCTTACTGAGCAGCCCTAACCCGTAGAAGAGCGTCCAGCCCACAATCTGCGCTCAGTAGACATCTGTTCAGGGCCTGAGGAGTCCTTCCTCGATGGATCACGATGGGCCGCGGACGCCATCTCTGCTCAACTAATGGGGATGCCTCTGTCGCCGGTGTCCTCTTGCTTAGATCCCCCGGGAACATGTGCAAAAATGCCAGCAGAAGGGAACCAGACCCGGGCAATCAGTCACTTAGGGCTCAGAAACTCAGTTTCTTGGGAAATCGTCAGGGATGCCCAACTGTTTCCCATTTCAAACAACCTGTGGGCTCCCTAGAAGCCAGAGGTTGCCCAGGCAGGCGAGCGCTGCCAACCATCCCCCTCTGTGTGTTCTCAGGCGAAGTGAGGCAGAGACCTAGGCAGATGGGAAGCAGGCTCCCTGGGGGGGCCTGACGTGGGACTCAATCCTGGGACCCGGGGGTCATGGCTGGAGCTCAAGTCCCCCCCCTCCCCTGAGCCCCCCGGGCACACCCTGGGCCCGAGGCAGACGCTCCGCCCCTGAGCCCCCGGGTGCCCCTAAATAAATCTTTAAAAACCCACTGACTGGGATCCCTGGGTGGCGCAGCAGTTTGGCGCCTGCCTTTGGCCCAGGGTGCGATCCTGGAGACCGGGATCGAATCCCACATTGGGCTCCCGGTGCATGGAGCCTGCTTCTCCCTCTGTCTGTGTCTCTGCCTCTCTCTCTCTCCCTGTGACTATCATAAATAAATTAAAAAATAAAAAATAAAAACCCACTGACTTAGAGTGCAGCTGAGCGCTGCTCCCTGCCCGGAATCGCCCCGTGGTGGGACGCGGCCCGGCGCCAGCCCTACGAGCGCGGGTACAGGATCCGTGGCGGCCTGGGCGTCGTGGCCACATCTGGATAAGCTCCTGCCCACGACGCTCCCGCTCCCACGCGCAGAGCAGCGCGCCACACGCTTCCCCGGGAGGACGCCAAGGGCAGGGCCCTGGAAGCCACTTCTCTGGCCGAGCGAGGGGACGGCGGTCCCTGAGCCCAGGGAGGCCGCGGGGCCCTGCACACAGTACCCGGCAGCATAAACCCCGCCACTCAGTGCGTCTGGAGGTCACGGCCGTGGGGTCGGGCTCGGGGTCGTCCCGCACGTCCCCGGCCCCAGCAAGACGCCTGCCCCCCACACGGCCCTGGGCGAGGCTTCTCAGGCCAGACTTACGTTATGAATTTATTGTACAGGACAAAGGCGTTTTCCAGGTTCCCCTCCTCCAGGTACACAGACGCCATCCTCTCCATCTCCACCCCGGACCGGAAGTAGCGGCGCGGGGCGATGTCCTCCGTGATGGCGATGTTGCTGCCGAGCTTGCTCAGGGCGCGGACGCGCTCCTCTGGGCTCAGCGACACGTCCGTGTGGTCGGGCAGGGCCGCCAGCCTCCTCTGCAAGGCAAGGCCAGAGGCCCTGAGCCCCAGCAGGCGTCGTGGCACGGCGACCCCACACCTCTCGGGACGCGCCTGCTGAGCCCAGGGACGCACAGGGCAGGACCCCGAGGGGAGGCGCGGCCATGCAACCCAGGGAGCCAGCAGCGTCCCCAGGTGGCACAGGTGCTGCGGTGTGTCCCCCTGGGGCGTGGGCGTGGCCACACATGTCCTCACAGGTGAGCCCCCCCCCCGGCCGGGAGAAGAGGGCGGGGGGGGGGCAGGGTTGTCGCCTGCGTGGGGCCGGGGGCACCTCCAAGCCGCGGTCTCCTTCAGGGTCTCCAGGGATGGGCGTCCCTTGCACAGCAGGCACCCTGGGGACCCCTGCGGCCTCGGCCACTGAGCCCCCCTGCTCAGTCCTAGAGCAGCCTTTCTGGGCAGAGGGCCACCTCCTCTTCCTTTTTTGTTTGTTTTGCTTTTTAAAGATTTTATCTATTTACTTAACAGAGAGCGAGGGACGAAGGGCACGAGCAGGGCGGGAGCCAAGGAGAAGCCGGGTCCCCCCCCAAGCGGGGGGCCCGAGGCAGGACTCGATCCCAGGACCCCGGGGTCACGCCCTGAGCCCAGGGCAGACCCCGAGCCGCCCGGCCGCCCCCCACCGATTTCTTTTTAACATAAAAAGGCTCTGCAAGCGCCCGAGTGCTCACAGCCCACGACGGGCACAGTGCACCAGGCCCTGGCCGGGGACAACGCACGGGATCGCCCGCAGAACCAGTGACGCGAGGTCACGCGCTTGTGTTTTGTGCATGAAAATAGCACCTGCACACGTCCGGGGAGAACACAACGTGCACCCCGGGGTACCCGCTCAGCGCAGAGGCCAGCCTCCGGGAAGGCTGAGGCCCAACAGCTTTCTGTCTCCTGCTGCTGATGGCCACCTGGTGGGCACCTCAGGCTCGTGGGCTGCGCGGCAAGGCCTGAGCCCTGTGGGGGGCGGGCGGCCATGCACCACCCTCAGGCCAGGGACCGGCTGCACTCACCCACGGGGCGGCACAGGGGCCGGGGGACACCCCCCAGCCTGTCGTGAGCCGGCCCTGCACCTGGGCGGCGACCCCCTAGCGACAGAACCAGAGACCCAACAGCTGCTTCTCTCGGTGGCCCCTGTGGTGGCGGGGAGGGACCCCTGCGGAGGCGTGCCCAGGATCCCTGCCGGTCCCCACCCCAGGCGGCCCCAGCACCCCGCTGCCTCCCCTGAAGGCGTCCTGCGACCCCTCGCGGCCACGGGGCAACCTGGAGCCTCCAGGGCTCCATCACTGACAGCAAGGGCGCCCCCGGATCCCCACTCCGGCACCTGGAAGCAACTGAGGCCCGGGGCGGGGTGGGTGCTGTCCGCAGCACCCACAGCAGCTCCTCCTCCGGCGCCACCCCAGCTCGGGGCACACTTCCGAGTAGCCAATCTGCCGCACCCCCACAGGCTTTGGCCCGGGCAGGTGTGCAGCTGTGGGCGCTGGGGGGCTGCACGCGGCCTGGGCCACCACCTGCCCCTCGTGGTTCGACCGACCGCAGGGCCCCAGTGACGTCAGAAAATGATCGGAAATTTAAAAAAAAACTCTAACTCTGGAAGTAATAAGCACGTTTTCCAAAGGGGGTTTCCAGGTTTGCTAACTTTTCACTACTGCACGGCCTGCCGGGACGGTGGTTATTTGTGCACAGCGTCCACCCAGCCCTGCTCCCTAGGACCGTCCCTCGCAGCACAGGCGCTGAGCATGGAGGGACACACGGAGACGTGCAAGGCGGGCAGAACCGGGTTCCCTTTCTCCCTGAAAGTAAAAGTAAGATTTCCGTTTCCTGCACTGACTGGTCCTAGCTTCCCAGACTCAGAAGTGATTTCAGAAGGAAACTGGGAAAGAGCCTAGTGTCTCCGTCGGATCTCGAGGAAAACACAAAATCTCCCGGGGAGAGGCCTTCATGCTCCCTTCACGGTGGCCTGCCGTGAACATTTGATGTCCCTACGAGACACCCTAGAAACCCGCCGGCCGCCGGAGGATGTGCCCTCCCTGCGGGTGGGGGGCCCCGTGGCCCTACAGCCCCTGGCCACGGGGTGGGAGCGCGACAGGGGCGTGATGGGGCTCGGCTGCCAGCGTCTGGGGCAACCGAGCATCCTGGAGGACGCCATGGGCCGGGGCCTGTTTGCGGTCCCTGATCCCGCCGGCCATCGAGGGGGTGACGGTCAGGCCCGCGTGTGTCCATCGGGCCCCATTGGGCTGAGGGCGTCCCACATACTGCTCGGCTGTGCTGTGTGCAGAACTGGGCCACCTCCCCGCACGGCCCTGCACGTCCCTGAGCCCCGGCCTGGCGCCCTCGGGCTCCTGCTCCTTGTACGGCCAGTGTGCGGGCATGATGGGCGTAAAGGGAAGCACGACACACGAGTGTGCACACGGTCCTGCTGCGCCCCGGAGCCCTCGGCCGCGGGGTCAGAGGCCGGCCGCACAGCCTGCGCTGCAGGCGCCCACGGCCAGGACGGACGGCACCCGAGGGTAGCCCAGTCCACTGCAGGCTCGCGCTCTTGTGGATCAAAATGAGTTATTTTCACCTGGGCTAAGCCGGCTTAGGAGCCACTTGGCAGAGGACCATGTGCAGGGTGGACCCCGTGCCACCACCGCCTCGGTTCGCACCTGCCGATTGGTCACTGGGGCTTTAGGCCCCACGGGGGCCGCAGCGGGCGCCGCCACGTACCAGGGAGGCCACGGTGAACGGCTGGTCCATGTCGTCAGCCGCAGAGGACCCACTCGCGCTGCGTCCCGGTCACTTCATCTGCGCAGAGACAAGCAGAGCCACAGTTACTTTCTGAGCATCTGACAGCAGAACACAAACCGCAGGGATTGTGCGCCCTGAGTGCTCGGTCATGGGGGCCTCGCGCCAAGGACGGAGCCCAGGACGGAGCCGAGGCCGGAGCACAGGACCGAGCCGAGGATGGAGCCCGGGACGGAGCCGAGGATGGAGCCCGGGACGGAGCGCAGGATGGAGCCTGGGACGGAGTCAGGATGGAGCCGGGACGGAGCCGAGGATGGAGCCTGGGACAGAGCCGCAGGCGGCCATGGACCCTCTTCCTGGACCTTCAGGAGTGGCCAGGGGACATGCGGCCTGCTGGCACGCTGCTGAGCTCCTGCACTCAGGACGTGGCTCCAAGGGACAAAGGCTGGGCCCTGGGGGCCGGGAGCCTGGAGCCAGCAGGTGGAGCCCTGCCTCTGGGTCCCCAGGGTGCGGCACCTTCCCTCTGAGTGTGGACAAGAGGCGGCCAACTTGTCACCAAGGGACCTCGCCCGCATGTTGGTGCGGCGCTCCAGATGAGGGGTCGTGTGGATATAGGAGGATGTCTAACCAGTGCACCGACTCCAGCCACAGAGAACTCGGGGCGGGCCTGGCCCAATCAGGTGAAAGCTCTGGGGGCCCAGCAGCTCCCCTGCCGGCCCTACAGACTCAGCTGTGGACATAGCTCAGCTGCAGGATCACGGATGCGTCCCCCTGCCCCCCAGGAGTTGGAACAGCCCCGATGAGCCCCTACACTTGTCCCCCAGGTGAACGCCAAGTGGAGGACCCAGCTATAAACCCGCAGGTAGTAAGTGCAGGTGACGGTGGCAGGAATGACTCAGGGCCTCCCGAGAACTCAAGCGGATCAGCAGACAGAGTGGGGTGCCCAGGAAAGTCCCTTGCACACCTGAGGTGACGAGAGTCTCAGCTGTTGTTGGAACCGTTATGGGGGCCCCTGGGGGCTCCACGGGTGAGGAGAGGGGGGAGGGGGTGGGGGAAAGGGGGAGAGGGGGGAGGGTTAGAGAAGGGGAGACGGGGAGAGGGGAAGACGGGGGGGGGGGGGGGAGATGGGGGGAAGGTGGGAGGAGGGAGAGGAGGGGAGGGGGGAGCAGGAGCAGGCAGACAGGGGCGCCTGTCAGGAGGCTGCGGCCAAGCAAGAAGAGAAAGGCAGCGTCCCGGCCGTGCAGATGCCCCCCCCGCTCGAGGCCGGGTCCATCAGGGCAGCAGGATCCCTGTCCTGCCCTTCCCAGGACCAGCAAGCAGGGCCCCCGCAGGCCCCCTTGCCCGGTGCTCTGCTGGGCCACCTGCACGATGGGCGCTGGGTGCAGGGGAGGACAAGGAGGAGCCGGGGAGGACGGAGAAGATCAGGGTCGATGAGGAGGGTGGGGAGGATGGGGAGGGCGGGGAGGATGTGGAGGGCAGGGAGGACCCCTGGGGCGAGGGGCAGTGCCGCCACCACCTGCAGTCACACCTCAGCTCCTCTGGAAGTGCAGGCTCCAGGCTCGGGCAGAGGTAGGGCAACACAGCCTTCAAGGCCCCGCCTGCCCCGCGGTCGCGGCCGCCCCATCCACCTGCCCGTCCGTCCACCTGCCGTGGGTACCTGCCGCGCTCTTCCAGGCTCACGGTCTGCACGGACACAGGGTGCCCCTTGTGGCAGCTCCAACTCTGGCAAGCGTTCCACAGGAGCGCCCAGGGCCACCTGAAGCCGCCCCTACCTCCCCGCACCCCGGGGGGCACCTGGCTGTGACCTCACGGCACCCAGCGCCGCCCCAACCCTGAGCCAGCGCCGCAGCTCCCGAGGGGCTTCCTCTGCTGCTACCCCGGCCCCTCCCCGCGTGGCCGCCGATACCCAGCTCGCTCCTGCCTACACCGCCTTCTAAGGGGGGGGGGGCTGGGTTGTTGGTTGAGCTGTGAGCACCACCCGCAGAGGGGAGCCAGGCAGGAGCCGCGGGAAGCCCTGAGCACCCCCAGCCGGGCCCAGGGCGACAGCACAGGTGGGTCCCACTGCGGGGACGGGGCAGGTCCGCCTCCCAGCCGACACCTCACATTCCCCAGGGTCACAGCCCAAGAGCATGATTCCTCTTGAATTGGAGCCTGGGGTCCCAAAGGGAGGTCCAAGTGTCACTCATGGCCCTGGAGGACAGGGTGGCAGCGGCTCTAGACGCCACCCTGGGGTGAAAAGGGAGCGTCAGGGGTGCCTGGGGGGGCTCCGGGGTGCAGTGTCCACCTCAGGCCTAGGCCGTGTCCCCGGGTCCCGGGATCAAGTCCCACATCGGGCTCCCACCTGGGCTCCAAGGCCTGAGCCGGTCGGGCCCACGGAGCCCAGAGGTGCAGGGTCCCAGCACCGGGGCTCCCACCTGGGCTCCAGGCACAAACTGCAGGACCGCAGCCTCTCCCCCTGCACAGGGCCGGAGAAGGGCAGGCAAGGAAAAAGGACGCTGTGTAACCCAGAGCCCGATGCTCGACATCAGCGACGGGCCACAGCACCACCCGCGTGCCCTGGTGAGGAAGCCGGGGCCCAGAACAGGTGAGCAACCCGAGCAAGTGGCGAGGCGGGGACTCCAAAGTAGGGGCAGAGGATCCCTGGCGTTGGCTCAAGCAGCATTTGATAGTTGATGCTGAAATCAGGGCAAGGCCGGTCTTGGTGCTTGGATAAGAATGACAGGATGCGGACGTGACATGTCACGCCTTCGATGATCTGGAGCACGAACGCACAGGGAGGTGGCTGGTGGTGTGGGGGGCCGGGCGGCTGGGGAGAAACGTCACGTATTGGCTGGATGCTTTAAGGGTCATTGGAATATTCAGGTTTTCTGCTTTCTCCTGGAGCCCATTTTAGTTAGCTCAAGTTTTCTAATTGTGTCCCATTTTATCTGTTTTTCAAATGCAGATAATCAGAGCTCTCTTCAGACGTTCTCAATTATTCACGGGTCCCGGGGCGCCTGCATGGCTCAGCCGGTGAGGCGTCAAACCCTTGGTTTCAGCTCAGGTCGTGATCCCAGGGTCATGGGCTCAATGAGGCTCATGCTGGGGGGAGCCTGCTTGAGATGCTCTCTCTGTGTGCCCTGTCCTCCCCACTCACCCACTCGCTCTCAAATAAATATATTTTTAAATAAGTAAATAGTGGGTCTGTAGTTATGCCTCCCTATTCATTCCTAATGCTATTTATGGGTTTTCCTCTTTCTTCCTGGGTTAACATTGTCAGAAATTTAGCTACTTTGCTAAAGTTTTTCTTTTTTCTTTTCTTTTCTTTTTTTTTTTTTTGGAAAATGTTTTTCAAAGAATCAACTTTGGTTGGTTCATCCTGCAACCTTATTTTTATTAACTTCTGTCCTTATTTTTATTATTTCATTACTCTCACCATATTTAGAATTAAGATACCAGTTCATTTTTAGCTACTTTTTTTTTTTTTTTTTTAAGATTCTGTTTACTTGAGAGACAGTGTGAGTGGGAGTAGGATGGAGAAGCAGCCGCCCCGCTGAGCAGGGAGCCTGATGTGGGGCTCGATCCCGGGACCCTGAGATCATGACCTGAGCCGAAGGCAGATGCTTAATCAACTGAGTGAGACCCTTAATCCTCACTTCTTGAGGATTGTTCCTTGTTGTCTATGTTCTATGATTTGCCAGTAAATGTACTTAAGCAGAGAAAAGGAAGAAATGACATTTCAGTTCAGCATAACAGCTATCTGATCCACAATCTTCTCTCTGCCAAAAAGATAAAAGGGCGTTCATTCCCTTCACTTATATTTTATGCAGAATGACTGGCTGGCTGTGGACTGACCACCTGTGCTCATCCCATCAAGAGCCCCCCTCAGTGCTCAAAGGGCATTTCATGTGCTCACAAATGTGCTAATTTAGGATTCCATATTTTTTTTTCCTTAATGAGACGGTATGATTGATACGCATCATAAAACACTTAAGAGAATGAATTTGAGCTCTCGGGGAGAAATTCACATTTGTGCACAATTATTTTGTCATCTTAAATCCACATGAGCATTATTCTGCTAGAGAGGTACTAAAATTTCCTGGAAATGATGCCTTCTAAAAATAAGCCACCTCCCCCCAAAAAAAGAAAAGAAAAGAAGCCACCCGTAAGCCACTCAGCTTTAATGTATATTTTAACATACTTCTCTTTTTTGCTGCAATAAGCTTGTAACAAAATACCATCCAGGAGTTATCTAATTCCACGAGGCACAGTGAGTCAGAATAAATTTTTAAAATAACATCATCTTCTTGCCTGCCAGTTGCCTGAAGCTCAGAGATGCAAGGTCAGTGCTCGGGCATTATTAATCAATTTGATTTCATTTTCATGAATTTCCTGAGGACGGGCCATGACCAAGATGCCCTGAGCCCGGCATGACTACTCAAAAGCAAAAGTTCTCCTTTTGGAGAAATGGAGGAGCACGTCTCCGATGCTCCCTGACCACAGGAACCGCAGCCGTTCCATGCGTCCCCCGCACGGCAGCTCTCGCGGTTTTGGTTTTGCACGAGAAAACCTCATCGAGGCAGGAGGTCAATGCAAAATAGGCCCTGTCCTTCCTCAGCCCGGCCTGGCCGCCCCTCTGACAGTGCTCAGGGAGCCCCGCATGCACACGGCCTCAGCTGCCGGGGCTGGGCTGCTGCTGGGCCTGTGTGCTCAGCTCTCACCCTCTCCGGTCTCCTGGCCCGCGGCCAAAACCCCTGCTCTGACGTGGGGCTGCCTCTGAGTGTGGTTCCTCGACCACCTCCACCACAACTCCTTGGTAGAGCAGGAAAGTGGTTGTCACAAGAAAACAGACTTCTGGATCCCATCAGTCTGAACTTCTGGGAAGAGCACGGCGCAGGCCTCTATTCTCATCAGGCCGCCCAGCAGTTCTGGACGCACACCCAGACCCGAGGCTCACGACATTGGCCACACTGCTCCAAGGCAGTTACGAGCAACCTCCTGAAAGCCTGGCCTGGATCAGCTGCGTGTTTTCTGCCGTGGGACAAGCTCCTGCCGTGGGCTCTGCGAAGCAGAGGTGTCTGTCCCCTGACACCCGTCGTCACCCTGCATCTCAACTCTCCGTTTCCTGCCTTTCCTGCTAACACACCTTTATTCCTTCCCCGGGACACGTCTTGTCATGACTCGGACTGATGCTCCATCTGAGCCTCAGCACCGTGTCTTCAAATCTCTTCCATCCGCTTCCACCGGGACACCCAACTGTGATCTCGCACCTGGGATGCCCCAAGGCTAACTACATCTTTCCTGCAAATACCGCTGGCTCCCAGTAAATCCAGTCGTCAGTTTATGTGTACGACGTTATTTATGAACCAATGGCCTCTGCTAGGCGCTAGCGACACAACAGTGACCAGAGAGACAGATCCTAACGGATCTTCGTACACAAACATTCTGCGAGGGGCAGGGTGAGGCAGAGATGCGTGGTAACTGCTACTAAGACAAAATACAGGAAACAGAGACAGCTATGCATTCTTTTTCTGGAAAAAAAAAAAACACAAAGCAAACCTTCAGAAACAAGCGTGTCCTCCTCAGTGCACAGGGAGGCAGCTTTTGCCCCATCACTGGTGACGTCAACTTTGATCTCTTGTTTAAATCACGGCTGCCAGGCCCCTTCCTTGTAAAGATTCTATATTTTTCCTTTGTGAGTTACTTCAGGAACCTGCAAATACACCTTGGCCCCTAATTTTAGCATCGAAAGATGATTGTTGCCTGAACAATGATTACCGTGCGTCTGAAAATGGTGCATTTTCTATTTCCATCCTCCGTCCGACGTTTCTTAGTTTAGGTGGCATTTTGGGTTGAAGGATGTTTAAGTTTTGTACAAAATGTTTACATTTCAGCCTGTAAGATGGTTCCATCTTTTCTTTATGGTATCTGAGTTTTTTCATCATTTTTATAAAAAGTCTTCAAACTCACTAATGCCAAAAATATTTCTTAATGTGTCCACCAATCTCTTCTTCCAGTAGTTTTGTGGTTGGGTGTATATTTTTTAAGATGTCATTTATTTATCTGACAGAGCACACAAGCAGAGGGAGCTGCAGGCAGAGGCAGAGGGAGAAGCAGACTTCCCGCTGAGCTGGGAGCCCGACACGGGGCTCGAACCCAGGACCGCAAGAGCATGACCGGAGCCGAAGGCAGAAGCTTCACCGACGGAGCCCCCAGGCGCCCGTGGTTGGATAGTTTTGAATCTGTGTGGAATTCACGTTTCTGTGAGGAGTTTAGACAGGGCTACAGTTTCCCTTTGCACCAGGCGAAGCCTCAATTACCCTGAGCTTCTTATGTAACTCACAACTCTGCGACACGAAGCCTGGAGGGGGACACACAGCTACTGGGGGGAGTGCAGGAGAGCCCCAAACCTTGGAAGCTGAGCGGACCTCCCAGGGTTCCGGAGCAAAAGCAGGCAGCAGAACCGCCGGCGCTGACGCTGGCACGGAGAGTCACCACATCAGGGTGGCACTTGCGACTTGCGCCAAGGTCCCCTCCTCCTGAACGGCGCCAACCGCTTGTCGATCACACAAAACCTGGTGAGCCCTGGAGACAGCTCCGTGTGCCCGCCGCCCAGTCCACACCCGCCTGCCGCTGCGCACGCACTCGCACACTCATGAAGAAACTTCAGGCCACACGGGTGGAGGGCGTTCCATAAAGCCAATGGTTACTGCTCTTCACAAGTGTCCAGATGATGGAAGACAGGGAGGGACTGTTTCAGATTCAAAGACACCACTGTGGGCCCCTGGGAGGCTGGCGGGGAGGGGAGCGGCTGCCTTCAGCCCAGGCCGTGACCCCAGGGCCCGGGATCGAGTCCCGCATCGGGCTCCCCGTAGGTAGTGTGCAGGCCCAGCCCGTGGGGGGCCAGGGCCGGGCAGCCGTCTGCCCACAGCCCACCCTACCCTTGGTGGCCTGGCACTCAGGTCTGCGGGTTCTTCATCTGTAGGGGATGCCCACCACGTGCATCGCTCTAGGGGCCACAGTGACAGCACCGACAGCACCCAGCGGCGCCGGGAACCCCGAGACGCCCTTCCCTGTGCGCCCACCAAGCCCTGCCCCGAGGCTGGGGACACACAATGGGACACCCAGCCAAGAAACGAAGAGGCCCGGGCTCGGAGGCACCCACGAGCTGCCCAAGGACACACGGCCATCGGCGGCAGGAGGGACTCGAGCTTCTATGCGCTCGGCGGCCCGTGAGGTGGCGCGCGTGACGGTTTTGCGCAGCGTCCGGCTCTGCCACACGTCCAAGGGCTACCCTTTCTTCCTAGGCCTCTGCCAGGTGTCTGCAAGCCGGCTGGGGGACAGCAATGGCGAGTTCCTGCCGGGCACCGAGGCAGGTCCGGGTGGTTCCCTCCCCAGTGTCGCCAGGATGCCTGGCACGCCTGTCACTCTGTGACGCGACGTCCCACCGCCCTCCCTCCCCTCCATCCTCCACCTGCCAGACCGTCCCTTGCAAGGCCACCATCGTCCCCTGCAAGGCCACCATCAGCCCACACCTCTCAAGGAACCTCCCGGCAATGGGCCGCCTCACCTCCCGAAACCCCCTCCCGGGCCACGCAGGGCCCTCGGGGCAGGGGGCAAACAGGCAGCCCGCCCGGAGGTGGGCTGCAGCGACTGTGGGCCCAGCAGGTGCTCACCAGCCACGGCTGCGCCAAGAGCGGCGCCTACATTACCTCCAAACCGTGATGAGCGATGTTTTATTTGACATATTTACTTCGCACACAGCCCAGCAGAAGAATATTTTAGACGCTTCAGGATCTCACCTGATTTTTTTTGCTCAGAACGAAACAAGCTTGAGTGAAAGACACACGGGGAAGGACGTCAGAGAAAATGCACATTCTTGATGCGCACTAGAAGGCTAACATCCGGGGACATTTCAGGCAGCGTTCTGACCTTTGACCCTGAAACTAGATCATGAGCCACAGGGCAAACGCCTAGGGACTGGGGACGGAAACTGACGTTGTTAAAAAAAAAAAAAAAAAGAAGAAGAAGAAGAAGAAGAAAAGAAAAAAAAAGGTTTAACAGCCTTAATAGTTGAGCTCAGATACCGCACCCACTTCCATGAGTACCTTAAATGGCTAAGTAGAGTGGCGCGGGGCGGGGGCTCCGGGGTCTGGGGTGGGGCATCTGCCTTGGGCCCAGGGTGTGACCCTGGGGTCCTGGGATTGAGTCCCGCATCGGGCTCCCCGCAGGGAGCCTTCTTCTCCCTCTGCCTGGGTCCCTGCCTCTCTCTCTGTGTCTCTCATGAATAAATAAATAACATCTTTGGAAAAAAAAAAGCCTGGAGCAAACCAAGGCGGATATGAATCACTGCACTTACACCGAGGCGCTGCTGTTGATAACCGTAAGCCACCAAGTAACCCGCGGTCGGATCTAAGGTCCCTAGAGCAACCGCATGCACGGACAAACAACACGGACTTCATTTAAAATTTTTGAAATCCAGACACCACGTGCTGGGAGGACTTAGCAGTCTGCCAGACGCTTACCTGGCTCCCCACTCGGCGCGGGGGTGCACGACTGTACTGGAAGTTCACCTGACCCGCCTGTGAACGCAAACGGCGTCCGGTGTGGCTGCATCCAGATCATTCCCGAGCTGGATGTTCTGATGTTCTGGCTCAGCTCCGGGCTTCTGAATGTTGCTCGTGTGTCCTGCTGCCCGGCCGTGTGCGGGTGGCTGAAACGGGCACGGCGACAGGTGCCCACGCGGTGCCGACCGCTGCCTTTGTCCCGGCAGGGTCCTGATGTGCCTGGGGCCCATGAGATTGTCCTGGGTGGGTCGGGCTCCGGTTGGAGGAAGTTGGAGGAAGTGACGGGTACCTTGTAGCACGTTGGGGCGAGGAAGGAGCCACACTGGAGGGTGGTCAAGCTGAACCGGGACGGTGCACACTTCAGAGTCCCCAGCACTGGCCGGGCAGCTGTGACCCTCTAGCCCCAGGGACCTCACGCTGACTCCAATACTCTGGAGAATGACACTGACTCATTTGTCATCGTCCCCACCCCGTACTTGCAAATCCCGCACAGGCTGGATTAAAGAGCGCTGGTGTCACACAGAGTCATGAAGCCAGAGGATGAAGATGTGTCTTGCTGGTGAATGTACCTTCGTGGGGGGTGGGGGAATCCCCGGGGGCCTCTCACACTCCTCCTCCCCCTCCTCTTGTGAGCAAGATCTACTAGGCTTTTCTTTTTTTTTTTTTCTTTCCCCCTGTCAAGTCAACCAGACTTCCTGGATCTTGGCCGTCAAGCAGGCCTGGGAAGTGTCCCTACGGGGCTGTGACCAAGCCCTGCTTAGCCAAGTCCCATGCACGGAAAGTAAAAAGAGTAAAAAGGGGCAGCTGTTGTAACAACGTCTATCTATGCCAGTCGTGTCAGCAGCGCCCCAGGACCTGCCACCGACCTGCCGCCGGCCCGGGAGCGGGGAGCCTCTTCCTCCGAGGCCCTGACGCAGGGACACGGACCCTGGGGGGGCGCCGGGGGAGCGAGGGGCCCGGAACGGGCGGCCCCGGAGGCCCGGGCGGCCCGCGGGAGCAGGAGGCGGCATCCAGGGGGCTCCGCGCAGGCCTGCCCTGGTGACCTTGGGGCTGACCCCGGGCCCAGCGCGGTGGCCCCCCCCGCCCCCGCCCCCCGACCTGGGTCTGCGCCCCGCGGGGGGGGCTGCGCTGCCGACCTCGGCCCGGTCCCAGGAGCCCCCCCCCCCCCCCCCCCCGCTCGCTCCGCTCGTTTCCCGGGTGGTTGGCTGCTCACCCCCAGCCCTGGCCTCTCCGGCTCCGCCTCGGCCGCGTGGATGGCGCCGGGGCCTCCGGGGGACACAGAGCGACGCCCGCCCGCGGGGGCCCCACCGGGTCGGGGAGGCTGCGCCCTGGGTCGGGGCCGGGGAGCCCCCCCACCCCCCGCGGAGCGTCGGCCTGACCCGGTCACCGCGCGCCCCGGCCCGGGAGGGGCCCCGCAGCCCCGCCCCCCCCAGGGGTCCCCCCCGGGTCCCCGCGACCCCCCGCCCCGCTCCCGCGCGCTCACCGCCCGCCGGCTCCTCCCCGCGGCGGCGCTGCCCCTGGGGCGCCCGCATCCGGGCCGTGCAGCCTGCGCCCGGCCTCCTGCAGGACCGCCCCGCCCCCCCCAGCCCCGAACCCGCGCCGGGCGGGGCCCCAGAGCTCTCGGCTGGGCGGCGGGGAGGGGCTGTGGCTGCGGGGGCCCGACCCCCCCCCCCGCCTCCCCCCGCCCCGCCCCGCCCCGAGGCTCGCGCTGCCGGGGAGGCTCGCTGGTGCCGGACTCAGAGAGCACCGGCGCCCGCCCCCCCGCCCCCGGGCGCCTCCAGCCCCGCCCCCAGCACCCGGGGCGCCTCCAGCCCCCGCTGCACCCCCCGACCCCGGGCGCCCCCAGGACCCGCTGCCCCCCCCCCGCGCCCCAGGACCCGCTGGCGCCCCAGCCCCGCCCCCTGGGCCCCGCGGCGCAGCTCCTCCTGGCTCCAGCACGGCCAGCTCCTAGGCCTCGTCTCCGCGTTTGCATTTCTTTTTAAATGTATTTTAAAAATATTTTTACTTATTTATTCATGAGACACACAGAGAGAGGCAGAGACCCAGGCGGAGGGAGGAGCAGGCCCCATGGGGGGACCCGGGTCACCGCCCCACCCCGGGGTCCCTCCCCCCCCCCCCCCCGCCCCGTTTCAACCGTTTCAATTTTTAAAATGCAAAGGTTTAAAAATAAATAAATAAAATAAAATAAAATAAACTCCTGGAGGCGGCCTGCAGCCCTCATTTTTGAAAAGCAACGGTGTCATTGCTCTTCTGATTTCAGATTCAGTTCCAAATTTTAAAATCAGAATTTCACAGAAACTCAGACTTTCCGCACGTTCTGGAACGTTGAACAAGTCAGTTCCAAATTTTAAAATCAGAATTTCACAGAAACTCAGACTTTCCGCACGTTCTGGAACGTTGAACAAGCTGTAACCCTCGGCTCACGGCAGGTTCTAGTAACGGTCAGCCAGAGCCGGATGGCTGGCGTCCCCTTTACCCTGGGACGATGCTCCTGGGTTTTCCACAGTCTCCCCCACTCCTGTACCCCCCGTCCCGCTGACTTTTGAAGTTGTGATTCACCCTTGAGTCTGCCGTTCTGGACTAGACATCCCATGACCTATCAGACAACCTAAAAAAAAAAAATCAGTTGTGATTAAGATTAACCAGATTTCTAACAAAATATGATCAAACAAACAAGTTTACATAAATATTCAGAGTGGTCATTGACCCAAGTCTTCCTACCCAGACTCCAAACTCTCATAAAAGCCAGAATGGCCCAAGGCTCCCTGTCTCCATTCTCCCGCATCGAAGGTGCTGTCGTGTGACCTAAGTCCATGCCATCAGAGATTCCCATCCAGGCCCTTGAAGCCAGAGTCTATGACTCAAACAATAGACATTCTGGAAAAAGTATTGTCATTATATACGGGGTGGTTTTGCGGCCCTGGGTAGCTGTGCCAGAAGTGACATTTGGACAAACCCAGTGGCGATAACAGTGGCGTCCCAGGTGCTGTGACAACTACCAAGTTCCCCTGCCTGTGTGATGAACCTGGGTCTCTCCTACCTGCTGCCCCTCCAAGACGTCTCTCTTCTGATGAAGTCATCGGAACTGGTTTCAGCGTTTCCTACCAAAACTCCGATGCAGTGACTTTCGGGATGTGTCAGCCCCACCTCCCTTTCACTAATAGAATTAATGAGAAGTGGGCACAAGTAGATTTGTTCAGCTTTTATCTTGGAATTTTAAAGTGCTCCATAATTTTACTTGCACTTTAAAAAAAAGATTTTATTTATTTGAGAGACAGAGAGAACACAAACGGGGAAGAAGCAGACAAAGAGGGACAAGAAGGACCCCACCCCACCCCACCCGCTGAATGGGGCTGACCCCAGGACCCGGAGATCATGACTGGCCAGAGGGGAAGGAAGTCAGATGTTCGACCCTCGAGTCACCCACGCTCCCCTTTACACACACTTTTAAAGATTTTATGTCTCTATGAATCCGACATGCATTGTTTTTTTTAATGTAGGATAACAGTATTAGCAAGGATGGTATGTAAATGAACACCGCTCTCAGTACTGGTGGGGGGCAGGGAAAGGAGCCCCTCAGCCTTTGATGCACAGCCTGGGAAAGGAGTCTCAGTCTGTTAACAGAAGCTGGGAAATGGAGCCTTTCCCCCAAGTAATTCCACTTCCAGGAAGGCATTGGATCTACGGAAATCTGAAACAGGAAATAAGATTTCTCCTTGGGAAAAAAAAAAAAAAAAAAAAGATTTCTCCTTGAGATATTGCTCATCAGCTTTAGGCTCGAGTCAGCTTTATGGTGACTTCCAAATGACATTGCAGCTGCCCATGATCTAACGTTAATGATACAAAATGGCGCCTGCATATGGCCCCAACTAGGTCGAATCACAGGAAGAAAATCTAGAATTTATTAAAATTACCCCTGAAGATCGGCCATGGGCAATTATGCTTGCCTGCTTTGCACTTTACTAGGACTTTCATGTCCTCTAATGGGCCTGCCTGCCTCTTCTGGAGGAAAAAATAATATTTAATAATTAAAAATAAACAGAATTGGTAGCCTGAAAAACTATGAGGTTCTGTTTATCACAGGGCCTCATTCATCATGGGCTCATAATCAGTATTTGAGGTAGGAACAGACCTAGAAAGAAGGGAGGGAGGGAGGAAGGAGGGGCCGCCCTGTTTCACCGTGATGAGTTCAGGGACTGAGATTCCTCTGCCGCTTGCTGAGGTGATGGCATGCAGAGAAGCGAGGCCTTGGCCGTTGCTTTATTTATTTATTTTTTTTTAAATTTTTTATTTATTTATGACAGTCACAGAGAGAGAGAGAGAGAGAGAGAGAGAGGCAGAGACACAGGCAGAGGGAGAAGCAGGCTCCATGCACCGGGAGCCCGACGTGGGATTCGATCCCGGGTCTCCAGGATCGCGCCCCGGGCCAAAGACAGGCGCCAAACCACTGTGCCACCCAGGGACCCCTTGGCCGTTGCTTTAGTAAGTAAGGCTGCGTTCGAGTGTCTCCTAACTGCGGCATGTGGCAACCCACTGACCGTCCTTCTCGTTGGAGGACTAACTCGGAGTCCGCTGTCAGGTACTTTCCGGTCCCGGGACGTGGGAGGTAGATCTGAGAAGGTGAAGGAACCATAGGACGCTGGTGTCAAGACTAAGACGCCCTCGTTGGCCGCTGGGTGACTCTTTTCTCTGCGGCCCCCAGAGTCCAAGAGTTTGGAAGGGTCGCTAATGGCCACATCTGTTGACCTCCTCCGAGAATCCTATTTGTTGGAACTCACGGTACAAAGATTAAGGGTTGAAGGTAGGAAACCACCGTTACATTTGCACACCACTGTGGCCGGCGTCTGCCGGGGCTGGGTGACAACCATCCTCACCTGGGGGCCTTGCTGAGTCTGCATGGGCTGGAGTCTTTGGTCTTTGTCTGCAATGTCCTGGCTGCCAAGTCAAGGGAAAGGCCAGAGCTCTGGTGCTCAGACGCTTCCACTGGGAGGTACATTTACCCCAGGGAATATGTGCCTAAAAGTGTGCGCCTCAGGCATCATCATGTTCCAAAACCACATGTTCTTAAAATTAAGGGGTTTGCTGTTGTTCATCCCAGTGGCCCTCAAAGCTCCCTGGAGTCCCCAATGGTCTGCAGGGTCATTGGAAGAGCGTGCCAGGAAGTCCCGCACACTGCAGAGCCAGGAGGTTCTAAACGACCTAGTCCTCGTTTGAGGAATCCTATCAGAACGTCGGCAACAAGTCTGCGTCCTGGATCCCAGGATGTAAGTAAGTGCTCCAAAAACAGGCGCTGCAGGCACACTTGCCTTTTCCCATCTGTGAGAGTTCAGAGCTCCCTTGCAGGTAGTTGTTCCGGGCTGGGATTATTTTATGTCCGTCAGGCTCCTGTGGGCCTATGCACACCCGGCGAGCCTTGCGAATTCCTGGATCCGGGGCTTCTCCGTCTTCCTGAGCTTGGTTTTCCCCTGGAAATATGGGAATGCGGGCTTCGGGGAGCGCAGAAGCAGCCAGTGACTACGCCAGCATCCTGCAAGCCCTCGTGTACCTCGTAGGTCTAAGACTTGCCGTCAGACATCTTGACACCCAAGCAGACCTTTGACGAAAATGTAAATTCTCTCTTTGGCTGATGTTATCTGATCCCTGGATTTGGGGACTGGAGATGTTGTCCAATGTTACTAGGGGCGCCTGGCTGGATCAGCGGGTAGAGACGTGACTCTTGATCTCCGGGTTGTGAGTTCAAGCCCCACATTGGGCATAGAGCCTACTTGAAAAAAATATTAGTGTCTGCGGTGTTGTTAGGTTTTTTTTTCTAAACACCTGTTTTCCTGTAGGCTCATTGACAGATATGAAGAATGTGTGTGGAAGGACAGGAAGGTGCAGGGGACGGGCAGCGGTCCAACAGCGGCTGGCCCTCACCATCACACCTACCCTACGACGGTCGCCCGTCCCCTGGGACGATCCTTCCATGGCAGGCCGTGACAGTTAAGAGCTGTTCAGTAGGCCCGATTGGTGTCCTTCTGAAGGAGGAACAGCGAAACACACAGGATGGCCTTATGTTGGCTCTTTAAATTTAAAATTCCTTTGGTCAGCAGAGAAAGAAGTTGTCTTCTGTTTATAGAAGAGAAAAAAAAAAAGTACCCGCCGAAGTTTTTACAGGAGTGAATAGTATTTATTTATTTATTTATTTATTTATTTATTTATTTATTTATTTTATTTATTTATTTTTTAAGAGTACGATTTTAAAACAGAATTCTTCAATCTATGGCTATATAAGCAAAGACATGACCTTTTCCAAGGACTCGTAGCAAAAATAGCAGATCTCTAAACACATGTGCTGCTGGGCTTACGACTCAGGCTGGCAAGCGAGGTGACACTTCCGTCTTAGCCTGCTCGGCTGCCGTCACAGAGCACCCCCGACTCGTGGTTCTGGACGACGGAAGTCTCTTCTCATGGCTCTGGGAGCGGAAGTCACAGTGGAGGGGCTGGCCGATTCCTTTCCGTGGAGCTCCCCTCCTGGCTTGCAGAGGCTCAGCTTCCTGCCGTGTCCTCGCATGGATCGGGGCGAGCGGACGTCTCTCTCTCCTTCTTGGTTTTTTAGATTCTATTTTAGGGGCTCCTGGGAGGCTCAGTGGCTAGCGTCTGCCTTTGGCTCAGGGCGTGACCCTGGGGTCCTGGGATCGAGTTCCGTGTCGGGCTCCCTGCAGGGAGCCTGCTTCTCCCTCTGCCTGGGTTGGGTCTCTGCCTCTCTGTGTGTCTCTTATGAATTAAAAAAAAAAATGCTAGAAGAAAAAATAAGGAAGCACATAGTTACCCCTGAGTCTCTTAGAAGCTACAAGATTCTTTGTAGTTATCCAGTGTCTCTGATTAAACGTCCGAGACTGAACACAGAGAAACACACGCCCCTTCCTGAGAGAGGAAGCTTGGTGATATTGCCTTTCTCTGACTTACGGTTTTTATTTTAAGCAGAAAAGTCTATCGCTCCTTGAGGTGGAAAACAGTGCACTCTGAACAACAGAGTTTTCAAGTTTGGGAATCGGGGGGTACCACGGACGCGGGCTGGCCCAACCTCCTGCTCACGGAGGAGGAGACAGAAATCTTAGAAGATGGCGGTAACTTGCTGAGGCCGCTGAGGACTGTGTGCGTCTGTCCCGTGACCGTCGGGAGATGTGGCCAGCTCGCCCCCAGCCTGTGGGATTGGGTCTTTCCTTGACTGACTGCATGGACGTTCCCTGACATCATGCCGGTGGGTTCTCTCAGCAGCCCCACAGGCGGAAGGCCGGGTGTGCGGGCAGGGATGGAGGCTCCTTGTGTGTCTAGAAATGGACCCCGAGGGAGTGGGGGCTGCACTGCAAATGGGCAAACCCCAGGGCAGTAGAGATCAGGGTCAGAGTGGGACTCAGGTGCCGCCTAGAGACGAGGGGCATCTGTTAACGTCCTACAAAGGGCTGAGTGAATTTGTGGAAGTGGAGGATTAGGTGGCGGAGTCACTGATCGCAAAGACTGGGGGATGGATTGGGGTTCAAAGGCAAGTCTGTTCGCTCCTCCAGGCCCCAGCGGCTTGAATAGCTTATGGAGTCAGAGTCCCAGGGTAAGTGAAGCCAGGTGGGGAGAGCGAGTAGCGCCCCACCAAGCACAGGAGGGGTCGCACCAAGGTCTCCGAGGCGGGCCATGATACAGGCCGCATAACGTGGCGAAGAGTCAGCTGGACGTGCCAACCTCATGACCCCACGGAATTAACCTTGAAATGTAGACGTGGGGGTCCCCTGCTGAAGAGTGATGAGCGAGACCCAGACAGTGGGTGAAAGCCTCAGGGACCATGCGTGAGCAAGGCCTGAGCTTCCACCGATGTCCACGGCCTTGGGCAGCCTCAGGAGCGCACACTTCCGGGGGAGCAGTGGGCCCATGGGCCAGGGGACAGGGCGAGGGTTGGGGTAGGACTGCGGTGCCAACCACGGACCTGTATCCCCACGGATGACAAGAGACTGTTTGGCAGTCAGAGGGTCCTCAGAGCCTGGCGGCTTCTGCCTGCGAGGAGAGGTGGCTGAAGGCCGGAGCCTGTAGAAAGAGGAAGACACCAGCCACCGACTATGGAAAAGAGAAGGCGAAGAGTAAGATCCTGAAGGAGTCGGGACAGGCTCCCGCGAGGACTCCTCTTCTGGAGGAAGAAGGCCGAACTCAATCACGTTCCATGACTTCCTTAACCTCCCAGCACACTTTCACATCCAAAGAAATATCCATCCCACATCCAGACTTGAGGTAGGATCTAAAGCATCGCTGCGTGTGTGTCACAAAAACGCCCAAAAGGTCGTTTTCACAATGTTGATTTTTTTTTCCCTCATTCTTAATGTCTTATAAACGGCGATCCCTCTACGGATTACATTGTGCTCCTCGTCTATGCCAGGCCCCTCTCTTTGCTATAAATCTCTAAGTCTTCCTAGACTCTTTCCACTGATCTATTCTCGCAGAACCCAGATTCCCTCCAAGGAAAGAGAAACCAGGTTGAAGTCAGCAAGCAAGGGGCCTCTCACCACCTCCTGCTACGTCTCCAAGACTAAGAAGCTGGTGGGAGGGATCCCTGTGTGGCGCAGCGGTTTGGCGCCTGCCTTTGGCTCAGGGCGCGATCCTGGAGACCCGGGATCGAATCCCATATCGGGCTCCCGGTGCATGGAGTCTGCTTCTCCCTCTGCCTACATCTCTGCCTCTCTCTCTCTCTCTATGTGACTATCATAAATAAATAAATTTAAAAAAAATAAAAAAAAAGAAGCTGGTGGGAGCCCGAGAATATGCATGAATTTGCATCCTTGACGCACACGATTCATCCAAGACACAAGGAAAGGATGGAAAGTCTGGAGTCAAGGATACACTGTGGCCATCCCCACCCTGAGTGGTTTGATTTGATAGATAGTCCATCAGGCCGAGGTGCTTCTGGGACACAGGAAAAGCATTCGACAGCATCTGTACTCGACCAAACAGCACTTGTTGACCTCATAGCATTGGATATTAGTCTCAAGGTGGGATATTTATTTTTTTTAATTTTTTTTAATTTTTATTTATTTATGATAGTCACAGAGAGAGAAAGAGAGAGAGGCAGAGACACAGGCAGAGGGAGAAGCAGGCTCCATGCACCGGGAGCCCGATGTGGGATTCGATCCCGGGTCTCCAGGATCGCGCCCTGGGCCAAAGGCAGGTGCCAAACCGCTGCGCCACCCGGGGATCCCTCAAGGTGGGATATTTAGAGACATAAGGCCTGAGTGGATGACGTCCTCCAACGGTCTTGGTCCAGGGTTATCCTCCTACGTGGGCCGTTAGAACATGTGCCACATCTGTAGGAAGTGAGTCTATTTACTAGAGAGTCTGCTACCTACGTCGGTTAAGAGCAGGCATTTGGAGTGAGACAGCCTTGGGTTTGAATTTGGATTCCACATGTTGCAGCTCTACGACCTTTGAGCTGTTTAGTGAACTCCTCTGAATCTCAGTTTTCCTATCTATAAGACAAGGATCCTAAGGGGCGCCTGGGGGGCTCAGTTGGTTGCGTATCTGACCCTTGATTTGAGCTCAGGTCATAATCTCAGGGTCGTGAGATCGAGCCCCATGTCAGGCTCTGCACTGAGTCTGCTTGAGATTGTCTCTGTCTCCCACCCCCCGGCTCAGGATCTCTCTCTCTTTCTCTCTAATTCTCAAATAAATAAATAAAATCTTTTTTTTTTTTAATTTTTATTTATTTATGATAGTCACAGAGAGAGAAAGAGAGAGAGGCAGAGACACAGGCAGAGGGAGAAGCAGGCTCCATGCACCGGGAGCCCGACGTGGGATTCGATCCCGGTCTCCAGGATCGCGCCCTGGGCCAAAGGCAGGCGCCAAACCGCTGCGCCACCCAGGGATCCCTTTTTTTTTTTTAAAAAAAAAAAAAAGGGCAGCCCGGGTAGCCCAGCGGTTTAGCACCGCCTTCAGCCCAGGGCGTGACCCCGGGGTCCCGGAATTGAGTCCCGTCGGGGTCCCCGCAAGGAGCCTGTTTTTCCCTCTGCTTGTGTCTCTGCCTCTCTGTCTCTGAGTCTCTCATGAATAAATAAATAAAATCTTAAAAAAAAAAAAAAAAAGGAAAACCAAAACAGAAACCAAGGCCAGAGATAGTCATACTAACTCACAGGGAGTTTGTCAGGATTCGCTGCTCTGGTGCTAGGCATGGTCATCAGCTCCTGTGGCCCCGGTGCAAAGTCCTCATCACAGCTGGTCGTAGGAGAGGTTTCCTGATTAGCCAGCGAGACGGGCAGAGTCAGCGGAGAGACAGCCCTGGGTGACCCCAAGTTCATTAGCCACGGTGATAGGAGGGAGGCGCTGAGAGGGGGGTAAAGGGGGACAGAGTCTGTCTCTGCACTTCAGGGCCATCCAACATGTAGACACCCGAGCTCCCTTTCCTAGACGACGCTGCACTCTGCTTAGAAGCCCTGGTTACTCTTCCAGCCCGGATGGCGGAGCCAAAAGGAGATGTCGGCGGCGCGGGCCACGCTCAGGAGACACAGGGATCTTTCAGCAGATGCTTCCTTAAGCTCTGATTTGGCTTGATTACAGTCTGTACTGACTCAGCCTAAAGGAGGCTGCGCAGGAGGAATCATGTCCCTACCACGACGCCGGTGCCCGCCGGACGATTTCAATTCCAGAAGCACTTGGACGGTGGGTGGGGAACGGACTTGTGTGTGATTTTTATTTCCCCCCTCTGTAATTTTTCTGTGTTATTTTTCCCGTTTTCCCCAACATTTCTGCAAAGAACATCTATTACTTGTATAAGAGCACAAATTTAAGGGCCGCCTTGGTAGCTCAACGGTTGAGGACCTGCCTTTGGCTCAGGGCGTGACCCCAGGGTCCTGGGATCGAGTCCGGCGTCGAGCTCCCTGCATGGAGCCTGCATCTCCCTCTGCCTGTGTCTCTGCCTCTCTCTGTGTGTCTAGTATTCACATCTGCCTCCCACAGCACCCTCCTTATGACAAGAGGATCCTTCTTCCCCTGTCACCCCAGGCTTTGGGGCGCAGGAGATCATTTGTGACGGGGGAGGAACAGGGACAAGCAGACTCTGCACTAAGAGGAGGGGTTCAATCTCATGACCCTGAGATCACAACCTGAATGGAGACCAAGAGTCAGACGCTTACCCAACTGAACCACCCAGGAGCCCCTTTAAATATACAACATAACTTCTTACAATATAATTTTTACACCCAACTGGGTCAGCTCCACAGGTTGCCACGGGGTGACTTTTAAGTGCCAGCACTGCGGCAGATGCCGTAAGTCCTGCTCGGTCACTGGCAAGCGCTTTAAGATAAGCCACTCAACTTCTCTAAGCCTCAAGTGGTGATAATACCTGGTTTAATGTTTGAGGGTGATTAAATACTGCAGTGCCTTAAGGTAGGTTCCTGGCACTGAGTGAACACTCAACAAAGATTAGATAGCTTTGTTATTTTAAATAGTGCTGGTCTCGACACTTTTCAGGGACGTCTATCACCCTGATCCTGCATGACTGGTCCATTTCCCAGTAGGAATGCGTGTATTCGTTTCTCTTCCTGCAGACCCATAGTTCTGGGGCACATTAGTGCCATGTTGGTCTAGAAGTTCCAGCCCAGCGTTCACTTACATCATTTCAGACACGTAAGCCTGACTTTACATTTCCTCACAGCCACATGCATTATACTCCCTACCTTCCCATCCAAATGTGTGTATGACTCTGTACATGAAAATGAAAAATAAATTTGTAAGCACCTTAAAATCTGAAAACTAACTAAATAAATACAATTTTTTTAAAAAATCTGAAAACTGCTTCATAAAAACATTAACCTTCCTCACCACTCGGGAAAGAAGGGGGTCATCTTTAGAAGCGGTGAGCATATTAAGAAAAAGAAGTAATAACAGGCAGCTGAGTGGAGAAATTACCAACAAGTAAGTGAAATATATACTTTTATTTAAAGCATGTAAAAATGCACACACAGAAATGAGTGTCTGGAAAAAAAAATGCTTGTAGGCATGGATAGCCAATACGGTTTGGATGACTTTTTAAAACCAGGTTCTTTTATTTTCCAATAAAAAAAAAAAAGCAAGGATCACTTCACTGCTTCAAAATAAATTTAACAAATGGCATGTTTTTAAAGGAAACAAAAGGCATTAAAACGTATATAGCATGTGAGATTTCCATCCTTCTTTTATAACTGAGCAGTAAACCCGAAGACGACCCCGTAAGCCCCTCCCTGCTCCAGCAGTTTAGGAGTCCCCAAATTAAGAGGGCGAATGACTTGATATGCAATTAACTTGAAATGTGCAGTTCAAATATCATCAAGGCAGCTGACCGCAGGGGCAAGATGATGCAGTATGTACGATCCATCTCGGGAACCTGCTGGAAAAGTATTTTTTACTATCAGGACAATGCAAAAACTGTAACATTTTTGGGTAAGAAAACCAATATCCAGTTACAAACTGTTTGGGAGACAATCCTTCAGGCATCACTTTTTTTTTTTTTTTTTTTTTTAATGATTCTCAGCAAAGGAAGCATAGACTAACCAAGAAACGTGAAAACTCGGTCATTATCCAACCATCCAGGAATCACAAGGCAAGAACCGTGCGACGCTATCCTAGGGAGCTCTTCTGGGGAGTACACAGTCAACACATGCATAGACTCATCAGCGGGCCTCATGAGGCTGCGTCTCTTTACATCCTAGATTAAGACAAAATCTCCGGGGTCCTAGAAACCTGCAGGCCGGGGATCCTACGTTCAGAACGCGTATGACCCGGGGATATTACCTCAGGAGCAGGATCTTCGGGCGGTACAAATCCCACTTCATTTCCCTTTAAGACTGGACTCCGGAGAGATCTCACACCTGGCTTTGGTGGATGGGTAGATGGTTTATCTAATTTCTAAGAGACTAAATGAACCAACTGAAACAAAGGGCAAGAGTTGGGCACGTGTAGGCATTTTCCAATGAAAAGTCATGGCTTCTTCAGTGTGTTAGTCAGGGTAGGCAGGTGTGAGTGAAAGAAGCCAAGAAAATACCGGCCAGAGCTGACTAACTCCAGATGGGTCCAAGAACCAGGTGTGTAGCCAAAGCAGCCGGGGCCATGCTGGAAATAATGCTGCAGAACTGGTCTGGTGGAGACACCACTGGCACCATTGTTCAGTTGAGTCACCGCAATTAACACCTCCAATTTCATCAACACCAATCGTCAACCCTGTGCTAGGACACGTTTCCCCATTGGCCGCCCTTGTTCCAGACCATCTGTCAAGGGTGCTTGCGTATGTCTGTTGGCCATTTGTAGGTCTTCTTTGAATAAATTTCTGTCTGTGTCTTCTGCCCATTTTTTGACAGGATCATTTGTCCTTTGGGTGTCGAGTTTGATAAGCTCTTTATAGATCTCGGATACCAGCCCTTTATCTTATAAGACATTTGCAAATATCGTCTCTCATTCTGTGGGGTGTTGACTTTTGGTTGTGTTGACTGTTTCCTTGACTGTGCGAAATAAGCTTTTTATCTTGATGAAGTCCCAATAGTTCTTTTTTGCGTTTGTTTCCCTTGCCTTTGGAGACGTGTCTGGCAAGATGATGTCATGAGCACGGGGTGTTATATCCAACTGATGAATCACTGAACTCTACCTCTGAAACTAATAATACACTATATGCTAATTAACTGAATTGAAATAAAAATTAGAAAAGAATGCTTGCACAGCAGAGGCCTTGGAAGGTAAAGATTGTATTTCCCTGCAGAGCAAAGGGGTAGATGTGACTACTGCCCATTATAAAAGATCCAGTGTGTTCTCCTGCATGCCCAGGCATCTCTTTGGCCCATCTGCTTTGCTCCCACAAGAATTAGGGCCACAGGGAACTCGTTTATATGCTGATATTCACGCTGCTGATGTGCCATGCTCTGATAGAGTCCATTGTCTCTGACCAACGTAGTGTCTCCTAGCTGCGTCCAAGGAACTGTGGCAGATGAATCTATTAGCCTGCAAGTAGGGCAAATTCTCGTATCTTTTAGTTTTTGTGCTTACTGCTGGAATCGCTGCCATTGCTGTCTTTAGATGGGAGACAGTCTTGAGAATGGAAATGTCAGTCTCAGCTTTTTCTCTTCTGAGCATCCATTTCTTTTCTTTCCTCATTTTTAAAGATTTTGTTTATTTACTTGAGAGAGAGAGAGCATGAATGGGGCAGGGAATGGGCAGAGGGAGAGGGAGAAGCAGACTCCCCACTGAGCAGGGAGCCCTACACGATCCTGGGACCCTGAGATCATGACCTGAGCTGAAGGCAGCTGCTTCACCGACTGAGCCCCCCAGGTAACCCCTGAGCTTCCAATTCTAAGCTCAGGTGGCAGGTGCTTCTAACCGGTGGCCCCTAGGTCACGTGATGCCTGAGGTAAAGAGAGTCTGGGAAATCCAATATTTGTTTCCTACAGTTTTCATAGTGGAAAAGTCTCCAAACATAGCTTGATTGGGATGACAGGAAACAACAACAACAACAACAACAAAACCAAGGTCCATTATTAAGTAGTTATTCTATATTTCTCAATATAATGGGAATTCTTAGGATTTTGTCAAAGGTTAATTCCAAAGACAGAGATGTATGATATTCTTTAGGGAAAGGCTTTAAGTTCCAGGGCTCTTAGCGGAGATGTTGGTGCCACTTGGCAAAAAATACACCAGATGGCACTCTTAGTAGTAATTATAGTTCTGCTTTCCCCTAACTGTGTTGGGCACAGCAGAATCCTTCTAGGAAAAGAAGATCAATGTGGCCAGATTCCAGTTGTTCCTATCATATTTCTCAACTAAGATGACTTCTCAGGCCGTTGGGTGATTCAGGGCTGGGAGGAAGTGTGTGTAACAGGTGTGCGAGGCCGACCATAACGGCAGGCAGTGACTCAGTTGCCACCAGCTGGGCAGCAAGGAGAAGGCAAGCCTGGAGACTGGAACATTCTCTAAGAGGATGGTGCGCAGGTGGGAATGAGGAAGCAGCTCGGAGGGGAGAGGGTCCTAGAAAACCATATTTGCTGGACCCAGAAAACCATTTAGTCTATTCGTTCTGTAGAAGTCTGGACGAGTATGTTATGTTTAAGAGTAACACATGTGTAGAAACATTTGCGGATTATAAGCTCAATTAATAACCCTAAAGTGAATATACCTGTGAAATCGTGCCCCGCGTGAAGAACTAAAACTTTGCCGATACCCAGAAACCCTCTCAAGTGCCTGCCAATTACCATTTCCTTCCCTTCCTCAAAGAGAGCCACTACTCTGATGCTAGTACATTAGTTCGTCCTTTTGAACGTCACAAAAATGGGGTTGTATGTACACACCCTTCTGGGTCTGGCTTCTTCACCCCACATTATAGCTCTGGGACTCACCCATGCTTTTGCACGTGACAATAGTCTGCTCCTCTGTATTGCTGTATGGTATCCCATTATGTTGCTATACCAGATTTTACATATCTCTTCCGCAGTCCGTGGAGTCCATCTTTTGTCCATTACAAATAATTCCACTTGAGCTTTTCTTCTGTCTTTCCTACTTACATTTTGGGTAAGTATATGCGAAGAGTGAAATTTTCTGGTTGTAAGATATTCACGTGTAGAAGTGCAGTAGAAACTTCCAGAAGATTTTCCAGAGTGGCTGTAACATTGTAGGCCTCCACCTGCACTGGGGTTAAACTTTGAGGGACATCAAATGTCTGAAGATGAATAGAATCTTCCATCTTGGATCCTCAAACCTCTTGTGTGGTTCACTGATGTTGGGAGGAAGAAACTCTCTCTGCCGTTCAAGGTCCTTCCAGCTAGAAGAGGAATCAAACTGACACTGACACATGACAGATCAACAGGAGAAAATCAATTTAATTTTTAAATTAAATTACTCACTTAAATTTATGAGTTTGTGGAATCCACACGGATGTGGAAATTCCAAAGACAGACAAAATGAAGTATCTATGGGAGTTCAAACTGAGGAACACAGGACAGCGGTCTGGGACTTCAAAGGGAAGGAATGCAACTCACTGGAAGATAAAGGAGCAAATGTGCACTGGGCGCTTCAGAAACCACAAGACCCAAAGGACTTTGATCAAATGGCCCTTGCTGGGTCCCTCCCGGCTACCACGCCTGGTTCCTACCACAGCACAGTTATCAGTAGGGATAGCCCTCTTCCTAGAGCAAGTCCTCTATCTGAGTTACTGTGAATAGGGAAGTAAAAGAGCTTTCCCCGGCTCTGCTGGTTTTGATTGCTTTCTTTCTTTTTCTTTCTTTCTTTCTTTCTTTCTTTCTTTCTTTCTTTCTTTCTTTCTTTCTTTTTTAGATTTTCTTTTTTTATTCATGAGACACACACACACAGAGAGAGGCAGAGACCCAGGCAGAGGGAGAAGCAGACACCATGCAGCAGCCCGACATGGGATTCGATCCCGGGACCCCGGGGTCACGCCCTGAGCTGAGGTGTGCACACACCCATGGAAAGATTGGAAGGCTGTATGCCCAAAGAGAGGCCAGAAAACACAGTGGCTCTAGTAACAGATTCTGAGGCCAAGCGCCCTGGGTTTTGACCCTCATACTGCCATTTATTAGTTGTCTCATCCTGGTGAGTTCCTTATGCCTCTGTCCCTCAACTTCCTCATCTGTTAAACCGTTGTTGGGTTTAATGTGGTCATGGATGGTTGACCCTATTGGAGGAGTTAATACATATAAAGGGCTCAGACTACGCCCTGCAACACTGAGTGCCAACCATGTGTTTGATATGGCTACGGGTAGGATTCTTAGAAATTAGTTTCTTCTCTATTTCCAAAATTTAAAATTTGTTTATTTATATCATTCTTTTTAGAGATTTCATTTATTTGTTAGAGAGGGAGAGGGAACACCAGCAGAGGGAGGGGCAGAAGGAGAGGGAGAAGCAGATGCCCCGCTGAGCAGAGAGCCTGATGCAGAACTCGATTCCAGGACCGTGAGATCATGACCTGAGACGAAGTCAGGCGCTTTGCTGGCCAAGCAACCCAGGGGCTCCATAAAAGTTGTTTATTTTAAAAATTAGGGAACTAAGATTGAATTCAAGTGAAGCAGTATTTCTCAAACTTTTCTTCCTTTTTCTTTTTGAGGAAACTTTGTAGACATCCTTCCCTAATTGACCCTTCTCCATGAAACTGTAGCAGCACAGATACACTGAATATCCCTTTATGTACTGCATTTATATCTGGGCTATATTAATAAAAATTCAATTTCTCTTCTTCCTCCAAGAAGTAATTTTGCTGGAAAGAGGCAGTGATATCATCCCCATCGAGCACACAGTAGTTAAAATAAAAGAAACAAGCAAATATTGATGACCAAGGAAGAAAAATCTGGGGTAGAAAATGTAGTAGGTCAGAACTCTGGTAGCAGCAATTCAGACACGTGTGTGAATCTGTTCCTATTTCATGGGTTGTTTACCGTAAGATCTTTTTCAGGTTTTATGCCGAGAATAGAAATGAGCAGACAGTTCTGGCCAGAAAATTGCCAATTGAGAAGTAAGTGCCACTGTTGAGAGAGTAGAGCCATTAAGGTCAGGAATATTATTTGTTTTACAGCTTTATTTTTTTTTAATATTTTGTTTATTCATTTGAGAAAGAGCAAGAAAGAGAGAGAGTGAGCGAGAGCATGAGCAGAAATGGGTAGGAGGGAGGAACAAGCAGACGCCCCCCTGATCAGGGAGCCCGATGCCGGGCTTGATCCCAGGACCCCCGGGATCATGACCTGAGCTGAAAGCGGATGCTTAATTGACTGAGCCACCCACGCGCCACACAGCCTCCTTAATTTTATGTGAAGAATTTCTAGATTTGCAAACTCAGATGCATTTATTCATTTATTTTAAATATTTTATTAATTTTTTTTAAAGTAGGCTCCAGACCCAGTGTGGGGCTCAAGCTCATGACCAAGAGTTGAGATCAAGAGTCCTGTGCTTTACCGACTGAGCCAGCCAGGCACTCCACAAACGCATTCATATACAAGTCCAAAACTGCCTTTGGAGCCAGAGAAATGCTTCTTGTTCGAGCTTCTAGATCAGAAAGGTCAAAAATCACCCTTTCTCAAAGTGGCCGTGGATACCAGCTTCAGAATCATCTGGAGGGTTTATCACCACACAGCTCCCCAGGTCCTCACATGCTCTGGTGTGAGTGTGGGGAATGTACACTTCAGCAAGCTGCCACGCTTTGTGTTGGCACGTTTTGGAATAATGATAAGGATGATGCTAATGACCATGGTAGCTCCCAGGCATAGAGTGATGTGTGCCAGGCACCAAGGGTTCTGGTGTATCCCAAGGGAGGGGAAACCCCAGGGAGCTTGAGCAATCTTGGATTTCTTCAAAGCCTCGGAAAGAAGGCTCAACCCACTTGATTTAAAGGAATAAGGATGTGAGATGACCCATGTCCTCTACGTGTCCTGTGGAATTCCTATCCATCAGAGTTTCACTAGTCTGCGTAAGCCGAGCATAACACAGCTGGCTCATAACGTAATTGTGCGAGTGCAAATGGGAAATGGATAAAGGGGAAAAGGGGCTAGGAGCACAGACCAAAACTCTCATCAGTTAGTATGGTAAGTGCCTTCCGAAAAGGCTGGCCCTGAATGCAATACTATGGTTTTCAGGCCTTCAGATGCGGCCATTCTTAATGCTTTCAAAACGATTTAAAGATGGCGACATAATGGAGTGTCTCAGGTCAGGGAATAGCTCTGTTCACTTATTTTGATGGATTCATGATTGACAGACAGAAAGAAGGAATGCCTTGAACCGAAAGGTTGGCACATGACCCGCAGGCCTGGGGACCCTGCCGTATTCTATGAGAAATGGTTGGCTGGCAAGGTCTGGGCATTACCAAGAACTGGAAGTCAATCTCTAGAAAGGAAGACTCTGGCCCTCCAAAGTCTGACAGCCCCGACCTTGACAAAGGCTTAACTCAAAAAACAGAACAAAAAACAAAAAACAAAAAACAAAAAACAAAAACAAAAGGCCACCCTTTATTGTAAAATAGAATGAAACAAAACAAATGAAACCCCATTAAAAACTTGAAACTGCATTTCATAACCTCAGAAGGGAATGCAGTAGGGTGAGTGTCAAGGCCCCAGGAGAAAAGTAGAATAAATCGTCTCTTTTTCAAGCCCCCAAACGCACCAAGAACAAGTGAAAATTGTAGTTCCAGGAGTAAATAAAATAGGAAACATCCTCCATCCTGGGGCACAGTAGTAAGCCCACACCCTAGAAAGCATAGCTTGTCTCGTCCTGGGAAACTGGTTTTACTGCAAAATTGCAAGAGCCTTATAATTTAATTCACCCAGCAGACTCCTCAGCCACTGTGGGAAGAGCAGATGGGTCGAGGAAGGCGGGGCCTGTGTCCCAAAGCAGTCACCCAACCTAACAGGATTTGTCAGTAATATAGTTACTTTTTAGCTTCAGTTTTTACCAAGAAATAAATATGCAAATGAACTCTCATCTCAGGTATGTGAAGTCATCTGAAAATTTGGGAAGCACAAATCGCAGCATTCCAGTGACTGTGGGGCCGTGAGCATGATATTTACTCTTTCTGTTTCCATTAAAGCACGTGACAATAACTAATTCTGTGACTATGTGATGGAGGGTGACACAGAAATGGAACCCACTGTGGAATTAAGTGTTGCATAAGTGCTAAACAATTAACCAACCCACTTTCAATTTAAACCTACAGTGCCAGTGTGGTTCTTCATTTTAAGGGCTGGCTGACCCCATTTCCTCTTCTATTACCGTAAACTTCTTTCTGGAAAATTCAAGAGCAGTTTCAAATTTAACAAGATCTTTTAAGTCTTGGAGCAAAGACCCCATCTCAGTACGAAACAACAATTATTGCGATTTGACCTCAGAATCCCGGATTTAATTTCAAGCAAACAAACAATCTAAAATGCTCTTCACAGGCAAGAGAGTTGCAGAAAGAGATGGCAGGGCTCCGAAGCACAGAACTCAGAAACACATTCTGATTTAGCAAAATTAGATCGCGGTTGTTAACATTTAAAGGTGCTGGATGAAAAAAAAAAGTTGTTCGGTTGTTTAGAGAAGAAATAACCCTACAGGGTTATTCGGAGGAATTCATACAGGCTGTAGAGGGGGAGAAAGGCTGCAATAAGGTGTCTGAAGGCTCTCATTCCTGACTTTGGGGACTACCGGTCTGTTTGCTGATAACCCTGAAGATCTCTGTCCCTAACGCCTCCTGTGAAGTTCTAGACCCACGTCACCCACTTCCCGCTGGATATCTCTACTTAGACGCGCTGCCAGGGTGTCCCTTAAACACAGCTCGGCAGATCCCGAGCAGATCCTGTCTCCCAGCCCTTCCCTAACCCGGTTTCCCTTCCAGGGTTCTGCATTTTGGGGAAAGGCACCAAGTCGGAAACAAATACATATGCCATCCTTGATCTGCAATTCCGCTCGTTGCCTATATGGGATTGAGACTTCCTGCTGTTGGTAGCTTCTACACGTCTCCCGAGGACTGTTATCAGTCAGAGCCCAGTAAGGAAAAACACACGGCTTACTTTTTTATTTTTTTTTTCATTTTTATTTGTATTTATTTATTTATTCATTTAAGAAAGAGAGAGCAGGGGGAGGGGCAAAGGGAGAGAGAGAGAGACAGAGACAGAGAATCTCAAGCAGGCTCCATGCCCAGCACAGAGCCAGAAGCAGAGCTCGACCCTACAACCTTGAGATCATGGCCTGAGCTGAAATCAAGGGTCAGATGCTTAACCCACTGAGCCACCGGGCGCCCCAACCACAGTAGGTATTTTAACTGGAAGCATTTAATATAAAGAATCTGAACAGATGTCACGAGGCTGAGAAGGCAAAGGGACAGCACGGAGGTGACGGAGAGCCAGGAGCAGCTACCTTCTCCAGCCGGGGTGGGGAGGAAAGGGTGGCGGCTAGCAGAGCGCGGCGTGGGGGGGGGACCCCGAAGCTCCTGGGCCCGGGCGTTGAGCAGGCCATCATGTGGGATCCCTGGGTGGCGCAGCGGTTTGGCGCCTGCCTTTGGCCCAGGGCGCGATCCTGGAGACCCGGGATCGAATCCCACATCGGGTTCCCGGTGCATGGAGCCTGCTTCTCCCTCTGCCTGTGTCTCTGCCTCTCTCTCTCTCTGTGTGTGACTATCATAAATAAAATAAAAAAATTAAAAACAAAAAAACAAAAAAAACAAAAGGCCATCATGTGCCTGCTGCTACAGGAGCTCAGGGGAGAAGCTGCACCTGGCGGGGCTGCAGGAAAGAGGTGGTGGCATTGGGTACCACCGGCCGCTGAGGCTGGTCCAGGGCTGCGGGGGGAAGCAGACCTGTTGCTGCTTCCAGGGTGGAGGCCTGTTGCTGGGTTTAGGCCGCTGGCCTCGGAACAGTAGGAAGGGGCAGCTCTCTGTGCCCCCTGACGTCCTGCTCTCCCTTGAGGGCCGCCCAGGGCGGGGGGGGGGGGGGCTGGCAGGAGGCCCTGGGAGGGGGGGATGCAGTCTGCAGAGAGCTGGTGTGAGGGGCACAGAGCAGCCTACAGGGAAGCGCATGGGGCCAGGAGACCACGGTTGTCAAGGGGCAAAGGTGAAGCAGTTTGGTTTGACCACCCCACCGAGGAGCCCACACACTTCTCCAGGCCGCCTGGGCGCCGGCTGCGGGGCGTGGGAGGAAGGCCTGCGGGCCCATCAGGGCATCAGGTCAGCTGGCCGGGGCGGCACATGGCGCCTCACCTGCGACAGCGACAGCGGGTGGCTCTCGGTGCTGGGCCCTGGCTGCCCGGCCGTGGCCTTCGGGGCCTGGAGCTGGCTCGGCGTGGGACTGTGGTGAGCAGGGCGCTCGGGGCAGGTGAGGCTCCCCCCGGACCCCTAGGCTCCCCCCACAGCTGACCACGGCTTCCAGCAAGGGGCCCTCTCCTCTTGTCCCTGCCACCCACCCCACCCCCGCCACTGTGTCCTCCCTGCTGACCCCACGCAGCAGCTTCCAGGCTGGTCTTGCTGTTTTTGCGCTTGTGGCCTCCAAGCCACATTCTGCACGGAGGCCAGACTGATGGCTTTATTACTTTATGTTCTTACAAATAAAACTCTGATCCTGACACTCCTTTACTCACGTCCCGTCGCTGGGAGCCGTCCCACAAAGTCGAGGGTCGAGGTCTCCTCTTGAGTCTCTAGGTGCTGCGGCCCACGCTCCGAGTTCCCCCTGCTGGCCCTCAAGGGTGAGAAAGACCCGCCCGCCCTCCGCAGCCCCAGCCACATCCCATCCAACACTCAACTTCTCTAATCCTCCCCTCTCCCCTCTAATTCTCCCCTGACCTCTGTGAGGGCTTCCCCACCTTGGCGCAGTCTGGGCCGCGCCAGGCTGTCCTGTACGCAGAGGGGGTGGGGGTGGAGGGGTGGAGGTGGGGGGATAAGGGGTGGGCTTCCGGCTTTCTGCCCCCTGGATGCCAGGAGCCTGTGTCCATCCCAATGGTGACAACTGAAGTGTCTCCAGATATTGTCAAATGTCTTTTTTTTTTTTTTTTTAATATTTGGTCCATCCATTCATGAGGGACACGGAGAGAGAGAGGCAGAGACCCAGGCAGAGGCAGAAGCAGGCTCCATGCAGGGAGCCCGATGCAGGACTCGATCCCGAGACCCCGGGGTCATGGCCTGGGCTGAAGGCAGTGCTAAACTGCTGTGCCCCCCGGGTGCCCTTCTTTCTTTCTTTTTTTTAAATAAGATTTATTTATTTATGATAGACACAGAGAGAGAGAGAGAGAGAGAGAGAGAGAGAGAGGCAGAGACACAGGCAGAGGGAGAAGCAGGCTCCATGCCGGGAGCCCTATGCGGGACTCGATCCCGGGTCTCCAGGATCACGCCCTGGGCCAAAGGCAGGCGCCAAACCACTGAGCCACCCAGGGATCCCCTCTTTCTTTCTTTTTCAAAAAGATTTTATTTATCTGAGAGGAGAGAGAGCAGGAGCAGGGAAAGGGTGGAGGCAGAGGGAGGAGCAGCTACCCCCCAGCAGGGAGCCCCCACGTGGGCGCTCTGGCTCAGGACCTGAGCTGAAGGTAGAGGCTGCACGGACTGAGCCCCAGGCGCCCCTTTAATTTTCAGTTAAACAACACAATCGTCTTGTATGAGCACGCCCCGTGGGGTATTTCAGAACTTTACCCAAAATTCAGATCTACTGTTTGTAGCTGCCCAATGTGGCCTTGCTGCCTGGGGGCCGCGTCACCACCCGTGACCCTCACGGGTCTGCAGGGTTTTTACCGATTGCAATGAGCAGATTTCTCTTTTATGGGTTTGTTTTTCTGTCACTTGTACAGCGAAGCAGCTCCTCTTCCGTAATTACAGCGAGTTGTTCTCAGGGTCAGATGGTGGAGAGGAACAAGAGCCTGGCCTCTCCCTCCAGGCCTGTGGCCGAGACACCCGTAATAAGAGACAGACTAGCAAGAGAAGGACCAACCAAGTCCAGTTACCGAGTGTGCCTCGTGTGTACTCACGGGAGACCCAGGAACCTGCGTGCATCCTGGAAACCCAGAATCGTTAATTCTTAAACTCCCGCGAGGTTGGGCCTACTGCCAGGTTCAAGGTGAAGTATGTGATTCTTATTATAAGTGGTGTTAGGATATTTAAGACAACTTAATATCTATTGTGTTAATAAGTTTATTAGCTCTACAAGCCCATGTTAGCCGGGGAAGTGCTTCTTGTTAGCTTCAGAATCAAAGTGCTTATTAAAGAAAATTAAATATAGTGATACCGGAAGTATAATTTAAACATTTAAAGAAAAAAAAAGAGAAAAAAAAATAAAAAAAATAATTAAAAAAAATAAACATTTAAAGATAATTAAGTAGGATATAAATGGGACTGATTCTTCGAAGAGAGTAGTTGTGGGGTTTTTTTTTTTTTTTGGCATTTGAGTCTGGTTTTTTCAAGTTGAGTCACTCAAGCTTTATTCAAAACGCCCTTGAAAGTGAACACCTTTATGTATTTAAAATAATATAGCTTAAATATTGACCTTCATTTATTAGTTTTTTTACCTTAATTTGTTTATATTAATCAGGACCATCAGGGAAAAGCAAATAACCTTCCCTGTGCTTAAAGATTGCACATAATCCATAGTGACAGTTTTAAAGAGTCTTTTCCTCTCTTGTTTTTTGAGCTGGAGGTGGGGGCAGGGGGAAAGGGAGGGAGTCTCAGGAAGACTCCGTGCTGAGCATGGACCCTGAGATCAGGACCTGACCCCAAATCAGGAGCCCGCTCCTTGCCCCACTGAGCCCCCTGGCCGCCTCTCGAGGATTATTTTTCATGAAAGTCAAGATGGACAAGGTTCTAACAAGTGGGTTTGGTCACCCATAGCCTTTCTCAATAGCCACTGGAAACTAGATTTCAATAAGGAAATGTCCTAAACCCAGCACTTTATTTTGAACCCTGGGTCCTTCCTGCCAGAGGGAGAACTTCCCTTTCCCCCTTGACTTTGCTCCCTTCTTTTCTTCATGTCACCACTGGCGGAGCAAATATGACTCAGAAACCGGTTCCTCGGGTTGTAACACTTGGATGATGCACACTTGGGTCATTACGCCGTAAACCAATGCCTGTGTTCGTTGGGCTGGGTTCTCCAGAAGGCGCATCGCTGCCCGTGTTGCTGAAGAATACTCACAGGTGTGGGGACAGAGGACGAGCCACGGGCCGCGGCTGCTAGGGATCTGTCCCTTGGCTGGAAGGATTTTATGTGAATCAGAAATCCTGCCAGAAGATTCAAGAAGCTGTAGAGGTGGCACAAATCTGTGAAGGACCAGCATGGGGATCCTATACTCCGAGGTATGTGACCTTTCTGGAAAAAAGGTTCCAAAGGTGTTGAGAATTGCTCTTGCATTTCTAATATGATTTCCTGCTTCTGTTAAAAAATGTGTCCTTTTCTGGTTTGGCTTTCTGTGAGAATGTTAAGTCAAAGCCAAATGCTGTGTACAAAGATCTTTTTGATGTATTTAGTATTTTAAGGCAAATTATTTCGCGATTCTAAAGCTCTAGCTAGGTCGGAGCAGAGAACAGTACAATATATATATATGTCACAAAGTCCAGACGTTTGTGGGGGTCGTCTGGGTCGTGCGGGAACTCATGAAAATAGAATTAATGGAGCCATGTTTCTGATGTCAAACTTCCAGAGGGAAAGTGAAAATTGTACCCAATTGGATTTTTTTTTTTAGATTTTATTTATTTATTCCTGAGAGAGAGAGAGAGAGAGAGGCAGAGACCCAGGCAGAGGGAGAAGCAGGCTCCATGCAGGGAGCCTGATGCGGACCTCGATCCCAGGACCCCAGGATCAAGCCCTGGGCTGAAAGCAGACGCTCCACCGCTGAGCCCCCCGGGCGCCCCCCAATTAGATTTTCTAACCATACAGAAGTAGACTGGCTCTTGTACGGAACCGCATAGACGGAGTGACAGCTTTCAGCCTGGCATTTGAAAAGCGATTCACTACCAGCAATTATAAATAAAGATTACCCCTGCATGGGAGGGGTATCAATGCAGGATATATTTTTGGTAGCTTGAGTTTTTGCTTTTCACATCTGACGAATACAAAAATGTCTTCCCCTGAATTGAAAGTAACCTAGTAGGATCAAATCAATTTGTAGTAGTGTGTCGGAGGCGCACAAGCAACAGGTCAACTAGAGTGTAAGAGGTGTAATCACATCATTGTTCACCCTTTACTCCCTTTTCTCTCGGACAGAATTGACCTGTTAGTCTGCATTTCGTTCCAAATGCTCAACAGAACCTCCCAAGGTGGTTCTTCTCCTCATATCAAAGGCAGTTTCTCTGCACTTGCAACCATTTCTAATGCCCGTGGTGCGTGTATGTGTGCCAGCCTCCCTCTAGTCAGTGAGACTAGAGTCATTGAGTCTCTATAGTCAACCCAACCTTGAGGAGGTTAAAATTCTACTTATGTCTTGCTCAAAGGCTTTATCTGGGTGACGCGATCATACATACAAACTGACAACACGCGCAGTTTTCTGAAACGTTACTGCGCTGCTGGTTCTCAGACTCTAGAGGGCCTGCAGGTTGAGGAACCTAAAAGAGAGGAACTTGTTTAATGTGATGTCGGGAGCCCCCAGCCCAGAGGGTCTGTTTCATTTGGTCTGGTCTGCGGTGGGGTCCAGGGACTTAGTTTTTAGGGGAGCATCCCAGCTGAGTCTCCCATAAGGGGTGGATTCACCTCCCCGGGGAGAGAAATACTGCTCTAGGTGAGGGCTCTTCAAATTTCAATGTGAGTACAGATCACCCAAGGCTCTTGTTCAAATGCAGATTTTCGTTCTGTTGGTCTAGATGGGGCTGAAGATTTGCATTTCAATTCCTTGATGCTCATGCTGTCGTACCTGGACCACACTTTGAGTAGCCAGATTGCAATAATTACGTTAAAAACAACAACAACAACTTAGAACAATTGTTCTTTGCCAGGCAGTGAGTTGAGTCAAGGCGAAGTAAGATACGTTGAATTATTTACAAGTATCGCTGCCTTGCTGCCGGGGTGGAAGGAAATTTTCCTCTACACTCGTCTAAGAACTTAATTGACCCGAGATAGATTGACGGGAGAAAATTGAATTGAATTTTGTACATATAGGGACCCTACGTACATGAAAGTTTAAAGGCAGAAGGGTGAGATGAAGGACAGGAGCCCTCCTGAGCTAAGCCGTGGAAGAGGGGCCCAAAATTTAACAGAGAGGAGGCCAAAGCACAGGCAAAAAGCAGAGCAGATATTTGGCAATTAGACGTGTGCCCTGCCCCACACATGGTCACTCAGATACTATTTCTCTCTGGTAAAAACTCTCATTCTGGGAGAGACCCCTAATTTAAATTCTTCTTGGTAGTTAAGGAGAGGGCAAAAGTTTTTCTTGAGCATGTGGGATCTTGATTGCTTCTAGCTAAAAAAGAGTTCACATGCCAAAGTGGCATATTTTGGGGAGACTTACTCTGAACCCCTCCAGGATCAGTGTGAATATCCCCAGAAATGGAATGAATCTTTCACTTTTCAAATATACAGAGGACCAAGTGACTTGGAATTTACTATATTTAAAGACAAATTCAACAACCACACACGTGCAAACACACATGCATACATGCACCCCTAAAAATCCCTAACACGGGGAGCCACCTAACACTGGGTGGCTCAGTGGTGGAGCGTCTGCCTTTGGCTCAGGACGTGACCCCGGGGTCCCGGGATCCGAGTCCCGTGTCGGGGTCCACGCAGGGAGCCTGCTTCTCCCTCTGCCTGTGTCTCTGCCTCTCTCTCTCTGGGTTTCTCATGAATAAATAAATAAAATCTTTAAAAAATAAAAAAAATAAAAATCCCTAACATGCCTACAAGCTCATTGGTCATTGTTCAAAGTTCCTAATTAATATTGATCCCAGGTAGTCTAAGGTAGTGTTGACATAGATGTTGTGACCATGCAACTCCACACCACAAGTAGAAGTGGATTCCAGGCCCTTCCATCTCTGCACTGTCTACTCACTCTGCTAACAGCAACGGGACACACAGGACCCCAGGGAAGTCCACCATTTCTGGAAAGGAGATAGTTGTTTCCCTTTTTGGCAAATAGTTTCTCAACTTGCAGAATTCCCCGTTGATATCAACTACCACTACTATTTCCCCCCCTCTTCCTCCCCCCCTCCCTCTCTCCCCCTCCTCATCTTCCTCCTCTGTTTTCTTCTTCTTCTTCTTCTTCTTCTTCTTCTTCTTCTTCTTCCTTCTCCTTCTCCTTCTCCTTCCTCTTTCTTTTTAAGATAGAAGTAGCCACCACTGAGGATAGTAAAAACCTAGTTTGAGTGGCAGGTTTGTATGAGGAATAAAGGTTAAATCTTCCATAGTGTCAGTTGGGTCTAGGATGCTGTTTGTGGCAGGGAGGTGTTTATTTTGCTGTCTCATTCTTCCCCAGCAACAGCTGATCCCGGGGGATCCTGGGCTAGTAGTAGGAGGACGTTCTCAGGAAGCTCTGTCCCAGGTGCTCTGGGTTGTGGGCCGGCTTTAGACACTTTGCATTTTCTATTGACCAAGTCATGGTGTCCAAAGCAGAGGGTTCTAGAGCTGCACCAATTCCACTGAAGTTTTTGAAGATACCTATTATCCCCGGATACCACCTTCTTGATACCTAGACTGACATTGTGTTATTCCACACCTAGGACTGGAGTAATCTGGCTGGAGCAATGGTTGTAAGTGCTGAAGAGAAGTGGGTCCTTTTAGATCAGAAGAAAGCTTAGCTCGCTTTCTATAAGCTGCAACTGTCGCTGCATGTGGGAGTGGGAATTACCTGTGGATGGAAAAGAAAAAAAAAACAGTTTACTCTTACCCTTGGGGGTCCTGATGCAGAAGGTTGGGGGGTGGACCTTTTGTGAGACTCTCCCATCTCCAATTTTAAAGAGGTTGAGAAGCTCTGGAGTAATCCCTCAAATATGAAAACATAACCTACTCATCTGTCATGTGTGCACCGCTCTCTTTTCTGCCCCGTGTCAGTCGCTCTGTGCTTCCTAGGTATAAAGAAAAACAGGGCAAGAGTGAGCCAGTGCTGCCCCATCCCTTGGTCCTATACTGCCAAAAGCACCTTTATGGAAAAAAATTAATTCCAGTGTAGTTAACATACCGTGTTTGTTCTATTAGCTTCCGGTGTATGATGCAGTGATTCAACAGTTCCACACATCGTTCAGTGCTCATCAGGATACGTGTACTCTTAACCAAGGCACCTATTTTTTTTAACAAAAAAACAACTTAGTAAAGTTCCACCTCCCGCCTTGAGGTGTGAGAAGCTTTTCTAGATTGGTAATGTAGGCTTGTCATTTTTCCTTAGAGCTGTAGGGGAGGAGAAAATTCTTTGTCCCTCTTCTCATCTCGGGTTGATTGCCTGGAGCCCTGCAAGTTAGATTGACAGTTGAAATATTAACAAAATAAAAGCAAACAGAAATTTATTAGCACAGGCATTGTGCATTTGTGTGGGAACATTCATCGATGGGTAACTCACCAGGGTGATTAGTACTTGGGATCTTGCAGCATCTCAACAGAAAGACGATGCGTGATCAGAGGAGCGATCAGACACGGGAGAAGGGCTTTGAGTGTCTAGGGTGGCAAACTGTGGAAGTGAAATATAATGTGGTGCTAATGGAAGACGAGGGCTACTTAGTAAATTTTATTATGTCGATTCCCTTGGTGCCTTCTCTGGGCTGACAAGGGTAACCTCTGTTCTTCCTGGCAGGGAATTTCCTTCACAAATTTATGTCATGCTTTTAGCTAAATAGGAGGAAGGCAGAGAGCTTTCCTTAAATCTGCTTCTTCTCAGTTGCCTTCAGCTCAAAATAATTATTATGCCGGGATGGATTTGGGGTCCATATTCTGTATATATAGACATGCACACATGTATTGGGGAATGCTTGACATAACATTATATTAGTTTCAGATGTATAGGGTAATGACCCGTATTTGTAGCAAAATGATCACCACACTGAGGTCAGTTAACGTCCATCACCACAGATCCTTACACACTTTTTTCTTGTGACAAGAACTTTCAAGATCTATTCTCCTAGCTACTTCCAGACATATATTACGTCCCCATGATTTATTCGTTTATAACTCAGAATTTGTACCTTTTGACTCCCTTCAACAATTTAGCACCTTCCACCTCTTCCACCTCACCCCAGGCAGCCGCCAATCTATTCTCATGCCCTGGATTTTGTAGTTGTTATTGATTTTATTTTGTTCCTGTTGACATTGTTTAGATTCCACACATAAGTGAGATCAGATGGTATTCACCTTTCTCTGAGTTATTTCAGTTAGCATGATGTCCTCAATGAGGTCCATCCACATTGCAAATGACAAGGTTTCATTCTTTTTTTATGGCTGAGTAGTATTCCATTGTGTGTGTGTATGCCACCCCTTTATCCATTCATCCATCTGTGGACATTTAGGATGTTTCCAGTATATTTTTATTTTTATTTATTTATCTATTTTTTAATTTTTTTAAATTTTTATTTATTTATGATAGTCACAGAGAGAGAAAGAGAGAGAGGCAGAGACATAGGCAGAGGGAGAAGCAGGCTCCATGCACCGGGAGCCCGATGTGGGATTCGATCCCGGGTCTCCAGGATCGCGCCCTGGGCCAAAAGCAGGCGCCAAACCGCTGCGCCACCCAGGGATCCCTATTTATCTATTTTTTAAAAAAGACTTTACTTATTTATTCATGAGACAGAGAGAGAGAGAGAGAGGGAGAGAGAGAGGGAGAGGCAGAGACACAGGCAGAGGGAGAAGCAGGCTCCAAGCAGGGACCCAGATGTGGGACTCGATCCCAAGACCCCAGGATGACACCCTGAACCAAAGGCAGACGCTCAACCACCGAGCCACCCAGGTGCCCCCCAATATGTTTTTAAGAAAGAAGGAGAGAGTAAGGAAGCATTCCCAGGTTGGTCCTGGCGTCTGAACAGAGGGTGTGTTAGAGCTCAGTGAGAGAACCTAGATTGGAATAACCAACCCCTGCTAAGGAAGCTGGGCCCTCAAGCAGGGCTGACTCATTTAAGCCCTTATCACACATATTTTTTCATATTATTTACAATAACAGGAAACATTTAATTAGGGCTTGTTATATATGGGGTTATGTTCAAGCACTTCATGCGTATTAACTGATTTAATACTTACAGCAACCATATAAGAGAATCACTATTATTGTCTTTTTTTTTTTTTTTTTTTTTTTTACAAATGAAAACATTGAAGCAAAGGTAGTTTAAGTAACTTGCCCAGGATTATGCAACTAAAAGCACTTCCTGGCTAGAGACTGGGGGCTGGGAGAGGAGCCTTGTGTTCGTCTACTCAGGGAAATTATGCTTCCACCACTGATGAACACGTCGGTTCTTTGCCCATTACTTTCTCAATAGGGACACCACATTCCAGAAACAAGTTGGTCTTAACCCCTCTGCTTTCTGCCAGTACTCCTCCCGGCTAGGATACACTGTCACCTGTTTCTCTGAGGGAAAGGATAGGGAACGCTGAATCCAGGTAGCAGAGCGCTACGGTCCACTCGTACCCTGCAGACCACTACTGCACTGCAAAGTATTACACAACTTGGAAGGAAGGAAGATGTGTAAGAATTCAACTCCAAAGCGTCAGGAATCCATACTTAAGAGACATGTAGACTCTTCTGTGGACTCTTGACCCTACTGGCTGGGGGGGGGGATGTCTTGAAAATAACATCAGAATGATGTTTCCCTTTAGATTTGGAAAGGTCTAACGATAAATGGAGGTTAAATAGGGTTTTTGGGGAGAGCTGGTTGAGTCAAGAGGAGACGGGGTGAGAGCTATTGGCAATGGGAAGGCCATTGGACTGGAAGTCAAGAAAACTTAAAATTCAGTACTGACCACACCAGGAACTCCATGGGGCTTTATAAAAGAAGACAGCAGGGTGAGGTTGGGTTTAGTGTCCTGTCATTCTGCGATACGAGAGAAGAAAGAGCAGAAATGATGGAAACAAAACGCCTCCTTCGCGATCTTACCAGCTCCCTCTACTTTGTCTTCATGTTGAACCCCTAGTTTTGGCATTGCGTATTCAGAAAAAAGCAGCACCATGGGGCTTCCGCTCTATTTGGTTTCTCAATTCTTTCCTTATTTAAGTATTTTACAAATGCTAATGCATCAAGTTACATTTCTTTTTTTTTTTCATTTTTTTTAATAGTAAATTTATTTTTTTATTGGTGTTCAATTTGCCAACATACAGAATAACACCCAGTGCTCATCCCATCTAGTGCCTCCCTCAGTGCCCGTCACCCAGTCACCCCCACCCCCCGCCCTCCTCCCCTTCCACCACCCCGAGTTCGTTTCCCAGAGTTAGGAGTCTTCATGTTCTGTCTCCCTTTCTGATATTTCCCACTTATTTTTTCTCCTTTCCCCTTTATTCCCTTTCACTATTATTTATATTCCCCAAATGAATGAGACCATATAATGTTTGTCCTTCTCCGATTGACTTACTTCACTCAGCATAATACCCTCCAGGTCCATCCATGTCGAAGCAAATGGTGGGTATTTGTCGTTTCTAATGGCTGAGGAATATTCCATTGTATACACGGACCACAGTTTCTTTATCCATCATCTGTCAATGGACACCGAGGCTCCTTCCACAGTTTGGCTATTGTGGACATGGCTGCTGGAAACATCGGGGTGCAGGTGTCCCGGCGTTTCCCTGCATCTGTATTTTTGGAGTAAAATACAGTAAAATACAAAATGTCCCCAGCAGTGCAATTGCTGGGTCGTAGGGCAGGTCTATTTTAAACTCCAAGTCACATTTCTAAAAGGAAATGATAACTTGAGTGTATGAGCAGAAATCAAGACCAAAACTTTGTAAATATTTATTCATTCACTCACTCCCTCATTTGTTGAATCAACAATATTTGTCGACCATATAGTATATTCCAGGCACATGGTAGCTTCTGGGACGTGGTGATAACCAAATGAGAGTGGACCCTGGCCTCTTGGAGCTACCAATTTTAAAAATGAACATATACACATGAAAAAAAAATTATAAATAGTGGCCATTGAGATCAAGGAAGCATGAGGATATAAGGGGGGGAGCGGTGTACCCAGGTTCTTTGACCTGAAGGGCCCCCCGGGTTAGGGACACTGGGGTGGAGTTCTGAGGAAGGAACGGCGGTCTTCAGAAGCTGGGGGAGAGGGCCACAGACGGAGGGATGGGTGTGTGGAGAACTGGAAGCTTGGACGTGGAGCCAGTGGGACCGACGGGCGAGGGCGGGTGCAGGTTCTGCGGGTAAGAGCGGCTCAGCCAGCTGCGGGCCACAGGGCTACTGTCTCTGCAGGATTTAGAGGCCCATGAAGCTGACCAAAGCTCGTCCTGCCTCTGAGTATGGCCCAAGCTGCGGGGCTCCGGCACCGTCCTCGCTTAGCCATTGTCTGGCAGGGGGGCCCGAAGCCCCGGAGGCTGTGGGGGGCACGTCCTCACATCCTCCGGGCCCTGCCCTCACCTGTTCGGAGGCCTGGGGTGCTGGGGAGATACCTGGGCTTCTGATCTGCTGCATCCTGGGGGCTAGAGCCCCCGTTGGTCCTCCTCGGTGGGGGAAGGCTTTCCTGCTCTCTCCCCTTGCTGCCGCTGGTGTCACGCTTCCTGGGTCTGAGCCCCGGAGCAGCGCCTCTGGCCTCCTGGCGGCAGACTCGACTTGTCTCCAGATCTTGTTGGAGAAAGAACACAAAACAGGCAGCTGTGTGCCCTGCCTCCATTTCTCCTCGTTGCTACGAGTCCCCACAGTCCAGGCCCTTCCGGGGCCTTCCTTCATGGGACAGAAGGGCTAAGGGAGCCTAAGACAACCTTTAAAACAAAAACAAAAACAAAAACAAAAACAAAAACAAAAAAACTCTGTGCCTTTTGTATTTGTCTGGAAGAAGGAACTTCTTAGGAAGTCTCCAAACCCTAGTGTGCGACGAAATGACTCCTCAGAGAGAAAGGCTTGAGATCAGTTGTTGGAATAAAAGGAAACCCTTGCTGCGTTCCCTGAGGTGGCGCAGTCTAGGCGTCCCTCCAGGTTTCCTGGGAAGACCCTCCCCGGTGCGCGGGTCCACCTGAATCCATTGGCTTCAAAGGGTGCAAATCCTCCTCGGAAGTTGTTATGAGACATTTTATGGGGCTGGAGCCTCAGTAAGAGCAGGTTCCTGAGCAGCCCACCCCGTCCCCTGAAGGCCGCCAGGGTCCCGCGGGACCTCTCCCCAGGCCCGGAGTCAGGGAAGTCCCATTACTTTTTTTTAAAGGTTTTATTTATTTATTTGAGAGACACAGCGAGAACAAGAGTGCAGCAGGGGGCAGGCAGGGGGGCGGGCTCGGCTGGGCAGGGAGAGGCAGGCCTGGATCCCAGGACCCTGAGGCCATGACCTGAGGGCTGACGCCTCACCTCTGCAGCCCCCGCCCCAAACGTGGTCATGTTAGATAATAGACGCAGAATCTGTAGTTGCCCATCCGCAGGCTGCAGGTGTCACATGTCCCCGAGAGATGCTGCTTCAGTTTGAGGGCCTGGGGGAGTGAGGCCCGAAGTGGGCTGGGCCTGGGGTTCCAGCACCCAGACTGGGGGTATTTTGAAAGCCAGGAGACGTTGGACAAGTAAAGCGCACTGAAGCTCGTCCCTGACGGTCCAGGTTTCCGGAGTTTCTTTTTTTCTTTTCTTTTCTTTTCTTTTCTTTTCTTTTCTTTTCTTTTCTTTTCTTTTCTTTTTTTTTTTTTTTGTTTCCAGAGTTTCTGCCACTCCTCACCTCATATTAGCATAAGGGTCATCACGGTTCCACTATTGTTCCCCTGGCACCCTCCTGAGTAGTTTGCAGAGGTTCTCAACCTTCCCTGGGCCTCTTACATGACACTAACGCCCCCACCTGGCTCCAGTCTCCCCCCTAGGTTACTGGGACGCCCAGGGTCGAGCGCCTGCCTTGGGCCCAGGGCGTGACCCCAGGGTCCCAGGATGGAGTGGCAGGTCGGGCTCCCTGCATGGAGCCTGCTTCTCCCTCTGCCCGGGTCTCTGCTTCTCTCTCTGTGTCTCATGAATAAATAAATAGAATCTTTAAAAAAAAATCTAAGAAAATCAAAGGGCCCTGATGCTTAGCCAGGCTTGAGTCCCCCTGCGCTGGAGCAGCTAGTGGGCTCTCAGGTCAAGACCGTGGTCTGGTTGCAGAGAGAAGGCGGAGGCCCAGGGAAGCGCCCACGGGGCGGGAGGGGCTGTGCGGCGGGCAGGGAGGCGGCCCTGGATGGCACCGAACCAGCTGGAGGGCAGGTGGCTCATGGCAGGGGCACAGGGCGCCGGGGCAAGAGGCGAGGGGTGCAGGGATGCAGGGGAGAGGGGCGAGGGGAGCAGGGACGAGGGGTGCAGGGGCAAGAGGCTCAGGGGCGTGGGGGGCGCAGCGGCGCAGGGGCAAGGGTCCGGGCAGGCCCCAGCCCAGCACGCCCCGGGTCGTTGCTCCATGGCGGAGGAGCGCACGGGACAGGGCAGCCGAGGCTGGAGGACCCGGGGTCAGGACGGCCTCTCTGCCGGGGCGACGGAGGGCACGGGGGGCAAGGCCTGCGCGCTGCCCACGGGGTCGGTCCTGCTGAGGACGGAGCCCGGGCCTTGGGCCCTGAGGCCTCACAGGGCGGCGCGGGGGGGACAGAGGCACCGCCATCACCGTGCACCCCTGCACCTGTTCCCTCTGGGCCGGGTTGCCCAACGCCCCCACCCCCCACTCCGCAGCCTCCTCCTCCAGGCGGCCTCCCTGGGCTCAGCCAGGGCTGCCCGCTGGGGGACGCTGGGGCTTTACGCTGGCCCAGAACCTTCTCTGGGATGGCTGGGCGCTGGGAGGAGGCTAATGAGCCTAGAGGACTGTGTGCGGGGCTGGGGGAGGCCGGGAGGGACCCTGAGGGACCCCGAGAGACCCCGAGGCCGGTCACTCCAGGGGCCCCAGGAAGCACCCGAAGGCAGACCAGCTCCTTTTCCCCTCCCTCCTCTTTCTCTGCAAAGATTCTCAGGAGCCCAAGCGCAAGGACCCTTACCGGGTGTCCCCTGTGGTGTCCCCTGCGGGTGTGCGCTCAGGCTGTCAAGGCTTTTAAGGTTTTGGTTTTTTTTGGAAAGCCTTTAATTTCTTAAGAGCAGCTGGAAATCTGGATGACGACATGAAATACTCAGTTATTTTTAATGCCGTGATTTTTAAAAAAAGGGTCACCCATTGGCCTTACAGATGATGCGGAAGGTGCATCAGTTGGGGAGGGACTTGAGGTCCAGCATGTGGCCATCATGGGGTGACAACGTACAACGACTTTTGGCCCATTCCTCTGTTTCGTGACTGAGGACACGGACACACGTAGGGGAAGAGATCTGCTCACAGGCCGCAGGACGGTGGCCGCGGAACCAGACGTTGGGCCAGTTTGCTGCCGGCAGACTCGCGTCCGTCCAGCTGCTCGGGGCCCCGTGTGGCAGCCCAACTGGTGACCAGGTCTGCTCCCGGGGTGACGCCAGGGTGGCAGGAAGGTGACGTGCGTCATTGTGCGTTTGGGCTGCTTTTCGGACCCGTGTCTCGTGCTCACGTCCTTTTGGGGCCCAGAGGTTTGCCTCCCTCTGCTGCGGAGCCGACTTTCCTTAGGATGCTCCATCAGTGGGGCCCTGGGCTCAAAGGGTGAACCCTACAAGCGCGGGACGATGGTGTTTGGCGAGCTCGGAGCCTAGAGCTCCGAGCCCGGGGCCCCAGCTGGCACGTGTTGCCCGCCTCCAGCTGCTGTCCCTCTGCTTCCCCAGCTGGGCAGCGCCTCTGTGCCCCGACCCCGACCGCGGCGGCCCACACGGGAGCCACGGCCTTGTCACCCAGGAGAGCCGCCTGGACGCGCAGGGCAGTAAATCCCGCCGGCTGAGTGCCACCTGTGCACCGCGCATCCTTCTGGGCGGCGGGTTTGGCTCACGCTTCCGAATAAAATCAGCCTGAGACTGTGGAGTGTTGGCCTCTGGGGCCCTGGGCGGGGGACATGGGGTGACGAGGGCCGGGGCGGCCTGAGCCTCCGCCCCTCCCGGTGCACCAGCCTGGGCCACGCCATAAGGAATCCTTAGGAAAGAGCAACAGGTGGCAATTGTGGGGAACCAGCTCTGGCCTGGGAAGGCCTGATAAGGGGAGAACTGAGTGGTGACCTGAAGGGCTGGCTCGCCCACAGCTGGAGGGGGGATGGAGGGGGGGACAGGGAGGAGGACCACACGGGGGGGGGGGGGCAAAGGTGTCCCATGCGGAGGGGCTGCGAGGGCTGCAGCTCAGATGGAAGGAACCGAAACTGAGGCATTGAGAACAGAGGTCCGGGGGGGCCCATGGGGCAAGGGGAGGTCGGCTTCGGTCTTGCTGTTAGGCTCCCATCATGCTTTGCAAAGCTCATTCTAACACTTTCTAAATGATTCAAGCCGCGGCATGATGGAGACCGAACCTGTCACCTACGATTACAGCTTGGGAACACTTGAGTTTCAAGTGATGGGTGAGGACCCCTCTCTCGGGGGGGTTTTGTTAGAGCCGTATTGAAACTCTGCTTTCGCGTGTTCCCCCTCAGCCCATCTGCCAGGCAGCCTACCAGAATGACTTTGGGCAGGTGTGGCAGCTGGTAAGAGAAGACAGCGCCTGCATCAACGTGCGAGACGGCTTTAATGGAGACACCCCCCTGATCTGCGCTTGCAGGCGAGGACACCTGAGAATCGTTTCCTTCCTTTTAAAAAGAAATGCTGACGTCAACCTCAAAAACCGGGTGAGGCCATTACACGTGAGTGGAGGGAGCCGTCGACCATGGTCATCCGCCCCCCGCACGGCAGTGATGGATGCCGTGCTCCTTGCGCGGAGCTCCTGGCACCAACATTTCGTTTTTGGCCTTACTTTAGAGGGACAGACATATACTATTCTATTAGGCTAAGAAGGCAAAGAAATCATAGCTCAAGCAGCAGGCGTATTTTGTGGGGAATTACGTCCTCCTGCTTCTGAAAAGAAAGGTAATGGTTCACTCACTTGACTAGTGAGAGCTTCTCCCTCTCTTTTCCTCCTCCTTCCCATGCTCTTCCTTCCACTTGCCTCCCCTTCTCTTCCCCCTCACCGTCACAGAAAGATTTCCCGGAAAAAAATAGTGACCTGGCGGTGCTATGTCATTAGGCTTTTACCTACTGTGTCAATGTTCTCCAGAAGAGCCTACACCTTGCCTATAGGATTGCTTATAGGATTGAAGAAAGCCAGAGAGAGATTGTCAAGGACTAGCAGACTCGTGACCCAGAGGGTCCTTGAAGCCCCACAGAAGGCACAGAGATTGTACTCAGATGCGGCTCCCGCTGGTGGGTCTTCAGGACCATTGCTGTGAGCATCCGGTCGGAGCACGTTCGAGCATCCAGTGTCCTCCTCACAGCAAAAGTGACACTCAAAGGACGCTGAATACATAGGAAAAAAAAAAACAAACTAATGACCATGAGTGGCCTGTTCCCACTGACACACATTCAGTGAGGACAAACAGGGGCAGGACCCTTCGTGTCAGTCCAACACCAGCTTGTTTGGAGCCATAATATATTCTCAGAAAATGGATCTCTACTGGACCTTCTTGTTCGTACTTAATACTATTTTCTGCCTGGTTGAGTTTAAACGCAAATCGTAAAAGCAAACAAACAAACAAACAAATAAATAAGTAAATAAGTAGATAGATAAATAAATAAAACTAAATGCAAGTTATGCCTGCACTGAATCTAACAGGAGCGCGGCGCAGTGGGGTACGACACCGTCTCCCTAGCACGCCCCGAGGAGCACAGGTCAGCACGGGGAGGGGGCCATGAAGGCAGAGAACCTGAACCAGCCTGCTGGCAACCCTGGTATCATGAGCAGCTCGGAAAGGACTCTAGGGATCCGTTAGAAAAATAGAGATTTTTATCAGAACAAGGCTTTGGCTTACATTTTCTATTTTTTAAAACATGTTTAATGGTTTTTGAATGAGTAATCTTTTTTTTTAATTTATTTTTTGTTGGTGTTCAATTTGCCAACATACAGAATAACACCCAGTGCTCATCCCGTCAAGTGCCCCCCTCAGTGCCCGTCACCCAGTCACCCCCACCCCCCGCCCACCTCCCCTTCCACCACCCCTAGTTCGTTTCCCAGAGTTAGGAGTCTCTCATGTTCTGTCTCCCTTTCTGATATTTCCCACTTATTTTTTCTCCTTTCCCCTTTATTCCCTTTCACTATTTTTTATATTGAATGAGTAATCTTAATTTTTCCTCACTACTGATCGTGGTACATAAATAATTTAACTGGTGCCTTCTCATTTCTTAAGTCTATGTTTACAACGCATTTTCAGAAGTAATGAATAGACAAAGGCCTTAAAACATTTCTGGGGCAATTCATATGCGCATGCCTACTAGAGAGCAGCAATTCTATGGGAAGCCAATTAAAACATAAATATACTTTTTCCTTTTTTTTTTTCTCCCCTTTGGCCTGTCAAATTGACCAGGATTAAAAAAGGAAACAGAGTGTTGGTCAGGAAGGAAGTTTAAATCCTTATGGTTTTAGCGGAGCATGATTTAACAAGCGTTCATACCTTTCACGTCAGCAATCATCCTTTTATAAAGTTTTTTTAAAATTATTTTTTTATTTTATTTTTTATTTTTTTATGATAGTCACACAGAGAGAGAGAGGGAGAGAGGCAGAGACACAGGCAGAGGGAGAAGCAGGATCCATGCACCGGGAGCCCAACGTGGGACTTGATCTGGGGACTCCAGGATCGCGCCCTGGGCCAAAGGCAGGCACCAAACTGCTGTGCCACCCAGGGATCCCAGCAATCATCCTTTTAGAGACTTGCTAAGGACGAATCAGGGAATGTTGACAAAACCTTGTGAATGAGGGCGTCCTATCAGTATAATTCGTAAGAATAAAGAGTTAAAATCTTGAAATGTCCAACAGGTAGAGTTTGGTAAATCAATTAGAATAGCTCTGTTCAACAGACAGTCATGCAGCCATTACAGTCAGATGTTTAGAAGTTTTAAAAGGCACAGAAAATGCACACATTCTAACTGTTAACTGAGAAAAAAAACTGCAGATATGATTTTGCTTATGTGGTAGGATCCTGCGGTTTCAAATTCCACATGATGTACTTTAAAAGACTGGAAGACAATACAGACAAAATGTCAACAGATATTTCTGGGCTGTTTGAAAGTGGCTGATTTTATTTTATTTTTTATTATTTATTTATTTATTTATTTATTTATTTATTTATTTTTTATTTTATTTTATTTTATTTTATTTTATTTTATTTAAGTGGCTGATTTTAAATTGTTGTTATATCCTTACGTAGTTTTTAAAATTTTTCAGGGAACATATATACCTTGGTATTAAAAAGACAAAAAGGGGACACCCGGGTGGTTCAGCAGTTTAGCGTCTGCCTCCAGCCCAGGGCATGACCCCGGGGTCCCGGGAACGAGTCCCTCATCGGGCTCCCTGCATGGAACCTGCTTCTCCCTCTGCCTCTCTCTCTCTCTCTGTGTCTCTCAGGAATAGGTAATCCTTAAAAATAAATAAAAATAAAAAGACAAAAAGTGAAAAAGTGTTCTTATTTAAGAACAGTGCCTCCCTCAAGTGGAACATAGCGTCTCTTTTCTCTCTGGCTTTCTCTCTCTTCACATTGACTTGGTTGGCATTGCAGTCACCGTGGCCTGGTTTGCGTTATTTTTATTGTGCTTATTTCTGTCTCCCTCTGTTTGGTCATGAGACCTTGAAGTTTCACATCCCTCACAACCTCTAGAAACTTAAGTCTATCACCTGATACGTATTTGCACATCCCAATGCTTTGCCCAGTGAGCATATGTGTGTAGAGCAGGGAAGGTACGCCACGCGGTCAAGATTTTCCTGTCAACAAACCACAGGAGGCATAATCCTATACCATAGATGTTCAGGGATGACTATAGCATTTCACACTGAATTCAGTCCTATATTTGTATCTCAAATGCTTTGTCCCCAAAACTAACACACACGTAAGAATTCTTTTTTTAAAAAGATTTTATTTATTTATTCATGAAAGATCCAGAGAGAGAGGTAGAGACACAGGCAGAGGGAGAAGCAGGCTCCATGAAGGGAGCCCGACGCAGAACTCGATCCCGGGACCCCGGGGTCACGCCCTGAGCCCAAAGCAGATACTCAATCACTGAGCCACCTGGGTGCCCCAGGATCCATCTTTTTTTAAAAAAATTATTTATTCATTTTCAAGAAAGAGAGTGTGATGGGAGGAAGGGCAGAGGGTGAGGAAGAGAGAGAGTCTCAAGCAGATTCCCCATGGAGCCCAAGACGGGGCTCGATCCTGCGGCCCTGAGGTCAGGACCGGAACTGAAACGAAGGGTCGGTTGTTGCTGAGGAGCCACTGAGGCCCCTGAAAATCCATCTTTTGATGACTAATAAGATGAGCATGTCACTGTTGTCGCTCTGTGGCTTCCCCCCGACTTGTTCTTCAGACTGTGCTCTGCTTGACATCCCAGTCAATGGAGACGTGGTCTCGTGAATCAGATACGCTCCACACAAAGAGTTGCCATGGGTACCATAGAAATAAAAAGCACAAACCACAAACCAACTTTTTTTTTTTTTTTAAATAATGTAGTATTTTTTTTTTTTAAAGTAAGCTCTCCTGCCCAACATGGGGCTTGAACTCATGACCCTGAGATCAAAAGTCGCATGTTCTATCAACTGAGCCAGCCAGGTGGCCCACAGATGGAATTCTTTTTTTTTTTAATTTTTAAAAATTTTTTAACTTTTTTAATTTTTAAATTTTTTTAAATTTTTAAATTTATTTATTTATTTATTTATTTTTGAGATGAAACCTTTGATTTGGCGATCTGAAAACGTGAAACCTGAGACAAATATTAATAAACAATCCTTTTCTTAATTTTCAGAAAGGGAGAAATTGCTTACATTATGCTGTGAAGAAGAGATTCACCTTCTTTGATTACCTACTCATCATCCTCTTGATGCCCGTTCTGCTTATTGGGTATTTCCTGATGGTGAGTGGCACGTCGGGTGCTCATGGGGTCGGGGTGCACGCCGGGGGCGTTGGGGGTCAATACTGTGACTCGTCGGGTTGCCTGGGCCGGTCAGAGGCACAGAACCAGGGACCAAACAAGCTCTAGGTTCGTGTCCTAAACGTGACTTTTCCAGCGTACGCCTAACGCAGTGATTGAACTACAGTGAGAAGAAAGGTAGCTGACCAGGTGAATCAGTAGTAAAATAAATAATCAGAAAATGAACTAATAAAAATAACTAGAAAAATAAATTAACCTTGATTAAGCATCCTCTGAAGAAAGCAGAAAATCCTGAATTTTAAGAAAAAATTCCCTTATTGCCTCTTTTCTTCAGAACAGTTTTCCAGCGGGAAGTGTCATTACGCCCTTGGGTATTTAAATGTCATGAATAAATAAATAAAATCTTTAAAAAATTAAAAAAAATGTCACAGAATTTGAGGAAGTCCAGTTAACTGCGATAATGCTGATTATGATGCTTGGGTTTATGGGAAAGAGAAAAATCACAAGTCACTGAGAAACACATAATCTGTTGATACTCTGGGGAAGTTCTTGAACAGTTAATTGCGTGTTCGGCACGGAGCGTTGGCATGTGTGCAGTCTCCGGGCTGGCGGGGGCCTGGCCGTTCGGTTCCGAAACCATCACGGGGGTGATGAGCAAGGATCTGTTGACCCACAACCCTGCTCCCCAAGACAGTCGGATGTTTAAAAGCTGGAGGCCTTGGTTGAAATACTGCTTGTGACCAATAACCGCCTCTGTGCGTTTCTCAGGCTTATTCACGGGCCTGCGCTGCACGTCTGTGACGCGTGAGGCCTAAGCTCCAGGACAGGATATTTTAGGGGAAGGACCCAAAAGGCCTACGTTGCCTCAGAGAAAGGAGGAGGAGAAAACCTGTGTAGATGCTGCCACAGGGGTGGGGCTGCAGGGCGGGAGTGGGGGGATGACAGGGTGAGGGGGGAACTGGTGGGGCGTGGTGCGGGGCCAACGGCTGGCCCACCTGTGCCCCCGAAGCAGCTGGGCGGGTGCCCGCACTGTCCCGTGCTGAGTCTCAGGGGACTGGGCCGGAAACGCGGGCTTTGAGGAGCCTCTTCATCTCCTTCCTTGTCCAGTCCCTTCCAACGTGCGGCCCCGGGCCCACCGCGAGCCCGCACTGTGGTGGGGAGGCCGACGGGGGTAGCCCTCGGCCCAGTGGGAGCTAGAGCCTCGTGAGGAGTGGGTCCGTGGAGTGACCACGGACACGCACGTGGGATCACAGGGCCACAGGCAAAGCCGATGGGATGGGTGACAGGACAACCCAGGAGGGAGGGCTCCCCGGCTCCAGGATGGGGAGCGCCATGGACGGGTTGGGATTGCAGTAAGTCCTGTTGAGTAGACAAGTGAGGCACGAAGCGGAGACAATGCCCATTGAGGAACCCGTTCGGTACCCGCTGCTTGTCGCAGGTGTCCAAGACCAAGCAGAACGAGGCCCTGGTGAGAATGCTGCTGGACGCGGGTGTTGACGTCAATGCCACCGACTGCGTAAGTCCCTGCGCTCGCTCATCCGGAAAAACACTCGAGTCGGTGTTTGCCCGCATGGGTGCATCTCCTGCAAAGCTGCTCGCTGCATTTTTTCTAGACACGTCTGCGTTTTCCTTTTCTTCCCCGGCACCCCATTTTCTCTCTCTTTGTGCTCCTGCTGCTAGGCAGGCGGCCTGGAAGCCGTTGGGGTGCTGCTGCTGTGCTCATGGGGATGAAGCCTCCATCGGCTCTGGGACGTTTTTATTTATTTCTTTATTTCTATTAAGATTCTGTTTTATTTCTATTTGAGAGAGAGAGCAAGTAAGCGAGAGGGAGCACGAGTCGGGGGGCGGGGAGGGGACAGCGGAGGGAAAGGGAGAAGCAGGGAGCCCGACGGGGCTCCACCCCAGGACCCCGGGGTCATGCCCGGAGCCTCACCCACTGAGCCCCCCAGCTACCGCCCTCGAGGACATTTTTAAAGGAACCTCCAGCCTTTGGTGAGAAGTTAGGGGAAATGCAGGCTCCGCTAAGGAACTTCCATCCTGGGACATTAAGACACCGGGGGCCGAACGCGTCTGTGTCACCCAGCCTGTCCCTCCGTGCCGGTGGGCGTTGTGGCCACTCAAACTCCACCTGACTCTCAGCTTTGCCACCTGTGAGGTGAGGACACTGACGGGACCTGCGTCGCAAGGCTGGCGGCGCCCGGCCCGCAGGGAGTACCCGGAGAACCCGGGTCTTGGCGGGTCTTGGCAGGTCACGGCGGGTCAGCGGGACGAGGAACAGGCTGGCCGGCCATGTGAGGCTGGCGCCCAGCAGCAGCCTCTCACGTCCTCCTGGTTCTAGGCACGAGGCTCTGTCTTCACCTTCCGCCCCGACCCCATGCTCCTCGGCCTCCCATCAACCATCGTAACTGCATCCAATGTTTATTTCTATGAGCTTTTATTTGCTCATTTTCTATTTGGCTTCCCAGGTCTTTATCGGAAAAGTAGCCGGTTGAAGTCTGAGTAGACGAGAACCAATATTTTCTTTGCGGTTCCTGACTTATTTCCTGTTGTGTGCCTCTGCGTGTGTGCACGTGTGTTACCACTGTTCTGCGGTGCAGATGTGCCCACCCTGTTTCTATTGCTCATTTACATAGTCTTAATTTTGGTTGTTGGTATCATGTGTTTACATGGAGGGAGCTCTGAGTGCATGTGTGCGTGTGGGTGTGTATGACTGTGCATGTGTGCGTGCGTGTGTGCATTCATGTGCATATGTGCACGTGTGCACGTGAGTGTACGTGTGTGTGCATGCATGCTTGTGTGCATGCCTGTGTGCATGTGGGTGTGTGCCCATGTGTGCATGTGTGCGTGTGCACATGCATGAGTGTGTGCATGTGTGCATGCATGTGCATGTGTGTTCATGTGGGTGTGTGCATGTGTGTGTATGCGTGCATGTGTGCGCATGTGCGTGTGCACATGCATGAGTGTGTGCATGTGGGTGCGTGTGCATGTGTGTGTGCATGCGTACGCGTGTACATGTGACTGTGCATGTGTGTGCGTGTGCGCATGTGTGTGCATGTGCATGTGTGTGTGCATGTGCATGTGCACATGCATGAGTGTGTGTGAATATGTGAGAATAAGTTCATGAAATGCATGCTTTTTCTTCTATCTAAAATAGGACTTTTGAATGGATTCGGGCAGACGGCTCCTGTGCCCCACCGTTTCCTTAGGTAGCCGTGCAGTGTATCACGTCAGCCGGTGGTAGCCCATAGGTGGGGGCGCCTGGGGGGGGCTCAGGTCATGACCTCAGGGTCTGGGCTCCGGCTCAGGGGCAGTGGCATCCTGGCTCGCTCTCCCTCCCCTGCTCGCTCACTCTCTCGCTCGCTCTCATGAATCAGTAAAACCCTCCAGAGAGGGCGACGTAGGAGATGTGCTGAGGCCTTTTCCTGGTCTCCTCGTTTAAATTCAGAAGGTCTGGAGCTTTGCCTGTGACCCTGATTTCTCTGGGACGTCTTTCTGCGTCCCTGTGTCTGTGTGTCTGGCTGCGCGATGTCATTCCCGTGTACGCGCACACACACTCACACTCACACTCCTTTCCCTTCCACATCGAGGTGCCCCGTGCACGTGCCCTTCGGTAATTGGACCCTTTATTTCACGCGGGGAGATTCCGAGCCGGGCTCCCTTTCGTGTCACCGCTTCATGGAGGGGAGTGCCCGGGCAGGACCCGCGGGGACCTCGGGGGGGGGGGTATCTCTGGTGTGCCCGCACGCCGAGGCCATGGTTGTCTGGCTGCTTCCAAGGCGGAACTGAGGAGCACAAATGCTGCCGCGGTGAAGTTCCTGTCATCTGTCACTGCTGTTCTGAGCGAGTCCCAACAGAGCAGGTCCGGTGTTCCAGAACGCGGGCCTGGGGGCCTCCCTGGGGGCTGTGCCCCCTGCGGACTTCCGCAGCCTGCTGCAGGCTGTGGGAACTTGGGTCGACGCCCACAGAGGATGGGCCCGTGTGTGTCGGGTGGGGGGGAGGTGGCGGCGCTGCGGACCAGGAGTGTCTGCTGGGCGTGCGCCCTGGGACGGGTGTCCTGGCCCGGAGGGCCACCCGCCGCGTTGGCGAGCGCTGAGCCCGTGTGTTGCAGGCCGGCTGCACCCCGCTGCACTACGCCTGCCAGATGAAAAACCAGACGCTCGTCCCCCTGCTGCTGGAGGCCCGGGCGGACCCCACCATCAAAAACAAGGTAAGGGGGATCCCTGGGTGGCGCAGCGGTTTGGCGCTTGCCTTTGGCCCAGGGCGCGATCCTGGAGACCCAGGATCGAATCCCACGTCGGGCTCCCGGTGTGTGGAGCCTGCTTCTCCCTCTGCCTATGTCTCTGCCTCTCTCTCTCTCTCACTGTGTGACTATCATAAATAAATAAAAATTTAAAAAAATTAAAAAAAAAAAAACAAGGTAAGAATCCCAGGGCCTGGGTCCCGGGGGTGTCCCAGGGGTGGGCGCCTGCCCTGGGCTCAGGCTGTGACCCCGGGGTCCTGGGATCAAGTCCCGGGTTGAGCTCCATGCATGGAGCCTGCTTCTCCCTCTGCCTTGGTCTCTGCCTCTCTCTCCGGGTCTCTTTGAATAAATAAATAAAAGCCTAAAAAAAAAAAAAGGAATCCGAGGCCACGGCCGGAGGGCCCTCCCAGCAGCGGCGGCTTCGTGTTGGGGTGAATCAACCGGCTCCCACGCTGACAGCGCAGCTCCCCGTCCTCGCCGAGGGGCTAGTCCCTGCTTGGGCCCGGGCACGGCTGCACGACCGACCTGACTTCTGTGTCTCCGCAGCGAGGCGAGAGCTGCCTGGAGGTGGCGCGCAGATTGCACTTCCCGCAGATTGAGGCCATGCTAAGGAAGGGCTCCTAACCCCGGGGACGCTGGAGACCTGCGGGACTGGATCGCGTCCCTGGCTGCACCGGCTGCACCGCTGGGCGGCCGAGGACCTGGGTGCTTCCCAGCTTGGCAGGTGCCACGGTGACGCCGCTCCAGGGAGCTCCTGGCTGGCGGCCGCTGGGGACCCTGAGGCTCTCGGAGGGTCCGCTTCGGTCTCAGACTCAGGGTGTCCTGAGGAGGGAGGTGGCGGCTGCCTGGGTCACTCGGATGAGCTACCCTCCTGGAGGCTGCCCTGCCCCGTGGCGCCCGGGGAGAGGCTCCTCCGTCCTGCCGCAAGAGCGAGAGGGCGAGCGACACTGTCGGGCGGGGACGGGACGGGGCGGGACGGGACTGGGCGGGACAGGACGGGGCGCTTCCTCTGTGAACCTTCACCGGCCACGCCCTCCAATAAAAGCCCGTGTCGTCCCGCTGGGAGTCTGCACGGAGGGGACGCGGCGCTGCCGCTCGGAGCTCGGGGCCTCCCCTCTTCCCCCCGGGAGCCGACCAGCCCTCTGGTCTTTGACTTTCATTTATTTGGGAGATGACAGGAGCGCAGCCCGGGGGCAGCGGGGCCCGGGAGGAGCCAGAGCCCAAGCAGGACTCGTCCCGGGGCCGCGGGTCGCAGGCTGAGCCCAGGCACCCTGCTCGAGGGCCTTGAGCTCTGGGGCCGCATGCCAAGGCCCCCCCCCCCCCCCCCGACTTCGGGGGCTCCCGCAGCAGGACCCCTCCACCCTGCTGGTTCCTCTGTGCGAGGCCGCTCCTCAGGCTGTGCTGTTCACCCGTAAAATCCAGAATATTTTATCCTCCCTCCCTCCTCCCTCCCTCCCCCTCCCTCTCCCTCCTCCCTCTCCATCCCTCTCTCCCTCCTTCCTCTCCCTCCTCCCTTCCTCCCTCTTTCCTCTCCCTCCTCCTTCCCTCCCTCTTTCCTCTCCCTCCTCCCTCTTTCCTCCCTCTCCCTTCTCCCTCTCCCTTCTCCCTCTCCCTCCTCCCTCTCCCTCCCTCCTCTCCTCCCTCCCTCCCTCTCCCTCCTCCCTCCCTCCCTCCTCCCTCCCTCCTCCCTCCTCCCTCCTCCCCTAAAGCAGCCCAGCACCCCGAGGTAGGCTCATGTCTCTGTGACAACAAGGTGGAAATGCGTAGTGTATTCTGTCATGGTTCCAGCAATCCAGACTCAGGCCCTCCGTCTCTGTCCCAATCACTTATTCACTTGACCGTTTCAAAATTCTGGCTTGTGGGGGAGAAACCTGGAGAAGCCTGGAGAATTCTGGCAGGCTGCAGGTGCACCTGGAGGCCGTGGAGCGCCTTGGCTACCTCCTCCCGCCAGGCGAGACCCGCCCTTCCCAACCGGCCTTACGCAAGGACCCATGAAGTTCATCCAATGAGTATTTTAATTAGCTGAAAAAATTGCAAATGCCAGTTTTAGAGCCAACGGCAGGAAGTCCTCCGCCCGCGCCGGTCTGCCCCGCTTCCCCCAGGTCTGGGGGCCCCGTGAGTCCCGCCTGCGGCCCCTGCCCTGCAGCCTCCTAGGACTCGCCGGCCTCCGACTCCTCGCGGCCGACCGCACACGTGCCCGGGGACAGGTTGGCATCGTCCCGCCTCATCAGGTGTATGATCTCGTTGTACAGACGCCGGGGCGCGTCCAAGCCCCAGATGAAATCCACATGTGCCCATTCGGGAATGTTCTTATGGTAGATGAGATTGGTCACCTCGGAGAGCAGGGCCTTCACGTCCTCTGGGTTGGAAAGCCAGTCCTGGCCCCCCGTCCACATGGCGGTGGGGACCGTCATGTCCCTGACTTTGTACCTCACGGGCGTCGGCTGGAAGAAAGGGATCATTGTAACTGGCATTTCTAACGGTCACCCTCGGGGTTCCAAGCCCAACGACTAATATTTCAAGTAAACAGTAAAAGTACGCCCTGGGCTACGGGGAAGGGTCCTGGGCACCCGGGCGGGGGGGGGGGTGGCCCCCAGGTGTGCTCAGCCCCTCCGTGCGGGTCCCGCTCGCCCCGGGTGCCTCGCCTGCGACGGGGGGGACCCTAGCCATGAGGAAGTGAGGGACAAAGCTCGGGGTCGGGGGTCCCCTCCACCTTAAGCATGAATTTCCCATCGTCCCCCATGAACAAACGCGCACCCCGAGAGCGACACTTCACGAACTTCACGAGGCCCGAGGGACAGAGGTTCTCGGGACAGGCCAGAGGCTGGAGCCCCGAGGGGGCCGCGGGGTCTCCGCACAGACTCTGCGGGAGAACGGAAGGCCCCCGGGGCAGCCCCTGCTCCAAACCCCGCGTCAAGCGCCCCGGAACCCAGTGGTTTCAGGGGAGGGGAGGTCCACACCTGGGGGGGCTTTGGAGGGCCTGGGAGAGGCCTGGGGGGGGACACGGGGGGGCCCAGGGGCCCTGGGGGGCCGGGGGGATATGGGGGCATCTGAGGGGTCTAGGAGGGCCTGGGAGGAGGGCCTGGGGAGGTCTGCGGGGTCTGTGGGTGGCCTGGTGGGGTCTGGGGGCCCTGGGGGACCTGGAGGGGACACGGGGGCGGGTGCCTGAGGGGTCTGGGAGGGCCTGGGGTGGCCTGGGGAGTTCTGGGGGTGTTGGTGGGTGGCCTGGGGGTGGCCTGGAGGGGTCTGGAAGAGCCTGCAGGGCCTGGGGGGGAACAAAGGGGTGCCTGAGGGGTTTGGGAGGGCCTGGGAGAGGCCTGGAGAGGCCTGGGGGTCTTGGAGAGCCTGGGGGAACATGATGGCGGCCTGGGGGGGCCTGGGAGGGCCTAGGGGTCATGGGGGGGACATGGAGGAGACATGGGGAGCCCGGGAGCTTGGAGGGGGTTGAGCGGGCCCCAGGGGGGTCCAGGTGGGTCTGGGGGGCCTGTGAGGGCCTGGGGGGGCCCATGGGGCCCGGGGAGGCCTGGCGGTCCTTGCACTTCCCGCCACCTGCCCTCCGCTCCCCTGCCAGCTGCCCGGCCCAACTCACAGGCCTTCGTGCAGATCGTGCGCCCAGCGGCCCAGACGTGCCTGAGCTCCAGGGCCGTGTGGCCAGGGCCACGCCCACGGGGACACAGTGAGGAGCCCCAATTAGAGCCGGCGGCCCGGCGGCCTGAGGGAGACCCGGCTCGGCTGGGACCGGTGGCTCCCCCGCTCTCCTCGGGGCCCACCTGCGGACGCCTGGAGCGTGCTGGGCCCGACGGCCGCCCCCCGTCCTTCCCCGGGGCCTACATTGCCCGAGCTGCTTGCTCCAGCAGCTGACACATGGACGCTGGTGGCTTAAGACCGTCCTGGGGGTGCATCACTTCCTCCAAAGACACGTTTTAGGGACCAGCCAACAAGGACCTGATGCCAGGGAGTGGACGCCTGCGCCAAGCCTCCTGGTCCGGGCGCTGCCCGTGGGGACTCAGGTGACGCAGGCGGCGGAGGATCCAGCTGATCTGGGCCCGTCTGCCCCATGTTCTGGGCTTTGCGGCCTAGGCTGCCGTGGGGAGGGGACATCCCGCAGCCACACTCTCAGGAGCTGGCCCTTGGCCACCTACCAGGCTCCCTCTGGCTTTAGGGCCGTGTGGTGGGCACCTGTTTGCAGCCTCACATGAGCTAACAACGACCTCCAGTCGGGACCTTCTGCTCAGAGGAGTACGATGCCTGTTTCTGAGTCCCCGCAGCTGTTCATTTGATTCCAGAGCATCGACTGGGCATTTTCTTAGATGATGTAATGACTTTCGTATTTTTCACTCGCAAATTACAGATGCATTAAAAGTGTGATTAGCAGAACTTTTAAGGATCGCCTAGTCTAATAATAATAATAATAATAATAATGTTTAAATAATTTGAGTAAATAAATATTTGGACGAAATAAATTAAGTAATTTTGAGTAAATTATTATTATTATTACTATTATTATTTAAAATAAGCTCCACATCCAGCATGGAGCCCAATGTGGGGCTTGAACTCATGACCCTGCGATCAAGACCTGAGCTGAGATCACGAGTTGGACGCCCAACTGACTGAGCCACCCAGGCGCCCATAACCCAATGATTTTTAAGGATAAAGACCTGGGGGACAGCAGAATGGTAGCAGCCTGTCCATGACCCCACAGTGGTAGTGCCTCACCCCTGCCGTCCCCCCTGGATCCCTCCAGCCACCACACAGGGCACGCTCTTCCCTTCCCTTCGCCGCCGGGTCTTGCTCCCTAGAACCAACCTCCCCCATGGGGAGCGTTGTCCTACTCCATCCTGAAAGCAGGAAGCCTCTTGGCCAAGCCGCGAACTTCTCTAGTTTCAAATGCAATCAAGCCCGAAGTCGTATTTTATTTCCTCCTCTACAAAAACCTGTCACTACAACACCCCCCTCATTCACCTCAGAACGATGCGTTGACTTTCTTACCTGATTGCCTTTCTCCAGATTTTTGGTTTCACTCCCCCAGTCAAATGCCCGGAGCTCCCCAGAATTCACTGCCTGAAAGGAAAGCACATCGACGGGACCTTCGAATGCACACCGGGTAGCGGGGGTTGTGAGCGGAAGCGGAGGGCAGAAGCTGAGCCGCTCTTCCGCTCGCTGTTAGGACAAACCTCAAGAAGCTAAGGCAAGAGGCGGGCCCCTGGGGCACAAGAAGGTCCAGAGGAGCCCCGGCCACCAGGTCCCGGGGGCCCCGCCGACCCCTGCGGGCTGCGAGGAGCGGCCCCCGAGCTGCGTCAGGGGCTGACGCTGGGAGGAAACCCAACCCAAGTCAGAACTCTTCACACTTTTGAACATAGGTCTCCGTCCTGTCCCCACTCCTTACACACGTACGCGCACTCACACGGCCTTGGGGGAACTCTGGGCTCTGAGTCCCCAGAGAAACAGGACCAGTGTTCGTGACGTTTAAGTTCAGTGTTGTTAAACCTCTCTGCTTGAACTGGGGGCCTTCCCGGCTTTTTTCAACAAAGCTGTGGTTGTAGCAGGCGAGCATCTAAGGTCAACCGTGCTCGAGCTCCGTCTTTACCTGTCCTATTTCCACAGCAAATCTGTCACTCCCCCGTGTTGCCTACAGTGAGCAGGATCAGGGGCAGCACTCCCGCATGCGTGAGGGCATCATCAGCACCCACTGCCCCTGAGTGGATTCCGCGGGGTCCGGGATCTGCCCCACTGGCCCCAGAGACGGTCATGGGACTGACAATGGGACCCTTGCCCCTGGGGCCTGCAGCCAAAGGGCTCCCGTGAGTTAGATCCTGCCTTTGCTGGAGGAACCGCAAGAAGAGTGAAAACACACTCTCCTGCCCCACGCGTGAGGTGGCTTGAGGCAGACAGAGGTCTCCCTGGACCATCTGAAGTCACTCACTCAAGGTCCCCCAAGGATTCCTGGGGCCAGCCCTTCCCCCCATCTCCTGAGAAGGTTCCGTGTTCTAGATGGAATTCACGGTCGAGACAGCATTGATGAGATCGCATTCCATCTTGGAATAATTGTGAAGTAACACTGGGGCTGTCGGAAGGGCATCCTTTGCTCCAGACAAAATGCACAAAGACCCTCGGAGAGACGACAAGGTGGGCATTCCTACCTGGCTCCAGTGTAGGATATTTTGCACAGATGTTCCAGCAAGAGTGTGAGCGACGTACACATTTGCTCGGCTCTGTAACAAAACACGAGGGGTTTGTGGGGGCCCGAGAGCTCACAAGACGTGCGCTGACACCTCTGGGGTGTCAGGCTAAGAAATGGAAACATCATTAAGTGACTCTTAACTCTGGGAAACCGAACTAGGGGTGGTGGAAGGGGAGGAGGGCAGGGGTTGGGGGTGACTGGGTGGCGGGCACTGAGGGAGGCACTAGATGGGATGAGCACTGGGTGTTATTCTGTATGTTGGCAAATTGAACACCAATAAAAAATAAATTATTATTAAAAAAAAAGTGATCGCAAGGATTCACCAAACCGTACTACACACGTGTGCACGGATAAGAGACGCCACTGAATGTGCTCCTGGGCGTCTCTGTTGTCATCCGATAAGAGATTCTCTTTAGGCAAACTTTACTAGGGACAGAGGTTGAGCTTCTGCCTTCAGCCCAGGGCGTGACTTCGGGGTCCTGGGATCGAGTCCCCACGTCGGGCTCCCCGCAGGGAGCCTGCGTCTCCCTCTGCCTGCATCCCTGCCTCTCTCTGGGCCTCTCATGAATAAATAAATAAAATCTTAAAAAAAAGAAGTTTGCTAGAATAATTAAGATGAAGGCTCTAGAACTGGGTCTGTATTCACGGCACTCGCCCACCCTCGGGACGTGAGACCGGTCACTCCTCGCTTGGCTTTGGAAGACGAAGCATTTACTAGGCTCCTGCTTACCATGTTCATGTTGTTGGTGTTAAATCCTCCCATAAGTAGCAAGACATTGCTACAGATCTGATCGATAATCATCTGGCCACACAGGTAAATAGCAAACTGTCTGAAGAATCTGGTCTGGTACAGAAATTCTTTCTTACCAAACAGTCCCTGTAAAAACATGACGCAGAAGAGTAGTCATGACATCATGGCCAGGAAGACGTGAATCCAATTTAGTCTAATATTCTTCAGTTTACGACGGAGTTCCATCCCCTGTAAACCGGTCATGAGTTAGAAATATCATGAAGTCGAAACCGGGGACTGCGGAGGCTGCCCAGCATCACGGGAGAGGTCCGGCCCCAATATCTCTAGCCCAGGAGAAGATCAACATTCAAAATTTCAAGTATGGTTTCTACTGGACGTGTATCGTTTTTGCACCATCATAAAGCCCCAAAATCATTAAGCTGAGCTACTCTAAGCCCCAAAATCATTAAGTTGAGCTACTCTAAGCCCCAAAATTATTAAGTTGAGCTACTCTAAGCCCAAAAATCATTAAGTTGAGCTACTCTATGTCTTAGCAAATAGGGTTGGAGGACTCGTCTACACAGACAAGGAATTATCCGAGGAGTCACATACCTTGATCATCATATCCGGGAGCAGCAAAAACTTGGTGCCAGGGCTTTTCGCATATTTAACAGTGGCTATGGGCGCTAACGCAAAATACATTTTGACTTTCTGAGCCAGTTCTGGCATGGTGGAGAAAGCAATAAAGCCTACGAGAGGAGAGATAGGTCAGTGTGGATATCGCATAGCCTAGAACCTGTAAGACGCTGATTTTACTTTTACCAAGTTATTTCAGTAACGACGCGTGCTCCTGATTTAGGTGTCCTAGGAACGTGTAAGCCCCAACACCTCAGCACTCCCAACAGCGCCTGGCACGTACCCTCCAGCTAGCAGGTTCTGCTTGCATTACGGGGTCAAGCTATTGGGGCCAACGGTGCAGACTGTACGTAGACGCACATGGAGAAGCAACTGTGCCCCGGACACTCCTCAGGGGACTGTCACAGCTCTCACCTCATCGAGGTCCCAAACTCTCGTGAGGTGTTTTTGACAAATCTCCACCCCGCAGCGAAGGAAAGCGAGGAGATTCCAGCCGCCTCGCTGGTCGGCGACAAGCATGTTCTGAGACGCAGGGGGTGTGGGGCTGGTAGGATGGTCTCCCTGATGCCCACCTTTCCCGGAACCCCAACTGTGATGTGATCCCATAGACAAATCATCTACGGAACTGGGCCCCAACACTTATCTTTGTGCTAGACCAGGTCTAGGACCCTGGCTAAATCAGGCTGGCCTCTGGGCCCGTGAGAGTCTCTGAGCTACTGCCGCCCAAGGACCATCTCCATGGAGCCCCAGGGGGAAAAAAGGCCATCGCTTGATGCCCGGCCATGGTCACCATCTCTGAAGGGCTCTACGTCCGTGCATCTCCGTCTAGGCTGACGTTTGCAGCCCAAGCGGGAGGGGAACCTGGAGACGGAAACTTGGGTCACGTGACTTCCTCCGGTTGCGGGAGGAGAGGGGGTATTTGTGTCTCCACTTTCCCCTCCACGTGATCAGGTTGGCAGCCACATGCAGCTGTGCTGTCGGGAGGACGGGCTGGGGCTCTGTCAGACCATATTCTCGCTGGCCTGCGACCCTATTAGAGCTGCCCTCAGATGTCAGCTTTGAGGACTCGAGCTAACCTCTCCCAGCAAAGCGCGTTCAAGTCCTGCAGGGAAGTGGCCGCGTGGCCAACGGCGAGAGGGATCCTAGGAGCTTTTGCCCCCTTCCCCATCTCGAAGCAGCCTTTGGCCTCATCATCGGCACCTTTGTCTTGATGTCAAGCTGGGCAGTGTGAGTGTAGAGAAAAGACAGTCTCACCGGCCCCCGGACCTCGGGGCAGCCCAGGCCTTAGTACCCCGGCGCAGCCCAGGCCTTAGTACCCCGGCTTCCTGGAAGTGCGTGGTGAGGCGGGGCGCCACCAGAGCCGGCTCAGGATGTGGAAAACCCCGGAGAGGAAATGGGAAAGTCGGAGAGCACTGGGGGCGGGGGGGGGGGGGGGGACAGGGCGGGGTGGGGTAGCTGGACCACGGACAGGAGGGAGGGCGCACCGGGGGTTCGGCTCACCGCCCTCTACCTCGGGCACCAGTAATAACATTATATGGGGATTAGTTGACTTTAAATTAAAAAATATATTTAAAATAAGGAAGCAAACCAGCGCACTGATCGGCTGCCCTGAGTTCCAGGGGGCCCGTGCCCGCCTGGCTTCCTGGAATCCCATACCCGGGACTCCCCCGCCAGGTTGGCTTGAGGCCCATGGAGCGCACCAGGCCGCTCTGCTCCTGCCTTGTCCACGGGTGCTTCACTCAGGGGTTCACCTTGCAGGTGGAGGAGCCACATGTCACCTAACCCCCCTGCCACCGCCATTGCCTCCAGCACCCTGGCCCTTCCCACGTCCCCTGCTTCTAGTCCTCAGGGCCAGCGGGGCGGGCAGGGCCGGCGCCAAGGGAAGGTGGGCGCTGGGCCCCAGGCCCCGTCATCACCCCCGCCCGCACCCCTGACCCTGCACCTGCCCCCTGGGAACCTACCCATGGTGGTGCCCTGTGAATAGCCGACGTAATAGATCTTTTCCTGGCCGCTTTTCTGCAAAATAAAGTTTATGACTGCAGGAAGATCAAACCTAGCCATCTCATCATAACTACAAGGGGAAAAGACAAAGTCACGTGAAAAATTAGAATCAGAAACAACGAAAGCAGCCCCCCTCCCGGGGGTTACAAACAGGCCCTCAGTGTGCCCCACTGGTTTGTGGCTGCGCCCCCGGGGCCCTCACATGTGACACATGGCGCTGCTGGACCCGTGCACCGTTTGCACTCTCTGCACACGGCGGTTTTCTGCAGACGGTGTCACGTGACCCGCCGCCCTGGGGGCGCCCTGCTGTGCCCCAGCGGAACCCCACCCGGCCCTACAGATCATCCCATAGGGAAGGGCCTGGCATGCCTCGGGGGCCTCCCTGTGCGGCTGTGGATAAGGAGCGGGTTAAATGCCAATAGGTCATTAAAACCCTTTTGTAGACCGACCGTGACATACGGATCAGCCGCATTAAGTCCCTAGGGCCGAACAGTTTCCCTTATGTCTCTAAGGTTGCCTGACGGCGGCTCTTTCTGGGGGTAACAGTCCGGTCAGTACCCGAGGGGAGTTAGTCCCGGGTCCGCACCCACAGGGACGTGGGCCTACACCTTGTCTCGAGCCCTGACCCCAACCACCACTGTCGTCCTATTAGCCAGACCCCTTCTTCCGTTGGAGAAACCCAGTCCTCCCCAAAGAGTCGCTCACTAACTAAAGCAATTGGGGAGATCGGGTAGGGTGTTGGCGACCCGACCGAAGTGAATCATCCGAGTGCGAGAGGCCAGATTTGACCCCGCATCCGCCTCCACTCTCAGGACCGTGCTGTACCTGAAAGCCCAGAACTCATCTTGGTCTATGGAGAGGGTCTTGTGCTTCCGGGACCAGGTGTTGCCCCTGCTGTTCCCCAGCCACACGTCAAAACCGGCATCGGCCAGGATGAAGCCCAGGCTGTTGTTGGGCAGGTTGGAGATCCAGTTGCTGGCGTCCCCCAGCAGGCCGTGCTGCAGCAACACCACCGGCCGGGGCCCTACGTGCAAGAGACTTCAGCTGGGAGGCGTGGCCTCCATCTTCCTGGCCCCCCTCGAGCGTGCAAGCTCTGGGGTCCAACACCCCCGTGTTTGCCTGTGGATTGAGCGGCTTGCTAGATCGACAGTGTTAGTTGGTCGCTTAACCTGTCTGTGTCTTGATTTCCTCAACAGAAAAAAAACAGGAATTCCATTAGGATTAAGTAAAACAGTGCGCAGGGAGCAGAGGTGACAGTGCCCAGGACGCGCCATGTCCCAGCGATCAGGGCGCTCATGTAACCATGAATATAATATGTTGCACGATGGTCAACGTACGCGTGGTTGTGTTATAGGATAAAGGTACCCGTGCGTGCGTGTGGCGTCTATACCGAGGGTGCAATGGTTTAACGACGACCTTTCATGTCAAAAAGAGTGACAAGGCAGCTGGAAGGAGCCCCCACACTCCAAGTATGAGAAAATTTGAGGCTCAATATTGGTAACAATAAATCACCCCCGCCGCCGCCCCGTGAACGCATTGAGTGCCCGGGTCGAAGGGCGCCAACCGTGGGGCGGGCTGCAGCAGGCTTCACAACGCCACGTGGCGAGGGCCTGGCTACACCTCTGTGGTGTCCCCACCCCGCGGCCTGGGGAACCTGGGACGTACCCCCCCGCCCCCCGCTGCCGGCCTCCTTCCCAGCATCCAGGTGGAAAGCGCCAGGAAGTCAGGCACACAGAGGGGCGCGGGATGGGCACTAGGTGCGGCTCGGCGCTCATGACCCAATTCCCTACTCCCGGGGACGTGCTGCAAGGACACAGGAGAACGGCCTTCTCTCTAAGGGGGTGCACAGGCCAGGCCCTGAGAGCTTCCCCGGGAGGCCCTTGCAAGCTGCAGAAACAACACCCACCACCAGAGGGGACTGTCCTTCCCCAACCGGACCCAACCCAGGGAGGGTCCCCCCAGCTCCCAAACCCTGAAACCGGGGTGACCAGTTGGGGGAGGTTAGCAGGATGTGAGCGGAGAAGCTCCGCCTGGGAACGGGGCTGCGGGGGCCCTAGCTGGGGCGCCACTCGGTGCCCCCGGGAGCTGTGCTTGCTCACCTCCCGGCAGCTGGAGCTCAGCGAACGTTCCCTCTGCAGCTGCAGGCTCCCGTGTGCTTGTGCAGGACCCATTCACTCACTCACCCCACGCACACGTACGGGCGCCTGCGTGTGCCCGGCACGCTTTTAGGCGCTGGCTGTACGGCCTTCCACGAAATAGAGAAGATCCCGGCTCCCGGAGAGGTTACCTTCTGATCAGGGGAGACAGCCAATGAGCCAGCACGTGTGTGTCCTAGCAGGTGGTACGTGCTCGGGGGAAGGAACGAGGACACCGGGCCAGACCCCACCCGGGGCACGGTGCTGCCGTTTTCAAAGGGGTGCTCAGGGAAAGAGCACGATGGAGAGCACCCGCACGAGGCCCAGGCCAGGGCGCAGGTCCCCACAGCGAGAACCGTGTGTCCAAATGCACTGAGGTTGGCTCATGCTACACATGTAGGACACCAAGGGCAGCTGCGCAGCTGGTATTTAAAAAAATCCGGTTTTCGGGACACCTGATGGCTCCGTGGCGGAGCGTCTGCCTTCAGCCCAGGGCGTGACCCCGGGGTCCCGGGATCGAGTCCCACGTCAGGCTCCCTCTGCTTCTCCCTCTGCCTGGGTCTCTGCCTCTCTCTCTCTCTCTCTCTCTGTGTCTCTTGTGAATAGATACATAATTTTTTTTTAAAGTCGGTTTTCAAAAAAGCTGCAAACGGGCAAATTGGAATACAACAGAACCCTGCAGCTTGTTGGCCCCGAAGACGACAGCATCCACCCGACCTGCTCTGGTCCCAGTTAAGAAATGGGTCAGAGTGGCGGGCAGGTCTCTGCAGGTTTCACAACCTTCTAGCAAAGTGCCGGCCTGGGCTCCCGGACAGGTTGCCCAAGCTCTGTGAGCAGCAGTTTCTCCAGGTTATTGTGAAAGTTAAATGAGACGGATGCAAATAGAGCCCGCGGCATCGTAGCTGGCATCCAGAGGGTCCTACCGGGTGTCCTCATGACACGGCGCAGCTGCTGCGGTCAATGTAGACCCACAGCACCCAAAGGCACAGAGCACACGCTCACTGGTGACGACATGAATTTTTTAAGCCGGCAATAGCTGAAAACCCCATATACTGAAAAAATGGGATTCTATGAATTGAAGCAATGCATCAAAAATCAAAAATGCACACCTATTGCTTGATTCTTAAAACACTCCAGTGAAGCGCTGGGCAAGGCCTCAAATACTTAAAGGGCTATTTGGCTGGGGCTATGGGGTATGCGGGGTGTTGGCTGGGGATACGGGGTATGCGGGGTGTTGGCTGGGGATATGGGTATGTGGGGTGTTGGCTAGGGCTATGGGGTCTGCGGGGTGGGCCCGGGCGCCATGCTGGAGCTCGCCTTCTTCATTAGCAGGGATCGGCGTGGTCTGTTCAAGAGACAGTCCCTGGACATTCCAGATTATCCACATGAGAGGGGTTTGGGAAATGGGTTAAGGCCTAGAAGGCGTCAAGAAATGGACCTTTCCTGAAGGTCTTTTTTTTTTTTTAAACAAACCCTATGTTTCTTTGAGATCATTGAGGATATTGGGGCCCACCGGGGCGGTGATGATGGGGTGGAGGAGGGAGCAAAGCTGCCTTCCGGCCCAAGCAACGGGCCACAGTCTGTCACAAGAACCCAGACCCCCGTGCACACACTCAGGTCACGAGGGGATCCTCACTACCGACAGGTGGGCACGTAGGGTGCCCGGGGTGAACCGTACCTGCATCCCTAGGTTGCGCCAGGCCTTGAGGAATTCGGTTAACAGAAAGGATGTACCCGTCTTCCGTGACGACTTCATACTCCTCGCAGGGATAGCCTTGGTGTCGGATGATCTCACTCTGAGGGAAAAGCAGCGTCTTTTGAATTCAGGGCTGTGTGGCCGCGCTCTCGATGACCCCAAAGCAGCAAAATGGGATGCCTGGGGGGCTCGCGGTGGAGTGTCTGCCGTCGGCCCAGGGCGTGACCCCAGAGTTCCGGGATCGAGTCCCATGTCGGGTCACCGCAGGGAGCCTGCCTCTCCCTCTGCCTGGGTCTCTGCCTCTCTCTCTCTCTCTCTCTCTCTCTCTCTCTCTGTCTCATTAATAAACAAATAAAATGTAAAAATGTAATGAGGAGACCGGGCTAGAACAACGGTTCCCTAAGTGTGGGCCCTGGACCGGGAGGGTCAGCGTCACTCGGGCGCCTGTTGGCTTCCACGCCAGCCTCGAGCTGGGGACTCTGAGAACGGGGCCCAGCACTTGCATTTCCACGGGCTCCTTTGGAAAGTCCGATTCCCTGTAATGTTTCAGAACCGGTCGGCCCGAGCTCGGGTGCCGGAGCAGGGGTGCGTGCTGGGATTCCCCAGGGACACGTACATGTACAGGGTCCCGGTTCGGTTTGGGGCGAAGGCCCAGGTTGTTGTAACGCAGCCAGTGGGGCATCTTGCCCAGGACAGCTTATGAGAAACTGTAGGTCATGCATTCCCATTCCCTCTTTTCGGCCCTCGGGGTCTGTGGCTCTTAAGGGAACAGAAAGGCCCACGGGATCCCCCTACTCAAATTTTAATCCTGGTTCTAAGGCTATTACGCAAACCAGTTGGGCAACCTTGAGACAATTAGCAAACCTGTCCCCATTCCTCGGCGTAGTCACCTGCACGTTAGGGGTTCTCGAAAGGAACGTGGAGAGATAATGCACAGTAACACCCACCGGGTCCCCCGGCACACAGTAGGTCATCAGGGAGCATCGGGGACGACTGTAATTAAGAACCGCCCGCACGCTCTTGGGTAAGTCCTATAGGTTTGCAGACTTCAGCTGGAGAAGCCTTTTTTTTTTTCAGAGCCACTTTCCTGAATCCCTGACTCGGTTCCCCCTCTAAAGCCCGGAGAGCACCCTGCGAGGCACACCCAGGGCGAGGTTCGGGGAGACCGGCTAAACAGATTGCCTCTGTGCAATAAGGCAGAGGAATGTGTGTGGGATCTGCGGGCCAGCAGCCTCCCCTCCCCCGGGAGGGCTGCGATTATGGGCTACGTGCTCGGGCAGGCCTGGGCTGAAGTCGTGGCTCCGCTGCCTGCCGGGCTGCGGCCTCCCTTAGGTTGCTTATACCCCTCGATCCCAAAAATGGGGACAACCCTACGTACCGACGGGGCCGAGCCTTGACAGCTCTCAGTCACGATGTCTCCTAGGGGGCGAGTCACACGATAGGGTGGGCGACCCTAAACTCAGCTCAAGAACTTGAGAGTAAGCCAGAAAGTCGGAGCGACCGAGAAGGCTAGCGCATCGTCCGTGAGTCGTGCTCACGCGAGGCTCTAGGTCCCCCTGTTGCCAGTCTATGGGGTACCCGGCCTGGGAGGCGGAACGAAACCCCTGTTAGAATGGCACAGGACGCTCCTAGAAGCAGGTGTCCTGGCGGGAAGAAGGGTGGGATGAGAGCAAGCAGAAAAGGAACAAAAGTCACCAAGGAAGTGGAAATGCCAGAGCTGGGTGTGGCCCAAGATGGGATTTCTCTGCTTCTGGAATGAACCTAAGAAGCCAAGAAAAAGTTAGATCGCGCTCCGCTCGGGGCAAAGGGATGAGGTCATTCACCCGGGTTTACTGACTCTGTTCAAGGAGAACAAAGGCTGGCCCGTCCCCAGGTTAGCGCATCACCGCCCGGCGAGCGAAAATCGCCACTGCGTCGCAGGGACGTGATACTAATGCAGGTAATGCCTGGGTGCAAGAGTGGGCATGTGAACCACTTCATTTCCTTCCAGACACACACAAAAAAAAACAACACCCAACTTACGATATTCATGAACGCCTCTGGATCCACAGCTTTGGTCGGCAGACGTCCCGAATTCACGTTCCTCTGGAACAGATACGCCACCAGGATCAGAAGCCACATCTGCATTCTGGGTGAGGTGGTCCACACTCTCGACAAGATCTTCGGCATGATCCAACATCTGCATGGATTCTGTGCCTGGCAGTGTAACAGCTGATCCCGATGCCAGAAGGATCTGCAGCTTTGAAACCCGTGTCCCCTGTGTTCCACCTACAGTTCCTGCCCCCGAATTCAGAGGCAAATTCAATGGAAACATGGCCCAGGATGTCCCAATGCCATCGGGCCCCTCCCACCACTCACATCACCTGTCGTCACCAGCCCTCACCTTCTCACCTTGCAGGTGTGTGGGACTTCCCTTGATGCCACCTGCAGTCACGTGCAGAGGACACAGCCCATAAAACCCTGTTCCTCATCATCAGGAAATAGGAACCATAGGGAAGATCATTTTTATTTTTATTTTTTTCCTTCCTTTTTATCTTTCTTGGAAGGCTGGAAAGATATGCGTTGGCAGAGAACGTTCCAGGCTTCTATGGCCACGTCCCAAGGCTTCGATGACCATTCCTTTCACTGCAGACCATGAGTGGTTTTGTTGGACATGTCAAAAAATAAGGACATTCCCTCTTCCTGGCGACGGGTGAGATCCCTGATCGGGAGCACATGACTCTTCCACGGGTGGGCCGCTTGCACGCGGCTCAGCCAGGCACATGCAGGAGTTTTTATTCTGGGTCATGAGCGCTGGCGAATGCCAGGGGACTCATTAGCCGGGTGCCTGGCAGGGAAATCATCTGCAGGAGCTACGCAGAGTTGCAGCCTAGTTACTTTCGGGGTCTAAATGTCCCAGTTGGGTCAACTGTGCTGCAGTGCGGGCACCCCCTTACCCGACTATTATGTAGGCAGGCCAGGAGCATAGGTAAAGAATGGGTTAGAATTTAGGAAAAGAAGGGGCGCCCGGGGGGGCTCGGTTGGTGAGGCGTCTGCCTTCGGCTCGGGTCATGATCCCAGGGTCCTGGGGTCAAGCCCTGGGTCCGGCTCCCTGCTCCGAGGGGATGGGGGTGGGGGGGTCTGCTTCTCCATCTCCCTCTTCCCCTCCCCGGGCTTGTGTCCTCTCTCTCTCTCTCTCAAATAAATAAAGTCAAGTCTTTAAAAAAAAAAGTTTAAGGAAAAACCCCTTGTTATTTGAGGTAATGTATCTCTTTGCCTGTACCCCAGCTCTTTGGAGCTGAGCTGGCACAGCCACCGCGAGCTGAGGCTCCTGGAACGGGGCCTGAGCAGGGGCGGATGGGCCTGCGGGAGCGTGCCCGGCACTGGGCCCGGTGCCCATGAGGCCTGCAGCCCGCCCTGCACCGCTGGCTTCCTACGTCGCTGCCCGCCTCGCCCGGCTTCGGGGAGTAGGGTCTGCACCCACGAGCGACCCTGACGTGCCCCACTCGGGCTCCAGGGGCCGTGAGCGGCGTGGACCTGTGCCCGACGTCACTGGGTAGCTCGGGGCTGTGCCAGAGCCGCAAAACCAGGGGCTTCAACTCTTTGGTTAGTATTTTCCCCACATGGGGGAAACATGTAACATTTCGGGGTCCTCTTCCCCGAGTTCTTCCCCGAGGCCTGACAGCTGTGTCAGAAGAAATAAGGGCAGTCTCTGGGAATTCTCTCCCTCCGACTTCTCTCCTGGGGCCCCTGGGGAATCAGGGGTGAGAGCCTGCCTTGGGCTCAGGGTGTAACCCCGGTCCCGGGATCGAGTCCTGCATCCGGGTCCCTGTTGGGAGCCTGCTTCTCCCTCTGCCTGGGTCTCCGCCCCCCCCCATAAATAAATAAATAAATAAATAAATAAATAAATAATCTAAAAAAAAAAGAAAGAAAGAAAACAGCCACTCAGGGGCACCCTGGTGGCTCAGGCGGTTAAAGGACCCGTCATCGTCTAAAATGGGTTTTTACCGTGTCCGCACATACAGGCGGAGGCTCTGAGACCGCTACATCTTGAATGAGGAAAACGAATCTCCCCTAACGTGCACTACATATAAATCAATTCAATATCAAAATTACATGGAAGCAATAGGCCTCACAGGACAGAAATTACAGAAAGATTAGGACACGGAGGACAAAGAATCAACACGTAGTCTTATTCAAGATGCACTATGTGTCAAAACTAAAAAAAAAATAAATGGAAGCACTGAGGGGGGCACTTGATGGGATGAGCTCTGGGTGTTATTCTCTATGTTGGCAAATTGAACCCCAATAAAAAATAAATTTATGTTTAAAAAAAAAGGAAGCCGTTAAAACAAACAAAACAGGACAAAACCCCCAAAAGAGAAAACTGTAATGCAAGCGTAAAAAAATAAAATAAAATGAAGAAACCCCTCAACGTGGGAAAGAAGCCCTCTTCCGAGTTGAGTCGTGCATTCCCCTAACCCTGAGCTGAGTCGTGCTGAAGCGGTTCCTGATCTTTTTCCTTCAGGGTGTAAGCTGCAGCCCCGAGTCCCCCAGAAAGTTGGAGTCTGTGCTCTGCAAATTACCGGAACGTCGGGATGCTCCAACTCTGGACCGACCCTTCCTTTCTCACCAGGCCTTATCTGGATCCCCAAGGACACTCCAGGCCTTCAGGCAAGTGGCCTCCCAGTGTGTCTGACACGCTTGAAAATATGGGATTCTCATTTGGAAATCACTCGATACCTCTCATCTGGATCCAACGACCCAGGATAGTTCTTTTCCTTTTTTTTTTTTTTAAGAAAATAAGAATTGTTTCCCATTAGGGATAAAGGTATTACATTCTAAAGCAAGGCGTGGTTGATTTAAAAAAAAAATGAAGAGTTCGGAGAAGATACTTAAAACATGATTGCAAAAGAAGACAACAGAATGTCCTTAGGATTACGTTAGGCGTCAGGACACCGCAGGGTTTTACAGGGACAGTTGCACAATATCGCGGTAGCTGGGTTGACAGAGGTGTAGCCGAAGACATGGGTGAGTTTTGTTGTTTTTTTTTTTTTAAGGTTTATTTATTTATTTGAGAGAGCACGAGAGCGAGCATGAGCAGGGGGAGAGGCAGAGGGAGCGGGAGAGGCAGGCTCCCCGTGCACTGGGGAGCCCCAGGTGGGTCCGGAACTCAGGACCTGAGCTGGAACCAAGGCTGGACGTCCAACCAGCTGAGCCTCCCAGGCGTCCCGATGTGGTTAACTTCTAAAGCCAAATAGTTGTACCCTACAAAAGTCCCCCCCCTCCCCGCTTTTGTCCATCTGGAAAAGCATTTAGGTTGCCCCACTTCCGAGGGACGGCCTTGCCGGGAGGCCGCTTCCCAGCGCCTCCCGCCACCTCCCACGCTGCAGGGTCTCTGCTGACACCCGACGCCATCGCTGACCCGGTTGCAAGTCCTACTACTCGGGCATGAGCACCATCGTTCGTCTGCATCGTCCTTCATCAGCTCGGCGTTTCGTGAATCTTTTTAATCGTGCCAGTCTGATGGGACCGGGGTGGCTTTGCACATTTTGTTTGCGTTTTCCTGAGTTAGAACGAACTTGGAAAATTTTCCTGTGTCCCGGCTCTTTGATTTCCCTTTACAAATAGCTCTTTCAGATTATTGACCTATTCTCTCTGCATTTTTAAAATGATTGGTTGGGCTTTGCATTTTTTTTAATGAATATTGATCTTTAGCTCATTCCACGTGCTACTGGTATTTTCACATTTTCCTCTTTCAAAATTTTGATTGTGGTCTCTATCTTCCATTCCCTTTTCATGCTACGGAGATGTCACCATGGTACGGAGCGAAGTCTCTTGAGGGCTTCCCTTGGGGCTTTTAGGTTTTCTGACTTTTTCCAAGACGAATTTTCTTTACCCCAAAGTTACAGAAATATATCCTGTCTATTTTCCAACATTTTCCCAATGCTTTTCATTTAGAACTCCAGACCGTTTGAAATTTATTTTTCAGTATGGGTGTGTATTGAATCTGGAATTTTTAAAATATAAATAATTATCCAGTTTTACAAGTACAACTTCTCTTTTAGTCTTTTCTGATTCCACCGCGATGAACGACACCTTGACTTTTCCATCTTCTGTAATAAGCTCCGGAGGCCCCGGAGCTCACATGATTTTCCTGGAGCAACGCGATGTTGTTTCCAGGCAGCTTTTGGCGACGTCTGGAGCCGGTTCTGGTCCCCGGCACCCGGGGAGGTGCTACTGGCCCCAGCGGTAGAGGCCAGGGCTGCCGCTAGACACCCTGCGGAGAACGTCCCCATGCAAGATGCCCCGACACCCGGGTTGTGGAGTCTCATCCTAGAGTCCTGACAGCCTGTGTGTTTAGGTCTGAGAAGAAATTCTACTTGGAAAAGGCGTGTGAACACGTGTCACCATCAGTGTTCGGAGTGGCTGGCCTTCTATGTTGTCAATAAATCCTCCAAGCATAGGGTGGCCTATGAGCTGGTTATCAGGAGTCAGGGCTGCCTGGTTTCCCGGCGAGAAAAAACGCGACTCTTCACACTGACTTCTCTGAGATCTCCTGCACGCTCCACGCCCCCGCGTCCTAGTCTCCCCAGCTGCAGGACACCTGTCGGCTCCTTGGGACCATGGGTGCACATACTAGGACAGGTGCACATACTATGACGGGTACACATACTATGACGGGTGCACATACTACGATGGGTGCACATACTACAACAGGTGCACATACTACAATGGGTGCACATACTATGACGGGTGCACATAGTACTACGGGTGCACATACTACGATGGGTGCACATACTAGGATAGGTGCACATGCTACGACAGGTGCACATACTAACTGTTCTTTTCCAAGCCCCGGCTTTGAGCGGCCCCGTGGCTGTGGCCCTGTGCCACACGCTAGTGGAGACCCCCTAAGAATCCTGTGATTGCTGACGCGGGTTTCCGTCCCCCCCAGACAGGCCGAACCAGGATCTCCAGGTCTGGGAGCAGGGACCTGTGCTCTCATCAGGTGCCCCGGGTGGTTCCAAGGGTGAGCTGGGCTCAGGCTGCTGGGGGGCTGCACCCACGGGTCCCTGTGCGGCTGATTCTTCCAGAGGGACTCTCACCTCGGGGGTGGGGTGGGGTGGGGTGGGGATGGAATCCCGAGGGTGGGGTAGGACTGGAGCTTTCAGGCTTCAAGTTTTCCCTGTGTTCACCAGCACCAAAAAATGCAGTAAAAAGATGATTCATCATCTCCACGGCCTCTTGAGATTTTTAAAACCTACACGGGAAAATCGGGAGGGTTGAAGAAGCAAACACGCGGGTTACTCATTTCTATGACTGCTAATGATAGTTTATGTCTGCTCAGTTTTCTTGCATCTCCACGTGGACTTAAATATTAATTATCGTACATCGATAATTGTTACATTGATAATTAACATTAATTATCGTACATCGGGGTGCATCTAACGAACCTATGTAGCTCAGCCTAGAGCCTAGGATCACGCGATGCCAAGAAAGTGCTGGGAGTCCCCACACGCCGCCCGTGGAGGCATTTTGCAAATACTACGATAAATGGGCCTTTCCACGTTTATTGAGATGTTGAGCACCCAGGGCCACTCAATCCCAGAGACAGTAGGTTTGAGAATAGCAGTGAAAGGCTCCAACTTTCCAAACTGCTTCCAGGATAGCAAAATAATTTTCTTAAGTAGCACTTAGGAAGGGACAACAACAAGTGGTTATCTTGAAGCCTTTGGATTTTTAGCATCCCCAGTTTTTTTTTTTTTTTAGCTTTTAATAGATTTATTATACTGATTGGTCACATGATTTCCTAGAGAGCGCGTCAAAAAAACAGGAAGAAGAATTTGAAGTGAACTGACAAAAATTCAGCATCGTGAAGGAAGACGTTTAGGATGAAAGAATTTGTAAGAAAATAAAATCTGAGAGCTAGATAAACAGTTCGCTGGTGAAGAGCATTTTGGGGAAAGAACCCAGAGTATGTGTGAGGACGCTGTTTTTTTTTTTTTTTTTTTTTTTTTTGTTTGTTTGGTTTTTTTTTTTTTTTTTTGACGCTGTTAACCACGGGGACTTGTGACACGGACGTCCCACCAACCTGCCATCCAGTGAGGACATTTATACAGAGAGATAAACCCGGCCGTCGTCAGTTGTAGGAGTCACTCACCAAGAAGGCAGCAAAGTAGCTTAGGAGCTGACCACACCGGCACCTCCGTCCCTGACACCTTTTTTCCCCTAATGATGAGAAATCCCCGCTTTGTTTTGTCACGAGGCCTGAGGTTCCATGAATACAAAAGAACGTGGTTAGTGAGGCCAGTGAAGTGGAAGGAGCACTAGAGGAGGAGTCAGGGTCTGGTGTTCCCCGGGGAGCTGGTTGTGAGATCCTGGGGAATTCACCTCCCTCATGGAGGCCCTGGAGTCTATAAAATTCAGTTGAAACCACATCCGTAGTTTTCAAACTGAAATTCAGTAGTTTTCAAACTGTTTTGTTGGAGTCTGGTTTCTTTCTTTCTTTTTCTTTTTTTAAGAGAGTATAGATGTCATGACATTTATTAAAAGGCATGCTACAATGCTATACTTGTTAGGACAAGAGATTAGAGATATCAAGCAATAGTCAGCAAATATACAAACTGAACGAAAATGGAATATACTGTAGAGTACAGAAGCTTGAATTACCATGCTCTATGCATATAGAAAATATGTTTTTTAATATTTTATCTTCTCTTTGCATTTATAACATAGTTCACTTAAACGATCACAGAATCCTTTTTTTTTAAAGATTGTATTCATTTATTCATGAGAGACACGAGAGAGAGAGAGAGAGAGAGAGAGAGAGAGAGAGGCAGAGACCCAGGCAGAGGGAGAAGCAGACTCCATGCAGGGAGCCCGACGTGGGACTCGATCCCGGGACTCCAGGGTCACGCCCTGAGCTGGAGGCAGATGCTAAAGCACGAAGCCACCCAGGGGCCCCAAGGAGTCTGGTTTCTGTGGAAGGGCCGCAAAAAGTCTGCTGACAGGGCATTCAATTTTGTTTTCAGATGTAATTTTACTCATTTAAGTAACTGCTTCACACGTAATTGCAAATGTCTGTTTGTATATCAAAGTTCACATCGGCAGCCACGTCATCCTTAACCTGTGCTAGAAATGGAGAGGGGAATGTCCTGTGCTGTCTTGTAGAATTGAAAAGAATTAATGGGAAAGGAGAAAAAAATGAGTGAGAAATATCAGAAAGGGAGACAGAACATAAAGACTCCTAACTCTGGGAAACGAACTAGGGGTGGTGGAAGGGGAGGTGGGCGGGGGGTGGGGGTGACTGGGTGATGGGCACTGAGGGGGGCACTTGACGGGGTGAGCACTGGGTGTTATTCTGTATGTTGGCAAATTGAACACCAATAAAAAATAAATTTATAAAAAAATAAAATCATCTCACATACTAAAAAGAAAGGAAAAGAAAAGAAATGAGGTTATTTAAAACCTCTTCATTGTTTAAAAAACAGTTATGACTTCAGCTACTTTTGTGTGCAGATTTTATCATGTCATATTGCTCTGTTTTGTCATGTGTAAGCCATGGGTATTCCCTGGAGTGCTGTTGCTTATACGAATTGCTAATTCTGAGGATTATCAAAGTAACTTCATCCTTATTGCTTCATAATGGCTGAAGATTATAAATGTGCATTTATACAGTAAACTTAGACTCACCACCTACTATTCATTGATTTTACATGTGTTGGAGCCTTAGGTCACATTTTTGTTTGAAAAGATTTTTTTCGTTGGCAAATTGAACTCCAATAAAAGAATTAAAAAAAAATAAAACTATTTGCAGCAGGAAAAAAAAAAGATTTTTTTTTTTTTTTTTTTTGTTCTAAAACTGTTTTAAAATCACTGGAAGAGGTCAGCCCGGGTGGCTCAGTGGTTTAGTGCCGCCTTCAGTTCCGGGCCTGATCCTGGAGATCCGGGATCAAGTCCCACATAGGGCTCCCTGCATGGAGCCTGCTTCTCCCTCTGCCTGTGTCTCTGCCTCTCTCTCTCTCTCTCTGTGTCTTTCACGAATAAATAAATAAAATCTTTAAAAATAAAAAAATTAAAAAAAAATCACTGGAAGAGGTGGTTGGTGCGGTCTCTTCTCTGACATTCTATCGAGGTCCTTCTTGAAAAGATTAGAAATGCTGTCAGCTTTTGAGATTCTGGAAATGTTGATGATAAGCAGTAGAGCAATGGCTGGGGATTAATTTAGTCCGGGAGCACTTCGGACATTTGGGCTTGGGTGGACTCAGAGCAGCATGAAGCAGCACAAATCCTCAAGTAGAGAGAGGGCTCCCCGGAGACACGGAAGCGGTGGGGCCGTACTTTCCCCAGCCGGCGCCTGCCAAAGCCCATGGTTGACTCTGCTTCTTTATTTTTGATTTTTAATTTAATTCAAATTTTTATTTTTTTGAGGGGAGGACGTGGAGGGGCAGAGGGAGAAGGAGAGGGACAGAGAATCCCAAGCAGACTCTGCACCCAGCACGAAGCCCGACCCCAGACCTTGAGATCATGACCTGAGCCGAAACCATGAGCCAGGCTCTTAACCAACAGAGTCACCCAGGGGCCTCCAACTCTGCTTTTTATTTTTATTTTTATTTTTTTATTTTATTTTTTTTCTCAACACCTCTATTTTATTTTATTTTATTTTTTTAATTTTTTAAAATACATTTATTTTTTATTGGTGTTCAATTTGCCAACATACAGAATAACACCCAGTGCTCATCCTGTCAAGTGCCCCCCTCCGTGCCCATCACCCAGTAACCCCCACCCCCCACCCACCTCCCCTTCCACCACCCCTAGTTCGTTTCCCAGAGTTAGGAGTCTTCATGTTCTGTCTCCCTTTCTGATATTTCCCACTCATTTTTTCTCCTTTCCCCTTTATGCTTGTTCATTTGGGCAACTCCGCTTTTTAAAAGTGATCACGTGTATGGGGACTAGAGCACACCGAGGCTAACGGAGGCCTGGCAGACGGGATGGCTTATGTTGTAGGTGAAGAGGCCCAGGACGGGGAAAGGACTTGCACAGATGTTGACGATCTGCTTCAGTGTGACGAGGGCGAAGGTGAAGGCAGGCAAGAGCACTGGGTGCTGAGAAGTGAGCGGAGGAGACAGGAAATAGCTGGCGACAGGCTCCCTCCAAGGCTCAGGGCATGTCCCAGCCACAACCACCTCCTCCTCCTGAAAGAGCTAAGTCGGAGGAGACCTGTGTTCAGAAGCTGCTTCTCCTCTCTGTGCTTCTCGCTTGGGGATTCTCTCTATCTCCAGAACATAGCGGCCTCCCTGTCCCTGTCACCAATGTTGACCCAGACCATTTCTGGAAGGTTCCTCCCCAAGGGTTTCTGCCTTGAGATGTTTATTCGACTGTCTATGATAAAGCCTAGTATATCTCTCCAACGGGGAACATGAAGCCCGTCCTTAATCCCGTCAATAGACACCAAACACATGAATCACAACAAGCAACAGAAAAATCCAGAAGATATCCAGAAAAATCCAGGTAGATACATTTCCAGGCAGATAAATTGCGCCGTTAACTGTGCAATTTTAAAACAGTGTCCTCAAAAATAGAGAAAAGAGTGTCTTCCTGCTTTTTCAAACTCGCGATCTACGAAACGAAGGATGCGACGATTGAGGAACACGAAAGGCTCTAAATATCGCGGAGTTTCTTTCAAAGTGTTTTCCTCGAGTCTTTAAAAGGGTAAGTGTGGGGATGTGTAGGGTTAGCTGTGGAGCTGGAAATCCCGCCCGAAACCTCAAGGCACGGGGACACCCGGCGTGGAGTCCCAACCACCAGAGGTGTCGGGGATGCTGGAACCTGACAGACGCAGGTTCTGCGCTCACCAGCTGTGGCCCTTGGACAACCTTTGGGTTTTCCTAACCTGTAAATGACTAATAACACCTTCCTTGCAGCCTTGTTGTGAAGCCTAAAGAAAACAGAGGGGCGAGGTGCCCAGCACTGGCATTTAGAAGCTATTTAATGTGCCACTGGTATTTATCGTTACCATTATTACCATTAGGATTCATAGTTTGTGGGCTTGAGGCGGAGAAAATAAAATAAAAAATAAAACCTGATTACTTGGAAATTTTCCGCCTCATGCGTCAGTTAGAGCGTGCAAGGAGCTTGAAGCAGGCCCTCCTGGTAACAGACCGCGGCCTGGGCAGCGTGGGTTTGCAAGGCCAAGTGGGGGCAGAGCCGGAGTCGTGGAGCCACGACCGTACTTGGCGTGTGGGGCATCTGGAAGTTCTGCATCTAACGACCTGCGTAGACAGCCGAAGCGGAAAGGGACTTTGAGGCTCTGCAATCTGATCGTCCGTGCTGATTAAACCAACAGGTCCATTGCTGGCCAAGGCCGGACCCCGCGGCCCTTCTGATAAGGACAGAGACCGTGGAAAGAGCTTTGACTGACCTTCCCCGGTTCCACAGCGAGGACTGTCCCCTCCCCCAACACCTTCCCACCACCAGAAAGTATAAATTCATGCGAATATCAGAGGAAGAAATAAATAACCTCACCTATTTAATCTTCCCTCTTTAAGAAATCACTCATTTCCAGGGCATCCCTTCCTGACATTTGTCTTTCTCCAATAAGAGGTCAAGAGGAAGGCAAGTGTGCTTTGTTGTTGAACACACAGAATAGGAAGTAAAAACACTCTTCTCGCTCTTTTCCCCCGAAAAGATCACTACTTATTTCTTTCTCTTTTATCCACTCAAACTTGCAATTAATTGCAGAATTAAATATAATTTTTTAAGATTTACTTATTTGAGAGACCTCGAGAGCGAGCGTGTGCACCTGAGCAAGGGAATGGGGGGTGGGGAGAGGGAGATACAGAGGCCCAAGCAGACTCCACACCAGATGCGCGGCCCCATCTCACGACCCTGAGGTCACGACCTGAGCTGAACCAGGAATTGGAAGCGCAACCGACTGAGCCAGATACTCTCAACATTTAAGAATTAAATATTCTTAACTGAGAAATTCATTTCCAGGACCTGGGTGGCAAATGAAAACAGCGAAAGCAGCCACGTGAGGGAAATGGTGACATAAAATCTAGTTCCATCTCACAACCATTACAGATATACGATAGCAGTACATCCACGTGTTCATAATGTGTTTCAACTCGTCCCGTTACTAAATAATATTTACTGAATAGGAATAAGACCAGAAAGAAAGCTATGAAATGTTAACCGAGTAGTTCCTGGTGGTGAGAATTTTGGTTACTTGCTATTTTCCTTGTTAGCGACTATTTTCTAAAATTTCTAGCATAAGCAGATTGTACTTTTGCAATTGAACAAAAACAAAATAAATCTTTAAAAAAAATTCAGATGGATATTCCCAAACCTATTTTAATCCAGAGAAAGGCAGTGCAATTCAGGAGCAGGAAGAACGAGGGGCGGCCTGCCTGAGGGCTGGGCCCACCTGCGGAAGGCGGGCTGAGTCAGGAGTGCTGCGGCCTCAGCTCAGGACTGAAGCAGGGGAGGAGGCGGGCACTGGCCACTTGCTGCTTCCCTGTAAACAGTCACCAGCCCTTTAGCAACCGGCTTCCCTGCCTCAGGCCCGGATTCTCACGCGGCGGCTTTCATCTCGGGCCACCAGTTTCCCTGCTGACCCGGAGGAGTTCCTCAGGCGCCGTTTCCCCAGGAGTGGGCCCTGCTCCCCTGGGCCTGCGGGGGAGGCTGCTGGGTCACAGGGAGGTGTTCACTGCTGTGGGATCCCCGGGTGGAAGCGTCTGTTCCCACAGCAAACGGCCACAAATGTCAGTGGCTTAAAATCACCTAAGTCTATTCTCTCATGGTTCTGAAAGCAAAGCCCAAGACCAGAATGCTGAGATCAAGGCGCTGATCAGGCTGCATTCCTTCTGAGACTTGGGGGGACAATCTGCTTCCTCGCTGCCCAAGAGAGCACTAGAAAGTGCTTATTTCGGTGACATAGGAAGGGCACACATATTCCTAAGAAGTTACCTGTCTCATCTGGGTTAGGAAAGCAATTTGCACAGATTCAAATGACAAAAACAAAACAAGTCGAGGAAACTAACAAAGAGATAGAAACAAAAACAAAAATAGACCCATAAATACAGAGAACAGATTGTGGGGAGGGGGATGAGGGGCTGCATGGCTTCCAGTGATGGAATGAATAGGTCCTGGGAATAACAGACTCAGCCAGAGGCACCTGGGTGGCCCAGTAGGTGGAGCGTCTGCCTTTGGCTCAGGTCATGATCCCAGCTCCTGGGATCGAGTCCCACGTCAGGCTCCCTGCTCAGAGGGGAGCCTGCTTCTCCCTCTGCCTGCCCCTGCTCGTGCTCGCCCTCTTTCATATAAATAAAGTCTTAAAAAAAACCCCACAGCACAGGAAATATAGTCAGTGGTATTGCAATAGCGCCAACAGGTGGGGGCTACACATGGGAGCAGAGCAGAGAGTAGACGGTTGTCCTTCAAGTCACCTTATAGACACCTACACTGATGAAGCACTGTGTGTCAGCTGCACGGCGATCCAAGAAGTTCTTAAATGGCAAAGGTAGGAGTTACTGAAAAAGAACATTGGCCCCTTTATTTATACGTCCCAGAATTTTTAACGATGGCACAGTATTGTCGTCACTCTTCTTCTTTTCATCTGGACTGGCTCTCTGGAAGCTGTGCTGATGCTGATGGAGATTTTGATGGGACAAAGGCCTGTCGCACCTTGATCCTGGCTGGGGGAGTATTTCATCACCATCAAAGGGCGAGTTCCAGCCATGCGTTTTCACTGCACCCCAATGCACTTCTTAAATCACAGCAGAACTCTAAAATGGAATGAGAACTACATCCACATTTTGCAATACCTAAATATCAGATGAAGATAAGAGTGAAGCCAATGGAAACTCGGAGAAACTGACGTTTCCCCTCAGGGCGGTACGTGCAGAAGGTATCAGCACAGACTTCAGCGCTGGGTGGGACGAACAAGTAATTCAAAAGAACGAACCCGAATGGAGTGTTTTCTACTTCCAAGTCACCTTGCTAAGCACTGAAAAGTTAAAAGGTAGAGCCAAGCCTCAGAAACAACCCAGAAGTCCTTCAGTGGGTAAATAGGTAAGTAAACTGTAGTGGGCCCATACCGCGGATATTTCTCGGCAATAAAGAGGAGCAGATGCGGTATCTCTAACAGTCGACAGTTTGGGTGACACAAGTGAGTGAAACAAGCCAGTATCAGAAGGTCACATACCGCAAAGTTCCGTCTACAACAAGTTATGGAGACGGAGAACAGATTAGAGATTGCCAGGCTCAGGTTCAGGGAGGGCTCGGGAGTGGTGGGAGTGGTTGCTACTTACACAGGGAAAGCTCGAGGGAAATTTTTGTGGTGATGGACAGTCCTGTATCTTAATTGTGGTGGTGGTTGTGGTGTGATGACATCGCGTTGAGCTACACACGCACACAGGGGTGCACGTAAACCCAGCGAGCTCGGAATAAGCTCGTCGTGGGTCGTACCAAGGTCAACTTCATGGTTTTCAGATGACACTATAGTTAGATAATACATTACCTTTGGGGGAAACTGAATGGAGAACATGGGGGAATCTCTCTGTATTAATTCTTGCAATTTCACACCCATTGCTATTATTTTAAAATGAAGATTTTAAAGAGTTAAAAGAAATGCATTAGCTCCTGTTCTCAAGCTACTTAAAAGATTAGGGACAAAAGCTAAAGAGATCATTCAGGGAGCATAATACAAAGCGATTTAGAAGAATTAATAATTTAGGGGCATGAAGTGCAGGGAAATCTTTTCAGAGACGGTGGTGTTGGGGCCAGACCTTGGAAGGTGTCGACGAGCTTCAGCCCGGAGAGCAGGGAACAAAGCCTTGGGTAGTCAGGGAACTTCCTTGCTCTTGGATTAATGACTCTCAGAAAGCCACTGGTTAGAGTCTGGTTTCACCTCCACGAAACTAATATACTCCCTGGAAGAAACCCACCAACCACTTTACTTTTGACATGAATTTGTATTAGAAATTAATGTTGTTACTTACCTTGTTCTAAACAAAATATTAATGGGATATTCAGGCTTGAGAGAGTATAGTTCCTGGGACGCCTCGGGGCTCAGTGGGTGAGCGTCTGCCTTCTGCTCAGGGTGTGACCCCGGGGTCCTGGGATCAAGTCCTGTATTGGGCTCCCCACAGGGCGTCTGCTTCTCCCTCTGCCTGTGTCTCTGCCTGTGTCTGTGTCTCTCATGAATAAATAAATAAAACCTTAAAGAGAGAGAGAGAGAGTATAGTTCCCCAGTGCATCTGTTATGGGGTAATGACTTTCTTGCTTTGTGTAAATGTAAGGGTGAGAAAAATAAGAGAAACATTGTCAAATTTTCAATGACTTTATATTACAAAGTCTATAACCATGTTCAGCATTGGTGGAACTTGCTAGATTCTATGCTTACTTGGAAGTGATCCTGGTATTTCTGACGTGATGAAAAAAATGTCTTATCATTGACTTGACAAGTGATCTCCTCATCTGGTTGTTTTAATCCAGCTTTGTTGAGATACAACTGACATATAACATTGTGTAAGTTTGAGATACACGCTGTGGTGATGGGATATCCCTACACGTTGTGGAATGTTTACCACACATCCTTCATCTCACATAATTACTATTTTGTTGTGCTGGTGAGGACATTAAAGGTGCCTCATAGCAACCTTTAAGTGCACAGTACAGTCATCGTGCTGTGATAGGTCCCAGAACTTACTCATCTTAGCAAAAGTTTGTATCCTTTGACCGCATTTCCCTGGAAACCATCATTCTACTCAGTTTCTATGAATTTGATGTTTTTAGGCTCCACAAATAATTGAGCTGATACAATATTTGTCTTTCTCTGCCTGACTTATCTCACTTAGCATAATGCCCTCGAAGTCCATCCACGTTATCCCAAATGCCAGGATCTCTTCCTTCTTTATGGCTGAACAGTATTTTACTCTGTGTGTGTGTGTGTGTGTGTGTGTGTGTGTGTGTGTGTCTGCACCACATTTTGTTCATCTGATGGACGCTTGGACTGTTTCTAGGTCTTGGCTTTTGTGAAAATGCAGCAATGGACATGGAAGTACGTAGATTTTTTTGAGATGGCAACTTCCACTCCTTTGGATATATACCCAGAGGTAGGATTGCTGGGTCATATGGTAGTTCTATCTTTTCAAGTCGATTTGATGGTTAGAGTTTTATTATTTATTTATTTATTTATTTATTATTTAGGTGATTTGTATTTTTTTTTAAGATTTTATTTGAGAGAGAGGGAGGGACACTGAGAGCACAAGCAGGGGAGGGGCAGAGGGAGATGTAGACTCCTTGCTGAGCAGGGAGCCCAATGCAGGACTTGATTCTAGGACCCCGGGATCATGACCTGAGCTGGAGACAGATGCTTCACTGACTGAGCCACCCAGGCTCCCCAATGGTTAGAGTTTATAAAAAACACAACAACCTCCCTTCCCCTCAAAAACCCCAAAAGAGTTTCTCGTCTCTTGGCTTAATTTTCCAATTAATTTTGGTCTAGGGTAACACAAACATGGCTTTCTCCATGGTGTCCCGTTGTCACTTACATACCCTTTGAACACATTTGTGCAGATGTGTGCTGTTGGACATCCTGGGTTACAATCATAACTCTGGGACGCCTGGGGTGGGGAGCGGACCGTCTGCTTTCAGTTGAGGGTGTGACCCCGGGGTCCTGGGATCGAGTCCCACATCGGGCTCCCTGCATGGAGCCTGCTTCTCCCTCTGCCTGTGTCTCTGCCTCTCTCTCTGGGTCTCTCATGGATAAATAAATAAAATCTTAAAAATAAATACATAAATAAAAGCACAACTCCTTCACCTGTGCAATCTTAGGAAAATTTGGCTTTTATGTCTCATTTTTCTCTATGCCTCATGTGACCATAGTTCCATCCCGTAGCCTTCTAAGTTTTAAATGAGCTATTTCCCGTAAAACTCTTAGTAAAAAAGTAAACTATTCCTTAGACCCTGTAATAGTCAATGTATTTGCTACCAGCTACAGAGCACAAAATATCAAAGTAGTAGTATTGGTAAAAACTGTTTTCCCATACTTTGCAGCTTGTCGATTTAAAGCGGAAGAGCGTAGAGTATTTAAACCATACTTTTTTATTGCAATGTAACACACAGAATAGAAAAATGCACACACGGCAAAGGTACAGCTTGGTGACTTTTACCGTGGTGAGAACTCTTAAGACCAGACCTGCCCTCTTAGCAGACTTCCAGTTGTCACAATTATATTGTTCCAAAAAAAAAAAAAAAAGTAAAAAGAATAGAATGAGTCACTCATCATGTTTCTACCCGGACCCATTATGTTGTTTCGGTTTTATATTCAATAAAGGCACGTCTGTGCCTACTGATAGGTGTGTGTGCTCACTGCCACGGACGCGCACGTCTTTGTCTGCGGCTCCTCGCCTATCGCTCCAGCACAGTGTCGTCCCCGTCGCTGCCGGCCGTCCTCGCCTCCCACCTCTCCTGCGACGCCTACAGCTTGGTGGGTGCTAGTCTGGGGGCAGAGCGGCTCCAAGCGCCATCGGCCTGTGGGTGCGCGGGGGTGGGGTGTGCAGAGGGTGCAGGGGGTGCAGAGGGCTACTCTGGGGGGTGCAGGAGGCTACTCCGGAGGGTGCAGGGGGTGACTCTGGGGGGTGCAGGGGGTGACTCCGAGGGGTGCAGGGGGCTACTCCGGGGGTGCAGGGGGTGCAGGGGGCTACTCCAAGGAGTGCAGGGGGTGCAGGGGACTACTCTGGGGATGCAGGGGGCTACTCCAGGGGGTGCAGGGGGCTACTCTAGATCTGGTGGCGGCCGGCCCGGGAATTGTCTGTCTGGAGAACCCCGTGCTCTGCGGGCCTTGGTCAGATTTACGGATTTGCCCGCAATCCTCGGTTGGTCCCCTGCATCCCATTCTCTGCCCAAAAGCTGGCATGATCTTTTCAAAGTATAGGGCTTGCGCTTGCGTCAGGGAACAATCCCCCGGGGGTCATTGTGGCTCTTAGGGTGAAGGCGGGAACCCTGGGCGTTCGGACGCCACCTCCGCCTGTCTCCCCGCCGTCTCCCACTTGATCGCCGATGGTGCCTGGTGTGTCAGTTGTGCGAACTGATAAGGCCCCTCAGAGAAACCCGTAAAGGGGGTGCTGCTGGCTGAACAACCAAGCCAAGCCTCCCCTCCGATTCTAAAATGACCCTAAAGTGAAATCGATTCTGCAGTGAAGTTGAGCGGTGGCGGTGGTGAGGGCGTGGCCTGTAGAGCCCCTCGTGGCCGAGAGCCCGCTCACCCCGGGGCCCCGCAGGACCGAGGTCTCCGAAGAAAGCGGGGAGGAAGGACATCCGGGACCGCCCAGCAGAGGCGGGGAACTGTTGCAGTGGCACATCCTGGGCCCCGTTGCCACAGCAGCCCCAGGCTTAAGAAGGTAAGACCCTAAGGGAATCTCAGCTCACCCCTGAGGTTTCCCACTGGCGGCTGTAAGGCAAGGAGACGGGGATGCCACAGGGGTCAGGACTCATTTTCACTCCATCTATCCCACCGCTGGCCGAGACCCGCAGGAGGCCCCGGGCAGGGACGTCTGTGAATGTGACGAGGAGGCCACGGGGCCCGGCCTGGGAAAGAAACCCCATTGTCCTCCCCCGGAGCTCTGAGTCCGTCCACCTTGGGACACGGTGTTGAGAGTGGTCCTGAAAGTATAGCTTTTCTGCTGCCAAAAGTCAGTCTTATCACCACGTCAATACTCTTTTTTTTTTTTAAGGATTATTTGAGAGAGAGAGACTGAGAGTAGGAGTTACATGGAGAGAGAGTCGGCTCCAGCATCCGGCTCTGTCCCAGGACCTGACATCGTGACCCGAGCCCAAGGCAGACACCTCACCGATGGAGCCCCCAGGAGCCCTTGCGCTCTTTACTATTGGCAGTTTTTTAGACGATTAATTTTGTTTTCTAACACTTTGATGTTCTGACGTGTGTGAGCGCCGCTCCACGAGGGCTGGGGATGTGCGAGGTGGGGGACGCAGTGACACAGCAGCTGCCTCCTGGGAGCTTCTCCAGCGGAGGGAGGAAGGGGTCACGCAGGGAACCAAGAATCAATAGCACTGGGAGATCTCTTAGGGAATAGGGAGCAAGATTTTTGATAGTTTCAACCTAGAGGTAAGGCGTCTCTAATATTCCAAGATGAATTACAGGAGTTCTCTTTACGGCCCAGTGTTACGTTGATAAAGTTGCATTCACTGCCTTCCCATGGAAACCCAAACATTGCCTCATACCTGAAGCACCCAGGTTCTCCCATTTTGGGGACAGGCACAGCCACGACACTCCAAGCTCCACATGTCACAGGAGACGAGGCATCGTGCACACGGGGCCTGATTTAGAGAGAGCGATGAGCTCCACTCGAGGCCTTGGACTGAGAGACCTGCGGTGGACGTCACGCAGAAGTCGTCATCGGCGGCCACTGGTGTGGTTTGAAGGTCACCAGACGCGTTATGACTGTGTTCATCCATCTGTTCTGTTCCTTTTTTTTTTTAAGATTTTATTTATTTATTCATGAGAGACCCAGAGAGAGAGGCAGAGACAGAGGGCACAGGCAGAGGGAGAAGCAGGCTCCATGCAGGGAGCCCGACGCGGGACTCGATCCCGGTACCCCGGGGTCACGCCCTGGGCCAAAGGTGGACGCCCAACCACAGAGCCCCCCAGGTACCCCCAACAATAAATTATTTAATGCATTTTTATTAATTTGGTTAAACGTGACTTTACAAGGCTGTACTGTTTGTACGAAAACTACATTTTACTCTTGAGAAGAACTCCATAAAAGTCCCCTGAAACTGATAAAAATCAGTCTAATCTCGTTACATAAAAAGTATACAAATATGGAAAGATGTGCACCTGAAATTGCTTCCCAAGTGTTTTAAAACTGTCTTTCCTTTTTTTAAAATAATTATTTATTTATTCATGAGAGACAGAGAGAGAGAAGCAGAGACACAGGCAGAGGGAGAAGCAGGTTCTTCTCAGGAGCCTGATGCGGGACTCGATTCTATTTTTTTAGATTCTTTTTTTTTTAGATTCTTTTTTTTATTATTATTTATGATAGTCACAGCGAGAGAGAGAGAGGCAGAGACACAGGCAGAGGGAGAAGCAGGCTCCATGCATCGGGAGCCTGACGTGGGATTCGATCCCGGGTCACCAGGATCATGCCCTGGGCCAAAGGCAGGTGCCAAACCGCTGCGCCAACCAGGGATCCCCCTGTCCTTCCTTTTAAAGACTAAAACTGAGGTTAAAACAAAACAAAACAAAACAAAAAACGATGAAATATGGATTATCTATTGAAGAATGGTAGTGTGGTGTTTGACATCCAAAAGACCCTCGTCCTCCATGCAAACATTCGGGAGCTGGTTTAGATTCTCCCTGTTTAGGATTAGCTGTGGGAGGTTCATGCGTGTATCGTTTCCTGATGATTCCTTGAGGATCACGAACATTCTCCATTAAAGAAGGATGCACCTGCTGTGTCTATAGAGATGGTAAAGAAGGTTTGCAAGTTGGCAGCACTCGCGAGTCCGGGATGCACACGGGGCACCGTGCTGGGAGGCCTGTACTGAGCCCGGGGGTTGTGGTCTGGCCTCGTTGAGGGCATGAGATGGGGCGAGGCTTGGACTATTCCTGGTGCCTTCCTTGCTGCTTCTAAAACAGGCTTTCTGGGAGCTACTTTAAGTGTCGCCGGGGTGCGAGCCCGGGCGTGGGTTCCACTTCGACCAATGAAGACACGGCGGGCGATCAGAGTAACTTATCTTTAGAGCAAAATAAGAGAATTACATCCCGCGTGTTGTAACTGAAGAATGATCACAGGCTCCCTAACAGTCCCAATTTTCTCTCTCTCTCTGTTTTTTTTTTTTTCCTGGAATTTCCGGAATACGGAAACTCAGTGAAGTTCTCCAGCGTGCGGTTTCCTCCTGCGGCCAACGTGGGCCAGTGCTCACTCACGCCGTCGTGACCCCCGGGCTAGCCCTGTGACCGCAACCACCCACAGGATAGTCCCGCACGGCTGCCTCTACAAAGTCTTGCCTTGTAAGAATATTCCTAATTAGGGAAGAAAAAGGCCCTTTTTGAAAGGAGAAAAAATGAGTGGGAAATATCAGAAAGGGAGACAGACCATGAGAGACTCCTAACTCTGGGAAATGAACAAGGGGTGGTGGAAGGGGAGGAGGGCGGGGGGGTGGGGGTGACTGGGTGATGGGCACTGAGGGACGCTTGACGGGATGAGCACTGGGTGTTATTCTGTATGTAAATTGAACACCAATAAAAAATAAATTTATTAAAAAAAAAGAAAAAAAGAAGAAGGCCCCTTTTAACTTGTCTCCCAGGCGAAAAATCGGCCCCGACTGGGGGGAAGAGACCTGGAGGTTCCGGGGGCGCCTTTCTTGGATGAAGAGCAGCCCCGTTGAGATAGTTCCTGGTTGGGCCGTGGATGAGGAGCCTCCGTGGCCGTGAGGAGAAGACCTCACAGCTGACCAGACCCTTCCTGGGGCCTCCATGGGCTCGCTGACGACTTGTAGCCGAGAAGCAGGTGCACCGCGTCAGGAGTCCGACTGCATCAGCTCTATGATCTTACTGTAGACTCGCCGCGGTGCGTCCAGGCCCCAGATGAAGTCGAAGTGGTTCCAGTCGGGCAAGAGGTCAAAGTACCGGAGGTTCCTGATTTGGGGGATTGTCCTGGCCACATCCTGGAGGGTCACAAGGACGTCATTGCCACCGGCCCATATGGCAGTAGGCACCTTCATGGCACTCAGGTCGTAGAGCGGGGGACGGCTCTACGGGAGAGAGAAGGAGCGTCCGTGAGAGAAGGCTTCCCACGCAGCCGGGGAGGCCGCGGGTGAGCCCCGAGGGAAGGAGAAAGAGCGCCTTCGATGGTCCCTATCTTCAAGGGGGCGGTCGACAAACACTCGCCTACAAAGCAGTGTGCGTCAAGGGCCACAGGACGCTGCCCCCAAACCACGGGAGGTGGGCTAAGAAGAAGCGACTTCTGGCTTCCTGTGCGGAGGAGTCGCTCGAAATGACCCTTGAGGGACCGTGGGACTTTGCCGGATAGGGATGCGGTGGGAGGGCTTCCCGGCAGGTGGCAAAGGCATGAATAGCACCCTCGGGAAGGCAGGGCGTCCCGGGAACCCAGGGAAGGAACTCTGAGCCAGACGGTGTCGATCTAGGATTGGAGACAGGCAAGGTCCACACCCCAGGCCCAGGTGCTTGGACATCCTTCGGAAGTGGGGGGCAGGGGGCAGGGTCTTTCTCAGAGCTCAGTCTTGGGTTGACTGCAGGACCGTGAGCCCGGGACGCCGGAGGGAGGAAGGGCCAGCTGGAGGCGGACACTGGACAATGTAGACAGGCGTGGCGGTGGCCCGGAGAAGGGACGATCGGCGTCGTCGGGCATTGGGGTGGCTTAAGACCTCCAAGGGAGAAGTGTCAGAGGCGGGCTGACAATTAGCAGAAAGCAGCGCGTGCCGGTGGGGCGGGGATGAGGGAGGCCGTCCAGAAGGGGACGTCTGGGTTGGGGATGCGGATGGCCACCCCACGTTGAGGGTTGGGGTCTGGGAGGGGGCCGTGGGGACCCCCAGGGCAAACACCTGCAGGTGAGAGCCGGGCCCTGGGTTCGGCGACTCACATAAGCAGCTGCAGTGGAAAGAGGAAGCCCTGGGGCCCAGTGTGGGGCCCCCAGGAGGTGGGGACGCTCGCCTTGGCCCCGCACGCATCAGGAACGCTGATCAAAGGCAGAGGGTGGGTGAAGGGGGACGCGTGATGGACTCGCAGGGTGACGGCAGGTGCCCGTGTTTCAGAAGCAGCAGCAGGGGTGAGGGGAGGTAGGACGGCGGGGCGGGGGTGTGGCAGGCACACCGGAACAGTCGCGGGCCTCCGTTTTCTGGGAGAGGAAGGAAGGAGACGGGCCGGGGGCTCTTGGACCGCGTGAAGGGACATGGGGAATGTCAGCCATGCAGCAGGCGAGGGTCCCGGGTGTGCCAGGTCCGCAGCCGGGTGAGGAGGGCCTGGCCCCAGCACAGGCTGCCCCTCGGGGCTCACGGGGCCAGGAGAGCATGGAGATAACGGAGATCATGGAGAGCAGCTTCTGGTGACCGAGTCCTGCTCGGAGCAGGGTCGGTGGGGACCCGGGCACCCAGGCCGCCAGGATGCCAGGCACCTCCGTCCTTCCCTCCACGGAGCCGGGGGACACGCTGACCGCCCGGGTCCAAGTGTGCGTAGGATGCTTTGCCTCGCTCTCTCGTGGACGGAAGGGCCGGGAAGTGTCGGGAAGTGGGCCCAGCTCGCCACGAGGGGGGTGCGCGCCTCCTGAAGTGACGGCCTCCTCCACTTCCCGACGGCAACCCTCCAACAGGCCTTGCTGTGCCTGCTGTTCTCTCCCTTTCTCCTCCAGGCCCCGAGCTGAGCGCTTGCGGACACGTGTCCGTGAACAGCCCGGTGTGTGGGGCAGGGGACCCTGTCGGGGGCTGACAACGGCCCTGTCCCGGCGGTGGCACCATCACGCGAACACCGTCTTTCTCGAAACTCATCGATTTGGAAAATCAGGGCATTTTATTGTATGTAAATCGCACCGTAAGCGTAAAAAAGGATAATAATATCCCTGGTTCTCTCGGTCGTCTCAAGGGCTGGAAGAGTTATTTGTCTAACAATTCAGTCCCTTCGTGAGAAATCGACGGGTCTGGTTGGCTGATTTGATGCTCAGAAACAACTTAATTGACCCATATTTGGATTAATAATTGACCTCATGTACCCGCCTGGGAAAACAATGGAAAAGGTGAATTTAATGTGCTCAGTTCATATTGAGAAGCCCAGCTCCTGACTTCGAGGGAAAAAATGGTGGCAACAAGATTAATCCCAGGCCCAGGAGGCAGAGTCTACAAATCCTGGTGTGAAAAATCAGAGTGGAAAAAAGATGCTGAAAGCTCAACTTTTCATGGGTGCATAATATTCCTTTAATTTTCATGGGAGCCTTTTTTTTTTTTTCTGCTGGAGCCAAGAACTAGATATTCATTTTCTCTGTACATTTTTTAATATATTTTCATAAAACAATTTTCATTATTACACAGTCAACAAAAGCATGCTAAAACCCAGCTCAGTTGCATGGCTGGGTCTTGCCGTAACTGTAAGCGAAGAAGCAAGATTAAAAATTGTGCAGAAAAAAAAATTTAAAAAAATAAAAATTGTGCGAAAGCAGCCGCACTGAGAAGATTGGAATAAATGCAGTAAAATATTGATACACCCAGTGTGCTTTGGGTGGAGGGATTATAAATTATTCACGTCCCTTAGGATATGCTTCTTTTGTTTCTATTTTACTTATTTTTAGATTTTTCTTTTTTACAATGAGTGCATATTTAAATTAGTCATTTTTTAAAAAGCTCTATCGATCGATGAGAATGCCACCAATTACAGGTAGGATTCTTTTCACTGTCCAATAATTTATTTTTTTAAAAAGATTTTATTTATATTCATGAGAGACACACAGAGAGAGGCAGAGACCCAGGCAGGGGGAGAAGCAGGCTCCATGCTGGGAGCCTGATGTGGGACTCGATCCCAGGACCCTGGGGTCACGCCCTGAGCCGAGGGCAGACGCTCAACCCTGGAGCCCCCCAGGTGCCCCCCACTCTCCAATAATTCCTTATTATAATGTCTCAAAAGCCCCAGCTCACCTGATTGTAGTGATGCATGTTCTCAGCTTCACTTCCCCAGTCATAAGCTCTGAATTCATCAGATCCATAAAGCTGAAATACATGTTTTTTTTTTTTTTTTTTTGCAAAAATCATCAGAGTAAGAATCACAGTTGCTAACAGCAGATCTTAGACAACCACCACGCAGCGGAGCCCCTGGATCAGCAGAGGGACATGCATCCACTTTTACCACCAGACACACGTGGCCATCGGGTGGCGGGGGGCATCTCCCTTGGTTTGGAGGAGCAGCTAACAGAAAAACCAAGACCCCCTTGGGGGGCCTCAGCCGCGGGATGATGCTCTCTGGGGAAGTTTCCATCTGACGCCTTCCCGGGTCACCTCTTGCTTCAGCTCGGGGTCTGTTTGACAAGCTCCGACCTTAACGGAGGGCTCACCTATGTCTCCTGCCTGGTCTGCACCATCCCTTCTCCTTTCCCTTAAAATTTGGGGAAACCAAGCCAGAGATGGTGACAAAGACACCCTAGAAGCTGCCTCGCAGCCTCCGAGGGTGGGGCTGCTGACTCCCTCCGTTCGGAGGTGCTGACATCGGCGGCCTCTCCCGTGGCGAGGACCCTACCTGTTTTATATGCAGTATGTTCTGTATTGACGATCCGGTGGGCGCGTGGGACATGTACACGTCCATTCGGCTCTGAAGGGAAAGAAGACGTGGCATAGCAGCAGCTACCCAGAGCGGGAAGCAGAGAGCGACCGAGCGAAGGTGCAGCGGCCAATGCTGGGGGTCGGGACAGGACGAGGCAAAGGCCCCCAGGTTAGTCACAATTCACACCAGGCGCCGGAATGTGGGCAACGAACGGGCTGGCTGAGAGCAGGTGTGGCCGGCGCGTGGGGAGCTGGTGCACGCCGTCCGTCCCCGACCCGTGGGGCGACCCCACGACGTCAGGACAGGACCCTGTCAGTGACCAGCTTTAGCACCTTGGCCCAGGGATCTGACACCCGCGCGTGTCCGTACTTTCGCCTGCTAAACGAACATCCCCAAGATCATCCCGTGTCCGGCTTTCGCGAAGATGACACGATCTTGCAGAAGAAAAGCGACACGTCCTCGATTCCCGTGGCGCAAAAGCGATCAAGGGAGCCGCTAAAAGGATCCGCTTTTGAAGAAGCGGATCTGGGGCCGAGTGGGCCGCCCCGGGGAATGCTCAGCAGGTGCAGACCCCGCATCCTGCGCCCGGAAGTCCCCCCACGGGAGACAGAGACTTGATGAACCCACCTGCTCCTCTTTTGTGGGGAAACGTCTGTCTCCACTCCATCCTGCCTCCTGCTTTCCAGGGTAAGTGAGGCGTTTTATCAGAGGCCAAAGTCCCCCCCAGCGCATGAGGCCGTGGGAAATATGTGCAATGCTTGTCTGCACTTTTTTTCTTTTCTGGGATTTTTTTTTTTTTTTTAATGCACTAGGCTGGTGGTAAAACCCAACTGACCCTCGTAATGGTGGCTGAGAGTAAACGTGTGGAAGTCCCACCCACGCGGGGACATCGGCTTCCGCACCTATGACAAAGGATGGAAGGATGAAGCCACCAACCCACCCTTCACAGTCATGGTCCATCGGATTCCCGACCTACGCACAGCGTGCGTGTCTACACCTCATTTGTTTACACGGCCTAACAGCTGCATCAAAGCGAGTCAAAGGAAAGCTGGAAACTCTTAAAGCCTCAGATGCTCCCATCACCATCATACGTACCGTATTCATGTTCTTCTTGTTGGATCCGGCCCATAAGGACATAAATTCACTACAAATCACCCACAATATTTTATTGTTGCAGATTCTGATGGAAGGTACCTTCCCCGTCTTTAGAAAGAAACCTTTGGTACCGAAAAATCTCTGTAAAAATAAACAATAATTAGCGTCTCAAGAGCTGTTTTCGGACCCGTTGACATTCCCTGCCCCCCCAGGAGTGAGGGTCCTTGGACATCTACTTGCATTTGTCTTTGCTGTTTCCATCAAGGAGACAAGTCCCTGGGGAAGGGGGGGGAGATACGAGCTAGGAAGGCGTCTCTATCCAGGGAAGATCAACAAGCACAATTTGGAAGAGACGGCCCTGCCCTAAGGATCTTGGACTCAAGTCCACTCTCCACGGTGAAGCTCCCCTGTCACGTGCAATCAGTAACTCCCTATGATTCTGATTTCTCATTCATTGGCCAGAAAGCCAGAGCAATTTCCCCGTTAAGGACAAACACCGCCTTGACTAGGAAGGGAGAGCGGGGTTTTCCTGAAAACACCATCGTTTCAGCCGCGTCCCACCAGAGCCAGCTCTCGAGCCGGAGTGCGGAGCATGGCGTCCTGAAGGTCGGGACTCTGGACGGAAAATGCTGGATGTCACAGGAGGCGGCACGGTGCAGACTTACAGGGCTTGGGTGGGGTCTCTGCTGGGAGGACTGGAGCTTCGGGGGCCCCAGACCTGTGGTGGTGGCAGGGATCAGGGACTGGGGCTCAGGGAGGTGGGAAATCGGGGAGCAGGGACCGTGAAAGCGAGAGAAGCCTCGGCCCCCACCTCCGCCTGCAAAGCAGTACGTATGCAAAATGATGCACTTGGAGGTAGATGTGTCCAACCCAGGATTTAATGTCACTAATTTGTCTGCTCGACTCTGCTCCAATGTGGAGAGTGTCCCAAACCAGCTGATGTCAACACACTGCAACAGGACTATCAGCCACACAGAAGGGAGCCTGCCCCACTGAGCTTGCAGTAAACGGCACAGAATTGCTGAAACCCACCATCAGGCTCCACAGAAAGTCACCCTGGCGTCAGCTCACAGATGATGTTTCTTCTCATTCCTGTCATGTCACCCTAAACCAGGGCCTCGTTTTATTTATTTATTTATTTATTTATTTTTATTTATTTATTTATTTATTTATTTATTTATTTATTTATCTATCTATCTATCTATCTGTTTATTTATTTATATGAATTTATTTTTTATTGGTGTTCAATTTGCCAACCTATAGAATAACACCCCGTGCTCATCCTGTCAAGTGTCCCCCTCAGTGCAGGGCCTTCTTTTATATACGAATCACCGTGAAAACTTTATTGGTCTCCTTGACTTCATTTTGGCCCAAATCCATTTTAGCCGACAAGTTTAAGGGGCAATTTTGGCCAAAATACCATGTGCGTTGTGGCAATGGCGTTGTTAGAGAAACATAAAGCAAAGAAACATACAAAAAAAAATTTCGATGGGTCAGTCGGCCACCAAAATACTTTTTTGACCCTTGGAAAATAACCGGTCAATGCTTGGATGGATAATCGAGCTGGAAGGCATGTAGGTCTCTGGAAACTAAAGCAAGCTCCCCGGTGGGAGGCCCTGTTATTCGGGCTTATCTGACATTGGAGTCCTAGAGCTCGGGGATCACACGGAGCTTAGAAATTGTGCTTCCCCTTGGGCATTGTGACCAATCAACCGGCCCGGGGGATCAAGAAGGAAGCCAGGTAACCTGTGAGGAGACTTTGCGCTGACCCAGCACCAGTTCAGCACCCGCTAGACGCTTGGGTCCGTTCACGGCTGAGGATAATGACGTGTTTATGGGACTTGTGGCCATGCACGTGGGTACAGACACACACGCGCACAAGGACGCACACGGCACGCGGTCACAGAATCTGGTTTCTACAGATTTCACGTGAATTTCCTACTTTCCTATGTTCACTGTGTGATCGGTCTTAAAATAACAAGGGTCGACAACCCAGAATGGGATCCTCAGATAGGTTTTGGCGAAAATGAGGAGCCTACCTTGATTACGGAATTCGGAAGTAGAAAAAAACTGGTAAAAATGCCCGTGGGGTATTTGAATGAGACCACCGGACCCAGGGCAAAATTCATTCTGATTCTCCGTGCCAGCTCAGGCATGCTGGAAAAGGCCACAAATCCTAAGAGAACAGGAGACAAGACGATCTGTAAAAATCCGAAATACCGAGGCAGCGTCCCTCCGACCAAAGGGGGCTGTGCTGTGGCATCTTGTCCTGTTGCTGTGACCCTGCGAGTGACCTGGGGCCCGCTTCTGCATTGCCCTGCAATGACAACCTGCCTTCCTTCCTCCTTGCTCTCAAGCGTCCATTTTTCTTGAATTCTGGACAATGAAGTCGCTGGGGGAGGGAGGGCCCACGGCGGGGCTGCCACCGGGGCCCTGGGGCACCTCCCCCCACGCGAGGGCACCCGCAGCACCGGCACAGAGCTCCCAGGAGCGAACCATTGGCTCCCGGAGGTGCACTCATCAGCTCTTCGTGCAGCCTCATCCAGTTACTCCCCACTGATTTTCCTCACAGTGCAGGGGATGCCATCCCTCTCGGGGCTGCATGGCGTGCTTGCTCCCCTCCAGAGTCTCTGCTGGTGTCCCTCCTCCCTCGCTGGTCCTGCCAAGGCTGCCTGCACTTGCTCTCACCTGCCAGCAACAGCGGAGCATGCACCTCCTGCCCTGTGAGGATGGGGGTGGAGACCAGTGCGCTGCAGGGGAAAGCACCTGGGGCATCTGTGTATTTGGGTTCCCTGAGAGGCCTTCCTGGGCCCCCCCACTGTGTGCGTGTGTGCATATGTGTGCACGAGGGTGTGCACAGGGGTGTGTGTGGAGGCGTGTGCGTGCACGAGGGTGTGTGTGGGTGTGCACAGGGGTATGCGTGGGGGTGTGCATGGGGGTGTGCGTAGGTGTGTGCGTGGGGGTGTGCATGGGGGTGTGCATGGCGGTGTGTGCGTGGAGGTGTGTGTGGAGAGTGCACATGCAAGGGGGTGAGCATGGGGATGTGCACAGGGGCGTGCAAGGGGCATGCATGGGGGGTGTGCATGGGAGTGTTCATGGCTGTGTGCCTGGGTGTGTGTGTGGGGGTGTGCATGTGCACAGGGGTGTACACGGGTGTGTGCATGCCGCCATAGCAGACTTTTCTCTGACGTTCTTGTAGAGCCACTGAAACCATCGCGGCCAGAAAGCAAACTGATGGTGTTGAGGGCCGCGCAGCTGCTAGAGGACTTCTCCTAGGACAGCTTTGGAGGCGTGTAGACCCAAGCCCTGCTGTGCCCATGCGGACTGGTGGGCAGTGGGAGTCCGGGCTGCTGACGTCTTGCCCACAGAGAGTCCTGCCCACGTAACAGACGTTGCTCTGCCCAGGGCGCGGAGGAAGCTCCCTGACGCTCGCAGGCCCAGGCGGTGTGGAGGAAGGCTGCTCGGGTGTGTCCTGTTTTCTGCAGACCGGGTGGGAGCCCACGGGCATCCTGCCCACCCCTCTCGGGCCGCTCAGGCCATCCCTGCCCGGCCGCGGGCCCAGCACCCGCCCTGAGCGGTGATGCCAACAGCCTTGCATCCGTGCCGCGTGTCTGTTTCCTCCTCCAGGGGTGGAAGGCGCCACAGAATTGCGCTGATGCTCCGTCGGTGCAGAGCCTGTTGGCCAGGGTAGGAGAGTGGCTGCCCGTCCGTGGCACGCTTCTGTCTGTCTCCCTCTAGATCTTTTATGTCCTTTGCGGCTTATGTCCTGTGACACTCACTGCCTGTTCCACGTGGAAACAGCCTGTCGCTGTCAAGCGCTGATAAATCCACGTCTGCCATCGATGGCAATGGCTGTAGGGACTCTGCCGTGACGATGCTGTCCACTTTTTGCAGACTCTTGTGCAGTTTTGCAGGAAGGGGCTCATCACTCTCCGGGGGTATTTTACGTCACGAGGCCTCACCTTCCTAGCTCAGCGCAGGGGGCCTAGAAACTCACTCTCTGGGAACACTTCTTTGGATCTGGGGCACGTGGAGATCACATGGCGGGGGCCAATGCGCTGCTGTGACCGGAAATGGAGGAGCGACTCGGCCTACACGCCGCCTTGAATCCAAGGACATCACCCCGTAGGGCTGCAGCACGTGTCCCACCCAGGATGGGGAAACTGAGAGCAGACTACGTGGTGGCGACTCTGCTGCCGTCTGAGCGCGACCCGCTGCGAGGCTCCGCCCCTCGCAAGACACTGCCGTCTGTGCACATACCTATCGTGGTGCCCAGGGAGTGTCCGATGAAGTACAGCTTCTGCTGCCCCGTTTTGTTTACGATGAAGTCTATTATTCCTGGGAGGTCGTATCTGGCCATCTCGTCGAAACTGCAAAATAAAACGGGGGCTTGGACACCGTGGCGCCCGAGGTCAGAACTCCGCACGTGGTCACTTTATTTCTTGCCTGCGGGGTTCCGCGGCCGTCACCGCTGTGCACCTCGTTATTCACCCAGTTATGTGCAGGCTGGAAGGCGACAGGACTGGTTTCCGGGCACGTGCGTGGCCTCAAGGCCAGTCCCGCCCCCTCCTTCCCTTCTCCCCCTGCCCGTCCCCATCTGCCTTGCCCGCCTCTCCTGCAACCCCCCCACGGGCCACCTCAAGATCTTCAGGCTGTTTCGCACTCAGCCATCGTGACCCACTGCAGCCGAGGAACTCGTGGCAGATTAGCGAGTGCCCTGAGCTCCAGTTTGCTTGTCTCTAACGAAGCCTGCGCCGGGGCAGGGCAGCTATGGGGACCAATGGCAGGCGCCACAGCGGGTGCACCTGTCACCGATGCCTCCTCCGCTGTCAAGATCTGTCCCACGTGCACCAGGCCGCACAGCAGCAGCTCGGCCAGCAGCATGCAGGACAACAGAAAGACCCACGTGCTGTTTAGTAGAGCCGGGCCCCCCGTGCTGGCGCCTTGTTACAAGAACCTGCGAGGAAATCCGTGGGCCAACGTGCCCGAGTGTGAGTGCATCCTTGTGATGCCTTATAGTAAACAAGCCCCGAGCTCCGGCCGAAGGCCAGTGGCATCAACTAGTCCCTGATGCTTGCCGCTGCCTGAAAGCTCTGACCCTCACCGCCCCTTCGTACCCAGCCTGTCAGTGGGAGCCGGGTGCCCCCTCAGTGTGGCAGGAATGCGCCGGCGCAGGCTTGCAAACAGGGCCTTAGCCTTGCGGGGGGGCAGGGGCGGGGGTGGGGGAGGCCTGCCCTCCATGACCCCGTGTTCACTAGCAGCAGCAGCAGTGGCAGCGGGCACCTGGGTGGCCCCGTTAACAGTCTGCCTGTGGATGGGGTCCCGGCCCCAGGTCCTGGGATGGGGCCCCGCATGGTGAGGGTCTGTGCTCAGCAGGGAGCCTGCTTCTCCCTCTCCATCTCCCTCCCCCTTGGCCTGTTGCTCTGGCTGCTTGTGCTCATGCACCCCGTCTCTCATCCTCTGTCAAGTAAATAAATAAAACCTTAAAAATAAAAAAAGAATCAGGTAGCATGTGAGAAGATGGTTCTCCGTGGCCCGTGAGCGAGGTTTTAAAGGCCTCATGCTGGAGTTGCCCTGAAAACGGCGTCCGATACCATCTCCACCGGGGCTTCTCATAATACCCGGGCCGGCACGCTGACCAGCTGGCCAGGAGGAGACTCGCGGCAGCAGCAGGATGAATGCAGGCCTCGCAAGGCCAGGTACTTTGCTCACGCTCGAGTGCTCGCCCGGCGGACACGCTCAGCACACGTTGGCCAACGGGTGCACGCCTGGTCACGGAATCCCCGGAACCATCCCGCGGGATGTGCCTGCACATCCTACCGGGGTGAACCGGGTGTTAAAATCACCCTGTTACCACGATGTACCCGCTGGTGGGAGGGTCGGAGAAATCAGACCTCCCGCTATGCCTCTGCTCGGAGCTCCTCGTAGAAACCGCAAGGACCCAGGTGACTCCCGAGGTGAGAGGTACCGTTGGCGTCATGCACGCTAAGCAACGGTCTCCAACTTTCCCCGTGATGCGTCTTAGATTCAGTTTACCTGAAGGCCCAGAATTTTTCCTCGGTCGCTGAGAGCGTTCTGTGTCTCCTCGACCAAGTGTTCCCCCGACTGTTTCCCATCCAGACGTCGTAACCCGCGTCTGCGAGAAGGAACCCAAGGCTGCCGTTGGCATAATTCTCAAGCCAGGAGGCGTTGTCGGCAAACAAGGCGTGCTGCAGGTAGACAACGGGCCGGGAACCTGGAAGGAGGGGGACGGGGGGAGGGCAGGCGGCTCAGGTGTCTCGGCGCGCAGGGCCCTGCTACAGCCTCAGGGTTCCTGTGTCCCGGAGCTGCCCCTTGAAGGATCCCCGCTGAATGGACGCAGCAACAGCGCTTCACAGCTGCTAGGAACCTCCCAGGGCCGCCCTGTTCCAAGGTGCAGGGCAGGACTCAAGCCCGAAGCGGGTACTAGGAGGAGCACTCGCCTTTGCGTCTGTCTGGGGTCTGCTCGCGGAGACACGGGGACCATCGCGTCCGACCGAATCCCGCGCCCCTTCCCGGCGGGAGGAAGGGCGAGCAAGTAGACAAGGACGGACTCATTCTGCAGGCCGAGCTTCCAGCCCAGGCCCCGGCCTCTGCCCATGGGACGCCTTGGAACCCCAGGATCCGTTCAGCATCCCCGTGACGACTGTCGGGAGTCCCCATTCCCGCGGGAGAGGGGATTGAGGGAGGTGAGGAGAACCAGCGCGCATGTTTCCAAAAGGGCACCATAATTTGGGGCATAAGGGACAGGCTCTGGAGCCAGGCTGAGTTTGAATCCTAATTCCATCGCTTGCTAGGCGTGTGGCCCCAAGCCGGTTATGGAGCCCCGGTCCATCCCCGGCAAGACACCAACGTCCTGGGGACGCTGAGAGGGTCCCTGACGTGAATCAGCGTAAAGCTCTTAGAATACTTCGCTTAATACACACGGGATGGGCCTTATTTCCGAGCCTCCCCACAGCTCTCCCTCCTTAAGTAAAACCTTTCCTGGAAAAACTCCCTCCTTCCAGGGTTCCCAGCCGCCACCTCCCCTCCGGCCCTGTGTCGCCAGATTTCTTAAGGGAGACAAAGTCCCACACAGGTGAAACGGAGACCGAGAGTAACCGAAGACGCGAGATGCCCTGTTCATCTGAATTTCTGATAAACGGCGAACACGGGCCGTGTAAGCGCGTTGCCGTGTGGGGCCTGCACAGGGACCCGACCTGCTAGCGTCACCCGGGCGTCTCGTGCTTCCTCGGCTGCCCCGACCTCCATCCCACTCTCAGTTTTTTCCCTGAAACTCCGGGATCAAATCCTGTTTCTTCCCGTCAAGCAGCAGATTCGGCTGCCTGCACGTGGGCCAGTGCGGCGGTCGGGGCGCGGGATGCGCCGCCTGGCCGTCCCAGCTCCTCTGCCTGCTGGTCTCGCTCCCTCACCCCATGCGTGGTGGTTACGTGTCCCTAAATAAGCAGCAGTTCCTCTGTGTTTGCACGGCCAGCTCTTCCTCCCAGAACCCAGGCCTTACTGACACCACGCTCGTTCCTGCCCCCAAACCTGCATCCCTCAGATGAAAATGTAGGAGAGCGTTGCAGGGTTCTTCCCCAGAAGAGTCGCAGACACGTCAAGGCCTTTGAATGTGACGTGTTGCATCCTGCAGGGGGAGGCCTGCTGTGTGAGCAGGTGCAGGAGACGCCAGGCGGCCGGCCGTTCCCCACAAGTGGGGCTGTGCATGCTCCGGGAGGCGGGGACGCTCCGCGTGAGGAGTTGGTGAGGCACGGGAGCAACGTGAGCCCGGCCTGGGCCTCCGCACCCTGAGCCCTGGGCCTGCTCGCCGTCAGCAGGACATGCCCCACCCCTCGAAGTCGGGTTCTTGCCTGGCTCCAGAGAACCGGACCTGCTCACCGTGTGAGGACCAGCCCGCCGGCCACCCCCCCCCCCCCCCCCGTCTGCCATCCTTCTTGCAGAGGACAAGCCTACCTGTGCTCCCGGCCTCCGCCCGGCCGTGCGGGATCCTGTTGATGCTGAGGATGTACCCGTCCTGCGTGGTGACCTCATACTCCTCGCTGGGGTAGCCGTTGTAGGTGATGATCTCGCTCTGCCCGGGGGAAACACAGACGTGAGCTCAGCGCCGCCTCTCCAGGTCGGCACCCGGGCCGCACGTGCCTCCTGGGGTGACTGATCTGAAACCTGTGGCCCCGGAAACTGTGCCGTCGATTCGCTACGTAAACCCCTGGCACGGCATCAGCAGAACATTCTCCGCTGTCTGCTGTGGGCAGGTCTGGGGTTGGGGGGCCGCGTGCGGGGTCGGCCTAGCCTTCTGGCAAAGCCGCGCGGTCACGCGCATTCCCAAGACCCCTTTCCATTTGGTAGAAGGCAGTCATACATATCATCCCAAGGGCTTAAAAATACAGATTTTTAACATGTTTAAGCTCTAGATTCAAAAGAGGAGGCCGTCCACCCCTTCTGTTTCGCTTTATGTTACTGGGAGGCGTCGCTTATTTGGCCAAATGGGAGGCTGTCCCTGGCTTGACTCTCAGAGCCCAGCAATCGTCGCCCACGGCGTATCTGGTCCCTCATCTGAGATTTCTTTCCTGCTCTCACGAGACCACAAACTTGCCTTACACGATGTCCTTTGGGACTTTGCATGATGACTTACAATATTCATCCACACTTCAGGATTCGCTTCGTTTTCCAGATTGAAGAAGCCGCCAGCATTTAGAGTTCCGGAGATCAAACAACAGGTCATTGTAAAAAACAACCACATCGTGGGGATGCCTGACAGAAGACATTGAACGATCACAGATTAGTTTTTAGACATCAGCGTTGACTGAGAAATGAAAATAGGGTGAAAGCTGGCCGGACGTCGCAGGAGCAGGTGGGGAGCACCGAGGGGAGCAGGTGCCGCAGGCCGAGGCTGAGCCTGTGAGGCTGCTCCTCCCGCAGCCTCCACCGCATCTGACTCTTGCCACGTCACTCACTAGGACCGAGGCTCATCTCTGGGTTTTCCTTCACTCCCAGGGGTTCAGGCCTGTTGAGTCTTTGCTCACCTGCGAATCGCCGGATGCTCAAGGACAGGTGTCCAAGCCGCGGCCCAGTGGCCAGTGCAGTCACGTACCTGCCCTCACCTTGGCTTCCCCCGAGGGAAGAGGAACAACTTGCAGACGGGCTGACACCCGGGTTCCAGGGATGGGATTATTGCTCTCGTGGACACCCGGGGCTGGGAGGGGTTGGGGGGAGGGTGTCTCACATTGAACCGCGACCGTTACAGCACCGTGACGGGCTCAGAGCTCCAGCCTCGCCACGGGCAGGCGCTCCGACCCCAGGCAACTCACGGAGCAGCTCCGTTTCTCGGTTTCCTTGTGGGTAAAACCAGAATAATAACCTAACCAATCAACTTACCGGGTTCCACTGAGGATCAGGCGACCCGACGAAGTCAGAGAGCTTTCACTGCGATAGACTGATGACTGACTTCTAGAGATCTCGAGCTTTACTTCTTGAAGATCTTAAAGAGCTTTCCGCGCATTGATGTCTGGTTGAAGACAGTTTTACATCAGCAAATGTCGTAGGATTTAAAAGGTTTTGAACGCTGGCGACAGCTAGCGTCTGCTGGTGCCGAGCAAGAGTGGAGAAGGTTCCTAACGCCGCAGGTGTGTTGTTTCAATCTCAAAGACACTCCACGGAGCGGGTCCTATCATCCTCGCCTTGGCAATGGAAAAGCAAAGCAAAACAAAAGTCAAGGCTTGGGGAGGTTTCCGCTCTGCCCCAGGTCACGGAGCCCGCAGCCGCCCCGCCCGCTCCCCGTGCTGGCCGAGCTCCCGCTTACCCTGCTCAGCCCCTGCCCCCCAACACTCCCTAAGGCTCGGGAACCTCTAAGCTTTTGCAAGTGGCGCCGGGCTGAAGAACCAGATGTGGCTGCAGCGACAGTTAGAAGAGGCTGGAGAGAGGAGAGGCAGGAAGCCCACGGGAATGAGGAAACCCGGGGCTGCGGCACCGCCCAGGGTGTCTCGGTGACGCCCCGAGTGCCCTGATGTGCTTGCAGATTGGGAAACAGTGGTCTGCAGCATGCCACGGAACCAGTCAGACGGACTCCTGCCCATTCCCACAGAGCGCCTGCCCTGGCGGGAGGGTGCAGGGCCTCGCACAGTCGGGGAGCAGGCTCAGGGGCCCCTGGACACGACCAGGAACCGTAGCATCGGCCCTGTCAACGCTGGGCGGGGGGGGGGGGGTCGGATGGCGCCATGTGGGTCACGGCACCGACGTCGGTCATGCAGCGTGGACGGAGGTTCCTGAGTGCGGCTAAGCCCAGGCGGCGAGGCCAGATCCAGAAGGAGCCACGTGGCCGGGGAGGCTGACCCGCGTGCCCGAGGTACTCGGCCTGCCGTCGGCTCTGGCAGCGACTGTGCGGTGCCAAACCCCGACCAGGGAACCTCTGCTTAAAGCAAAGGAGAAGCAGGGGTGCCCAGGGGGCGCAGAGGGAAGGCGTCCCACTCAGCGCAGGTCACGACCGCAGGGTCATGGGATCAAGGCCCACGTTGTGCTCAGCAATCAGCGGGGAGTCTGCTCGAGACTTTCTCCTTCTCCCTCTGCCCCTCCCCACCCTGCACCCTCTCTCTCTCTCTCTCAAATAAATAAATAAAATCATAAAAAGGAAAACAACCCAAAGTAGAAGCAGGGGCCAGAGGAGAAGGAAGACCATCCAGGCCCAAACCCCACCTGGAACTAGAGCAGGGCACATGGGCCTCAGGTTTCCTGCGCGCCTGCAGGGTCTCAGGCTGACCGACTGTGTCCTCAAGAAGAGGCTTCTGACTTAAAAAGTCACGTCAAACACAGCTTTGGCAGATTTCCTGGGGGTCCTGGGGGCGCGGCGCGGTTGGGGCTCTTGTAGGTTTGGGGCCGCAGCTCCGTGTGGAGGTAGCTCGAGCGGGCGCCAGCGTCTGGGGCCCCGACGGGTAGTGGCCCATCCGAGTCCCAGAGCTCTGCAACGCCGGCTTCCCGGATTCTCTCCTCCGCGCACTCAGTGCCCGGAAAGGAGTGAGAAGGAAACATCCCGACTTCTTCCTGGGCCTGTGAACACAGAAGCACAGCTCCCGCTCCACAGAAACCCACATTTTCACTGCTTTTTTTTCTCCTCCCCACTCCCCTCCCATAAAATTGGGTAATATTAGAGCTGAAACATGATCTTGGGCAAAATGCAGATGAAGGCGCGGCCTTTCCCAAGCCCCGTGGTATCTCAGGATCCTGATCCAGAGGCCGTATTGTGGTCCGGGCAAGTGTCAGCAAGGGCGGCCCCGTCAGACCTCAAGGTGGCCAAACAGCACACGCTGGAGCGTACGGACGGCGGGGACTCGGCCTCAGCATCTGTCTGTGGCGATGGTTCTTATTTTCCTTCCAACGTCCGAATTCAAAATACATTTGCTATTACGTCTCATCTTTATTTTGTTTGTTAGCTTCTTTCTCTCCAAATACTGATATTTATTTATTTATTTATTTTTTATTTATTTATTTATTTATTACTGGTGACCCGTGACTTTGCATCAAAGGGGGGAATCCGTCTTCCTTGAAAGCCACTCCAGGTTAAAAACAGAAGCTAACGAGAATTTTGGAAAAATAAATTCTGGAAGCCTTACCCCCTGGAGACAGATTTTTGCCCTGGAATGAAAGCCTTTGCACGACCGAGAGCAGAGAACTGGTTGCTTGCTCACCAGGTAGCTTCTCCGGATCATTATGCATCCCCAGATCCAAGCGGGGCCCAGGCATGGTGTGCACGTGTGCACACGCGGACACGCACACTGGCTTTGGGAAAGGCATGGTGAGTTCCATTTCTAATTTCTTTACCCAGAACGCAGAGCTGGCCACGCTCGTGACCCTATAAGCATCAGCGCTGCTTCTGGAATCTCGCACTGGAGGGGGTCACGTTCTGTTTCGCCGGGTCACTGAAGCCCCGTCAGCCCCCTTCGAACACGAGGCGGCCCCCGCCGGAGAGGCAGAGGAGACCACATGGCGCTGGAAAAGTTCTGTCATAAGTGACTGGACATGAAGGTTCTTGGAGGGAGGTCGGACAACGCTAAGGGAACGCACGCTCATCCCAATCCAAGACGTGCAAAGGGAAGATCACTTCCTTTTAAAGAGAAGTTGTTCCCTGCAGCACAGGTGCTGGCCCTTGACGACGGCGGCCCGGAGCGGCAGGATCAGGACCATTTGGCGGCCAAGGTCAGAGCTCCGGGAGAATGGAGACGGGGGCCGTGGCTTCCCACCCTCCAAGCCGGCCTCCTGCCCAGCTGCTTACCCGACGTGCGGAGTTCACGCACGGTCTTCTCGACAGCTCACCTTGTGTTCGGGTTCCTGCAGGTCGTATGTTCCAGCGGAAACACTTCTCTAGGGACCCCTGGGGGGCTCTGGGGTCCCAGGATCGAGTCCCGTGTCGAGCTCCCTGCATGGAGCCTGCTTCTCCCTCTGCCTGTGTCTTTGCCTCTCTCACTGTGTCTCTCATGGATAAATAAATAAAATCTTTAAAAAAATTATAAAAAAAGGAAATGCTTTTTGAGATGCACACGCACACAGATACACACAGAACACTTGGCCAGAAGTTCAAGCTGAATCCAGTTTTAGATACAGTCTCAGCCACTCAAGCGAGTGAAGGAACGGCTGTTGGAACCAGGAGCAAGATGACGTTGGCAGGTCTTGATACGAGCTCCTGTTTCTCTTCTGAATTAATGTTTTAGTGGGTTACATGTCTGCTAAATCACCTCCAAGGGGCACCTGGGGGCTCAGCCGGCGAAACATCTGCCTTCAGGCGGCATCAGGAGCCCAGGTGGGATGGAGCCCTTGACAAGGGCAGGTGCTTCTCCCTCTCCTCCCCGCTTGTGCTCTATCTCCTTCTCTCTTGCAAATAAATAAGTAAACCAACAAACAAATAAATATAAAAATAAATAAAAATAATAAAATAAATAAATAAATAAATAATAAAATAAAATAGATAAATATAAATAAATAAAAATAAAGATAAATAAATAAATATAAATATAAATAAATAAATAAATAAGAATAAATAAATACAAAATAAAAATAAATAAATAAAAATGAATAAAAATAAAAATAAAGATAAATAAATAAATAGAACTAAATAAAAATAAATAAATAAAAATGAATAAAAAATAAAAATGAATAAATATAAAAATAAAGATAAATAAATAAATAGAACTAAATAAAAATAAATAAATAAAATAATAAAAATAAAAATGAATAAATATAAAAATAATAAATAGAAATAATAAATAAGTAAATAAAAAAATAAAAATAAAAATAAAAATAAAAATAAAAATAAATAAATAAATAAAACCTTTTTAAAAAATCACCTTCAAATCTCCCTGACGCCCCCCGGAAATGGGTCCATGGCTTTGATTCCATCCCTCTCCTAATCACCATCGACATCTAAGGTATTTGCCAGGTGAGTGAATAAACGAATGACTGGATGAATCTAGAAGTCCAGAAAACATTTCTTACTCACCGAGGAATAATAATATCGTCAGTCATTAATATAGTGAATTCTTAGGTATTCATCGAGTGTTGGCTCTGTGTTAGGTGCATTACCTTGTTACTCTACTGGCTTGGCTATAATTCTACTGGATCTCTTTGCTCTTAAATATGTTTCAGAGGACATTCTCCTTAACACCGTTACATAGTAAATTTAGTAAGAGTGAGCTCATGGGAAAATCCAATCTTGTTTTGTTTTTGTACAAAATTGGAATAATTCCACCACTAGTCATAGATTACATTACAATTACTAATACAATAAAAAAATTGCTACTGGATAGTCATTTTTCTACTATTGTTCAGGTCTAATGTATCCTTAAATCTATCTATTATAAATCTTATATATATAAGATTATAATCTTATAATCTTAAATCTATATATCCTATAATCTATTATAGTGCAATCTGATAACTTTCACACAATCTCACTAATTTCTCCATACATTAAAAAAAGTCTCATAAATGTGGAATCATTCAAATTTTTTTCTACAAATAACCAGATTTCTTGGGAGATAATATCTACTCTTTCTCTACTCCAGCATTGTGTAATAGAAATGTGATATGAACTATGCCTATCATATAAAGTTTTTTATGACCACATTTTTTAATGAGTAAAGAGATTGGTGAAGTTAATTTTTATTTTTATTTTATTATTTATTATTTATTTTTGAAGTTAATTTTTATATTGTAGTTAATTTAAACCAATAGACCCAAAATATTACCATTTCAACATGTAATCAATAGTATTAATGAGAGACATTCTTTTATTTATGTATTTATTTATTTATTTTGTACCCAGTCTTGGAAATCTGAGGATTCTGTGACACTCAGCACATCCCGGTTAGGACTGACCACGTATGGGAGCTTAACAGCCCCATCTGACCAGTGGCTGTGTATTGAAGCATATCCTAACGGTCTTGTGCTTATTCTTTTCTTGAGATTCTTTTCTAACCAGATCCTTAATTTTTCATAAGGGACTCCCCCCAAATGCATAACCGTCATGTATTGGACCTGAATTGCATACCTGCCTAACCAAGCTTCCTATTCTCTGAACCGTCAAACACATCTTCTCAGGTGCTTGGCCTCTGGTCCCCCACCTGAGCCTTCAGTCTTATTGTCCAGCCAAACACTGTGCTCACTAATATTTAGCTACAATACTTGATTAAAAGCACAATGATCACTGGTGTTCCTGAGGTCACTACGTCTACAGAGCCTGTTATACTGAGTCTACTCCAATAACAAATGCCAAACTATTATTTAAAAGACTTTAAAAAAATGATTTCATAATTCCTGGTAAAGAAAATGTCACGAAAGGGGTGCCTGGGTGGCTCATTTGGTGAAGCGTTCCACTCTTGATTTTGGCTCGGGTCATGATCCCAGGGTCCTGGGATCGAGCCCTGGGTCCGGCTCTGTGCTCAATGGGGAGTCTGCTTTTCCCTCTGCCTCTGCCTCTGTCTCTACCCCTGCTTGTTCTCCCTCTCTTCAAATAAATAAATAAAATCTTTAAAAAGATAAAATGTCACTATAATAATTATGCCATCATTTAAGTTCATTTACAAGCTTGACAGCTTCCTGGATTTACCTCTTCTGGGCGTTGGTTGAATAAATAGCAGTTACATATGTGAGTGATTAGTGGAGCTTTTTTGAGAGATGTTTTGCTTTGAGACCAGGGGAATCAGCACAGATTCACTGATTATCCCTGAAACACAACTGAGTCCTTCATGTACAACTGAGAAAATATTTGTCCGTGCCTCGCCTTGTGGTTCCCGCTAGCCGTGGGGTAGCCGAGCAGCCTCACCCCCAGCGGTGGTGCGAGAACCTTGTAGCTAGATTCCCTGGATCGCTCTAATGCCTCACTTGATGGCTATTGTCATCCCTTTAGGTTGCACACCCGAGTCTGTCTTAAGCACTCTTGAAATTAAAACTCTTTAATGGCTCAAGATTAAATTTGGAACTTAATTCAAAATTCTGTGACTGGCCAGGAAAGCCCAGAGCGCGGCTCCGTCTTCAGGTCCCGTACCCCCCACTCCTGCTCCCCCTGGCTCCCTGCACTGAACTGTCTCCAGGAAGCCCAGCTCCTTGCAACCCCAGCCACCCCCGCCTGCGAGTCCTGAGGACTTGATGGGAGGTGAAATCTTGTTTGCTCAGCGAACACTTCTTTCCCGTCCTTCTAGCTGGGGTGTCCTTCTTGTTGGTAGATCCATCACTATTATCGTTAAAGATTTAATTCTGTGACTATGCGGCTTTCACATATCCGCTTTTTCCACTCGTCTCCGTGTTTCACTCGGGCAGGACCCGCGTCTGCCTTATTGCTGCTCGTGTTCCGAATGCGCAGGTGGGTCAGAGTCGGTACTCAGAGCATCACAACAGAAAGATTAGGAGCTTGATAAAGTCAAGATTCCAAATTTTGGAGAGCTGATATTTTGGGGAAAGTTGCCCGATCTTCACAAACTTCAGTTCCTTAATCTCTAAAGAAGAGATGAGAAAAGTGTCATTGTACAAGACGGTTATGAAGATTAAACAAGATGATGGATGTCGGGTGACTGGAGTATTTGCGCATGGGAAAGGCTCGGGGTACGTGAGGGACCTGTAGGTGAGGGTTTTTGTCAAACCGTGTCCTTCTGCGTTCTTTCCCCTGCGCACCAGGTAACAATCGCTTACTAGGACTTCCTATGTGTTTTATTACAGGGAAAGAATAAAGAATTTCCCAATTTGGCCAAAAAGTTGACATAGTTCCTCTGATAGCCAATAGTTCTCAATGCAAACTGTAGACACAATGTCCTGATGTAGGTTTTGCATTTTCTTGTAAACTTCAGTTACGTGACTCAGCTGCACAAACGTGTTAGTGCTGACGTTTCTGGGACACCGGCAGGGTCAAGAGTCAGGATATGCCTGCCTGATATGCCATAATCAGCACAGAGGTGCCTCCCTAGGAAGCCTTCCACGGCCCTGCCGGCTGACCTTTCCCATGTGATACCCTCCCCTCCATATCTAAAGCTCCTTCACATATGACAAGCAATTCTTAAGAAATGAGTCTTCGCCAGAGTATACTAATTACGTGTCTTGAAAGTACCCCAATTCCTACAGGACCTAATCCAGCGCTTGGAAGACAGAGAGGACACTCCTAGTCATTCGGGAACTACTTATTGCTGATTGACTTTGTGCAATCATAATGAGACACCTCCACTGCCATTAGGCAGCTGGGCTCCCGCCCAAGTTCATTTGGAAACCAAATGAATCTCTCATGCCCTGTCCCATCCTCTTTCTGTAGGTTCCCTTGCGGCTTCCTTTACAGCTCACACCATTCCTTTCCTCCTCCGGGATGTCCTCTCTACTCTCAGCCTTCTGTGATCTTTCCTTCCTTTGAGGTTCAATGACACTTTGTACCCAAGGTTCACGGGGCACCTGACGTCTGTTACGATACGCAGCCAACCTCGTGTACACACGGTTACATATCCACACGTGAGAGCATGTGGAAGTGCTCTTGGGAATTCGGGCAACCAGCTAGTGATTGGTTATTTGAACCTTGGGTACCTTCATTAATGATTTCTGGTACTGACCTTCCCGTGCAAAGTGGGTATGTCAGTATCTAAGTTGTCACCTACTATAAGGATGGAGGGAGATAACGTGTGTCTGGTCCAGTGCTTGTCACATAGCAGGAACTCAGTAAGTACTAATCCTCATCCCCGTGTGCACACTCCGTTCCTCTTCCCCTTCTCCCTCCATAGCATTGGAGAGTAGAGCATCAGACAAGATATCAGAGATTATTCAATCGACCGTGTGAATAAACGGGAGCAATTGATTGACAAATGCAATATGTTGGCAATACTGCAGTGTGAGACAGCGCTGGCTCTCGTACTGAGACACGTTGGGTTTACCCCTGTCCCTCAAGCATGACTCCATCACCTCAGGAGGTTATTAGCTTCACAACACTGAACCTTTTTTATCTGTGAAATAGAGGAAACACGGAGTCCATCTGCAGGGCTCATATGCGAATCCAAAGAAAGAACCATATAGAAATCACCGAGCCTAGCACTTGGCAAGGGTTAGTGTCTCAAAAAATAAGTAGAGATGACTTCTCCTAACGTTACTCGGATAAACGTAGCCGAGTCTCAAGAGGGCAAGGAAACCAGTTTTGTGATTGGATATGACTTCCTAGGTGCCATGTAACGTCTTGGTCTACCTAATTCCTATGTGAGTTATGAATTCTATGCTTCCATTTAGGATAGAGGCCGTGACTGGAAACATGAAGCCTCTGTCTGTCCTCAGCACATTATAAGTAATAATATCTACCAACACCTTTGTAGGGAACTGGCGTTGTGTTAAATTCTTTTGCATTACCTCATGACAGCTCAGTAACAGAGCACTTAACGATATTTCCGTTTCACAGATGGGAAAAGTGTGGATTGGAGTGATTAACTCGTCTATGATACAAGGACAACAGTGGAGCTAGGAACCCAACCTAAAGACTTCAGAGCCCGTGAAGTGCTGTACTATACAAATATGCTTCAGGAATGAGTGTCTATCTCCATGTTTAAAAAAAAAAATGAGGGGATTCCTGGGTGGCTCAGCGGTTTAGCGCCTGCCTTCAGCCCGGGGCGTGACCCTGGGGTCCGGGGATCGAGTCCCACGTCCGGCTCCCTGCATGGAGCCTGCTTCTCCCTCTGCCTGTGTCTCTACCTCTCTCTCTCTGTGTCTCTCAGGAATAAATAAATAAAATCTTTTAAAAAAATGAGGAAATAGCTAGAATCAATGATAAATGACTTTTCCAGCGTCACACAGCTAATAAATAGTGGTGTCAGCTCTGAACTTCCGTAGTCTACTGCTGCCGCGAGGATGGTTTCCATAGCAACTCCACACCATCACCCAGCCAGGAGAAAAAATAATTATGCCTGTGAAAACGCTGTAAAATTTATTTTATTATTATTTTATTATGGAAGTAGAACTGCCACGCAATGTCACAGCAGCATCCGAGGTTCGGCACGTTGATTCGGTCATCGTGTAGGTGGCTCAGGGCTCACGGCGTACGTGTACTTTGAAAAGAACACGAGGTCCTGGGCGAATAAAGGCAATGTTGGGTTAGGATGATCTTCGAACTGTAGGTAGTACCCACGAGATCCTTGTGAGGCAGGGCCGAGAACTGGTTCACTTTGCTAAGCTGATGGCGTTCACCGGTGCAGGCGGACCCGAGAGGGGGCCTGAGATGGAAGGCCAAAGGTGTGGGGACAGCCTCACGTAAGGGAGCTCAGGGGGAGAAAAAGGAAAAGCCTGTTCTTACGGAGGCTGGCAACCTGTCAGAACTTCCAGCTCTCCCGACGAGCAGGGAGGAGTGCTGTGCCGGGGCTTGGGTAACCCTCGAGCCTGGCAGGGCCGGGCCGGCTGACAGGAATCAGAAGGCGTGGGGTCAAGGGGTGGCTCCTGGCTGCTGCCCTGAAGCCTTGAGGCTGTGACTCGGCCTTCGCAACACACCTGTCAACAGATTTGTCAGAGGAATACCAACCGGGCGGGCGAGCCTGGCCCTCCCTGCCGCCTGCCAGGCTGGTGTGCACGCACAGCGTGGGCAGCCTGTTCCCACTCTCCGTATGCCTGTCCCGGCCTGGCCGTACCCGTGGCCCCTGCCACCCCGCGCTGGTCAGGCCGCCCCCTCTCTCTTGTTCCCACAATACAGATTTTGCTTTCGTTTCTCTGGACTTTAAATGCATATGAAATTCTGGCCTTGCCCACTGCACAGGGCCCCAGGAACCCCGGGACAAACAGGAGCCTCCCTGACCATGTCTCCTGGGCTGGCTTGTCGGCGTCTCCGGGGAGACAACGAAAGAAGTGTTAAGGGGTGGAATCTGGATCCTGAAAACTCTAGCCTCAGGACCCACGGATTTGCTGCTAATTGGTCTGAGCTGGCGCACAAGTCTTCTGAGCATCTGTGGTCTTTAAGATAGGATGAGCATAGGAGCTTTATCACAGAGATAGGAGCAGGAACAGAGGGTTTAGGCCGGCCTTGGCCCAAGAAGTGTGTGAGTGCTACACATTGTTGGCTATTTTCATTGCTACCCTCATTGGGTTGAAACTTCCCAGAAAAAAAAAAAAAGAAACTCCCCAGCATATTTGAAACTCAGTATAGATCATAAGATGAGGACCACGTTTTCCTGGTTTAATGCCCCATCCCCAGCCTGTAGCATATAAGAGATGCAGAGTAAATTTTTAAGAAATCTTATTCAGGGAAGCCTGGGTGGCTCAACGGGTAAGTGCCTGCCTTCAGCCCAGGGCCTGATCCTGGAGTCCCGAGATTGATTCCCACATCGGGCTCCCTGCATGGAGCCTGCTTCTCCCTCTGCCTGTGTCTCTGCCTCTCTCTCTGGGTCTCTCATGAATAAATAAATTAATCTTTAAAAAAGTCTTATTCATTCATTCATTCATTCATTCACTCACTCACTCATTTAGAGCATGAAGAGTGGGGGAGGCACAGAGGGAGACTCTCAAGCAGACTCTACGCCCAGTACAGAGCCTGTCTGGAGGCTCCATCCCATGACCCTGAGTTCATGACCTGAGCCGAAACCAAGAGCTGGATGCTTAACCGGATGAGCTGCCCCAGGTCTCTGCTGAATAAATTATTTTAAATAAATGACTTATAACTCCGAGGAGCTGTTTGAAGATTTCTTTGGCAAGGACCACAAAGACGTCCCTAGAAGGAGACCTCTGAGCGCCCCAGTTCTGCACAAAGTCAGCTTCTGGTGGAACCAAAAGGTGGTTCCTTGTTAAAAGTTTCTCCCCTCGGGAAGCTGCCGATGTCCAGATTCCTGAACATGTGATGCAAAACCAAACTAAACACATTACACTTATGTGATTGATGAGAATGATAGTGATGTACCTAGAGGCTTCTACGGAAAACAAATCATAAATTTAAAAAGAGTATTTTTAAGAGATGGCACTGAAGACAAGAAAATCCAACCTGATTAGGAAATGCAACATTGTGACTTAATTTTAATTGAATTCCATTCAGTTTAAGGCAAACAGCGTGGGCAGATCGTGTCGAGGAGAATGAGGAAGATGTGTGGGAAGACTTAAGTATATAAATCATATTTGAATAAAAGATGTGATGTACATCTGGGTAAGGAAGCGGAGGCAGATGTAACTAGAAGAGGATGTGAAGTCAGGTTATGGCAAACTTTGAAATATAGCCGGGGAGGGAGGGTTTGGTGGAAGAAAATAAAAAACAGCAGAGTCATGGTAAGTTCTGGTACAGTGGTATTTCATGGTGAAAACACCCTTGAAAGGAGGAAGAGAGGAGATAATCAGAGGAAAAACTCAGAATTAAAGGTATTAAGGAGAAAACAATTAAGCTTTTTAAAAAAAGATTTTATTTATTTATTTGACAGAGTGAGCGAGAGAGCAAGAGTGTAAGCAGGGGGAGTGGCAGAGGAGGAAGCTGAGCGGGGAGCCTGACGTGGGGCTCGACCCCAGGGCCCCAGGATCATGACCTGAGCTGACGGCAGACACTTCACCAACTGAGTCCCCTGGGCACACCAGCAATAAAGCTTTTTAGAGAGGGCAGCCCAGGTGGCCCAGCAGTTTAGCACCGCCTCCAGCCCAGGGTGTGATCCAGGAGACCCGGGATCGAGTCCCACATCGGGCTCCCTGCATGGAACCTGCTCCTCCCTCTGCCCGTGTCTCTGCCTCTCTGTGTGTGTGTGTCTCTCATGAATAAATAAAATCTTAAAAAAAAATAAAGCTTTTTTAGAGAAAAACTAACGCAGTAAAAATACTACACTGGCTCAGCATTCTGGAAGTATGGTTCCAATCCTATGTTACTCACTAACTCATACACCTTGGACGTGACACTTAAACGTGAATCCTAAGAGACAATTTTAGGTAGAACATAGAGGAACTGTAAAATTCTTAATAGTTATGCTTTTTTTTAAAAAAAAAGTCACAGTAGCTCTGCATCAGCGCAATGTTATAATCTTTAAAAAGAATTTTGGCTTTTGCTTCTAGCTACGAGACAGCAACAAGGTCTGGAATCACCATGGTACCATAGACATTAGGACACTGGAGCCAGAGTGATGGACAACAGACTTCCAACAGTGGCAATCCGGCTGCCTGACACTGGGATCGCCAAGACAAAGGAAGTGAATGGAGGTGATCTCCAGGAAAGCCTGAAGGTTCTGCCCACTAATCATTTCCAGATCACAGAAAAAGTTGGGGAACCCAAAGAAAGCTCGATGGGAGTGGAGTAATGCCGTGGGTGCCAGGGAAGCCACGTGCTTCAGGGAGGAGCCCGAAGCAGGCCCTTTGGATCTGTGTGACCTGGGTTCTGCTCACACACACTCTGCCTCCAGGACTTCCTGCAGAGCCGCCTCCCAGGTGAGGAGAGGAAACTCATCAAGGAGATGGGGGGCCAGCTGGCTCACCTCCACAGGCTGGTGCCCCCAGGCCAGCTGGATGTGTATCTCTTCAATAGGCTCACCCGATGCATGACTGGGAGCCTCCAGAACCTGGCAGCCTGTGAAGGGTCCCCCTCACATCCCCCTGGTGCCACAAGGCTTACTGGGAGGTATCCAGAGCCTTCCACCTGAACCGAGTGGAAGCCAGTACCCACTGAAGGGCCCTTTGGACCCACGTAACCCCGTGAAGTTAGAGCCGTTTCCTCAAGGGATAGATGGGCTCGGGAGCCAGAGCTGAAGAATAGACGACATGTGGGGGACAATCCAGGGACGCAGGGCAGGCTGGCTGGGGGTGGGGGTGCAGGTGGGGGGCGGTCTACAGGAAAAGTCAGGGAATTGGGGCCATTTGTGTGCAATGTTGCCACGAGAAGCACGAGTGACACACGAGTATGTTTCTTCTCTTGTGGTGACTAGTGCTTGAGCTGTGACTGGCACAGGTCTCTCAACCTTCATCACCATTCCGAGGATGGTGCTGGCGGGCAGGGATGATCCATCATCATATTAAAGCATAATGAACTTATAATTCCCCCCAAAATAAAAGCTTTTTAACCACCTTTAACCACCTTAGAGCATTCCCCCAAGCCATGGGCCAAGTGGAAAGAGTACAAGCTTTTTGCAGAAAAAAAGAAAGAAGAAAGAAAGAAAGAAAGAAAGAAAGAAAGAAAGAAAGAAAGAAAGAAGAAAAGGAAAGAGAGAGACAGAGACAGAAACAGAAAGGGAAGAAAGAAAGAAAGAAAGAAAGAAAGAAAGAAAGAAAGAAAGAAAAGAAAAGAAAAAAGAAAAAAAAGAAAAGAAAAGAAAAAGCAAGTTCCATGGTCTAGATGATATATGGAGGCAGAGACTGGACTTCAGAGAAGACGAGGATGCTAGCATCCGAGTCAGAAGACCAAAGAGAAGAGCGGTAGGGAGAGGAAGGGCTTCTGAAATACGCAGAGGCATCTCAATGCGCTTCTGGCTAAAGAGCAAGGTGCCCATGTTAAGGGTAAGAGTCCACCCGAGGCGGACAGGGTAACACTTTCAGAGAAAAAAACAATTGCCAGGAAACTGGAGGCAGAACAATCCCTAGCGTGCACATAGTGTGCATAGGGGCTCATCTGAACTGCCACCTGCCAGCCGAGAGACCTTCCTGAGCACGCGGGGCCCAAGGGAGGACCCGAGAGCGTGCACGCCCCGGAGCAGGACAGAAGTCCCTTAGAGGAGACATCACGCTAGACCCGCCCTGAAGGAGACGGAAGACAAATCAGAAGCAAAACCAAGTCTCAAAACAATCAGACTTAGCTTTAAGCAAATGGACTGACCGCCGAAAACACAGTCCAACCCTATTGAAGACGAATAAAATAAAACTTAGCACTCAGCAATGCAAAATTCAACATGTGGCAAGCAGTAAAAAGTTCTTAAGCTGGGTGGCCTGGTGGCTCAGCGGTTTAGCACCGCCTTCAGCCAGGGGCGTGATCCTGGAGTCCCGGGATTGAGTCCCACGTCGGGCTCCCTGCAGGGAGCCTGCTTCTCCCTCTGCCTCTGTCTCTGCCTCTCTCTCTCTCTCTGTGTCTCTCATGAATGAATAAATAAATAATAATAAATAAATAATAATTCTTTTTTAAAAAAAGGTTCTGAAAGATGCTTACTATGCTCAAGGATTTAAAGAAAAACACAAAGCAAGGAGGGGGAAAACAAGATATAAAAGAGCCCTAACTAGGATATCTATAGATGAAGAATATCGTCTCCAAAATAGAAAGTGCAGCAGATAGGATTACAGCAGACTAGACATTGTATACGAAAAAATTTGCGAGTATGAACACCCACAACACTATCCAAATGGAAGCACACAGAGGGAAAACACTGGGAAAATAAATGTACAACTTCAATGACCTGTGGGTTAATAGCAAGTGGTCTAAGGTATAAATGAGAGACCCAGAGAACGTGAAGGAATGAAAGACATTTGGAGGGGAAAAAAAAGGTATTTGGAGAAATGATGAACAAAATTTTTATGACTTTGATGAAGAGTGTAAGTCCTTAGACTCAAGAAGTCTGCAGAATTCCAAGCAGAATCCACAACAAAACCATCCCAAGGTTCGACGAAATCATATTGTTGAAAATCCACTGGTGAAAAGAGAATTTTAGAACAAAGGAAAAAAATGTGCAGTAAGTACGAAGAAGGAGTATGAGAGCTCTGAGGGGATATAGATTTAGAAGAAAGTTTAGAAATGAAGGCAAAATACTTTCTTTACCAACCAATCCAGTTGGAGATTCTGGGGCCTCTCAAACCCGTTCTAAGGATGTACACACGGCATCCCAGCCTCCAGGGGGACAAGTCCCGCGGCCGTGCACCTTCTCCACTCGTCACTGACCGCCACGGAAACGCAAATCAGAACCTCGATGAGATATCCCCTCACGCCCCATAATTCTACTAATAAGACAAAACAGAAGTGTTGGCGAGGGCGTGGAGACGTTGGACCACCATGCACCGTTGGTGGGAACGCAAAAGGGTGTGGCCACCATAGGAAACGGCTTGGAAGTTCCTCAAAACATCGAAAGCAGAGCTGCCACGCGACCCAGCAATCACACAGCCGGGTACATATTCAAAAGAATTGAAACCAGGATCTTGAAGAGATACACGTGCCTCCCGACATGATCCGCAATGGCCAAGACAGGAAACCACCTAAATGTCCACTGGTGGGTGAGTGGATAAGGAAGACCTGCTTCACACCTGCCTATAACGAACGGCACATGGTTTGCCCTTACGCGAAGGCAAAGCAAAGACTTTTTTCAGACAAACGCTGTGAATCGATCACCAGCAGATCCCCAAACAAGGAACGTTTAAGGAAGTTCACCAAAACAAGAGAAATAGGACATAAAGGTGATGAGGAACGAGGTCTCCTCGTTAGCGACGGAGATGAGGTAAGAATCACAATAATGATAACAGTTTATTTTTGCTATTAAGGCTGGTTTGCCATTGCTGCCAAGAAATCACAAACTTGGGGGTTCAGAAGGATGAACATCTATTTTCTCACTCTTGCATGGGGTCATCGGGCATGCAGGGCACAGCTAGTTCCTCCGCGCAGGGACTCCAGGCTGCAAGCGAGGTGTGGCCAGCCTGTGTTCTCAGCTGAGGCTTTACGGGGCGTGGCGGGCTCCCCAGCTCAGGATTTGGATGTGATTCGTGTCGCAGGTGTGTGTTTGCTGGTTCTGGGCCGGAGGCCGCCTACAGACCCTACGAGGCACATGGGTTCCTTGCCATGAAGACCGCCTCCCCATGCCTGTTTAGCTCATCAGGCCCACAAGGGGACTCTCTTCTCCGGTCTGTTTAGGTGGCTTCTCGTATAATATGGTGCAACCAGGAAGCGACGTCCCATCATCTGTGCCGTGAACGCGATCTGCCCTGGGGGTGTGACACCGTTACCTTGGCCCGTTCTGTGGGCCACGGACAAGGCTCAGGGCCCTCCCCGCCTCAACGGGGAGAGGACTCCACCAGCACACGGACGCTGGGAGGTGGAAGTCACTAGAGGGCTCACCTTAGGGTCTGTGTGCCACGTTATTTCAAAAATCCACTTGCTTGGAGAACGGAGAATGCTATTTAATTTTGCAAATGTTCGTCCATCAGCTCAATGAGGTCTTGGTAGATCTCCCGGGGTGCATCCTGTCCGAGGTAAAAATCCACATGATTGTAGTGCGGGATCAGCTTGTAATAAATAAGCCTGGTGATGTTAGGGAGGAGATTCTCAACATCCCTAGGATCGGCCACACGGTCATGTCCTCCACTCCACACGGCGGTCGGCACTTCCATCTTGGTCACATCGTACAAGGGAGGCGTCCGCTAGTCACGGTGGGAGACAAAGAGAGAGAAGAAACAGTTTTCACAGGGAAGCACATCATGGAAGTAACACCAACGACCAGCTGTTAAGCAAGGTCTCCAAACGCGAGATGTGTGTGCTTGGAATACACCCAGCGATCCACGAGCCTTAAAATGCTAAGGGTGCTTGCAAACACTTCCGCGGGAGCATTTGGGTCGTGAACAAAAACATAAGCCTGTAACCGTCTCGTCCCTGATTTGCACCTTGGGGAGAACAGGAAAGAATCCTGGGGAAGGGGGCCCTTATTTCACGAGGATCATCTTCCTAGTAGCCCTTGCACAGGGACTACGTCCCTTTCGAACAAAATATACGTATTTATGCGTAGGATACACGTAAATACCTCTTCCCATTTGCGGGAATCCGGGCAACAGGGATTAATTGACGCTTGAGCAGACTCTCTGGGGAGCATTGAGGCCAATGGAGGACGACATCGGGAAAGGAGGCGAAGAAGGAGCAGGCCGTCCCCAAGAACGTGGCTGTGCTGTTGATGTCCGGCCCCTTCTCTCGGGTCCTGCAGCCTTTCTCGTGCAGACCCAGCCCATCCCGGCCCGTCGCCCCCCAGCGGCCCAGGGTGACCGGCGGGTGCAGCAGGCCCTCACGCTTCTGGCCTCAGTGGCCAGAGGACAGAGCTGCACACGGCAACCTGGACCCGAGGCTCCCTGGAGCTCCTCGCCTGAGCCCCCGACAGACATGCTGGCTTCTTCTCTGGGACTGCGGCTCAAAGGACGCTCGCTATGAGCTAAGCACGTCCAGTCACACCCTCACTGATGCTTTTAAAATAAGCCTAAGAGGGAGGGGAGCGCCGAGGGCGGCATTTCATTGCCCACGTATCGTGAGTTTACCTCCACATTAAAAAAAAAAAAAGATTTATTTATTTGAGAGCGAGAGAGAGTTCGAGAGAGCAAGCAGGCTCACAAGGGCCAAGAGGGCAGAGGGAGAGGGAGAGACTCTGGAGCCGACTCCCTGCCCCGCAGGCCGACCCACGCTGGGCTCCACCGCAGGCCCTGAGGTTGCGACCTGTGCCGAAATGTGCCGGATGCTGCCCAGGTCGAGCCCCCGGAGCCCCAGCCACCCCACTTTTGAGGCCAGTGAGGCCGTATATGTGTTCTGAACCCACTCTAGAGCTGTCTTCTGCTCCCTGCAACCGGAGCATCCTGACCAGCACCACAACCCGCAGAGCGAACCGCGTCTTCTTGGAATTCCCATGTGCAAACGCTAAGTCCTGACTCGGTCGTAAGTGGGGATAAGGCTTTCCTGAGGGGTCCAGGCCGCAGAGCATATCAGGCGGGGTCCCAGGCTGGGAGGCCGACGGGAAGGGGAGGAGCGCTCACAGAGGAAGGAAAGGCTCCGTGTGGGACCTCCGCCGGCGGGAAGGCTCCTGGCCAGGACCCGCCGCTGCCCCCGAGCTGGGACCTCCAGCCTCCAGGACTGTGGCCGATGGGTCATGTTGCGGCAGCCCCAGTGGTTCATGCACCTCCGCTGGGGCCCCGGGGGTGCGCTCACTCAGGCGTCCAGCCCTTGGGTCCGGATGGGGTCATTAACCCCGGGGACGTGAGACCGAGCCCTGCGTGGGGCTCCGCACTCGGGTGGGGCCTGCCTGAGCGTCCCTCACCCTCTGGCCTCCTGCCGTGTGCTCCCCCCCTCTCTTTCTCTAAAAACAAATACGGAAATAATGAACAAAGAAATCAGTGAAAAAGAAAATATATCATCATTCATTTTGGCGGCAAGATCAGGAATGAAAAGGTTACGTGGGGTGCCTGGGTGGCTCAGCGGTTTAGCGCTGCCTTCAGCCCGGGCCGTGACCCCAGGGTCCTGAGATCGAGTCCTGCATCGGGCTCCCTGCATGGAGCCTGCTTCTCCATCTGCCTGGGTCTCTGCCTCTCTTTTTGTGTCTCTCATGAATAAATAAATAAACAAATATTTTAAAAAAAGAAAAAGTTACATGGACAAGGGGGCAGAGCTGTTGGCACCTGTCACCTTGGCCGGGAGGTTTCCTAGAGCAGGGGTGTGGGGGGCTAGGGGAGCCTGGGCTGCCCCGAGGGCACCGAGCACCCGAGCAGGGGCTGAGCTCTGTTGCAGGGAGCTCACAGCAGGACACAGAGGCTAGGACGGGGGTGGCGGGGGACAGTCTGGGGATGGGATGGAGGAGCAGGCTCGGGGGCAACAGCGGCATCTGAGCAGCCCCCGCTGACTTAGGAGCCACACAGGATGGCAGGGCCCGGGGAGGGCAGCGCGAAAACAGATGTGGCAACCGGGATGCCAAAGAGACATCGCAGCTTGGGGCCAAGATTTTTTTTTTTTTTTTTTAACATTCTTAGTAGTAACGGGTCGGTGATCGCATCGCTCATCCCACCTGCCCCGTTTGTGGTCACCACGTACACTTGGGGCACAGGGGTTGTTTGCTTTCTGCACATGCATGTTGTTCCCTTTCAGTCTGGGGCCTTCCACACCCCCCGAGGTGCTGAGCCTCAGGCTCGTCCGTGCACGCGAGCAGCCCTGCTTCTGAGGAGCTGCGGGCTCGGCGGGAAACCCGGAGGTACAGCCGGCCCGGTGCACCAGGCGGGCTCTGCAGTCACTTGCTCCCGCCCGACGGGCTTTGGTTGCAAGGGTGGCGGGCTCTGGGGTGCAGGGGGTGGGTCTGCGGGGGCTTGGTGTCCGGAGGGAGCCTGACCATCCGGGGGCAAAAGCCAGGGCAGGAGCGCAAATATGCTGCTGGAGTCACCAGTGTCCCCGCCCTGACTTGACCCATACGTCCTTGGTGACTGCTGGTTTCATTTGGGCTCAGTCTCCTTGCACAGAGCCAAATCACGTATGGTTGGCTCCCTTATGAACACGGGAAAGAAGAGCAACACACCTCACGCTGCCATTTAACACAGAACTCTGGTTCCGACGGCGTGGGTGACTGATGCGCCGTTCCCTGACAGACGGCGGAACTTCTCCCCAAAAGTGGCATTTCTGTCCACTTTATCTTTGATCATCCATAGGTCGTTTGTTTTTTGTTTTTGTTTTTTTTGTTTTTTGTAAATTTATTTATTTATTTATTTATTTATTTATTTATTTATTTATTTATTTATGATAGTCACAGCGAGAGAGAGAGAGGCAGAGACACAGGCAGAGGGAGAAGCAGGCTCCATGCATCGGGAGCCCGATGTGGGATTCGATCCCGGGTCGCCAGGATCGCGCCCTGGGCCAAAGGCAGGCACCAAACCGCTGCGCCACCCAGGGATCCCTGTTTGTTTTTTGTTTAACTGAGTCGTAGATGTCATCCCAAAGAATGGTCCCCAAAGTGCTGAGCTTCTTTTTTTTTTCTTTCTTTTTCCTTTTCTTTTCTTTTCTTTTTTTTTTTTTTTTTGAGAAGGAACAAGGGCAGTGGAAGAGGAATGGATGTAAAACCCTGGAACCCCTGGGTGACACTCTGACCCATTAGCAGCTAAATACTGCGGACAATGGACATAATCTCACTTCTCTGCGGAAGCGAAGGTGGTGCCGTTGGCCTTGCATGGTCATGGTGAGGATCCCGGGGAACGACTCAGAACCCGGCCAGACACCCCGATGGACTCAAGTACGAGGTGTGGGGCCACGGCTCAGTGGGCCGACACTACATGCTTAGCGGACGCCACCTGTACCTGGTGGAAGTGCCTCATGTTCTGAGCAGGGTTTCCCCAGTCAAAAGCTTGGAAGAGACCGGAGTTCGCAGCCTAGGGAAGACAGAAACAGAAAAGGGTCACGATGCTGACGTGAGAAATCTGTGAACACAGAGGCTGAGCCACCGCCCACGGACTCCGGGCACAGGAGCCAGAAGCCAACGGGATGGTGAACCAGCTCGCAGAGCCGCCTTCTCATCCCCCCACCCACGCGTCTCCCCCGAAAATGCTCAGATGGCAGCGTCTCTAAGGGACCCAAAACCGTGTGGAGAGCCGCTTACAAGGACGCCTAAGCCAAGGCTCCCTGGACATCATAGTTTCAAAACTTTTAGTATCTTTTCAAAAGGCACCTGCTGTGCATCTCCTGCCTTGAAAGGTGGCTGTTTTATTTTATTATTCTTTACTTTTTTAAAAATTTTATGTATTTAATCATGAGACACCCAGAGAGAGACAGGCAGAGACGCAGGCAGAGGGAGAAGCAGGCTCCATGCAGGGAGCCCGACGCAGGACTCGATTCCGGGACCCTGGGGTCACGGCCTGGGCCGAAGGCAGATGCTCAACCGCGGAGCCACCTGGGTGTCCCCAAAAGCGACTGTTTTAATGTACAAACGGCATCCTTGTCAGGTGTCTAGGATATTATGACCATATTCCCCACTCTCAACAATTTTTGTTGCTATTGAAAGGAACGTTGGGCGAGAGCACCCTTGGGGCCTCCACGTGGGGTGGGCACCGCTCCTCCCGAGGGGTCCACGCAGCCTGCCCCTGTCGCCAGGGAAGGGGCACAGGCTCAGCCTCTGACACACCGTGCTGCCCACTTTTGCTTTTTAATGTTTAGACCTCGGCTATTAGGATGCAAGCGTTCACCCCGTGCTGCACTCGGGGTTCCTTCCACTGGGACCTGCCCCTTACATCGGAGGGAGGAGGCAGGAGACATTCGCATGTGCCCCAGGCGCCTCACGAGGTGATGCTCAGGCTCTTCCAAGGGGTTTTGTGGATTTTGTTTTGTTTTCAGTCTCAGATCTTTTTTTTTTTTTTTTTTTTTTGCACGACCAGCGATTGAATCCTGATTTTTAGCTTAAGACTCTCTCCATCCCGGTGTCGACGGACCGAGGCAATAGTGTGCCACTGCTGCAATTCTGCAGGTTGGCAGCATCGGGAAGCAGAGTGTGGGCCCATCGGGCCGTTGGCTGCCGCAGCAAGCGGATCCGGAGTGAGCACGGGCTTCCCGGGTCGTGCATCTCTCAGCAAGTCACCTGTCTCCCGAGTTCTCGTCCGTGACATGGGAGTGGCAACATGCTCCTCGTGGGGGTGGGGGGCGGTCAGACAGGGTAACGCAAACCAGGTAAAATGACACAGAAACGCACATAAAGTGGGAACGCTGGGGATGCTCAGAACCTCACGGATATGACTACTGCCGTCATCGTCGCCCTTGCCTTAGCCGTGTGCGTGGCCCGCAACCACATCTTCCATCTCCTCCCGACGCGTCCTCCTGGTTCTGTCCTCAAGAAGACTTCATGTCACAGGAGGAGAGAGCTATTGAAGAGCAGCCTGCTGAGAGGTGCATAAGGGACCGGCGGGGACGTTTGTAGAACGGGGGTCACCATGCCCTCCCCGGAAGCCTGTTTACCAGAATCCGGTGAGACGGAGTGAAGCCACCCTCATGAGTAGACGTGGAGTTTGAGGTGCGCCACCCAGAAGGCCGTGCCCACCGTGGGCTCCCTGCCTCCTCCCCAGAGGAGGCCCTATGTCCTGAGCATCCTCCTTCCTGCAGGAATTCGGAGGCTTACCTCCTGGGCGGGTGGACTCTGCACCGGGGTTCAGAAGTCCTCAGACCATTGACAGCAGCGCCCCTCAGCCGTGAAGCATGGAACCCGCTTATTAGGGTGTGGGATAAAGTGCAAATTCCTGGGGATCCCAGGTGCACTCAGTCTCTGGAAAGATCTTTTGTCTCCCCTTCCCTGTCCGCTCCCCAAACACACACACTCATACGTGGCGACTCCAGGGACGCGTGGGGGGCTCGTGGTGGAGCCTCTACCCTCGGCTCAGGGTGTGACCCCGGGGTCCCGGGATCGAGTTCCGCATCGGGGGTCCCTGCATGGAGCCTGCTTCTCCCCCTGCCTGTGTCTCTGCCTCTCTCTCTGTGTCTCTCATGAATAAATAAGTAAAATCTCTAAACGATAAAAAAAAAAAAGGTGACTCTAATTGGATTTGATGTATCTCTGAACTTGCTGGGTGTTGAGTAAAGCAGTAGGACACAGAAAAACCTCAAACTGAGGGCACGACCAGACACCACTGACCCAGTGCGGCCCCTCTCTAACGTCTCGTTTGCTCACAGTGAAGCACGACCTGCATGGCCTGGAATGGCCCACGCGCCGGTAGGAGGATGAGCAGGTCCTTCCGGAGCCGCTTGTGTCATGGTGTAGAAGGTTCTCTTAGAACTGAGGACCTTCCAAAAGAGGAAATACAAGCTTTCCCTACAAAAGGCGGTTTGGGGGCAAATCCGGAAGCCAGAGTTGGGTCGGAACACGTGGGAAACAGACAGTACTGAGGGCGACGGGGGCAGCGAGGAGAGTGGGAGGCGAGCAGCAGCGGGCTCTCGGAGCTGCTCCTCTGGCCTTCGCGGCTCCCCTGCCGGGAAGGGGCACCCACCTGCGCCCAGTGCAGCATGTTCTGGACAGACGTTCCCGCGGAGCTCTGCGCCAGGTAAACATCCAAGCGACTCTGCAAAGTAAAGAGAGGACTTGTCACCCGGAGCCCAACCTAGGACCGCGGGTGTGCCTGAGGGTTCTCACTCTCCGGGGAATAAGCACGTCCCCTCTTGGGCCTGGCCCGTCCTGTGCAGCCTTCATGGAGGCCTGAGGACAGCCTGCTGGTCGAAGGTGCTAACACCCCTTTTCTCTCTGGCCTCACCTCGGACAGGTCCCTGCAACTTTGCTCACCCTGCATCAAGTCCCCAAGCACATGGCAAGCGGGTGGTTTATCACGAGACATGGAAAAAAAGATCTGAATGTTTCCTTTGCTTTCTGGTTTGAACGATGTAGTAAATACTCCACCGGGCTCCCTGAAAGTTGGTGGAACATAATCCTCCCAGTATTACGACCTTCATTAACATTCAGACTTTTTCTGAATTAAAAAAAAAAAAAGATTTTTTTCACATTTTCCACTGCTTTTTTTTTTTTTTTAGTATACAAAAGAGTTATATTTTTCCACCAAAGTGAGCATAGAAACATCATGGCGCTTAAAAAAAGGCGGGGGGATCCCTGAGTGGCTCAGTGGTTTAGCACCTGCCTTCGGCCCAGGGTGTGATCCCGGAGTCCCGGGATCGAGTCCCACGTCAGGCTCCCTGCATGGAGCCTGCTTCTCCCTCTGCCTGTGTCTCTGCCTCTCTCTCTATCATAATTAATTAATTAATTAATTAATTTAAAAAATTCTAAAAACAAAAAAACAAAAACCCACAACCCCCATGAGCTACCCAAGCCGACCGAATCAAGACCAAAATCTCTAGGGTTGAGTTCTGGACGTGTGTATGCCTTCAGGGCTCCACAGACTCTGCGCATGCACCTCTGCCTATCCTCCACTAAAATAAACATACTTGCAGAAACTGTAATATCCCACAGGACGGTCCCCAACAGTGGGGGGAAAAAAAGGGCAATCTGATTGCACAAATACTCAATGGAGGCCCTCGGTGAAGGTTCAAGGGCGTCCTGACCCGAAGTCTTCCTTGAGCTGACTCTTAGGCCATGTCAAGAGGGTGCTTTTGAAATTGTCTCCATTGAGTTTGCTTACATGTTTTTTGTTTTGTTTTGTTTTTTGCTTAAAGGTTTTTACTTAGCTTTGCCCACCTGATAGGCTTCCATCTAAGCAATGGGCGATCCCAACTGCCCCAGTGGCTGAGACCGGAGGGAAGGAACGTGAAATCCGGTGCTAAGCCTAGCTTTCCATACACCGCCTTTTATGAATCTTGCACGAAAGCAAGACAAGTATTAATCAGTGTTTTCCACTAACAGAGGGAGACGAGGCTGTGGGCAGAAGTCTGTGAGGGAGGCGGACACCATTTTTAGCTTTGTCCTGCTTCCTCCCTGGCTGTGGAGGTAGACAGTGGCTCCCCACTTCTCCCTCCCACTCTCTGGGTCAGCTTGTGGTAACTGGGGAAGAAAAGATTTCAGCTGGAGAGGACTCGCAAGGAAGCCCAGCTACTCCCCTCTCAGTGGCCCCTGAACCGCGAGCCCGTACCAGTCACTGGAAAGCTGTCCTTTCATCCCTCTGGGTTACAGAAGTAAGTGGTTCCCATGATGACTATTTCCAAACCACTTGTGAAAAAATGGAAAACTGGCTTAAAAAATACAGATGCCCGAACTTACTCCCCAAAATCCTGCTTCAGTAGGTCTGAGCGAGGGCCTAGGTGCAACGAGATAGGTTCCTAAATCTCAGCCTTCAGTAAGCAAGGGGCTTTCCAAGGGGGCGTGTAGGCCAACAGCAAGCATTGGGGAGGATGCTCAGCGGCCGAGTGCTCTTCTCAGGTCCACCTGGTGGACTCCCCAGCGTTGGTTGGAAACCACCAACCCATAACTTCAGTTCAGGAGACCCCAAAAAGGCGCTCGAGATGTGGTTTCCACGTGATTCAGGACAAGCTCTCCTCACCCCTGCGCAACAAAACAATCCATGCCTTGGATCCAACTACTTACGCGTACCATGTTTAAGTTTTTCGGATCAAATCCACTCAACGTGAATAGGAAGTTGCTGCAAATGTGACGAAAGAGCTTCCGGCTGCACACCTTTGTGGCAATGAATTGGTCAAAAAACGTATGAGGGTAGAACATCTTGTCACCAAATAATGCCTGCAAGTTAATAAGCTACCGTCAGATCTCACAGATGTGGATGTCGAGCAGGGAAAGGGAGACAAGGACTGCACCGTGGTGATCCCTGCCTGGTGCCGGTCCTCAGTGACACATGGAGGCTGGTTAGATTTTGTCTTTGGTTTTCCCAACGCACCTTGGTGGTCTTCCCAACTCTCCTCTGGATGCCTTTTCCCCAAGATTGTCTACTTGGGGTGTTTTTGGAATGACTCCTGAGAAAGTGGTCCCCGTAGGAGATCGTCACAGCTTTGGAGTCAGGGGTACCTTGCTTCGATTCTGGACTCCGTCTCTTAGGCCTCCAGGAAGTATTTAATTCCTATTATCCAGAACGTTCTCAAGCATGAAGTGGAAGATTAATACGCAGCATGTTGCACTGCTGTGAAGACAATCGGCCATGCTTAAAGGTGCCTACTGCAGTTTCTAGACCCTAGTAAATGTCCCCAAACAATAACGACTCGGATAATTGATGAACGATACTAAATGAGCCACTTCTTCCAAAATCTTTCAACAAAGTCCTCCAGAGGCAAAAGCCCAACCTCCCCCAAACGGATCTCTACTAGTGGAATTTCAGGCCACGTTGCCATTTAGTTGAACTTTACCTTCTGAGCGTTAGGAATCCCTTCAAATTGGAACGTGAATTCATATCTAATTCCTGGGCATAGAAGACGAATCTTGCCTTTGTCTCACAATAACTAGTTTTTATCATCTCAAGATAATATACCAGATACAGAGATGAAAAGGTATATTTTATAATTATTTTATTTATTTATTAGAGAGAGAGAGAGAGAATTAGTGGGAGGAGGGCAGAGGAGGCAAGCAGACTCCCCTCTAAGCACAGAGCCCAGGGCAGCTCGATCCCAGGACCCTGAGATCCCGATGGGAGCTAAGGTCAGACGGTTAACTGACTGAGCCACCCAGGAGCTGCCCCTGACAAGATATTTCTTGATTCTGAAAACTTTTGGAAACATCTGTTTACTGTAATAAACACTGGTGTATCTTCCTCCTGGAATCCTTCATCGACAGCCAGTTACAACCAAAGACCAATCATAATTAGCATTTATTTTTATTTGCGGTAATGCATGATGAGATCTCACCCTCTGTTAAACTCGAGCCAGTAAATTCCTACTGGGTATGGTTGGTGGAATTCCGAGTTTGAAAAGTGGTTACTTTATATGGTCAAAGGTCATCTTCATTTAACGGAATATTTGGTATCTGTGGAATATCAATAGAATCTACGACGTATCGTGACTTCATATGCCCGTTCCTGCCAGAAAGAGAGGCTGCAAGGCGTTAATCTAGTTCACACCTTATTTATTTAGGTCTGGAAGGCAGTAGTCAGCCACGGCAGACGTTATCTGATTCATTCTGGCCTCTCATTCATTTTGTCACAATCACTGGGACCCTTCAACAATCTACTACATAATGGATTTAACCTACTTATCAAATTGTAACTCTGTGTGTAGCCATCTACGTGACAATAATTAATTAGCAGCCACAGACACATGAAGTCAACTTTTTTTTTTTAAAAAAGAATGGCTTCCTCTTCCTTTTTAAAAAGATTTTTTTTAATTTCAAACATTTTTTCTGTTTTTTTCTATTCTACTAAGAGAATTTATTTATTTTTTATTATTTTTTAATAATAAATTTATTTTTTATTGGTGTTCAATTTGCCAACATACAGAATAACACCCAGTGGAGAGAGAATCTTAAGCAGACTCCACGCCCAGTGCGGAGCCCCCCTTGGGGCTCGATCTCACGACCCTGAGATACTGACGGGAGCTGAAATCAAGAGCTGGACGCTCAATCCAGTGAGCCACCTTAAAGATTCCATTTTAAAGTAACGTGGGGCTTGAACTCACAACCCGGAGATCGAGAGACACAAGCTCTTCCGACTGAGCCGGCCAGGCGCCCCTGAACGTACCTTTTCAAAGAAAGTTTGCATCTATTCTATGTGCTCAAGTGTGATCATCTAAACAGGCTAGTACACGGGTAAGTGATTAAAATAGAAAGCAGGGTCTGATTCTAATTAGTTAACTTTTATTTTTCATCACCAGTATCTTCATCATCCACACTTGGCAGAAAATCCACGTGAAAGGGAAGTGCCAGTTCATAGGTGTGACCGACCATCAACGTACGATGTGAAGAAGGAGGTCACATCTGCCACGGAGGGCCTTTGCTCTTTGTCCTGGCAGCTGGTGGTGAAAGAGCCTGGAGGCCTCTGACTTCACTCTACCTCCACCCGTGCACGCATGATGCAGCAAAATGACCACATGTCAACCCAGGACAGGTAATGGCTCCTTCATCCTCCCCTCAAGAGAGGGTGGTAGCGCAGGCAGCTGGCCACAGAGCCACCCACGCATGGCGTGGTACACAGGACTTGGAGGCTGTGATTCCCAGTTAGTTCTGGAGGGGGCGTGCTCGTTAGGTATGATTCTCCCATCAGCTCTTCCAGTAGCTGAATTTAAGGTTTCCCTTCCTGGGTGCGGGGCCCCAGGCCAGGTCACATGGCTTGCCAAGCAGAACATGGGCTGGATGCAGCTCTCAACGGCCTGCCGAGCTGGGCACCATGGATCCAGAAAGGTGGGGAAATAGCTGCATAATGGAAAGAGCAACGACCAGAGAGGGCCTGGTCAGATCTGGGTTCAAATTCTGGTTCCACTACCCGTTAGCTGGGTCACGTGGGACTGGACGCTTAGCCTTTTGGAGCTTCAGGTTCTTCTTTTAAGGAATGAAGACAGGGCACCTGGTGGCTCAGTCGGTTAAGGGTCCAATTCTCCATCTCGGCTCAGATCATGATCTCAGGGCTGTGAGATCAAGGCTCGCCTCAAGCTGTGTGCTGAGCGTGGAGCCTGTTTGGGATCCTCCCTCTCTCTCTCTGTCCCTCCTCCTTCTCTCTCTTAAAAAAAAAGGAAATGAAGACAATATGGACCATCCTTACTCTTATAGATAACATGTAAAGAGCAAAGGGTCAAAGCAAGCTGTAGGTCAGAAAAAAGAGAGAGAAGAACATAAATGCCCAGGGGCAAACAAGGGGTGGGGGGGAGGAGCAATTGGCAAGCAGTCCTGTTGGCACCAAGTGCTGAGCTTTTGAATCTAAAGCAAAATCAATGAATAAAACTAGACAATATTCACCAGGCACCTGCGATAGGCAAGATGTGATGCTTCAACTACAGCATCTCAAACATGTATGGTCTCAGCGAATCTCCCAAACAACTTGAATCGTACGCATCTTGCACTCATTCATTCATTCATTTTCAACTTTACTGAGGAATAATCGACACTGTAAAATGTGAAATGTCTAATAAATGAAAGTTTGTGCTCTTTGACCTACGTCTCCCATTTCCGCCTCCTGTAGCTCTCAGTGACCACCATTCCATTCTCCTTTTCGGTGAAATTGTTTTTTTTTTTTTTTAAATATTAGATTCTACATGTAAGTGATTCAGTACAGTGTTTGTCTTTCTCTGGCTTATTTCATTTAGTGCCACACCCCCTAGTTTCATTCATGGTGCATGTGGGCTGTATTTCTTGATTTTCTTTTGACCTTTTCATGTTCTTTAAAATTTTCCATTTTAATTTGTCTGTTCTGTTTTCCACAGGGGCTACACGAATTGGCATTTCTGCCAACAGCATATAAGGGTTGACTTTTCTCAACATCCTCGCCAACATTTGTTATTTCTTATCTTTTTTTGATAATAGTCACCTAGTGAGTGTGGGATAATACCCCACTGTGGTTTTGGTTTGGATTTCCCTGATGATGAGTGGCATTGAGCATCTTTCCATGTACCTATTGGTTATTTGCATGTCTTCTTTGGAAAAATGTGCATTCTTGTCCTTTGCCCATTTTAAAATTCAATTTCTTGCTTTTTGGCCATTGAAATGTATAAGCTTTGGTTATTAACCCCTTATCAGATGCATGGTTTGCCAATACTTTCTCCCATTCTATAGGTTGCATTTTCAACATATTGATCGCTCCCTTTGCTGTGCCGAAGCTTTTTAGTTAATCCCAATTGCTTATTTTTGCTTTTATTGCCTGTACTATTGGTGTCTTATCCAGAAAACCTTTGGCAAGAACAATGTCAAGGAGCTTTTCGCCTATGTTTTCTTCTAGGAGTTTTATGGTTTCATGGTCTTCAGTGTAAATCTTCAATCCATTTTGAGTTAATTTTTTGTGAGTAGTGTAACATAAGGGTTCATTTTCATTCTTTTGTATGTGGCCTTCCAGTTATCCTACCACTACGTATGGAAGATACTGTCTTTTCCCCATTGTGTGTTCATAGCATCCTTGTCAAAGATTAGTTGACCATAAGTATGGGTTTATTTCTGGCTTCCTATTCTATCCCACTGGTCTATGTACCTGTCTTTTAAAATTATTTTTATTTTATTTTTTTTTAAAAAAAGATTTTATATATTTATTCATGAGAGACACACAGAGAGAGGCAGAGACACAGGCAGAGGGAGAAGCAGGCTCCCTGTGGGGAGCACAATGCGGGGCTCGATCCCGGGACCCCGGGGTCACGCCCTGAGCTGAAGGCAGATGCTCAACCACTGATCCGCCCAGGAGACCCTATTACCTGTTCTCATGCTAGTATGATACTGTTCTGATTACTATAGCTTTTTAATAGAGTTTAAAATCAGGAAGTGTGATGGCGATGCCTCCACTTTTGTTCTACTTTCACAAGATTGATTGGTCTATTTGGGGTGTTTGTATCTCCACATAAATTTTAGGATAGTTTTTTTTCTATTTCCATAAAAATTGCCATTGGAATTTTGGTAGGGAGAGCTCTGGATCTGCAGTTCACTCTGGTTTGTATGGACACATTAGTGATACTAATCCTCCCAATCCATGAACACAGGGTATCTTTTTATTTATTTGTTTCTGTTTTTTTTTTCTGGGTTGTATAGGTATGAGATTGAATCACTATAGGCTAATTTACTTATTTCTCACAAGCTAGAATCCCTGACTTCTATAAAAATGGTCTTACTTTCATCTGGTTTAATTGAAGTCACTGGACACAACAATCAGTGTTAGCTGCCATGGGGAAGCCCTTGTCAACATGTAAGAGGAAAACACACTAAGCCACATGGACCAATTCACTTCAGTTGAGTAACTGGCCAGATTAGTTAGCCGTCAGCTTGCAGAGAGAATCTGGAGTTCGGGATGTTGCCCAGAGTTTTGAGGAGCTGACAGGCTGAGCGTCTGTGAAGTGTGGGCAGTTGAGTAGGGTTGGACTTTCAGTGGGTGGTGCAGTTGGTTAAAGATCCGCCTCTTGCTTTCAGCTCAGGTCATGATCTCAGTGTTGTGAGATCGAACCCTGCATAGGGCTCTGTGCTCAGCAGGGAGTCTGTTTCACATTCCCTCTTCCTCTCCCTCTGCCCCTCCTGCTCATGCTCACTCTCTTCCTCTCTCTAAAATAAATACATTAATCTTAAAAAAAAGTTGGGCTTTCAGTGATGGGGGAAAGTATGTTCTAGGCAAATCATGACAGCAATGAGTAGCTGACATTTATTAAAAGCTTATAATTAAACATAATTTTATTAAGACCAGGTGCAAGACCTGGTTCTGAGGGATTCACATGTCTGAACTCAATCCTCACAGCAGCCGTATGAGTAGGAACTACCATTATCCCCACTTTATGGATGAAGGAAAAGATTCACCAAACATTTATGATCTTGACCATATTTACCCAGCCAGCTAGGATCCAACCCCACACCATCTGCTCCATGCTGTGATCTTAACAGTAGTTACAAAGATCCATATTGCTCCTCAAAAACCAAGGGCCACTAGAAAGAAACTTAACCTACTAGGTTAAACAAATCAATCAACTCAACATTTGCTTTCTCTGTGAGTTGCGGAATGACATAGGACGGAAGCCCCAATGTAGATTTAGACAACAGGGGCGGATGGTATCAGAGTGAGCTCTCTGAACCCTCTTGGTAAAATCCCATCATTGGTAGCTCTACATGGACACCTTAGATCTGTTATAGCCTCAGAAGCATGTAAAATGTCATTTGTCTAAGGTTCTCTTCTCTTGAAATCAGTGAAAATAGAGCTCGTTTTAGTTACTACAGATTTGAACATGGAGAAGTCACATACCTTGACTACTTCCCTGGAAAGAGTTGTAAATTTTTTCAGAGGACTCTGGGTGTATTTCACTGTGATGACTGGAGCCAATGCAAAAAATATCTTAATCCTTTTAGCCAGCTCTGGATTTGTAGAGAATGCTATGAAGGCTGAAAGGGAAGAACACGTTAGTTTATAGATTTAAAACAATTCTTCATTCATCGTAAATGATAACAAAAGTAATCACATTAAGAACAATAATGACAGAAACTAAAAGAGCAACTCAGAGTAAGTACCATTTGTAGGGAAGAATTTCCTAAACTTCTCAAGGATACAACTGGCTAATTCAAAACACAGTGACTTTCCTGTCCCTAAAGAATTTAAGTCTACTCTTAGACAGTGTTGCAGAAGGGGTTCAAATACGCTTTGTGGGGCACATCTAGGTAAACCCCGAGGGTCATGCTCCCTTGACCGTACTTGGTAATATCAGACAGCACTGGGTTGCAATTTGGGCTTCCTATTCACGGACTGCGGGATGTCTCTTAGTTTTCTCAATTTGCACACATGGAAAATAGAATCCTTAGAGGAGGATTCTTTTGAAGGTTGAATTACCCGTGTCTGTAACTGAAGGTATTATTTGACATTCTCACCATTCGAGAGGATTTCCAGATTCAGCCACTTGTAAGACATGGATGATAATGGTCTCAAGTGCTTGTGGGTTGCAATGAGGGACACACGGAAGCTGCGTGGCATAGAGACCTACTCTACTCCAGGAGCCTGATTAGGATCCAGGGAGAGGAGAGGGACTGGTGGAGATATTCTTGGCATCGTTGGGGTGGCTAGCTACGTGGGGAGCAGGGAAGGGAACAAATGCCTCACGGCATTGTCAGCACGGCCCACCGACCTCCAGCCCATCCCGATCCCCATGCCTCTGGGAACTAAAGGAAGCATGGATTGTGGCATATGACCTCCACGCTTTGTCATTCTCTGCTTTCCTTTTGATGTCCTCCTCATTAGACTGCAAGCTCTTTAAGGGAAAGACCTGTATCATTTTTATCTCAGCCGTCCCAGCGTCTAAACCCGAGTCTGGCAACTATGTGTGTGTGTGGTGTACACACGGGAATCATTCCCTCACCCTCGGGCTTATCCATCAATCTCCAAATTCAGTCCTGGGGCAGCAGAAATCCCTGTAGTCATCCTGGTTTTATTTACCCTTCGGAAACCGGTCAGAAGAAATGGTTTCCCAGCTCAAGTCCTCAAGCTAGAGGATGCCCAGAGGGAAGAAGTTTTGACCCCTTCATGAATATGGAAGGTCCTGGGACACTCAGATCACCCCTGCCCCAAACACACCTATGGTGGTGCCTTGGGAGTGGCCCACGTAATAGAGTCGCTCTTGTCCTGTTTTCTCCAAGATAAAATTGATTGTGGCCGGGAGATCATAGTTAGCCATCTCATCCAAGCTGTCAAAGAGAAAGAACTACATAGTCAGAAGAAGAAAAAGGCAAAAGAACACCATCTCACTGTCAGGCCTGCGACGGTTAAGCACACTTATAGCAGACAGAGATACCTGGCTTTTTGTTGACTTAAAACTAGAGTCAATTTAGAGCATTAGGTGTCTCTGCAACTTTGGAGGATGCCACCTTGATCGCAAGAGTAACATGGTTAAGAGATGAGAATTAGAAAAATCCGCTTTGCAAAGGCCCACAGAGGATTTTCCTGCAAGGCTCATCATCGTTCACTTAATTATAGATCAGATTTACCAAACTCCCTTGAAAAGAACAATACCTGCAGTGCTTATTTTCAAAGCAGATTTGTTGACGTCGGCCCAGACCCACTGAACCCGAATTTCTGGGGAAGAGGTCTGGTGATCTGTGTATTTATCAATCACCTCAGGTGCTTTGGTTCTGGTCACAGCCGGGAAACACTCTCCCAGGGAATCAAGGTGATACTTGTAATCATGCCAGGACACGATTTCCCTGGGTGTGGACTTAGGAAATACCAAATGGCTTCTAGGAAGAAGGTGGGATGGAACCAAGGCACGAGGGCTTTAGTGACCTTCCGGGCATGCTTCCCAGCTCTGGCAGCCCATAGGGGTTGGCCCCGGGATGCAGCAGGTGCGGCTTCTAGAGCAGAACCGGCCAGGGCATCCTTCTATGGTCAGGCTTTCTCTCTATTTCCCCAGGACCTGAGTCCAGGGACCCGTCTTGGCCCTGCCAGCCTGCGATTTACTCGCAACCTCGGCAGATGGACATTTGGGGCATCATCTGTGCAGAGTCCCCCCAACCCAGGCTCACTCTTGGCTTATCATGAGCGTCTGGTTCTCAAAAATTGCACCCAGAACCTAGGTTCCGGTCCTATTTCCCCTTCAGTTTCAGTTTTCCTTTTTAGCAAGCACACCAGGTAAACGTCCTTTGGGGTTGACACAGGCAAAGTGGTTGGTAGTCCTGGAAGTCACCTTTCTAAACGTGATCTTTGCTTTTGAGGCTCTTTTTCTTTGCACACACAGCAACAAGTGGGGTTTCTAAAATGAACAGCAATGCCACGAATAAGAGCATTTATCCAGAGCCTGTGAAGAAAGCCTGGGTAGGGAGATGTGTGTTTCCTTCTAGTGGATTCCACCGTTGAACATGCGCAGGAAGAGGCAAGGCAGCGGGAGCTCAGCCACACACATGAACGATGCCCCCGTTTGACGGTATGAGACAACAATCGTATAAGTGGCGACTGGCTCTGTGTGAGTCCGGAGCTTCTTACCTGAAGGCCCAGTACTCTCGAGACTTGGGGGAAACCTTCAGGTGTCTCCTGGACCAGGTGTTTCCCCGGCTGTTCCCCATCCACACGTCATAACCGAAATCTGCCAGAAGGAAAGCCAAGCTGTTGTTGGGGAGGTTGCAGATCCAGTTAGTGGCGGACGCGATCAAGCCGTGCTGCAAATACACAACAGGCCTCCCAGCTGAAAAACACATGGGCACCAAGAGCTTCATGACTGGACTCCTCCGTGTCTACAAGCCCCTCTCCGTCCCGGCTGCCTGTGTGGCAGAGCAGAGGGGATGGCTGAAATCAGCCCCAGGCTACCCTGGCTTTGCATCCTGTGTCAACTTACTTGGGGGAACTTAACTGTCTTCTCATGTCCTGTGTGTCTCTTTGTAAAATCTGGATTAATTATAATGTTTTATGCCGTGCTGCAGGCCCTGGAGTCGCTCAAAGTCTGTGCTGCAACACATCAACCCCTTTGTGCCTCAGTTAGCTTATCTGTACGATGGACCCTAATAAGAAATGCTACCTCCAATGTAGTCATAAGAATTAAATTAGAATTAAAATCCATAGGGGCACCTGGGTGGCTCAGTCAGTTAAGTGGCTGACTGTTGACTGTGGCTCAGGTCATCATATCGGGGCCCTGGGATTGAGCCCTGCATTGGGCTCTGAGCTCAGCAGAGAACCTGTTTCAGGTTCTCTCTTTCCCTTTGCTCCTTTGCTCTTTCCCCCCTCATTCTCTCTCTCTTTCTCTCTCTAAAATAAATAAATAAACATTTAAAAAGAATGGTAAAAAATAATAAAATAATATTGTATTATTATAATATTATGTTATAAATATAATATATTATTATATCATATTATAATAAAATAATATTAATAAAAATAATAAAATAATAAAAGACTATCCAGCATAGTAAATTCTTTCTCTATTATTATTATTATTATTATTATTATTATTATTATTTTATTCATGTCAATAACATTTTACTTCTCAAGAAGCATCTGATTACAAAACTACATTTTTCTCAAGGTAATAACAGAAACATTAAAAACGCCATTTTTGAATATCGACCAAGTGCCAGGCAGTGGGCTAGATTTTACACACGCTGCATCATTTAATTCACATTGTCAGAAAGCAGAAAAGCAAAATGCAAGATGCTCAGTGAAATGCTACACAACGTAAAATTGTGAACTTTATGTACAAAAATCCTGTTCACAATGTGGAATTGGAACAGCTGGACTTAGAAAGCGGGGAAATGGAGTTGAGACACAGGAAAGAGAGAAAGTGACCACTTTCCTGACTTTTACAAACGGTTTGTGGTGCTGGGCTGGCATCCAGGGCCCTCGGCTGCCTCACGGGGTCAGCGCCAGAGGTCAGGCTGGCTACCACTGGGCCCCTGGAGAGCCCTTGGCCACCCTGATGCTGGAACTGGGTCTGTGTTCATTCCAGGCACCCGGTGGCTCAGGAGTGGAGCATTCACCTCTGGCTCAGGCCGTGACCCTGGGTCCTGGGATCGAGTCCCACACCGGGCTTCCCGCAGGGAGCCTGCTTCTCCCTCTGCCTGGGTCTCTGCCTCTCTGTGTGTCTCCATGAATGAATATATAAAATCTAAAAAAAGTAAGGTCTATGTCCATTCTGTCTACCTTTGAAGGAAACAGGAAGAAGAGCTGTTACCAATTCTGCTAAATTATTGCCCAAGCGTGGTCACCGGCCGTGGGCCCCTTGTGATCCGGGCCCCGCAGCCTCTGTCTATACCTCAGCGGGCCGCCTCATGCCTCTTGGCAGCTAGCTGGCAGAGCTGGAATAGAAGTTTGGGCCAAGTTCTCACGAGGATGTCCACAGGCACTGGAGTTCTCCGGGGGGATGGTTGGTTCTATAAGGTCAAGGACATCTCCCTCTCTCTTTTGGAATCTAGATTTTCCTCCTTACATGATTAACCGTTTGGATGCCAGGAAGTTGTGTTATAAAGACTCCTAAGTGGCAGAGGGGCCGAGAGATGAGAGAGGAAAGCAAACAGTCCTTGCCAGGCGGATTCACAGGAGCTAGAATCAGCTCATTAATTAAGCTTAAGTATAGCACTAATCGGATTTACTTAAAACCTGAAGTTCCGATGACTTAAGGACTAATTACAAACGAAGTAAGTTGGAAAGCTGTCTTAGCGGCTGAAGCCAAAGACGGTGATCATGGCCAAGCCTGAACTTGAGTAAAATTGAGGCTGAGAGAAGTTTTCTGATGAGAGCAGAACCTGGAGGCCAAGTTGAGAGATGTTGGCCATTGGCTGGATGTAGGAAGCGAGGGAGAAAAAGACATCGAGATGCCTCTGAGGGCCTGGTTGTTACGCCTGAAGAGGGTATTTCTAGAACAAGACCAGGTTTTCCTTTGTGTGATTTTCTTTTTTGGAGGGACAAAGTGATGGAGGAAAGTAAGACTAGATAAACAGTGTACAGTGGACCTTTGAACGACATGGTCCACTTAGATGTGGGGTTCTTTGACAAATACAGTACTATAAATGTACTTTCTATTCCTTACGATTTTCTTAATGGTTTCTTTTCTCTACCGACTTCATTGTAAGAACAGAGTATATGATACGCATAACGTACAAGATATGTGTTCATTGACTGTTTATGTTACGGATAAAGCTTCTGGTCAACATTGGGCTATTAGTAGTTAAATCTGGGGCGAGTCAAAAGTTCTATGTGAGTTTTCAGCTGCTTGCAGGAGGGGTAGTGTATCCCTAACTCCTGTACTGTTTGAGCCAACTGCGTATCTAAACGCTTTGAAGACTCCAAAGGATCCCAGAAGAGAAATGGAGCAGGACCAGTAGAGGTGAAGAGTTTCTTCCTCTAGTGAAAAAGACCAGGCTCTATTTCAGAATAAAAGCTGCCCAGCTGCCCTCAGCACACCTAGGAATCTCTGCTTTAGGCGTTATTCTTTTCATAACGAAACAAACCCTACTTTTTCTTGGACACCGTCTTCCACGAGGAATCCTGTAAATTCCGAGGACATAACCATCTTCGGTCACGACGTCATACTCTTCATGAGGGTAACCCCAGTAGGAAATAATCTGACTCTGAAAAGAAGAGAGGAAAAGAGACACATCCATGATGTCGGCTCTTGGGTTTTATGCCTACGTTGCAATGTACTTTAAGTTGTACGACTGACTGTTCAACTATGTACTGGGACAGAATGTATATGGCAGGAAAATCAGGATCACTTGAGGAGGGTTTAGAAGAAGTTGCATGCAGAGGCATGGGGACGTTTGCCTGGCCTGGTATTATTGATGCACCCGGGTTCATTCCCAAACGTTTGAAAAAAAAATTGTATGGTCATAATGAGGGAAACCATGAAAGACTGTGAAGGACCCTGTGACTAGTAACAAGTTACATGCCCAACAAGCCTTTGAGATGGGATTACACCCATTAAAGAGGAGAAAACAGAGTTTTAGCAAGATGAAGACTCTACCCGAGATTGTCCACTAGGAAGAGATAATGACAACATCAGAGCCTAAGTAAGTTCAGCTCCAAAGCTCATATCTTTACCACAGGATTGTGCAGTTGCCCATGCAAGGTGCACGACAGGTGTGCATATATTATGGGGCTATTTAAAGGGGGTGGTTATGAGCCTAGACTCTAGTGACAAACCATATGGCATCGAAATCTAGTTCTTTCTCAGCTGCGCAACTTTGGGCAAGTTATTTAACCTTTTCGTTCCTCAACTGTAAAATAAAAATAATACGAGTATCTCTTCACAGATTTGTACTGAGGATTATACATAAAGTGTCTAGAATAATGCCTGGCACAAAATAAGTGCTCTGTACATGTGTATTATTCTTAGTATCTTTATAGAATAGTTAAGAACCGAAAAGTGCCCAGAACAGGAAGAAAGAGAATGTGTGTGAATATGAGAACAAGAGGGAAGTTTTGATATGGAGACATATCGTCACGGACTGTGGGTTCGGCACCGTAGGAGGTTCGGGGTACCTGCTGCTTACTGTGGAGAGAGGAACAACAGGAGACACTAATTAAACTGTGACACTTTCATTCTTACGGTTCTAACACAAACTTGGCGTGGGGGGAGGCCAGCAGTGGTGCACCATGTATACAAGAATATGGGATAGCCCGTTGGTGGGAGGCCCAAGGTGGAAATTGGTCATTTGACTTTTCTTTTTTCTTTTGTTTTGTTTCACTTTTTCTTTCTTCTTTCTTTCTTTCTTTCTTTCTTTCTTTCTTTCTTTCTTTCTTTCTTTCTTTCTTTCTCTTTTTCTTTTCTCTCTCTCTTCCTTCCTTCCTTCCTTCCTTCCTTCCTTCCTTCCTTCCTTCCTTCCTTCTTCTTTTGACTAGCACTATCCCATTCCACTCTATTCCATTCAATTTTTTATATAAATTTTTGCATTAAGATACTTTCAGTTCTAAACATCGAAACCATGTCTGGCTTATTAAACTAAAAAAATAAACCTGATACAACTCATAAATTTAAGAAATTGTTCTAGAAAAAGCTTTAGGGAGAATGCAAGGAAATTCTGTAGCGGTCATCTGTATGAACTCATGAAACTTCTGTTCAGGAAACCACCATCAGATGGTAGCTCAAACCACCAGAAAAGTGAATATTACTGCCCCAACTTGGCTCAAGTCTTTCAAAGTTTAAATTAGGGACCCCTGGGTGGCTCAGTGATTGAGCATTTGCCTTCGGGTCAGGGCATGATCCTGGGGTCCCGGGATCGAGTCCCACGTTGGGCTCCCTGCAGGGAGCCTGCTTCTCCCTCTGCCTGTGTCTCTGCCTCTCTCTGTGTGTCTCTCATGTATAAATAAATAAAATCTTTAAAAAAATTTAAATTAGCAACTTTCAGCTCCTGGTTAGCCATGCCAGGGAATAGGGGAGCGAGCAGATTTAGTCAATGTAGAACTGGGTGTAGACAAGCATACCAATTATATCTAGTTGATGATAAATTAATAATTTCTTAATATTTTTCTTAATGAAAGACTTACAATATTCATATTAGCTTCAGGATTTGCGATACTCCCTTTCTTGTGATAACCATATATAGGTCCAAGAAGAAGCATCCAGTATGCTGCTGCTAACAGCTGCCACATTTGGGGTCTGCCTGGGAAAGGAAATATTAATATACTTGTCATCAAAGAGAATTCTACAAATGAACTTTGATGTAATCCTTCTATAATACGACTGCAGGAGAGAGTAGAAACATACTTCTAGGTTGTGCTTTAGCCAGCAATAAACTTAATATTCAAGACTCATTCCATGAAAAATCTGAAATTATGAATTTTAGTAAGAAAAGAAAGAATGAAGGGAGGAATGAGGGGAAGAAGGAAAGAAGAAAGGAGGAAATCAACATCAAATAAGTCTCTAATAGATAGCAGGACAAAAGAAGGGGATGTAGAATTTGCAGAGAAAGAAATATAATGGCCAATATATTAATAAAGCACATTTAGTATCTCCAGTTATCAAATAAATTGATTCCTTTTTTTTCTGATCACAGGACTAAGCATTGGCACAACCTTTATGGAGACAAATTTATTAACATGTCTTACAAATTTAAAAATATCCATATTTTTACTCAATAATTCTGTTTCCAGCAGTCTATCCAAGAAGAAAAATAATATACATAATAATAAAGAAATAAATATTATAGAATCATTCCTGATCATATATCTTAAAATAGTGAAATTTACCAAGTAAGAGATTGATAAAATAAATTATGGGAGAATGGTACTCAGCCACCAAGTATAATGTTCATATGTGTTATGTGAAATCTCTATTATAGAATATTAAGGGAAAAGCAAAGTAAGTTGTGTACATATTTTAATTTCACTGACAAAACAAATGATAAAGAGGAAAGAAAAAGACTAAGTGTCACCTGCCAAGCCCCTCGTGATTGACCCCAAGAGCTGACCTTGACTGCCCACGTACATGTACCCACCTACTGTTGTCCCACATTTTCCTTAAGTTCTTTTTTCTAGTTTATCTCTTCACTCAGAAAAAAACATGAGGGGCACAGCATCCCATGATGGAAACCAGAACTACCCCACAAGCAATAATGAGGGGAAGAGCTCTGGCGGCTCAGAGCATCCAGGCTGGTTTGAGCTCAACCACAGATCACGCCTGCGCAGATGGACCATGGAGTGACCCACAGTTACCTTGACCTCATTATAATACCAAAATCTCCTCCCGAGGAGGAGTGCAACCCTATTGACATAACATGCAATGTGTGTAGAGGCAGGGCTCCTTCCCGCCCAGCTTGAACTTACCCCTGCCTACACATTGGATGACAAGGCTCCTCTATCTGAATATTCATTCTAACCTTGAATAAAAGGAATCCACCCACCCGCCCACCTTTGCTGGGCAGTCCCACCTTTGGAAGTGATCCCCCCACCATCTGTTTATTTGCTGCAAATAAAGTTTCCTTCGTGCTACCACTCCAGGTGCTGTGGTTTCTATCTGTGACTCACCAAGGAGAACACTCAACATTAGGTCAGTTACATAAATGCCAAATTTTATTTATTTTTATTTTTTTTAAATGCCAAATTTTAATTATGGTTATATCTAGATGGTGAATATGTGGGTGATTATTTTCTCATTTTCCAGGACTTGCCATGCTTCATAATTTTTTTAGATCCAGTATTACTTTATCATAAGAAAGTTACTTTTCAAATAGAAAATTGTCAAATTATGGGAGAGAAAAGATGATTATATTCCCCATTTGGCTTTGAAACCACCTAAGTTTAGGGACACCTGGATGGCTCAGTGGTTGAGCGTCTGCCTTCGGCTCAGGGCATGATCCCAGGGTCCTGGGATCGAGTCCCACATCAGGTTCCCTGCAGGGAGCCTGCTTCTTTGCCTGTGTCTTGCCTCTCTCTCTGTGTGTGTCTCATGAATAAATAAAATCTTAAAAAAAGAAAAGAAACCACTTAAGTATAAAAGCAAAGAACAAGAAAACGACCATAAATAACATAGGGTGACTCTTTGCAGGAGACCTCCCATTTACTACCGTCTTTACAAAGTGAAGATCTTCAAATTATGTTGGAAAACACACTAATAATACATAATACTCTGCTAATACATTCTTTTTTTTTTTTTCAATATAAGACAGATGGTAAGTCTCACCCTGTAGGAAATGGATTTTTCAGAAGATGCCTCCAGTATTGTTCTAGAAAATTCCACGAATTTCTCTCTTGGCTTCCCCAGGGTCATAAACTCTGTTGACCATGTGTATTAATATAATTAACATATCATAATTAGTATGATCAATGGAGTTTATATACTTTATATTAATGTAATATATTTATATATAACTCATATTGATTGATAGAGCTTAATTCTGGTAAATCACATTGGTAGAGATAACACCACCAATAGTGATAATTATGATTACTAGTGCAACTATCCATTAGGCACCTATTATGTGCTAAGTTAGGTACCAGACATATATGACCTCATTTTAGTCTCAAAATGATCCCAAAGGATAAGAAATATATCTCCATTTTATTTCAAATGAGACTGGGTCTTAAAGAGTCGAGTCATTTCCCTGGAGTTTGGCTCTTGTTGCCAGACTCTGAAGGAGATGCTCCTGAGAGTTATGTTCTTAATCACTCGGTCCATCAGGAATAGGCTGACAGGGCCCTCTGGCTACTATGTGCCTGATTAGTTTCACTTAGAACACAGGCATCATAATTACTATAAAAAAAAAACAATGAAGATGCTTAGAAGTCACCCCAGCCAACGTCAATGAGACTCTGTTGGGGTGTGGCCAGGGATCTGCATTTTCAGCTGTGATCCCAAGTGATTCATGTGCATTCCAACCTGGGAGGAACAGCTAGACCACCTGGATTCCTTGAGAAAAGAAACTTTTTATTTCTGTCCCTCTGAGAGCTAGCATGGGGGTTCCTATAGATGTCTGTCAAGTAAATAGATGGGTAGGAGACTGAGTGAGCATGTCACTTCATCTTAAAGACCCCAAATTGACTCATTCTTTTGCATTGTATCTTTCTTGCCTAGTTTCATGTTGTCAGCGAGCCCTCTTCCTCACCTGTAGACCCGCAGACCCCAACAGTTAAAACTAGACACATGCAGGACACCCCAACTCATACTCTAAGATCTATTGTGCTTGTTCCTTATCACACTTTCTTGGGGTATTGATGAAATGTGCTCTCTGCCTGCGCCCCTGCACATACCCCCCCCCTCCGCCAAACCTCTCCTACAAAGCTCTAGGTGTTTCTTCTGCTGCGAGGCTGGTTGTTAAAACAGGAGCCTCCACACCCTCTGCCCCCCCACGCAGCTGGCACCCAAGATAAACTCTTCTCTCTTTTCTAAACCCGTGTCTCTTGAGTTATCGACTTCTCTTGAGCAGAGTTTATCTGAGTTTGTTTGGCAGCAGTGCTGGCAACCCAGCCTGGAGTATGCTTTCCTCTCCTCCAGCCCCTTGGAGTCCCCGAGAGGCAGCAGCTGCCAGGCCTTGCAGGTTGGTTTTCTGAGTCAGCCATTGTCATAGACAGGTTACTAACAATTTCACCCACTTATTGGTCCTCTCTTACAGCACAGTTTGAAGTGAGTATGTCCTTAATTCAGGATTATCTGACGGAAAGGTGTTAGGGAAATTTTTAAAAGTGGTCTTTTCTCTCAAAGCACTCACGATTCAGATGCTCTGGTTTCGGTGGAGTGGCCGGCGTTTGGGCCTCGGAGTTACACTCACTACACATGAAGGTTGCGCTCCTTAGAGCACATCCAGCTCCCTCTGTAACAGGCCCGCTGGAGAGCCTCTGGGCCTGTGCTGGTGCAGAGGGGCTAGAGCGTGTGCCGCCTGCAGGAGGAACTGGAGACTTGTCCCCAGGGATGCTGCAAGAATGGACTAGTCATGGCTCTGTTGTGCGGCCCTGACTCAGAGCCCACTGGGCTGCTTTGTTTCATGCCTCTGTGTGCTAGATCCTGCTTTGGAAGGGTGTCACGCCCAGGCAAGAGAAGCCTCTGTCTTCCGTGATTAGTGGTTCTAGCCAAACAGAATTTCCTCAGGCATTTTTCATCAGGGCTGCACTGAGCTGCACATTCCAGGGGTGGCCTTAGCTGCTCTTCCCCATCTGAGCCTCACAATATTCACTGTAATTGTCAGATGAGGCTGACTCATTGAGACACTTCTTCTCCATGATACCAAGTGGCCTCTTAATTCTTTGCCCATTTTCCATGACAGCTCCCTGATGAGTGCATCTCATGCTGACATCCTGCTGGTACACACGAATGCAGAGAAGAATGATAGACTAAGGCAGAACACATGATGAGCTCCGGAGGGCTCTCAGTCTTAACGATGAGATCCCGGGGCCACAAGTCTCCAGACTTATTCAACATAGATTATATATATATATATATATATATATATATATATATATATTTTAGGTTTATATATATATATATGTAATCTATCTATCTGTCTATAGATCGTGTTGGTTTATCACTCTAAATCAGCATTTCACACTCCGTTCTATGAAACATGACTCCCAGAAGATGCTACTTGTTAGAAGAGCTCACAGGAAAGCATGTGTTAGACTATAAATACATAGTTTACACCATATATAAAACTTATATATGATAAGGGTGTCTGGTGGCTCAGTCGGTTAACCTTCTGCTTTTGGCTCAGGTCATGATCCTGGTGTCCTGGGATTGAGCCCTGCATTGGCTCCCTGCTCAGTGGGGAGCCTGCTTCTCCCTCTGCCCCTCCCCACTAGTGTTCTCTCCCACTTGCTCTGCTTTCTCTCTCTCAAATAAATAAATACTCTTAAAAATTATATATGATAGTATAGGTTTTTAAAATTATATTTATTTACTCATGACTGACACAGTGAGAGGCAGAGACATAGGCAGAGGGAGAAGCAGGCTCCCTGCTGGGAGCCCGATGTAGGACTCGATCCTGGGACCCCGGGGTCACGACCTGAGCTGAAGGCAGACACTCAAACACTAGGCCACCCCGGCGTCCCTATGATAATATGTTTATCATCCTTGGTTCTTGCCCACTAATCCATTAGATTATACAAATATGCCTCCTTATCTTTCCAAATGTCCCCTAGGGTGAACAACACTGCTATCATCATAAGTACATATATATGTAATGACTTGCTCTGGGAGTCTTAGCTTACAATATTATAACTAAGGGTCAGTGTAGTCCTGCAATCCTGACCAGTTTTACCGTATTCTCATTTGCTCTTAAAATTTTATTGTTTGAATAACATCAAAATACTATGGCCCAAATTTTCTAAGGAACACTCGTGGGAAATATATATACACACACACACACACACACATATATATATATACACACACAAATATATATAGATATATATTTTTTCCTGTTCACTGCACAAAAAAAGTTGTATAATCAAGGGAAGACTAAAATGACACAAGTAGCTCCAAGTTGGAACCTCATCTTTGAAAAGTTTTCTGCAGACAGATGCTCTCCACAGGGGTGAGACCTGCTACAGACTCACTCAGCTTTGGGTGGGAAAAGGTAACATGAGGAATGCAACTACTTGTAAGACTGTCCTTCCTTGCTCAAGAATCTTTCTCTAATGCTTGTTTTCTGTATTTTTCCCAAGGTAGGCAACCAGGGAGAAAAAGAGAACTTTCAAAAGAATATTGCCTTGCTGCATTTTCTGTTTCGAATTGGGTTTAAATATTTTATATCGAGTGCATGTGAATTATATGTAGGCAACTCTTGCAAGTAATGCATTTTGCACTCATGGACGCATTGGTTATGACATCAAGGATACCAATTTCTAAACAAAAACATAATAGAAATAAATAGAGATGTTTGTTCCACTTTTCTCATTGCTTCATGATAGTTGCTGTCAGGATTATCAAGCAGCCATTTAATCAGGGCTGACGTCAATGGTTGGACAGCATTCTCAGTGAATCCACACCCTAATTCTTAACTACACTGCATATACGGGGTGAGAATTGGCCAGAATATGCCAGTAGGTACAAAGACCCCATCATTAGTGTTATTTTTCCATTGAGCAGACGGAGATTCATCAGAGCAAGACTTAGCAACTGGTCTTTCTGTGTTTCCATAGCTTGCTTAGGAAAATTTTTGCAATTAAGTGAATAAAAATACTACATGTAAAATTAGTAATATGTAATATAATTATGTTAACTTATAATATAGCATAATGATGTATATTAACATATTAGGAGAGATAAGAGCTAACAATCAATACTGCAAGTTTCTACCTTATTAAGTAAAACAAAAAATAAAAGCCCATAGTAAGTAGGAGAAAAGAAGTAATACAGATAAGAGAATATAATCAATAAAATAAAAAAGAGAAAATTAACAAATCCAAAGTTGGTCCTTTGATGAGATTTATAAAACTGATAAGCACCAGGAAGACTAATCAAGAAAAAAACAGAGTTATATAAAGTATCAGAATCAGAAATTTGAAAGTGAATATCATGAACTGTATCACAAATAATAAAACTGTAATAAGGGAATATGGGGAGAACAACATGCCAATTAGTTTAACAAATTACATTAACTGGACAAATTCTTTGAAAAACACAACTTCAACAATTTCTATTTCAAGAAAATATAGAACATTTGATGAGTGCTATTCTATTAAAGAGATTGAACTCGTTTTCAGAAGCCTTTACACACATACAAACAAAAATTCCACTTTTGAGTATCTTGACTACTAAATATTAGTCTTATCTGTTAAAAATTTTTTTTAAGTTGAGCCATGTTCTACTTTGATCCTTAAAAAGACATGAATAGGGCCGCCTGGGTGGCTCAGTGGGTTAAGCTTCTGACTCTTGATTTTGGCTCAGGTCTTTATCTCAAGGTCATGAGATCAAGCTCTGTATTGGGCTCTATGCTAGGCGTGGAGTCTGCTACGGTTCTCACCCTCTGTCCCTCTCTCAGCTTACACTCTCTCACAAATAAATAAATAAATAAATAAATAAATAAATATTTTAAAAAATATAATTTCTTTAAAAAAAAGACATGAATAATAAAAAGAAACCTCAATGGTTTCCTTATGGAGTATCCCATTTAACATTTAAGGAAGAAATTATTATAATTAAGCCAAAAAAAAAAAGAATGAAAGAAAGGGAAGAAACTCTTCCCAACTAATTTAATGAGGCTCAAATAAATTTACATTATATTCTAAAGTGACCTAACGAGCGAAAACATATTTGCAAAAGAAACAAAGTTGGATAACAAGTACTACTTGATTTTAAGATTTCCATGCTATAGTAATCAACACTGACTGTGTCGTAGTGTCACATGATAAATATCTAGTACAAAGGGATACAACAACTGATGCACAAATATACACATACCCAGAATCAACTGAATTTGCACAAAGCTTATAATTCAGTAACAAAGAATCATATTTGCAAGAATGGTCCTAGAACTGTGCATAAAAGAAAAATAAGTCAAGCTCAACCTTTAACTCACACCATTTACAAAAGCTAAAAGTAAATTATTGGCCTAAACATAAGAGCAAAAACAGTGAAGTTTAAACAAAAACACAGAAAATCTTTGTGACGTCAGGATAGGCAAATATATCTTAGGACACAAAAATACATGAAAGACAAAAATGATAAATTGTATCTCACTCAAATTAAAAACTGTACTGCTAAAAAGACAACACTAAGAAATTTAAATATCAAGCCATTGATCTTAAGAAAGTATCTGTAAAACAGAAATCTGACAAAGAAATTTTATCTGGAATATATAAAAATAGCTTGCAATTCAGTAAGAAGCCAAATAGCCAATAATAAAATGGACAAAAGTTTTGAACAAGAGAAGGCATGTAATGACTAATAAGTACATGAAGGGGTGCCCCGTGCGTTTCATCATCAGGGAAATACAAATTGAGATTACAGTGAGATAGCGCTTCCCACCCACTAGAACAGCTGGGATTTATTTATTATTTATTTATTTATTTATTTATTATTTAAATAATTAATTTTTTATTGTTGTTCAATTTACCAACATACAGAATAACACCCAGTGCTCATCCCGTCAAGTGTCCCCCTCAGTGCCCGTTACCCATTCACCCCCACGCCCCACCCTCCTCCCCTTCCACCACCCCTATTTCGTTTCCCAGAGTTAGGAGTCTTTAGGTTCTGTCTCCCTTTCAGATATTTCCCACACATTTCTTCTCCCTTCCCTTATATTCCCTTTCACTATTATTCATATTCCCCAAATGAATGAGAACATACACTGTTTGTCCTTCTCCGATTGACTTACTTCACTCAGCATAATACCCTCCATCCACGTTGAAGCAAATGGTGGGTATTTGTCATTTCTAATGGCTGAGGAATATTCCATTGTATACACAGACCACATCTTCTTTATCCATTCATCTTTCGATGGACACCGAGGCTCCTTCCACAGTTTGGCTATTGTGGACATGGCTGCTAGAAACATCGGGGTGCAGGTGTCCCGGCGTTTCATTGCATCTGTATCTTTGGGGTAAATCCCCAACAGTGCAATTGCTGGGTCATAGGGCAGGTCTATTTTTAACTCTTTGAGGAACCTCTACACAGTTTTCCAGAGTGGCTGCACCGGTTCACATTCCCACCAACAGTGTAAGAGGGTTCCCTTTTCTCCACATCCTCTCCAACATTTGTGGTTTCCTGCCTTGTTAATGTTCCCCATTCTCACTGGTGTGAGGTGGTATCTCATTGTGGTTTTGATTTGTATTTCCCTGATGGCAAGTGATGCAGAGCATTTTCTCATGTGCATGTTGGCCATGTCTATGTCTTCCTCTGTGAGATTTCTCTTCATGTCTTTTGCCCATTTCATGATGGGATTGTTTGTTTCTTTGATGTTGAGTTTAATAAATTCTTTATAGATTTTGGAAACTAGCCCTTTATCTGATACGTCATTTGCAAATATCTTCTCCCATTCTGTAGGTTGTCTTTTAGTTTTGTTGACTGTATCCTTTGCTGTGCAAAAGCTTCTTATCTTGATGAAGTCCCAAGAGTTCATTTTTGCTTTTGTTTCTTTTGCCTTCCTGGATGTATCTTGCAAGAAGTTACTGTGGCCAAGTTCAAAAAGGGTGTTGCCTGTGTTCTCCTCTAGGATTTTGATGGACTCTTGTCTCACATTTAGATCTTTCATCCATTTTTAGTTTATCTTTGTGTATGGTGAAAGAGAGTGGTCTAGTTTCATTCTTCTGCATGTGGATGTCCAATTTTCCCAGCAACATTTATTGAAGAGACTGTCTTTCTTCCAGCGGATAGTCTTTCCTCCTTTATCGAATATTAGTTGACCATAAAGTTCAGGGTCCACTTCTGGGTTCTCTATTCTGTTCCATTGATCTATGTGTCTGTTTTTGTGCCACTACCACACTGTCTTGATGACCACAGCTTTGTAGTACAACCTGAAATCTGGCATTGTGATGCCCCCAGGTTTTCTTTTTTAAAATTCCCCTGGCTATTCGGGGTATTTTCTGATTCCACACAAATCTTAAAATAATTTGTTCTAACTCCCTGAAGAAAGTCCATGGTATTTTTATAGGGATTGCATTAAACGTGTAAACTGCCCTGGGTAACATTGACATTTTCACAATAATAATTCTGCCAATCCATGAGCATGGAATATTTTTCCATCTCTTTGTGTCTTCCTCAATTTCTTTCAGAAGTGTTCTATAGTTTTTAGGGTATAGATCCTTTACCTCTTTGGTTAGGTTTATTCCTAGGTATCTTATGCTTTTGGGTGCAATTGTAAATGGGATTGACTCCTTAACTTCTCTTTCTTCAGTCTCATTGTTAGTGTATAGAAATTCCACTGATTTCTGGGCATTGATTTTGTATCCTGCCACGCTACCAAATTGCTGTATGAGTTCTAGCAATCTTGGGGTGGAGGCTTTTCGGTTTTCTATGTAGAGTATCATGTCATCGGTGAAGAGGGAGAGTTTGACTTCTTCTTTGCCAATTTGAATGCCTTTAATGTCTTTTTGTTGTCTGCTGCGGCTAGGACTTCCAATACTACGTTGAATAGCAGTGGTGAGAGTGGACATCCCTGTCTTGTTCCTGATCTTAGGGGAAAGGCTCCCAGTGCTTCCCCAGTGAGAATGATATTTGCTGTGGGCTTTTCGTAGATGGCTTTTAAGATGTCGAGGAAAGTTCCCTCTATCCCTACACTCTGAAGAGTTTTGATCAGGAATGGATGCTGTATTTTGTCAAATGCTTTCTCTGCATCTAATGAGAGGATCATATGGTTCTTGGTTTTTCTCATGCTGATATGATGAATCACATTGAGTGTTTTATGAGTGTTGAACCAGCCTTGTGTCCCGGGGATAAATCCTACTTGGTCATGGTGAATAATTAATGTGTTGTTGGATCCTATTGGCTAGTATCTTGTTGAGAATTTTTGCATCCATGTTCATCAGGGATATTGGTCTGTAATTCTCCTTTTTGGTGGTGTCTTTGTCTGGTTTTGGAATTAAGGTGATGCTGGCCTCATAGAATGAATTTGGAAGTACTCCATCTCTTTCTATCTTTCCAAACAGCTTTAGTAGAATAGGTATGATTTCTTCTTTAAACGTTTGATAGAATTCCCCTGGGAAGCCATCTGGCCCTGGACTCTTGTGTCTTGGGAGGTTTTTGATGACTGCTTCAATTTCCTCCCTGGTTATTGGCCTGTTCAGGTTTTCTATTTCTTTCTGTTCCAGTTTTGGTAGTTCGTGGCTTTCCAGGAATGTGTCCATTTCTTCTAGATTGCCTAATTTATTGGCGTAGAGCTGTTCATAATATGTTTTTCAAATTGTTTGTATTTCCTTGGTGTTGGTAGTGATCTCTCCTTTGTCATTCATGGTTTTATTAATTTGAGTCTTCTCTCTCTTCTTTTTAATAAGGTTGGCTAATGGTTTATCTATCTTATTAATTCTTTCAAAGAACAAACTCCTGGTTCTGTTGATCTGTTCCACAGTTCTTCTGGTCTCGATTTCATTGAGTTCTGCTCGAATTTTAATTAACTCTCTTCTGCTGGGTGTCAGGTCCATTTACTGCTTCTTCTCTAGCTCCTTTATGTGTAAGGTTAGCTTTTGTATTTGAGTTCTTTCCAGTTTTTGAATGGATGCTTGTATTGCAATGTATTTTCCCCCTCAGGACTGCTTTTGCTGCATCCCAAAGATTTTGAACGGTTGTATCTTCATTCTCATTAGTTTCCATGAATCTTTTTAATTCTTCCTTAATTTCCTGGTTGACCCTTTCATCTTTTAGCAGGATGGTCCTTAACCTCCACGTGTTTGAGGTCCTTCCAAACTTCTTGTTGTGATTTAGTTCTAATTTCAAGGCGTTATGGTCTGAGAATATGCAGGGGACGATCCCAATCTTTTGGTATCAGTTCAGACCCGATTTGTGACCCAGTATGTGGTCTATTCTGGAGAAAGTTCCATGTGCACTTGAGAAGAATGTGTACTCAGTTGAGTTTGGATGTAAAGTTCTGTAGATATCTGTGAAATCCATCTGGTCCAGTGTATCATTTAAAGCTCTCGTTTCTTTGGAGATGTTGTGCTTAGAAGACCTATCGAGGGTAGAAAGAGCTAGATTGAAGTCACCAAGTATAAGTGTATTGTTATCTCAGTATTTCTTCACTTTGGTTAATAATTGGTTTAAGTATTTGGCAGCTCCCACATTCGGGGCATATATATTGAGGATTGTTAAGTCCTCTTGTTGGATAGATCCTTTAAGTATGATATAGTGTCCCTCTTCGTCTCTCACTACAGTCTTCGGGGTAAATTTTAGTTTATCTGATATAAGCATGGCTGCCCCTGCTTTCTTTTGAGGACCATTTGAGTGGTAAATGGTTCTCCAACCTTTTATTTTCAGGTTGTAGGTGTCCTTCTGTCTAAAATGAGTCTCTTTTAGACAGCAAATAGATGGGTCCTGCTTTTTTTATCCAGTCTGAAACCCTGCGCCTTTGGATGGGGTCATTAAGCCCATTCACGTTCAGAGTTACTATTGACAGATATGAGTTATTCTCCGGGATATCAAGCCCGTTCATTAAGACAGATATGAGTTATTCTCCGGGATATCAAGCCTGTTCATTAATGACGGTTATTCTCCGTCATTAAGCCCGTTCATGTTCAGAGTTACTATTGACAGATATGAGTTATTCTCTGGGATATCATGTCATCATGATATCTATTTAGTCCTTGTTTTTGTGGATTGTTCCACTGAACTTCTTCTTAAAGGGGAATTTTAAGAGTCCCCCTTAAAATTTCTTGCAGAGCTGGTTTGGAGGTCACATATTCTTTCAGTTCCTGCCTGTCTTGGAAGCTCTTTATCTCTCCTTCCATTTTGAATGAGAGCCTTGCTAGATAAAGTATTCTTGGTTGCATGTTCTTCTCATTTAGGACCCTGAATATATCCTGCCATCCCTTTCTGGCCTGCCAGGTCTCTGTGGAGAGAGACGTCTGCTGTTACCCTAATACTCCTCCCAATAAAAGTCAGTGACTTCTTGTCTCTTGCTGCTTTAAGGATCTTCTCTTTATCTTTGGAATTTGCAAGCTTAACTATTAGATGCCGAGGTGTTGAACGGTTTTTATTGATTTTAGGGGGGGATCTCTCTATTTCCTGGATCTGAATGCCTGTTTCCCTTCCCAGATTAGGAAAGTTTTCAGCTAGGATTTGTTCAAATACATATTCTGGCCCTCTGTCCCTTTCGGCGCCCTTGGGAACCCCAATTAAATGTAGGTTTTTCTTCCTCAGGCTGTCGTTTATTTCCCTTAATCTAACGTCATGGTCTTTTAATTGTCTGTCTCTTTTTTCCTGTTTCCCTCTTTGCCATCAACTTGTCTTCTATGTCACTCACTCGTTCTTCCACCTCATTAACCCTCGTCGTTAGGACTTCTAGTTTGGATTGCATCTCATTCAATTGATTTTTAATTTCTGCCTGATTGGATCTAAATTCTGCAGTCATGAAGTCTCTTGAGTCCTTTATGCTTTTTTCTAGAGCCACCAGTAGCTGTATAATAGTGAATTCTGAATTGGCTTTCTGACATTGAATTGTAATCCAGATTTTGTAACTCTGTGGGAGAGAGGACTGTTTCTGATTCTTTCTTTTGAGGTGAGGTTTTCCTTCTAGTCATTTTGCTCAGTGCAGAATGGCCAAAAACAAGTTGTATTGGGAAAAGGAGAAAAAGAGAAAGAAGGAAAGAAAAGAGAAAAAGAAAAAAGGAAGAAAAAAGAAAAAAGAGAAGAAAAAGAGAAAGAAAACGAATGAAAGGGAAAAAAGGGTGGCAGAAGCAAACAGTAATCAAAAACCAAAAAAAAAAAAAAAAAGAAAGAAAAGAAAAGAAAAGAAAAGAAAAGAAAAAGAAAAAGAAAAGAAAAGAAAAAAAAAAACACGGGCGAGTATCTTCTGATTCTGTAGACTTTAAGTCCCTTGACTTCCCCTGGAACTGGTCCGTCCAGCTGGTCTTCTGGGGGAGGGGCCTGCTGTGCTGATTTTCAGGTGTTAGCACTTGGGGGAGCTGCTCTGCCCCTGCCTGCTGCAGGGCTCAGTGGGGGTTGTTTACCCCGTGAGGCCCCAGGAGGAACACCCACAGTGGCGGGGCCAGCTCTGGAGCCCTGGAGTCAGCCCCCGCAGTAACTCGGGAGCTCTGGGTCTGCAGGGCCTGGAGGCTCCTGGGCGGGGCCGCTGATCTGCTCTTCAGGGCAGGAGCGTCCTTGCTGTCCTGGGCCCTCCCGGCCTCTGCCTGTCCCGGGGGAGGCCGGATCCTGGGCTGTGTCCCGGCGCCCTGTGCTCCGGGGCCTGCGCTGTGGGATTCGCGCTCCCGCCCCGCAGCCCCCTCCGCGGAGCCGCCGCCCGAGCCCCTCCGAGCTGCTCCGGGTCCCGCCGTGCGCGCTGCAGCCCTTAGGGAGCTCGGCGCACTCTCCCGGGGCGCAAGTGTCTGTTAGTGTCCCAGGGAGCCCGAGGGCATCCCCGCCCTCCTGGGTCCTGCTCTAACTCCCTGTGAGCCCCTTTCCTCCCGGGAAGGTTAGTGCAGCTCCTGCTCCTCCGGGACGGGGCTCTCCTGTCCTGGGGACCCTCGCCCCGGCCTCAGCCCGGCTCCTCACAGGGCCCCTCCCCCTTGGAGGCCTTTTGTTTCTTTATTTCTTTTTCCCCATCTTTCTACCTTGATAGAAGCGCGTACTCTTCTTACTGTAGCATTCCAGCTGGTCTCTCTTTAAATCTCAGGCTGAATTCGTAGATTTTCAGGATGATTTGAAGGTTATCTAGGTAATTTGGTGGGGACAGGTGACTTGGGGACCCCACTCTTCCGCCGTCTTGCCCCTCCTCTAACAGCTGGGATTTAAAAGGCCGATGGTTGGCAAGGACTTTGAGCAACTGAAACTCCTGTGCCTGGAATCCGGGCACCTGGGTGACGAATATTTAATATCAACACCGATCTTCTGGCGGGCGCCTGGGTGGCTCAGGCGGTGAAGCATCTGCCTTTTGCTCAGGTCATGATCTTAGGGTCCTGGGGTCGAGCCCTGCTCAGTGCGGAGTCTAATTCTCACTCCTTCTCTCCCCGTCCCCTATGCTTATGCATGAGCCCCCCCCTTTCTCTTTCTCTCTCAAATAAATAAATAAACCTTAAAAAAAAAAGACTGGTCTTATGACAGTTACATGGTTTTATTCGTCAGGGCTCGTGCCTTGCACTTTTACAACACGGAATCCCATTACAATATACAAGCCATACCTCAATGAAGTGTTGAGAACAAAAAGAAGCAGCAACCACAGTGGCCAATATCCGGGCCCTGTTGGTGCCCTCCACTCGCTTTCTCAAACCTCAGAATCTCAAATACTGGGTCTTCAACCCTGTCTCCCAGAGAGTCTGATTTTAAGGTAAAGCAGAGACTCAAGAGCTGCATTTTTCTTTACTTATTTTTTTAAGAACTGCATTTTCAATTAGTGCCCCCAGGTGGTTCTCCGTGCAGGTGGCTCCAAATTCACACTTGGAGACACACGTCACTAGACAGATTTAGTCCCTATTTCTCTGTGTCCTTGTTCCCCACGCCTGCAATGTCCCTACTTTCATCTCTCCGGACTCTCCCTCTTGCCTGGTTCAACTCTTTTGAGTCATTCTCTGACTGCCCTTTGCTCTGAAATCTTCTTCTAACAAATTTGAAGATGACATCATTTCCCAATGGCTTAATTTCTGTTGTCTCTTAAATTACACAGCAAGCTGCCTGTCGTAGCCTTCCTTCATAAACATTCCAAAGATGAATAGTACATAGTTCAGTAGTAATTGGGAAAAGCTTGAATTGTCAGCCTTTTCAAAGGAAATCTGAATTACAACGCCTGTAGAAATAACCCAACACTCCTCCAGAGCATCAGCTCAATTTGCTCTTTTGTTTTGCTTCTTGGCTGACATTTCACTTAACTGTTCAACAAGAAAATATCTTGGCACTCTGCTTTGTGTTTCACCTCTCAGTCCTCATTTTAAGGGCAGATTTCCAGGCTTTGTTTTTGAAAGAGAACTGATGATATTTGGCATATATTAGATGCCTGATAATATTGTTAGATTCTAACTCAACTGACGGGTCACAGAGCCAAGCTCATGCCATCTGCATGTGCTCTTATATCATTCAAACTGATTTCTCTTTCAGATATAATCTTTATAGAGAAATCATAAAACCCTGAGATCTTGACCCAAGCCAAAATCAAGAGTTGGTCATTCTGAGCCCCCCAGGTGTCCCACTCTCATTTTTAGTATGCTTCCTGTGTAATAATAATTTTTGAAAATAACTTTGGACCAGGAACTTTTCAAAGCAGTTTATATGAATTAACTTATTTAATCCAGAAAACAATTTTATTAGTGGGTCCTACAGTCCATCACTACCCTGTGCTGGAGCATTCCTTGGATCAGTTCATTTCACGACTATTGGCAAGACCACATTTCATAGAATTTTCAGTCATTTAATATAAAAAGATACAAGCGAAAAATTGACTTCAAAAGAAGTTGGTCACCTTGTGACTTCCTCATCCTGGCCCTGTGGTAAAAAATGGGATGAAATTCTTTGTTCAAGAGAAGGAGAAATTATTGATCATTGATGTGCACCACTCCAAAGGGTCTGCTTTTTCCCTCTCTGTCTCTTCCTCCTTCCCTCCTGCCTTCCCTCTCTTTTCATCCTCCTTTTTCCTTCTCCCTACATCATTCTCGTCCTCTCTTCCACCCTCCTTCCCACTGTAGCAGGAAGAATCACACCAGCAGTTAGGTTTTAAAGGGCTCTTAGGGGCACCTGGGTAGCTCAGTTGGTAAGTGTCTTACTCTTCATTCTGGCTCAGGTCATGATCTCAGGGCTGTGAATGGAGCCCTGCATCGGGCTTAGCAGGAAGTTTACTTGAGGATTCTCTTTCTCTCTCTCTCTCCTCTCTCTAAGATTAAACAAACAAACAAACAAACAAATAAATAAATCTTAAAAAAATAAAGGGCTTTTAAAGAGGACTTTTCTGAGGCAAATAAACAGAAGTGGAAACTGCACAGGTAAATCAGATTTAGATCCCTGCCAAGGCTGTAATTAGGCTGAACAGGTGCTGTGGTTAATGAGAAGAGGAAAACAAACTTTAGCTCAAATTACTCACAGTGTGGGGTCTGGAATAATAAAAATACACTGTCTGGCATAATCAAGGATTATTCTGAGCAAGCTATGATGTATTTACAGCAAGTACTTTATCTGTTCACTATTTACAGGAATTCAGGCCATTAATACTTGGCACCTGGTAGGTCCACGATATGGATTTGCTAAATAACATGAGATTGGTAAAGAGGTAAATGCAAATCACTTGCTTTTTAAATTGTTGTTATTGCTGGTTTTAACTCTTTTAGTTGAAAATATTACTGAAATGTATATTTCCCATCTAGTTAAAAAGTGACAAAAGAAAATTATTTTAACTGAAAGAGGCTCAGCTGGAGTACTTTCCTTCCTGATAAATTGTTCTTAACCTTCTGGATGGCTCCTCAGTAGCCAAGATTATTAGAAGAATATGGAAATTAATCAAATTAGAAAATAAAAGATCAGTTTCAAAACTGGAAAATATATTTGACAAAACTCAACTCCTCTTCCTAACCAAAAGTAGAAATAGAAATTTCTCAATTAGTTGAAAGACTCTTATGAAAAATTCTCCAGGGACGCCTGAGTGGCTCAGCAGTTGAGCGCCTGCCTTTGGCTCAGGGCGTGATCCCGGATTCTTGGGTTCGAGTCCCACATCGGGCTCCCTGCATGGAGCCTGCTTCTGCCTCTGCCTGTGTCTCTGCCTCTCTCTCTGTGTCTCTCATGAATAAATAAATAAAAATCTTAAAAAAAGGGAAAAATTTCCAGCTGTGATTATTATAATCAACAGTAAAATACTCAATACTTTCACTTTAAGAATGGGACAAAAGACAGGATATCTGCTCGTATCACTTCTCTTCAGCATGATGCAGCAGGTGATATTAAATAAAATAGAGTAAAAAATGAAAATGAAAAACAAAACAGAAAAGCATAAAGATGGGAAAGTAGAAGTGGAACTACGTCTGCAGATGACATAATAATGTATTTAGAAAATGCTAACTAATGTGAACAAAAATTAGATCTAATGAGTAAATGCAGAAAAGTATCAGCACACAAGGTCAATATAAAAAATATGCTAACAAAAATATGCTTAGAAAATAAAAATTTTAAAATATGAATTAAATGGCATAAAAACAAAACTAATAAGTAACAATTTGAAAAAAAGGCAAGATCTTCACACTAAAAATTGCAAAGCTTTGAGAAACCTAAATAAATGGAGAGAAGTCACCTACTTTATATATAAAAGACTCCATATTGCTAAGCAGTAGTTCCCAAATTGAACTATATATGGATTAAGTTCCAGGGACAATTCCTGCAGACTTCTTAATAAAAAATGACAATCTGCTTTCTTAAAAATAAAGAAAGTTTTTTTAAATTTATTCCTGAGAGACACAGAGAGAGGCAGAGACCCAGGCAGAGGGAGAATAGGGCTTCCTGTGGGGAGCCCAATGGGAACTCAATCCCAGGACCCTGGGATCATGCCCTGAACCGAATGCAGGCACTCAACAACTGAGCCCCGCCAGGCATCCCTGACAAGATGCTTTTAAAATTTATATAGAAATATAAAGACCATATGATAGCTCAAGCTAGTTTTAGAAAGAATAACGAAATTGGAGGACCTATATTGTAAGATTTCAAGAATTTGCTATGTAACCACTGTAATCAAGGCAATGTGGTACTGGCAAAAGGATTGAGAAAGATCCATTAAAAGATTAGAGTACAGGAACAGACTAAATTACATGTGATCTAACAAATTTTGACATATGCTCTAGTGCAGTTCAATGAGAAAAGAAAAATCTTTTCAATAATTATTTTACCAGAATAACTGAATATCAATTTTGGGGAAAAAATACCCAACTTTGCTACATTTCTCTAACCAGGCATAAAAATATACTTGAGATGCATTACAAATCTAAAAGTAAAAATTAAACTATAAAGCCCTTAGAAGACAGAAGAAAATATCTTTATGAATTTGAAATAGACCACTAGCTATAAAAGGAAAAACATTATGAACAAGGCTTTATTAAAATGAGCTTCTGGCCATCAACAACACCATTAAGAAAATAAGAAGGCAAATCACAGACAATAGGAAAACACTTTCATCAATATCTGGTAAAGCACTTATGTCTAGGATTTTTCAAGATATAAGTAGTAATAAGAAATAGAATTAAATTTAAAATTAGCAAAATACTTGGACAGTCACTTCACAAAAGGATATATGAAGGACTGATAAACACACGGAAAGATGTCCAATAGTGTTAGTCATTAGAAAAGTGCAAGCGACTACTTCACACCCGCTAGATTGGCTGATGTTAGACCAGTGGGGCGCCTGAGTGGTTCAGTCGGTTAAGCATCCAGCTCTTGGTTTTGGCTCAGGTCATGATCTCAGGGTCCTGGGATCAGGCTCCACACTGGGCTCTACCCTAGGTGTGGAGTCTGCTTGAGATTCTCTCTCTCCCTCTCCTTCTGCCCTTCTCCCTCTTCAAATAAATAAAACTTTGTAAATAAACAAACAAGCCAATAATAGTAAATATTGGAGAGAAGGAGGAACAACTGGCTTTCTCATACTTTGCTGATGGGAGTTTATAATATTACAACTGTGAGAAACTGGCAATTTTTTAAAAACCCATTTTTTAGCTAGTTTGCTCAAAATAAAAGAAAATACAAGTCTATATAAAGACTTGTTTGCAAACTTGTTCCTTGAAGCTCTATTCATGATAGTACATTATTGAAAATAACCCTGAAGTCCATCAATAATAGAAGGGATACACAGTTGTGTCATATACAATGGAACCCATTGACACGCACGGCATAGATCAATCTTGCAAACGTTTTGCTGAGTGAAAGAAGCCAAACACAAAAGAATACTTACTTGGTAGTTCTTTTTCTATGAAGATCAAGGACAGGTAAAATGAGCAGCTCCTGGCTGGCTCAGTTGGCAGAGCATGCAACTCTTGATCTCAGGGTTGTGAGTTCAAGCCCCACGTTGGGTGTAGAGATGACGTAAAAACAAAATCTTAGGGGGGGAAAAGAACAGATAAAATAAATGTATTGTGGTGGCATTGACTGGAAAAGTACAAGAGCTTCTGGGTGATAGCAGTACTCTCGGCCTTGACCGGGATTGATTGTTGAGACTCACCGAATTGCACCCTTAAGATTTGTGCATTTTTATTGTATATAATTACAACATGATTAAAAAGAAACTGGAAACTATGTTGCAAAGCAGGTGTTCTCAATGATTACTAGTTCTGGCATAAATTAGTGCAATTCAGTTGGTAAATAGCATTGCTACATTTACCAGGACTTCTTACGACCATTCATATCTTAAGTCTCAGAGGTTCCACTTAATAAATGGATACCAAGGGAGTATGTTTTTCACTTGGAACATGGGAGGGGAGTGGGGGATCTCTCTGTACAAAGTTGCTTTCATGCTTGTTATTTGAAATAAATAAAACTTAAAAACAGAGGTTCAGTTGTAAAGCGGTGTTTAATACAATGTATGTTAATTAAATATATCAGATGATTAATTAAATATCGTAGAGAAAGCCATTAAAATGTTCATGAAAACACTCTTAGGGTATTACATCAAGTGGGGAAAAAATGTCAGGAGGAAGAATTGTGATACCAATGGTATTTACTCCAGGGTATGCAACAACTCTCCAAGAAATACACAGGCATATAAATCGCTTTTAAAAAATCAGATTATAGATATTTGTCTCTTATATATATTCTTTCCTAAAACTAATACAACTTAAGAATTTATGACTTCAAGCTGGTTCTCCTTTTTCAACTCTTCAAAGGGAAGGTTGACCTCTCCCATCTCCTGAATCTTAGCATGGTGAATAGCACAGAGGAACACCCCACAACATTGGGATTGGGATTGGGGTAGCAGTCCTTTCCCAAGAGTGAGTCACCTCTGCAAATGTGTTGGGTTTTAATTCTTTGCTTTCAAAAGATTGGAAAAGAATCTCCTTCAGTTGTTTGGAGGTAGAGCACTAAAAATAAGTTTTGTGGATGCATTGCTATGTAATTTGTAGCACTGAACTTCAGAAATAATTCTGAACAGCATGAAATAAGCATGGTTTTTCAGCACTTACATCTGTTTAATAAATGGAAAACAACTGAAGCTTAATTTTGTTTTATCTGTCAATAAATAATAACAATTGGGTGTATGAATTACAAAGAGAAGTTCCATTCTTTTCATTAAGAGATTCACTGCTAAAAAATTTGGTTTTAATGCCTCATAATCATTCATTAAACCTTTAATATATTTATGATCCTTTGACCAATTATATACTAATAAAAATTACAATGGCAAGTCCCTAAAAAATTAAAAGAAAATGCAACTTTATGATTATAACTTGAAAATGACTTAAATTTCAATGCACATCTACTGTTTTAGTTGCAGAGAAGAAGGGTCAATTGATCAATAAAAGACTCTTCAAGCATACAAATACATTAGGATACATATATTTATGGAAATACATAAAACACCTGTAGAAAAATAAGTGCAATGGGAATATGAATTCAAGGAATAAACAAACAATATAATTTTTTAATCCATTCCATAAGAGATTTTTTTCCAGTGGATGATCTTAGGTTTCAAATCAAATCACTATTCTATTGGACATTTTTTAAAATTGTGTAATAATTTTAATTTAAGCTATCAATATTTACAATATGTCTTAAGGTGCATCCTTACAACTATTCAAAATTATAAAAATTTTGTATGTCAGCCTAAAAATGTGTGCAGAGTTATGGAGTTTTGCACAATTTGTCTGGGGGGATAGAGGCAGAAACTATTTTTAAGCAACTTACAGACACATTTAAAAATATATATATTTAAAATACCTCAAGGAAATAAACTAAAAAAGTATGATCTTCCAAAAGACTGGGAGGTTTACTCCAAAATGATAATGATTATATTTGGATTCTAGGGATAAAAACTTCTCTTTTTGCTTTTATTGGTTATACATTTTCTTCAATAACTTTATTAGGTTGAATTACTCTTATAATAAGAATATACTTAAGACATTTAAAAATAATTAGGTATAAATTTAAACCCGATGACCTCTGAGTAAATGCCCTAATGATGTGGAAACAAAGGCAGAAGGGAAGTTATTAAACTTCCTCACCACTTAGAGCCCACTGACAAGTGCTTGAAACAGGCAGAGGGACCTTCCTCTAGGGACTCAACTGCCTGGATGTTGATACTTTACTAAGCGCAGGAGGCAATCTCAGCCAGACCCCCAGGAGCCTGTAGGTCTACTTTAATATATAAAAATACCTTTGGAGGGACGCCCGGGTGGCTCAGCGGTTGAGCGACGCCCGGGTGGCTCAGCGGTTGAGCGGCTGCCTTTGGCCCAGGGCGTGACCCCGGGGTCCTGGGATAGAGTCCTGTGTTGGGCTCCCTGCATGGAGCCTGCTTCTCCCTCTGCCTGTGTCTCTGCCTCTCTCTGCGTCTCTCATGAATAAATAAATAAATAAATAAATAAATAAATAAATAAATAAATAAACAAACAAACCTTTGGAAACTTCCCTTATCTCTATCCCCCAAGATATATGTTGGCAATCATCTCCCAAGTGTATGACCCACCGATATAGATCCAAAGGGTCTCACTGAGTGAGGGGCAGGCAGGGCGGGGTAGGGAGAGACAGGTAGGGGGCTACATGGCCAGGCTCACAGAAATACTGAGGTATAACAAAACCAGATCACCCTGCCCTGGGCATCAGTGGGGGGCCGGGGGGTACCCCTTTATGGCACTCACATTGTGACCAGGCCCCAAAGAAGAAGGAAGCCATTAAAGACGTTCTCGCCAGTCCTCGCTCAAACCAACACATCACAAGACTGATAAGGCCACAGGCTCCCTGGTCAGTTCTCAGTCAAAGACTGTGGGTGGGGACCCACGTGGGCCACCCTGTTGGGACTCCACTGCCTCCTGAGGGCTCTCTCTGTGTCCTTGCTTAAGAAAACCCAACCACTTTGCTTGCTCTCCGTTGTCACAGAGATTCATCCTTCGACTCCATGAGACAAGAACCTCGCTGTCCTGCTTCCCTAGAAGTCTTCTTCTGGGGCAAAGTTCACAAGGTTTAGTATTTCTAGTTTGTAGTAACCGTATCCACAGCCCCTTACCCCCCGCCCCCCTTCTAGTTTACTACAGGAGTCTGGGCAGTGATGCCAATGCCTGTGTTCCCCAGAAGACTTGTCCGTCAAGGAAGACATTCTGGTGTTCGCCATGTTTCCCCTGTCTATCTGACATAATCCCTCCCAAACCAGTTGGGGTGTTCACGAAAATTTAAATTGTCTCGTCGTCCTTCCCTCTGCATCCTTCATGAAGCTCTGACATTCTTATCTCTTCCTGAAGAGGTGTGACTCACAAGATGAGACACCCTGGGTAGCCAGGCGAGTCAGAATCTGGATCTAACGCAGTTCTCTGTTTTCTGAATTCCTCCACCCACAGGGTGAAAGAAGGAATCGGGAAGAGTGAGGACACTGTCATCAACAAGTGAATGGGAGGAAATCATTACACCACCCGACGCCCAGGCCCGCAAATCTGGGATTCTTTGCGTCAAGGGCAGAAGGACTCTAGCAGCTTTGACAGGACCTGCAGGGGGTGGGGGTGGGGGAGCTGAGAGGCCAAGAGTGGGTGCCAAGCCCAGGGGAACCCCCACAAAAAAGATTTGCAGGCTGCAAGGGGAATGCAATGGTCAAGGGAGAAAAGGAAAAGCAGCCAACACTAGAGGGCATCGTATTTTCACGGCTCTTCTAAGACGTTAAGGACCAGGCCCTTGAACTCTGGAAGGCTGTTGCTTCAAAATTAAAAAAAAAAAAAAAAGTAAGACAGACAACAAAGGAGAAGTCGTAAGGAGATCTGGATTATTTTACGGAGTCAAAGAGACACGGAAGAGGTCGGCGAAGATGGTTCGAGCTAGTTGAGCTAAAGCGACTCCTTGGGCACCACAGTCCCAGCCCCACACTTAGTTCCGTGCAGTATCAGAATTCTGGTCTGAAGCGTTACGTGGGCTCCAGTGACTCTATATTTGAGCAGCTATCTTTTCCCAAACATGAAAGTCTTATAACAACTTCCTTGTTTCTGAAACCAGAAAATAATAGATAAGTCTATTGTATGAGCGAGAAAATAAACACGTGGCTTTGGCAGGTAGACCAAGAGGATGGCCACTTTTGCCCTCAATGCCTGTGGAACCTGAGTCCCCGAGGCCGACCCACGCTCACGGCCCTGGTGTCCTCGCAGGCCTGCAATTGTGAGGGCAGGGGGTGCGCCGTAGTCTTATAACCGCATCAGTAGGAACCACCTTTTCACTCCTCACCTAGTGAGACTATTCATTAAAAAGCAGCAGGAAAGGAGAATGACATGTCCCCACGAACTATTGGAAGATGCTCATAATTCCCATAAGCAGGAATGTCGCTTAGTACGGCGATGCCAGCCAATCACTTGGCCCCACACTCCCCCGCAGATGACCCTGCTCGTGAGAAGGAATAATCACGTGTAAGGCCATTGGAATGGGACAATAAAAGGCTTTTTGAATATTCCAAAGGGTTTTTAAGACATCACCCAGACAGTATTTCCCAAAGCCCTAGATGGATAGTTCAAGGGGATGATCTCGTACATCCCCAGGATCTGCCACTGACCTTTCCCAGGTGTGCACTTACACACCTCCTGTGAGGACACTCAGGCTGGGTCTGCTTCCTAAAGGCTGCAGCTTTCGGAACCTCACTCTGACCTTCTCTGAGGAAAACTGCACCAGAGCTGCTCGGTGGCCACATGAGTCTCTCGCTGTCTTTGGCTCCACGAGGTAGCGCCAACGACGACGAGACCCTTACCAACACGTGAAGTTCCTGCACCTCCAAATGTTTCCCATGTCTCATTGAATGCCAGGACCCGGGCCCTGCAAGTAGATCCCTGGCCCAGCAGGTCATTACCTGGTCCCCGAAGTGTCTGGCTATGCCGCGGGCTGTGGGGTGTGTGTGCATCTGCCGTCTTCGAGCCCTGAGAGTTTCCAATTGATTCCAGCTCCGACCAGAAGCAGTTGCCAGGAGAACACGCTCTGCTCCAGACAGCCCGGGAGATGTTGCAACCAGAAACTTCTCAACGCAAGGCAGATTAGTCATGGCTTCAAATATGAGGGATGCCGCCCAGGCAACCCTGCCAGGTGAGTTCCTAGCCGGGGATGAAAAAAGAAGTATTAACGGACTAAAACCTTGTGCCTGCCAAGCCGGTCCCTGGGTTCTGTGCCTCAAGGGTCAGATGCATTGGAAGCTTCTCGGCAGAACACACACTGTCCATCCAGAAAAGAGTTCCACCCAACGATGGATGCCATGACCCGGTCCTACCGGCCTCACTCCCCCTGTACCATCAGTTGTGACGCCTGTAAGGTCATCCAGGTCCCCATTCGAGGTCCTGTTTTGGCTTTCCTAAACTTCCCCTACCTTCTTATGGACGTTGAGTAGCATGACAGGTGGGAAACAGAAAGTGTCTCCAATTCTTTCAACAGCGACCTAGAAACACAGCGTCTCCTCCAAGATGTCCAGCCAGTGAAAGCAGAAGAGGGACTTGAGCTCCGCAGTGTCTTCCCTGAGGCAGAGGCAGCTCCTGTGCCTGCCCTGGGAGGGTCCTGGTGGCACCCAACCTGCAGGGCACCATACACCTGCTCGGAGTCCTGCTTTCTGTTTTCACAATTATGGGGGTGCAGGTCTGATGGGACGCCATTAAACCAAGCAAACATCTAAAACGATGCAAACACTACGCTTTGACACTCTTACAAGTCACCTGAGCAGAGGAGGACTATTCCCGAAACAGCCCCTGAACGGTCACAGTTGCTTCCGGCCTGTCTGCGGCCACAGAGCTCGGATATGGGTCAGACACACTGATGGGAGAAGCTGGGTGGCTCAGGGGTTAAGCAGCCCGCTCTCGGGTTAGGCTCAGGTTGTGATCTCAGGGTCGTGGGATCGAGCCCCACGTTGGGCTCTGCACTCAATGAGAAGTCTGCTTGAAGATCCTCTCTCTCCTTCTGTCCTTCCCTCCAACCCGTGCTGGCATTTTCTGTCTCTCTCTCTCTCTCTCTCTCTCAAATAGATAGATAGATAGATAGATGATAGATAGATAGATAGATAGATAGATAGATAGATAGATAGATAAATCTTTTAGAGAAAACACAAACAACAATAGAACTTGCATGTTGGAAGTCAGGACTTAGTGGCATGAAGCTGATTTCAATACTGCCCAGTTCTCTTCGGATCGTGTCGGTTAGTAATTAGACTGGACTCGATTCAAAATCGCAGCTGGCAGTGGCTTTGCTTCTATTACTATACTAGTTTCGACAGTTAATTAAAATGGTTGTAGATGATTTGCTTTATTAGAAAAGTCTTACATCTCTGTGCTTTCAATAGGCAATTCCACTTACGCTGTAATACGTTCCACTGGCACATGCCATTTTGAGGCTTGAAAAGGAAAACAAGGCCCACTGGAAAGGTGGTCCATGTGCTGGCAATACAGAAACAACTGGAATCTAGTCTATGCTAGAAAATCAGATACTCTTGGGCAAAAAGAAGTGGAAAGGTGAAGTTTTCAAGCATTGCATAGTTGATATTGAACCATCATACCAAGTTTTCCGCAGGGTATCCTTCACCCAAAGGAAATCCAAATCACTGTTGTTTGGACACTTACACCGAATGAGTTATTCATCCATGTAAGAGGCCTTTGTGGTTTTGTTTATTCTTCTTTAACTTTAACCTTTGTCTCTGATCCCCACTCCCACACATTTGACCTGCATTATACCCCAATCCGTCACTGTCACTTATCATTATAAAGAATATAGTAAACAACCTTGCCGTGTGGTATTTTGTAATAAATCTCATCCTGTTTCCTACTTTACACTACTATTCTTATGAACAGGGCTGACTGCAGACTACGTGAGAGCCAGTGCAAGATGACAGTACAGGACCCCACGTTTAAAAATGATGAAGAATTTCAAGATACAGGCAGCAGAGTAGTGAACAGTATGAGAACCTTCCGAACACAGGGTCCTGCGCTTTGCGTATGTGACATACCCATTGAGTCAGCTCTGCTGTGAGAACACAGCACTTTCCAGTCTATATGTGGTTTCTTTTTCATTATTGTCCCACAGAATTCCACAATATTTGCTTTTTAAGTATCCAGTCCCCACCCTCGAGTCCGACACATGAATTTATTTCCTCAGCATTCCCAGTGTTAAGAACATGAGCATTTACACTCCCTGTTACCAAATGTGCGAGAATTTCTTTGAGATATATTTCTAGAGATAAGATCTTTCATAGGTCATAGGTCATACAGTTGCTCAATTTTACTATATGGTGCCAGATTGATCTACAATAGGCTATGTACCCCCATCAACAGTGCTGAAAGTCCATTTCTCTACCTATTTTGCTCATTGTGCTGTTGTAAATATCTCTGTCAACATGTTCTCTATTCCTTTGACCTATGACTTGACTTGGTGAACAGAAATCCAACTCTGCTTACGTATTTACTTTTACACTAATATTTGTGCTTTGGGGATCTTCTTTAAATGTATTTCCCAACCCCTAGATCATAAAATAACAGGGCAAAAGTGCTTTCTCTTTGCAGAGGGGGTGAGGCCCGTCCTGCTCTTTTGCTTCTCTTTCCTGCTTTATGCTGGAGGGGTAGGTGTTCATCCAGGAACACTTCCTTCCTCTTTTGTCATGACTTCTAAAAGCACCAGGGAGGGAAAGAAGAGAGTAATCTCTGCTTGACTTATGCTATAGGCTCATATGGTAGTAAGTGTGTTTATTTAGTGACTGTGTTCCAGGCATTAGGAAGGTCTTAAAGGGAATGTGACATTCAAAGTGCCCTGGAGCTGGGTCCCCATTCTGAACACATTTTAAAATCTGTGCCTTGAGAGGGCTTTTAGGGCAATGAAAATACTCTGTATTAGGCTCTACTGGTAATAGACTGGATACATGTCACACATTTGTTTAAACTGCTAGAATTTACAACTCCCAACACCAAGAGTAAATCCTAATATAAACCGTAGGCTTGTGGTGATGATGATGTGTCAAAGTAGGTTCATCGGTTGTAACAAATGGACCACTCTAGTGAGGGAATAGTAATGATGGGAGGCTATGCACATTTAGAGACCAGTGATAAATGAAAAATCTCTGTACCCTCCTCTCAATTTTGCTGTGAACCTAAAATTGCTCTAAAAACATTGTCTTTAAAAACATCTGTGAGGGATCCCTGGGTGGCGCAGCGGTTTAGCACCTGCCTTTGGCCCAGGGCGCGATCCTGGAGACCCGGGATCAAATCCCACGTCGGGCTCCCAGTGCATGGGGCCTGCTTCTCCCTCTGCCTCTCTCTCTCTCTCTCTCTCTCTCTCTGTGTGTGTGTGTATGTGTGACTATCATAAATAAATAAATAAAAATTAAAAAAAATAAAAACATCTATGAATTTATGTCTGATCCAGGAATCTGGCACTGTTTCCTCAATGAGATTATATGCTGGGGATCCTGGGTGGCTCAGCGGTTTAGCACCTTCCATTGGCTCAGGGCATCATCCTGGAGTCCCGGGATTGAGTCCCATGTCGGGCTCCCTGCATGGAGCCTGCTTCTCCCTCTGCCTGTGTCTCTGTCTCTCTCTCTGTGTCTCTCATGAATAAATAAATAAAGTCTTCAAAAAAAGAGAGAGATTATATGCCTTGGTGTTTGCATAATGTTGTATTGATTTGTGTTGTTTTGGTTTTTTGCTTTTGTGTACCATCCCCTGGGGTTTGCATTGTTATGGATTGGTAGGGATCTAGGCCTTCTGTAAGATTCAAGATTTCTATTTTAGGGTATGAAATCCTCCAAAGTTGTGCACTGAATACCTTTTGTATGTGCCTATGTGTATATGCACCTAGTATCTTGTTGGCTGGAGCATATTGGAGATTATGACTCACAGGGAAACAAGGCTCATGGACAAAACAAACATCAAAACTCACTCCTTCTTCTAATTATTGTAGTAACTCATTAAGGCATGTGGATTTTCCCAGGGAGGGGTGTTAAATTTGAAAAGACTGAAGATCATACAGGATTTTGTTGAATCTAAGATGTCCTCATTTGTAAAGTGTAGCTCTCCTTATATTATAGACTCATAGGAAAGAAACAGAACATCAGCCATACTTGTAAGACATTGATTATGAGATGTATTCTGAGTGCAGAGGTATGAAAATGTAAAAAAAAAGTGTTTCAAAATCAATGAAGTATAGTTTATTATAATGCAGGCACATTGAGTTAAATCACAAAGTTTAGGTCACAAGAACTTTGTAAGAATTTGCTTCATGATTCAGATATATCTCTGGGTTAAAAAACTTGCATGCTTGTATATTCCATGAAGTGAAATCACCTAGGATTCTGCAAGCCCCAAAGATCTCCTTTTTAAATTTTGAAGGGGCCTTAAAAGACCATAATTACTGGGGAAAGGGTCCTGAGACCAATCCATTAATGCAAATTGTCACCTAAACCCTGCTCAGTTAATATTATAATGTTTATTTTACAGGTGAGGAAACAAATTTAGAAAAGTTATAAATACTTAAAGAAGTAGCTCATGAAGGACAAATAACAAGACATTTCACCCCTCACCAAGACATTTAATTCCTAGAGCACCAAATGCCTGAATTGTCCTATTATACAGATATTTGATATCCTGCTATAGGTTTCATAGTCCAAATGACCATTGTATACACAGTCCCTAGGTTTTGGGATACTCAAAAGATTATAATTCACCCCAAATGGGGTTTCTAAGTCAATGTTTATCTATGTTTTGGTAGTATCCAATAAGTTACATGTACAGACAAGATCAAGACTGTCCATTTGATAAAATGGAAAGAGGAGAAAAGAGAAAAGAATTCTTCTTCCATTCAAAATTTTATCTACAGACTATTTGTCTATGGTGCCTATCTTTATAAGCAACTTGGGAATTAATATTTGTAAAGGAGACCAGCATTTCTCTGATACCAAAGCCAGAAAAGGATATTACTACAAAAGAAAACTATAGGACAATATTCCAGATGAACATAGATGCAAATATTCTCAACAAAATATTAGCAAATTGAATTCAGCAGCACATTAAAATGATCATTCAGCATGATCAAGTGGAATTTATCCCTGCGACACAAGGATAGTTCAATATACACCAATCAATCAATGTGAAAATACCTCATTAATCTATGATCATCTCAAAAGATGCAGAAAAAAAAATCTGACACAATTCAACATCCATTCACAATAAAAACACTTCACAAATCAGGTATAGGAGGAACATATCTCAACATAATAAAGGTCACATAAGACAGGTCCACAGTTAAACCACATTCAATGGAGAAAGGTTGAAAGCTTTTCCTCTAAGATCACAAAAAAGACAAGGATGCCTATTTTCACCACTTCTATTCAACATAGTACTGGAAGTCCTAACCAGAGCAATCAGACAAGAAAAAGACATAAAAGTCATTGGAATAGAAAAGGAAGAAGTATAGTTGTCTATATTTGCATATGATGTGTTTTTACTATAGAAAATCTTAAAGACTCAATCAAAAAACTGTTAGAGTTAATCAAATTCAGTAAAGTTGCAAGATACAAAATTAACATACAAAAATCAATAGCATTTCTTTTCATTATCAACAGATTATCTGAAAAACAAATAAATAAAAATAAAATCAATGCCCTTTACAATGACATCAAAAACAATAAAATACTTAGTAATCAACCTAACCAAGTAGGTAAAAGATCTCTATTCTGAAAATTATAAGACAATGATAAAGAAATCAAAGAAGACACAAATAAATGGAAAAGTATCCCATGTTCATGGATTGGAAGAAATAATCTTGTTAAAATGTCAGTATTGGCAATAGCTATCTGTAGATTCAATGCAATCCCTAACAAGATTCCAATGACTTTTTTTGGGGGGGAAGCAGAAAAAATAATCTTAAAACTTATATGAGTTTATATGAAACTGCAAAAGACCCCACATTGCCAAAGCAATCCTAAGAAGGGAAGATAAAGCAGGAGGCATTCTCTATTTCAAACTCTACTATAAAGCTATAGTAATCAAACACTATGGCACAGGATATAAACAGAGGATAGAACAGAATCAAGAGCCCAGAAATAAACCCAAGTGTATATAGTAAACTAATATTTGACAAAGGGGTCAAGAATTCTCAACGGAGACAACACAATTTCTTCAATAAATAGTGCTGGGAAAATTGGATACTTACATGTAAAAGAATGAAACTAGACCCCTATCTTACACATTCACAAAAATTAAGTCAAAATAGATTAAAGGCTTAAATGTAATATCTGAAATCATAAAACTCCTAAAAGAAAATATAGGAAAAGTTCCTTGATATGGGTCTTAGCAATGATTTTTTTGATACGACACGTAAAGAACAAGCAACAAAACCAAAAATAAACAAGTGGACTATATCAGACTAAAAAGTTTCTGCACAGAAAAAAAGACAAAAACAGAAACAAAACTATCAAAGAAGTGAAAAGACAACCTATGGAATTGGAAAAATATTTGCAAACTATATATCTGATAAGGGGTTAACATACAAAATATATAAAGAACTTATACAACTCAGTAGCAAAACAAACAGCTGATCCTATTTAAAAATGGGCAAATGACCTGAAAAGAATTTTTCCAAAGATATGAATGCTAAACATGTACATGAAATGATGCTCAGCATCATTATTCATCAGGGAAATGCAAATCAAACCCACAATGAGATATCACCTCATACCTGTTAGAATATAACCAAAGGAAACAAAAAAACTAACTTGGAAAGATACCGGTTATAGCACGGTCATAGCAGCATTACTTACCACATTTAAGACATAGAAACAGCCTAAAAGCCCATCAACAAATGAATGGATAAAGCTCTGATTTATATGGTGCCTGTCAGATTCATATATAAAATACTATTCAACCATAAAGAAATGAGGAAACCTTGGCATTTACAACAACATGGGTGGACCTGGATGGCATTATGTTTAGTGAAATAAGTCAGATGGAGAAAGATAAATGCTATATGATCTCACTTTTTGTGGAATCTAGGGGGGGGAAATAGGCTCATGGAGAAAGAGATCAGATTGTGGTTAGCAGAGGATGGGAGGTAGGGGCCGAGGGAATGGAGAGAAGGTGGTCAAATGGTAACTTCCACTTACACGCAAATAAGCGGTAGGGATGTAATGTACAGCGCGATGACTTAGTTACTGCTGCTGTACTACTCACAGGAAAGGTGTTAAGAGAATGAATCCAAGAGTTCTCATTACAAGGACAGACATTTGTTCCCTTTTTTCCCATTTCTTGTTATTGTATCTTTTTGAGAGGATGGACATTACCTGAACTTACCATGACTTACTGTGACAATCATTTCACAATATACAAAAGCCAAACCTCTGTGTCATATGCCTGAGACTCATATGGTGATGAGAGTCAAATTATCTCAATAAAACTAGAAAAACAATTTTGAGAAATTGCTCTCACCCATCAGGTGTTGCAAGTGTCAGCTTCTTCCTTTTGATGTGTGCCATTAATGTCTTCCTCCTGTTCATTCCTCTAGCTCCTTTTATGTGATTCAGTTTAAGTACTTAAAAGTACCAACAACTGGGTTTTCTGAAACAAATTTCTAGTGACTTCCTGATTTCAATTTTTTTTCTCTTAAGGAAAAAATAATTTTTAAGAGTTTGAAAAACAGAAGAATGAATGCACATATTTAAAAGCTAGCTCGAAAAAAAAAATAAAAGCTAGCTCTCTGAGGAAAAATAATTGTATAAAATAAAGAGAGGAAAGGCAATATACAAGATTCAGAATAAGAAAGGGGATAGGATTCTTTGCGCAGAGAGAATCTGAGAACAAATTTAAGGGGATGTTCTTAGACATGGTGTTAGCATTTTCCCAAGTGTATAAATTAGAACAATAGTCCTACAAAAATGTTACTTAAACAACAAGAAAAGGTTCCTGGTCAAAAACGTTTAAAATTCCTGTATGTTGTACTCTTGGAGGCTCACGTGCACATTGCTTCATTGCTCCTGGAGGAATCACTATAAAGGAAAACTTTATAGTGAAATATAAATGATTAACATTGACTCTAGATACAATAGAAAACCTAAATAGATCTTAGGAAAAGTTTAAAAGGCGGTAAACGATACCTTCGTGAAAAAGGCACGCTTAAGGGAGTTAGAGATCATAGTTCTATCAAATCACAAAAGAACAGACAATTCTGCTCTCTAAACTATTACAGAGCATCAAGGAGATCTTTCTAATGCATCTGATTAGAATAATCTTTATTAAGAAAAGAAATTTAAAAAATTAAAGGCAACTACAGACCATGATTACTTACAAATTGAGATACATTAATGTCAAATAAAAAAATAGCAAATATAATACACCAAGTAGGGTTCATCTAGCTATGCAAAAGTACGTAATACAACAAAAACTTTCAATGTGAAAATGCATCTTAAATGCCAAGACTTTGGAACACAATAAAGCCTTGTTTAAGATGTGTGGACAAAGAATTGCTCCCCAATGGCATCAGAGTAATTGACTAAATATCTGGAACACAATGAAGCTGAATACTTTCAAATTGAAATTTCAAATTTCAATTACCATAAGAAATACCATAAGAAATACCATAAGAAATTCCATGTAAATTAAATTTTAGATGTAAAATAAAATTTAAGAATTTAGATGTAAGATATAATAATTAAAATCAGAAGGAAGTGTAGGTAAATAATTTTATAATATTTGAGTGAGGAAGGGCTTTCTAAATATGATACCAAAGGCAGAAATTATGACAATAAATCATTCATTAAGTCATGTAAAATCTTAGTAGGTCTGCATTCCTACATGTGGCATAAAGAATCTTGAAAAGCAATGAGTTTGGAAAAATATTTACAACTTATAAAATCATCAGAGTTAATAATCTTTATCTATAAGGAGTACTTAGGAGGCAGCAAATAAAAGAAGTCAATTTGACAAAGTGGGAAAAGTTCAGATATAAAAAATCTCACATAGGTTAAATATAAAATAGAGACCATTTGTATGAACGAAGGTTCAAATTTGCTGTTAATGACGCGGCAAAATCACACATTAAGAAATCACCAGTATCGGGGCAACTCCTGGTGGCTCAGCGGTTGAGCATCTGCCTTCGGCTCAGGGCGTGACCCCGGGGTCCTGGGATCTAGTTCCGTATCGGGCTCCCTCCATGGAGCCTGCTTCTCCCTCTGCCTGGATCTCTGCCTCTCTCTCTGTGTCTCTCATGAGTAAATAAATAAAATCTTTTTTTTTTTTTAAAGACTGCTTTAAAAAAAAAAAAGAAAGAAAGAAAGAAATCACCAGTATCAAGCGTAATGCCCGCTGCGTGTCAGGGGCCGAGGCAGAGCAGACGGGTGAGCTCTGGGCGCAGCGAGGCTGAGGATTCCCAGCAGGTGCATGCACTACATGGGCAGCATCCCCCGGAGGGCACGTGGGCAGCGTGGGCCCCAGCCGAGGCCTAGGTGACCTGGCATCCCAGTCCTTCCAGCCGCGACTCGGACATGTGGGGTGTAAGTGGGCCAACCCCGCTCACGGTTCTTACCGCCTTTATGAACCTGCCACATGCTGTAATTATTCCCGCCTGGTGCCAGGTCAGGAAACCCCCACGACTGTTCCAAAAAGTATCAAACTCCAATCTTGATTTAAGACGAAAGTTTCTGTCCCTTCCCCACTTGGGCCCGTGTCCAACCAGCTGAGACCAAGAGCCTGCGAGAGGAGAGGGAGCATGCTGGGGGCGCCTAGGGGCTCAGTGGGTGAGGCATCTGCCTTGGGCTCGGGGTCCCAGAATTGGGCCCCAAGTCACCCTTCAGGCCCAGCTGGGGGGCAGGCGGGGTGCACCCCGTCCCCGGGGTGGACAAGGGCTGGTAGTAATGCACAGCATCACATGGACCCCTTTCTCCACAAGTCCGCCCCCCAAATCCACAATCCCTGACCTCTAGAGTCATGGGGGTGCGTTGGAGGCAGGCGGCAGGAGGGCATGGCTGGGTAGGCCTGGCCCCAGGCCTCCCTGTGTGCTTGGGCCTGGCCCCTGCTTGCCCCCTCTTGGCAGCTGCTCTGGAGCCCCGGGGGACTGCAGACTCCTGCTGCACCCCAGAAGGCCTCTACAGCCCCTTGGGGGTTCCTGTGGTCACGGGGGAGATGACTCACTCACGGCTGCAGCGTCAGGCTTGGAAAGCAAGTTGCTGGCCGGAGCCCAGAGAGCAGGCTCCAAGCTGCTGGCAGGACAGGTGTTCAGAAAGTCCCTTCCCCACCTCGGCGCAGCTCTAGCTGAAAGGAGTGAGCTGAAGCTATCAACAAAGAGCCTTCATCATGTTTCCAGAAAAATCTCAAGGAAAAGCACTGCAGGCACCAGTGGCAGGTGTTGGATCAGGCTCTGGAGGGAAGGGTGGACGAGTCCCACCTGCTAGCATGGACGTTGGGGGTCGTTCTCCCAGAATAAGGGGGCACCAAAGTCACTCTAGATGAGCAGGATCATTTCCTGTTCGGAGCTGGTGACAGTCTTGCAAAGCACGTGGTGGACCAACGACGGCAGCCCACGAAGTGGCCTCTTCCACCGGATTCTGAAATCTTTCATCATGTAAAAGTTCCCATGTCTCTGTTTTGTAACAAGCTAATGACATCCAAAAAACAACAACAACAAAAAAATCCAAACAAACAAACAAACAAACAACACCCCTGCCACCTGCCAATCTACAGCGGTGTCTCCTTGTCCCCTGTGTAGGGGACCCGTTAGCAAAATAAGAGTCAAATGATTTCTCCGACCTTTAGTGCAGGTTCCACCTGGAACTCTGGCCTTTTGCTCTGGAGTATGGTTCCCATTAATTAGGTCTCAATAGAAATTTCTTTTTTTTTTTCAAGATTTTATATATTTATTCATGAGACACAGAGAGGCAGAGACACAGGCAGAGGGAGAAGCAGCCTCCCCACGGGGACCCCGATGTGGGGCTCGATCCTGGGGTCATGGGGTCACGCCCTGGGCTGAAGGCAGATGCTCAACCACTGAGCCCCTGAGGCGTCCCACAAAAGAAATTTCTATTTTACTCCCCACTGCAGCTGTCACACATCTGAGAATTTATCAGTTGACTTGAGCCCCTGCCACCCATCTGGGAGGTCTGAGCCCCGCGATGCAAGCCAGTGGATCTGCCTTGTGCGCAGTCACTGAGTTTGTGGGGTCGCACAAGGGGAGGCTAACACTTGATGCACAAGTCGCGGGGTTGCGAGCGCCTTAAGGGTTCCGATGTGGTTCCATTCAAGTGGAGTCACGTATGAAGGCAGGAGTGTGTCACGTGTTGAGGTTTGCCCTGTGTGAGTTTACTACAGAAAGCACTTGAGTGGGTACCCTGTGCACGGCAATTGTTTCGGCGTTGCAGCACCAATAAAAATTAGTTATCACTTTTCTTTCTTAAATTATTTGTGTGTAAACTTCACATCAAGGGAGAAAGGAGGTTTGCTTCCGAATTGAACAGTCCTTAGGAAACTTTGACTTATTTTTCCTTATTTCTCCCATCTGTCTTCAGGCGCTTCATCAGACTTCTCCAGGGTCATCGTGTGCAGGGCTCCCGGGGTCCTCAGACAGTACGCACTCCTCCGTCTTCAGGCCAAGAAAACTTGCACTTGTAAGAGTTAAAATTAACTGGAAGCTTGTGTCAGAGCCAAGGCTACGGCTGATTGTGGGTTTGTTATTAATTTTGCTAAATTACCGTGTCCCGTTGCTGCAGGTGCCGAGGGATAGGACACGTGTGTGGACAGGTGCATATCACGGTGCACACACACACACACACACACACACACACACACTCAGAATCTCCACGGACTGTTCTCAGATTCTGGAGGTTGTGACAAAACCACAGATGACCAGGACCACAGCTGCGGTTGCAGAGGAACTGCCCACCTTCCTCCCACGGCGGGTCTGGACGTGGAGCGTGAGGCATGTCCTGCTTCATAGCTCACGCGTGTTGCGTGTATCCTTTTGAATATATCCAATCTTAGAGGACAACGATATTCTTGAAAGACATTGACTCATTTAGAGACTTAAGAGTTTAGAGGTAGAAATTTAGAAATTCGAATTATAACAGGTAATCACTCCAAGACTCACTGGTGTGGTTCGGGTGAGGCCCATCTACGGTGGCTCAATGGCTGGGGGTCCATCAGGAACCCTGGGTATGCTGGGGAGCGAACAGCCACCCTTTGAAGCAGAAATTCGTCTGTGGTCATGGGGAGTCGGGTGTGTTACTTGAATTCAGGCATCTTCATGACGAAGGTTTTCATTTCCAAAGCGATCGTGAGGTCCAAGCTTTCAGACTCTCTCCCACAACACACATGGCGGGCTTGCCCATGGAAACCCAGTGCTCTGCAAGGAATGTTCTGGACACAGCAGCATGCGGACGAGCCCGGGCTTCTGGGGCCAGGGGCAGAGCAGTGCCTCCTTGTGCCTCAGTGTGCACAACATTTCTAATAATATCCCTCCCCCCATTTTGCCTCAGATTTCTTTACTCAGGAGATGTTTTCTGAGCTGCCACAATATACACCAGATTTGTTTTTTCAGGCAGTGGAGATCCAGTCACGAACAAATAAAAATCTTTACCCTTGTTGGACTGACATTGGAGATGTAGCCAAAAGCACAAAGCTCATTTTCAGCCTCAATCTAAGCATAACATAGTCCGCCAGACAAGTAAACAAAAAGCACGAGTTCCGCAGAGCTGTGCTTCTCAGGCCTTGATGTGAGAGAGAGCATGTGGGGATGTCGTTACAGTGCAGATTCTGATTCAGGTGGTCTGGGTGCAAATCCGAGATTCTCTATTTCTATTGAATAAGCTACTGGGCCCTGGGCCCAGGCTTTGAGTAGCAAGGGTTAGGGTGAAGGTGATGAGGTTTGGGAAAAACATGTCTAGATTTGAATTTTGATTCTGTTGCTTAAGCAAGCTCCTCTTGGTGTCTTTTTTTGTTTTGTTTTTGTTCCCCCCCCCCTTTTTTTGGATAATGAGGACAATTATGGTCATTATGATGATCTAGCTACCATTTATTGAATACCAACTCTGGGGTAGGCACTGTGCTAAGTTTTTGACCTACATATTCTAATCCTCACCATAATCCCTGCAAAGTATAAATGATGGCTCTCATTTACAGACTGAAAAACAAACTGCTTGAAGACGTTAAGCAATTTCTTTAAAGCCACTCACCAGGCAGGGAAGGGTGGGAGCTGCGCTCTTGCTCTTTGCACAGTAGACTCTCAATTTGTTTGTAAGATGAGGATGAAAAGTAAGTGTGATGATGCGCCCAATATGCCTGGGATTGTGCTTGGTGTTTAGTAGGTGTTAAATAAACGTCAATCCCCTCTCCTCTCTGAGAAGTGTGTAGGTATCATCATGAGTTGACAAGAACCAGAGGAAGGGGACGTCCTGGAATCCCATATTTTTCCTCCCCATTAGATCCACTCCATTTGGCTAGAGATCGCTGTGATTGGTGGCTTATCCCCTCACGGTCCAGTTCCCATGGATCTGCTGACAGTAGTTACCAAAAGGAGTCCAATCCAGCGAGCAGCTTCTTCCCTCCACCCGAATCCTTCAGTAGAGTAACTGCTGACGTGTCTTCTGCTCAATCTGCGTTTCTTAATCCTCTTCTATTGCCAACCCTCCCCTCTGCTCCCACCACCACCACAAGCAGCAATACCACTGCCAAGTGCTCTGCACCTCCCTGGTGGGTGGAGGGAGGAGAAGCTCCATGTGGCAGCATATGAGCTCCATGTGTTTGTATTTGTTGGGGATCACAAAGCTGGGACTGCTTCTGTGGCCCACGGAGCACCAGTGTCCCCGGGAGCTTGTTAAAAATGGAATTTCCTTGGGGCCTGTTCCAGATGTCCAGAATGAGCATCCTCGACTTGGGTCTCTGTGTTTTTTTTCTTAATATATTTTTTAAAATTTTTATTTATTTATGAAGTCACACACACAGAGAGAGGTAGAGACACAGGCAGAGGGAGAAGCAGGCTCCATGCACTGGGAGCCCGACGTGGGATTTGATCCCGGGTCTCCAGGATTGCACCCTGGGCCAAAGGCAGGTGCCAAACCACTGCGCCACCCAGGGATCCCGGGTCTCTGTGTTTTATCAAGCTCTGCAGGAGACTGTGGTGTAGACTGAAGTCTCAGAGGCTCTGCTAGAAAGCATCATTTTCGTAGAAAATGTGTTGCAAGTTCCAAAGGAACCATTTAGAAATCAGCATGGGAGACGGCCCTTTATTAGTATAGGCAGTGCTGGCTTTATGAAGAGAAGAGACAACCCCTTCTTTATGTAGACCTATGGACACTGTCTCCAAGGGCCAGGTCAGACAGGAAAGCCTCCCCTCCACCTCTTCCAACCTCAAGAGTCATGATTTAGCTGTCCATCCTTGGTCAGCATAAGGTTTCCATGTCCATCTGATTTATATATATAAATAAAACTAAAGGGAGGTGCAGAAATGTTGAATTTTGACTCTTTTTTTTTCAGAATTTAAGTTTATTCCTGCCTTAACACCCTCCTTCAGCAATTATTTTCACTCACATGATGCCTATGTGCAGGACAGACTATTAGCAGGGTTCATGAAAATGCACATACTTAATTCTGTTGCTGCTCTGTTTTCAGCTTAGCTCACTTAACCCAACCGTTCAGTGCCACTTCCTACACAAACCCCATTGATCAAAGGCAAATTCAGCTCTTTAGGTTTGTGCGTTCTTGAAGCATTCAGCACAGGCTTTATCACACGTGGTGTTCGCTGGTTATTGATTAATAGAGAAAATGCTTGAGTTTTATTTTAGAGAGCAAATTGCCCAATGCAAAAGAAAAGCTCTTAGAAATAATTTAAAAAGTAATAAAGTGATTCTATGCAACAACAAACAAAAAGCAAAAACAATCAACCCATAGCTTTGTTTTACTTGTGTACTTAACATTGCTTCTCACTCCTGATCCTGAGGGGCGATATATATAATTTATAAGTAAAATGGCAGGGGATGTATCAGAATCTCCGAGAGTCAAGTGAATATAGTTTGAAAAGAAACCAACAAGTGATTCTGTGACTCCTGGGTTGATAGTCACAGCTCTAACCAGCAATAACTTGTTAGCTATATACTAGAATAGAATAAAGTCTAATTCATGCTATCCACAAAATCATAAGACTCCGCTTCTTGGATAAGAAATGAGAGAGATCTATATATAGGAAACTATATACTTTTAGTATAGGATGTGGAAGACAGCTTGAAGAGAAGTCCAGAAACACTATTTTGAAAAAGATTCTGCTTGAAAAATTATCAATTTTTAAAGAATTATTGAAAAGGCTGAATGCATTTTTAAAAGATAGATTTATTTATTTATTTATTTATTTATTTATTTATTTATTTATGAGAGAGAGGGAGAGAGAGAGAGGCAGAGACATAGGCAGAGGGAGAAGCAGGCTCCTTGCAGGGAGCCCAACGCGGGACTCAATCCCGGGACTCCAGGATCGCACCCTGGGCCAAAGGCAGGTGCTAAACCGCTGAGTCACCCAGGGATCCCCCAAAAAAGGCTGAATGCAATTTTAACAAAAATCCCAATGATTGTTTTTGCAAACTTGCTGAAGGTGTAAATTCTTCTGAGGACAAGACTATTTGAGAATATTTATTTAAGACTATTTACTTAAAATATTCAAATGAGAGTAACAAGATGGGTCTTACCCATCTATATATTTTTTTTAATTATTTTTTTTTTAGTGAGCTCGATACCTAAGGTGGGCTTGAACTCATGACCTTCAGATCAAGAGTCAAAACTCTACTGACTGAGCCAGCCAAGTGCCCCTGAACTGTATTTTAAAATGGGTTTTAAAGTCATTAAAAATTAAAAAGTATGGCATAGTATGAGAATTGACTATAGATCTACGAAGCAGAACAGATAGGCCAAAAACAATTGTAAAATAGTAAAATATAATGTAAAATACGTTGTACAATATGTAAATAGATCATATCATACAACCAGTGGAGAAAGAGAATACACATCAAAGGCTAAAAGTACAAGTCCTCTTAGAACAAAAGCATTATGCTTAGCAAGGAAGAGTCAATATAAAATGTTTTCAAGATATTTTGAGATGATAGAAAACCTATGATAAATAGACACTGCTCTGCCTTTGGCTCAAGGAGTGACCCTGGGGTCCCGGGATTGAGTCCCACATTGGGCCCCCCCATAGGGAGCCTGCTTCTCCCTCTGCCTGTGTCTCTGCCTCTCTCTGTGTGTCTCTCAGGAATAAATTAATAGAATCTTTAAAAAAAATGGACACCATTAGTTATGAATTGGAATCTGGATTCAGTTCAGGCTCTGAAGCCTGTGTTCTACTCTTCCTCCTTGCAATAAAGACAATAAATAAATAAATAAATAAATAAGGAATAAATAGTGGGGGAAGAAAATCTTATCAGCTCATGTTTATATCTTCTCAACAAACCAACCACGGTTTTAAGGCCTGTAAATATTTTAAACTCTTTTAATGGTCAAGATTCTCTTCTTAAGAGCTCAATTGTTGGTGCTATTTGGCCCAATCACTTCAGACGGACAGTGCAATTATCTACATTAAGTGCTTGGTAATCAGCCTAAATGAATTTCCTCATTGTGCTCTATACTGAGTTCAGCTTTCAAATATAAGAGATCTAATATCTTGGATCATTTGCAAGAGAAATACTTTTGAATGAGAAAATCTGCCCAATAACTTGGGAACACATACAAATAACCTTGGTTTGGTGTGTCCTTCAGGGCCAGTGGCAGACAATATGCTTCTCAAGTAACCACCCCACCATGTCCTTGATGATCAGAGATCCTCCCGACAGATTGGTCTTTCTGATTCCACCATACTGTTTATGCACAGGGGGTAAGAGAGGTTCCTAGTAGTCAATGAGGATAGTTAGCTCCTTTGGAGGCGGTGTAAATGGAATGAAATCCTGACATGGATAAAAGAGTAACCAAACAAGTCCAAGAAGAAAAACCTCCCCATCACATATTAATTATTCTTGAAGGCATACCTTGATATTTTGATAGGAGGGTGGAAATTCAGGGAATGGCAACACCTTCTTAAATATATCCTATCACGTTGAAAAAAGACCTTTTCAACAGAAATTCAGAAATAAACTTGATTCTGATTTAGGAATTAAGCTCTCTGTTGCATTAAGTGAAATGCTAGAAGGTGTGAGAGGCTCCATATGTTGCATTTGATCCCAAGAGATGGAGTCACAAAATTAAGCCTTTTAGATATTCCGGCTCTGGCATGAGGTTGAAGATGGGAGCCTTGTGGTGATGAAGTGACATGGGAGGAGATGATTGCTGGGAGGGACTCGGGAGTGGATTCCTATTAGGAGTATAGTGCTTGCATTCACTGAGTTTAATGTGGTCATTTGGGGCAAGAAGATAAATATTAAAAGTTAAAATGGGGATATAAGTTGGACATACTTTGTGGTCTTAGAGAAAGCCAATTGCACTTGCCACAAGAGGATTCAATGTAGAGTATTCTCAAGGATGGATCACATTGTCTGGATTAGGGAATATCATCAGGAAACATATAGGCATAAAGAAATAAGAAAATAGGAAGGAAACTGGTGTAGATGGAGTTTTTTTTTTTTTTTGGAGGTTTTTTTTTTAAGTAATCTCTACACCCAACAGTGAACTTGAACTCATGACCCTGAGACTGAGAATCACATGCTCTACCGACTGAGCCAGCCAAGTGCCCCAGATGGAGTCCCAAGATACCTATAAACCAGATGCAGTGTAGGGGAGTGTTAATCTATGATTTAGACAAACTATAAAAAACACCTTTAGGAGATAAATACGGAAATATGAACCCTGTGAGGATATTTGATAATATTAAGGAATTCATTATTTGTTTGTTTTTAGGGGGTGGTTCTGATGTTGTGGTTATGTTTTTAGACTTTTTAAATGTTTTATGTCTATGTGATAAAACATTTCCAGGTGAAATGATATGATGTCTGGAAGGTTGCTTTAAAACAACCTGTTGTAGAGATGAAATAAAATTGGCCACGTAATTTAGGCTGAAATATAGATATTTCGGCTGAGAGATACTTGGGGGCTCTACTACTTTCTAATTTTTTTGTGCCTGAAAACTTCCAAAATAAAAGGTTTAAAGTAAATTAGTAATAGGATGATGAGGCAAATCAAACTCAGGGCATTGTAAGTTTTGTGTCAAGTTTAGGAATACTTTTGTGATATAAGCCAATCCCAAGTGTGTTTGCTGTTTACGTGTGCTTTTAAGAGAAACTGGCACATTAAAGAAATGGATAGGTTAGCTACATGGAAAAAAATTAATTATTTGTTAATAAACAATTAGTCCAGGTATTAGAGGAGCACATAATGATAAGCTTCGGCGATGAAACAAGAGCTCTCATGTGTCTGCTGAGCCACGCAGCAGAGAACAGACCATGAAAAGCAGCCCGGGGTTCCCTGAAATGACAGTTTACAAATTCGAAGCAGTGATAAAAGCTCTTCCATGTACCTGCTGTAAAACCAAGAGGGAAGAGAGGTAAAAAGGCAAAAATGTACTTTGTAACGTAGCATCATGTGAAAGGCTGATGTGTGTTAGGACTTGCTGTGTTGGTGTGGGACATTGACAAAATTGGGTGGGCCGGACCCGAATTCAAGTCCTGCTCCCACTATTTGCAGGGAGAATGTGCACACACAGTTTATTCTCTGCATCCTTACTTTGTAAAATTGGTGTATTACCAATTTTGTAGTATTTTTGTGGGAATTGTGATGCCAGATATAAAGTGCTTAGCACTGTGCTAGTTTGCCCTGCCATCTGTTTGTGAGTGGCTCTAAAACCTAAGGCCTATTATTATTTTTTTTTTTTAGAGAAGTTTTCGCAATTTGTAATGCGAGGCCTTAACACGCTAAGTAAAATGGGCACAAGCACCATCTTTTTTTTTTTTTTTAAGCACCATCTTTTGATTAAATACAGTCAATGCCTTGGATTAAGAGGGAAATCCCAAGCAAATCTGCGAATCTACGTTCTGGTGGCAAATTTGGGTAATGAGATAGTTCCTACAAAATTTATTTGTTAAAATTGACTATGAATATGAAAATATTTTAAATAACAGTGTTTTTCTCAGAGGAATAAACTGCATGTCTGTGTGCTCATGCAATTAATTTCATAGAAGAGTTGAATTTTAGAACTATAGAAACAAAACACTGCTAGACTTGCAATGATCCCGATCCAACTGTAAAGCATATTTACCTATTAATGGTATAGACTTGTGGACCTGTGCAATCTGAAATATCTAATGCTATTCTGTCATTTAAAGCTCAGTTTCGATTTCAAAATTTTTGTAGAGCTGCAGTCACTGAGAGTATGTCGTAGTAGACGGAAAATTATCAGTGCCCTTTAAACAATGCCAACATCTGTGCTTCCGTCCATGCATCTTGTAGCTAAAATCTGGAATGTCACTGATATCGACTCTAAGCACAGGGTCACTATTAAGATTATCGAGCTAATTTTATAAGCAGGATTTCTTTTTCTCTATTAATTTAACTGTCTCCTTTGTTTTGAGTCTGGAATGGAACTGAAAGGTCAGTGAGCTAAACCACGTTATAAGATAGGAAAATTGTTCCTAATAATTAGAGATACGCCGCTTACCAGATTTAACAGACAAAAGATCCCAATGGCAGAAGCAATTTAGGGTTGTGATATTTCTGATTACAAAGCAGAGTGAAATGAAAGCAAATCAGGAGCAACACAATGAAACCCGGTCTGTTTAATAGACTTAAAACGGGGACTCTCGGAAGTATGGATTCCTGACCAGGAGTATCACCATCTCCTGGGGACTTACGGAAATGCCAATTCTGAGACCCTCCTCAGACAGACTAAATCGGGACCCCCCGGGGGATTAGCCCTAAGGATGTGTATTTGAACAAGCCTTCTGATTCTGATGTTTGTTAAAAGTCAACCTTAAGGGGATCCCTGGGTGGCGCAGCAGTTTGGCGCCTGCCTTTGGCCCAGGGTGCAATCCTGGAGACTCAGGATCGAATCCCACGTCAGGCTGCTGGGGCATGGAGCCTGCTTCTCCCTCTGCCTGTGTCTCTGCCTCTCTCTCTCTCTCTCTCTCTGTGTGACTATCATAAATAAATAAAATAAAATAAAAAAGTCAACCTTAGGGGCCTCCGGGCGGCTCAGTGGTGGAGCATCTGTCCTCGACCCAGGGCGTGACACCGGGGTCCGGGGATCGAGTCCTGCATCGGGCTCCCTGCAGGGAGCCTGCTTCTCCCTCTGCCTGGGTCTCTGCCTCTGTGTGTGTGTGTCTCATGAATTTAAAAAAAAAACAAAAACAAAAAACAAGAAACAAAAGTTGACCTGAAGAGGCTCTTCCCCAGGGTATGTCTGCACGTCTCAGATCAATTTTCGTTCCAGATCCTTTGAAGGCTGCTTGCATAGAGAGCCCAGACCCTGGGCCTTAGAAAACAGGTGGTGTCTCTTTTCAGGAGAGGGGCAGGCTTGTCCCCTGTAATAAGGACAGTGTCCCTCCGTGGGGCCAAGACTGGACGGGATTGCTTGCAGTGCGTCCAGAAGCCTGGGCCTGCCCTGTGCTGGGGTTGCTCACCGAGGCGGCCCAGGTATGCAGGGTCCCCCTGGGTCAGCAGTCACATGTCCTGGGACCCGGGGACGAGGCAAGGTGCAGGCGGGCCCTGCTGTGCGGGAGTGATGGAGGCCTTGGCCTCTGGCCGGGGACTCTCCTGGGTTTTGGCCGAGTGGCTGACACCGCGGCGGCAGGGGCCTAGCTTGCAGACGACCCCGAGGTGCTCAGGTCCTCGGCGCTCAGGTCCACGGGGCCCCGCACCTGGGTCCCTTCTCTGTTCAGGCCTCACTGCCCCAGGGGAGCTTTCCTGGCGGCTCTGCTTACACATGCTCTGTGCCCGTCCTACACCCCCACCTGCTACATCTCTATTTTCACTGATAGCTTTTTTTTTTTTTAAGATTTTATTTATTTATTCATGAGAGACACAGAGAGAGAGGCAGAGACACAGGCAGAGGGAGAAGCAGGCTCCATGCAGGGAGCCTGACGTGGGACTCGATCCCGGGACCCAGGGTCACACCCTGAGCCACCCGGGTGCCCCTATCAGTGATGACTATTACCTGGTACCATAATATTTGTCCATTCATAATTTACTACCAAACTTTACTGCTAAGATGCAAGCTTTCTGGGGGGGGGGGGGCAAAGCGTTTGTCTTTTTTTCCTATACTTAGAACAGCACTGAGCTCTATAATTATTTTTTGAATATAAATATTTGCTAAATATCAATATAATACATTAGTTGTAATTTAGGCCTATTAAATGAATATAAATATTTTCTACAAGGAGTACAGGTTTAATGGACCAAGAAGCTTTTTAAAAAACTTTTTTTAAATTTTTTTTTAATAAAGTAATTTTTATTGGTGTTCAATTTACCAACATACAGAATAACACCCAGTGCTCATCCCGTCAAGTGTCCCCCTCAGTGCCCGTCACCCATTCACCCCCACCCCCCGCCCTCCTCCCCCTCCACCACCCCTAGTTCATTTCCCAGAGTTAGAAGTCTTTATGTTCTGTGTCCCTTTCTGATATTTCCCACACATTTCTTCTCCCTTTCCTTATATTCCCTTTCACTATTATTCATATTCCCCAAATGAATGAGAACATACACTGTTTGTCCTTCTCCGATTGACTTACTTCACTCAGCATAATACCCTCCAGGTCCATCCATGTTGAAGCAAATGGTGGGTATTTGCCGTTTCTAATGGCTGAGTAATATTCCATTGTATACATAAACCACATCTTCTTTATCCATTCATCTTTCGATGGACACCGAGGCTCCTTCCACAGTTTGGCTATTGTGGACATGGCTGCTAGAAACATTGGGGTGCAGGTGTCCCGGCGTTTCATTGCATCTGAATCTTTGGGGTAAATTATTAAATTTTTTTTTAATTTTTATTTATTTATGATAGTCACAGAGAGAGAGAGAGAGGCAGAGACATAGGCAGAGGGAGAAGCAGGCTCCATGTACTGGGAACCCGACGTGGGATTCGATCCAGGGTCTCCAAGATCGCGCCCTGGGCCAAAGGCAGGCGCTAAACTGCTGCGCCACCCAGGGATCCCGCTTTTTAAAAAACTTAACCTAATAGATCCATTTTGGCCTGTTTTAATAAGTTCAGTTGCAAATTATGATGAGATGCTTCAAAAGGAAGGCGTGAAACACAGAATCTTAAGGTCATAGAAAGAGTATATTAATGCTTGGATAATTAAAATTGTTTAGGAGAGTATTTATTCAAGGGAAAGTAATTCTTTTCCTGACCATGAGCCTGTGTCTGCACACACACATTCTCAGCAGTACATGTGTGTGTAAATATATGTATGATTTTATAGGTGTTTGTATATTGTACAAAGTTTATTATGTATCAAATATATATTTATACACACATGAAATATATAACATGCATTTGTAAATAAATATATTTATACTTAGATATATACTTTAAGACACACATACAAGGTGCATATCCTCTTCAGTGTTCCATAAGTTGATCTAACATAAAGATAAGGAGATGAGGATTCACAAACAGAGCCACTCAATTCTCCACGAATATTCTTACATCCCACCTCTGTACATGACAGGCACTGACCTCGCTCCAGTGACACAAATTGACCAATATAGTGACAGTGAGCTGGGCGGTCTGGCGCTACTGAATCTATTGGAATCCACGAATTGTGTTCACTTCAAAAAAGACTAGTGCATTGTTGGAATTAGTCGGGAAACCTTAAATTGAGGAACTTTAAAAAAAATGTAAGTACTCCTCTTAAAGGCTGGGCTCACAGATACGGCAAGTTAAGTGAAGGAGCCTTGGTTTGGAGAGCCAACTGGGTGATACAATAGATGAGAAGGTGGGAAGAGTAAGCAGGCCAACCAAATGAGTGCAGGAAGAAGAAGGAATTTTCTAGATGCTTTTCTGTCTGGGAAATACACCTTGAAATAATTACACCAGAGGGTTAAAATGCAGGGAGATATAATTCATCCAGAAGCAAAATGCATAATTATTAAAAATGAAATAATCAGATAGAGGCCAGCTGATTCCTAAAATTGGCTCTAACTTGGCTCCATAATTGTGTATATAGACGTTGGCTTTCTGTTTTTATTACTATGACTTCATCAGTTTACTTAGAGATAATCAGGCTTTGAAGAACTGATTTATGCTAATCAAGATCCCAGAAAAGACCTGATAAACCAGAATATCAATGCTTTATGTGTGCAGAGAAATTACCTGCTATGTAGTAGATCAGGCACTGACATTGGGTGCTCTATGAACTTCTTCTTTTTTTTTTTTTCCTCTATGAACTTCTTACTGAGTAGTTATTCTATCTTGCAGGAGCTTTTTTTTTTTTTTTTACAAAAAAAGTATTATTATTATTTTAAGTAGGCCGTGGGCCTAGTGTGGAGCCCAACGTGGGGATTGAACTCACAAACCTGAGATCAAGAGTAGGACACCCAACCAACGGTGCACCAGTAGTTATTCTATCTTGAAGCTAAGTTATTAGAAGAAGCTTGTCTGGAACATAAGAGTAAAGAGAAATGATCTTAATAGATGGTGCTTAATAATCGGTGATTTGATTGAGTGCTACCATGGACATACACTAGGGATATTAGAATGTCTGGCATAGAGAAGCAGCACGATAGATAATTTGTTCAATAAATGAATATAGAAATCCTTACAACTCCATGAAGTAAGTATTTTCATTATTTCCACTGGAGGAAACAGACTTGGAAAGATAACACCTTTTTCCATAAAATAAATTGTTAATCTACACTTGAACCCAGGTCGCATTGACTTCCTAGTTCATGTGTACAACAACTGTATTATTCTGCTTTCTTGAAAATGTATATATTCTTCTCTACCTGCTAATCTCTACTAGAGTACGCTCAGTTTTAGGTTCCCAAATACCCCTACTTACTGTAGACCTTATGACATCACCATGTTATGATACCTTAAATTATTTTACAGTTTATTTTAACTTTAATTTAGTATCTTTGATGAAGTTTTGGACTTGCTGCCATTAGTAGCAGCCTATCTGAAAACTACTTTTTAGGGAGGGATATTTGAACAGAGAGCTCATCTATCTATTTTGATTTGTTTTTTTGAGTGCTGCTTTCAAAAGAAAATTCTAGACTAACATCTCACTTCTATGCCTTAAATGTTTTTCCCTGTTAGCTTAGATTATATACGGCTTTTACGATCTTTGAGCTGGACTAGGACAATGCCCAAGTGAAATACAGCAAAGCAGGTGAGGTTTGCACCCGGAGGTTCAAATCCCTTCTTGTACCTTCGATATCTTGCTCTCTTGACTATTCCTTACCTCTACTTCTTTCTAATATATTTTTTGAAGATTTTATTTATTTGAGAGAGAGTGAAAGAGAGACAGAGGGAGAGAACGAGGGTGAGTAAAGGGAGAGGTAGAGGATGAGGGAGAGAATCCCAAGCAGACTCTGCACTGAGCATGGAGCCTGACCTGGGGCTGGATCTCATGACCCTGAGATCACGACCTGAGCTGAAACCAAGAGTCTGACGCTCAACCAACTGAGCCACCCAGGTGCCCCTCTTCTTTCTCATCCTAATATCTATCCAGCTATTTCTACTTTCTTGCACACTTTAAAGGACCTATTACATTCAGCTGGCATTTTTCTCTCACCAGACGAGGGTAGAGTCTAGGAACTCAGTTATCCTGTATTACTCTGAAGAATGCTTCAAAAAATCCTCAGCAGTTCTCCTCATTTCTTCCCTCAGATAACTCTAGAAACATTTAATTCGGCAACACAACAGAGCTATTTATGTCAGCTTTGTGCAGCAAAAAGAGAAGAATACTTGGATTAGGGTATGTGGATTCCAGCCCTGGCGGTGCCAATTTTATGATGTTTATTAAGAGACTCAATCTCTGTGAATCTTAATAGCCTTACTGGAAGAAAAAGTGAGTAGTTGCTTAGATATTTTAATTTTAAAATACCATAGTGTTTAAAAATAGAGTCATATTATTTCTGGTAAGTTTTAGATGACAGCATACTTCTCTGTTCATTTATAACTCACATGCGAGTTATGTGCAGGACAGAGAAACCTATTTGCGACCTCAAAATAAATTAGGAAGGATTTTGGAGGGGAATGTGAGCAACAATATGAAGATGCAAGTTAAGAGGTATATTTGAGACATAAGAAAGAGATTATTTGACTAGAATTGAGTTTACTGGTTAAAGTATATGGAGAAGAGATATTATAGGTAAGTAACTCTAGATTTATGAGGAATTGGGATGGTAGGTTGAGGAATTAGAGGTTAAGAAATTGAAGAATTTGGGATATTAAATACAGAGACTAGACAAAGAACAACCATTCAAGATGCTACTGCAACAGATCAAGGATTATGTGTTCACAGATATTATGCTAGAGAAGGAGATGAAGAGCTGATATTTTAAAAAAATTGACAGAAAATTAATATGAACATCTGATGTATTTTTATCTTAAAGATTTTATTTATTTTTTATTTATTTAGAGTGAATGGGGGAGGGGTAGAAGGAGAAGGAGAGAATCTCAAGGAGACTCCGCAAGGAGCATAGAGCCTGATGCAGGGCTCAATCTCATGATTCCGGGGTCATGACATGAGCCAAAATCAAGAATCAGACACAACTGACTGAGCTATCCAAGCACTCCATGATGTAGTCTATCTTTAAAAAATTACCTAGCTCTCTTCATTGAAAAAATCCTGAAAGCAATGGCCAATCCAGTAACAATGATCACCCTCACTAGTAGAATATGGCTTCTTAAAAGGAGCCAGGACTTCTTAGAGAAAGAATTGACCCCAGAGCAGGAGAGGCAAATGCACAAGACGGCAAGTCAGAAGGACATTGAAGCCATTCATAGAGGCTCTCATAAGCAGTAGAAGGGAATACTTTTAATATCGCTAAGAATAAAAATTGCATTGAATTGAAACACATCAAATATGCAAAGGAACATGAATTTATTATGAGACTAAAAGAAGGGAAATTAATTTTGGAAATTAAAAAAAGGAAAGAATCATATATTTTGGGGAGCCAAACAATATATGATGAAACTTTTCTCCTATGGAAGCATCCCAGCTAATAAATGAAGAGAAAAGTGATTCGGTTAGACTATCATTGTTCCCTAACCCCTGGTGAACAACTGAATCTCGGTCCTGCAAAGACATGGATGGCTACTGACATCCTGAAAGATGAGCAGTTCTGCATTATAATTTTCATTCTAGAAAAACACAACATGGTTTATGAAGTAGCTTTTCCAAAAAAAAGATCTCACCTGATAAAGGTTATAACCTACAAAAATGGTTCTTAGCAGGGAGGATGGATGGTTTTTCCCTTAAGCTGATATTTGGCGATGTCTGGAGACATTTCGAGTTGTCACTAATTCTGTGTGTGCTGCTAACATCAGGTGGGTAGAGGCTGAGGATAAACCCTAGACTGCCCAGGATTATCTGGGCAAAATTATCTGGCAAATAAAATGTCAAGAGTGTTGGGGTTAGAAATCCTGGCTTATGGGAGATGTTAAATAATAGTACTGGAACATAACCAGCAAAATCTTGATGTTGTGAAACCACAGGCCCAAGGTTTCATTAACAACAAAAACCAAAAAATTCAAGAAATAAAAAGAAAGGGGACAGATGACCTGTAGACCTAAGGCGATAAGAGGCAGATCAACCAACAAAAGGTGAAGTGCTTCTTCGGGTTCAGATTCAAACAAACTGTAAAAAAATTTTGACATTTATGAGACAATTGGAAATCTCAACACTGACTGGATGTTTAATGATATAAAGAAAATTTTGGATGTGATAATGGTTTTATTATGTTAAAAAAGAGAGCTGATCGTCTAGAAGCACATCCTGAAATACTCATAGATGAAATATGTCATGTCTCAAATTAGCTTCAAATTAATATGGGAGCAAGGTAGCAGCTAGAGAAATAAATCCTTGGAGGTCAGCTGGTGTGTTGGCAGCTCTGATGTAGGAACGGGAGCTCTTAGCGGAGCTTCTGTGGGAGCAGATACATTTACTTGTGTTCAACAACTAAAACCAAAGCTGCCCATGTTTGTTAAATGCAGACCAGAGGGTGGTAGTTCGCTGGAAAAGTGACTGCGCTTCTCCGGAGGCGGCCGCGTGGATGAAGCGTCTGACTCTTTGCCCAGCTCCACCTCCGTGGGTATTTGTTACTCGTCTCTGAGAGTCTCCCGACTTAAAGGCTGCCAGCAAAGTTCACTGAAGTTTTGAAGTAAGGACTTTTAAATGATCTTCTTTTAGCAATTTCTTGTTGCCACTTTAATAATAAAGGGGGTAAATAAACAAGAAGACTTCAGATGTTCTAGCAAAGCTCGAGGGGCATGACCCTGTGATAAGAATCCTTAGCAGGTTGTTGTGACTACTCACCATGCTCCGGATACTAGTGAGTACAAGACACTCTCGATCTCACGTATTTCATACGTTAAACCCTACCCGTAGCATGATACGTGTGACCCAGAATGCTTAATTCATAAAACATGAGGTCACAATATTACAGGATTGATAAAATTTCTCAGGTTAGGCTGTGCTTCATGGAGATTCTGGAAGTTTGGAGGAGCCATTTTTTTGAGGGGAGGGTCATGTACCCACTGGTGGCAGTTGTATCTTCCGACTTACGTGGTCAGTGGAATGCTTCTGGACCCTGTGGCTGCCAGAACGGTGGCAGGGATGTAAGCAATCTTTTGATTAGCCGTTGCATGTTTCGTGGCCGAGGTCCAGGGATATGAAGTGGAACAGCAGGAGGGATGGAGCATACATGCTGCACCCTAGTTTCCAGAACCAGGGCTGCCCTGTTGTCTGTTGCTCCTTTCCCTCTTGGAAGTAAAAGTGAGCTGACCTTAATTGAGCTGATACCTTAATTGGCTTTTCATGAGGTCAAATATGCAAAACAGCAAGTAATATCCCCAGTGCACAGAGCAGGAGGGTGAGCAACGTACTCAATCTCAGCCATGCACCTGGGGTGTCAGTATTCAATCCCAGGACCGTCTTTTGGCCACATCTGTGACTCATGTCTCACAATCTGTGTTGGGTTTGGCAGGTGAATGGAATGGGAGGACTGGAAGAGACATTCCACTGCCCCAGGAAGGTGTACTTTCAAGTGTTTCCAGATTCATCTTGGTGAAAAATAAAAAATTTAAAAATGATTTTATTTTATTAAGTATTTATTTATTTATTTATTTATTTATTTATTTATTTGAGAGAGAGAGAGCGCGCGTGCATGCATGAGCAGGGGGGAGCAGCAGGAGGAGAAGCAGACCCCCCGCCCCGGGCAGGGAGCCCAGACACAAGGCTCCATCCTAGGACCCCGAGATCATGACCTAAGCCGAAGGCAGACGCTTAGCCGACTGAGCCACCCAGATGCCCCAAATTTAAAAATCATTTTAAATTCAAAATTACCAACGGAAAGATTGTTGATGCTAACACATTTCTGAAATCAAAATTATAGGAACAATCACCGTGTCTCAAACATGTTAGAAAACCACGTGTGGGAGAAGAACGTATTTTGGAACAATAAAAGAATAATTCCTTAAATCTAGAACTACTTATTATCTGTTCCCATCATGGAAACAATTTCATTGTAAACCGCTTGAGGGGCATCCATGGCCCAGATAAAGTCCAAGTGATTGTAAGGAGGAATCTTCCTGTGGTAAATGAGATTGGGGAGCTTAGAAAGCAAAAGGTCAACATCGTGAGGGTCGGCCAGCAAGTCGTTGCCACCGTTCCACACTGCGATTGGCACATGCATGTCTGTCAGGTTGTAGTAGGGAGGTGTGCTCTAAAACACAAGAGAGGAAAAAAAATAAAACACAAGAGAGGAAGAACCCAGTTTTTACAGGTGACCGCACTTTAAACCCCAATACTTCTTCCTTGGCCAGAGGCTATGACATTGGCTGATGATTTTTTTTTATTGAGATGCAATTGACATAAACATTGTGTTAATTTCAGGTGTGCAACATAATGATTTAATATATGTATGTGTTATGAAATAGTCGCCGTAATGAGTCTAGGTGATGCCCATCAGCCACGTGTGGTTATAATGTTTTTTCTTGTGATGGGAACTCTGAAGATCTGCTTTCTTGGCAACTCCCAAATATACAATACAGTTTTGTAAATTGTCACCATGCTTTAATCTACATCCTCAGGATGTATTTAGTTTATAAACTGGAATTTTGTACCTTTGGACCACCTTGACCCAGTTCATCCACCCAGTATCGCTCACCTGTGACAACCACTCATCTGTTCTCTGTCATCTATGAACTCAGCCGTTGTTTTTATTTTCAGATAAACAAAAACATGTAAGTGAGGTCATACAGTATGTGTCTTACTCTGACTTATTTCACTTAGTATAATTCCCTCAAGTTTGATGTGCATGGCATGGTCGAGTTTTGTAAGTAGATTTCTACCAGTGATTGCCCAGAGACAGTCGCCTTTATCCACAGAGCAAAGTAGCTGCGATAGGTTTTAGGTCAGTGCTTTTCAAACTTAAAAGTGCCTGTGAATCACCCGGGGATCTTGTTAAAATGAAGATTCTGACTCAGTACATCTGGAGGAGGAGCCGGGACTCTGCATTCTCGGTGATGCTGGCGCTGTTGGTCCTGGACCACGCCTTGAACAGCAAGGCTTTCGATAGTAATTCTTACAAATTAAAAACTTAGATTTCTACCCAAGCTCAAGGACGTGGATTTGCTTGGATCATAACGGTAATAGACTGTCTCTAATCAGACACTCTAAAGTATGATCTTGAAATGCCTTGAGTTATTTATTTTTGGCTTTGTATTGATTTACCAGTATGGTCAGTTGGTAGGCCAGTCAGTTCACTGAAGGGGTCGTATTTGTCGAATGCTTACCTGATTTTACCAATGATCAGATAAAATTCTTATAGAAACTATCATCAGTCCCATTTGCTCTTTCTAAATCACCATTTACACATAGATTTTAAGGAGGTTTATGAAGCAAGACAAGGGAATAAGTAAGGAATCACCAATTTTACCATTATCGACAGAGAATTTTGTTAGTAATGAGAATTACTAATCCAATATACTAAGTTTTCTATATTTCTATATTCCCATCTTATATAATAGCCAACTCGTCATAGCAAGATATTTCATCATACATAATTTTCCATAATATTTTAACACTTCACCATAGTGGAGGATATCCATAATAATAAACCTACTTTCCTTTATTCATGCTCCATTGTTCAAAGAGTTTTTTAAATGCTACCTTCTGGCTCTTAAATTAGTGTCACTGCTCAGTTAGTTGAAGACCATCCTGTGCTGTTTTTGGCTTGGCCGGAGGGAGGGTGGGCTTGGGATTTGTTATTACAGGTCCTCTAAGATAAATGCCTCTGATTCCTGGTAGTAGAGCCCAGTAGAAAGGTAGATACAACGAAAGTCTGTGTCTGGGTGGTTTAAGGAGGCGATGGTTGGGGGGAGGGGGAGTGTTTTCAACAATGTTTGATCTGATGAGGTGTCTTTAAAGACATCAAAATGTCACAAAAGTGGGGGGCAAGGGGGACCTTCTTCTCTACACAGTACAAGGCTGTGGGAGAAGGGAGATGGGCTGACATCTGCATGATGAAGGGATTCCAAGGAAATTACCGCCTACTTTCTAATTGCCTTAAGGATGAGTCTGGGCACCAACATTCCTTTGGAAAATATACGCATGGTCATCGTAATTTCACCTTTAGCCTTTTATAGCTTTGCCTTTCAAAATGTGAACAACGTCAATGTGAAGAAGCTTACCTGATGATAGTGCATCATGTTCTGAACTGGGCTTCCCCAGTCAAAAGCTTGGAACTTCCCGGACTTAACAGCCTAGTGCAGAGAAATGAAGAACACGAGTAAATAAAACCTCTCCTTGCCATGTGGCAAACAAAATTTGAATCCTTCCGTTTAGTTTACTTGCAATTCAAAAAATTTTTGAAAAACATTCTTCCCCTTCCAAAAGCTAAGAGTATTGTTCACCCAGGACCAGGTACTTGTGCAAGTTTAAATGTGGCTTTGCCTGAAATAATTTTTTTCTCATGGGCCGAGTCATAAAAAGTCCCTCATTTCTTTGTTGCCCAAAGTGACCGTTTTCATAAGATTTTATTTTTATTTTATTAGAAAGAATTTTTTAAAGGATGATACAGAGGGGAGAGGTAGAAGGAGAGGAAGAGAGAGAGAGAATCTGAGGCAGGTTCCACATTCAGTGCAGATCCTGACCCTGGGCTCCATGTCACGACCCCGTGATCATGACCTGAGCCAAAAATGAGAGTCAAAAGCTTAACTGATTCAGCCACCGAGATGCCCCTTATAGGATTTCCATTCATGTGGATTGATAGTTATTTTCAGCCGGCAGCCACATACTAAAAAAATTCCCTGCCAGGAACACCTGGCACTATTATAAGACTGTGCTTTAGGTAAAGAGCCAGGGGCTCAGGCACATGGAAGAAATTTTATTTTATTTTTATTTTTTCATTTTAAAAGATGTTATTATTATTCATGAGAGACACAGGGAGAGAGGCAGAGACACAGGCAGAGGGAGAAGCAGGCTCCCTGCAGGGAGCCCGACGCAGGACTCGATCCCAGGACCCCGGGGTCATGCCCTGGGCTGAAGGCAGATGCTCAACCGTTGAGCCACCCAGGGGCCCCACAAAAGAAGTTTTAACAGCATTTGAGATATGATACCTGGGACCAGTGGAGCACGTTCTGAACCGATGTTCCTGCTGGATTATGTGACAGATACACATCCAAGCGACTCTAGAAAGCAAATGCACATGCATGTATATTTGGTTTCTTAAAAACAGCTAAAATTTACATTTTCTGGTCCAGGTCAAGTGCCTAAGGGTAGCATTTACCAAAGGACACAAGCACCACAGCTCCATGTTGCTTTAGAGCTCGCAAAGCACACGTGCATGAACCAGTTGGGTTTGTATCCACTCAATGAGGACAGCTCATCACCCCTTCTATCAAAAATGGGACACGGGGCTCTGGGAAGTTTAGAGAAACGTCCAATGCCATGCAGTTCGTATTGGGGTAGCGCCAGAGAGTTTAATCTGGATCTTTAACTTCTCAGCTTTCTCTCTCCTCTGCCCAGGTGCAGAGTGCAGTAAATATAATGTCCACACACAAGCCTCTTGCTTGGCAGCCCTATACGTGCATATGTAATTATAGATACATACGTACACATCGTGCGTGCGATAGTCGGCACACATGTATAGGACACATACCATCCTAGTGCTACCCTGCTATCCTAGAAGTGCCCTAATCCACATGGATCAGACTCCGGACGACAACCTGAAATCCGTCTCTGCTGTATAGACTAGTTCGTAGTGGATCTTGGTGGCTCTGTATAGAGGATCATGGATAGAGTTGAACAAATTGACTATCATCACAGAAGAACGAAGTATCTCTCCACAGAATTTTCATGCAGAAGGATGAAATCGCTAATCTCCTTGGCTCCTCTTGTCTCTATTTTACTATGATTTTTCCCCAGAAGGCTCTTATGGACGCAGTGCAGTAATCAGGACTGCGCTTTCTTAGTGTGACAAGGGTAGACGGCTCCGTCCTTCCCACATACAACATGACAGACGTTCCCAGAGCCATGGAGATGGAGAAAAGGATGGGACTTTAATTCACTACCCAAAATAGAACCTAAGGAAAGTTCCCTTCGTTCATCTATGTTTTAAAATATCCACAGATTCTGACCAGCATTGGGAAGGAGAACGGGATGTCCTTGATTTCCACGAGGGCAGGAATGTCTCTGCTTTCACTGTTCTGTTCCCGGTAGCCACAGCACTTAGGAACGCCCCATAGATACTGTTTAGTGAGGAGGCACCTGGAGGTAGCATAGACCTTCTTATCAATAAACTTGGTTTCCTCAGGTATTCAAGGGTCTATAACTAAACCGACAATGTTGAGTGAGGATCATTTTCAATGTATAATAGTATTAGTAGCAAAGCATATGTTATTACGACGAGCTATATGCTTTGAACTAGGTTCTATATGCTTGACACACATTCGTTCACTTCATCTCCACAATAATACATTTTGGGGACACGGAAACCAAGACAGATGAGTCGTGACTCAGCTCCAAAACAGGATTCGAACGTAGGTCCCTAACCTGAATCCATGCTCTTAAACTACTTTTGATACTGCGTTTTGTCACATATGTTTTATTTATTTATTTATTTATTTATTTATTTATTTATTTATTTATTGTCACATATGTTTTAAAACCCAAACCCGATTCAAAGCAAGTGAAACAGCCAGATAAAGTATATGGACGAAAGCTGACATCAATAGTTGCTCAGAAATAAATTTTATAAAATTTATGGAAATGACTATCAGCACTAAGAACATTTATTCAATGCTCAGACATTGGTGGAGGAGAATGTCAAAAATATCGTTCCATGAATCCCCTCGCAGAATTTAAATGTTACACCTTAAGAGGTCAGGAGTGGGTAGTACTCACTATCTACAATTTTTTTTCTACATGCTATTTATTTAGGGGGCACTTGGTGCCAGAATGGAGCTGGAGGGAACGAAACTGGGAGTAATGATGTAACTTCCCTTGGGCTTGAACACAATTCTGAAGCTACTTCTACTTCTCTGGTTGTTTTTTGTTGTTGGTGGTGGTAGGTTTTCTTTCTTTGTTTGTTGTTTGTTGTTTTTAAGTAGGCTCCACATCCAGCATGGAGCCCAACACGGGGCTTGACCTCATGACCCTGAGACCAAGACCTGCATCAGATGGTTCCCCAACAGAGCCACACGGATGCCCACTACTTCTAGTTGTTTAAAGTACCATGTCTAATTGGTGGTAGGACAAGGCATTGAAATGTTGCTCAAAATATTCAGAATAGAAATGTCAATGCATACAAACCATGTTCAAGTTCTTAGTGTCAAATCCACAAATGATAAATAGGGCGTTGCTGCAGAGGAGATCCACCGTCTCGCGGGAGCACACCTCTGTGGCGAGAAATTGATCGAAGAAGTGGTGTGGGTAGAATATTTTGTTCCCAAATATAAGCTGAAAAATAAAAGCATTGATAGAGGTTTGCAAAAGTCAAGCAACGGAGAAGACCCATTAATTCATCTGGTTGACTGGTTCAGGGGTGAATAGGCTCATGAGATGTTCATGGCTCGTCATGTCACTTCGGGAATTCTAAATACTTTTCTCACTTAATTCCCACAATAAAGTTGTGGAGTGGACAGATGATCGACTTTGAATATTTATTGTTCCGCTGGGAACAGGGTGGCTCCCGGGAAGTGTAAGGCCCAAGGGGTTACAGTCTAGTCGGGCAAATAAGCGTCAAGAAATAAGATCATGAAACAACGTGGGAGACATGTCGTGAGTAAGAGCTAGATGCGTGACGTCAGCAGTAAAACACGAAAGGATCCGGAGCAGAATGGTGAGTCTGCGCCACATGGTCCGGAAGCCTCTGGAAAGACAATGAGCTGAGGTGGTCTGATTATTGAAAGTGTTTGCCTCAATTCTTATTGAGGGAAGTATCCCAGCTGTGACCCCATATCACTCAAGAGGAGACAGGAGAGAGTCAGGGCCCTGTGCTGACTACAACTGCCTGGGCGGTTATGCACCATACAAGCCGGCGTCCTGCCCCAGGCCCTAAGCTTCCGATCGAGGTCCAACATTCGTTATCATCGGTTTTGAACCCACTGTGCACATGGCCCATCACCAAAGCTGAGCCCAGTAGCAAATAAACACCTGCATCCACGCGACAGTAACTCTACCCAAGGTCATCACGTGCATTCACGCTTTGAACAAGAGCTTTACAAACGCGGTTTGACTGCAAGAGAAAGTCTCTTGGGTGCTCGACACACAGTTCAGAGTGAAAAGAAATGAATCGTCCAGAACCACGGGAGGAAAGGGCATCCTGACTCCCCTCAGCCTGCAGGACAACGGTTCCCCTGAAGGAAGCGGTGTCCCGGCCCGCGGGTGCCGGCTTCGGCAGGGTGAGAAGTAGGTGATCAGGTGCTGCAGAAGCACAGAGCATCCCCCCAACGAGCCAACGAGGCATAGCTTAGTGCATGCTCCACGCTTGGGAGCCCCACGTACAGGGGAGCTCGGGTGGGGGGGAAGGCTTGCAAAGCCAAGGGCCTTCTAGGGGCCTCCCCGAGCATTGCTTTCCCTCCTCCTTCTCCCCTTCCTTGTCCTTCCCTTTCTTTTCTATCCTTCCCCTTTCTGGTTTCCTTGGTGCAGGTGGTTGAGGCTTCTTCTGTGACTGCTTTTGTTCCTCTCCCCCCCTTCCCTGATTGTGGTTTCCATACAGCTAGGGGGGAAACATCGGGGAAGGGGAGGAGCACTCTGCACAGCTAACCCACAGAAGTGGGGAGATGCAGAGACGAAGGGGGATCCCGCCGGCTGGACGGGGAGTCAGCCAAGGTCGGAGAAATAAAACACACAAGCCCACATCTGCACCGTCGGCCATGACCCTCCACCAGGTGTTTCGTTCCTTTCCATCACTGCAAGACACGCGGACAACTTGGGATCCGAGATTCGGTTACAGAGAATCACATACCTTGAAGAGGAACGAAGGAACGAGCATGAGTTTGTTTAATAGGGTTTGCGTGTACTTCACAGTGGCAACGGGAGCTAATGCATAGAAGGTTTTGATCCGTTTAGCCAGCTTGGGATTGGTGGAAAAGGCGATGAAACCTGAAACAGAACAACACGGGCCAGTGAAGAAGGCGTGTGTGTGTTTTCCGAGCGCGACATTATTTACTCCGAATGCCCTGTACGAAGGAGATGCTGACAGTCTCCGCTTGTTCGAAGAGATCAGATTTTAGTATCTTTGTTTTATTTTCATAGATTCTCTCTGGGAACATGAGGCTAGAACTTGTAAAACATTATAATAAATTCTTTCATCTGACTGTAGAAAATAGGCCAACTTTACGATTCCCACGGGGTGGCAAAACGCTATTTATACTGCATGTAGGTCTTGAGGAGTTCAAATTCATGTCATTACAGTGAGATAATTAATCGGCATTTACTATGAGTAGGGTATGGAAGTGGGAAGATTAAAAACGTTTGAAATCTGACCAACTGAGATTTGAATCCTGACTATGTGGTTTATTAGCTTTGTGACCTTGGACAAGTCACTTAAAGGCGAAGAGCCTCATTTCCCTCATCCTAAATATGGGGCTAATAGTAAGTGCTTCAGTAGGTTTTTTTTGGGGGGGGAACCAAACGAGGTGAATTATGGAAGGTATTTCCCAGGACACTAGGCACAGTGTGTAAATGCTGGGTAAGTGAGTAGCCACAATAATTCAAACATTTCAAACATGGTGAATATATTCAGCTCTTGTCTGTAGTTAATTGCCTTGTTTTTTTTTTTTTTTAGATTTTATTTATTTATCCATGAGAGACCCAGAGAGTGAGGCAGAGACACAGGCAGAGGGAGATGCAGGCTCCAAGCAGGGAGCCTGATGGGGGACTCGATCCCAGGACCCCAGGGTCACGGGTCACGCCCTGGGCTGAAGGCAGATGCTCAACTGCTGAGCCCTCCAGGCGTCCCTAGAGTTACATGATATTATGAACAGTAGCATATTAGTAGCCTGGGCTGTGAGCTAAGCTCTATATGGTCAAACTACATAGGACAATCTCTCCCCATGGTTAATAACATTAATTAAGACATTAATTACATTAATGTCAATTAATAACATTAATTGATACTAATTAATTTTCTAGGCATTAAGAATGTCCTGGGGGAAAAAAAAAGATTTTCAAATGTAAACACCTACCTTGGCCTAATTCTACTTGAGGAAGAATGGTCTTTGCAAGAATCCTGTGTTTGGGAAGGGATCCTTTACCTGCTTGCCCCAATCTGCAGATTTTCACCCAGAGGAAACAAGAATCACACATGAAGAGTTTGCAGGGGTGTCTAGAGGTCCCTGCACTGTCAGGACGGGTGACTTCTCAGAATACGCTCGCTTGCTCCCAATAAACAATCCTCTTAGAGACACGATTCTAACAAGGATACTTCTCCCACTTCTCAGTACGCGGAAGATTCGGAGAGGCAAATTCAGAGCAGAAACACCTTCCAGAAATCTATGCGTGTGGCAATAGCAATGACAAGTCCCCTGTCAGTGACAAAGAAGAACGGAATGTTCAAAGTTCAAATGACTCCAAAGAGCGGTAGTTTGGGGTCATTTAGTGTCAGTTCTACTCATCTCAATAAATCCTGGGAAATAGTTTGCCTTGCATCTCGAGTTTCATAACCCTGGATCATCGAGAGAAGTTTAAACTCTATTCGATGTGTGCTGTTTAAAAAAAGCAGCAGTGTGTCAAAAGTCAAGGTGGATTTCCCTCCAAAACGGTGAAATTTTGGAATGGTTTGAGAAACGGAAGGAGTCAATTTTAGTAATCTAGAACATCTCCCCCTTTTTAATAAAGGATTGTGAGGAGTTCCTGGATGGCCCGTTGGTTGAGCATCCGATTCTTGGTTTCTGCTCAGGTCGTGATCTCAGGGTCGTGGGATCCAGCCCCCGAGGGGCTCCACGCTCAGTGGGACATCCGCTTGAGATTCCCTTCCTGCACACGCACAGGCTCCCTCTAAAATAAATAAATAAATCTTCTGTTCTTTAAAAAAAAAAAGGATTTTGAGTCAACCTTTGACCACGTGTGACTGATGCTGTGCTGTAACTGCCCAGATTCCTCTTCCTGCCTGAGGCCTTTGTCCAACCCCAGGGGCGGGGATGGTTGTGACTCATCTCTGATTTCGCTTTTGCTCAAGAGAATCCAAGATTGTCAAAGGATTCAAGGGAATCGCTTTCCCAGGGCACGTGTGCATCAAATGCTGGTTGGCAAGTTGGGAAAAAGGCTCGGCCGCCTAGTCCCAGTCAAGACTCTGAAGAGCCATCTCCTACAGCGTCGACGGGCCTTCGTGGGACGGTGTCACCTTCTCCCTCTGACTACTCTCACTTCTCTGCCCTTGGCCCCAGAGGTGTTTGTTTATAAAACGCCCTGGATACCAATCCTCATCTCCCTGGAAGCTGTGCCCAAGGCCTCACGGAACTTTTCCTTTAAAATTCTATACGTAAGGGATGCCTGGGTGGCTCAGGGATTGAGCGTCTGCCTTCCGCTCACATGGTGACCCGGGGGTCCCGGGATCGAGTCCCAGCGCTGCTTCTCCCTCTGCCTGTGTCTCTGCCTCTCTCTGTGTGTCTCTCCTGAATAAATAAGTAAAGTCTTTTAGAAAAAATAAGAAATGATTTTTAAAATTAAACTAAGTTAAATTTTATAGGTGAGAGGCACCAGCGGGTCAGTCGGGTCAGTCGATTGAATGTCTGCCTTGGGCTCAGGTCATGACCTCGGGTCCCGCCGTGGGTCCCCCTGCTGGTGTGCTCCCTCACGTGCTGTCTCCCTCTCACTTTACATAAGTGAATAAAATCCTTAAAGTTCTATAGGTGCGATGCACGCACCCAGCCGCCACTTCACCTGCTTCCCTGCATAGACGTCTACACGGGGCTGTTCTGAAGGCTTGGCTTCCCACGGGCCAGGTCAGCAGCCACGGTGAGGCCTGCACAACACACGGACACACATCGTGGCTCCTCCCCAGTGGCCCTTCCCCCTCCCTCCATCGCTCTCTCTGTCATGCTCTCGGGCTCACCTGGTGCAGCTGTCACCTGACTGGGCCTGTGCGGTTGTCCCTACACCTGACCCGCTGCCAAATCCCTCCCTGACTTCAGGCCACAGGACGCCTTGGCAGCCCCCTGCACAGTTGGCCTCCTTCTCCTTCTTAGAACTCATTCTCCTCCCGCCTCCACACCAGGTCCTCTGCTTTCCTCCCAGCGCTGACACCATCGTGTCTCACTTCTGCATCTGATTCCTCCCCATCCTCCAAAGTAAGGGTGGCCCAGGCCTTGTCCCTTGGGCTCCTCCTCTCTCCAGTCAGAATGCGCTCCCCTGGTCATTGCATCCTGGCTCACGTACATTTTGGGGTTTTCAGTCCGGTCCTCTCCCCTGAACTCCAGATTTATATCACCACCCGACTGCGTAGCCCTCCACTTTGATCTCCAACGGGTGCCTGACAGCCAGCAGCCAGAAAACAGGGCCCCCGCCCTCCAGACCCTTGTCACCGCCGACCCCTCGGGGCTGAGCATCCCCGTGGCTCCAGGTGCTCAGGCCACAAGTCTTGCGTCGTCCTGGACTCCTTCCCTTATACCCTGAACCTGATGTAGAGGCAAGTCATGTAGGTTCCACCTCCAGAACTCAACTGTGCACCCAGGCCCGACCCGCATCCGGGTCACTGCCAGGCCTCGAGAGGGTTACTCTGAGCCCCTAGCTGGTTCTTCTACCCCGGCCTTTGTTCCTCACCAGCAGCTGAAGGGGATCCTGTCAATGGGCTGTGTAACCTCTGATCCCGAGGAGGAGCCTGAGGTCAGATCCTGGAACTCCTGTCTTCAAAATTGGAGTTCCCTGTGGTCCCCTTTACACTCAGAGTGAGAGCTGAAATCCCTACCACAGCCTGAAAGTCCCGAGCTGTCCGGCCTCCTCGACGGCACCCCCACCTCAGCTCTTGCTTTGCGTCCGATGAAGCTACACGGTGAGGTGCTTCATCCATCTCCATCCCTTGAACAGGCTGCAACCTCGGAGCCTGTGCACCTGCTGTTCCCTCTTCCCAGAGCGCAGTCTCTCAGGCATGCACGGTGCCCCCCACCCTCCCGCCCCAGGGAGTGCTGGTGCTGTTCTTGTCTGCACTCGCTGCATCCCCTCTGACGCTCCCAAACAGCCTGTCCTAATTTACCTGCTTCCCGTGGCATCACCATTACCTAACCTACTCCGTATTTTACTTTCTAATCCTTGTTACTCTCCGCCTCCCCCTAGAGCATACAGGGACAGAAAGCCTCATCTACCTTATTTATTGCTATGCTCTTAGGACACGTTGCGAACGCTCCATAATTGTGGTTGAATGGATGGAGTAAGTTTCGCCTGGAGGTCGTGAGGGTGTCTCAGAGTGTGGGCTCGGGGTGCTGGTTGCCTGAACTGGTGGCTCAGCTACCCAGTCTGTCTACCTGCATCACCTTGCACAAACTATTCACTCTCCCGTTTTGTTTCCCATACGTACAATAGGAATAATCATTGTCCCTATGTTGTGGGACTGCCGTAACCGTTACTATATATGATGAACAGAAAGCAATTGGCATGGCCACCAACATGCCGGCATGGCCACTGGGAAGGGGTTCCCACAGGCCAGACCACCCGCATCAGCTGTTTTTACCCACCAATGGTGGTGCCCTGAGAATGGCCAACGTAGTGTAGCTTGTCTTGTCCTGTTTTCTTCAAGATGAAGTCAATGGTGGCGGGAAGGTCATATTTAGCCATCTCGTCAAAGCTGCAAGAAGAAAAGGGACAGAAAACAAGTGAATACATTTCCTCGCTAGATTTCTAAAGGTCAAGCATTTCTATAGCCAAGCCTCTCTTTGGGAAATAGAAAACCAGGCTCTCGAAGCATCGCTGCTTCTAGGCCGTTAGTGTCAGGTGTTTGGACAGGGGCTTCTTAGAACAGCCGATGTCATTTCTGAAGCAGAGCATCCCAGCTGCCACTGGATGCAAACAGGCGGCATCTGTAGGTGGGGATTCTTTCCATCGCTAAACACCAACATCAGATTTAATGCTCCTGCGTGAGCCACGCCAGTGCCCCAGCAGGGGAGTCACATCTCCCTCTCAATCACTCCCCACACATCGCCTAGAACCATCTTTCAAAACGGGAAGCGGGCTTCTGCTACCCACTTGTTGGAGACCGTTGGATCAGGATAAAAATCACCTGATTTTTTCCTACTCAGAGCGTCATACGTTAAAACGGGACTGGAGTGGCGTTTGCGCTCACGAATCCCCGTGCTTTTTCAACTCCATGTTTATTTTTAATTGTCCGTCTTTAATTGTCCCTTTTCTTTACCTGAAAGCCCAGAATTCAACGGAGTCTGGCGAGTAGTACAGATTCCTCCTGGCCCAGGTGTTGCCCCTGCTGTTCCCCAGCCACACGTCGTACCCGGCGTCGGCCAGGATGAAGGCCAGGCTGTTGTTGGGCAGGTTGGAGATCCAGTTTGTGGCTGATGCGAGCAAACCGTGTTGCAAAAATGCAACAGGTCTCTGGCCTGAGAAAGGAGATTGTATCCAAGCTTTACATACTCATTTCTCATTTTGACAAACATGAAGACGGAAATGGGCTTTCAGACGAGTAGAGTTCATTTGCTTGATTGAGTTGAATATTTGGATCTATTATCTGAATTATGGGGGGTGGTCTCTCAAGTGACAAAATGTATCAGACTGTGCTTTTCAAACATGTGCAGTTTACCGTCTGCCAATTATACCCCAGAAAGCTTTTGAAAACCTTGTATTCGAGGGAAATTCAGCATGACGTCAGTTTCAGTGAATTGTGAGTGGGAAAGTGATAGGGATCCTGCTAACTCTACTCTTTTAGATTTCACGATTCTCCCACAATGAGGAGAAGATACGTTTTTATTTAAATCACCTCCATCTGTTTAGGAAACGAGCCTCAAGTCGCCTCCCCATCCTTCCTACTGCAACGCCCATCCTGGCTGACTTCCTGATGCCCCAGGACTCGGTGTGGTTATTATTCCTAGAGCAAGTTTTCCTTGCCCTCCACTGGCTGAGCTGGGCACTTTTGCCAGAACTCCTGGTGTAATATCCTCTGTAGAGCCCTAGCTCTAGCGTTGCACTTATCACATGTTATTATAACCATCTGGTCACGCATCTCATTGGCTTGATGGTGATCTCTCTGAAGACTGATATTAGGCTTCGTCACTGTTGCATTTCCAGAATGAGCAAGACTCACTATGTCATAGGGAGCAATGAAAGGAGGAAGCAAGGGGGGAAAGGAACATGGATGGAATGCAGGGAAGAAAAGAGAGAGGGTGAGAGGAAGGGAGAAAAAGGGAGGGAGAAAGGATTATACCTATATTCTCTGAATTTTTCCTCCCATAAGGAATTCTGTTGATCTCAAGGATATAACCGTCTTCGGTCACGACTTCATATTCCTCAGTTGGGTATCCCCAGTAGGTGATCATCTGACTCTGATGAGGAAAAACAAAGCTTTCTGTTTTAGCTGAGTTTTTAAACACATCTAGTAAGTAGATACTGTTAGCTGTTCTTGATCAGTCATGGAAAAGCTTCAACGCGCCACGATTCTAAGTCATGGCAGGAGCTCTTGGTTCTGTAGGATCCCCTCCCCCCACCCACCTGGGAACTTACTATATTCATGGTCACTTCAGGGTTTGTGGGATGTAATTTTCCAAATAAACCATGTGTGGTTCCAAGTGTAGATAACAAACTCGCCGCTGTGAATAGCAGCCACATTGTGGTCTTGCCTGAAACACAAGAGTAACCGGTGCCATGGGTGTTAGCCCTTTACACTTTCATGATGCTTGTATTTTGTGCTAATTTGACCTTCATGCAAACTGTACAAAAGCTTAGGTTTGATTATATTCTATGGGGCAATGAACTGGGACGGGAGGATGGCCGCATAGGTGTTTTAATGCTTCATGTGTTTTCACTCTACTCGATTCCTTTTAAGAATGGTTCTCACTTGGTTTTCAAGTCATATTGAGCACATCTTAATTGATAAAAATATCTTCAAATTCTCTGGCACTACATTCTATTATATTCTTGTTCTGCCTTATTTTTTAAGGTTTTGGCCAACTTATTTTGAGAGCCCAAAGTCCTGGGGCGGGGGGGCATTGTGCGAACATTTGATTTTCCTAGATTCAGTCTCAATATAATACCCATTCCAACCCCTCATGATATTTTTAATACAGCTTATAAATATTTATTAATCTGAGGTGATTATATGGGACAATTCCACTTCTGGGTATTTATCCAAAGGAAACAAAAAACCACTAACTCAACAAGATATCTGCACCTCCATGTTCACTGCAGCATTATTTGCAACAGCCAAGCCATGGAAACAAACTAAGTGTCCGTTGATGGATAAATGGATAAAGAAAATGTCACACACACACATACACACACAAATACTATTATCAACCTTTAAAAAGAAGGAAGTCTTGCCATAGAAGACAATATGAATAGACCTCAAGAGCATTATGTTCAGTGAAATAAATCAGACAGTGAAAGACACATACCGTATGGTCTCACTTATGTGTCACATCTAAACAAACAAATCCCTAAACAAAAGCCAAACAGCTGAACTCATGGATACAGAGAATAGATGGGTGGTTACCAGAGGCAGGGAGGTAGAAACAGAATGAAACAGGAGAAGGGGATTAAAAAGTATAAACTCCCAGTTATAAAACAGATGTCAGGGGGATATAATATACAGCATGGAGACTATAGTTAGTGTATTATATTTTTTAAGTTGCTAAAAGAGTAGATCTTAAAAGTTTTCATCTCAGGAAAAAATGATTCTGTAACTGTATGGTGATGGGTGTGAACTAGACTTATTGTGGTGATCATCTTGTAATACATACAAATATCGAATCCTTAATGTTGTAGACTTGAAATTGATATAATGTTGATCAATCATATTTGAATTAAAAAATAAAAAGAAAAAATACTATAACACTCTCTCCCCAAAGAGAAAAAAGTGAAGCAGATACGTTTGTATTTATATGAAAAGTTATCTCAGATGTATAAAAACAAGGCACAGAATACAGTTCATTTGGTAGATGCAGTATAGTGTATGTGATACCATTTATGAAACTAAAAGCGCATCATTTGAAAAGTAAAACAAGAACACCATAATTATTAGGTTTCCTGTACCTATAACATAGTACACACCAGTGACACAATGTCCTTGCTATAAAATGAATGTTTTGCTTTGAGTTACCTGAAAAACTGAATTGCCCAACTTAAAATTGATCAGCCTTGCTTGTCAACATGTGGTCCTTGAGGCAGCTGGTCAGCATTTTCTCTTGGACAATAAGGAATTCCCCATATACTCAGACTTATTAGAACTAAACTGATGTTCTTTTCCATTTTTACATCTTGATTGAAATTACAATTTTAAACTTTTTTCCAAATGGGCACTTCTATGGCCCACTACTTTTCTGATCTTGTGATGCTAATTATCACTTATTTCTCAGCATAGACAAAATATTTGACATTAGATCCAGAACATCTAACCTCCCTTCTATGTTGTAACCACCAACCACAAGTTTGAGAATCCTCAGATATTAAGTTGATGAAAAAGCCTCAAGGGAGAAGAGATATTTTCCCTCAAATATTTGAAGAGACACCACGTGAAGGACAGTTTTTTTTTTGAAAGACAGTTTTAAATCAATTCATTTTTAGTGTGTAGGAAATAAGTCTTTCCATACATATTTGCTAAGAAACTGCTAAGTGTTGGGGTCCTGAGTGGCTCAGTTGGTTAAGCGTATGCCTTCAGCTCAGGTCATGACCTCAGAGTCCTGAGTCTGAGCTTGGGGTTGGGCTCTCTGCTCAGCTTGGAGTCTGCGTCCCCCTTTCCCTCTGCCCCTCCCAACCACTCGTGCTTTCTCTCCTTTCTCAAATAAATAAATAAATAAATAAATCTAAAAAAGAAAAAGAAACTACCAAGTATCAGGAACAATATTTGGTGGTCACACATGGAAAGATTTTAATTCCGCATAGTGAAGAGCTGTGTAAGACTTGGATCATTGGACTCAAGTGGCAATCTTTGGAAAGAGGTGATTTCTCAGTTGCTGATGTTTCAACAAAGGCGTATAACCATTTGTCAGAGTTCATATAGAACACTTAGCATAGTCTCCAACCAACTAGAAAACCAGACTGAAGCTCTCAAGACCTCAATCTGACCCTCTGGTCCAAGAATTTGGCCCCTTAGTTAGTGTAGGATTAGATTAAATAGTGTCTCTTACAAATGGATTTTTAACCATGTTTCTACAAAGATATTTTAGAAAGGGACAAACTTGTACATGAAGGCCAACCAGCAGTTTTTCAACATTCAAAATGCTGAATTAATAAGCAAATCTGTCATCTAGTAATTAATAAATTCACATACAAATAAAAAAATCCAAGAATAAATAAGACCTTAGAAGAATGATCCCTAACTTAAATAGACACATTTATATTAAGTTAAATATGCAACAAATATGAACACTTTTTAAAAATGCAAGAGTTGTGCTATAGGAAATAATGAGTTCAATAATTCAAATATGAATTTTGCCCAAAAGATGTTATACTCACGGTCTCCTCAGAAACAAGATTATGTTTCTCTTGAAGTGTAGTGTTTTGGTCAACGTTGCCTTTACTTCTTATATACAAAATTTTCCATAATGGCCAGGATTACTCAGCCACTGATTACATTTCCATAAATCTTAATATCTGGACATAATCTAAGTATCAGAGGACAAACCTAAAAATCAAATACCACATTGATTTTCACATATTGTTGAGTTAGCACCTTTAACTTCTAAGAACCACAAATATTGGCCAAAGGAGTTATGGCTAAAAATTATTTAGGGAGCATTGAAAATGATTCTTGATAAGCTTAAACATACAGAAAGTGTTGAACCAAAGGTATAAGGCAAAAGATTATGGAGTGAAGCCCAGATAAAGGGATTTAAGATGACAAAGGGCCTCCTCTTGTTCTTTAAAAATACAGTGTATAAACGATTCTGACTGGATACTTAAATGACCGCCTGCAAATGAATGTAATCAGCAAGGATTAGTGTGTTATTCTGGTCTTTGACCAGGGTCTCTAACTCACCAGATAATGATCTAGCTCATATATGAAACCCAGCCACTGCCCTTTAAAAACATATGGGTGGTGTCATTTTCTTCATATAAGATCATTATCTGGAGATTGAACAATGTAACTGTGTTAATAAATGACCCGGAAAATTTAAAAATGAGTCCTTCAGAAATACAAGTGACCCTTTGCAACCTTCACAGGCCCCTGTAGCTCACAGTGAGAGGGACAGGGAATCCTGTTTGGGCTTCTCAAAATAGTTAGCCGTGTATTAGGAATCACCATTTTTTAAGAAGTCCTTAAACTGCTGGCAGAAAAAGTGAAGGAATAACTGCTGCTGGAAAGCTATAACAGCAATTTCTCACCAAGAACCCTCATACAGCTGACTGGGTTTGCTTGCTTTGAATAAACTAGGAAAAAGTTAGGGTTTATCAAACGCCACATGTATTTGCATGTTTTTATGTTTCTAATGTCCAGCCCCAGTCAACTGAATCAGAAGCCCGAGGCTGCTCACTAAGCCTTGGCATTTAAAAAGAAAAACAACACTTCGTGTTCATTCTGATGCATTTGTGAGACCCGAGAACCACGACCCAGGGAGAGACTGCAGAGGGGAAGAGAAGATGGTCCCAGGCTCCCACTGTCCCAAGAATGGAGTTCAGATGGAAAAGAATGTATTTCATCAATGGAACAGGCATTTTTGGAGAACTCTTTTGTTCTGGAGTAGAGTGTTCCTAAAGTTCCCACCCCAACTGATGTCTCTTTTTCTTACGATTTTCTGTTGTACTTTGGTGACAGTGAAGTTCACTTTAGCCCATATATCTCCCCTGTTTTGTATTGCTTCTTAATGACTTCAGAGCATGCTCTATTAATTCAAGAAGATGAACTTCGTTAGAACACATATTTATATCACTACAGAATATGGTGAAGGGCTTTTCACTCAGCAGGTGCTTAGTATGTTAGATATTAAGTGAATTAGCTTATTTCCCGCATCATTTCACAAATATATGAAGCAGCTCTTGGTGCTTAGGAAATGAATTTATTTGACTGTCCTCATAAAATCCCAAAGTTTTGTTATCACTTGGGGGTGATAACATTGTCTTTACCACTCCTCTTAGAAAACTAGAAGTTTCCTCTTAGAAACCTCATTATGCTGAATAGTTGGCACTGACATTATAAGAGACAGATATTCATAACCTGGGGCCCATGTAAATATGTGCATTTCTAAGGTGAGTTGTTCCATGACTTCCATTAAATTCTCAAATTTGTCCTTCACCTATAGGAAGGTTAAGAATCATTGAGACTAGGTCATGGCTAACAATCTTTCATATGACAATTGCAAAATGCTCAATAAATGCACGTTCAATAAGACTTAATGGCAATGAAAAGCAAAATATTTACAATGACAGAAGGATTCCCTCCAGGTTAAAAAAAAACAAAACATGATGCAAAAGGTTATTTAGTGTGTATTATGAATTCAATGTCAACATTGAAGAAAGTAATATCAGTGATAGATATGGTACTGATTACTTCTGTAACTATTTTGTAGAACTAAAATATTACAGCCAAACTTAAGAAATACCATGAAAGAATATGAAAAATAAATGTTAGCATTAAGGAAAAACAATTCCATGGTCAATTAAAAAAAATCCCAGAATTTTGCATCTGGTAAGATTTTTTTTATATGGTGTCAATAATTTTGTAAATCTCATAGCTAATATCCTGAAGTACTCCATGGCCCCAGATCAAATCCAATTGATTGTAGGAGGTAGAGACAGAGGTGAATGAGGTTAGGGACTTGACACAGGACGTTGCTGACATCCTTCACATCAGATGGAGGCCTTTCCCCATCCATGTCAGTCAGTACTGTCAGTCACATGGTAATGCAAAAGAGTCAGCTAAAAGAACACAAGGAATTTTCACAATCTCTCTTAGAAGTAAAACTGGGTCTTCATAAAACTGTTTTACTAAAAGAGAATGTGTATTTTCTTAATACTATTTTTGTTATTAGTAAAAGTGAGTTGGTGATAAAATGTATAGCTTCTAGAAAAAAAGGCCACTTGTGCGTTAGCCAATGTAAAGTTCCATACCAGGGAAGCCCCACTATACCTGGCAAGCTTTGGTGCCCTTCTACACACAGACAGAGGTTAGGGGAGAGACAATATTTTTATTCCTAATCCTTAAAGCAACAGTGAAATATTTGATTACAAATCAAACCGGATCTGCTCTGTTGGCTCTCTCAAAAAAAAAAACCATAAAAAACAAAGAGAGGTGTGTTTTAGACTTTCTAGATAAAGACCAGTCTTGGGTTAATAGCTATTTTCCTATTCTGGCCAATTGGTCTTGAATTGATCCTTTAGGTCTAGAGATATGGGTGTTGATCTACCCTCAGGTTCAACAAGTCCCTGCCCTAACCCTGCTGAGGTTTGCCCCTGCTCTCCTCCCGTGCTGCCACCACTTGGGTTAGACGAGTTTAGAAGAGTCCTTATCAACACGATGGAGGCAAGTGGAGACAGGGGAGGAAAATGAGGAGCCATTGGCCAAGAGAGGTATTGGGATAGAATTATGGAGAACTACTCTTGGATATTTTAACTAAGAAGTTACAAGCAGAATCTGCTGCCTTAATCAGCATCTTCATAGAGGACAGAAGGGTTGGAACAAAGTTTTCTTTGGCTGTGTTATAAGATGCTCAGGGCAGGTTGAAGAGATTAAAAAATATTAAGACTCCCTTAGCTTCAGAAAACACTTTGTACATTGTATATACAATCTTTAGAGCCAACCTGGGAGATAGTCAGTAGGTATCGCCTCTGATTTACAGGTGAGAAAACCTGCTCAAGGAAGTTCATTGAGTTAGAGTGTACAGTTAGTGACCAGAGAAGCTGGGAGCAGGGATTCAGGCTATAGGCATAGTTCACCTTCCAGGTGACTGAGGGGCTCTCTGGGCACCTATGGAAAGTCACTGCATTCACTTACCATAGTGGCCATGACAAAGTACCACAGGCTGCATGTCTTAAACAATAGAAATAGAAGTTTGACATCAAGGTGTCAGCAGGGTTGGTTTCTTCTGAGCCCTCTCTCCTTGGCTCTCAGAAGGCCACCATCTCCTTGTGTCTTTACATCATATTCCCTCCGTCCCTGTCTGCGTCCAAACTTCCTCTTCTTATAAGAATACCAGTCATATTGGACTAGGGCCTCTGTAAAGCCTGCAGGTGTAAGTAGTTCACTTTCCAGTCAACAACTTTTGAGGAAGTTTCCAAGGCAAAGCAAATGAAAGGCCAATCTCCAAACTTGGCTTATAAGCTGCCTTCTTATTATCACTTAATGAATCATCTCAGTATTAGAAGGGCTGGCTCAGATATCCACAATCATGGGAGCCATATGGGATGCTTGGCATTGGAGGAAGTTAGGGTTCAAGAGCCTGTGGATCTTGGATTAGTAGGTTAACAGCTTGATTGGAAATTTTGTGCCTTGGAGGAAATCAGAAGATTGGAATCTCCACATATCTCAGCTCCATGGAGGAAGAAACCAAGGGCTGTCACGTGCACTGGAGCACTCAGCAGGTTAGCCGGCAGAATTTGAAAGACTGGGAAAATTCATTTTCTGAAATATTCTGCTGGGAACAATGGAATGCTAAATAAGCAACTTCAGAGCACACATTTAGTGAGATATTTATTAATTCCTTTGTTGTCAAACAGTCCTAGTTTTATTTCTTGAGAACACCCAACTATAGAGTTTGATATTTAACATATAACACCTTCAGCTACGTATTCTAACATTTTGTGATCACCAGAAATTGTCCAATATTTTTTAAAAAGTAAAGTAAAACAAATAATTCTTTTAAAATTCAAGAATTACATTTTTTTTCTTAGGAAAGTGTCACAAAGAAATGACACTAAAGAACTCAAATAGAAAATTGAGAAATTATTGTCCGCATAGAGAGAATCTCAACTTTCCGTTCTATATTTACTAAAAAGAATAAAAGTCCACTAAAATTTAGATGCCCTCTGGGGACATTAGAAAAATACACACTTACCTTGCATGTAGGACAATGTACTTAAGAATAGGGAAGTCCAGTCACATCAAATTCAATTATAGAAATAATTATACTTACAGGAATGGATGCTATTTAAACAAAGCTCAAACTAATAAAATGCATTTCCTATAAACTTATTTTATTGTATAAAATATATATTATTTGAGAAAATAAAATCAACGGTCAGGTAAAGGTAAATTGATTATGTTAACATATCATATAGTCCATCAGTCGAATTTTGCCTCTATAAAATGCCTGACATACCAATATCTTGACATCTCTGTGAGATATTATACCTGCAAAGTTTTTAAAGTTAATAGTTAATTCTTGTTTGTTTTATTTGTCTAGAAGTTAAGAATTAAAAAAATTTATTTCTAAGTATGTCTGATTTTTAGATGTAGATGTGATTACTTAATAGATATAGGTGTGAATACTTAACTGTGAAAAGCAGAGTGTTTTCCTCCTGAGATATGGAACAAAGCAAGGATGCCTCCTTTCACCACCTGTATCAGCATCATCCTGGAAATCCTTGCTATTGCAATATAGAAAGCCCCCCCCCCAAATGTAAAGATCCTAACATTGAAAAGGAAGCTGCAATACTGCCTCTACTTGCAGATAACTGTCATCGTTAAAAATCCCAAAGAACCCACCTCAAAAAGCTATTAGAAATAGTATGTGGGTTTAATAACGTTGTAGGATGCAAAGATATAAAGTATGTTTTTATATGTTAGCAAAAACAAATGGAATTATTTAAAATACATTTATAACACTAGAAAACAGGAAATCCTTAACTACAAGTTTTAAAAATAGGTGCAATATGCTAGAAACTATAAACAAAAGAAAGAAATGAAAAAATACCTAAATCATTGGAGAAATAAATCATATTCAAGAATAAATATTTTGTGTTCACTGTATTGGATGTAATTATCTTTAAATTAATCTATAGATTCAACACAGTCCTATTGACAAGATAACTCTAAAATTTATACAAAAGAGTAAATGAACTAGGAGCAACAAACATTTTTTTTTTAGATTTCTCTCTCAAGATCATCATTACTTTTCTTTTTTAAAATTTTTTTAATTGGAGTTCAATGTGGGCAGGGAGTTGGGGTGACTGGGTGATAGGCACTGAGGGGGCACTTGGCGGGATGAGCCCTGTTTATGCTAAATGTTGGCAAATTGAGACAAACAATTTTGAAAAAGAACAAGTTCACCACTTACATGACCTGATTTCAAAACATCGGTTAGAGTAATCAAGGCATTTTGGAATTGATATAATGATATACAAATTGATCAATAGAACAGGATGGAGAGTCCAGAAATAATTTCATACCTCTATGAAGAATTGATTTTTTTCAGGCTTGCAAAGACATTTCAGAGAAAAAGACGGTTGTTTCAACAAATGTTGTTGAAATAAAGTCATTTATATATGAAACTGAATCTTAATAGGTGACATGATACACAAATATCAGCTCAAAATGGATCATAGATTATTTTTTTGGATCATAGATTTAAATGTAGAACCTAAACTATAAAAATTTTAAAAGAAAATATTGTTTAAAAATGTGATTTTGGATTAGGCTAACATTTTTCAAATACAAATACCAAGAGGTGATCCATAAAAAGAAAGATTGATAAATTGATTTTGTCAAAATTTAAAATTGCTCTTCAAGAGACACTTAAGAAGCTATGATTCATAGTCTGGAAAAAATGTTTGCAAATCATATTTGATCAAGGACTTGGATCTAGGATCTATAAAGAACACTTAAAATGCAATAAAAGGAAAACAATCCAATTTTTAAAAGTAGGAAAAGATTTGAATAGGTAGTTTAACAAGAAGATATATATATATATATATATATATATATATATATATATATATATGCCATATATATATGGCAAGTATGCACAGGGACAGAAGTTCCAAATCACTTGCCATAAGGAATATAAATTGAAGCCACAACGAGACACTACTACCTACATATTACAAGGCTAAAATTAAAAAGGACCCACCATACCAAATTTGGGCATAAACGTAGAGGAACTGGTACTCCCTTATACTGCCTATGGGAACATAAACCATTTTGGAGACCAGCCTCAGAGTTTCTTAAATATTTCAATATGTCCCTCCCATATACCCTGACCATTCTGTTCCTAGGTATACACTCAAGATAAATGAAAACATTTCCATACAAAAGCATGTATAAAAATGTTCATTCTGGCTTTATCTGCAATTGTCAAAAACTTGAAACAACCCAGATGTCTTTCACAGGAGACTGTAGTAACAAGCTGGTATATCCACACGCAGGAATATTGCTTAATATTGCTTAATAATCAAAAGGAATGAGCTATTGGGAAGCCCCGGGGGCTCAGTGGTTGAACGTCTGCCTTGGGCTCAGGGCATGACCCCGAGTCCTGCATCAGGCTCCCCACAGGGAGCCTGCTTCTTCCTCCACCTGGGTCTCTACCTCTCTCTGTGTCTCTCTCATGAGTAAATAAATAAATAAAATCTTTTTTTTTAAAGGAATGAGCTATCAATTGAAGGTACAACATGAATGAGTCTCAAAATGATTATAACCAAATGAAAGAAGCCAGAAAAATGGTTACATATTCTGTGAATCTATTTACATAAAATTCTACAAAAAGCACTCTAATCTATAGGGATAGTAGCAGATAGACAGTGGGAAGGGAAAGAGGTAAGGAGGTGGGGGAAGGGTTTACAAGTGGATACAGGGAAAATGTTGATGGAGGGAGGGTTTCATGGGTGTATACACACTTTAAAACTTCCAAATTGTATATTTTACATGCTGTTTATTGTGTGCCCATTATACCTCAACAAAGATTAAAATAATGATAAAATGAAATTTCTAGAACTCAGAAAGTGAAATAAAGGAGAGAAATTAAGGATTATTACGTGTATTTCTTGCTTAGGTTAAGATGAGGCTAATGGTACCAACTTAAAAGTGTGTTAGGAAAGTCGATAGGTGGGTGAGGGGATGGGATATTGGGTGATGGGCATTAAGGAGGGCATGTGATGTGCTGAGAACCAGGTGTTAGATACGCAACTGATGAATTATTGGACATGACAGCGGAAACTAAGTATGTAAGTATATGTTGGCTAATTGAATTTTAAAAAAGGAAAATGGATGGTTAAGCAGATTGTAAAAAATCTTTTATTGGTACCTGTAAAAATAGAGAACTACAATTTAAAATTCCTGAACTGGTAGATAAAAAACAGAACAAAACAAGTAAACAGGAAAATTTCTTAATCTAACAGACTCCAATAAAAAAGAAAAATGTAATGAAGAAAATTATTGTAAGAGAGCAGTAGAAACCTATTTCAGTGGGATCCCTGGGTGGCGCAGCGGTTTGGTGCCTGCCTTTGGCCCAGGGCGCGATCCTGGAGACCCGGGATCGAATCCCACATCGGGCTCCCGGTGCATGGAGCCTGCTTCTCCCTCTGCCTGTGTCTCTGCCTCTCTCTCTCTGTGACTATCATAAATAAATAAAAATTAAAAAAAAATTAAAAAAAAGAAACCTACTTCAGTTACTTTAATTAATTAATTAATTCAATTAATTACTAATTAATTAAAATTAGACTCACATTTAAACTTCAAAAGCTATTAGTAATAATATCATATGCTTGTTATATGGAGTGTTCAAGCCGTAACGACAGAAATGTAAGTTAAAAGGACTCTTGGACCAGAGCAAAGGATGGGAAACATATGGAAAATATTAAACAGAAAAGCTAAGATTTAGGGCTGAACAATATTAATCAGGATGAAGATGTGAAGATAAAAGTAAATGTCAGAAAGGGAGACAGAACATAAAGACTTCTAACTCTGGGAAAAGAACTAGGGGTGGTGGAAGGGGAGGAGGGCGGGGGGTGGGGGTGAATGGGTGGCGGGCACTGAGGGGGGCACTTGACGGGATGAGCACTGGGGGTTATGCTATATGTTGGCAAATTGAACACCAATAAAAAATAAATTAAAAAATAAATAAAAATTATTACTTCAAGACTTAAAAAAAAAGTAAATGAAACAAATCATCAGGAAGATATAATACCCTGAACCTACAGATAAAGTTTCAAAAGAGATAAAACTGCCAGATTCACAAGAAGATACTGAACCATTCATGATTAGTCAGGGCTTTCGATCCAGCTACTTCATAAATGGGTACGTCAGTCTAGCAAACACAGCAAAAATCAATAGACATACAGAATTTGGACCAAAATTATTAGCAAGCATGATTCCAAAACCTGCACCCTTTATTACGGAACATATTCCTTTTAAGAATTCGTGAGACATTTAAAAAAATTAAGAGAGAGATTGTGAAATGGCAGCATGAATTTTATTTTTAAAATATTGCACCCAAATTCTAGAGTGAGGGGAAGTCTCATTTTCTGAGGTGATCAGTGTTCACAACTTGTGAATCTTTCCTTACTTTAAAAACATAGATTCATACATACCTTCATTTTTTTAATATATAAATGGAATTTTTACTTTTTTATTGGTTTGCTTTTACATGTAAAAATACGTTACAGCGATCCTAAGTAATGAATAGCTATCTTTTTAAACTATTGATTTCTATATTGTGGTATGAATATGCCATAAATTAACATTTAACTGTCCTTCGGTTGATAGGCTTGTTGGGTGATATCATCTTAAAATTTGTTTTCAAATTTGCAAATATTTCTGTAAGATAGATATGTAGAAGTGGATTATGAGGTCAAAAGTATAAAGCTTAAGGTTTTGGTAAGCAGTAAAGTTTTGGTGAATAATACAAAATTGTCCTCCAAAAATTACACTTGTCATTTATCCTCCTACCAAAAACGTATGGGAATACTCAGAAGATCTTTTCCCCACACTTTACCAAATTTTCTTTCTTTTTTTTTAGGGGGGGGGCATGAGTGTGAGTGGGGGGTGAGAGGAGGGGTAAAGGATGAGAGAAAACCCCAAGCAGGCTCCACCTGAGTTTGGAGCCTGACGCTGGGCTCAACCTCGTGCCCCTGAGATCGTGACCTGAGCAGAAACCAAGGGCTGGACACTCAACAAACCGAGTTACCCAAAGGCCCCCACTTTTTTAAAACAAAAAGAGTAGTTTAATAGTTTCTTCAAATTTCGGGGTCACTGATAGAATAGTTTCTTCATACCGACGGGGGGTGATTATGGGTGGATGCACACATCGTACGTCCATCGCATATATTCGTATATTCATACAAGACCCGTGTGTGTGAGTGTGCGCATGTGCATGAATTTTCTGTAAGTCTTGCTTCGCATCTTGATTGAAGAGCTACCCAAGTGATTCCCGGTATGTCTTAATTTAGTTTATACTCGTTATTCCAAGTCCTCGCTTACATCGAAACAACTGTATAAATGTTTAAATAAATCAAATTTGCCCTCCTTCTACCCCTCGACCACAGCCTTAGACCATATTTGTGTGCCACTGTCTGAACGGCAGATTATTTCATGATACCTACAAAGGATTGTAACACAAGGAAATCTTCACTTTGGGGGACAAGTTTCGCTCATTCCCTTTTCTGCACGTATTCGTATATGTTGCTCATTGCTTTTAATGCTAACTATCCGCCTACACATAGGGGAAAAAATAGAATCAAATCCAAGGAGAAGGAAATGTTGGGAATTGGGACAGGCGGATAGAGGAGGGAGTGATCATTTGGCATCGATGGCAAGGCTGGGGTGGGCATGTAGCCGGCGGCCGGACATGTGTCCACGCCAGCGAGCGGCCGGGCTGTGGGGCACTGGGCGGACTCCGACCTTCCTGAGGGAAGGAAGACGGCGGGTGGCCAGCCTGCCTTCTCCTCTGAGTGCAAGTGAATGCGTGAGCCTGGTGGGCCCTTGAACGCCAGGGCTGTTCGCCGGCTACCCCAATCCTGCCAGGCCTGCCGCTTGACCCTGATCTAGGCCACAGCCTGCCCTGCCGGCCTCCAGTCCCAGGGGAGGTGACAGGCCGCAGGCACAGGCACCACTGAGGCCTGGAGCAGGCACAGGAGGAGTCTGGACCCTCGGGCAACTCGGTGGGGGATGGAAAAGGCCTGGAGGCAGGACTGGCGTTGTGTGTCCCTCCTAATTCCTCTTTCCTGTTGCCTGCCTCTCTGCCTCCGAGGGCCGAGCATCCCGGATGAGCCCCCGGATGTCCGAGGGGTTGCAGGAGTGTCGTCCTGCTGCAGGCGACACCATTGCCATGACATGCGTGGGCTGAAGCCAGCCGGCCCGGTCATCGGTTACTCAGGGAGCGGTGGGCCAGCCCGTGGGTTCATGGGCTGTGCCCGCCAAAGAGGTCGCTGCTGTAACCACCTGGGGAGCCTGGGCTCCGACCCGAGTGTCTCACGGAGACAGGAAAAGGCCAACACAGGGATGACCTCCTGAGCGGAATTGCCATCCTCCCTTCTCCAACCGCGCTGCAGGCGGATGGTCGTCACGCCCGGAAAGCACCAGTACTTGCAGGGGGTCGAGACCATCTTTCTGACCGGGAAAGGGACGTGGTTCCTCCGGTTGCGCCCAGCTGCCACTTCAGGCCGACTGGACAGTCCTTGCAAATTAAGCGTCCTTCGTTCGTCTCACGAGACTCATGAATTCTTCATGACTTTTATGATGTGTCCCAGAGTCGCAATGACAGACAGCAAAGTCAGGCGTTTTCAGCGGAGAATTGTAAATAATCTGTTGCCTGATTGTTTGACGCCCATGGAAGGAAATAGGATTTGCACAAGACCTAATGCAATATACTTAGTTCATTAAATGGCCAGAGACGTCCCCTATGCTTGTGTTGAGATCTCACTGTTCCTTTTTGGAAGACTTTATTTTATTTTATTTTACTTATTGAGCACATGCGGGCGGGGGGGGGGGTGAAGGGCGAGGGCGAGCAACTTGCAAGCAGACTCCAGGACGAGCATGGGCCTCCTGTCAGGGCCCCATCCCAGGACCTGTGATCATGACCTGAGCAGGAACCAAGGGTCAGGGCCCGACCAACTGAGCCCCTGAGGCCCTGAGATCTCAGTCTTAAATGGACAAGAAATCCTCTCTGCTCCCGCTCTCCGAGGGGAAGAACCAGTGTCAGGGAGCCCGGAGATACTTCGGAGCTGGCCGGCCCGCGATCGGAGGTTACAGAGCCTGGACAGGTCTGCACCATCCGCCCCAAGAATCCCTAACCATCAGCACAAAGGGGCGCACGCTGCCCTCAACCTGCAAAAAGACATTAGGGTCTCTGATTGTGTGAGAAAATGGAGTAGGACCAGTGACAGGAGAGAAGACACGACCTCGGGGGAGTCTGTGCCCAGGGCTGCGGGTTTCGAGGTTAGCCTTGCGCTACAGCCTCCCTGAGAACCTGCCTCTCAGCTGCACGGTCGCCCAGAGTGTCAAAGGTAATATTTGTCTTCTGGCTTTGTCGCTGCGTCACATTCTCACCCCGAAGCCCCTTATCTTGGTCCTGGCGCGTACCGTCGCCTGTCCTGCCCTCCGCTGTGGCCTTTCAAGGAGTGTGGAGCCGGGCAAACACCCGTCCCTTCCCTTCCCCGCTACACCCAAGTGCGTGGCCTCAGAGTCTCGGCTCTGAGCCGAAGCCCCGACCGGGCAAGTGACAACGGGCTATGAGCTGGGCCCTGAGCTCTCCAAATGCCCAGTGTGCTCGCTGCTGGGCCCAGCTCACCCTGAGGCCGAGGGGCCCTGGCAGCTGCCTGCCAGGCCTGGGGGTGGCACCCTGCCTCCATGGGCCCAGCTCACCCCGAGGCCGAAGGACCCTGGCACCTGCTGGCCAGGTCGCTGCCTCAACGGGCCCGACCTGGAACATTTCATGGAAGTTATCGCTGGCCCTGCAGCCTTGCTGTGTCCCCCCGCAGCCCCTGTACCATAGGCCTCCTCGCCTGTCCCTGTCCTTTGCCATGAGTCCCATTGTCCCTCAGAACAGTCCACCTGCCCCACCGCCTCCCCGGGCACAGCAGAGTCCCTGGCCCGCTGGCAGCGCTCAGGAAGTCGCTGTCGCAGGAGTTCACCATAGGCCGGGAGGAGCTGGCAGTGTCCCCGCTGTCACGCCTGCAGCTCTTTCCCTTGTACCCGGGCGGGGGTTGCATCCTCACCGGCTCACCTCCACCACTTTGCTCTCAGGACCGCCTTCTCTCCTCTTGAGTTTCTCCATGACCTGGCAGCCCGGCGGGCAGGCGCTGCCCTCTCTGACCCCATGGGCCTGGCGACCACAGGGCATAGTCTAGTGGCTGGGACGGGCCGGCACCCATGACCCCAGCCCCTGCCCAGGCCCCCGCAGCATGGGACCCCTCCTCTGGGCCGTGGAGACTGAGGCGGTGCCCCCTGGACAGTCCTGCAGGCCTGAGTGCAGGGGGCTCCAAGGTGCCCTCCCACCAAGCACTTTCACCCAGAAAATCAGCAAACCCTCCAAATCAGGGTGTTTGCTTCCCCTCCCAGAGGGACAGATGTGAAATCTCGTCCAGCACCACTATTCGGAGCAGGATGCGGGACTCGATCCAGGACCCTGGGGTCACGCCCTGGGCCTAAGGCAGTGCTAAACCGCTCAGCCCCCCGGGCATCCCAGAGTTGGGCTATTCTCATGGGTGTGTGGTGGTATCTCACTGCTGTTTTAAATCGCATTTCCCTGATGACCCATGATGTGGAGCATCTTCTCATATGCTTATTGGCCATCTGTGTATCATCGTGGGTGAGGTGTCTATTTAGATCTTTGGCCTGGTTTTACGATCAGATTGTCTTCTTATTGTTAAGTTGGAAGAGTTCTTTGTATATTTTGGATAAGACTCCTTTATCGGATGTGTCACTTACATATATTTTCTCTGAGTCTGTTCCTGTCTTCTCATTTTCTTGACATGGTCTTTCACAGAGTGGAATTTCTTAATTTTATTCAAGTGGAGCTTTAAGGATCATGCATTTGGTGTTGTATCTCAAGACTCATCTACAAGTCAAACTCATCTACCCAAGGTCATCAAAACTTCCTCTGTGATAGTTTTTAGGAGTTTTATAGCTTTCCATTTCACATTCAGGTAGGATCTACTTTGATTTAATTTTTGCATCTAGATTTACAATGTTTGTGTCTAGATTTATTTGTGTGTGTGGATGTTTGGGCTTGCACCGTTGGTTGAAACGAATCTTTGCTCTGCTGCATTACCTTTGCTCCCTTGTCAAAGATCAGTTGACTACATTAAGTCTGTTCTTGGGCTCTACATTTTGTTCCATTGATCTATTTATCTCTTCCTTCTCCGATGCCACACTGTCTTGATTATTGTGGCTTTATTGGAGGTACAACAAGTTGAGGTTGGGTAATGTTGGCCCTCCGACTTCCTTCTTCTCCTTCAATTTTCTATTGGGTCTTTCGCCTCTCCATATAATAAAACTTTAAAATCAGGTTTTCAATGCCTGCAAAACAAGTTGCTGTGATTTTGACTGGGATTTATGAAAGCTACAGATCAAGTCGGGAAGAACTGACATTTTGACAACATTGAGTCCTCCTATCCATGAACATGTGATATCTCTCCATTTATTTAGTTCTTGATTTCATTCATCAAAAGTTCTATAGCCTAAGATAGATCTTGTACTGATTTTGTTACACTTATACCTAAATATTTTATTTTGGGGTGCCATTTAAATTATATTATGCCTTTTTAAAAATTTTTATTTATTTATGATAGTCACACACACACACAGAGAGAGAGAGAGAGGCAGAGACATAGGCAGAGGGAGAAGCAGGCTCCATGCACCGGGAGCCCGACATGGGATTCGATCCTGGCACTCCAGGATCACGCCCTGGGCCAAAGGCAGGCGCCAAACCGCTGCGCCACCCAGGGATCCCTATATCATGCCTTTAATTTCAAATCCCAGTAGTTGATTGCTGCCAAAGAGGGAATAGATTGGCTTTTGTGCATTAACGTTGTATCTTACAACCTTGCTATAATTATTTATTACTTCTGGGGTCTTTTTTAATTCTTTCATATTTTCTACATGGATGGTTATGTCATCTGCAAACAAACATAGTTTATTTTTTCCTTCCCAATATGCATACCTTTTATTTTTCTGCCTGGTATAATTACATTAGATAGGATGATAATTTGCTTTTTTACACCTGTAAACTGCTTTCACCTTGGGAAGCCATCACTGAATGCTATGTTCTCTTAACTGATCTCCCTGCTTTCACTTGTGTCTCGTCCAGTCCATTCTAATGAAACAGCCAGAATGACCCTTTTTAAGACATTTTTAGTCATACTGGGCCCCTCCCAGCTACAACGACTACAATGGCTCCTCATTCCACTCTATGTAAGACTTACATTCTAACAATGGCTTGTAAGACCCTGCACCATCTGACTTACCTCCTCCTATCACCTTGATGTTCACACTCTATTATCTTCTCCTTGTTCATCCCATAGGAGACATGCTAGGAAATTTCCAGCCTTAGTCCTTTCCAAGGCAGTCCTGTGTTATCTCTCTGGGAGTTTAGGAGTGGAGCATAAGAGATGGGTAGTTTTACAAGTAAACACAGGCTGCAAGTCAGCAGGGGATTAGGGAAATTTAACGCTTATTTTTAAAATAGGTGATTCTTAGGTAGGTCTCTGGGTGGCATAGATGAGATGGTTGACATGTATAAAATACATTTACTTCAGGGTGATTTTGTGGGAACTACTCATACCATTTGATGGAAGGAAATGGCATTGTCTACAAAAAAAAATGAATATGCAAAAGGGAGATGATAAAATAAATAGAACAAGATCCTAGAAGAGATAGAAAAAAGAGAAAGAATATGGGTACAGGTCTTAGAATCAAGAGGGACAGAGACTATAATTACTCAGAGAAAGGAGAGGAGGGAGGAAAGAAAGGATGAAGAAATGAAGGGATCCTACATTTTTGAAGAAGAGGATTAAAAAGTTTTCCAACTCTCAGCGTTCCCTATGTTCTCAGTAAGGCAGCCCAGCACCAGGGCCATGTGCTCAACCAACAGAGATCTTAAATAAATGTTTGAATGTAAGAGAAAATAAATATCTATGGGAAAGATAGTGGAGGAGTAAATGTATGAGAAAAACTAAACCAAATATAAAACAAACCCCTATCAGAGCAGAACGCAAACACAAAGCCCTAATGGAGAAAGTTATAACGAGCGTAGAAGAGGAAAACAATGTGCATTTGTTATGCCTGCACATATGTCAATATAGCTTCTTAGCACATGAGCAAATAGTCAATATTTCTTAAGATAGTAATGTGATTTCCTGGGCTGCCTGGCTGGCTCACTCCATAGAATCTTTGACTCTTGATCTTGGGGTTATGAGTTCAAACCCCATGTTGGGTGTGGAGGTTACTTAAAAATAAAATTAAAAAAATAGTATCATTTCCTTAGTTATTATTGACCATCCTTTATTAATAGGAATTTTGTATAAGAAGATTATCATGTTTAAGTTCCTAAAAATTCTTTTGGTCACCATTTTCTTAAAACGAGTGTTAAGGGTTCTTTATCTCTAATATTTCCCGCATCACCCCACCAATTAGTTAGCTACATTCCTATTGTAACCATTCATCCCCTAAGAATCACTTAACTGATTTTTTTTCCATGATTATAATTAAGGTCCTTATTTTTTATTTTTATGTTTTAAGATTTTATTTATTTATTCATGAGAGAGACAGAGAGAGAGGCAGAGACACAGGCAGAGGAAGAAGCAGGCTCCCTGTGGAGAGCCTGATGCAGGACTTGATCCCAGGACCTCGGGGTCACGCTCTGGGCCAAAGGCAGACACTCAACCACTGACCCACCCGGCTGCCCCAAAGGCCTTTATTTTTTAAGGTTTTTCTTATCTCCATGGTTGGTATCTAACACAAACAGTGAAAGGTACACTTCACAAGTGCACAAATCAATGAGTTGTCACACATGAACGCAGCTGTGTAACTGCCATCCAGATCAATAAATATAACACTACTGACCCCCCAAAAAAGCTGGCCCCAAGCCTTGTCCCATTTGCTCCCAGCTTACTCTTCAAAACCTTCTCTATCTCAGTTCTATCACTACAGATTATTTTTTGAAGACTATATTAATTAAACCAGACATTCTTGTCTGTGGCCTCACTGAAGATTAGATGTCTGAGACTCCGCTGCGTTATTGTGGGTAGCAGCGCTTCATTTGTCTTCATCCCTGCATATCGTATTGTATAAATATAACATTTCATTCACACTTTCTGTTACTGTTGATGGATATTTTTTTTTCCAGTCTTTGCTATTAAGGATAATGCTGTCGTTTGCCTTCAGTTCTGTTGGATAGATCCTTAGGTATGGAACTACAGGGTATGTGGATAGTCAACATCAGCGGTCAATGCCAAGCTTTTGCACACTGGCTCTAGCAGTTTATATTCTTACCAACAACGTATGAACAACTTCCAGTTGTTCCACATCCTTGACCACCACTTGGCATTTCTTGCCTTTAAATTACAGTGCTTCTGGGGGGGAGGGGCAAGATGGCGGAAGAGCAGGGTCCCCAGATCACCTGTCCCCACCAAATTACCTAGATAACCTTCAAACCATCCTGAAAATTTACGAATTCGGCCTGAGATGTAAAGAGAGACCAGCTGGAATGCTACAGTGAGAAAAGTTCGCGCTTCTATCAAGGTAGGAAGACGGGGAAAAAGAAATAAAGAAACAAAAGGCCTCCGAGGGGGAGGGCCCCGCGAGGAGCCGGGCTGAGGCCGGGGCGAGTGTCCCCAGGACAGGAGAGCCCCGTCCCGGAGGAGCAGGAGCTGCACCAACCTTCCCGGCGGGCGGAAAGGGGCTCGCAGGGAGTTGGAGCAGGACCCAGGAGAGCGGGGATGCCCTCGGGCTCCCTGGGACACTAACAGACACCTGCGAGCGCAGGGGAGTGCTCCGAGCTCCCTAAGGGCTGCAGCGCGCACGGCGGGGACCGACGGAGCAGCTCGGAGGGGCTCGGGCGGCGGCTCCGCGGAGGGGGCTGCGGGGCGGGAGCGCGAATCCCACCAGCGCAGGCCCCGGAGCACAGGGCGCCGGGACACAGCCCAGGACCCGGCCTCCCCCGGGACAGGCAGAGGCCGGGAGGGCCCAGGACAGCAAGGACGCTCCTGCCCCGAGCTGAGCAGATCAGCGGCCCCGCCCCGGAGCCTCCAGGCCCTGCGGACGGAGAGCTGAGAGCCCCGAGCCCCGTAGTTCCTTCGGAGGCTGAATCCAGGCTTCCAGAGTTGCCATAGCAACTGCGACTGTTTCTCCTGGGGCCCCACCGGGTAAACAACCCCCGCTGAGCCCTGCAGCAGGCAGGGGCAGAGCAGCTCCCCCAAGTGCTAACACCTGAAAATCAGCACAGCAGGCCCCTCCCCCAGAAGACCAGCTGGACGGACCAGTGATACTCCCCCGTGTTCCAATACAACTTGTTTCTGGCCACTCTGCACTGAGCAAAATGACTAGAAGGAAAACCTCACTTCAAAAGAAAGAATCAGAAACAGCCCTCTCTCCCACAGAGTTACAAAATCTGGATTACACTTCAATGTCAGAAAGCCAATTCAGAAGCACTATTCTACAGCTACTGGTGGCTCTAGAAAAAAGCATTAAGGCCTCACGAGACTTCATGACTGCAGAATTTAGATCCAATCAGGCAGAAATTAAAAATCAATTGAATGAGATGCAATCCAAACTAGAAGTCCTAACGACGAGGGTTAACGAGGTGGAAGAACGAGTGAGTGACATAGAAGACAAGTTAATGGCAAAGAGGGAAACTGAGGAAAAAAGAGATAAACAATTAAAGAACCATGAAGACAGATTAAGGCAAATAAATGACACTCTAAGGAAGAAAAACCTACGTTTAATTGGGGTTCCCGAGGGCGCCGAAAGGGACAGAGGGCCAGAATATGTATTTGAACAAATCCTAGCTGAAAACTTTCCCAATCTGGGAAGGGAAACAGGCATTCAGATCCAGGAAATAGAGAGATCCCCCCCTAAAATCAATAAAAACCGTTCAACACCTCGACATCTAATAGTGAAGCTTGCAAATTCCAAAGATAAAGAGAAGATCCTTAAAGCAGCAAGAGACAAGAAGTCCCTGACTTTCATGGGGAGGAATATTAGGGTAACAGCAGACCTCTCCACAGAGACCTGGCAGGCCAGAAAGGGCTGGCAGGATATATTCAGGGTCCTAAATGAGAAGAACATGCAACCAAGAATACTTTATCCAGCAAGGCTCTCATTCAAAATGGAAGGAGAGATAAAGAGCTTCCAAGACAGGCAGGAACTGAAAGAATATGTGACCTCTAAACCAGCTCTGCAAGAAATTTTAAGGGGGACTCTTAAAACTCCCCTTTAAGAAGAAGTTCAAGTAACTCTGAATGTGAATGGGCTTAATGACCCCATCAAAAGGCGCAGAGTTTCAGACTGGATAAAAAAACAGGACCCATCTATTTGCTGTCTACAAGAGACTCATTTTAGACAGAAGGACACCTACAACCTGAAAATAAAAGGTTGGAGAACCATTTACCATTCAAATGGTTCTCAAAATATACCCTAAAAACTACAGAACACTTCTGAAAGAAATTGAGGAAGACACAAAGAGATGGAAAAATATTCCATGCTCATGGATTGGCAGAATTAATATTGTGAAAATGTCAATGTTACCCAGGGCAATTTACACGTATAATGCAATCCCTATCAAAATACCATGGACTTTCTTCAGAGACTTAGAACAAATTATTTTAAGATTTGTGTGGAATCAGAAAAGACCCCAAACAGCCAGGGGAATTTTAAAAAAAGAAAACCATATCTGGGGGCATCACAATGCCAGATTTCAGGTTGTACTACAAAGCTGTGTTCATCAAGACAGTGTGGTACTGGCACAAAAACAGACATATAGATCAATGGAACAGAACAGAGAACCCAGAAGTGGACCCTGAACTTTATGCTCAACTAATATACGATAAAGGAGGAAAGACGATCCACTAGAAGAAAGACAGTCTCTTCAATAAATGGTGCTGGGAAAATTGGACATCCACATGCAGAAGAATGAAACTGGACCACTCTCTTGCACCATACACAAAGATAAACTCAAAATAGATGAAAGATCTAAATGTGAGACAAGACTCCATCAAAATCCCAGAGAAGAACTCAGGCAACACCCTTTTTGAACTTGGCCACAGTAACCGGAGAAGGACAAACAGTGTATGTTCTCATTCATTTGGGGAATATGAATAATAGCGAAAGGGAATATAAGGGAAGGGAGAAGAAATGTGTGAGAAATATCAGAAAGGGAGACAAAACATAAAGACTTCTAACTCTGGGAAATGAACTAGGGGTGGTGGAGGGGGAGGAGGGTGGGGGGTGGGGGTGAATGGGTGGCGGGCACTGAGGGGTACACTTGACGGGATGAGCACTGGGTGTTATTCTGTATGTTGGTAAATTGAACACCAATAAAAATTAATTTATAAAAAAAATAAATAAATTACAGTGCTTCTGTAATAGCACTGTAAACTATAATAGTTTTTATTTTGCATCTTTTCAAAGCTTTCAAAATGCGGAGCATGATTTGAAATGTTTAATGGCATTTTAGACTTTCTTTTTTTTTAATTGGAGTTCAATTTGCCAACATTTGGCATAACACCTGGTGCTCATCTCGCCAAGTGCCCCCCTCAGTGCCCATCACCCAGTTATCCCAACCCCACGCCCACCTCCCTTTCCACCACCCCTTGTTCATTGCCCAGAGTTAGATATCTCTCATGTTCTGTCTCCCTCACTGATATTTTCACTCATTTTCTCTCCTTTCCCTTTATTCCCTTTCACTAATTTTTATATTCCCCAAATGAATGAGACCATATAATGTTTGTCCTTTTCCGATTGACTTATTTCAGTCAGCATAATACCCTCCAGTTCCATCCACATTGAAGCAAATGGTGGGTATTTGTCATTTCTAATAGCTGAGTAATTAGATTTTCTTTTTTATGAAAGTCTGTTCAAGTCTCTGGCCTCTTTTACTATTGGATTATCTGTCATTTATTTTTTTGATGTGTGTTAGAAGTCCCCAAGGCAATGCTTAGGCTCAGTGTTTCACTAGGAGGATTCACAGGCCTCAGAAAAAGTTATATTATCCATACAGGGAAGGGTTACAGATTAATATCAGCCAAGGTAAAGGCTGAATTAGGGTGAAGTTGAGGAAAAGCCAGGTACAAGCTTCCAGATGTCTTCTCCCAGTGGAGCTCTATGGAAGCTAGGTTTAATTCTCCCAGAAATAATGTGTGAAAATGTGTAGGCACGTGGGGCTTGCATGATTGACCTTAGCTACTCAGACTCCAGCCCCCGGAGAAAAACCGGCATCACTATAAATCATGTTGTTTGCACAAACTATCTGATCAAACTCATACCACATGGCTGAGGCCTCAGGTCTACAAAAATAGTCTCATTAGGTAGATTTTTCCAAAGGCTCAGAGTTTGGCTAATTCTGAAGACAAGCCTTGCTTGGGAATGTGCAATTTGAGCCACACGGGCCTGCTAGGTTAATCTTTGCCTGTACAGATTTGTAGAAATTGTTTATGTATTATAGATTGGAGCCCACTTAGCTTACATGTGCTACAATTTTTATCTCCTACTACAGGGCGGGCTTTTTATTATCTTAACTGTTTTGATAAGCGGAAGTTCTTAACTTTTTTTTTTTTTGAGAAAGCACAAGTAGGGCAGGAGCAGAGGAAGAAGGAAATAAAATTTTAAGCAGGCTCTATGCTCAGTGCAGAGCCTGATGTGCGCTCAGTCTCACCACCCTGAGATCATGACCTGAGCCAAAATCAAGAATCAGACACTTAACTGACTGAACACCCCCCCAGCAGTCCCCAGAAGTTCATACTTCTGTTCCTTTGACTAAAATCTGAGCTAATTATTGTGGCTCTATAATAAGAAAATCGATATTTTACAATATGAACGTCCCCAATCATTGCACATGGTATATCTATCCATTAACTCATGCTGTCCATAATTGATCTTTAAACAGTGAGAGACATATTAGAAAAATAGGTTTCTCTGTATAGAGGTCTTATACAGCTTCTATTACATTTTTTCCAGGCTATTTGATGGTTTTGTAAACAGAATACTTTCCAAAATTTTACTTTATGTTTATTCTGGTTGGAAAAATGAACTGGAGACAAAAGCATTTTTTAATAGTTTACTTGCAATTCATGTAAGAAATCAGAAATTAGAAGAACCAGCTTACCAAATTAAAAAAGTCCAGTAGGTGTCTAAAAAAATAGCAAGGTCCTCATTAGACTGTTTATGATGGGAAAATAGCTGCTTTTTCACATAATTACTACTTCCACAGAAATCGTAGTATTTTTCCAGATATCAGCATTGCAGAAATTATGGAGAAAGACATCTTTCATGAGAGTCCTTTTTGTCCTGGGTCAGTGATTCTTGCCTGGCTTGGAGTTAGGCAGTCTACCTCCACAAAATAGTCAGCTTCTGCATGGAAAATGTGCTATATTCCTGATTCCAGGTCTTGGGACGGCTGGACAAGTGTCTGTTTGTAATGATAATGTTCACTGGCTGATGAAAGACCAGAACTGTTCATCAATTTCCCGTGGAATCAATGTTTAGGAGTCATTTGTGCAGCCCTTTCCTAAGGTTCTTTTTCACATTTCTTCCAGAAACAGTGATCCCCAGATGATCAGATCCTTGAGCCAAATTTCTTCATCTTTGCAACAACAGGAACATAGTTTTAGCCACATACAAATCGGTCTGAACCAGAGCTAGACTGGACCAAGAATCAGACATAAACTGGAACCAAATTAGAGTTAAGGGGTAGAAAATAGCTAAGAGAAGGCTCGTCTCTATGTGGGGAGCCAACTGAAGGCTCGCTTGGCCTATTGCCACTTTCACCTCTAGGAGCTGAGTCACTCTGGACATGGATGGATGGATCACTCGGAGAAGAATGAGAGTAGAAAAGAAAACTAGGGGTTTTCTTTCAAGAAGAGTGGCGTAATTCATTTTTGTTTATCCCAGGGTACAAAGCCATTTTTTTTTTCTTTTCAGCACCAGATGTACTGTGTATGTTTATGGACAGCGGTGACGGGGCAAAGTGTCAGTCTTGCTTCCATATATACGGTGCATGTAATAAATATAGTATTTTTTAAACTAACCTTAAGGCAAAGCAACTTTGCTAATCTCACAGATTAATTCTAAGGACTTATATGTAAAGCCCTTTCATTTTTCTATGTATTCCATCGTGTTAACTGAGAATCCTGAGCTTCGCTTGTCATTTGACCAACCTTCATACCTTGGTTTCCTGCGCTTGCCATATTGTACTAGCTACGATCTAAGCTACTGTGTCAACACGAATACGTGATGGGACACAATTGTCCATCCCAGTTTCAGCAGGAAAGCTTTTGATTCCTCATCAATAACTCTGATGTTTGCTGCAGATTTTGTTCTAATTACTCTTTGTCGGATTAATGAAACTTTATTATTACTTCAAGAGTTATTATCATAAAGACTTAAAATTTTGCTAAATACTTCTTCCCATTTATTAAAATGATCATATGGCGCCCTCCCTTCCCTCTTATACTCTTCACATAGTGATTTTCGTAGACTGGGTGTCAATATTCAGGTGCTCCTGTTTTCCTTCCTCTCGAGTGAATACCTAAGAGTGGAACTGCTGGGTTACATGTCAAATATATTTTTACTTTTATAAGAAATCACCAGGCTGCTTTGCAAAGTACGAAAGTTCTACTTATCCTGCAATCTTCCCAGTACTTAGCAAAGCCTCTCTTTTAATTTGCTGTTCTAGTGACGATTAAGTCCCTCCTAATGTTTTAATTCGTATTTCTTTGATGACTAATGATGCTGAAAATCTTTTCAGAGGCTGACTGGCCATTCCTTTTTTCCCACCGCTTTCTTGAAGTATGATTGACAAAAATTGTTGATATTTAATATGCACATTGTGATTTTTTGATATACGTATACACTATGGAATGATTACCACAATCAAGCTAATTAACATACCTATCACTTCACGTAGGTGTCGCTTGTGTGTGTGATGAGAATGCCTGAGATCTACCTTCTTAGCAACTTTCAAGAATATAATTCATTATTAACTACAGTCACCATACTGTACATCAGCTCTCCAGAACTTACTCATCTTATAACTCACAACTTGTATCCTCTAACCAACATCTCGTTTCTCCCAACCACCGGTAGCCACCGTTCTCCTTTCTGTTACTATGAGTTTGACTTTATTATTTTATTTTTTATTTTTTTTAAAGAATTCATTTATTCATGAGAGAGAGAGAGAGAGAGAGAGAGAGAGAGAGGCAGAGAAGCAGGGTCCCTGCAGGGAGCCCAATGGGGGACTTGATCTCAGGACCCTGGAGGTCACGCCCTGGGCTGAAGGCAGATGCCTAATGGACTGAGCCACCCAGGTGCCCCATGTTTCACTTTTTTAGAGTCTACAGATAAATGAGATAATACATTGTCTTTCTCTGTCTGACTTATTTCATTTGGCATAAAGTCCTCTAGGTTCACCCATGTTTCCGTGTCCTTGCAAATGGTAGGATTTCCTTCTTTTTTAGGGCCGAATTTTATATACATATATAATTCTTATATAAATAATGATGATTATATAGAAACATGATGCTAGTACATAAACACATATCTATATATACATCTCGATAGATAGATGACCTTTATCCATCTATCCATCAACAGACACGGGTTGTTTTCATGTCTTGACCACGGGGAATAATGCTGCAATGAACATAGGAGCGCAGATATTGCTTTGAGATAGTGATTTTATCTCCTTTGGTTAGATACCCGGTTGGGAGATTATTGGATTATCTGGTTCTTTTATGTTTTTTTAAAATTTATTTATTCATGGGCAGCCCGGGTGGCTGAGCAGTTTAGTGCCACCTTCAGCCCAGGGCGTGATCCTGGAGACCCAGGATTGAGTCCCGCGTCGGAATAAATAAATAAAAATCTTTTAAAAATTTTATTTATTCATGAGAGACACAGAGAGAGAGGCAGAGACACAGGCAGAGGGAGAAGCAGGCTCCCTGCAGGGAGCCCGATGCAGGACTCAATCCCAGGACCCCAGGGTCACGTCTTAAGATGAAGACAGATGCTCAACTGCTGAGCCCCCAGGTGTCCCGGTACTTCAATTTTTAATTTTTCAGAAACCTCCGTAATACTTTCTACAGTGACGGTACCAACTTACTTTCCCATCAACAACATATGGAAGGTTCTCTTTTCTGTACATCCTTGCCAACACTTGCTATCTGTTGACTTTTTGATAATAACAACCCCAACAGGTGGGAGGTGATATCTCATTGTGCTTCTGATTTTCATTTCCATGATGATTAATGATGTTGACCTTTCCCTATACCTGTTTCATTAGCCATTCTTAAGTCTTTTGTGAAGACTCTGTTTAAGTCTTTGCCTTAAATTTTCTTGGGTTGCTTTTCCACTTATTGAGTTATAAGAGTAATTTTTATGTATTTCAGGTAAACAGCTTTTGTCAGATATATTTGTTGTATTTTTTCTCGAGTAGTGGCTTGTCTGTCATTCTCTTAAGTGTCATTTGACAGAAGATTTTAATTGTAATTATCAAAATTTCTTTATAATTGCACATGCTGTGTTTCACCTAAGATATTTTTGCCTACCTCAAAGTTGCAAAGAATTTCTCCTCTGTTTCTTCTAGAAGTTTTAGAGTTTGGGGTTTTGGAGTTAGGTCTATGTTCATGTCAAATTCAATTTATTTGTGATGTAATGTAGACGTCAAAGTTCATCTTCTATTTTGTAATCTCATCCACCTTTGAAAACACAATCTTTTACCCCATTGAAGACCAACTGACTACATATGTGTAGTCTACCTCTGGACTCTGGATTGTTCCATGGATCTATTATGTCTTTTTATGCTAATACCACACTGTCTTAATTAAGGTAGCTTTGTGATTAAAGTCTTGCAACTAGGCAGTGCAAATCCTCCAACATTTTTCAAATTACTTTGGCAACTTTGATTGTAATTCTACAGAAAATTTAGAATCAGTAAAACCATTTCCAGAAAAAAAAAAGACTGTAATTGTGATTGCAATTTCTTTGGATTGTAATTCTACAGAAAATTTAGAATCAGTAAAACCATTTCCAGAAAAAAAAAAGTGTAATTGTGATTGCAATTTCTTTGGATATATAGATAGATTTGAAGCATGGATATCTTAACAATATTGCCTTTCAACCTGAGCATATTTGTTTATCTGTATTCCTAAGTATTATAACTGTCTGTAATACTGTAAATGGCATACTAAAAATATCATTTCACAATTATCTGACACTACTATATAAACACACTAGTTATTTTTGTATCTGGACCTATCCTGAAACATTACAAACTTTTAGCATTATTTCTAGCATCATAGATGACTTGATCTTCCTTCAGAGAAGACTTACTTTTGCTTCTGACAGACGGCGAGGGCATCAGTATTCCCATATCATCTTTGCATATTAAGAATTCTTATGATTCAAAGGTGGTCTACAATTTCTGAAAGGGTGACCAATTTCTAGTTTGACTTTATTCTTAGAGTTTAGTACTTTGAGGTTCCAACCCAAAGCCTGAGGATCTAGGTTTATCAGAGAAACTTTTCTTTAGTAAGCTGAATTACAATTTTTTATTCTCAACTAATTGTTTGCAAGATTTTAACTATATGCCTGGAATAAGAAGCCATTGCTAGGATATAAACACCTAAAATGCCAGTCTAACTTTCCTGGGCTTTTTTTTTTTTCACTTTGTAATTCTTCACTGCATTTTTAGCTCTCCTTGTCTTGAAATAAATGCTTGAAATAAATGTCCCAGGTCTGAATTACTCAGTCTACCGTTACCGGAAACTTCAACTTATTTTTTAAATTTCAACATGAGCAATTCCTCTGCATAATTATCCTCTCACATTTGCCTTTTTTGAAGGATCACTTGAAAACTTGGAAATAACACTTATGCTGTGCTGTATTAACATTCTTGAACTTTTATTTTTTTTTTAATTTTAATTATTTATCCATGAGAGACACAGAGAGAGGCAGAGACATGGGCAGAGAGAGAAGCAGGCTCCATGCAGGGACCCCGACGTGGGACTCGATCCCAGGACCCTGGGGTCACGCCCTGAGCTGAGGGCAGACACTCAACCCCTGAGCCACCCGGGCGTCCCATTCTTGAACTCTTTAAGTGTGTATATATTCTCAGTGCTCTACTTTTTTTTGGTATCAAGAGTTACCAAAGAAAGAAAGGACTGACTCGTAGCCTCAACTGTGACCTTGAAAGTGATGCATCTTCTCTTAGATGCATTCCCACAATCTATGTATATGTTTTTTTCTCACTATGCGTATTTCACTTATTTTTTTGTATGACATTTTCTAAAGGCCATAAGCATGTGTGAAGCACAGAGTTAGCAACTTCAGAGCAAACCAGATTTGACTTGGTTTTCAACCTCCATTTTGCTTGGGGCAGGAAATTTAATTTTCCAGTTCAGGAAATTATAGATTTTTCCCCCTGTCTTTATGTGGTAAACTTACACTCAATTCTAGAATTCTTCCTTTTCATCTTGCTGTCCCCAGGGGTTAAGAAAAGCCCATGGAGTTCTGCATTATTGAGGAGTCGGAAGGACTAAGGCCTAAGTCCTTGTACGTGATGTGCCCTGTACCGGCTGCCGACACCCATCCCTCGCCGTAGCCTGTGGCTCCTCTAAATACCTGTTGCATTTACTGACAGCATCACTTCAGCTCAAATCCTAGGCTTCTTCCCACCTCTGTTGAACACCTCTACATTTTTCTGGTGTGCAGGAGACTCTTTCGTGCACTAAGCTGGGAGGCTGCCATCAGATTTGTTTACCCAGAAATATGCCTCAGCCATTATTACTCTGTTTATAATTTTTTTTTTTTTTAGGATTTCATTTATCTGGGATCCCTGGGTGGCGCAGCGGTTTAGCGCCTGCCTTTGGCCCAGGACGTGATCCTGGAGACCCCGGATCGAATCCCACGTCGGGCTCCCGGTGCATGGAGCCTGCTTCTCCCTCTGCCTATGTCTCTGCCTCTCTCTCTCTCTGACTATCATAAATAAATAAAAATTTTAAAAAAAGGATTTCATTTATCTGAAAGAGGGAGAGAGAAAGCGAGGGAAAGCATGGAGGGAGGGGGTGCAGAGGGAGAAGCAGACTCCCCACTGAGCAGGGAGGCAGATGCAGATGTGGGGGGGCTCCATCCCAGGACTCTGGGGTCATGACCAGGGCCAGAGGAAGATGCTTAACTGACTGAGCCACCAGGTGCCCCTACAACCATTGCTCCCCTTTACACACACCTGCTGGAAAGGAAGTGAGATACTACCCTTCGGTGGCTTTTACACTCTACTTCTGAAGCTTGGCCAGAAGTGGGCGGAAGCAGCAACATTACACTGGCATCCAGGCCCTCCTTCTTCTCCTTTTCCTTCCTCAGACTCCTTTGCACAGCTCAAAAGTGTTTCTACTCTTCATTCAGCATAGAGAAAAATTAGCTTTCGTATCAGCAAGCTTTCTCCCAAACGCTTTTTATATCTTACATGCTCATATTTCTTTGAAGAAAAGAAAACAGCTTTCTCAAAAAAGTCATCCCTTGCAATTGAAAATGTTTCAGACTCTGCTTTTAGTTGCTTATATTGCATCTAGACATTCAACAGCCTGCTTTGGGCTGAGTTACAATCCGTTACTTCCCCCTTATGGAATAAATGCCACTGATTTAACAAATAGAAGGCCCGGGGCAGCAAAACAAATAGGGAAAAAAATCCAGACTTTATTTAAATAACTGGGAAAACATACAGAGCAAGAAAAAAATGATTGGATTTTAAGAGAAATTTTATAGCTCCTTCAACACCAAGTACCGTATCTTTATAGACTGCCTCGGATAATGTCAACGATTTCATGGTAAACTTGCTGATATACATCTAATCTGAACAAAAAGTCAATATGATTGTAGTAAGAAATAGTTTTATGGTAAATATGGTGTGTAATTTCAGAAAGCAAATTCTCCACGTCTTCAGGATCGGCCACCAAGTCATTGCCTCCATTCCAAGTTGCTGTTGACACATTCATGTCTGTCACATTATAAAATGGAGGAGTGGCCTAAATGCAAACGAGTAAAAATAAGACAGAAAATGATACATGGAAGGTGTTCTTTACTAATTTTTAAGTGATGAATTAATGCAATTATTAAATCAACTCAGTCTAAAATAATTACCACTATGGAAGCAATGCATTTGAAAGAATCGGTATTACGATATTCTACTTAGAAATAGATCAGATACAAATCAAAACGAGACAGTTTGCTCTAATTCAGGGTATGCAGACATTCCACAGAGATAATTTCACTTTTATTTATAAAGCATGAAGGTATTTTAATCAAAAGTTTCTGTGGCTGTGTAACTGGCAATATGCTTATTAATAAATAGCAAATATTGGCAGTCGAAGTTAAATCTGATCGTATTGATTTTTATCTTTCTACAATCAAAACTCTGGAGTTTTACACAAGCAGACCAGGTCAGGCATGGAGTTTAGCGAAGGCAGAAAAGTATGGTGAACAGTGTAACTTTGAAGACGACAGACAGGTTCTAATTCTTCAAGATTTCTGTCATCCTCCTCATACAATTTTTACCACCTTCTCAGTGACTTTTATCTTTTCCCTCATTATTATGGGTTTGTCTTATCTTCCCAAATACAGTTAATAGTTTTAGGGTCAAGAACCATATTATGCCTTTTCTTTCTTCTTTAGCCAACCACAGAGCTATGCATATTATGCACACAGTGTTTCTTCTTGGGGGAGGATGAACTGCTCTATAGCCTGTAAACTTCCCCAGGCTCATCCAAGATATTTGTTGTTGAAACATACAGAAAGCCTGGAAAAGCTCATTGGGTTGGATGTGACAATATGGATCCAAACCATGGCGATCCTCATCTGTTGGTCCTTCTTACCCTGTTGTCCTCTTGGACTTTACATGAGCCTTTTTCTGTAGCAACATCCTCTGAACTGATCAAAGGGATCATTTTTAGCCTATACATAATTATGTACCTGATTAAAATGAACCAAGTTCAGAGCAGGGCTGCCCCAATCAAAAGCTCTCAAGTGACTGGAATTAAAAAGCTGAAAGAAAAAAATTTAAAAGCAAGATGACACTCCTTTGTTTGTTACAACGCAGCTGGTAAAGTGAGGTGCTCATTGGACGTGCCGCCCATCTGTCCCCGGCCTGCTGGTCTAGGTGCAAGGGGACCTCCTCACTCCTCCCTTTCTCTGTACAGGGCAAGAACTGGGAGTGGTGGCAGGTGGGAGGAGGGGAATCTACAGACTATGACTCTATCATCTTTATATAAATGCACAAATCCCCAAGGCCTTTTACCTTGTTAAAGGGGGCCTGTGTGCTTAGGGCCTCATCAGCCTTCCCCAGAAATCCTCAGCCCCACGCAGAGAGGTCAAAAGTGAGTGTCTACTGACGTCTGGGCGGCTCAGTCGGGTTGAACGTCCAACTCTTGGTTTCCGCTCAGGTCCTGATCTCAGGGTTGTGAAACTGAGCCCTGCGATGGGCTTGGTTCTCAGATCAGAGTCTGCTTGAGAGTCTCTCTCTTCAACTCCCTTTGCCCCTCCCCCTGCTCTTTCTCTCTCTCTAAAATAATAAAGAAATCTTTCCCCAAAAAAGTGAGTGTCGAGGACGCAGTGCCCCTGGACTACAATGACACTTCCCTAAACACCCTTGCTTCAAACAACAGTGCTCCAGAGCATGTGCCAGAAGCCACCCCTTGTTTCACCCTCCAAACTTATAGCCTCACCACCACTACCTGCTTTGAGCCTACTAGGTCTAATCTGATTGTGTCCATTTCCCCCCCTAATAATGTTTTCATTGCAGGAAGATTCAGAGTCTCAGGTTACCCATCTTCTCTGGGACTCTAACACACCCCGCATTTTACCTCCTCTCAAGTCCTCCCAACTCCTAAAACTCTCTCGACCATCTGGAATTCCATCGTTGGCCTGTATCTTAGAGCCTGCCTATGGGGCCCCTGGGTGGCTCAGCAGTTGAGTGTCTGCTTCAGCTCAGATCATGACCCCGGGGTCCTGGGATTGAGTCCCACATCAGATCAGGCTCCCTACGTGGAGCCTGCTTCTCCTTCTGCCTGTGTCTCTGCCTTTCTCTGTGTGTCTCTCATGAATAAATAAAAATGAAATCCAAAAACACAACCCACTACCCAATATCCCAAAATCTCTGTATCTTGCTTTTCCATAGCTTCTATCCTCTTCTAAAATTTTAATGATTTATTTATTTGCTATGTTTATTGTTTACTATCTGCTTGTCTGCTACTAGAATGTAAGCTTAAGGAGGATAGGAATATTTATTTAGTACACATATATATACCCTGAGCATAGAATAGTACAGGGCACCTAGTAGGTGCTCAATAAATATTGTTTAAGTGGATGAATAAATGCAAACATTACTTAGATTTTCCTGGCCTAGTTATTGTCAGGAATGACCTAAATCTAAAGATAAGTTAGGGATCCCTGGGTGGCGCAGCGGTTTGGTGCCTGCCTTTGGCCCAGGGCACGATCCTGGGGACCCGGGATCGAATCCCACATCGGGCTCCCGGTGCATGGAGCCTGCTTCTCCCTCTGCCTATGTCTCTGCCCCTCTCTCTCTCTCTCTCTCTGTGACTATCATAAATAAATAAAAATTTAAAAAAAATAAAAAAAGATAAGTTAAAGATTTTTAATTATTTATCTCAAACAATCACCTAGGAGATTTAAACATTTTTAAATGAGAATGCCCTTAAAGTATATCTCAATGATACTTTAAATTCCTAAGTATTAAGTTTAAATAATACTCATAATCATCACCCTATTGAACTCTCATAATATTTTTGTTAGAGCATTATTGTTAACTCCATTTTTAAAATTAAGGAAATTGACTTCGTAAAGATTAAACGAGCTTGCCAATGAGGTTCAGAGAAAGGATTCAGTGTCTGATATTTTGATCTGAAGTATACTGTTCTTTCTAGGGTATTTTCCTGGCTCACAACATTAAGATGATATTCACACTGGATTTTTTTCATCATCAATATCATTCAACAAACGTTCTTTGCGCAGAACTCTTGGCCAAGTACAAAAGTGAATAAAACTTGCTCATGGTCCTCATGGAGCTCATAACTTAACAGAGGAGGAAGTGTAGTCTAGTGAGAGGTGAGGCACTGGGACACCTGTGTTCTAGTCTTAGATGTTTTTTTAAAAGAAATAGCTCTGAGTCTTCGGCCAAGTCAAACGATGAACATGGCCTTGATGATTCCTAGTCTACTATTCTGAATTAACATTTTCTCATTTGTAAAACAGAAAATAACTATATTGCTCTGATCATTGCTTAGGGTTAGAAGACCTAATACATTATGATATTAACATAATTATACAATTATGCAATCATTTCATTTTTTAAAGATTTTTTAAAATTTATGTATTCATGATAGACAGAGAGAGAGAGAGAGAGAGAGAGTCAGAGACACAGGCAGAGGGAGAAGCAGGCTCCATGCAGGGAGCCCGACACAGGACCCGATCCCAGGACCCCAGGACCATGCCCTGGGCCAAAGGTAGGCGCTAAACCACTGAGCTACCCAGGGATACCTGCAATCATTTCATTTTATCCTAAATTTATCATACTATGGCAATGGCATAACTCCTAGAATGATGGCATAAACCATGAGTAGTATAAATAAAATCATATTAAAATGTACTTGAAAAGTTTTACCTGACTCCAGTGTACCATATTTTGAATAGATGTCCCTGCTGGGTTTTGTGACATATACACATCCACACGACTCTGAGGGGTGAAAAAATTATTTTTATACTTAGTCCAACCAGAGAAAGAATGATGTTCAACATTTACTATACTAAATAATTTCAATAAAATGTAAAATTCTTTTTAAATAAATAGTATCAATAAAAAGAGATAAAATTTTATTTTAATCAAATACATTTATTTGTATATACAAATAAATACACTTACTGAATGTGTAATTTTTGTATTAATGTAGAAGCTATTTTTGGATTTCTAGGTTATGTAATTGTCATCCTATACAGAAATCAATCAAGACTCTTAGGACTCACACACACACACACACACACACACACACACACTCCTTTTGAAGGCACTGAAGAACTGAAAAGATAGAAAGAAAATACCAGGAAAAATGGGGGAAAAAAAGAACCACTCAAAAAAGCAAAGGACTGAATCCAGTTTTTCCTTCAAGTTATTTGTCAATTGCTGAAGATCTGAAGTTTCATTTTGAGATTAGCTCAAAATCAGCCCAGGGCCTCCCAAGGGCAGTTAGGAGATTTAAAAAGAAACCCTCTCCATGATTAACTGGGGTCCGAAGTTCTACACACTCCCAGTGAAGCCATCAGCAACACAACAGCCTTCACGTCCATCCGTCATCTAGGTTCCTATTGCCTACAAGGTTCCTGGGAGCCCCCCTCAGTGAACAAGACATACAATGTCAATGTTATCCTATCAAAATCTCAGTAAGTTATCTTAAGGATATCAACAAACTGCTTCTAGGACAGAGAGGCAGAAGACCCAGAGCAGCCAACACAATATGGGAAGGGAAGGACAACGTTGGGGGCCTGACACAACTCGAAGATGTGCTATGAACCTACAGTGATCAGGACTGTGGTATTGGTGAAAGAAGAGACAAATAGATCCACAGAATGGAACAGAGTGCCCCAAAATAGACCCCCCCCCCAAATATAGTCAACAGATCTTTGACAACAGAGAAAGGGCAATACAACAGAGAAACAATAGTCTCTTCAATAAATGGTGTTGGAACAACTAGCTGACCATATGCAATAGGGAAAACAAAAAACAAACAAACAAATAAAAGAATCGAGATACATACCTCACACCCTTCACAAGACTTAACTCAAAATGGAACACAGACCTAAATGTCAATCTTAAAACTATGAAACTCCTAGAAGAGAATCTAGTTGGCTTTCGGTCTTGTGATGACTTTTTCGATAAAACATCAAAGGGACAATCTAAGAAAGAAGTAACTGACGAAGGGTTGCAGAAGGGGAGAGAGGGGTAAGGGGATGGGGTAACTGGGTGACAGGCATTAAGGAGGGCACATGATGAGATGAGCACTGGGTGTTATATTTTGTTGGCAAATTGAATTTAAATAAAATAGTTTATTTTATTTTTTTTTATAAATTAATTTTTATTGGTGTTCAATTTACCAACATACAGAATAACACCCAGTGCTCATCCCGTCAAGTGTCCCCCTCCGTGCCCGTCACCCATTCACCCCCACCCCCCGCCCTCCTCCCCTTCCACCACCCCTAGTTCATTTCCCAGAGTTAGAAGTCTTTATGTTCTGTGTCCCTTTCTGATATCTCCCACACATTTCTTCTCCCTTCCCTTATATTCCCCTTCACTATTAAAAAAAGAAGTAACTGACAAGCTGGACTTGATTAAAGTTAACATCGTCCACTTTACAAAACACAATATCAAGAGAATTAGAAGACAGGCCACAGACTGGAAGAAAATATTTGCAAAAGACATACCTAGGAAGGACTGTTACCCAAAACGTACAAAGAACTCTTCAAACTCTCTTCAAATGAGAACACAAACGACCTGATTTTAAAATGGGCCTAAGACTTAGATGAGTAGATATTTAGGTAGCAGATGACCACGGGAAGATGCTCCGCGTTATATGTCATCAAGGAAATGCAACTTAAAAGAACAATGAGACACTGCTACGTACGAATGAAAATGACAAAAGTCCAAAACACTGACAGCACCACATGCTGGTGAGGATGTAGAGACATCATTCACCGCCGCTGGTGATGCAAAATAGAGCAACCACTTTGGAAGACAGTGGCGTGGTCTCATAAAATAAAGTGTATCCATAGCATACAATCCAGCAATCACGCGCCTTAGTATTTAGCCAAACAAGTCAAAAACATGTTCACACAAAATCTGCACGTGGATGTTTATAGCGCTTTATTCCTAATTGTCAAAACTTGAACCCAAATGTCCTTTTAGTGAGTGGATAGGTAAACAGAGGTACATCCAGACTATTGAATATTTTTCAGCACTGGAAGTAAATGAGCCACCCAGCCATGGAAAGACACAGAGGAACCTTAAATCTTTGCTACTAAGTGGAAGAAGGCCATCCGAAAGGGCTACACACTGTATAATTCCAACTATATGACATTCTGGAAAAGGCAAAAATGGGGAGACAGTAAAAAGATCAGTGGTGTTGCCAGGAGTTGAGTGGGAGAGGGATGAATAGGTGAAGCACAAAAGATTTTTAGGGCAGTGAAACTTCCTATGTGACACTGTAATAGTAGATACATGTAATTATACATTTGCTAAAACCCATAGAATGTGGAAACCCAGAGCGACCATACTGTAAACTACGGATTTGGGGTACTCATGATGTGTCGATGTAGATTCATCAGTTGTAACAAATGTACCGCCCTGGTGGTAACTGCCCAGCCCAAGCTCATCTAGATTTTGTCCTATGTCATCTTCTTGGAGCTTTCTAGTCTCACATTTCATCTTTAGGTCTATGATCCAAATTTGAGTTAATTTTGTGAAGTATAGGAATAAGGTTTGTGTCTGGGTTCATTTTTTTTGCATGTGGATGTCCAGTTCTTCTGATACTGTTTATTGTAGACGCTATGGTTTTTCTATTGCACTGCCTTTTGTCCTATGTCGAGGATCTGTTGATGATATTTATGGGGCTCTAGATCTGGGCTCTCTGTTCTGTTCCATTGATCTCCTTGTTTCTTCTTTCACGAACCCCACACTGTGAGGTTTAATAATAAGTCTTGAAGGTCAATAGTATCAGTTCTCCAACTTTTCTCTTTCCCTTCAATACTGTGTCGGTTACTCTGGGTTTTGCTTCTGCCTATAAACTTTAGAAGTCATCTGTCAATATCCTTAAACTAGCTTGCTGGGATTTTGATTGGGATTGCACTGAACCTGTGGACTAAGTTGGTAAGAACGGACATCTTGACAACTTCTCTTTCTCTGAATGAATAAATTGGTTCTCGCTGAGAAATCATTAAATGGTACAGGTGCAGGAGCCAACCTGGAGTCTAAACGCCACAGCTGCTTCTGCTAAATCTGGGTTTTTAATTTAATGTGCTGAACAAGTATTAGAATGAATGCCTGCATCTGTAACAGCATCTATGCACAGGCAGTCCATATGGCCTTGGGAATAGTAGCCTGAGTACCAAAACAGTCTCCCACTCCAGGAATCTTGATGAACGCTGGAAGCGTGTAAGATAACCAGCAGGCACTAATGTTGATTACAAAAGGGTCAACAAGAAAAGGTACGAGTATTAGGAAGCAGGATATAAGGGCAGGACAACTTACATATAAGAAACTTTGGGAAACTAACACCCAATAGGAACGGCCAATAAAGATACCCATCATAGCACCTCTCTCTGTCCTCTACAGAGAAAAGACAGGTGTGAACACAAAATAATCCCAGAATGCTAATTCTGATTAGGTTCAGGGTGTTGGTCTAGTCACAAAACCAGAAAGGCTAAGAATCTATTAGTGTATGTGGGTAAATCATAAAAATGACACACCAGGCATGAAGTAAGTACTATTAAGAGTTGCTTTCTAATAATTGACAAAGTACATTTCATTTTTTTTTGACGAAATACATTTCAAATTCAACTTGTTCTCGCCATATTTAAGTTCTCACGTCACATCCATACATCATAAACAAGATATCATGGCAAATCTTACCATAATCTTCAGCGGACATAGCTTTGAACCAACAAATCTTTTAAATGAGGTATTAGGGAGGAAGTCTTTGCTGCCAAAAAAAGTCTGCAAAACAGATTCACTCTATTCATATTTGGAAGACCAAAATAATTAATCAAGAAATGGCATGATGAAGTCATTATATTTATAATCAAATGCACTGTCTCCCATTAGTTTAAAACATTTAAATTAGGGAGGTGCCTGGGTGTGGCTCAGTCATTTAGGTGGTTGACTCTTGATTCTGGCTCAGGTCATGATCTCAGGGTTGGGAGATCGAGACCCAGGCCGGGCTCTGGGCTCAGTGCAGTCTGCTTGTCCCTCTCCCTGCCCTCACCCTCCTGTTCAGTCGTATGCTCTCTCTCTCTCAAATAAATAATTCCATAAAATCTTTTAAAGACCATTTAAATTAAGGACAAAACTTGAAAGCAGGAGATAGAGATAAGTTGACTATTGGATTTTCCTTCACAATGAGATGTCCAAAGGTATTATGAGTGCTATCCTACTATTCCTTTGTAAAAACAAAGAATCCAGTGTCAATGAAACCAAAAAATTAAATTCATGTGAATATAGTCAAGACCTTTTATTTTGAAAGAACAAAATTATTGTCACTCTGGATTATCAACTATGAGAAGGAAAGGAATAACATACCTTTATCAATGACCTCCAACTGTATGCCATTTTAATTAAAGGGCTGTTTGAGTTTTTAATAGAAAAAACTGGAGCTAAGGCAAAAAAGACTTTGATTCTTCCAGCGATCTTTGGAATTGTAGAAAATGTTATGAAAGCTGAAAGAAAATAAGACAGAAAAGAACGATTCTTACGCAATCACTGGCATATAAGAAACGACATCATGGCAAGTAAGAGAGCATTCGGTATGCTCTGACCAATTCATTGACTCATTCCTTAATTCCCTTATCAAACAAGTGCCGATCGCCCAGCCTGAGACATGCACATTGATCACAACATGATGCTGATGATTAGTATTAAAAACAATGTATATTTTTTATATTCCCCAAATGAATGAGACCATATAATGTTTGTCCTTCTCCGATTGACTTATTTCACTCAGCATCATACCCTCTAGTACCATCCACGTTGAAGCAAATGGTGGGTATTTGTCGTTTCTAATGGTTGAGGAATATTCCATTGTATAAAAAATAGTGAAAGGGAATAAAGGGGAAAGGAGAAAAAATGAATGGGAAATAACAGAAAGGGCACTCTCTGGAGCTCCCCACGCAGCGTGACGACAATCCCCGGGCCTACCGATGCTGGTGCCCTGGGAGTGGCCTACATAAAAGATTCCCTCCTGTCCCGTGTGCCGCACGATGAAGTTGATCGAGGCCAGCAGGTCGTATTTTGCCATCTCGTCAAAATTACAACAGAAAAAGGGAAATTGGAATCCCCTTGCCACTGTTGCGATGCTAACACCTGAAGGTCATGACCCGGGGAGGGAAGGAGAATAGGTGGCGCTGAGGCTCAGCCAGCTGGGCTTGAACTCCTGATAGCCGCTCAGGCGGGCAGCTCAGGGTCCTGGGATTGAGCCCCCCGTCAGGTCTGCCCTGGCCGTGGGGTCCGCTGAGATCCGTCCTCTCCCTCGGCCCTTCCCTCCACCCCTCTTGTGCATTAATGTACCTACTGAATAAACACCTCTGGGAGAACAGAGTCAAGGAAAGAAAAAGCCTTCAAGGTAGTCTTATAAAGAGGCTGTTTATTCTACGTGCAAGGAAATAAACATATATTTATAGGTTATGGGGTGAAAGAAAACAGTTGGGGGGCCAACAAAATGATTAATGCCAATAAAAGTTACTGATTAAAAATGAGAAATGCCCTAAAATCACACAAGTACTCTAATTTTCAAGCCAACATTTGCATAAGTTTGTGATGGTCCGTGAAAAGACCTGATGGAGAGAAGACACTTCTACTTTATTTCGTTTGAAAACAAAACGCAATACTTCACACACTTATAAAATAAGGTGAAAAACATTACTGATATCATTTGTACCTGAAGGCCCAGAATTCTTTGGAATTGGTGTTTAGGTACGTGTGTTTCCGGGACCAGGTCGTCCCTCTGCTGTTCCCCATCCATATGTCATAACCGGCATCTGCCAGAATGAAGCCCACACTGTTGTTAGGGAGATTTGAAATCCAGCTGCTGGCAGATGTGAACAGGCCATGTTGCAAGTATACAACCAGCCTCTGAGCTAGGGGAAAAAATGCAGAAAATTTCTTTTTAAATTTTGTGGTATCTGCACAAGCATCTCCTCTGAAATTCAAGCTTCTAATACACGACGTTGGAAGCTTTAAAGAAAATTTAAAAATTTTTCTACTGTATAAATAGGGTGAATCACCCATGTTTAATCCCATCGTACGTCAGAGTTGGTTAGCACAGATAACTGAAGAATTTTTTCAAGCGACCAGGTGCACGATGCGGTCACGTTTCATTTCTCTCTCCCCCTCCCTCTGCTCGCTCCCTCTCTCTCTCAAACAAAGTAAAATAAAATGAAATAATAAAAACAATCAGATGTATAGGAGTGCCCACATTGCTATCAGACATGTGATTATTCTAATCTTTAAAAGTTCACGTCTCTTCGAGGGCTTCTGATAGAAAATGAGGAGGGGATGATATATTTGGGATTCCCGTGATCACCGGGACACCTTTTGTCGGTCCCAGGCCTGTGCCCCGGCAGCTGTGCAAGGACCAGGGCGTGACCGGTCAGGGGCGCAGTACCCTTCCAGGGAAGGCCAGACTTGCCCCATCAGGGGCGCAGCTGGGCAGGTGGCCACGGGTGGTGCCACCGCGGCGCTGGCATCAGCTGTAGTGGCTTGTGTGGTTCTTTGTTCCCTTGGCCTCCCTCTTGTAGGCTTCCCAGGAACAGGGCCTGCCACCCCCGGTAGCCCTGTGCTGGGTGAAGCGTGCAGGATGTGACAGATCTACGGTCTGGGGGAGGCAGCAGGTGCACCCTGCTGTCTTGGGGCCGCACCTCCCTCCTCCCAGGCAGCGGGGCTGGGCTGGCTGCCCTGGGCGCCCCTTCCAGGTGCTCCTCGGAGTTGCCCCTCCCCGTGCCCCCCCGGCCAAGGGGCAGCCCCTGAACCCACCAGAGCATCTGCCCACCAGTGACCTTGGGCAATGACTAACCCGTGCGGCGATGCCACCCGAGCCCCCCGGCTGCAAGGTGGGGCCCTGGGCCAGCACCCCCTGCCCTGCCCTGGTCCCGTGGGCCTTCTCCGATGGCACAGCCAAGTGACCGCAGGCGCCGGGATCCTGTCTCCGGCCTGGCTTCCTGATGGCTCCGAAGCACCCCGCTGTATCTTTAAAATTACCTTTCAATATGTTATTATAGTATTCGTGAAATCAGGTCAGATGCTGAAAAATGATGACTAGAATTATGTCAGACCTAGGTGAACATTTTACGTCCAGCCGCCGTGACCTTTATACGGACACAGAATGACATTGATCGAAGTTGTTTCAAGTTAGCATCTTCCCTGAAATGCACTTTAGTGTTTAAAACGAGAACTTAAAAGGGTATTTTATGCTACAAGAAACATTCTTTTCAGGGAGACAATCTAAAAAGAAAGCCTAAAATAAAATAAAATAAAATAAAATAAAATAAAATAAAATAAAATAAGGCTGGCTTTTATTTGAGCAATTAGATGAAGAAGCAAAAGGGATCAGGACGCGTTGTGCTGGGAAGCGGCCGATACTGGATCACAGCCCTAGTGACGAAAGGAGGGCCTGATGCCTGTGAGCGCACCTGCGGATGGTGATGCACCTGTCGTGGGCAAGGGGAGCGCGGCTGCACCACCCAGGCCCCTCTGCCATTACTGGAGGAGCCAGGCAAGGCCAGGCCGGGAAGGACACTCTAGCCAGCAATTTATCAGACCTACGGAGACTGGGGCCGGGCACCACGTGTAACCCTTCGCAAAACAAAGAGATGTAGAGAATCCATACGTGTGAGTAAAGCGGCCACAGAGAACACTTAGAACAGCTTGTGTTCCACAACGCTAAAACCAGCCTGTCAACAGGAAGCCACGGAGAGTGGTCCCTCCAGAAGGGAGGCACATAGGGCCCCCGGGGGGCTCAGCGTTGGGCATCTGCCTTGGGCCCGGGGCATGACCCCGGGGTCCTGGGATCAAGTCCCGCATCGTGCTCCCCGCAGAGAGCCTGCTTCTCCCTCTGCCTATGTCTGTCTGGGTCTCTCATTAATAAATAAATAAAATATTAAAAAAAAGAGGGGATCCCTGGGTGGCTCAGCGGTTTTGCACCTGCCTTTGGCCCAGGGCGTGATCCTGGAGACCCGGGATTGAGTCCTGCGTCGGGCTCCCTGCATGGAGCCTGCTTCTCCCTCTGCCTGTGTCTCTGCCTCTCTCTCTCTCTCTATGTCTATCATAAAAAAAATATAAAAAAATATAAAAAAAAAGAAAAAGAGAAAGGCCTGTAGAGACATGTCTGTGCATGTAATCTTTACATCTTTTTCTTGTCCAAAACTCACTGAGAGGAAACGGAAAAGTTAAGAACCCCAGGCCCAGGGAGTTGCCAGTTTGTTCGGAATTGAATCTTACTTGAGTTGTCCTTGTTTATCTTCCCATAAGGAATTCTATAAAGGCCGAGGACGTAACCGTCTTCAGTTACAATATCATACACTTCATCCGGGTAGCCCTAATAGGAAATGATTTGGCTCTTGATAAACAGAAAAAAAGAAGCTGTTTAGGATAAGATAGCTGGTCAATAATGTAACCTGATGCCAATCTGACCTATTAATGTAATAATGGACCTTTGTATTGTCTCTCAAGCTCGGGACTAATTTTTTTCCTGCTAGTTCGCTGATCCGTTCAGTAGCAGCTATTTTAGAACACCTGCCAAACATCAGTCCTACACATTACTAGTTTTCTAACTACTAATCACTCAGACTTTGACCTACTCAGCCATATGCAATTTTAAAATATACGTTGACCCACGAATGTTGGCATGTCTATGCTCATAGCTGAGCTTAGATCTGAAATCTGTGTGTACGTGCATGCATGCAAAAGGGAATTTGTAAGTCCTCCATAAAGGTGTTTGAATATATTTCCATATATTTTCATCCAGGGATGATATAAGGCTGAAGGAGAACCTGGCAGCTAAAGAAGAGTAATGGGGACTATTAGTTGACCTGTATGGAAAGATTTAAATGCAGAAATATATTAAAATAAAAGCCTCCTCCCCCCAATTAAGGAGTAGCGTTTACCAGCAGCTTAGCATTTATTTCCTAGCAACTTAAAATGTTCATGTTCACTTCAGGGTTCCCAGATCGAAAGACAGCTTGGGTAGTTCCCAGAAGGAAAACCAAAGACATCACTCTGAAAAGGAAGGACATGGGGGACCTACAGAGAGAAGGAGTTGCTAATACTATTAAAATGGCAGCAAGTGATACCATTCGACTGTTGAACTAAATCTCTGAGTTAGGGAATATCTCCATTTTCAGGTCAGAAAACCAAAGCTCTGAAAAATTAACTTGTCCAAGGACGTACAATGTGTAATTGGCAGCAAGATTCCAATTCATTCCTGCTTCAGGCCCAGATCCATGCTCTTCCCACTACCCTCTTTTGTAGCACAAACCCCTCTGTGAGGTTTCCATTGTAGACCTGTTTAGCCCAGTTCCAAAAGCCTTATCCTACATTGTAAGTTGATACCTGAATCAATGATGTAATAATATTTACCAGACTAATATTTATTTAAAATATATTTAAAGGTTGTTGGGTTTTTTTTGGGGGGGGATGGGTGAAGAGATTAGGAAGCTTGGATGACTTAACTTTTATGTAGCCTCTCAGCATCTAGATTTTATTGCCTACAGAAATGGGAATTTTGACAAAATCCTAAATTCTGGGAAGCTGGGACTCTTTAAGTTCTTTCTAAAAAAGTAAGAAACCAGGGAACCACCAAGGTCTCTCTCCAAAAACATGGAGCTCATGACCTTGTACAATAAACCAGGCACTATACCTGGAAGGACATTATGCAGAGTTTATAAAACGTCTGGCTCTGCCACTCACAAGCTTTGCGACTTGAAGTTGCTTAACCTCTCTGAGCATCAGTTTCTCCACCGATAGTATGTGAATAACAGCTACTCCTCTGGGCTGTGATAAAACTTAAATTTGGTAAATGTGAGATGATGCTTCGTTAGTAGGATGCTAGTCACATAGCTGACATTTAATACATATTAGATTTCTTCACTTAAGAGAAGAAATGAACACCAGCAACTTAGAGAAATAATTTAAATACAAATAATTGTGTGTGTCTTTCCTATACATTTTGTTAGGTTTAGTCTCCAGTGCGATAATTTAACAATTTGCTGTAAAGTAGCTAGACTTGAAAGTTCTAAACTCCATGTATTTGCTAATTGAAAGCTTTCATTTATGAAAACTGGGCTTTCCCCCTTTTGGTCTAGGTTTGTATTGTATTTGGTATAATGTGTGCGCTCTTTAGGGAAGGCAAAAAGCAAATTTTAAAACGTTGTCACCAAGTTTTTCTACCAAAGAAGAGAGAGAAATTTGCTAATGTAAGTGCATAAGAAAAGCATTTATAACATCTGCAGCCACAATCTAGATACTCTTCTTTGGAGATGTTCTTGGAAAAGTGCTCATTGGGTGGGTGGCAAGGCTACTTGGTTCTCCAATCTCTCTAGTTTCTTGGAAATTGTCCATAGTAAACCGATACTGAAGCTCACTGTGTATACAGGCCTTGTTTCCTAGCAGAGAATTTAAAGTTCTTCGCAGTGTGGCTGGAACAAGTGCAGCATTTATCACCCAGAATGAGAAACTTTTGAAAAACGAATTGACATTAATAATTAACTTGGAAAACAGGCGTAAACTGAACTGTCAGAATATGCAGGGCTTATTTCTGGCTCTTTTCTGTTCCCTTGGTTATGTGTCAGAATTTATGCCAGTAAAACACTGTTTAGATGATTGAAGCTGTGTGGCAAGTTTTGAAATCAGTAAGTGTGAAAACTTCGAGTTGGTTCTTTTCATTGGAATTCTTAACCCAAGAGATTAGTACTTTTTTTTTTTATTGTTCCATCCCACTTTGTGATACATATTGAAAAATGCGTGTGCTCGGTTTTCTGAAGCAGACTTTATAATAAAGTGTCATGGATACAGTTGTCAAAAATCACTCATATGCATATGCAAATGCTAAGAATGATGGTCAGCTTCCATAACTCTTGAAAGAAATAGAAAACAATGAGTCTTGTGATTTTTATCCAAGCTCATTCATTTAGTCATGGATGATTTTTATTTATTTTTTATTTTTTTAAAAAAATAAATTAATTTTTTATTGGTGTTCAATTTACCAACATACAGAATAACACCCAGTGCTCACATGGATGATTTTTAAAAGACTGAGTGTATTGTCAACTCTAATTCAAGACTGCCCTGAAATAAAAGTAAAACTTATCAAATATCCAGTAGTCAAAGAAAAAAAAATGATGGCAGTGTGCCTTAATCTTTTCTCATCAATATGATGGAGGAAAAATGCTCATTTATTACCTTATTAATGTACTACAAATTATGTTTAAGTGGAAGCTTTCCATAATGCCTATCAATAATAATGACCTCACATTTTCCTAACAGGAATCAATATATGGATTTATTTCTAACTAATAACATTATATAAAGTAGCTACAAAAAAAATTGAAAGAACACTTTGTGTGATACTGATAAATTTAGAGTTTATTTTAAACTCTAAGATGAATATAATATTAATAAGACTAATTAACGTAAGCTTTCAAATTAACTCAACTTTGGACAGGTGAATTTTTAAATTGATATACTACCTCAAAGTCAAATTAATTCTCCTAAAATGTTTTTAATTGTCAAAGTAGATGCAAATTTGTAAGAAAAATAATTTATTGGTAGTGAATTCAGTTGCTGAACAACTTTGAAATATGATTGAACACCTTGGATATGTGACATTACTCTTTTAGGCATGAATTTTATGAAATCTGAACACAGACCAAGTATGTCTGATAAAAAATTTAGCTACCAAATTGACATTTTTATAGGAGTAAATTACACACTAGGTTTTAAAGGCTTAAAACAAAAAATGTAAAATATCTCAATAATTTTATAATATTTGCATGTTGAAATGATACTCTGAATATAACAGGTCACTATTAAAGTCATACAGATGTTGTAGAATTAGTAATTCCTACCCCAATAAAGTGTTACTGTTACCTGCAAACTTTGTACTTAACACAGTGGATATCATTATTATGTCATTTTAAGTTGATCACCATAATTTTCATTTATGCTGGCTGCCTGGTGAAATACTATTCCATGGACCAATCACTGGTGCTTTGCTCTGTTTAGGGCAAACTTTTATAAGATATTAAAGATGAAAGTAGAATGGAAAAATTGAGTTTTGTACAAGAACATTAAAATTCAAGGCAACTAAGACTTTAAATAATCATTTTTAAAGATTATCACCCAGTTAGCAAAGTACTTAAAATATGAAGGTACCAAAATCTGTATTATTAATAATACCCAGCTATTCTAAATATAATTCCCTAAAAGCTGGTTTGGGGGTTATTTTTCTTCAGCCTCTGGCATTAAACTGATTAATTTGACTCTAGATCTACGCCACAACAATGAAAGACATTAAAGCCATACCTCTCTGTTCTTGTTGATTTTAGGTGCTTAACATATGTATCTTCAAAGTAGTCAATCATAGATAGTGTTCCTTTTAGCAAAAGTTGCTAAACAGAGTCATAAGGAAGCCAAAAAAATATTATTCTAGAAGAAAAAATAAAATGAAACTTTAACTTCAGTGCAATATCAAATCCAACCTTCTATCATTTTTTAAGCTACTTTCCCATATGCAAAATGAGAGCACATTTACAATGGTTATTAGGGTAGTTTCTCACTGCCTTCAGTTTGAAAAAAAATAAAATTACTAAGACATGATTCCAGTGCTCTGAAAAACCTGAAATAGGTTTTTGTTCTTCCTCCTGGCAGTTACTGCAGCAACAGCATTGAGTTTTAAGTATATATGTATGGTTGGTGTAAAGCACATCAAATATAGAAGCAATAGTCTTAAAAGTATTGCTAGGTTTTGAAGATTTATCCCTATGGACAACATGAGCAAGTTAATTTTTTACTCAAGCCATATGATAGGAAGAATGACATTATTTGAAGTTGGGCTAAGATCATCTTAAAATGTATATTGTAAACCCTAAGGAGACCACCAAAAATGTCTTAAGAAGTATAAATAATAAGCCAATAAAGGAGATTAAATGGAATAATAATAAATGCTCAGTTAAACCCAGAGAAGTAAAAAAGAGATAAAGAACATCTAAGCGCAGCAGCAACTTGGTAGATCTTAATAATCACCTTATATGCAAATGGTCTCAGTACACTAGGTAAAGACAGAGACTGTCAGATTAAATTTTTAAAAAGCAGGACTGAACTGTGTGCTCTGTACAAGAAATTCATGTTAAACACAGATACTTAAGTTAAAAGGGTAGATCAAAATATACCAAAAGAAGGCTGGACTAATTATGTTAATTTCAAACAAAGTTGAATCAGAAAAAGGAATGCTAAAAAAAAAAAAAGAAATAAAAAAAAGAAAAATGCTATTATAAAGAGGAAGTTTACCTAATGATATGGAGTCAATTCTCCAAGATGACACTATAATCCTAAATGTCTATATCTCTAACAACAAAGACTTAAATATATAAGGTAAAAACTGATAGATCTGGGAAGAGAAAGAAATAAGTCTGCAACTATTTTTGATGACTTTGGCTCTCCTTTTTTGGTAATTGGTAGAATGAGTAGACAATAAATTAGCAAGGATATAAATAACCTGAAAAATACTATCAACCAACTTGAGTTAATTGACATGTATAAAACATTCTATACAAGAGCAGAATACATATCCATCACCACCATACAAGAAACATTCACCAACAGTCTGCCCATAGAAAAGACCCATAGAATCCATACAAAGTTTGTGAGCTGTAACAAAACTGAGCTAACAGTCAATAATAAGAACGTATCCTAGAAAGTACCCAAATACTTGGAAATTAAGTAACACATTTCTATCTAAATAACCTGTAGTTCAAAGAAGAGCAAAATTTGAAAATATTTTGTATTAACTGACAATGAAAATACAGCACATCAAAATTTGTGAGATGCAGCTAAGCTGTACTTAGAAGATAATCTATAGCAGTGACTGCTTATGTGAGAAAATAAGAAAGATAAGAAAAAATCAGTAGCTGAAGTTCTACAGAAGGAGTAGGAAAAAATGCCCAACTCTCAGTCTTCCCCTAAATGAGGTCTATTTGCATACTTCAAAAGCTTCAGCCTGAGGGTCAGGCTTCTAATTTAGCAGACGTGTAGGGGCTGACTGTATCCTCCCCAGAGATCATGGAAGTGTCTGGGCACCTCCCCTGCTTTCTCTCTAGCCTGCTGCAAGTTGCCAGTATCTCTCCAGAGGAGGCTGGGACACATATCTAGCACCCCAGCTCTTGTGGTTGCCTCTTGAGGGACAGGCCTCTGGATTGTTTGGCTCTGATAACAAATGGGATTTACTTTTAAAAACCCCACAGGACAGTAGCAAACAAAGAAGAAATTCTTCATGGGCTCACAAACAACCCTCTCCTTTCTTATATACCCAGGCCCAGTGTGGAGGAAACAAGCAGAAATGCCCATCCACCAGTTTCTCCCTGGAAAAGGCCTAAATACATACTTTCTCAGTTGTTGCCTGATGGTCTGGCTTGTATCTGGGCACAGACTATGATCCTTCTCTTTAGGATACTAATGGTTTTGGGATGGTCTCAACTACTGGGAGACACCACAAACAAATAAAGTGGCTTGGGTAATCACAAAGGATATTCAGAAGTATATGCTGGGATTATCAATGAGGTTCATCTCCTATAATGAGAGCACTGTGCCAAGACTGGGAGAGGTAGCTATTTCATCTAATGCACAGAAACCAATAGAGAGAGTCAAGGAAAATGAAGAAACACAGGAAAATATTCCAAACCAAAGAATGAGATAAAACTCTAGAAACAGATCTTAATGAAATGGGGATAAGTAAGTAACAGTCATTTAAAAAAAAAAAAACAACAGTGATGGAGATTTCAAAATAAGTCATAAAGATGCTCCCCAAGATCAAAAGGACAATGCATGAACAAAGTGAGAATTTCAACAGACAGGAAACATTAAAATGTACCAAACATAAATCACATAAAGGAAGAATATAATAATTGAACTGAAATATTTAATAGAGAGTTTCAACAGCAGGCTAGATCAAGTGGAAGGAAAGATTAGTAAAGACAGGGCGGTGGAATTCATCCAATCAGAGGAGCAAAAAGAAAAAATAATGATAAAGATTTAGGATAGTTTAAGAGTTTATGGGACACCAGCAGGTGGACCAATATACACATTATACAGGCCCCTGAAGAAGAAAGAGAGAAATGAGCAGAAAGCTCATTAAAATAATAATAATAATAATAATAATAATAATAATAACTATACATTTACCTAATCTAGGGAAACAGGCATTCAGATCCAGGCAGCCAGTAAAGTCCCCAAAGAGATGAATTCCAAAAGACCCACACCAAGGCACATTATAATGGAATTGTGATAAGTTGAAGACAAGGAGAGAATCTTAAAACAGTAAGAAAAAACTTGTCATCAATGATGGAATGCCCATAAGACTATCAGGAAATTTTTCAGCAGGTCAAGAGAGTGGCAAGAAATATATATTCAAAGTACCGAAGGAAGGAAGGAAGGAAGGGAGGGAAAGAAGGAAGGAAGGAAGGAGGGAAGGAAAGAAGGAAGGAAGGAAGGAAGGAAGGAAGGAAGGAAGGAAGGAAAAAAAGAAAACCAAACCCTGCCAATCAAGAACATTCAACCCAGCAAAGTTGCCCTTCAAAATTGAAGGGAAGATAGTTTTCCAGAAAGTAAAAGCAGAAGGAGTTCATCACTAGATGGGTCTCATGATAAACATTAAAGGGACTTTTTCAAGCTGAAATGAAAGGAGGTTACTAAGTGACAGGAAATCGCATGAAACTATAAAACTGATAAGGTAATATATAGTTAAATCCAGAATACTCTAATGTTTCATGGTGGTGGGTAAATCTTGAGATTCCTTCTGTAAGATTAGTAAGGAGCAATTGTGAGAGATACGGTTAGGAAAGGAGAGTCTGCTGGACACAAAGCTTCTTACAGACCTATTAGTAAAAATTCCTTTCAGCGGCTGAGAATGTGGAAATTGGCTTCCTTAAAATTACAACTGAGTTACCACTTAGGAAATCTCCATTTAATCATCCATATCCAGTGGGAGGACTCCTGTGCACCCAGTTGGAGGACTCCTGTCCCATGCAATTCTTCATTTCCTTCTGCAATACCCCCCGTCGTGCTCACCCAGGTTTTGCCTGAAGGCGTCCCAGGTGGAGAGCTACCTCATGCGGAAACGCGTTCCATTTTAAATGTATCTACTTAAGAACATTCCTTAAACATCTTCTTTGAGTTAAATCAGAATCTACTTTCTTATAGTTTTTTCCATGGACTTCAGTACACTGATAAGTCCAATTATTTTTGTCTCTTATGGTCTTTAACCTATTTGAAGATAGTCTTCATGTTTTCCTGAAGTTTTCTCCAGGCTAGAAATCTCTAACCCTCTTTCCTATTCAAATAAGGTCATCTCAAGCCTGCTTACCATCTTGGACACTTTTCTTCGGAATGGCATCAGTTTCTGAATGGTTCTCTTAAAACCACTGAACGCAGTTTTCTAAATGATCTGGCCAGTGTACGTAGTGTGAGACCATCCCCTCCTTTGATCTGCACACGCTAATTCACTCTTCATGGCTTAGGTTTAGATCTACTTTTTGTCTCGACAGCTCTCTTCTGCTGTTAACTCATCATGAACTTAAGGCCAAGTAAAATTCTTTTTTTTCTCTTAAGTAATCTCAACACAGGGCTTGAACTCACCACCCAGATGTTTAAGTGACTGAGCCATCCCGATGCCTGAGGCCGAGTAAAATTCTAAGCCCTCTTTCCCTGATTCTGTAGAATTATTTTCTAGATACAAAGGTAAGTGTTCTAATAACCTTGTCCGTTTTTGTTGCATGATTGAACAAAACTAAATAAATAGTGACGTCTATTGAAATCTCTGAAACTCCTCACCTCACACTAACCCTGTGAGGCTATTCATCTTGATTTGATGTCATCTAAAAACTGCTACATTTGCCATCAATGATTATCGAAGTTATCAGTAACACAATGAGGACAGATGGAGCTGCGCCTCATAGAGTAGACATCCTTTGCGGACTGGCATGATATTTTCATACTATTACAGTCATATCATAATATTAAAAAAGCACTCTCTGAGATAGTATTTTCAATACTGAAACTGTCCCCACGGAATTACCATCCCGCCTACCCTAGCTTAAGCCTGACCCTTGAAAGGCTTGTACACCTTCTAGGCAGACAGCCCCGGGAGCTCTGTTTCTGGGAATTCTAACTCTGATTCCAGTTGCCAGGGTTACTCTGTTGACTCTGACAATGTTTCTGCCCCTTGGTGTGGAGATTTTCGTAACAATACATAAGTAAGCAGGTAAGAAAGCAAGAGAACTTGTAAATGTGATCAACTGACATGCAGAACACAGAGCAGGTCAGTGCACTAGAGAGTCATGGGGTGGTTGTTTTAAGTCAAGTAGCTTAGAGAAGGCGCCTTTTAGGTGACTTTTAAGTGGGTCTTAAATGAGAAGGAACAACAACTACAAAAAAAAAAAAAAATGAGAAGGAGCCTGCCTTGCAAAGATCAGGAATAGAAAAGAGGAGAAAAGACCAAGGTGGGTAGGAAGAGTAAATATAAACATGTACCTGTCCTGGCTATTTTGCAAACCTACTTTCTTTAGTTGTCTAGTCATTTCCAAATTTCCCAGAAAGATACAGTATCAGAGTAACCAACCATGGACCCCAACCCTGCAGTTAGAGCTCTGCTAACCCATTCTGGAGGTTGGGGGTGCACGTGAAGGTGGGGGCTATACCACCCCTACAGACTACGGTAATGAGAAATCACAAGCCGGCATGGCTACCTCTCTATTCAATGGTTGTAACAACCCCAAATTCTATATAACGTTCTATTTTTTAATTTTTATTTACTTTTTTAAAAAAAGATTTTATTTATTCATGAGAGACACAGAGAAAGAGAGAGGCAGAGATACAGGCAGAGGGAGATCCCACAGGGAGCCCGATGCGGTACTCAATCCCGGGACCCTGGGGTCATGCCCTGAACCGAGGGCAGATGCTCAACCCCCGAGCCATCGGGGGTCCCCTCTCTACAATGTTCCAAAGAACATATTGTTGATTACACCAGAAAAGGAAAAGGGTGAAGAACTAATGCCAATGAACAGCTCCTGGAAATACAAGTTAAAAAAAGGATTTGCTGAACAGAACTGCGGGAGTAAAGGTTTACCACCTTTGCTCATGCAGGAGCATCAAATAATTCAGTCAGCACAGGACACGTGACGACTGCCAAGAGAAGTCAGAAACGTAGGTTGGGGGGATCCCTGGGTGGCACAGCGGTTTAGCGCCTGCCTTTGGCCCGGGCGTGGTCCTGAAGATCTGGGATCGAGTCCCACGTCAGGCTCCCTGCATGGAGCCTGCTTCTCCCTCTGCCTGGGTCTCTGCTTCTCTCTCACACATCTCTGTGTTTCTCATGAATAAATAAATAAAATCTTACAAAAAAAACCCCCCAAAACAAATAGAGAAGCAAGAGTCTTGAAAGTATTGCTAGGTTTTGAAGATTTATCCCTATGGACAACTTGAGCAAGGTCTTAGTTTTTTACTCAAGCCATATGGTGGAAAGTATGACATTATTTGAAGATGGGCTAAGATCATCTTAAAATGTATATTGTAAACCCTAAGGAGACCACCACAAATGTCTTAAGAAGTATAAATAATAAGCCAATAAAGGAGATTAAATGGAATAATAATAAATGCTCAGTTAAACCCAGAGAAGTAAAAAAGAAATAAAGAACATAAGCGCAGGAGTAACTTGGTAGATCTTTATATATATATATATATATATATATATATATATATATATAAATTTACTTTTTATTGGTGTTCAATTTGCCAACATATAGAACAACTTGGTAGATCTTAATCAATAATCACCTTATAGGCAAATGGTCTCAGTACAATGGGTAAAGACAGAGACTGTCAGACTAAATTTTTTTTTGTCAGATTAAATTTTTAAAAAGCAGGACTGAACTGTGTGCTCTGTACAAGAAATTCATGTTAAAGGCAGATACTTAAGTTAAAAGGGTAGAGCGAAATATACCAAAAGAAGGCTGGACCAGTTATGTTAATTTCAAACAAAGTTGAATCAGAAGAAGGAATGCTAAAAAAAAGAAAAAAAAGAAAAATGCTATTATAAAAAGGAAGTTTACATAATGATACGGACTCAATTCTCCAAGATGACACAATAATCCTAAATGTGTGCTCCCTCCAGCTCTCTGTCTCTAAAAAACAAGCTGTAAAAATTGCTCAAATTTAAGAACACATCCATCCGGTGGTGATTCTGGTCAAAATGCTACGTGCCCACGAGCATGCCCTAAAGCAGGCCCCGTGGATGGTTTCTGGCGGGAGTGGAAGCCGGAGGTTCTGGTGTGCAACTGCACGGCCTTGGGCTTAGGAGACAAAGGACAAGAGGCCAAACCCAGAGGACTGACAGTCTAGCAAGAGTGGGAAAAGGGAAGGAATTGAGGAGGACCATGAGGTTTTGGGATTCGGAGATGAGGAAGCAGGAGGTGATGGTGGACGGGAGCAGAACAGACTCAAAACCCAGCGGGTACCTGCGCGGGCCCCCCCCTGGAGAGCCAGGCAGGGCCAGGCAAGCCCGCCGAACCCTGATACTGGGTTTACGGGGCTGCAGTGCTGGTGGCACAGGGCAGCCGAAGTAGCCCCTCAGGTACCCTTTCTGGACAATTCCGAGATCCTAGAATGTGGCTGGGACACCTCTTAGATGGTCCACGGCTTTCAGGCAGGGACTGAGACGCTTCCAGCTACCAGATCAACTTTACTTTCTTTCTTTTCTTTTTTTTTTCAGCTTTACTTTCTTTCATGACAAATAAATCAATACAGACGGACTTTATCAAATATCTGAAACTAATAGAAAAATAGAAGTGCATCTGCTTCCTCTCATGTTTACCTAACACGGCATGGGCACTCGTCTCCACGTGTATCTACAAAACTCTGGGATTTAAACTCTGGTTTTGTAGCAAGTGTTTGAGCATCACAGAACGACTCATTTTCTGTACATCCGTAAATATCCAAAGGCCTATTTCCCCAGCAGCTTCAGGGATATGCTCGCACACCCATAATCTGGTCACTGGAGTCCCTGCACACTCCAGTGTCCCCAGTACCATCGAAGTGGCCGCATTTTTACAGAAATGTCTGTATCTATTTATTATTTTCTCAAGATCAGAGTGTAGGCCTGGTACGTCTCATTGAAAAGAGCCAGTTTTAGGATTCTTGGTGTATTATCAGACTGTACCCCAGTTTGCTCACTATTTGCGTTCTGTCTGTGCACTTCGTACTATACAAGCTGTGAGCAAGTATGTAGTTCATGGTTTTCTGTTCAGCTCCTTCTTTTATTCTTAGGGGCCTTGTACAGACTCTATGGGATTCATCTGCATTTCCTTCTGGCTCTTTTCCCACATGTTGGGAGCATCGCTCTACCGCCCACTCCATGTAGGGCCACGTCTTCATGATGCGGACATAAAGGAAAACTTGTGGCTCCTAAACGTTCTTACTGGCCCCACGGCAGCTTCCCTGCTCCTGCTGGCGGCTGCGCAGGTGCTGGTGGCCGGGCGGTCCCTGGGCTGCATCTGGGCGGGCCTGCTCTTTACCTTCTGGCCCTTGCCGCCCCCCTGGGGGCCGGGGGCTCGCGGGGACCCTCCAGGGCGATGCTGCGGTGGAACCGACCCCGGGCCGCGGGGACCCGGCCTCCTCCCTCCCCGCAGCCCAGGGCACAGGCCTGCCCCCAGCGCGGTGCTCTGACCCGGGGGGACCGCACCACCTGGGCCCCACAGGGCCGGGATGGGGGGCGGCGTGACCGGGTCCCAGACCGAGGCCCGCAGCGGGGTCACCAGGAGCCGGGGCTCCCTCTGCTTCTCTCATGAAGAAATAAGTAACATGTTTAAAAAATATCGCCGCGGCTGTGACACGCAGACATCACTGCACCCACTGCACAGGGGGCGTCGCACAGGGCCCAGCAGGTGGCAGGTGGCAGGTGAGCCGCTGTGCTCCGGGAGCGGGGAGCTGCGCCCGGCCTCCTCCCTGCCCGGGGCTGGCCCCGCCTTCCGTGTCCCCGCCCCATCCCGGGTTCCCGCCCCTCCCCCTCCCGGGCACCGCCCCCGCCCTCCCTCCCTCCCGCCCCTTTTGAAGATCCCCTCCCCGCCCCTCCCCTCCCGGCACCGCCCCATTCCGGGCACCTCCCCGCCCCACCCCCTCCCGGGCCTCCCCTCCCCCGCCCCCTCCTCCCGCCCCTCCGGCCCCATTTCCAGGTGCCCCCGCCCCTCCCCTCCTCCTCCCAGGCCCCGCTCCTCCCGCCTCTCCCCCTCCTCTCCCCGCCCCACCCCCTCCCGGGCCCGTCTCCCCACCCCTTCGCCCGCCCCTCCGGCCCTCTATCCAGGTCCCCCGCCCCGCCCCGCCCCGCCCCTCCACTCCCGGCCCGGCCCCGCCACCCTCCCGGGCCCCTCCTCCTCTTCCCCTCCCCCATCCTCCGTCCCCTCCGGCCCCCTTTCGAGGTTCCCCCCCGCCCTTCCCCTCCCCTCCCGGGCCTCGCCTCCCCCTCCCCATCTTCCCGCCCCTCCGACCCCGTTTCCAGGTCCCCCCTTCCCTCCTCCTCCCAGTCCCCGCTCCTCCCGCCTCTCCCCCTCCTGGGCCCTCCCCCCCCCCCCCGTCCCAGTCACTCCCGGGCACCTCCGGCCCCTCCCGCCCCCTTTCCAGGTCCCGCCCCGCCCCTCCAGGGCCCCGCCCCCTCCCGGGCTCCGCCTCTCCGCCTCCCCTCCTCCCTTCCCTCCTCCCCCCTTCCCCCCTGCAGGCCGGCCGCCGGGACCGCGGGGTGGGGGGGGCCTGGAGCGGAGGCCATGGCGCGGGCGCTGGTGGTGGGCGCGGGGCTGACGGGAAGCGTGTGTGCCGCGCTGCTCGGGAGGGAGACGCCGCGGCCCGCGCACCTGACGGTGTGGGAGGAGGCAGCGGCCCCAGGTGGGTGGCCGGCGGCGCGGGAGGCGGGGAGGGCGAGCACCCTGTCCACGCCGCCCGCGTTCCCCGGAGCCGCATGCGCAGTGCGCGCCCGCCGCGTGACCCGAGCCTCGGACGGGGGGGAGGGAGAGGGGGACGGGAGGGGAGGGGGGTCCCCCGGGGCGGCGGGAGTGGGAGGAGCCCCGGGTGGGGGCAGCGGAGGGCGGGGGGAGGAAAGAAGGGGGCCGGGGGGAGGAGCGGGAGGAGCCGGGAGAGTGGGAGGAGTGGGAGCGGCCCCGGTGGAGGAGGAGCCCCGGGCGGGGGTGGGGGAGGAGTGTGGAGGAGAGGGGTGCTGGAGGAAAGGAAGGGGGTGGAGGAGGGAAGAGCGGGAGGAGCCAGGGCAGGAGGAGCAGGGAGAGTGGGAGGAGCCCCGCGGGGTCGGGGAGGAGCCCCGCGTGGGAGGAGGGGGTGCAGAGGAGCCCCGCGGGGTCGGGGAGGAGCCCTGGGCTGGAGGAGGGGGTGCAGAGGAGCCCCGCGGGGTCGGGGAGGAGCCCTGGGCTGGAGGAGGGGGTGCAGAGGAGCCCCGCGGGGTCGGGGAGGAGCCCTGGGCTGGAGGAGGGGGTGCAGAGGAGCCCCGCGGGGTCGGGGAGGAGCCCTGGGCTGGAGGAGGGGGTGCAGAGGAGCCCCGCGGGGTCGGGGAGGAGCCCTGGGAGGGAGGAGGGAGTGCAGAGGAGCCCCCCGGAGTCGGGGAGGAGCCCCGGGCGGGAGGAGGGGGTGCAGAGGAGCCCCGCGGGGTCCCGGAGGCGGGAGGAGCGCCCCCCCCCCCCAGGGCCGCCCGGCACCTGCCCGCGCGCCCTCGCAGGGCCCGGCCGCCTAGGGGGGGGTCCATCTCTCGTCCGCCGGGTGTGCGGGACGTGCACCTTGCCAGGACCCCAGCGCCCTGGGCCCGGCCTTCGCAGGGTCTGGTTTACAGGATCCCGTTTCTCGGGAGGATGGATCACAGGCGGGAGGATGGATCGCAGGCGCGCACGGGGGTGGGGGTGGGGGGTGGAGGGGCCGGTTCCCAGCTCTCGGGGGCCTTTCCTGGGGCAGCGGGTCCTGCTGGTTCAGTGTGTGACCCGGGCCAGGCCCCCCGCTGCCCTCTTTACCGCATGACCTACATCCCGAAGGTCGAAGTCGTAGAAGACCAAGCATAAAACTAAGAGAGGAAAACCCCACAAAAGCCCTTTTAAAGAATGCAGCTTTGAAGTAAGCTGTGTGGCCCGCGGGGAAGGGACAGGTGAGGCACCCGCTGCACAGGTGAGGCGCTGAGCGGTCCTGTCCCTTCCTGCAGGGGGGAGGATGTGCACGGCCTGCAGCCCGCAAACCCCGGGGAGCACCGTGGACCTGGGGGCACAGTACATCACCCGCTCACCCCAGCGGGCCAGGCCAAATGCACGGTGAGTGAGCAGGGCCGGAGGTGCCCCTCTGGGGTGGGGTGCATGGGAAGGCCTGGTTTTGCTCTTGCAAGGCAGAGAAGCTACTGTGCAGCTGAGGACCCTCTACAGGTGATCCTGACGCGGTGGGGAGCTACAGGCCAGGCCTCCTCCGGCGGGGGGCTATGGGGTGGCAGGCCGGGGGTGTGGGCCACCCCCATGAACATGGTCCGGGACCCAGAGGACAGCTCCCTGGGGAGTGGGGTGGGGGCAAGGCCACCTCCACCGAATTCACAATTGACCCTTCTGCCTACTGTCCTATCTACACTGACTTTGACTTTGAGATACACGAGGAAATAGGCCTTCAGCTGTCAACGAGAGATGTTTGGATTCGCAAAACGTTTCTGTTTTTCACCTGAGTTATGGTTTATTACTCTTTTTAAAAAAGATTCTATTTATTTATTCACGAGAAACACACACACAGAAAGGCAGAGGACACAGGCAGAGGGAGAAGCAGGCTCCATGCAGGGAGCCCGATGTGGGACTCGATCCCGGGTCTCTAGGATCAGGCCCTGGGCTGAAGGTGCACTAAACGGCTGAGCCACCCAGGGATCCCCTATTTTTTTTTAAGGAAGCCCAGTGCCCAACGTGGGGCTTGCACGCCCTATCCGAGACCGAGAGTCGGTCCTCTGCAGACTGAGCCACCCAGGGGCCCCTGAATTATGTTTCATTGACACAAAACATATACAGAGTTGATCCTATGAAGATTTCTAGCTTCTTTTTAAATTATTATTATTATTATTTAAGGTTTTATTCATTTATTCACAAGAGAGACAGACAGAGAGAGAGGCAGAGACCCAGGCAGGGGGAGAAGCAGGCTCCATGCAGGGAGCCCGACGTGGGACTCCATCCCAGGACTCCAGGATCACACCCTAGGCCGAAGGCAGGCTCTAAACCGCTGAGCCGCCCAGGGATCCCCAAAGATTTCTAGTTATTAGATAAAATGAATTCTTGGAAGAGAATATAGTATTTTTCAGCTGACTGTGGTGTTTGATTATTTGCCTTGTATTGATCTATTTCAGGTTTTATGACGAACTGCTGGCTCTTGGCCTTTTGAAGCCTCTGACGTCTCCTATCGAAGGGATGGTGGTGAAGGAAGGAGAGTGTAATTTTGTGGCACCTCAAGGAGTTTCTTCAATTATTAAGCATTACTTGAAAGAATCAGGTGGGGATAGGATTTTCTCTGCTTTCAAAATTAGCATTTGAAGATAAAAGCTGTATACACAATTAAGTGTTAATGCTATAAAGAAAGTTGTGAGATAGATGCTCTCCTCTTCACTACTCAACAGCTAATTTTCTTTTCCTAAAGTAATCCCTAATAATAGTTTCCAGCGTACGCTTCTAGGAAAGTGTTTTTGCCTCTGTCTGTTGACTTACATGGCTGTCTCTATATTCACGTGTGTTTATATTTATTCTTTTTAAGTATACAAATAGGATTATTATTATTATAGACCTTTCTACACCTTGTTTGGTCCTGTTAATAATAAATCAGTCACACACACGCCCATTATCTATGTGTCTGCCCCCTGTTGGTTCTGTTTCTCTGGAGAATCCTAATACATCATCATAGACTAAATCATATCTTAGGTCTGTTTTCATATCAGGAAATTGAGTATGCTTCATGCTTTTCAGTGCCTGTTCAATATCACATTATATATTTATAAATAAATGCATTGTTTATTTAGGTATTAATTTCTGGTGAATATTTAGGCTGGGGGGGCCGTGAGGGGTTGTTTTGCTAATGCCAGTATTGCTACCTGGTCTAACCCTGCCACGTATGCATATCTGTACCCCAATTTCTAACAGGACAATAGCCGTGTCGAATGGTAAATGTGAATTTTTAGTTATACCAGGTAGTGTCATCTGTTCCTCTTAACGAATATCTCATCATCAACAGTGAATGAGGAGCTGCCTGGGTGGCTCGGTCAGTTAAGCATCAGACTCTTGGTTTCCGCTCAGGTCACCATCTCAGGTTCTGAGATTGAGCCTCACCTCAGGCTCTGTGCTCAGCCGGGGGTCTCTCCCTCTGCCCCTCTCACTTGTGTTCTCCCTTTCTCTAAAATAAATACATCTTTTTTTAGGCATTTTTTTAAAAGATTTTATTTATTTATTCATGATAGTCACACACACACACACACAGAGAGAGAGAGAGAGAGAGAGAGAGAGAGAGGCAGAGACACAGGCAGAGGGAGAAGCAGGCTCCATGCAGGGAACCCTACATGGGATTCGATCCCGGGTCTCCAGGATCGCGCCCTGGGCCAAAGCAGGCGCCAAACTGCTGCGCCACCCTAAATCCCTAAAATAAATAAATCTTAAAAAAAAAATTAAAAAGCAGTGAATGAGAATTTCTCCTTCTGTAGGTCTTGATATTATGGAGATTTTTAATTTTTGCCAGTGTGATAAGTTAAAGCAGCTGTCTTTTTGTGTTTTGACATTTATACTTATATTTACATAATCATGAGTGAGTTCATGCCTCCTTTTTAAGGCAGCTCTTTTCATCTTTTGTGTGTGTGTGTGTGTGTGTGTGAATTTCTTATTTATAATCTTTGCCCATTTTTATTAGGATTTTCATTTGTTCTTTATTTTATGAATGTTTTGAAAATGATCTTTTTTTAAAAAAGATGTTAAATGATCTTGGATGATAGATGATTTTTTTCTTTTTTTTTTTTAAGATTTTATTTATTTATTCATGAGAGACACACACACACACACAGAGGCAGAGACCCAGGCAGAGGGAGAAGCAGACTCCATGCAGGAGCCCAATGTGGGACTCAATCCTGGGACCCCAGGATCACACCCTGGGCCGGAGGCAGGCACTAAACCACTGAGCCACCCGAGGATCCCAATAGATGATTTTTTTCAAACAAAAGAAGGTTTCTTGATGAATCATAATTAAGTTGTCCAGTTCAAGATCATTGATGAGAGGTGCTTAGAATTTTTGTAACATAAGCTATTTCTAGAATAATTACTATTTTGAACTTCTTAATCAAATACTACTTATTGAGGACCCCAAGAGTCCCTGATCTCAGGCAAGGGAGAGGTCAGTGAGATTGAACACACAACATGAGAACATGTGGTAAATGTAAATAGCATTCTGGTTTAAACCATTTCTCAACCTAGGATTTAGCCTATAATGGTGTATTACTCAGGATTTTCCAGAGAAAAGAGCCAGTAGGAGATTGATATAATAGGACATGTGTGTGTGCATATTTTAATAGGATATATACATATATACATGATTTATTATAAAGAATTGGCTTGTGGTTATGGGCGTTGGCGGGTGTCAAAATCTGCAGGATGAGTCGGCAGGCTGGGGACCCAGGAGAGTGTGAAGGCTAGCGGGCTCCATCCCGGAAGAGCTGATTTTTCAATTCAAATCTGAATACAGGGGGGAATAAAACCCCCCAAAACTTGTTCCAGTTTAAGGCTGTCAGGAAGATTTCCTCCTGCTTTGGGGAGGGTTATTCTTTTTGTTTTATTCAAGCCATTGACAGATTGGGTAAGACCCATCTACATTAGATAGAGTAGGTAATCTGTACTCAGTCCACCAATTTAAATTTTACTCTTATCCAAAATCACCCTCAAAAACAGACCCAGAATAATGTTCGACCAAATATTTGGGGACTCCATGACCCAGTCAAATTAATGCATGCAATTAACCATTACAGAATGTGATACTGTTGGATTATCTTGTGAAGTGTCACCATCGGCTTCATGCATTGCCACCAGGTAGCTTTTTAAAAATCTCATTTCCATCATGATTCGGCCCAATTTAGGTAGCATGTTTACTGAAATCCTCAAGCACCTCCTGACTGTATCACGGATCTGTCCACACACGCACGCATGCACGCGCACATCTACTCAGTAACCACTTACGGGGTACTTAGGACACGCCAGACGCGGTGTTATGTACAAGTGAAACAAGAACCTAAGGCAGCTGACAGAGGGCAGCTTGCCCTCTCACAGCTGGTGTTCTGGCTGGGGGACTGTCCTGGAATACACGGTACCTACGTCCTCCTTTTGGCAGGCGTTTTATCTTGGAAGAATATATGTTTTATCTTCCAATTTTGCTTTGGAAGCTCTTGGAAAAAGAGCTCATATTTAATTATTTGTGGCTCACAGAATTTAACAGTAGCCTGTACCCGGTAGGTAGGTGTGGTGATAGATTTCCGTATCTGCATCCATCTCTATCATCTATCTATCTACATGTGTATGTTGGATGTGTTCCTAAGTATATTTAAAAGAGCTATATAAGGTGATTATCACTTTTAATTTGACCAATTCTTAGTAAAAACCTGTTTATAGATTTTCAATTTAAAAAAAAATTAAGAGAGAGAGACTGTAAGAGCACAAGAAGGGAAGCAGCAGAGGGAGAGGGAGAAGCAGGACCCCCCCTCCCCACCACAGGGACTCTATCCCAGGACCCCGGGATCATGAGCTGAACCTAAGGCAGATGCTCAACCACTGAGCCATCCAGGTGCCCCTGTATTTTCAATTAGTACAGTCTCTTGAGACAATGATTTTGTAGATCTTTTATGACTCTGTAAAGCATTATTCACTTCAAAAAAAGTAATTCTTTTGAAAAAGTTACATATTACTGGTACAAAGTTTGGAAAATAAAAATAGCAGGAAAAATGTCCAGTAAGTCCATTTTGTGGATTCCTTTCTGCTTTTTTTTTTAAATGAATTTTTACATAATTGAGTTCCAGGTCTACAAAATCTATATAATATAAATGTAATTATAAATAATATATGTAATATTTAATAAAAATAAAATACAAATATCAAAAACATAGACTGTTCTAATATTAGCTTTGTAATACTTCAAGAGTCTTTTCCCCTCTCTACCCACATCTGTTGTTACAGGATTTATAGACCTCATTTATACTATTTAAAATTTTACAATTATATCCTTTTAAACTCCTGTAAAGCTTTCTCTCCACGAAAGTGGTTTAGTGTTTTCGTAACAGAAGTGAGAGAAATTTTGGAATCACAATGACCTGGACTCAAATGAACGTACTGTCACCGCTTCCTGGGTGTATAATAATAGGAAAGTTTAAAAATCTATTCCCTGGGGGCGCCCGGGTGCCTCAGTCGGTGAAGCATCTGCCTTCAGCTCAGGTCCTGACCCCGGGGTCCCGGGATCGAGTCCCTGGTCGGGCTCCCTGCTCAGCGGGGCGTCTGCTTCTCCTCACCCTGCTTGTGCTCTCTGTCTCCCTCAAATAAATAAATAAAATCTTAAAAAAATCAAAATTAAATAAAAATCTATACCTGGTTCTTTCATGGGAAAAAAATGAGGATGATAACAGTGCCCACTGCAAAGTTTTATCATGAGGACAGTGGGGCACAGTGTATCCGTGTCAGTCTAGCAGGTAATGGGCAGGTACGGAGCAGTCTCCCGATCAATGTTGGTTTAAAAAGTAACCTCCTTGAACGAGGCTGACCTTTGTAGGTCCCCAGTGCCCAAGAACCCAAGAGGGACGAGACCACTCAAAATACCTTGGTGATGAAGAAGAGGAGTGCAACGGGAGGACACTCGACTGCATTTCTCTTAATTCCAGTTCTTAGTAAAGGCGGTTCATCCGCCAACGAGGGCTTGGGTCTCTGCACCTTTCTCAGGCTTAAAGGGACTAGTCCTGCTCGTGCGGCCAGGACTAGGGCCGTTGACACCTTCGCTAGGGCGCTTACCTGCCTTATGAAGATCACGAGCTTTAGTGGGGTGGATGTGGGGCCACATCAGGGAGCGACATCTCTGAATCTGACCCCTTGTTTGTGAGATCCACTGGCGCCAGGGGTCTGCGTGCTCGCGGGGGCCGGCAGGTGTGGCCGCTCCGTGAATCGTGGCCGGCGTTCCTAGCAGTGGTGGCCGCGGGGGACGACGTCCGGGGGTGCTGGCAGGAGGGGGAGCAGCAGAGACGTCACTCTTTAACTCACCTGGAAGGATCCAGCTTGCGCCTCTTTCTGGTCATTCACGTGGAAACCCGGTGATGTGAACATGACTTTGCTTTTGGAACAGGTGCCGACGTCTGCTTCGGACACCGCGTGACCCGGGTCGACCTGCGAGATGACAGGTGGGAGGTGTCCACGGAAACGGGTCGCCCTGAGCGGTTTGACCTTGTCATCCTCACGATGCCGGCTCCTCGGATCCTGCAGCTTCAAGGGGACGTGGCCAACTGTAAGTCCCTGCGCGAATGCGGCGCAGCACACGGGGTGTCACGGGTTGCAGCGATTTGCACGTCTCAAACACTGATCCCGGGACCCTGTTCACCATCTGAGTGAAGGTCACACTGACCTGACCCCATAGCATTTCTTTTAACCGGTTCAGATTGGACGTTTTTCTTACGTCCTTGCCTTTATAGAAGTGGGCATCTGGGATGGACATGCAGGCGCGTGGCCTGAAGGAAGGGCCATCCCTGTGGCCATCCTGGAAACAGGGAGGTTTCCCTGACACGAGGACCGATCACGTCCACCTCTGGCGCGTCTCATCCCCATTGTTCGTGCGTGGCTCTTGGGTGCTTGCTCTTGGGATTTGTTGGAGCGCCTTTTCCCTTTTTAAATCTCACTTTACTCTTTTTTTAAAAAATATTTTATGTATGTGTTTATCTGAGAGAGAGCAAGCAGGGGAGGAGAGGAACAAGTAGATGCCACGCTGACCACAGGGCCCCACTTGGGGATTGATCTCATGGCCCCGAGATCGTGACCTGAGCCCGAATCCACAGCCCGACGCTTGACCCACAGAGCCTGCCAGGCGCCGTGGCCAGAGTCACTCTGTAGCAGGGCCACGTACTGCCCCGGAGTCTGTGATTGTCGGGTTGCCGTGCAGATGGTACACAGCACGCTGCAACACTTACCTCCAACATAGCTTTCGCTCCCTGTGTCCAGTTGTGTGATAAGTTATATTTTCCCATTTTTATTATTGTTATATTATTTTTACTTTATTTCCCATTTTTAAATACTAATAAATATTCATAAAATAAATATTAATATTCATTTATAAATTATAAATATAAGTATTTACTTATATTTAATATTATATTATATTTACATATAACATATTTATATTATATTTATAATAAATATAAATATTTATAGTAAATATTTAATATTTATTAAATATATTAAAATAAATATATAAAATATATATTTATAATATATTATTATATATAATATATTATTAATAATATAAAATATTTTAAAATATTTATTACTTACTTTATTTCCCATTTTTAAAAGCTATGTGGTTTTGTGTGTAAAGAGAGGCCCCTTAACGTTGCACTGTGAAGGTAGTTCTCAGTTACCTGTATTATCAGTGACCCATGAAACATCGCGTCGGTGATGTCTCAGGCACAGACTGACCCAAGATATTTGAGGCTCCGCTAATTAATGACTTTGTTTAGATCTTCTGTATCTGTAGTTTTTTGCGTATTTAAACTGTGCTGGGTTGAGAGATCACTGTAATTCTATTTTATTTGTGTTTTTCCTCGGGCCGTTATTAATATTTTTTTTAGCAGTGTTTGCTCCGTGACGTTTTGATCCCGCAGTCCTAGATTCACACTGCATCTTCATTGCAGTTCACACTCTTTCACTTAAAAAAAGTTCTCTCGGGGATCCCTGGGTGGCTCAGCGGTTTAGCACCTGCCTTTGGCCCAGGGCGTCATCCTGGAGTCCCAGGATCGAGTCCCATGTCGGGCTCCCTGTGTGGAGCCTGCCTCTCCCCCTCTGCCTCTCTCTCTCTCTCCTTCTCCGTGTCTCTCATGAATGAATATATAAATAAAATCTAAAAAATAAATAAATAAATAAATAAATAAATAAATAAATAAATAAATAAATAAATAGTTCTCTCCTGGGGCATCTGAGCTTTGTTTGGTCTTCACGTTGATCTTGACTGGTAAATGAGATGCTCATTCTTTTATTTGCATTTGTCCGGTTCAACCTTTTTACTTTTAACCTTTCAGAAATACTTTATTTTGGAAGCGCCTCTTTCACTTTGTTCATCTTCGAGTCTTGTAGTTCCATGAAGACATATATGTGCCTTATTGTTCGTTTTTTTTTATGGGGCACGTTGTCCATTTGTGACTTAAAGGCTCCGCTTTCCGCTCACCTTCGGCATGTCCTTCTGCTTCTATACCTACTTGGAGGTTCTGTTTCTGTCCCACGTGCTGTGACCTCAGAGTATCTCAGGAGCTCGACAGGCCCCCTTCCCGCATCTCCTGTCTTCGTCTCAACTCACTCCCACTTTGGTCTCTGCGTTCTTTGTACTTCCGTTCCCGGCCTTCTCGGCTGGTTTTCCAGAGCATTCCTTTGGCTCCCTTCCTTGGGCTCAGGCTTCGAAGGGGTCATACAGCCCTTTCCCCGTTTTCAGGCCATCGCCTCAATATTTGTTGAACTAATCTGCTTCCGGCCAAATTTTTCTGACACGTATGTTCCATCAGCATATTTGTTAGTTACGTCACATTCTCTGTCTTCATTATTTTGTCAGCATCAGTCCCTCTCTGATTACTGCCCATCATTCCACGGCGCCGTTTCTGTTGACTTCCTGAAGAATAATGCTGTCGAGGAAGGCCAGGCATTTCAGTAAAAGTACGTTGCTAGTGATCGTAATGACTGGGTGCTAGTGATGATTAATATAATAATCTAATTTTTTGAAGATTTTATTTATTTATTCATGAGAAAGGCAGAGACACAGGCAGAGGGAGAAGCAGGCTCCCTGCAGGGACCCCGATGCGGGACTCGATCCCAGGACCCTGGGGTCACGGTCTGAGCCGAAGGCATACGCTCCACCACTGAGCCACCCAGGCGTCCCAATAATAATGTTTTTGTTCACATGGAAAGATTTCACAATATTTTTATATTAGGAAAGGTACATAGATGCATCTGTATTTCTTTTCCATCTGCCAAAAATAGTTTCACAGAAACATAGTCACGTTGTTATTGCTTGAAGATGATTTTCATGTTCTCCCTTACAGTTTTTTGAGTAGTCCCGACTTTAAAAATAAGGAGAGTTTACTTTTACCCTAAAAAATGGTAATGTTGACGCAATTTAAAAAATATACCACGCTGAAAAGCAAATAGAACGTTTTTCCTTTTCCTTGGTGTCGGAGGAGCGCGGTGGGCCGCGTAGGCTGCTGCTGCGGGAGCCATTTACGAATGATGGATGTGCTGCGCGCGGCTGAGGGGGGGCCGTGGGGCTTTGTATCAGCTCAATTCAGAATTGGACCCGGGCAGATAATCCCACTGGGTTCATTGTTCTGAAAGAAGCCACCCCGGCTGCAAAGGGTGCAAACATGGTGTCCGGTGATGACCACCTATGGGGCCGAATCAAAGGGCGTAGTTATTTATCTGCTGTTTGTTTTTGAGAGAGAGAGAGAGCGAGCGCGCCGAGGGGCAGGGCGGGGGGGAGGAAGTCCTAGGCAGACCCCACCCAGTGCACAGCCTGGCCGGGCCCCGGTCCTGGACCCCGACATCAGGACCCGAGCTGCACTCAGAGTCGGACGCTCAACCCCAGAGCCCCCGGGAGCTGCTGAAACACCGGATCAAGAACACCTGCTTCCCCTTGAAGTCGCAAATCTCAACGCTGAGTGCAGCGCGGAGACCGCCGTGTCTCTCTCCAGGGTCCCAGACCCCTAGGTGACTGTCCCAGGGCAGGTCGCCAGCACCGCCTGGGAGGAGGCCCTCGGTCTGCACGGCCTCGTGCTGCCACCTGGTGGCCCTCTGGGACTGCGGCTCCCTCAGGCCTTGGGAGCGGGGCCTGGGACCCTGAGGATGGGCGCAGCACAGAGCAGGAGCACCTGGGGGCTTGGGACCTCGGGGAGGAGCGCTGGGCCCGGGGCACTGGCCTCGCCTTGGCTCCCTGTGTGGCCTTCCCATCTGCTCCCCGCACCTTGAGCCTCGCCCGTCCTCTTGCATTGATGCACGTACCATCCGTTACGGGAAGGGCCTCCCTGTTGAGTACATGGTCTGGGGTTCCCCTGACCCGCCGCCCTCTCCTTATTTTGCCTTTTTTTAAAATAATAAATTTATTTTTTTATTGGTGTTCAATTTGCCAACATACAGAATAACACCCAGTGCTCATCCCGTCAAGTGCCCTCCTCAATGCCCGTCACCCAGTCACCCCCACCCCCCGCCCACCTCCCCTTCCACCACCCCTAGTTTGTTTCCCAGAGTTAGGAGTCTCCCATGTTCTGTCTCCCTTTCTGATATTTCCCACTCATTTTTTCTCCTTTCCCCTTTATTCCCTTTCACTATTTTTTATATTCTCCCAGCCCGCCGCACTCTCCTTATTTTGCCTTTTACAGAAGACACAGAACTACTAAACTACTACTACTACTACTACTACTACTACTTATTATTATTATTATTATTATTATTATTGTCGATTATTTATTACACTTGTTGCATTATCCCAAGGGGGAGAACAGGAACTCTTTACGACCCGTGTAGACGGCCTCTTATAATTCGTGATTCACTGTCTGATGCTGTGCTGCTGTCTATGTGCTAATATTACAGCGTTCTCTCAGTTATCCTCACAATGATCTGAAGGCATTATTATTATTATTATTATTAATTATTATTATTTCCATTCTTGGTGGTGATGCTCGGATGTGAACCTGTTAGTGTGAAAGCCTGCTTTTAAGTTGGTGCAGTCTCAGTTCTTGGTCTTGAGCGAGGAAACGGTAGTCAGGGTGTCTGCAGACCCCTGGTCCTTATCAGTCAGAGTTGTGTGCCTACAAAAAGGCAGCCAGAAAAATCCTGTGGATCAGTAAGGATGCTGGGAGCACACAGGAAGCATGACTTTGCCCTTCGAAAAACAGTGGAGTGTTTGTTTCCAGAGCACCGTGGGGTCCCCTCGCGTGGCAACCTGCAGTAAGGTGCAAGGAACATCTGTTTCATTGCTCCTCTAAGCCTACAGGTTCTCCTCTCCCCCCCTATAGGAGATCCTCCCTAGTCATCATTAGGGCTTCCCCCCCGCTTTGGGGTCACACGGGGAGTCCAGGCCTCTGTAGTCCCCGGTACCAGGGAGGCATGACGCCCAAGTGCATCCCTGCTGCCCCTCTGTGCAGGCTCGGCCCTGCCTGGCCCTCCGACATCAGGCGGGACTCAGGGTCGCGTCATGGGCAGCTTTGCGCTGACACCGAGGCGGTCCCCATGCTTTGCAGGCCCGCAGCTGTGCTCCTCAGGCATTCTGCAGCAGGGCACCCCTTGGAAAGCGGGACATGCAAACAGGAGCCAGGTCTCTACCCGGACAGGAACCCTCCCCAACTCCTGCCCCTTTGATATTTATGGTCCAGCCCCTACCTTTCCATTTTCAGGGATTCACCACCTTGATCCACCTCACAGTCCTGTGAGAGGAAAGACTTTGCTGCCTTCTGACTGTGTGTGGGGTGCAGGTGGGCGTCATCCCGACCTCGAGAAACAGCACTGAGTGAGCATCGATTTCCTAGATTGGAGAGTGAGGGAGGGTTGGTTTTCCCTAAACAACTCATCTTGGCAAATTCTTTGCTTTCTGGTTGTTACATGACGGCAGAGGTAAAACTACAGAAGATCTCGAGGAGGCAAACTGCTAAGCGAGGGATCACACGTGTGTAGGAACATAGACTAAAAGAAATGAAAACTCCTTTATGGAGAAATGTAGGTCTCCCTATAGCTCTACCCTGGAGACTTCCTGCGGCATGAGGTCCAAGAATACGTAGACATATCCATGCGCGCTTAATTAGGAATTACGATGTGGAGTTGCTTTTACAGTTCTAGAATTACATAAAAAAAATAAAATAAAATAAAAATAAAATAAAGTTCTAGAATACAAGCACCCAAGACGGAGCCTGAAAGTAGATACTTTCAGACTAAGGATACGCACTCTAATTTACCATACGGAAGTTTGCCGTCCTGCAAAATATTGTTTCTTTGAGTCTAAACGAAATGGTTACTTGGCTTATGTCTTAAAAATTTTAACACTTGTTCACCCCAAATGTCATAGTTTAAAAATGTCTGTAAATTCACAGATGGTAGGTTTGTGATGAACCATGAAAGATCTTGGGGGTACGTTTCTGACTTTGTAGAGATGCTCTAGCAAATATCCACTTTCTCCATGGTGACCTGTGGCCCATTCCCAGCCCCATTCCTCACGTCGGTGCCCCAGCAGGAAGCAGGCAGCTAAAACCCCTCCGGCTGTTCCTTCTCCTGTCCAGCCTCCGGTTATGCAGTCTGGCCGCAGATAACCCTAAATGCTTAAGGTGTAATTTTAATATATTTGTTATATCTAATATATATCTATTAACATAGCTAATATTTCTATTCACAAAGCTGATCTTTCTTTAAAAAAAAAGATTTATTTATTTATTCATGATAGAGAGAGTCAGAGACACAGGAGGAGGGAGAAGCAGGCTCCAGGCAGGGAGCCCGACGCGGGACTTGATCCTGGGACTCCAGGATCACGCCCTGGGCCAAAGACAGGTGCTAAACCGCTGAGCCACCTGGGGATTCCCCAAAGCTGATCTTTCTATCAATATAGCTGGCATTTCTATTCTTTGGATTTACCTTGATGTGTTTAGCCAGTTTGATGGACATGGTGCAGGTTTCCAGTTTTATTAAGGCGGCTCATGGGATGTTCACATAGTATCGTGAAATGCAAATCTGAAACAAAGATGTTCTCCTCGAAGTTCCTTTCCTCGTGGAAAGAGTTGATTCTAAAATAGAGTAGACCAAGGCCCTCTTGATGATTTTTGTTCAAAGTTTTCTTGGCTAATCTATCTTTTATTACTGTGTGCTATAGAGTCAGGTTTCATTAAAAACCATTGGAATACCGATTTGAGTAACATCGAACTGAAGCATTGATTTAGGGAGAAATGACACTGTTAACAATAGTGCATTTTTCTATCCAAAAAAAAAAAAATCCCAAAACAGTTCTATATTTATTTAGGAATTTTTATGTCTTTAAGTAAAATTTTGTAGCTTTTGTCTTAAAACCTTATGCATTTCTTATTAGGATTATTACAAAATCTTTTATGATGTCTGTGGAGACTGTGAATAATATCACTTTTATTTATGTTTGCTTAGGCATTTCCAGAGAAAACCCCCTAGCTGTTTTTAAATCCACCATGAAAAGTCTGTTTCTTTTGATAGTGGAGTTAAACCCTTTTACGTTTATTGGGGTAAATAGTGTGTTGCTTTTATCTTTTTCATGGATGTCTGTCATTTATTTAACTTTAGGGTTCCCCCCCCTTTTTTTTCCACTTTCTTCTTTTTTCCAACCTTATCAAGTGTCCTTTTTCCCTTTCTCATCCTGTATTTATAGGATCTACAGTGCTTTGTCATTCCATGAATGGTTATCTTTTTATCCTTTATCCTATTTCATCTCCCTCCTACTCCTTTCTGCCTTATTCTACAAATAATTTTTGAATGCCTGCTGTATTAGATGTTGTTAGGTAAAGTAAAAAAAAAAAAACAAAAAAAACAAACCAAAACAAAACAAAACAAACTAGGTAGTCCTTCCCTTCTCCGCCCAATTTTTTTTTTATCACTTTAAATGACAAAGCTGATCAGTAGTCTTACAAGAAATGAAACAATCCAAGGTTGAACTAATAATTCATTCCTTGCCCTGTCCTCCCTTCCCACTCCCCAGAGGTCACTGATGTTCGTGGTATGGTGAGTGCCCTTCCACACCTTGCTCCAAGCACAGCGTGCCTTCTAAATGTATTGTTTTGAAATTTGCTCTTTAAATTGACATTTCTTCAGGGACGCCTGGGTGGCTCAGTCTGTTAAGCCTCTGACTCTTGATTTCAGCTCACGTCGTGATCTCGGGGCTCTGAGACTGAGCCCCGTGTTGGGCTCTGCCCTCAGCAGGAAGTTGGCTTGAGATTTTCTCCCTGTGCCCCTCCCAAACCACTTCTGTTTTCTCTGTCTCTCAATAAATAAATGAAATATTTCTTAAAAATTTGCATTACACTTGCTTCTGGATATCTGTTTTGTTCTATTTATTCTTGTGGCAATGCCATCACTATTTGAGTTCTAGTCACTTTGTGGTTGTAAGTCATTTTCAGGGAGTCTGGGCTGTATGTGTGGGGTGTAAGTGTGAGAAGGCTTTATTGTTCCCCAGAACGGCCCTCAGACTTCCATGCGTGAACTCCACGTCTCTCAACAGAGTGAGGGCCTTAATGGCATCTTGGTCAATTGTTATAACTTTCTAGTCGGACCTTCAGCTGTTGGAATAGTCTCATGTTGGTTTTTAAGGCTTGGTCGTGATTCTTTTAGTCTTAATTCAGAGCTCATTTGCTCCATCCCTAATGCCAAGGAGGCCCTGTCTGGTACCGAGGGCTGGAGCAGGGTGGATTTTGGAGTCTTATTTTGAATATCCATACCCCATCCTCCTCAGACTCTATAATCTGTGGGAGTGTTGCTCCTGTGACTGCTCATCTGTGGTAGGAAGGGAGTCTTGGCTTCCCTGCAATTCATTCCTATGGTCTGATGCTTGATGATGAGTCTACATGTAGACGAGGTGGGGCATGTTTTCTTGGACTAGAGGCGGCGATGTCTCTCCGGGCAGCCCCACCAGCCCCACCAGTTTTGCCTCAGCAAAAAGTGGAAAAAAGTGGAAAAATTCTAAAATAGAGTTTCCTTTTTATATTGACTGGGTAGTGGGACTCAAGGTAGTAAGGTGACTTCTTATTCAGTGATTTCTCAGAGCTCTCTCAGGGCAGTTGGCGAGGTCCTTTCCTGGTGGCCTCTTGAACTTCAAATGTAGCATCATTAGTGCTTTTGTCCCCAGCCTCAGAGAGACCCGGGGCAATAGGGAGACCTGTTGTTGCAATTTCATCCCTGGAAGGCAAGAATTTCCTTCCCGTGCCTTTATGAATATGTCCTGATTTAATACTAACCATGTGCCTATCAGGAAGGTTTCCTTGTTGGCTTCCCCCTGCCCTATGTTAGCCTCCTGTCTTAGCAATAAGCTGGAAATAGAGGTGCTTGTTTTATGTTTTGGGAACTGAAAATAGCCTGGCTTGGGAGAGGAAAGGCTCCGTGGTGGGGAATTTGGAGAGATAAAGCTGGAAATGTGGACTGGGGACAGAATGTGGCTGGCCTCGGATGAGATCCTTTATTGAAAGAAGTCCTAGTTCATCAGAAATATAGGATCTACCTTTTAAAACCTGACTGGGTACACTGAGTTGACAAATTTACCTATCTGGATTGGGAGGAAGAAAACATTTGCAGGACTTGGGGGAATGTTGTTTGAAAGGCTTTTAATCTTAACAGGAGCGATCTCCTTAAGTAGACACTTAGCACTTCAGTAAGCTGAGTGGTAAAACTATGTAATCTCAGAATTTATCGTGTACTATGGAATAAAATGATAAATACTGCTCACCATGCATGCCTTCCGTCTCCTTCCTACGACTGCTAGGATCTCTCATTATCTTTGATGGAAAAATGAGACCCTATTCTTTTTTGCTAAAAGAAGTTTAACTCCTTCGTTTTTCTTTGACATTTTGGTGAAAAGATTTTGATTAAAAGCACAGGAAACAAAGGTCCTTTATTCATCAGGTAACATGCTTCATTGCTTTTTCCAGCAGACCATCTCCACAGGAGGGGAGATAATTCAGTTTCTAAACATCCTTGCATATTAGCTGCTCTATTGCTGCCTACAGACTTATGAGCTGAGATCTCAATTTTTAGAAAAAAAAACTATTACTATTAAATTCCTTTTATTTGTTATGTCTTGGTCTTCACCTTTTATATCTACCATGTCTACTTGTCTTTCTTTTTTTTTTTTTTGGCTGGTATCATAAATTTATTTTTTATTGGTGTTCAATTTGTCAACATACAGAGTAACACCCAGTTCTCATCCCGTCAAGTGCCCCCCTCAGTGCCCGCCACCCAGTCACCCCCACCCCCCGCCACCTTGTCTTTCTTTATCATTATTTACAAATAATAATGAGAGTGGGGGTTGGTTCTTACTGCCCAAGAGGCAACCCAAGCTAATCTTTGCTGTCCTGCAGACACCCAGCAGTCAGCAGAAACAGGAGAGGCCTGCACCCACCTTGGAGTCTACTCTTTGTCATGCTGACTGCCCACTCCCAGCCCTGGCAGGACAGAGTGGGCTTCCCTCCTTCTGTACGTGTCCCTCTGGGGACTGACTTCTTGTGTTGGAGAGAACAGTAAGAGGGGATCTAGGAGATGATGGTAACGGTATAGAAAGCAGTTGTTACCACCTACATCAATCACTTGACCTTCATTGTTTCGTTTATTCTTCACAGTTGCCTCATGCACTCATTATCCCCATTTTACAGTAGAGGAAAGTGAGGCTCCAAAAGGTTAAGTTAACCTGCGTGTCTCAGGTCACGGAGCTGTTGGGTGGCGATCTGGAATCCAGTCTTCCCCAGGCTCCCGTGATGGAAACCACGTACCTTTTTGCACCTTTACCCACCACCACTGTGTGTGATCTCCTCATGCTTGATATAAATGTGTCAGTGGTGTTAATATTTCGGTCCTTTGTTCTCATACACATGCTGTTGATAGCTGTGTGATGTCAGAGACAAGCCCCCTAGGTTGCCACTTGAACACAAGAAAAGATCCCTTCCTAAATCTGCCTTGCTGGCTGTGCACATCCATCAGGACTCGGAGCTCTACTTTCCACGTAGAGTTCTTTGAAAACAGAAGGACTTTAAGGAGAAATGTCACAACTAGATACGGGGTGAGATGAAAGAGTGGAGAGCTGGAATTTATTGAACTGCAGTCGTTATCACCGAGTCGGTCACCAGGTGACTTGAATTAAACTTTTTCCCTTCTGGGCTGGCAAAGGCATCTGGAAGAGAGAAGTAATTTGAAAGCTGAGATTTTTTAGCTTTCTAGCAGAAATCTCTGAACCTTCAGATAAAATGTGCTACAGACGAAGAAGGTATTCCAGCCATCAACTACTACTTTGGAATTAGGTTAAGACTGTAAGAGAGGAAGGGAAAGATTGAAATGAAGGAATACCAGCATTCTGCATGGATACACTGTCTCCTGAGCGTGTTTTTCTTTTTCACGAATGGATCTCGTTTAAGTAGTTTCTTATTCGTTGTACCAGATTTACAAGACATGGCTCTATGCTGACCAGACATTTGGATCCTCTGTCATTCTTCCAAAACGCTGTGTCCAGAGTCTGACATTTGCTCATTTCGACTTGAATGTTTGCTTCTAGAAACCATGAGCGACATCATCTAAAAAGCCATTTTGTGTTTATCAGCATCGAAGTCTCTGTTGGTTTGAGAAGCTATTTAAATGTTGGCCTCTCCTAAAACTTCTCCCATGACAAAATAGCCAAGGAAAACCGCTCTAGCCAAAGCAGTTTCTTTCCATTTCTGTGAGTCGTTAGATTTTTTTTTTTTTTGCATCTTATAGTTTTATTTGCCATAGGCCAATGAGATGGTGAGATTGTATTTCAAGAAGGGAAATTAAAATGCAGTTTTTTATCTGTTAAAAAGTGGTAGTTGTAGTCTTTTATTTAGATGTTAAAATAAGATTTATCATCACACAGATATTTACTGAACTTTGACTATGTGCCAGTACCTGGATGCTTCAATTATAGCTGTGAACCGAACAATAAAAGCCTCCAGGAGCTCTTCTTCCAGTAGAAGGAGACATAATACCCATAATATCCTAGTCCAGGGAGAGGAGGAGAAATAAAGAAATGTCTAGGAGAGACAATAGTAAGTTCTGGGAAAGAAAATGAAGCGGGATGGGGAGAATAAAAATTGACAAGGGGAACTACTGTATGCAGTGTGAGCAGCTCTGGGACAGTGTGAGTTTTGAGCAGCAGAGACCTGAAGGTAGTGGAAGTGTGAGCCACAGAGTATCTGAAGGGATATCCAAGCAGAAGTGGCCGCGTGTAGAAGAGCCCAAAGAATGAGCAGTTTCTCAGGGAAGCCAGCGTGGCTGGCGTACAGTCTCAAGAAGGGGCCGTGGTGGAAGGCAAGGGCGGAGAGGAAGCAAGGCCTAGCAGAGGAGGGCTTTGTGCTGTGATAAAGACGTTGGCTTTTACTCTACGAGAGACGGAAAGCCATTGAAGGAATGGCGCGATCTGACTCAGATCAAGGAGGTCTAATCTAGGATCAAGGATCTGACTTAGATCAAGGACACTATACCAGGATCGCTGGTGTGTCGGACTGGTTACCGTCCAGACGTACAAGAATCCTTACTTTTTGCATCAGTTCTGCTCCTGATATCAGATCTCAAGGGTTCAGAGAGGTAGGGAGAAGAGTCACACATTCATGAATGGTGCCAAGAAAGTGTCTGAAGAAAGAGGAAGTGGTCAGCTGTGTCAAATAGTGTCCACACTTTCGTTTAAGGATTGGCCATTGGAGTTAGGAATATGGCAGGCATGGGTGACACTGACAGCAGTTTACGGGCGGGGGGGGGGCTCTGGGGATGAAAAACAGATCAAAGAAGGCTTGAGAAAAACAGGAAGAGAAGGCATTGAAATCCTGGGTTTAGACCAGTGTTTGTCAAACTTATTTTCATTATTTCATTATTACCTCCCTTAAGGAGCTTCTTTAGACATTTTTTTTTAGACATTTTTTTTAATTGTTCTTCCCTCACCCCAATGAGATTCTGGTATTACTGATATGGTTTATATTTGTTACATAATATATATGTATTTGATAATATATATTTGACAATATATATATTTGTTTTATGCATAAAAAGAGTAAGAATTTTTCACCCTGTAAGAGCCAGTTTTTGCCCATTGAGGGCAATATCACTTGTATTGGGAATGGAATGGTTTCAGGAGTTCTTTAGAGGATGTTTCTATTGGGGGGGGGGCGGTGTAGGCAAGAGGCTACAGAAGGAGATTAGATTGTGTCTTGTCTTGTATTTTTAATATAGCACGTGTGTGTGCTGATGGAAGAGTCTAGAGGAAGGAGAGACCTGAGGCAGACCAAGGTCAGGCAGTTCCGTAACACAGGGTCTGGAGCTGGAGGGGAGGAGGTGGAGGACGGGGCCTCTGAGGACGGCCGGCTGGTCCCCGACTGAACGGGGTGGAGGCAGAGCAGGGGGCACAGGTGGAGCTAGGGTGGCGTCTTCACAGGGAGGCCCATGGGTGTCCTCTGGTTGATGCGTTTTCAAACTAAAACCAGAAGCAAGGTGATCAATTGGCTGGGATGGAGGACGGGCTGGAGATTTTGAAGGTTTGGAGGGGAGGAGAGGTATAGAGTCGTCATCGGGGGAGCGAACCGAGTGGAACGTAGTAGGCCAGCTAAGCGGCGCGCAGGACCCTTTGAGTTAGTGGTTCCCAGTTGAAGATGAGACCGGTCACACTTAGAGATTTTTAAGTATTTGAGTCAACGGATCAAGGAGCAAAGTGAGTTCATGGTGAGGTCATGCTGCCTAAGATTCTATTCCAGTTTACCACTTCTGCTTGTCTTTAAAGATACTTGTTTAGAGCACGAGTGAGGGGAAGGGCAGGGGCAGAGGGAGAGGAAGGCTCTGCAGCCGACTTTCCGCGGGGCACGGAGCCTGCCGCGGGCTCCGTCCCGCAGCCCTGACATCAGGATCTGGGCTGAAATCCAAGTCAAAAGCTGAGCCGACTGAGCCCCCCGGGTGCCCTGTCCACTTAGATGTTTTTAATTGGGATATTTTATGCTTAATTTTGTTAGAATTAGGGACTTCGGGTGAGAACATAGGGTCTCACGCCCTCGTTCAGCTCTTCTGGTCAAAGTAACTAGAATCAATAAGGAACTTTGGTGCCTTGACTTTGGTTGATACTGCTGCCAAGTATGGGAAGAGGGGATACAGGGGATGGATAGTTTTGAATCTTTTCCTATAGATGTTATTTTCATTAAAAGGGAGAGTAGAAGTGCACGGGGGTTGGAGGATGTGCTGGTCATTGTCTAGAAATATCTGAAGTTCTGAACTGTGCACTGTATTCCTCCGTTTATTCATCCCACGGGGATTTTTCTCAGCCTCTCCTCCCTTATCAGGCACAAAAGGACAAAACGGAATCTGGCATGACCCCTACCCCGACGTGCCTTACGGGTGTCTGGACGTCGCACTGCCTTTGGAAGAAGCGTGCATCCTTTTCTTTAGAGGATGTGAAGAGAGACTGGGGCTGATCCATTCAGAGGGCACGGTTCCTGCGCAGCCTGCTCTGGTAAACAGAGAATACGAAATGTGTAAAATAGCAAAATTCAAACACACATTAGCGAATTCAGTCCATCATGTCTGGCATCCTCCTGGTGGATCCTCTACCCTCCCTACAGGCAACAATATGCTCCCAGGGAGAGCTCAGCGTGAATGCACCGGCGTGTTCCGCTGACTCCTAAGCAGAGATTGTTAATTCGTAAAGAATTACTAATTCTTAAGGTTGGTGCACGTCTCTTTCTCAAGGCCAGTTGGTGCTTCAGAGCGGGAATAGCTCATAAACCCGGCCTGTGACTCATCCTGCCTCGGAGGCGAGGCAGCGGGCCCGCGCCTGCAGGACCCACGGATGAACAGCAGGTGACAGTGTTTGCACGCTGTTCAGAAGGCCGGCGCCGCGGGCCTCACACCATCCGCAGCCCTTCCCTGCCAGGATTGCACGCGCGTCCTGGGATTATATTTCTCTTTTATATTGCTATGTGTCATGCTTTGTTTGCCAAACAGAATATGGAAAATGAAGAGGCATTTTTCTCCACGGCTCGTAGTAGATAAACTGTCAGAATGAACTCCGTTGCTTAAGAAAAGCATAGACGTGGGTGGCCCCTGGATGTGGCTGCGGGGACATCGGCGCCGGCTGTGGGGAATTTAGCTTTGGCCAAAGGGATGTCTTTCTTTGAAAATTCTCCGAAACCACGGCTCTCTGCGTTTTTCTAATGCTTCCCTCCACCCCGCAAAGAGCAAGCTCTCAGGTCGCTGAGGCTCCCCTGCTGGACGTGGGGCTGCACAGATCCAACGGGGCCGGGGGTTTATTTTGCCGTGAATTTTAAGCGAGAGATGTGATTTGAATAAAAAGAAACGAAGCTGGGAGCACCTGGCTGGCTCAGTCTGTGGAGTGGGCGACTCTTGATCTTGGGGTTGTGGGTTCGAGCCCCATGTTGGGCACAGGGGTTACTTTTTAAACAAAAAAAGAGAGAAAGAAAACTAAGGTTTAGATTCACTTTTACGACATTCGTGGAGAATATTTTTTTCCATATGCCACACACAGCAGTGTGGATCTAAGCCGTCCCCCAAATACGGAGGTGTGTGTGTCTACACAGGTGGATCCTCTTCATTGCTCGCTGCGTCTTAGGGGGATGCTGGTGACTGAGGTGACCCTGTAGTGGTGGAGAGCGCTCTGGACACAGTCCTCGTCAGAGATGGACGAAGGTCAGGGCCGTCCGTGACTGCTGCTCCTCGTGCACGGTTGTGAGCCCTCCACCACTTGCATTTACTCTTCGGCACGAGGACTCCGCTTGGAGAGGAGCTGCTTCCTCGGCCACGTTGCCACCTGCATTCCATCATGACCGACGTGTACCCACTGAGCTGCTTCCTCAGCCACGTCACAGCTGCATCATCATGACCCACGTGTGCCCACTGAGCACTCACTGTGTTCCAGGGACTGTCCTGGACTCGGAGTTCACGGGGCAGGGAGCCCCAGGCCCGGCTCCTCGGGAGCTCGTGCTGGGAAGACTGTTGGATTCTTGTCCCCGCCTCCTGACACGGTTCATTTTGTGTGCATTTGGGCTCAGGGCAACGTCCGGTCCTTCCTTCCTCATCTTAGCCCTGCGGCTGGTTAGCTGTGGGACCGTGGGCACACGCCTGAACCTCTCGGACTCCCTGATGTTCTGTACAACTGAGACGACACTTCCCACCCCATCAGGGCATTCGTTCGGGAAGAGTAAATCAGATAATGTATCCAAGCACCTCGTTGGCCGCTGGCACGTGCTCGGGGGTCGACAGAAGAAGCTACGGCTGTTGCCTTTCACCTTGCGCAGGTCACCTGGCCAGCGCCGACTGCGCGGAGGGCTTAGTTCACGTTCATTCCCTTGCCGCTCATCCATCCTTCAGGCACGTGGCTGCTTGGGGACTGAGAAGCACTGCGACTAGCAGGAGCCCCGGGTCCTGAGCACCGTTGACGGGCTAGGGGTTTCATGTGTCTGCAGTCCTCGGAGCAACCCAGTACTGACTACCCTCTGCGGACTGGGGAAGACCCGGGAGGTAAGGACCAGTGCCTACAGCGGCAGCATCACCTACGAAGGACCAAAATACCCACTCTAAAGCCTGTCGCCTTTTTATCCACAGTTTCCAAGGTCCCTTTTAATTCTAAATGCTTTAAAATTCTTTCTTTTTTGAAAAACGAGTATGCGATCGCAAACAGTAGGATTTCATTTGTGCGCAGGCTCCCACGCTCAAAATCCTGATGCCTGATGATGTCATTAACAAGCTATTTTCATAAATAAGTGTGACGAGTAGTCCACGGACAGGCCCGCGTTCCCTGAATAGTTCTCGGCGCTCGCCGTCTGCATCAGCTGATTTTTCCGTACCAACTGGAAGTCGCATTATTCTTAAAGGGGGCGTGAAAGGAGAGGGAGTGCTTTTCTTCTTTAGATTCCTGGAAATATTTAAGTATTTTTTTAAAGATTTATTTATTTATTTTTATTTATGATAGACACAGAGAGAGAGAGAGAGAGAAAGAGGCAGAGACACAGGAGGAGGGAGAAGCAGGCCCCATGCTGGGAGCCCGACGTGGGACTCGATCCCGGATCGCACCCTGGGCCAAAGGCAGGTGCCAAACTGCTGAGCCACCCAGGGATCCCCAATATTTAAGCATTTTTGATCCAAGTTTGTCACTTTGATTTTTTTTTATATTTCTTTATTTCCTTATTTGAGAGACAGCGAGAGAGATCACAGAGGCACAGGGAGAAGTGGACTCTCCCCTGAGCAGGGAGCCCGATGCGGGACTCGATCCCAGGACCCCGGGATCACGGCCTGAGTCGGAGGCAGATGCTTCACCAGCTGAGCCACCCGGGCGCCCCGTCACTATGGTTTTTAATAAAAGGGTTGTTTTGATATCTTGACTTCTCTTTAATTATAAGTAGTGAGCTTTGAGAATCTGCGTTGGCTTTAGTGGAGAAGTTCTCTGTTCCTCAGTCCCTGGGGTAGCTGAGGACGTGAACCACAAAGAGATGAAGCACTTAAGGAGATGGACGGCTGACCCCAGGGGCTCGGTTGCTCAGCCACTGCCTTTTGAGTTCAACGTGGCAAGAGTTCCCGATTTGAGGAGGAGGAGCTTGTGGGTGTGCATCTTCTGCAGAGAAACCGAACAGACTATTGCAGTAGAATAATTAGGGCTCTCTGTAGAGTTCACTGGCTCAGCTTCTCAATGGGGACCTGGGGCACGTGCCAGTCTATCTGGACTTCATGTTCTTCCTCCATAAAATGAGACCGTTGACTCCCAGGTCTCCGGTGATCCTTCTCTATGTAAAACGTAGTCTGCAATCCAATCTGAAGTGAATCTGCAGAAAGGCAGTTGTGTGTGTGTGTGTGTGTGTGTGTGTAAAACCACTGCTGGAAACGCAAGTTCCTTGAATGTGACTTGATAGGACGGAGATGTTGGAAAGTGGGTTTATCAAATGTTCAAGTGGGCGAGGGAGAGGGAAATATTTCATCGTTGTTGACAAACACCTTGGTTAACAAGCTTGCACCTTTCTTGAATTCATTAGGTTTTGGGGGAGGAAAGAACAAGACTGCTCATATTCAAACCAAGATGCAAAAAAAAAAAAAAAAAAATGAGGGCACCTGGCGGTTTGGTTGATGAAGCTTCTGACTCTTGATTTTGGCTCATGTCAGGATCGTAAGGTGGAGCCCACGTCGCGCTGTGCACCAGGCGTGGAGCCTGCTTGAGGTTCTCTCCCTGTGCCCCTCCCCATCCCTGCTCTCTCTGTCCGAAGAAATAAAAGATGGTTAACTTCTTTCTTTCTTTTTTAAAGATTTATTTATTTATTTATTTATTTATTTATTTATTATTTATTTATTTATGAGAGAGAGGGGGGGGGAGGGGCAGAGACACAGGAGGAGGGAGAAGCAGGCTCCATGCCGGGAGCCTGACGTGGGACTCGATCCCGGGACTCCAGGATCACGCCCTGGGCCAAAGGCAGGTGCCAAACCGCTGAGCCCCCCAGGGATCCCCAACTTCTTTCTTTTATCCTCTAAGCTCGTGTTCCTGGAGTCTTACTCTAGCTCTCTCACCTTCTGCTATTCCACTGCCCCAAATAATATTTGTGGAATGAGCGGATTATGGATTGAGTGACGAGATGCCCCATGTACCGGATTACATGCTGCGGATGGCTGTGGGAGAGAGAGCCAGGCTTCCTCACCTTGGCCTCCACTGTCCCACCACCTACTAAGGTACAGGTGGTCTGTTGAGCGAAGACAAATCAGTTACCAAAAAGGAAAAGGATTTTCCTCTCAGCCTGCTCCCTCACAGAACTCTCATTAAAGAAAAGCAAGTGGCTGTATATTTGATGGCGAGCTGAATGATTTTTTTTGGGGGGGGTTTACAAACACAGAATAAATAAGCTTTATTTCTATAAAGCAGGTCTACTTGTACAATAGAGCCTCTGAATGGAAGATAGCAGGAATTTGGGAAGATTTTTCCATTTACCAAAAAATAATCTAAAGCAATGATTAAACATAGCAACCAGGGCACCTGGGTGGCTCAAGGGTTGAGCATCTGCGTTCGGCTTAGGTCATGACCCCGGGGTCCCAGGATCTAGTCCACATCGGGCTCCCTGCATGGAGCCTGCTTCTCCCTCTGCCTGTGTCTCTGCCTCTCTGCCTCTCTCTGGGTCTCTCATGAATAAATAAAAAAAATATTAAAAAATATATAGCAACAACCGAAAGACAAGGACGTTTGTGGATTGTGTGTGGCTGAGTGGGTAGGTGGGTAGGAGTGGGTGTGAGCACGGATAGGACACTGGAGGAGGAGTGGAATTTCAAGACACGGGTGTGTCTATTCTGAAGCACCTCATGGGCTTAACAGTGAGTCGCATAGTAGAGAGTTTCAGTATTAGTTGTTTTAAATCTGATAATGTTTTATATGTGGAGAAGTCCAAAAACTGGTTTTTAGCTTGTGAGTATACCAGAAAAAAAGAAAAAGGGATCAAAGTACTTCTTTTTCTGGGCCTCGATGTCTAAGGTTCTTTTTAAATGATTTTTTTTTTAAGATTTTATTTACTTATTCATGATAGACACACACACACAGAGAGAGAGAGAGGCAGAGACACAGGCAGAGGGAGAAGCAGGCTCCATGCAGGGAGCCCGACGTGGGACTCGATCCCGGGACTCCAGGATCACACCCTGGGCCAAAGGCAGGCACCAAACTGCTGAGCCACGCAGGGATCCCCTATGTCTAAGGTTCTTGATGCAAGAAACGTTCGCTGATTTTTCAAAGCGGCTGGTCTGTGGGACCCACACTGGCTCCAGGGGGTCCCCGCCGAGGCCTTCCTCCCACCCCGCCCTTCCCTGCGCTCTTGCTCCCTTCCCTTTATCTTCTGAAACAAAAATATTTTTTTCCTTTCCTCTTTCGGAGCTCATATTATGGAACCAATGTCAAATCACGAGCAAACTGGATACGTCTCCAATTTATATTTACAGGTATCGGGCAGTGTTTTCTGCTTTGCTATCCTTGGGGCCAAGTTTCAGGGATGGGGCAGCGGGAAGGCAGTGGGTATGGAAGGAGCCCCGCATGGCCCGGGGGCCTGTGTGCGTGTGAGTGTGGCCCGGGCCCCGCGGCTGGTTCCCAGCCGGCCTGTGTCCACATGGCTGTGCTGGCTGGCGGCCTGTGATGCAGGCGGCCCTGGAGCAGGCCCGGCTTCCTGGCAGGCTCGGGTCTGCACGTGGGGGAGGGGGGTGCTCATAGTAGCCACGGTGGGGGAGGCTCGGTGGCTCATGACGCTGGCAGCCCTGGAGCAGGCCCGGCTTCCTGGCAGGCTCGGGCCTGCATGTCGGAGGCAGGGGGCGGGGGGAGTCGCTCCCACCCTGCCGGAGGAGGCGGCTGCCGATGTCACTGCCGCAGGAGGAGAGAAGGTGCGGTTGGCCTGCGTGGCGAGAGGGCAGCCTGCCTGTGCTCCGATGATGCCCAGGCAGGCCACCCGGGCCTCCGGCCACTGCACCTCGCGTCGCAGACGTGTGTCCCACTCCCGGAGCCCGGGCGGCAGCACCGGCAGAGGGGCCTTTGTGGACACGGCCGAGGCTGGAGGGGCGGCAGGCATCTGGGCCGTGTGGGCCCCACAAGGCCCAGAGGTGGAGGAGAAGGGATGCCGGGCCGGTGCAGGGCCTCCTGCCCGGGGGGAGGTGCACGGGTCCGAGCCCCCTGAGGCCCCCGCACGGCTTCGGGACGCCAGGCGTCAGTCCCCTGGACCCGTCTCCGATGTGCAGGTCCCTGCCCGTGGCCCTGGGAGACCCCTGCCCGTGGTGACCTGTCACAGCCCCTCGAGGCAACTCCTATTCCCGGGAATTGCTTCCACTAGGAACGGTGGCTTTCGGGAAGCTCACTCCCGCATCTGAGAGCGCGGAGCGGTGGGGACAGGACTGTGACCCAGGAATCCGAGGCACCCGGGGGCTCCCGCCGCCTGCTGTCCGGGCATCCCGGGAGGATCTCTGCCGCCTCACGGGCCTGCGAAGCCGGGTCCCGATCTGCTGCCCGGTCTTAGGAGCTTCGGAGCAACTTACGTGCTGTGACCTACGAGTTTACCCAGGCCTTCTGATGAGGCCGTGCCTTGATTTCATTTTGCTTTGTTTTCCGGTGGAAGGGCCAGCACCTCCACGGAGGGCTGCTCGGGGCCTTCCCGTTACTGCGAAAGCCAAAATTGCCTGAAAGTCTCAAAACGCTGGTAGTTTGGAAGTATATGCACTTGCACCGAGATAAAAATCTATCTTATCTGCGATTAATTTCACTTAGCATGTTGCAGGGATGTGTCCGTCAGTACGCTTTGAAAGACCCCACTAATTATTTGAAGAGAAATGTGCCTTCCAAATTCATGAGGTTCCAGGAAGCCCACCAGAGCTGCCATGCAGATGCCAGGCAAGCGCCTTTCCATCTGCTTCCTCCCGGAGCTCAGTGACCTGGGGTTTGGAATATGCCCTTCATGCTGGGTGCCCTCACACGTCCACGTGACAGGGGAAGACAATTTTTTTAAAAAGATTTATTTATTTATTCATTCATTCATTCATTCATTCATTCATTCTTGAGAGACAGAAAGAGAGAGAGAGGCAGAGACACAGGCAGAGGGAGAAGCAGGCTCCATGCAGGGAGCCCAATGCGAGACTCGATCCCGGGACCCCAGGGTCACACTCTGGGCCAAAGGCAGATGCTCAACCGCTGTTCCACCCAGGGATCCAAGATGGAAGACTTGAACTAAAGACGTCATGTCACTGAAGATTGTCTCAAGGGGCTGATGCCCCATTTAGGACCATTGCTTCCGAATAATGAAGTGAAAAAGCCACCACTCACCTGTCCTCGGCCCTTCCTCCCTGGAGCCCCCCTGTGGGCGCACACACAGCGGTTTAGTGCAGCTACTGTGGACCAGAGACAGTCCCCCCAGGCCCTTCCTCGTCCCATACGTGCTGCAGCCTGTTGTCTAACCGTCGTCTTGGTTTCTTAGTAAGAAACCAACTTAGGATTTGAAAGTTCTTGTCATCCTTGAAGTGACATTGTTGGATTTTCTCACGTTACGCAGAGGTTTTATTTAGCCCGCATGATGATAAGCGTATGGCTAGTTAAGAAGGATTGGTAACATTTCTTGCCTGGAAAATTTCTTGTTTGATCATCGACATACGATGTCCGTTTTCTGAATCATGGGTTAGATTATAACATTTCTATTCGCCCCCAACATAAAGCCGATAATCGACTATTTCTTTTTTAATTGACTATTTTTAACCTCTATTGTTATCAGAAGGGTTTTTTCAGTGGCGTTGTTCATTGACGTGCTCATTCTTTCGTATATGAAAGTAGGAAAAATAAACAGGTCTCTGCAATAAGCACAAGGGGACAGCTTAATTCTCTTAATTGTGCTTGACATAAATCAGTGAACTCTGTATTTGAGCTGTTCCGTTTTTAAAGTCACCATTATTTATTTTAGAATTTTCATTTTTGGTTCAAGTAGGTGAAAAGATCAGCAAAGCAACTCAAAATGGATGAAAGATCTAAGTGTGAGACAAGATTCCATCCAAATCCTAGAGGAGAACACAGGCAACACCCTTTTTGAACTCGGCCACATAACTTCTTGCAAGATACATCCATGAAGGCAAAAGAAACAAAAGCAAAAATGAACTCTTGGGACTTCATCAAGATAAGAAGCTTTTGCACAGCAAAGGATACAGTCAACAAAACTCAAAGACAACCTACAGAATGGGAGAAGATATTTGCAAATGACGTATCAGATAAAGGGCTAGTTTCCAAAATCTATAAAGAACTTATTAAACTCAACACCAAAGAAACAAACAATCCAATCATGAAATGGGCAAAAGACATGAAGAGAAATCTCACAGAGGAAGACATAGACATGGCCAACATGCACATGAGAAAATGCTCTGCATCACTTGTCATCAGGGAAATACAAATCAAAACCACAATGAGATACCACCTCACACCAGTGAGAATGGGGAAAATTAACAAGGCAGGAAACCACAAATGTTGGAGAGGATGCGGAGAAAAGGGAACCCTCTTACACTGTTGGTGGGAATGTGAACTGGTGCAGCCACTCTGGAAAACTGTGTGGAGGTTCCTCAAAGAGTTAAAAACAGACCTGCCCTACGACCCAGCAATTGCACTGTAGGGGATTTACCCCAAAGATACAGATGCAATGAAACGCCGGGACACCTGCACCCCGATGTTTCTAGCAGCCATGTCCACAATAGCCAGACTGTGGAAGGAGCCTCAGTGTCCATCGAAAGATGAATGGGTAAAGAAGATGTGGTTTATGTATACAATGGAATATTCCTCAGCCATTAGAAACGACAAATACCCTCCATTTGCTTCAACGTGGACGGAACTGGAGGGTATTATGCTGAGTGAAGTAAGTCAGTCGGAGAAGGACAAACTTTATATATTCTCATTCATTTGGGGAATATAAATAATAGTGAAAGGGAATAGAGGGGAAGGGAGAAGAAATGGGTAGGAAATATCAGAAAGGGAGACAGAACATAAAGACTCCGAACTCTGGGAAACGAACTAGGGGTGGTGGAAGGGGAGGAGGGCAGGGGGTGGGGGTGACTGGGTGACGGGCACTGAGGGGGGCACTTGACGGGATGAGCACTGGGTGTTATTCTGTATGTTGGCAAATTGAACACCGATAAAAAATAAATTTATTATTAAAAAATAAAAAAAATAAAATGTTGAGAATAGGCAACAATGCCAGACTACTTCTCTGCATTTACAAATGACTTGACAATAAGGTAAATATAGAAAGCGAGTATAGAGTTTTATCTATTAATAGGGATAGGCCTTCGGTAGTCAGATGTACTCACGATAGTTAGAGATTGTGCAGGTTTGGATATTTGTTTTCATCCTTGATGTGAAAGTAATTATAGAATTCTCCTGTCATTAAAATATGCCAATACCGAACACGTTCTGCATTCTTTATAATTACTTTTCAGTAGCACTGTACATGCCAGACATGCATTTTTTCCCCCAATACCGCCACACACTTAGGACTGTTCATTTCACATGAACATATATGTAATTTTTAATTTAGTGATTATTTGTGAGATCAATGGTGATTCAAAATCTTGGAATACCCTAGAGTGATTATCTTAGTTGACTTTTATTGTTCATTAGTGCTACCGGTAAAATGTTGTTATTGAAAATTTCCAATTAGAGTACGTACGTTTGGATATTTTTCCCTGAAATGGCAAGTTTCACACTGTTGCTAATTAGAGATCCGTGTAGAGAGATACATCATGGCACAAACTGACAAAAAAAAAAAAAAAAAAAAAAAAAAAAAAAGGGAGGGGAAAAAAAAAAGGTATCTTTTGACAAAATGAACTGCCTGGGAACTTTCTCGTCAGCTCATTAGCACGAAGAGCCATAATGCAGTATTGTGCTGCTCCATTTATATTGAGTCCATGTGGTTATTTTTTTTGCCTTTTTACTAAAGTCTTTCTCTAGTTAAGTTCTGGGTCAGTAAAAAAAAAAAAAGTTCTGGGTCAGTTCTCTAGGAAAATGAAGATAAAAAATCCGGGCTAAGACCCAGGGACCTTCTTAGGGGTTTGCTGCATTGGAAGCACGTGGTCTTGCCGAATGGCTGCGAAGCTGTGCATCCAGAGCAGAGGCCGCCGTCCTCCAGCAGCGGCCAAGCAGGACTCCCTGGGGTTGCCGGGCCGCAGACCCGGGATGCGGACTCCGCATCCCGCACGTATGACACGAGCAGCATATACCATCTTTCCAACTTTTTTTTTTTTTTTGGTCCAACTTTTATTTAAAAAAAAAATCGAAAACAAATGAAACCTGCTTCTATGCAAGAGCATCCTTTCCGGCGTGGTATTTCCTGCCTCTGGCATGAAAGGATCCTGCAGGTCGCCGGTCACCCTCGTACGTGAGGACGTGTCCTCACGGTTGGACGTGGCTCAGCAGCTGTGCTGTTTCCTCAGACTGCGGCAGTAGGACGTCCCCGCGTCGCCGGGCATTGTCTCTGCTGCACTTGGCGCTCGCTTTAAACTGAAGTCGTGTGTGGGATGTCAGCACAGAGGAACCCTAGGAGGGATCCTTGGACTCAGCACCAGGCAGGTGGGGTGGCCGGGCAGCCACAGGTGTTTCACGCTCAGAATCCGTGGAGCTGCCCTACAGCGGCCGGGGAACTACCGGAGCACGCGGGGAGGCCGAGGACGGGCGCCGGCGGTGGAGACTGGCCAGTCGTGGTCCTTCCACCTGGTAGAAGCTGGAGGTGGGCGAAACCAGGGTGCACCAGACTGCACTCGTCTCTGCCACAGACAGTCAGAAAGGACAGAAATAGGAGCACTCAGGGGCTCAGAGCCACATGGAGCGGCTGCCTTCGGGTCAGGGCGTGACCCCGAGGTCCCGGGATCGAGTCCCGCGTCGGGCTCCCCACAGGAGCCTGTTTCTCCCTCAGCCTGGGTCTCTGCCTCTCAGTCTGGGTCCCTCATGAATAAATAAATAAAATCTTAAAAAAGAAAGGACAGAAATACGCAGCCATTTGCCCTTTTTTATTCCATTTGGTACTTTTAAATGAAGCAAACACAAGATATAGAGAAATCCTATTTCTCCAAATGAAAAAAGAGAAAGAAAAAACGAGGAGTAACTAACACTCACATAGTGCTTCCTATCAACCAGGTCCTCTCTGAATATTTTAAATATATTAACTAATTTAATTCTAGCATCATCATCCTCACATTATTGTCCCCGTTTTTGTGATGAAACTGAAATACAGAGAGGTTAAGGAGTTCGCCCAAGGTCGCAGGGGTGGGAAGTGACCGGGCCTGCGCAAGGACTTCCCCCCCCAGGCTGCCTGGATACACCCTGTGCCGTATGGTTGTGCCTTGTGTTTGTCAGACTTAATGGAAAACACATATTTTGAGGACAGCGTTGGCTGAGGAGTCATGACTATTAATATCCATGACTTTATCCCAACAGAAACAGAGCTCTTCTGGTGTCTCAGACACATGCTTTTTGGTCATTTGGATTTCATGTGTTCAGTCGACTGCTAAGACCTATTTTAGGAACCGGTTCTCGTGTAGACCAGCTTGTTGGAACCCAGGGGTCAAAGATGCCTTCCATTGTCATTTGGACCCATTCACGGTCTTTGCATTTTGCTATGATTAATTTACGAATATTGTATAAGGTGTGTGAAGTATGGTTATGTGTATGTAGTTCTTTTAACGGACTGTTCCGTTAAATAAGCATCTTTGCTCATTTTAGGCTTGCTTTTCCAGAGGCATTTCGTCTACTATTGTGTTTCTATTAACTAGACGTGATTTTCTTTTTAAGACTTATTTATTTGTCTTGGATGTGGGGGGGTGCATAGGGGGAGAAAGAGAGAGACTCTCAAGCAGACTCCATGAACACAGCCCAACGCAGGGCTCGATCTCATGACCCTGAAATCTCGACATGAGCTGAAGTCAAGAGTTGGGTGCTAATTGACTGGGCCACTCAGGAGGCCCCAGACATAATTCTTAAAAGATAATTTAGATTGTACTGGGCAACCACCAGACAACCCATGGGTCCATCTAAATTTAAAATATATAATAAGGAAGTATGGAGTGGCACTGGAGAAGCTTCAGAAGAAGATGGAGAATTTCCAGATAACCGATTTTAGTTTGGATTTTTTTTTTTTTGTAGTATTGAAGTGAATTTCTTTACAATACGATTTTACTGTTTCTAAGTAGTCTCCACACCCAACATGGAGCTTGAATTCACAGCCCCGAGATCAAAAGTCACATGCTCTTTGCTCTTTGTCCTGAGCCAGCCAGGCACTCCTTTCACATGTGCAGGTTTTCATTTTTCCTTTTAGTCGTCGGCGTCTGAAGTGAGACTTCTGCTTTTAGTCGTCGGTGTCTGCTTGGCAAGTGAGAAGAGCGAGGCCCCAGGCAACACCCAGGGGAGAAATGATCGAGGGGTGGGGAGGTAGGGGAGGGGAAAGGGCAGGTGACAGAGGTCAGGGCGGGGGGGCCACTGGCCGCCACATGCGGTCCTCCTCCCATGAGGAGTTAGGCTGGAAATACTCAGCAAGGGATTGTATCTGAGGCTTGAGGACAAAGGGGAGAAGCGTGGAGAAGTGGAAATGCACAGGTTGGGGTCAAGGGAAATAAACCCACCTCTTTTAAAAGCTCAGTTCAAATTGAACACCGATAAAAAATAAATTTATGAAAAAGCACAGTTCAAAAAAAATAAATAAAAATAAAATTAAAAAAATAAAAATAATAAAAATAAATAAAAGCACAGTTGAAGAATACTCTACCTGGAGTCATCTGTTTCGCCAACTAGGCCTTGCCTCACTTTGGGGTAACCGTCCTCATCGTCGTGTGCTGGGAAAGGGATGGTTTTCTATCACTCAAGGGAGAGATACTCGCAAGTCCTAGGAGTGCCCTGAGCATTTTTATTATATTTTGTGATTACAGTTGGAGATGCTGCTTATCTTATTTCTTGTAAAACTCCGAGGGAAGCCTTCCAAGGACTTTACTGCTCTTGGGTCTCTCCGTAATCAAACATGCTTCTTCAGCAGTAATTTTAGCATCTATTATCGCGCCTGAGCCGCTGGCAGCCGGGCAGCCTCACAGCTTTGACATCACTTGTGGTTTGCAGACCGTCCTGCAGCGCTGTCTCGTGCTCCTGATAATAGGTTCTAAATGCGCCGCTGATTTATGCTGCCTGGAACTGTCCAATCTCTTCCTAGCAATTGAATTTGGCAAATTAATCATTTAACCTTTTCCGCCCCATGCTCGGGCCTCATTGGGAGGTCATTGGTGTCATACCAAGTAAGACTCCGCATTGACAGAAGAAGTTTCTGCTGCAGTTGTGACTGTCACCCCCTCTGGAGGATGTGCATGTTGTGATTCAGATGAGGAAGCAAAAGCAAATAAAAGCGTATTTTCCCAGGTGCCCCGAGCCCACTGTAGAACTGAAAAGGGAGATTCGCGTTCCTCGTTTCCAGTCAGGAGCTTGGCTCCGTGGGCTTTCTTTTCTTCTCACCAGAGCTCCTGTGCCTACAGCGCAGTATAATGATGCTTAAATTCAGCCTCACACTGAAGTTCTCAGAGCCGATTCCAAGCTGCTGGGTTTAAGGACTTGGGTGGGAGAGGGGGGTCTGCGTTCCTCTGACGTGCTAGCTCTCCATTTGCTGTAACCTTGAACTTTTATATCACAGGGATCTCTCTTTAATCAGGCCTGGTGATTAAGCAGAAACTTAGTGGATGGAGACTCTGCATGACTGGTCCCCCAGGCAAAATGCAAAAGTGTCTCTTCCCCCTTTGCTCCTTGCACCCCCACCTCTCAGAAAAGCCTCATCGAGTCCTTGGAATGGGCTGTGCACAGTTGTATTTAATGCCCTCAGTCCCCCAGGCCCGCTGCCCCTCAGACCTCCATGTCTCCATCTTCGCCAGATAGACACTTGGGTCACTGAGGCTTCCTCTGCCATAAAGAATCTTCAAATAGGGGCATCTGAGTGGCTCAGCCAGTGGCTTTGGTTTCAGCTCAGGTCATGGTCTCAGGGTGTGAGATCGAGCCCCTGTAGGGTTCTGCAGTCAGCGGGGAGTCTGCTTGGGATTCTCTCCCTCCTTCTCTTCCTCCCTCCCCTCTTATGCTCTGTATCTAAAATAAATAAGTAAATAAATAATCTTTTTTTAAAAAAACCTTCAAATAAACATCATCAGCAGGCGGTCCTTGTTAGTTCCCTGCGTTGACTCAAAGTGGCGCAAGGATATTTCTCTTTGCCCCAGGGATCAATTTGACCCAAACTTAGATTGGACCAGAATATAGAGATATAAGTTAGAAGGTTAACAAAGGAGGTGTTGTTAGGGTCAGTTGTCTTCTCTAGCTTAAGAAAGTTAGAATTCTTTTCTTTGACAAACATAATTTTCCTGCCTTGATTTCCTGTGCACGGTAGTACAATGTGTTCTTAAGACTAATTCTTGGAACAGTCTAGAAGGTTCATGTGCTTCTTATTTTGTTGCTACTTGTTGAAGGCCAAAGGGGTTGAATGTGTCAGATGCATTGGGTCATTTGCCTAACACTCTACATATTTAATAAAAAAGGGTATGTAGAAATTCAAGGATATGTTTCATCTTGTTTCAGCATTTAATTTCAGATCATGGCCAAGTACCTGTTTTCATTGAGAAAAGCAAGAATCTGCCAAAAGTCAACATGAAGCAAATGAATTACATCATGGTGAAAGAGTTAAGACTTGTATACACATTGCTCCATTCAGTTGTTATCAGAGTAGCTTTGTTTTTAAAAATTATTACGCTTTTTGTTGCAATCTAGAAAACTTTTAGAGAATTTAATGTATTGACTTACATTGCATTCTGAAACTGCTCACAGAGTATAAATATTTCCTTTCTATTTTATAGAAATGCTCATGCAGTTTACAGAGTTAGCCAGCCTGATTGTGGGGGAGAATGCTCTGAGGCTGAACTACATTACAACGCTGTAGTAACTAAACCAGTATAGTATTGGCATAAAAGCAAACATATAGAGGGATGCCCAGTGGCTCAGTGGTTGGGCATCTGCCTTTGGCCCAGGGCGTGACCCCGGAGTCCCGGGATCGAGTCCGTCAGGCTCCCCACAAGGAGCCTGCTTCTCTTTCTGCCTGCGTCTCTGCCTCTCTGTGTCTCTTATGAATAAATAAGTAAAATCTTAAACAAAAAAAAAAACAACCCAGACATATAGATCAATGGAACAGGGTAGAGAGCCCAGAAATAAACTCACACATATACAGTCAATTAATTTGTGACAAAGGAGCTAAGGATATACAATGGGGAGAGGACAGTTTTTGAAATAAAAGGGTGTTGGGAAAACTGGACAGCCACATGTAAAAGAATGAAACTAGATCACTCTCTTACCCCATGCACAAAAAAGTAATTCAAAATAGATTAAAGACTTGAACATAAGACCTGAAACCATAAAACTCCTAGGAGAAAACGTAAGTGGTGAGCTCCTTGACATAGGCCTTGGTGATGATTTTTTTTAATCTGATACCAAAAGCAAAAGCAAGAAAAGCAAAAATCACCAGATGGGAATACATCATACTAAAAAGCTTCTGCACAACAAAGGAAATAATAAAAAAAAATGCAAAAGCAACCTACTAAATGGGAGAAAATATTTGCAAGTCATGTATCTGATAATAGGTCAATATCCAGCATACATAAAGGGCTTATATAACTCAATAACAACAGAAAATTCAATTTAAAAATGGGGGGATCCCTGGGTGGCTCAGTGGTATAGCGCCTGCCTTTGGCCCAGGGCGCGATCCTGGAGTCCCGGGATCGAGTCCCATGTTGGGCTCCCTGCATGGAGCCTGCTTCTCCCTCCTCCTGTGTCTCTGCCTCTCTCTCTCTCTCTCTCTCTCTCTCTCCTCTCTCTCTCTCTCTCTCTCTCTCTCTATGTCTATCATAAATAAATAAATAAATAAATAAATAAATAATAAATAAATCTTTAAAAAAATGGGCAGAAGCTCTAAATAGATATTTTTCCAGAGAACACATACATGTAAAGCTGCTCAACATCATTAATCATCAGGGAAAGGCAAATCAAAACCACACTGAGATATCACCTTACACCTGTCAGAGAGGAAATAATAAGTACTAGTGAGTATGTGGAGGAAAGGGAACCTTTGTGCACTGTTGGTGAGAGTGTAAATTTGTGCTATGGAAAATAGTTTGGAGGGCCCTCAAAAAATTGAAAATACAACTAACATATAATCCAACAATTCCACCTCTAAGTATTTTTCCAAGCAAAATGAAAACACTAATTCAAAAAAATATTTGCACCCCTATATTTATTGCAACATCATCTACAGTAGCCAGACTATGGAATGAGCCCAAGTGTCCATCGACTGATGAATGGATAAAGATGTGGGGTGTGTGTGTGTGTGTGTGTGTGTGTGTGTAATGGAATATTACTAAGCCACTAAAAAAGAATGAGATCTTGCCATTTGTGACAACATGACTGAAACTTGATAGTATTACACTAAGTGAAGTAAGTCACTGAGAGTCAAATACTCTCCAATATGATCTCCAATATGTTGAATCTTAAAAAGAAAAAAAAAAGCTCATTGATATAGAGAACAGATTGGTGCCTGCTTGGGGGTGGGGGGGTGGAGTGTGAGATGTGAGTGAGGGGGGGTCTAAAGGTAAAAAGAAAAAATGAAATTGATGTAAAACAGGAATAACAATTTGAATCACAAACAAAATATTCAATATATATTTAGAGAAAACACAATGTGTGTTCTTGAGAGAGTTTCTCTGGGAATTTGTACTTTTACTATATAATTCTCAAAACATTTTGTTGGAATTTTTGGGAAGTCTTTAAAAGTAAAGTTATTGTCAACTCTTAAACTAGAACAAATTTTTTTTTTTTTCAAACTACGTAAGCATGGATTTAGGGAATTTGGAGCCACCCTGGAAAAATTCATCAGATTGCTGTTGTAGCCACACATTCTTTTAGATACACACCTACTTCTCTAGCCATGGCCTGAATAATTTTTGACTCTTCTCAAACTGTTTTCCACTTTCAATGGAAAAAAGATTTGCTATCCTTGGAGATATTCAAAAGAATGAGCTGCGTTCTCTAAAATTTCTCTAAAAGTTCCAGAAGGGGACTTCTCAAAATGTTTAGAATAATATTCAAAATGTTTAGAATAATAGTAACAACTGTGGCTGTTGTTGTTACAACTTTGAAACAGCGTGGTTGTGTGGATGTGTGTTAATTCTTACGTATTTGTTTAAAAAATATACTAGTTTGTGGCTGCGTGTGCAGTACTGAGGTCATGGATGCCTTGTTCTTGAAATTTTCATTTCCTGGGACCCAAGTACAATTGCTGTCCTCCTTGCACAATCTCTAGTGAAGTGCTTGTCTTTGACTAGTGGAGAAATATGCGATCTTGTAAATTTTCAGGAGTCATGAGAGTACAATCTAGCATAGTTGCTCCACAAACATTTTTAAGAACTACATCTTTTAGTAGTGAAAACACGTTAACAAAGCAAGACTTCACAAAATAGGGAAAATATATTTTGAAAACTTAGATGATTGCTTGAAGCATTTTTTTTTATCACAACATACATTTTATAATTGAAATTATATTGATGTTCTGGTGGAGGTGGTATCCAATTTAACTCATTTTTATTTGTGGCTTATGTTTATTTAACTCATTTTTATTTGTGGCTTATTTAAGTTTGTGGCTTATGTCATTAAAGCGATAACAGTATTTTGTTCATAAATGATGGTTAAGAATCTATTGATAGAGTAAATGAATGTGACTATGGAAAATTTTGATCATAGCCATTTGATGCCTTATAATATAGCTTGATGGAATATTCAGAAGTCAACACAGATTTACTTTTGTAAATCTTTATTTTGAATGATTTGACTTTTGAACGTGTTACGCTGACTCCGAGATTACGGATCTGAAATCAGATTCAAGAAGGCATTGGGAAAAGAAAAAGGAAAAATAAAGAAAAGAAGGCATTGGGTATGTCCATGCTACAAAGCAAGTTAGATATTTACGAAAATCAGCCTATCGAACATACACGTGTGGTGGTTCCCGAGGCCGTCAGGACGGCAGCCAGCACGTGTCCTACGTGTACCAGCCTACGCTCCAGCGACTGCGGGCTCCGGGGGGAGAACACTGAGCTAGGAGTCTTTACAGCAACTCTGTGTTCTTATTCCAGATCTCTGGGCTCTGGAGGTGTGATGAGTTTGGACCCGTGGTCTCCAAAGTCCTCCCAGATTATAACATATGCCGTGATTTTCGGAATTCTCCTTTCTTTTTGAACAACACAGTCCTACCCACCCCCAAACTCTTAGTATTTTCAATATGTGCGATTATATGCGGATGCTCTGTGTGGAAGCATTCTGTGACCTAATTAAATCTTGTCACTCCGAGGTAGTGTTGTTGCTCAACCAGGAAACATGTGAGCTATAGCTAGGCAAAGGGCAACGTGGACTCCACGGTTATGCAGATGCTGCAGCAGCTAATTTGAATGCCTTCCCCCCCCCCCCAAAAAAAAGTTGGAGCTACTCTTGCCTGAATTAGCTGGTCAACGTAGCAGTGTCCACCTCACTTAGTCTTTGTAGAGACCATTTCTAAATCCCATGAAACTGTAGTTTACATCCAGTGTGGTTTAGAGATGCTTTCTGGCGGGCCCAGGATGTGTCACCCCATTAAAGAGAGACTCTCCATATTGTTTATGGAAACAGGGAACAAAATGAAGTCATAACTCTGGAAGACACCCTATTTGGCACTGCCTTTTGGGGAGAAGTAATTCCAAATAATTAAAAAAGGGCCAGTTAACTTTTTCCTTAAACATCTTCCAGCAAGGAGTTATAATTTCCCTCAGTACCCTAAGTCAGCAGCCATGTATTCTTCCTTAAGCAGGTTCCTTCTTTTTTTTTAAAATATTTTATTTATTTATTCATGAGAGAGACACACAGAGAGAGGCAGAAACACGGCAGAGGGAGAAGCAGGCTCCATGCAGGGAGCTCGATGCGGGACTCGATCCCAGGACCCCGGAATCACGTCCTGAGCCAAAGGCAGATGCTCAACCACTGGACCACCGGGGCATCCCAAGTAGGTTCCTTCTTGAGGAAAACTGGAACAAAGGACGTGATGACAGGATAATATCTAAAACCCTTGCATCCCCTTCAATCTTTCTATTGCTTGCTTTTATTTTGAATGCCTTGGAGTGAAGCAATGGAATTCGCTGCAACTGAGCAAGCTCAAAGCCTCAGAAAAGAAAAAAAAAATCAGGCTTCACAATGGGAATGAAGTGTCTTAGTATTTCTTTCAAGTTCTGCCCCCTTTACGCTTTTCTGGAAGCATCTCTAAAGGCAGGCATTGCAAGAGATTTGGAGCAGAGATACATGGTGATCAAACACAAGCATGGCAGGAATGTCTTTTCTAAGGGTCAAGGAGGTCACATTGTTTGTTATATTTTTTGAACTCTTAGAATACTTGTGGATTTTTACTCTCATGACAAAGTGCAGCTGTTTCTAGTCAACTCTTTTGAATAAAGTTCTTCCGTCACGCATCCATTTCAAGATGAGTAGACCCCGGACCCAGAGTGAATCTTGCCCTGTGAGACGTTCCCGTTGTTTGTGGGACTTAATCTCCAGGTTAACCTGCAAGGATAGTTTTTTTTTTTTTCTCTGTTGGAATCGCATAGAAGTAAATGAAGCCCCCATCTGGATCTCTGCACCTCAGGCTTGTCTGGAATTCGTATAGGAGTTCTTTATTTCCACACAGTTGTGCTGCGTTCACCAACTCTGAACCTAAGTTGTATTTTCCACTGCTGAAATTCTCAAGTGACTCGACAAGTGCGTCTCTCTTTTCTCCCCCAGGGTCCCCTAGGGACCCGAGATGTGGAAGGAGTTCACTTATACATCTGTCATCGTTAACACCATCTTGCCCCCCGCCTCTTATTTTCACTTTTACTGAAACACACATGTAGAAAAATGCATGTGCGTTAAGTACACGTCTTGATGAATTTTGGCAAACCGAACGTACACCCATAGAACCAGCATCCCCGCCAAGAAGCAAGACATGCTGGTGCCCTGGGAGGCCCGCCGTTTGCATGCCTGTTCAGTCCCTGGCTTGCCCATCCTCCAGTAGCAATCTGCCTGACTTCTAGTAGCATAGATGTTTTTTTCTTGGCTGTTTCTGTGCTACTTTAAATGGAATCAAACAATACATGTTCCTCAGTGTTTAGCGACTTTCTCTTGCCATTTTTTTGTGTGAAGTTATCTTATCAATACGTGTAGTTAAGATTGTTTTTTCTTGCTGCTGTGTAGTATCACACCGTACAGACCTAGCACATTTTATCCGTTTCATGTCGATGGGCATCTGGGCAGTTCCCTCGTCGATGCTGCTCCCATAGACGTTCTGTGGGTTTCCCTTAATGAGCAAATTGTGTACATCTGTCTGGACAACTACATTGGAGATCATCAACATCTGTTAGTTTTTCAAATTTTTTTTTAAATTTTATTTTTTATTTATTCATGAGAGACACAGAGCAAGAGAGAGAGAGGCAGAGACACAGGCAGAGGGAGAAGCAGGCTCCCTGCAGGGAGCCCGATGTGGGACTCAATCCCGGGACCCCAGGATCACGCCCCGGGCTTCAGGCAGCACTACACCACTGTGCCACTGGGGCTGCCCTAGTTTTTCAATTTTATTAATGAAAATACTTATATATCTGAGCATGTCTGAGCAGCATGAATCACCCAGAGTGACTGTGTAGAGTTGATAAAATTTTTTTTTTTCTAAATCGCAGAAACTTAGCATTTTAGTAGCCAGCTTCCCTCTTGGTTTCAGTTATGCTGGTTCCATTCCCACCCTGTGCACGTCCTCCTCTTGCCCTGCAGACCTGTTCCTGTGCACTCTATGCTCATGCTTGCTCCTCCCTCTTTGCTCGTACTTCTGTCTCCTAGGGTGGCCTGGTAATAAGACTCACAGTGATAAATAACCACAGCAGCTCTATATTGAGCAGTAAAAGTGAAAAAAAGTGACAGTGTTTTTTACGTTATTTTATTTGACCCTCACATCATTCTTGTGTTACCCAAATATTATTGTCCCAATCGATCAATAATTTTAAATTATGATTATCATGATTCATTCAGATCTGCAAAACAAGGACCGAGAACAACAGAGTTAACATTTGTGGACTCAACTCTCGGATTTAATTTGTGTAGAAAGTCCGCGAGTCTTGCCTCAATGTTTTCTTGTCCCCAAGATTTGGAATGAGGTGACTTGCTCGAGTCACACTACTGTCAAGCGACAGAGCTGCTATTGGAGCCCAGCTGGGAGGACCGGATGTCGGGTTAGCGTCCCCGTAACCTCTGCCCTCCCCCTCACACCCTGTGTTTATCTCTGGTCTCACCTCCTTCAGAGAGCTCTTCCTTGAATGATTCTATCCTGATTTTGCTTTTTCCAAGAATACCAGCCAGCATGTATTCATTCAACCAACAAATATTTATGAACCGTGTTTAGGTTCCAGGAACGGTGCTAATACCTCTCCATGTGTCCTCATCCCTCCTCCAGCCTGGGAGGGAGCTACCGCTAATGACGTCGGTTGACCCTTCCTCCTAAAATATGGGCAGTGCTCAAGACTTCGTCTTGAGCTCTCTTCGTTTTCTTGCTTTCTCTGTCAGCCATTTCATTCGCCCATGGACTTTCTGTGCAGAAGACCTCAAATCCTTAGTTTTAGCCCTGATTTCTCCTTCATGACTTAGGCTCAGGCTGCTTGTAGAGTTCAACTTATGCAAATTTGCTATCCTCACCAGACTTACTCCTCCCTTTATGTTCTGTGTGGGGCCATCCCATTGGTTTGTCATTCTCTGTGTCATGACCCTATGGGTCGTTGACCTCTTACCTGCACTTCTATAAAGGCTCTTCCTGCCCCTCACTTCTACTTTGACCCATCCTCACAACTGAAACCAAAGTAATCTTCTTAAGGGTACCTTGGGTTGCATTACTGTCCCGGGCAGATAAACTTTGAGGGGTTCCCCAGTGCCTACCAAGTAAAATTGGCCCGTCAGTGTCCCCTTTTCTATTTGATTTCAACTGATCTTTCAAACCCAATTCATCTATTTTTTTCTTCCTGACGTATCTAAACTTTACCATTTCTGAATCTTTTCCTAATGCTGTTTCTTTTTTCTAAACCTGTGATGATGGACCAAAGGGAATCCGCTTCAAATAGAGAATGGGACCAACATTTTATACTAGACAAGAATAAGAGGGGTGACTTGGCGCTTAAACTTGAAAAATGTAACTAACAATTGTAAGTTATAAACATAAGCTTCTTTTCCTTATAATTAATAAAATTTAGGTTGTAACTGAAATTATTTGCTAATTCTTGGAATGTATGAAGAGCAATTAAAGTATTTATTGAGTTTTTGACATGATTTTCTGACAATTACAAGATAAAATGATTCAATCACATTGACTTTGACTTTTGTAGCACAAATATACATGATTTTTTTAAATTTAGAAACCCAGTTTTATTTAGAGATCCTTTTAATTTAATTCGGCTTTAAAGGCACCATGTCAATCTCTTATCACTTCTTTAATTACTTGGGTTCTCTTTACCAGATCCTCATTTATGAGAGTCTTTGCAAGGAATCTGAGTGGTTCTTCCCAACCCATACTTTCATTGAACTTTATGCAACTGTGCAGATTTTTCAGTATCTACACTTTCTCTTAGCAATAGGTTACGGTTGATGTCATAATCATCAGATGATTTGGGAGACTTCCTGTGATTACCTGAAACTTTTTCCTTAGGTTTTCTTTGGTGTTTACCATGATATGGGTGTTTAAGTATATATCTCTTCTACCAGTTTTTAGGTTTCTTGCAAGACTAGAATAATGCTTTGTTCCTTTTTGTACCTTTGTCAGAATCCATGGAAATGTCATGTACATAGTAAAAATTTAATAAGCATTTGTTGAATTCGGTTTTCTATTGGTTCCCCGGTGGAACCAATTCTTTCTTGCCTTTTGCTGCATTTCTTCATTGGACACAATACCATAAAAGTAGTTTATGGGAAAATAGGCCATTTGTTTTTTTTCTATGAATGCCATGCACTAATCAGGAGTTGCATTCCAAATCAAAGACTCCGGTTCAGATGTATCCAGTAGTGTATTATAAAAGGTATAATAACTAAAATCTTCTAGGATAACGTAAGTAAAACATGCATTCCAAGTCTTATAAAACATCTATCATG